>NC_051309.1:3322659-4635614 GCF_015220235.1 Choloepus didactylus | reverse complement strand
GACAAGCGTGATGTATACAGCCCACACTTGTGTTCAGAAAATAACTTGATAAATAGACAGACAGATGGACGGATGGATAGATACATAGAAAACAGCAAATGTAGCAAAAACTTAAAATTGGTGGATCTGGGTGTCTGGGCAAAGTGTGCGTGTGTAGGGGATGTTTGAGTTCTCTGTATGGGTTTGTATTTATTTTTGTAATTATCCTGTAAGTCCAAAGTATTTCAAAATAAAAAGTTAAAAAAACACACAAACAAACTCGGCTCAGCTCATGTTTACCATTATCTGGTGCCAACACGCCTTTGATGGAGGCCCAGAGACTAAAGACAAAGGTCAAATTCCTCCTCCAAGAACTCCGCAGAACCCCTGCCTTCATCTGTCTCCAGTCTTCCAGGGTACTCTCCCCTCCATGGCGCTTAGGGTTGCCCTCCCAGTTTTCTGGGTGTTCCCAAACGGGGCTAAGCTTGGGGTAGACGGAGCTCTCCCATGGGATGTTCTCCCCATCCGAGGCTGCCCAGTCCACCCTCAGGCCACGCTGCTGCGCTGCCTCCTCCGTGAGTCCTGCCGACCACCCTCGCCCTGTCCCACTTCCGACAGCGCTCCCTCGGGCCGCCGTTACAGCACCGACTGTTTTCGGCCCGGGACGCGTCACCGCCACCCCCTCCTCCCCACCTCTCCGAAGCCACTTCCGCTCCTGCGCAAAGGGGACCATTCTGAGCGCGCTGCGTCCAGAAGCCATGAGGCGACTCTCTCGATTAATAAAGACGCGGTCAGGAAAGTCAAAACAGTGAAAGGAAATTACAAGCGCGCCACTTTCATTTCCCGGCCCCCGCCTCTATGACGTCAAATCCCGCGACGCGGCGTTAAGTCTTCGCGGCGCGCCGGGTGACATCATCGCGGTGCGCCGCTGCCCAGGCGCTGGGGAGGCCGGTTCAACATGGTGGAGGTGGGCCGGGCCGCCGTGTGCGACCCCGGGGCGCTGTTGCCGGGAGGCTTCTGGGCCGCCGTGGCCGTGTGGCTGGAGAGGCCGCAGGTGGCCAACAAGCGGCTGTGCGGCTCCCGCCTGGAGGCCCGCCGGTGCGCCGCCCTGCCCTGGGCCGAGGCCGGGGGCCCAAGGCCCAGCGCAGGCCTGGACCAGAAGGAGCGGGGCACGGCCAGACCCGGCCAGGGTACCCCCGAAGCCGGCCCGGGCCACAGGCCGCGAGCAAGACCCGAGGACGCCGAGGGCCGGCGCCGACAAGAGAAGGAACAGAGGGAAGCAGCCGCAGCGTCTCTGCTTGCCTGGGGCCCCGGGCACGCTGCCATCGGGGAGGGCGATTTCCCCAACTCGGACCTGGATTCTTTCTGGGAAGATTTTTCCCGAAGCCTCGCGGGCCCTAATCAGAAGCTGTTGGCTTTCCTCCCCTGGTCCGGGGCGGGACCGCAGCCTGAGGCTCAGCATGAGCTGGATGTGGTTCTCAGAACCATCATCCCGAAAACGAACCCGCATTGCCCGCTTACTGCTCCTAGGAGAGAAGTAGTCGTGCAAGGTAAGAGTATTTTTGATAGTGGGAGAATACGATTAGATAAACTGCATGCATCCATTGAACTTCAGTCAATGAAAAGGCACCACAGGTACCTGCTATGGACCAATTCCTTTCCGATGTCCTAGGGAGTTTGTGGGTTATTGTTTATTTGAGGGGGTGTGTAGAAATATGTGTCCACAGTACAGAGGAAGGAATAATTGAGTGGGGATGGTGTCTGCAAAACTTCAGGGAAAAGGTGAAGGATGAGCTGGGTGTTGAATGACAAATAGGAGTTTGGCGGGTAGATTAAAGAGATAGGGAAGAGGAGAGCAATTTATGCTGAGACAGACAGGTGTGAGGCAGCATAGTGTGTCTGAGAGAATAACATGGAACTTGCTACTAGTAAAACCACAGGGGTGGAGACAGAAAGGAGTAGAGAGAGGTGAATCTGGAGAGTCCATGTCTGCATCTATATAGATGAAGGCCATGTTTGCGTCTACATAGATGAAGCGCATCCTCAACCATACCACCACATAACGTGATACCCGTTACTGAAGTGTCAATTTAATCAAAGATTTGAGGGAAATGATTAGTTTCTGTTAGGACATTCATAAAGGCTTTTTCTAATAGGTTTTAAAGTTAGTGTATATTTTAAAGATAAGATAGAAAACTTAAACATATGTAACACCTGCAGCCTGCTTATCCTCCCAAGTTCTGGGAGTGCTTTCTTGATCCCCTTTACAGATTTCTCCTGGCAATTTGAAAAGCACTGCTAGGTGACAGGAAGCAGGGAAGAAATGTGATCAGGTTTGTGTTGTGGAAGGATCCCTCTAGCAGAGGTTTGGAGGGAGTATTCATTTAGGCAAGGAGACCACTGTCAGTGGAAATGAAGAGGAGCAGAAGGATTGGGGGTAGTGTAAGCATGTAAAGACTCACAGGATGTGGAAGGTGTGGGAGAAGGAGGAGCGTTGGGTGAGTGCCTTTTCTGGCCTGAGGAATCAGAAAGATGGAACATGCTAGTATTTGTCAAATCTCAAGTGTTTATTCTGACCCTCAGGGACTGCCAGTTCATCCACAGCCACTCCTTGCCTCAAACTTTATTCAGCCATGTATTTGTTTTCTGTTTCTGCCATAACTAATTACCACAAACTTAGTGCCCAAACAATACCCACTTATTATCCCACAGTTCAAAAGTTGGCTTAGCTGATTTCTCTGCCCTGGGTCTTGCAAGGTCAAAATCAAAGCGTCCACTGGTTGGGTTCTTATTGGGAGGCTCTGGGAGAGAATCAGCTTCTGAGCTCATTCAGTTTGTTGCAGAATCTACTTTATGGTCATAGGACTGAGCCCCCCTTGCTGGCTGTCAGCTGGGATGTCCTTGTCTACTAGAAGCCTCTCCGATTCTTACAAGTGGCCCTCACATTTCAAAGTCAGCAGTGGTGTCTGGCATTCCTTGTGCATGGGATCTTTCTGACTTCCCCTCCTGCCACATCTTTCTTCTGCCTGCAACTGCACAAAGTTCTCTGCTATTTGGGGCCCATGTGCTTAGGTTGGGCCCACACATATAACCCAGGGTGCCTGCCCTATTTTCAGATCCATAACCTTAATCGCGTCTGCAAAGTTCTCTGCCATATAATGTAACATATCCACAGGTCCTGGGTATTAGGGCCGGGATATTCTCCTTCCCCACACCTCCCCAGAGTCTGAAAGACTTCCTAGATGCCACCTCTTCCAGGAGGCCCTCTCCGACCTTGCTGTTTCCAGACTCATTGAGGAGTTCTTCCAGCTTTCATCACCCATGCTCTAATTGCCTTTTTACATTTCCTGCACTATACTGAGAGGATTAAAGACAGGAATTGGTGCCCAAGAATCCTTCACATGCAGATGTCCTCATTTTCACAGATTGGCTTCAGTGGTGGCTTCCCTGCAGAGGGAGGCAGAACTGAAGGTGGCTTTCCTTTCTCTTGGTGGGGTAGTGCTCCCTGTCAGCAAGGGAGTGCTTCTTTTGGGATTGCTTTTTCCACATTCAGTCCTCCTGGGAATACACCCTCTGGCAGGAAAGCACGGGGTGTTTATGTCCTTCCATGGGGTACAGACAGACGGCCCGGGTCTGAATTCCAGCTTTGCCAGTCATCGGCCAAATGGCCCTGGCAGATTCTGTAGTCTCTCCATACCTCAATTTCTTCATTCGTAAAATGGGATACTATTAGAATCTTCCTCTCAGAATTAATGAGAGGGTTAAACGTAATTGCTTATTAGAAAATACGTAGAGTAGTTCCTGGTCTGTGTTAAGCACTTATAAATGCTATCTGCTACTTTGAAAAGTAGAGACATTCTCCCTGGTTTTTATACTTCTTGGCCCTACTCTGGGTAACCTCACAAAGGACTTGAGAATAATGCAACTAAGAATCTGCGCAATGAGCAGCAAACCCGGCTGACACAGTGCTGAAGAACTTGGCTTCTAGTTCATTGTGAGGCTTTCCTGGTTGGCAGCTGGGTGAACTTCATGCCTTGGTTCCTTGTCTAGTGCAGTGGTTCTCAGCTGGGACACTTGCTACCCAGATGTTTTAGCAATGTGTGGAGACATTTTTGGTTGTCACAACTTGGGGAGGGGATGCAGTGGACATCTACGATGCCAAGGATGCTGCTAAATATCCCACAGTGCCCAGGTCCTGGCTCTTACAACAGAGAGTTATCCTGCCTCAAATGTCAGTGATGCCAACATTGGGAAACTGATCTGGAAGATGGTAAAAATAATAGAACTGGATCATAAATTCGTGCTGAGTTTTAAATGGGATAGTTCATTTAAAGAATGGTAGATCATTTCCCAGTAATCGTAATAGGCCTTACAGTTACTGGGAAGAGGCCCTGTCACTCTGTGGCTTCATCACTTTCTCAGTCCACACAACTCTGTGCTGCAACCTGAGCACCCTCCTGCCTCAGGGCCTTTGCGTTCGCTGTGCCTCTGCCTGAAGTGCTCCCCTTCTACGTACCCAGGGCTCACTGGTCACTGCTTTCAGCTCTCTGTTCATACATCTTTATTAGGGAGGACTTTCCTGTACCCCTGTGCTGAATAGCAGCATCTCCGGATTGCCAGCATTTCCTAGCCCTTTACTCTGTTTTATTTTTTTTAATTCAATATTATTGAGATATATTCACATATCATGCAGTCATACAAAGCGTACAATAAGTTGTTCACAGTACTATTATATAGTTGTGCATTCATCACCAAAACTAATTTTTGACCCTTTTCATTACCACACACACACAAAAATAATAAGAATAGAAATTAAAGTGAAAAAGAACACTGTGTGCCTTTTTTTTTTTTGCCCCCATTTTTCTACTCATCCACTGGACAAAGTGCAGTGTGGTCCTTATGGCTTTCCCTATCACATTGTCACCCCTCATAAGCTACGTTTTTATACAATCGTCTTCATGATTCAGGGGTTCTGGGTTGTAGTTTGATAGTTTCCGGTATTTACTGCTAGCTATTCCAATTCATTAGAACCTAAAAAGGGTTGTCTATGTTATGTGTAAGAGTGCCCACTAGAGTGACCTCTCGGCTTCTTTTGGAATCTCTCAGCCACTGAAACTTATTTCATTTCCTTTCACATCCCCCTTTTGGTCAAGAAGATGTTCTCTATCCTACGATGCCGGGTCTAGATTCCTCCCTGGGAGTCATATTTCACATTGCCAGGGAGATTCACTCCCCTGGATATCAGATCACACGTAGAGCGGAGGGCAGTGATTTCAACTGCCAAGTTGGCTTAGCTAGAGAGAGAGGGCCACATCTGAGCAACAAAGAGGCATTCAGGAGGAGGCACTTAGGCACAATTATAAGCAGGCCTAGCCTCTCCTTTGCGGCAACAGTCTTCCCAAGGGCAAGTCCCGTGTTAGACGGTTCAGCCCATCAAACCACCAGTCCCCTATGTCTGTGAGCACATCAGCACCCATCGAGGTGGGGAAGCCCAACACCCCTGCATTCTCCACCAGCTCCTCAGCTTTTTCTTTTTTTTTTAATTAACTCTTTTTTTAAATTAACTATTAACTATATCAAAAAAATTTAAAAAATGCAATAAAAAATAAAAAAATTTCAAACAAACCATAGCAAGAGAGTAAGAAAAAGACAACTATCCTAAAATAACTACTTTACCTCCAACATGTTCCTATTCTACCCCAAGAAAATAATCTAACACAGGTTTATTTATTCTTATCCAATCAGGCCCCTGTGGCCGCAGCTGCCTTTCAGTGATCCTGCTCTTTCACTCACTGTGGGGGTGGGTGGGTGAGGGGGCTTCAAGTGTTTGTACTTGGCTCGTAAAGCAAGCAAATCCTCACCTTCACCGAGATTTTGGCGTCAGTGTTCCTCACTGCCTGCTTTTATAAGTGTGTTGGTTCACTGCCTCTCTCAACTTCTTAGAATGTGAGCTCTAGTAGGGAGAGACTTCCCTGTTCATTCCCTGTCCTCGCCTAGAACTGAGCCAGCACCTAGTGGCTGTTTGGTAATTGAGCGAATGAATGAATGATGTGCTGATCACATTGCCTTGCACACGGTATGTGTCAGTGGCTGCTCTGAGATGACGGTGACTGTCAGTCATTGGATATGGCCGACAAGTCCAAATGCTGTGTTTTGTCTTCTGTTCCGGACAGGGTACATTTTTCTGTTTCGGCCAGTTTGTTTGCATGATGAAGCTGGTCTTTCCTCCTTGGCAGGTACTGGAGGCCTGTGGAGGGTAGGAGCAGGTGGGGGTGGGGGTGGGGAACCATTTTTTGCATTCTCCTTTCATTTCAGTGTGCCCGGCACATTATAGTGCCCATTAGCTATTGACTGTGTAAGTCCACCTGTTACAATGGACAGTGCTCATTGATGGTTCTAATGTAACTGGAATGTCCCTTTAGTTTTTTCAGGCAGTTTTTTAAAAGCTCAAAAAATCAGGTTTTCTTTGCCACCTCCCATTCATCCCTTGAAGGAGCCCTGACAGCAGCTTGTAATGCTCACCTGGGACAAGATTCATTTACTGTTAATTCTTCTCAGGAAGCTTCTGACAAATCATATGATGTACCATTATAAATTTTTCCTAGCTTAGGAATAGGGCTTTCTACTCATATTTTAATGGGAAGAAAGTAAAGAATCTCTGCAAACAATGAGGACCCCACAGCGAGGAGCCCCGGGTCAGAGGACCTGGGAAGAAAGACACTCACCTCCCTGAACTGGCCTCGGACCATTGAGCCCAGGACTCTGTCCCTACCAGGCCTGGAGATCAAGCCTGACTCGCCCAGGGCCTCTGGTCTGATCACAGCTCTTGAGCTCTTGAGCTCTTGGGCTCTGTGCGGCTCTGTGTCGGCCGACCCTCCACTCAGATCTGGCCAGCAGAACTGCACCCCCCAGCAGACCTTGGCTCCTGCATCCATCAGCAGATGCCTGTCGTGACTGCCTCCCACGTGCCAGGCATATGCTGAGGGCAAGACACAGCAGTTGATAGAACACAAAACATCACTGTCTTCCTGGGGCGCTGTGGCAAGTAGAGAGCTGGGGAAAGGCTCTAGTGAGATTTGGGAGGCATGATGATTTATTTGTTGTTATTTTTAATCCCACTTAGAGTGGGTTGACTAGTGTCCCCCTAAAGTTCATGTCCACCTGGAACTTCAGAATGTGACCTTCTTGGGAAATAGGGTATCTGCAGATGTAACTAGTTAAGATAAGGCCACACTAGATTGGGGCAGGCCCTAATCCAATGCTGGGTGGCCTTATGAGGACAGGGAGGTTTGGAGACACTCACAGTGTGCAGACAGCCACGCGAAGGTGGAGGCAGAGATTGGGGTAATGTGGCCACAAGCCAAGGAATGGCAAGGCCGGCTGGCCACCACCAGGAGCTGAAGAGGCCGAGAAGGAGCCTCCCTTAGGGTCTTCCGAGGGAGCGCGGCCTGCAGCACCTTGGTTTGGGACTTGTGCCCTCTTGAGCCATAAGAGAATAAACTTCCTATTTGGAGCCACCAGGTGTGGGGAGTTTTGTTAGAGCGGCCTCAGGAAGCTAATCCACCACTTCTGAGGAGACACTGGGCCAGGCAGGTTAATTTATCATAACTTTTTTTTTCCAGATGTCCTTAAAGGAATTGTAACATTTTTGCCTTTGGAAGAAGATGATGAAGGGAATTTAAAGGTTAAGATGAGCAATATTTACCAAATTCAGCTCAGTCAGAGTGAGCAAGAGTGGTAAGAGCCAGATAACTTATTCCTGTTTCAGTGCTTTGTAGTTTCAATCATTTGTTGCTTTGGATTACTTAAAGATTCTGGGCTATTTAAACGATAAAGGTCCTGCCTCTTAGGCAGTGGTGTTTTGTGGGAACGCTCTCTCTAGGTGTTCTCGCAGCATGTCATTTGCTCCTGGCTGGCGCCCAGCCCTGTGTCTGGTGGTCACAGCTTGGTTGGAGTCTTTGTTCTCTGAATTCCGTGCAGCCTCTATGGCCAGCAGCATGTAGCTGGAGCACCTAATTCAGATGCATTCTAATCCCTCTAGTATTGTTATTTATTTTTATTATTATTTTTTTTTTTACAAGTTATCCCCTCAGCTTTAGGGATGGGGAGTAAGTGATGTTTTCTTCTTTATTTCCTGCTGAGGCACATGTGGTTTTAGACATGGTGGATATTCAGTAATGTTATTATAAAAGTAGCAGTTTAACAAGAACCCTTAATTTCAGATGGTGTTGGGGCCTGAACAAAAAGTATGAAATTTAGTGTACTTCCATTTGGTATTTTTTAAATGAAAAGGTCCGAGGGAGGGTAAGTTAACTCATTAGTTGTTACTCTTCCTCTGATGTTTCTTGAGAGCTGGGGCGGGTCTTTACTTCCCGGAGCAGTCTCAGGATTGGGTCTATTTGATCAGAAGGTGGTTTGCACCCAGCTGTGTGACAGGCAGAGGGATGCAGTGGACAGAGCACGGGCTTCAGAGTTCAGGGGTTGAGGGGAGGAGAGCAAGCCAGGTACACTTAAGGGCAGAGAGGAGACCTGTGATGGCACCTGGGCCAGGGTGTGATGATCACAGGAAAGGCGTCTCAAAAATGGTCATTGTCTGGACAATTAGTGCTTCTGGCCCTGGCTCTCATCTCGTCAGGTAATTGCGACCACTGCCACCCCCATTATAGTGAATGTAAATCAGTCCTCTTCCTCCACTTTTGGGAACATTCCCGCAGCCGGCCCACTGCAGCCAAAATCCAGTCCACACACTGTGAGGGGAGTCGCAGGGCCCTGACTCCTTCTCTGGCTTCATCTCCCACCCTTGTTCACGACTCACATTTGAGTTGCACATGTGCAAACAAAAAATAGGAATACTAGGAAAATCATTAGACATTTTAGAATTTGGCTAATTAGTACATGAAGCAGCTGCTGAGAGGAGCTTTATTTGCTCATCCCTCCACTGGGCTTTGTAGGATGAGTAAATGCATTTTAAACAAAGTTTGCAAGAGGAGAGGAATTCTTTCTGCTTTTAAAATGCACTTTTCTCTGTTAGATGAAAATTCTGTATCTAGTTCTGGATTGCTCTGTGTTTTTGGTAAAACATTTTATAATTGTAATTTTCCTAATTTTTGTTTCCTTCTTTTGGTAAATAAACATAAATGTAAAATTAAAAATTGCTACCAGTCCTGCTTATTCATATTTCTCTTATCTTTAAAGGTTCATATCTGTTTTGATTTTCTGTCCAGAAAGATGGCATTCAGATGGAATTATATATCCCAAACCCACCTGGCTTGGAAAAGAATTGCTGCCTAAGTTGGCCAAGTGGTCTGTCGAGGACAAGAAGAATGAATTTAAAAGCACCCTCTCCCTCATTTCCATTACGAAGTACAGCAGGTTTACCAGGAACTTAAAGAGAAGTATAAAGAAATGGTTAAGGTAATTCTGGGGGAAATGTCTATGATTTTATCCTTCATTAGGGGAAGATAAAACTCTGTCTTGCAGATGTTGTCAAAATATCTGGAATTACCTGTTGCTGTAATTTTACGTATGTAGGGATGCAGACCACAAAGACCTTGGCCAATATGTTATGGAAGAGGGTAGATCTTGTTTTGCATTACTAATAATGCAACCTTAATTTGCCCAGCTGATGTTTTACAAAGCAGCTTGGCGGCCATCCTGTGTGTCCATTAAGACTGGGGCTTTATCTCTTTTCTACATGGAGTTCAGTGACCATCTACAGTGAGTTAGGACCACTGACCAACGGGGGGTGGGGTGGGGCCTGAGCACTGGTCTCCTAATCTGATCTCTGCTTTCCTTGACCCTTCTCCCCAGGCCTCTTGTACCCTTGTCCTCCTTTAGACACGCAGTGAAGGTAGTACAGTTAAACTCCCCCGATGCCAGTTGCCTCGTCTAGAAGTCTGATGTATGTTTTCTGTATTGCAAAACCTTGCTACAAACTGCGTTGTTCCTGGCATGTCCTGGTGCACACAGGTAGTGGAGACATTTTGAGTCTCTTATTGTAAGAAACCAGTTGTGAATTTTTGCCTTCGGAATGAACTTATGTTTTTTACTTTATTGCACAGTTTGTCCAGTTTGACTCAGGCATTAAAAGAGTAAGTTTGGTGAACTGTGAGGAAAATGGAAAAATGATTCACATATGCTCTTTGGATTTTTGTAGGTGTGGCCTGAAGTAACCGATCCTGAGAAGTTTGTTTATGAAGATGTGGCTATTGCCACTTACCTGCTGGTAAGGATGTACGTGGTCCAAGTGTACATGCAGTGCTTACAGCTTGTGAGTGGCAGGTGCCACCAGTGGTGAAGAACATTTGTCAAATCCATGGCCGTAGTTAGTTGATAGTTCTGTTTGTCGAGGTTCATTACACATGTAATGGTTTTACTTTGCTGCTTTTGCCTGAATGTAGAACAAATTTAAATTGTGAAACTTAACCTTAAGAATGCAGACTGACACAGTCCGTCATAATTCATAGACAACACGGAGATGCTGGCTGGCATCTTGGAGATATGGTGCCAGCTGTTAAGGGCAGGCCTTCCAGCTCTAGCAGTCTGGGTTTCTAGTCCTAGATCTTTCCTTAGCTAGCTAGCCAGCTAAATTTGGGCGTGCCCTTTACCTTAATTCTCTTGACTTTCTTACCTATAAAATGCTTAGACCAGATCATTGCCAATTTTTACTGCAATTCTCTTAGGCTTTTTAGAATCAGCTTTTTTCCCTCCGATTATCAAAGTATACCAGCTTTGAAGAATACAGGGAGAACGTGTAGAATCTAAGAATATTTGATGCAGGTCTAACCCAGAGCTGACCACGTTGGTGTGGACTCTAATGAAGCCCTGAGGTGCTCCGGGCAGCATCAGGCAGGCCTGGTGGGTGCTTCCACACACCCTCCGCGAGTCCGGATCACTTCCACTTGCCTGCGAGTCCCCGCCTGCATCAGTCCGGGGCCTCGGGGGAGGCCTCCTTCCTGTCTTGCAAGTGTGATTTGTCGACCCAGCTGAGAGTTATGTCTGAATCATTCTTGGATAGAGTGATTACAAACTCACATGTTTGTTGTTTTCCGTTTACATAGATTCTGTGGGAAGAAGAAAGAGCTGAGAGGAAAGTGACTGATAAACAGTCCTTCATTGACCTGGGCTGCGGCAATGGGCTCCTGGCCCACATCCTCAGCAGTGAAGGGGTAAGTCTCTGACCACCTTTTCTGGAGAAGCAGGCACAGGGCGCCTTGAAATCCTTTTCTTAGCACAGTCTAGATTCAAAGTCTGCCTGGGTGTTGAAGTAGGACCTAATTATAAACTGTTAATTTGCTGAACAGGCAATGTTTAAAAAGAAGAGAGAAGAGGCAGTGGCCTCGTTAGAACATAAAGGCAGGTCTCTTGCACATACCAGGTGTGTGCACTAAATGACAGCACATGTGCAACATCCTGGGTACTACTGCTGGGATTTTTCTTTTGAAAACCTCTCATTTCAAGGCACTGAAGAGGGAATAAAGGGGAAAGCAAGTTCTGCCCTCAAGAGGCTTACATTCTAGCCCAGGACTAATTGTGTACACATGCACTCCAACATAGAGCAGTGCAGTGCTGGGTGTTAGATGTCTCTTCACTGCAGTAAAGGCTGTGCAGTGCTTAGAGCAGCTCCTGGCACATGGAGCAAGTTCAATTAGCATAAGCATTCGGCACCCTGTGCCCAGAACTGCTCTGCCGTCATGTCATAGTCTGTCTGGTGTTCCCCGTGCATTAGGTACCGCTCCCCATTATGCCGCTGAAGAACTGGAGTGTTGCTGCTAGGGGTGATGCAGCTGGGATTTGAAGCCCAAGCTTGCGGCCCCACAGCTCATTTTCTCCCTGCTGTGGCCTCTGCCTTGGGTCACAGACCTCTATTTGTCCACAGCTGTAGGAACTTGAAAGGGGGTTGTTGAAATTTATTTTTTGAAGTGGTTTGTAAATGAATGAGCTTGTAATGGTAATACCTGCAGTTGGGGGTTAAACTGTGCCCCCCAAAAGACATAGTCAAGTCCTAGCCCCCTGGTCCTGCAAATGGGAACCCATTTAGAAATAGGGTCTTTGAGGATATGATGAGTTAATGAGAACAGGGTGGCCCTGATCCTCTATGACTGCTAACTGTATAAGAGGGGAGAACGGAACACTGAGGCAGAGATTGAAGCCCACAGAGTGTCCGCACCCCCAGCAGCTGGTTAGAGGTGAGGAGGGCTCCTCCCCTGCAGGTCCCCAATGGAGCGCCTTGCCCTAGCCTTGAGTTGGGACTTTCGACATCCAGAACTGTGAGAGAATAGATGTCTATTGTGTAAAGGTTTGAGGTGCAGGTTGTTTCTCATGTGTGGGCCCATTTGATGGTGATTTGGAAGCGGGAAGGTGGAGTGGGCTGGGAGGAGCCTGCTCACCCCTCCTCTTCTCAGACTCAGAGATAAAGAAGGTCCTGGGGGGCTGGCGGCAGCGAACGAGGTGGGGTGGGCGAGATTCTGTACTGGCAGGAGTGAACTCAGAGGCCAGGGAAAGCAGGAAGGGCAGGGCCTGGAGACCTGAATCAGGCCGTGCGCTGGGAAGGCGGGGCTCAGGGTTCCGGGTGAGTCCTCGGAGCACTGGTCCTGGGCAGTGTTCCCAGACTGAAGGGTCCTGTGGCCCCCAACCCTGTGTTTCCCTTCGTGGAGCCCCATTGTGACCATGAGGGAGCTCCTGTGCCTTGGAGGAGCGTGTCCATTTTAAATAACTGAGGAGTTGTGCTTGCGCCACCCGAGAGGGGTAAGCTAAAGTTAAGGGTCTCTCACACTCAATACTGGTGGCGATGCCTGCAGAGCTTTAATTCGTCCTTGCTGATTTATTATGTTTTACTAAACTTAACATTTGATTTCTAAAATTAATCTTTTCAGCATCCAGGCAGAGGAATTGATGTCCGAAGAAGAAAAATATGGGACATGTATGGACCACAGACACAATTAGAGGTACTGGCTTTGAGAATTTACTTCATCTTAGGAGGGATTATCCCATGATGACAGTTGTTTGATGAGTGTCTCTACATTTAGGTCAATCAGAAATCCTAACTAATATTGCACATTAATCTAAATGTGCTGAAAAAAAAAAAAAAATGAATTGTGAACTTTTCAAATAGCTTCTGGTTAAATTGAAGAAAGACATATCCACCTCTCCAGCCAGAGGTGCCTCTTTGCTAATGCCCAGTGTAAGGCCAGGAGCCCATGTTCTTGTGGGCACAGGCCAATGCACTGCCGACTATGGCGGGCTGGCCAATACAGGGGAGGTTCAGGGGCCAAGGAGACTCCATCCCATCTGGGGGTGCAGGAGGCCGCCTGGAGAGCTCTCATGGGGCAGGTGGTGGGAGCAGGCAGTCTGCGTAGACTGGAGCTGGCACCAGGTGGGCGGCCCCTGGGTGCTTTGTGAGCAGAGCGAGTGCTAGGCGGGCCACAGCCCCAGGTACTTTTGCCAGTCTGTGCACTATGCTTTTACCCTTCACAGACCTTGTTTCCGTTTTCTAGGGCTTGAATGAGACATTCTCATTTTTTCATAATACCAGAGATGATCACTGATTATATATGGATGTAAGTGTGTACACTTTAAAACAGCACATTTGTGACCATGTTATATACAGAATTTTGACTCTGGCTTTTGCTCATTAACAGTCCGTCCTAGGCATTTTCCAAAGCTATTAACAATTGTTTGTAAACGTTTTTTTTTCTTTTAGTTTTTGTTGTAGTAACATGTAGACAACGTAGTGTTTCCCATCTTAACCGCTTGGGAATGTACGGTTCAGGGGTGTTGATCACATCCATTGCTTGCTGCCATCACCACCTGCAGTCATGCACCCTGTTCCACCGAATCACACCGTGAAAGCAACACGAGCTCAGACGGAGTCGCCAAGCGCTGCCCGCTGCCGCCCTTCCCACAGCCGTGCCTGTCCGTGCCACGCTCTCTCCACACCCCTGAGAGGGCAGCCCTCTTGTCCCGTCTTACACACAAGGACCGAGGCCCCGAGGTGTTGGGTCCACAGACCTGCTGTGGCCAAGGCCTGATCGTTCCATCCTCTCCTGTCCTGGGCCATCGAGTTTCAGATCACAGGTTGCCTGCAATACGTCTTTGCGCATAAATCCTAGTCCACTTAAAACAAAAAATGTCTTTCATAGCATAGACATTAAAGGCTTTGTGATACATATTGCCATCATGCTTTTCAGGAAGTTTTATTCAAATACACTTTTATTTCAAAAAGACTTTTGAATGCTCTAAAAGATAAATCCGGAAACAGGAAAAAAAATGTATTCATTCATTTATCAAATGTTTGCATGCTGACTGCCTGGTAGGTGCTGATAAAAATCATGGGTCAGGGGGAGGCGGGCGACCCACAGGTATGCAGGTGAGCATGTGGCCTGACAGGCAATGGGAAGGGCCAGTGAGAGGGTAGAACACAGGCCAAGTGGTATAGGGGGCTGCGGTGGGGCGACCAGGAGAGGCCTCACTGGTGAATGGCCAATTGGTGAAGGCAAAGAGAGGCAGGAAAACCAAGTGGATTTGGGATGGGCTAGCAGTGTGCAGACTCACAAGCAGCTCTGCTCTGAGCTGTGTGGAGACCAGTTAGAGGCCCCAGGTATGGAGGGCCAAATGGAGTCCTGTCAGGCCCTGGTCAAGAGCAGCTCGCTCTTTCTGGTATCGAGGTCGGGAGAACTTTCTCCATAAAGGGAACGAAGTAACTGGTCATCTCCATGGCATGCCTCAGCAGAACGGTGTCTAATCTTTTCCTGGTGTTTTGTCCCTGGAGGCCTCGGGGCCAGGTCTGCAGGAGCTCCCCTGGGGAGCTTAGCTTGGGGCGGTGGGGGTGGAGGGGTCCTGAATGTGGCTGCCTTCCCACCCACACCTCTCCTGCCCACTGCCAGCTGGCCTCAGGACCTTCGTCCGTGGAGTTAAAGTGTGGGCACAGGACTGGGTCACAGGTTCTCATGTGCCCGAGGCACAGTGTTGGTTTGGAAGTGAAAGAACGCTGACTTTTCCTTGTGGACAATGTCAAGTGTGTATAAAGGTAGAGAGGAGAGCATATCGATCCCCAAATAGTCACTGGCCAGCTTCAGCGATGACCAGCCCACAGCCAGACTTGTGGACCCCAGCCCTGCCCCCCAACATTAGTCATTTTGAAACAAATCTCAGGTATCCTATTGTTTCATCTGTAAATTGAAATGAACTTTTCAAGGCTGTGTTTATATGTTCTATCTGCCCTCACTTTTTAAAGTTGAGAATAATATTGAAGCAGAAAAGGAAGGATGGGTGTTGAAGAAAGGGTGTTGCAGCTGCCTGTTAGCTCTTTATTTCCTTATTTCAATATATGTTTAAGTTTGCTTACTCTGCAAGGATTTGCAGTTTTTTATAAAATTCATTTTTACAATTAAGTTTAAAACGTTTTTAGACTCTCAGCCAAGTAGAACTTTGGTGAACGTGAAGGTGAGGCAGGCGGTGGTCTGCAGCTGTGTGCACAGCCAATATGTCTTCTACAGTTAACAAAAATTGAGCTCTACGTTTGGGTATGGGGTTGGTGATCAAAGCAGAAAATTACATGGTTGATTTCATAAATTTCTCTGTCTCTGAGTGAAAACTCAAAGTATTTTCTTTTGGCTTAAGGGAAGCGAAACAGCCAGTTGACGTTGGCGCTCTGCCATATGTCCCGACCGCAGGGGAGAGCCAGCTGGTATGAGTGGCCTTGGGGAACCTAAGAAGTGCTAGGTCTTTATCTGAGGTTCTCCAGAAGCCTCCAGACTTTTCTGTGGAGTCATCCAGTCTGGGGGAAAGCCCATCCACTTTCCCATCCCCTCAGTCAGTGTAGCCTGCTGACTGCAGTTCAGGATCCTGTGTTCTTGGGGGTTGGCTTCTCTTCACACTTGCACCTTTGCTGGCCGGTGCTCAGCCTTGGTATAATTTCCTGGTAAATGGTTTCCCCCGGCCCCAGGTGAGTGGTGTCCATGAATATGTACAATCTGGAAGCCCAAAGGCAGAGCACAGGATACACATTTTTCCTTCTTTCAAAAACCTCATTTGATTCTAACCAGGAGAATAAGAAAACAAAAATTTATAATAATAGCATTGTGAAGGTCTCAGAGCATCTTGATTTTGTTTGTGAAGCTATATCTGATGTAAGAACATTGAAATTTGCTATACTCAAAATGGTGATTAAAAATTTTTACAAAAAACAGGTGGGGTTTTGTTGTCAAGTGATGTTGGCAAGGTAACTGAAAATGTGAATATAAATGTGTAAATGGAGGTTAAGTAAAAGTTATGTATTTATTAACACAGGCTATTTAGAGACAGGCAAATTTAAGTCTTGAATGGGTAGTAATAATGAATAAAGAGTGCCAAAGGCTTGTTTTTCCTGCTTTTAGATTATGCACTGTTCTAGTTTACTAATGCTGCCAGAATGCAAAACACCAGAGATGGATTAGCTTTTATAAAAGGGGGTTTATTTAGTTACAGTTACAGTCTTAAGGCCATAAAGTATCCAAGGTAACACATCAGCAATCGGGTACCTTCACTGGTAATGGTGTCCGGAAAACCTGTGTTAGCTGGGAAGGCACGTGGCTGGTGTCTGCTCCAAAGTTCTGGTTTCTTTATGGTTTTCTCCCAGGACGTTCCTCTCTAGGCTGCAGTTCCTCAAAAATGTCACTCTTAGTTGTTCTTGGGGTGTTTGTCCTCTCTTAGCTTCTCCGGAGCAGGGTTCTGCTTTCAATGGCCATCTCCAAAATGTCTCTGTAAGCTTCAGCTCCTGTTTCAGCTTCCATGCATTCTTCACAGTGTCCCTTTTGGCTGTAGCAAGCTCGTTCCGTCTATGGTTATGTAGTCTATGGTCTATGGTCTATGGTCTATGGTTATGTAGTGCTCTAGTAAACTAATCAAGACCCATGCTGAGTGGGCAGGGCCACACCTCCATGGAAGCTGTCCAGTCAGAGTCACCACCCACAGTTGGGTGGGTCACATCTCCATGGAAACACTCAAAAGAATTACAATCTAATCAACGCTAATGCGTCTGCCCACACAGATTGCAACAAAGATAATGGCGTTTGGGGGACATATACATCCAAACTAGCACATGCACAGACCACTTGAATGTGACTATTTTAGTATTTAA
Source organism: Choloepus didactylus (assembly GCF_015220235.1). NCBI lineage: Eukaryota > Metazoa > Chordata > Mammalia > Pilosa > Megalonychidae > Choloepus > Choloepus didactylus. The sequence continues at coordinate 4,618,516 of NC_051309.1, read as the reverse complement.
ATAGATCAAACAGTTTAGATAGGTAGATAGGAGCACATAGGACTTAAGAGCCAGAAATATTGTCGAATTTAAATTGTGTTGTAGATCATGTCCACAAAACTCTGTTGTAATTTTGTTGTTAAAAGAAATGGCCTCGAAAAGTGGGTGTTACTATGTCTTCCTCTGTTTGTTCTAATCAAAAAATAGTACTTCTTACTTCCCTGAGAAATTCATTCTACAATTTTAATTGGTTTTAAAATTAAGATTTTGAGGGGCTGTGATGTCTCTTATCTCTCTCTCTCTCTTTCCAGTTTTTAGTCACAGATTCACTATTGAGACTTGATTTCAGTAATTAACGATAGCCTGCTCATTATCAGAAAGGGTGGGGTGTTCATTTAAACTGTCATAAAAGCAAACTTCCTGGCTTAACTACAGAAAATGTCAGAATGATTGTAGTGCCTTTGCAGGTTTTTATTTGCTGCCTGAGATTTTACAAAAGATCATGCCTACTCATACACAAATTCTTCCTGTGTTTTATCTTTCCATAGATACTCTTCATTATGTAGATTGGGGTTATGTCAGTGCATTGTATTATACATTTAAATCAGCTTCAGAGCTAGAAATCTTGCCTTTTGCAGAGCTGCCTGAAGCAGAGAGTTGTTAGGAAGGGAATTAGTAATGATTCACAACAGAGTTGGATTTGTCTTGTTGGGGGGCAGTGATCTGCATGATGGAGGGTGCTTTGTGATGTCTCCACCTATTTTCATGTGTGTCCTACTGTGTGCCAGGCACTGTGCCAGGAACGGGGCACGCAGTGGTGAGAACTGGACCTGCCCTGGCTCTGCACTGCCCAGGTGGGTGGTGGCAGGAGGGCAAGGCCCCTGGAGAAAGACAGGGGCCATGTTCAGAGCCTGCAGTGGTCCTTTATTTTTAACACAGGAGCTTCGAGGAACTAAATCACGTGTTCATTTGCTCAAGCTAGGGATCACTGGACAGCCTGCCTCTGTAGTTAGTTGCCAGCCCGTACGAGGGGATGAGGATGTAGAGAGCTCAGCGCAGCGGGGGCCACGTCCGTGTTCCTCAGGATGACTGGGGGAGTTCTCAGCCTTTCAGGTGCATGGCGCAAGGAGTGTTGGCAGATGCCCACGGAACATATTCACCTTCTCCAAGAGTTCCACTGTGCCCTTTTACAGTCACTTTTCCTCAGATCTGTTGCAATTCTTGTTTATGTCATCTTTTTCCCTCGGGATGCCTTCAAGGGTTTTTTCCTTCATTTTAGGTTTTCAGCATTTTATTATGATGTGTCTAGTGCGTGTGTTTCCTCATGTTCATTCCACTTGGTTTCTCTGAGCTTCTTGGATCTGCGTTCTGTTGTCATTAATTTTGGAAAATTCTCAGACTTCATTTCTTGAATTATTTCTTCTTCCTTACTCTATCTTATCCTTCTGGGACCCCTGGACACACCTGCTAGTTTGATAATGTTCCACAGCTCTTAGGTGCGCAGTAAGTTCACCGAGTCTTTTCCCTGGTGGGTTTTCTCTGTTAAGCTTGTTGACAGAACTCATCTTTGATGTTATTGTTAGCATTTTCTTTTGACTCTGTTTTTCCTGTTTCTGTGTCTGTTGGCGTTCCCTTTCTGTTCATAAATGCTGTCCATCTGTTTGCTAAAATCAGTACATTGCTCATAGTTATTTTGAAGTCACTGTTAGTTCCATTATCTGGGTCATCTGTGGGTGTGCCTGTTGAGGGTTTCATCTCTTTGTAATGGGTCATTCATTCTTGCTTTTCTGTGAGTTTTGTGGTTTTTGAACACTGGGCGTCATAATGTAGGGAAGAAACAGACTGAGGTAAGTAAGCACCCTCCACTTCTGGGAGGTCAGCATCATGGGGGCTGAGTGCCTCTGGTTGTGTTTGGGCTGGTTTGGGCCTTGCTGTGGTGGTTGCCTTCAGTGCCCCACACCGTTCCAGAACCTCGTACCTTGGCTACTGTTGTCATGTAGTTAGTGTGGATTTTGAGGTGCTAGGTGTTTTTCTCAATGTTTGTGGCGTACTTTTAGCAGTCACCAGCCCCTGCACTCTTGTGCCGCAGAGGGGATCTCCCCTGATGCCCTTGCCCCTTCCCCAGCTGGAGACCCCTGTTGCCTGTTAACCTGGCGTGAGGCTTATTGTGTGGCAGGGAGGGTCTCCATTCTCCTGGACCAGCCTCAGTCCTGAGAACGTGGCCTCAGAGGCAGTGCTTTCTCAGCATTCCTGCACCCTTGCCTCCGTGGCAGCGAAACTGCCTTGTATCTGCGAGGTCCTGGGCAGGAGAGGGGTTCCTGTCGCATTCCCAGTGGGTTCAGACCCTGCTTTGCATCACTGCGGGCTCCTGGGCCCGAGAGGCTCCCGCCTGCAGAGGCACGGGGCTTTTTGCCTCTGCCTCTCCCCAGGAGCAGCGGGTCCTTGCAGGGGCCTTGGGGAGCTTGGGGGTTTTCTGCCCTCCAGCACCTGAGGGCGTCTGCCTCTTGTGAGAGGGTTCAGGAAAGTGGGGGGCTTCCATGGTGTTCCCCTGGGCGCCTGTGCCACTGAAGGGGCTCTCTCTAGCCTCCTGCCCTGCCGCATTCTTTCTTGTGAGCCCCCAGTAGAGGCCCGTGGGAAAGAGCCCCGGATTGAGTGTGGACGCCCCTAGTTTCTGGGCTCTCAGTTCTTCTAAGCCGTGCGGGCCGGCACTTGGCCTTTAAGATATACAAACGCCTTAGCTGCCTTCTGCCTTCCCACTCCTCAGGCCATTTCTTCCTATCACACTCTGCCAAAGCTGAACCAGTTCTTTCCTATCATTCATTTGCATGTTTACGTTATATGACACATTTTATCTGTCAGAAGGAGACGACACCCAGAAAGTGTGTCAGTTTCAGTGGCCCTTGTATTTTCAGTGCACAGATTTCTCCAGTGATGACTAAAATTGCAAGCATTTGTGCCCTGTAAGGTAGATGCTGGGTGCTCACTTCCTCCCTCCTTGTCTTCCTTTGCAGGCCCCAGGGACCGAGTAAGATCGAGCAGCACATGAGCCGCGGTGCTGCTGGGCCTGAGTTCTGTGGCCGGCTCCGGAGCCTGTGCTCCTGACTGGGTCCTGCCGCCTCGGCAGCTCCGTGTCTGTTTGTGGACCATTGAGTCTTGTTTTGTGTCTTTCTTTTAGGAAGGGGCAATCACACCACACGATGAGAACCTTTTCCCTGATGTCGACTGGTTAATTGGGAACCATTCCGACGAGCTGACGCCATGGATACCTGTCATTGCAGCCAGGTGATTAAGAGGACAAGTGAGCATCGTTGGTGGATGTCACATTTCATCATCTGAACTGAGCTGTCCCAAGCAGCACTGGAGGGGTGGCTGGCTCAAAGTATTGAAATAATAATATGTTGAATGTATCAGGTTAGAATTAAAGTAAATTCCACCTGTTTCTTCTTAAGATTTTCTTTTTTAAATTTTTATTGTGGTAAAATATATACAAAATAGTGTTGCCCATTTTAACCACTTTCCAATTATAAAATTCAGTGGTATTGATTACATTCACAATGTTTTGCTGCCATCACCCCCATCCATTTCTGCGGTCGCAGTTGATTCGTCTGGGGGAGGGTGGCGGCCGGTTGCTAAATCCTAGGCTCCCAGGATTGCTCCGAGGGTACCGGCGGCGGGGGCTCTTTCCCGGAGGCGAGGGCGAGGCGGGGGACTTGGCCAGGTCCCCGGCGGGAGGCGTGCAAGTATGGAGGGCGGCGAGAAAGGAACAGGCGGGACACGATTTCTTTTAAGGATGATGAAAACCAAGAGAGAGAGTTTATTAGGGGAGAGTACAAGTTTATATCGGGCGGTTTAGAGGGCGGGGTAGCTGTAAGGGTTAAAGGCTTGGATTGGTTCTGAGAGGACGCGGAAGCTGTTTGTCACGGGCAGGAGGTGCTCTGGCAACAGTGCATGCGCACTGGCGGTGGGGGAGTTGCTCTGGCAACGGGGAGTGGGTGGGCAAGGTAAAGGGGGCGGTTTTCTCCGGCAAGCCCTCCCCAATGGTTTTTACTTTGGGGTGAGGAAATGGGGCCTGCATTCGGCTCCACTTTCTCAGGCCCGGGGGGCCGTGGAGGGCGCAACCACCCGTGCCCCACTACCTTTCCTAGGGGCTGATCAGTTCCCCTGGCCCAGGCCCGCCAAGTCAGAACTCGATAACAGTGTCCCGCATTTCTCCCTTCTTTTCTAATTAGAGGAAGAAGCTTACCGGAGAGATCTGCCAAGGGATGAGGGAAAGGGGAGGTGGGGGAAGGGATAGGGGTAGATGGTAGTTAGAGAGGCTGGAGCTCGACGTTGGTGTGGCGCCCGGGCGTTCGAGAGGGGCCTCGCTGCTTGCGGGATGGACGAGGGTGGCGACGCTGCGGAGGGTCAGCTTCTTCAGTGGAGGCAAGTTGTTGATACTGGACTTGCACAAATGATGAAAAGACAGCATTGGCTTGGTTCTTAGCAAGCTGAACAATTTTGCGGATAATGCAGGGCCCTAGGGTGAGAGCTAGAATAATCATTAGTAGGGGGCCGATGAGAGGGAGGAGGTATGGGAGGAGGGGGGTAAAGATGTGGGACCAATAGCTGGTGGCTTCACGGTCTTTTTTGCGTTGTTCCAGTCCCTCTCGGACCTTTTTTAGGCTGTCCTCGGTGAGACCTGTGGAATTGGCATATACACAGCACTCTTCTCCTAGGGCGGCGCAGAGGCCTCCTTCTTTGAGGAGGAGAAGGTCGAGGCCTCGGCGGTTTTGGAGTACGACCTCAGAGAGGGAATTGACAGAATTTTTAAGATGAGAAATAGCGTCTTGTAGGTGACGAATGTCCTCGTCAACAGCCGCCCGGAGGTGAGTTAGGGCGGAGTCTTGACTGGCTAATGCAGCGATTCCGGTGCCGGCGCCTGCAAGACCTAGGAGGGAGGCAATCGTGAGGACGGTGATGGGCTCTCGCTTTTGCAGTGGGGCAGAAGCTGCAGTTGTTTCCAGGCGGAGGAAGAAGTCTTCCTCGCTGTGGTATAGGACCCTAGGGGTGAGGACAATTAGGAGGCAAGTTTCATTAGTTGTATTGAGGGTTTGCACGTTAAGGCAGGGGGTAAGCCCTGTAGAGGAGCAGAGCTATTGGGAGGAGTTATGAGGAATGAGAAATTTGGCAGAGCTGCTGGGAGATGAGTAGCTGGCACAGGCAGTGAGGCTGGGAGAGTTACTGGAGCGAGGGCGGATGCACTTTCCTGTAAAGGAGACTGAATGAAAGGTTAGGGGGACGGCAGAGGTATTCCAATTACATTCCGAGGGGCTGTCCTCTGTGTTTTCTGAAAAGGAGAGGTTGGAGGCAACTGGCTCATACAGTGAGGAGGAGGTGGAGAGGCAAAGCCAACAGGAGGAGGTAAGATTGGGGTAGGAGACATTTAGTGAGGTGAAGGTTGCTTGGATAAGGCTGAAGAGGGGAGAGGAGTAATGAGAGGGGGGTAGAAAAGGTTGGGGTGGTGGGGTTGGCGATGCGTTGTTTGCAGCTGAGGTGCGGCCTCCGGATGCGCCGCTTGTACTTGAAGTGCGGCTGGAGGGCTGTGGAAAAAGGGGGTTAATGACTTGGTTGGGACCTATGCCAGAGGGTGTTCTTAATGCAGTATTTTGGCCTGGTTGGTTCACAGCCTCCTTTTTTATAAGAATAAGTGATCCTCGGTCGGCTCCTTTCTCATAGATTCTGAAGCCCCAAGTTTGACCGAGTAACTAGGAGGGATTAGTGGGGAGCTGCACTGTAAGATTAAGATGTGTGCAGGATCCCTCACTTTCTTGGCCGAGCCAGTTAACTGTAGGGAGTTTGCACCCTGTAGGGGTCCATTTTAAGGTAAGGTAATGATTAGGAACAGGAGGCTTCCAATTAGTGGCTAATGTTTCACACCCCCAGTATGCACAGTAGTACTCGTTGGGGGAATTACAGTACGATTTTCCAGGATTTGAGGATGGGCACATGTAATATTGGGCCTGGGGATCACTTACCTTTCGAGCGCAGGTTTCTTCGACTCTGGAGACAAAGGTGGCGAAAGGCTTACTCGGCTCCTGGAAGAGCTTGGTGAATTTATTAGGCCGACAGGCAGAGCAGTTGGCAAATGCTCGTAAGGCGATTCCCCAAAGGATAGGCCAAAAGGTGGCAGGTGCATTAATATAAGCAGACGCATTTAGAAATGCTCCCGTGCCTAGATAGGCTTCGGGGTGATGATAGACTCCAGTGGCTGCGTCTTGCTCACTTTGCTTAGCTGCTTCCGCCTGGAAGTGAGCACGCCAATCTACAAACTGGCCGGGGTTAAGAATGGAACGGGCAAGCGAGGCCCAGTCTTGGGGGATGCAAAAGTCCATGCCGAGATCCTGCAGTATTTGGGAAGCGTATGGGCTACCCAACCTGTCCTCCTTGACGGCCCTGCGAAGCTGCTTAATAGTATTAGAGTCAATGGGATACCAGTCATACGGTTTCTGTGGTGTGGGGGTAAGGTTAAGAGGAAAGCAGCGAAAGGCACGAGAGAAAGGAGGACGCGCTTGCAGAGGGCTTGGCGCGGGAGTGGGGGTAGGGGAGCGTTGCCCCAAGGGTTGCCTTGAGGTGTAGAAGGCAGCCAGGGGTTGTTAGTCGGCAGGGTGGGAGGAGCGGCGGCAGCTGCCGGTAGCGGCTCCGAGGGGGAGCTCGCCGGAGGGGGAGGCGGAAGTGGGAGGCCCCAAGCGTCGCAAGACGGCGGCGCGTTGGGAGTGGCTAAGGCATAGGATGGTGGACTAGCTCCGCCCTGTGAAAGGGTGGGGCCCAAGGCATAAGATGGCGGACTAACTCCGCCCTGTGAAAGGGCGGGGTAAAGCGCATGCGGTTTCCGGCCCAGCTTAGGGCTGACGTCATCGCCGGAGCACTTCCTCCCCTCGATGGAAGAAGAAGGAGGAAGTTCGCCATCTTGGCGAGGCTTAGTATTGCTTTGCTTTTGGGGGGGCGACTTCGAGCGCGTTGTTAATTTGCTCGACTAAGGATTCTGTGTCCGAATCGTGGTCTACATTAGTATCGCTGTCTGAATCTGTTGGCTGGGTTGATAGGGCCTCCTTGGATTTAATGGGGCCTCGATCAGGGGGAAGGGAGCCTTGAAGGCAGGAGCGGACGGTTATTAAGGTGGGGAGCAAGCCGGGAGGGAAGCGCTTGCTCTCATGTTCCATGGCGTTGGTGACCCGATCAATAAGGCGATCATAAGTAACAGGGTCCCAAAGATGGCAAGTGGTGAGCCATGGGTTAAAGGGCAGCAGGAGGTCCCAGTATACCTGCAGCTGCCGGACAGACACTTTACAGCGATGTGTGTCTAGGAGACCCGCCAGAGCGCGAACTTGGGGTGCTTGGCGTGCAGATAGACGATTACCCATAGCGGAGTGAGAAAAGAGAAAAAAAGGGGGGTTGATTATTGAGTAAAGAAAATGAGGTAAACTGTGGCAGCGAGGCCGAAGGAGATGGTGAGAATGGAAGGCAGGAGCCTCTAGTAGCGAGAGCAGTGTGGGGGGGGGGGAGGGGTTGCAAAGAGGCACACCGCGCGAAACAAAGAAACAAAGACACAGAGGACCACAGCAAAGTAATGGAGGGGAAGAGGGAAAGCTACTGGAGGAAGAGTGTTAGGAGGAATGTGGGGGATATAGGAAGAGAAGACGAAAGGTAGTCGGGGGTAAGAGTTAGGTTAACGCGGGAAAGGAAGAGCGGCCCGGGCGCGGAGCGGCGTGGGAGGGGCGGCTCCAGACGTGGAGCGGCGAGGGAGGGGCGGCTCCGCGGGGCGGCGAGGGAGAGGCGGCCCTTACTTTGCAGGCGAGGAGAAGTGGGGCTGGAGAGGCGTCCGGGCGAGCGGGTGGTTTCACTGGACCGCTGCGTGGAGAGGACTTTTAATTCCAGGGGCCCCACGTTGGGTGCCAGTTGCGGTCGCAGTTGATTCATCTGGGGGAGGGTGGCGGCCGGTTGCTAAATCCTAGGCTCCCAGGATTGCTCCGAGGGTACCGGCGGCGGGGGCTCTTTCCCGGCGGCGGGGGCTCTTTCCCGGAGGCGAGGGCGAGGCGGGGGACTTGGCCAGGTCCCCGGCGGGAGGCGTGCAAGTATGGAGGGCGGCGAGAAAGGAACAGGCGGGACACGATTTCTTTTAAGGATGATGAAAACCAAGAGAGAGAGTTTATTAGGGGAGAGTACAAGTTTATATCGGGCGGTTTAGAGGGCGGGGTAGCTGTAAGGGTTAAAGGCTTGGATTGGTTCTGAGAGGACGCGGAAGCTGTTTGTCACGGGCAGGAGGTGCTCTGGCAACAGTGCATGCGCACTGGCGGTGGGGGAGTTGCTCTGGCAACGGGGAGTGGGTGGGCAAGGTAAAGGGGGCGGTTTTCTCCGGCAAGCCCTCCCCAATGGTTTTTACTTTGGGGTGAGGAAATGGGGCCTGCATTTGGCTCCACTTTCTCAGGCCCGGGGGGCCGTGGAGGGCGCAACCACCCGTGCCCCACTACCTTTCCTAGGGGCTGATCAGTTCCCCTGGCCCAGGCCCGCCAAGTCAGAACTCGATAACAGTGTCCCGCACATTTCTTTTTACTTTTTATAGCGTATTTTCTAGTGGCTCACACTACATTTCTGTTGGGCAGTACTGATCAAAACTGATTATATCTGCAATATTTACATCAGTCAATTTTTGGAAGTTTTTTTTCTGATGAAAGGAGGGTCTGTCCTCAAAGGAATAATCTTTTGTGATTCTGTATCAAAAGGAGACAGTTTGTGATTCTGTATCAAAAGGAGACTTCATTAAGAAGTGGGTTACACTGTCATGTCTTAGTATCTAATTGCCACTTATCCTTTATCCAAGGCTAAGTGAACTATTTCAGCTCTCAAGGAAAAGTACATGTCAAGAACCAAGTCTTAACTTTATCTTTGTTGTGCCTAACTCTGAAATTTCTTATTTGTGGCTGAAAGCTCAAAGTACTTTGGAAAGTTTTAGATTACAGCTAACAAGAATAACTTTTTATTAAAAAAAATTTTTTTTATAAAAATAATTAGATTAGTAGTTTACTGAAAAGATAGACTGCCACTTTATTTCTAGAAATTAAATTGGGGAAGACTGTAATTATTAAGTTATGTGAGTTAACCGGGAATGGATCTTTTGTGTTCTGCCATGGTACATTGTTGCTGAGTGGATTTCGGCCGCATTGTGTGTAACCTATTCAGGACTTTGGTTTCTGTGCTGCTTCATTGTTTTCGAAGGTCTTCCTACTGCTGCCGTTTCTTCGTGCTTCCTTGCTGCTTCTTTGACTTTGTTGGAAAATACCAGCGGAGGCAAAGTAAAAAGACTCAGTACCGCGAATACCTTGATTTCATTAAAGAAGTGGGATTTACATGTGGATTCCACATGGAAGAAGACTGCCTGAGAATTCCTTCAACCAAAAGGGTATGTTTTACTTACTATCATTGTCCTCTGAGCTGTTACATTTGGGTTGAAAGTTCAGGGCTGTGCCACGTGATCATAAATGGCGCAGTGTTTTGTAAAATTTGTGCTGATTTTAACTTCCTGGTCATAGAGGTGTGTTCATTAAGTATTTTCTGTCAATACCATCTCCTTCTCTAGAGACATTCTGGAACTTTCTCCTCCAGGCCCTTGCAGAGCCCTCCTTTCCTTTCCAGAAGTTCTGGATGGCACCAGGGGACTCCCTTCCCAGAAAGGCCTTAGCCTCATTTGGGCAATGATTTCTAGCTGTGTGTTGCCGAGGGCCCGACTGTCTAAGGAAGTCCAACTCCTTATTTGTAAAGAATAACTCGTGGAAATTGAAGTTTGCAAGACTTTCTTTCAGAAGCTCAAAATGATTTCGTATTTTCTCATTAAAGCCTCACTGGTTAAAATTTACCTGAAAGGGAACTTCTGGGGTGACTGAGAAGGCTGAATGGGCCATTGCATTATCTGCAGGAACAAGGCATGTGCTGTTTCTATGACCCCCGCTAGGTGGTCTGGGCAGGTTTCCTGCAGGACTTGACCCTGTAAATGGTGTCATGTGAAGTATCTGCATTAGTTTGCATTAATTTTCTGGTAACTTCTTCCATAAGACTCTGTGACTGTTGGGGACCTTCTTAATAAATAAACCTGCTGTCCACGTCACAGGGCTTGATTGCCAAACTTCGTGACAGCTCTGAGGTCACCTCTTGGGCAGATTGCCTCACTCTTATCTACAAAACGGAGTCGTGTCGAGAACCACATGGAGGGGTGTCCTCATGGCCCTCCCTGGCGTCTGACACTCACGGGCACGCATCAACCGGCATGATCTTAGCCCTGGAACCCAGGTGCACGTAGGTGTCATCAGCTAGTGTCATTCTTGTTCTGGTAGTCGGTGTTTCTTTAAGATCCGTCTCTGTAGCCTTCATGCCATTCTTTTAAATGGCCTCACTTTGGCAAGGCCTAGTCTTCTGAGGTTGGAATTGATTTTTGGAAACTGCTAAGTGTGGGTCACATGGCACCCTGCAGTTTTGATTTTTGTGTTTCCTGTTCCATTTACGAGTTGTTTGAGACCATAAGCTGTTGCTTCATCTCTTTGACCCTCTGTTTTCTCCCAGGTGGATGGTTTGGGGACCCAATGCGATAGTGGAGGTGACCGTGTTGTATAGCTTTTAAAGCAGTACGTAGATAGCAGATGTTTAGTGTGGGTAATTGCATGCCAGGCTCTGCTGTGTGCCCAGTACCGAGAGGGCAAGCACTGGCCCCGGAGTGCAGTTAGGACGGCGTGGAGCTTGGAAGGCCAGAGGGGGTGCCCCCTGGCAGCCTCACTGGAATAAGCCTCTGCCCCCCCAGGGTGACTCTTTGGGGCAGCATTCACTTGGGTGCACTGAGAAGGGAGCCAGTGGGCTTGAGACAGGCCTCGGAGCTCTGTGAACACACTGCTGGGTACTCGCATCCCTCATCTCCCTTGGGTGAGTTTGGATGTGTCATTCTTTGACATTCACCCCATGGGAATTCTTTTAGGGTTGATGTCAGAGTGTGCCCTTGTGGTGGTTGCGGGGTCCAATGATGCAGTGAATGAACGATGGCCCCCACTAATGAAGTGAGAGCAACCCAGCCCAGCTGGTGAGGCTGGTGAGCTCTGTCCATGCTGACTCTTCATCTATGTGTCTGTCAGGGCTCCAGGAAGGTCTGCATGATGAGGTTTTTCATGGGCTTTTACTGTTAGTTTTTTATTTCTAAGTAATTTATATTGGTGTTAGTTTTTAATAAGGATTTTTATGATAAGATATTTAAAATTTTTATGTAATTTATACTTGAGAACAAGAAAATTCCGTGAAGGACATTGGAATATGTTATCAGCCTATTAAGGTAATCATTTTGCTCTTCTCAAATGCAGGTTTGCCTCGTTGGGAAATCCAGAACATACCCGCCCACAGCGGAAGTTTCCGTCGATGCGCAGAGAAGCCAGTACATCAGCGGCAGGCGGGGCTACCCCACGAGCCCACCAGGGAAGGTCCCCTCCTGTGCTCTGCCTGGGGCTGCCGTCCTCACTGCTGACCCCTGGGACCGTCTCGGAGCCCCAGGCGCCCGGCATGAGGATGTCCCTGGGGCTGATGGCCTCTGGCTCTCTGGGTTTCGACCTAGAGAACGTGCTGAGCCCGTGAGGAACTGTGCTGCTCTCCCCCGGGACTTTGTTGACCGTGTGGTTTTGCAAGTGGCGAGCTTGTTGCTGGGAGGAAAACACACGGGAGGAGCGCCTCAAGAGGGGAGCGCGGAGACCTGGAACCGAGGAGGTAAATCCCACACCTCGCGGGGCTCTGGGCAGTGTTTAGAAGAGAGTGGTTATGAGTAGGCTAGACGGAAGGTCATTCTTTAAATTTTGCCCTCTTAGCTTCCATTGACACAAAGGGCTTTGTATGCTCGGGGAGGAGGGCTCAGGTCAGGGAGTGTTCAGAGCCCTAGTCGACCCTGTGGAGCCTCCAGGGTGTAGAGCCCACTCTCGAGGCCCATCTGCAGAAATGCTCCAGAGAGAAAATGGGTTGCCAGGCACCCGAGAAGTGCCCTGTCCCCTCAACTCTGTGGGCAGGGTTTCGGAGGTGTAGTGGTTGGATAGTTTGATTCTCTTTGAATTCCTCAAAAATGATCAGATGTGATAAAGGGAGAAAGTTCTATTTGATTGTCCTCTTCAGATAGGTAACATGCTGGAATTCATGGCAGTGAAAAAAACCAGGGATCAAAATGTGGGTTTTTATTATTTTATGAAATGGTGATTTTATGCCAGACGAGGAGCTTGTTTCTGTCCTGCCTCTACTTCTCATCAAGGACGGATGTCGGCCAGCAACCAGAGGGCAACTGGCAACTGAAGCTGTCTGTGTTTTGGGGACAGACAGCTTCTCATTGAGTTACTGGAGGAAATCAAGGCTCCTCCCCAGGCCCTCCTTGCCTTTTTCCTGCATGGTGCTCTCAGGGGCTCCTCCTGGGAGACCTGTCAGGGAGAGGCAGTGGTCCTGGGAGTCCCACCAGGGAAGGGGCAGTGATCCTAGGAGACCCGCCAGGGAAGGGGCAGTGATCCTGGGAGACCCACCAGGGAAGGGGCAATAATCCTGGGAGACCCTCCAGGGAAGGGGCAGTGATCCTGGGAGACCCGCCAGGGAAGGGGCAGTGATCCTGGGAGACCCGCCAGGGAAGGGGCAATGATCCTGGGAGACCCACCAGGGAAGGGGCAAATGATGCTGGGAGACCCACCAGGGAAGGGGCAGTGGTCCTTTATCCTCTCTTTGAGCTTCATTTTCCTCCCTTGAACCCTGTGAGGGAACTGCTGCTCCAGCTTTCTTGTCGTCATTTTGCCACTCTCCTGTCTCTCGTGTGCATGTGGCATGGTGGCCATCTAGCACATCCCTCTCCGGAACTCGCTGACACCTGTTAGCTTTGATTCAGGAGCACATCTGTGGCTTGGCGGAGCTGCCCTGGCACAAGCCGCTGGTCCTGGAAGTTGGTGTGGCTCAGCTATGACATATGAGGCATATGGGGTACCTGTGTTGGGCACACCACTTACCAGGTGTTTCAGTTTACTAAGGCTGCCAAAATGCAGTATACTAGAAAATGGGTTGACTTTTAACAATGGCGATTAATTAAGTTACAAGTTGCCATTTTCAGGCCATGAAAATGTCCAAATTAAGGCATCAACAAGAGGATACCTTCTCTGAAGAAAGGCCATTGGCATCTGGGGTTTCTCTGTCACATGGGAAGGCAGGTGGTGACGTCTGCTGGTCCTTCTCTCCTGGGTTCTGGTTTCAATGGCTCCCTCTCTCTCAGCTCCTGTGGTGCGTTTGTATCTCTCTGCTCTCCCCAAATGTCTCTGCCTTTTATCCTGTCATAAAGGGCTCCAGTAAAGGATTAAACTACCTCCAGTGGGTGGGGTCACATACCAATTGAAACAGCCTAATCAGAAGGTGCCACCCACAGTAGGTCTGCCCCCACAAGAATGGCTTTAAAGAACATGGCCTTTTCTAGGGTACACAACAGCTCCAAACTACCACACTGGGCCACCCTCTTCAGGAGGGCTGGGTACGTAGCAGGACCTCACAGAACACAGTGCCTCCCAACAGGCTGGCAGGGCATGGGAGCCCCAGAGACATAATGGGTGGATCTGAAAATATGACAGCCACAGGACGCATCACAGTGCTGGCGATGGCCCTTCAGTTGGAACGGATGTAAGCCCAGGAGGTGCTGGTCTGTGGCTGGCATGGGAGCCTCTTCCCGAGTTTGGACCCAGGTAGCAGAGGCGGCTCTAGTTTAGCAGGTCTCGGTGCTGGCTGCGCATGACGACCACCTGGGGAGCCAGGGCGCCCTGCCCCCAGGTCGGCTTCTGCAGGTCTGGGGTAGAACCCTGTACTCATCGGAGGCTCTCCAGGTGCCCACTGGGCGGCCAGGGTGAGGTGCCTGCTCCTGTTGTGGAGGCAGGGAGGGCATTGAATGGGGCAGATGTGATGAGGTTGGGGGAGAGGCACATGGTGGGGTTGGGGGAGAAGGGGAGCAGCTGGAGCTAAAGCAGCCACCCTCCACCGGGGTCTCCAGGAGCTGGGCAGCGAGCTGCACTGATTTCAGTGTGGACCCATGTTCATTCAGCGTCTGGCAGGTAGGAAGTTCTTGGTAAATAAACCTGAAGAAACCAATTTTACTTCCACAATTACTTTGATCTTTTGGTAATAAACTGACTCCATCAAGCTCGTCAGGTTTCCTGATCCATCCAAGTTGAGCATGATGTCCATGGAGGCACCAAGAATAGGAAATTCCGAATGGAAAAGAGACCACTGACGTGCCTTCTGGGACACTGCCCCCTCTATCAGTCTCCTGACCTCCCCTTGCAGGCCACTGACCTGCCTGAGCCAGGAAGCTCCAGTCTGGCTGCTGGTGGTTTGCTGGGCCTGCGGCTAGGAGGACCCCAACCTCTGGCTTGCCAAGCTTGCCGTCCCTTCCCTGGTCTGGAAAACTGGGGCCAAAAGGCCACCCCCCCTCATGGGCAGGCCACCCACGCTGGTGAAGCCCCTTCAGGCCCAGGCATGTGGCAGTGGGTGTCGCTACCCTGCACCTGTCAAGGGGGAGCCCCGTGACCCGGGGTGGAGGCACTGCCTCCTCATCCAGCCGCTGTGAGATGGGCCCTGAGCGTAATTTAAATTTATGTGGTCCCTCCAGAGTGCCTGAGGGATTTGTATTTAAAGAACTGACTAACAGATTGGTAACAGTGTTTTTGTTGTTCTTGGGGGCAACCCATTTTTAAACAGAGAGCCTTTCCCTGGCAGAAGTGGCCGGTGAGCTGGACAAGGAGACTTTGCGGAGACTGAAGAGGGAGTGTGGCGGTCTGCAGACCTTGCTGAGGAACAGCCACCAGGTGTTTGAAGGTGAGTGGCCGCCCCTTCCACCGTGTGTGATGATACGCTGCACCTTGCCCACACCCCTGGGGATTTGCTTTCATGCAAGTTCTGGTATCCACCATCGTTTTTTTTTAATAAACTTTTTGCTCAAGAATATCTTAGACATGTAGAAAAGCGAGGAGGACAGTGCAGAGTTCCCACGGGCTCCACCCCCAGCTCCTCTTGTCCTTGAAAAGTGGGTTTCCCTCTGCTGTCTGTCGGCGGCAGCTGCACCCCGGAAGCCTCCAGGCGTGGAGCCAGGTGCGGGGCCATTGGAGGAGCGAGCGAGCCCCAGAGCCCCAGCTCCGGGGGAGGGGGTTCAGCGGTGCTGCCACGGGCACCCGGGCTTCGGAGAGTCTGTTGCTGAATGAGGGTGCGAGGAGCCTCTGAATGGCCACCAGGGAGATGTCGGTCATTTCCCGTGTTTGCTTCACGTATCCTGTTTTTCCTTTGTCTTTGTGGAGGTATTTTTTTTTTAATTTTATTTATTTAAAGTCAAAAAAGTATTTAAACTCTGTGTACAGAGAAGAACGTGGGCCTGCAGAGTCACTTAGCTTACTAGGATTCTAACAGAGTGTCTGGTCCTTAGGTCACACTCACCAGGATGCTTTGTAGTGGAGGCGGCATGGAGTGGAGCCACAGTGGGGACTTTGTCAGGGTAATTGTTCAGGATACAACCCAGTGCAGCGGCATCCCATCGGAGAGCTGAGGACATGGGACTGGATGCCGGCAGACTCATTACGTGAATTAAGAGGACAGGTGCTAGGAAGCACACTGGCCTAATGTGCATATCCAGGATTATTAACATGACAGTGTGTGTCAACAGGTGTGCTGCTTTGCAAATTTACTGCTTTTTCTCTAGTTCATGAAAGAAGTTTTTTATATTTATACAGTTAATCATGGGCATTGTGCGGATGTATTTTAAAGCTTGTCCTCCACTCTGCATCATACCGAGACACATGGCAACCTGGCCTGTCCTGGGGGTAGGGGGTGTCAGGAAAGCCTCCCTGAGGAAATGACATTTGAACTGGGACTTGCAACTTGGAGGAAAGTAGGAGTCAGCTGGGTGAAGAGGACAGGGAAAAGTGTTTCAGGCAGAGTAACAGCATGTGCGAGAGCCTGAGTCAGGGAGGAACTTGGTGATCATGTCCCAGGGCTGGGAG
This sequence comes from Choloepus didactylus, assembly GCF_015220235.1. Lineage (NCBI taxonomy): Eukaryota > Metazoa > Chordata > Mammalia > Pilosa > Megalonychidae > Choloepus > Choloepus didactylus. The sequence continues at coordinate 4,602,485 of NC_051309.1, read as the reverse complement.
TGGGATGAGTGAGGGTCAGGTGTGCGGGGCCCGTGGGGGTGCAGCCCCTGTGGCTGTGAGGAGGCCCTGGGCCTTGGGCTCCTGGTGGGCAGTGGTGATACCTGGCTGCAGGCCCACCTGGAGTCCACCCTGTGTGTGAACTTGGCCAGATCCCCTCAGCTGGGCACCTGCGTCTTCCCTGCTTGACCATGGGGGTCTGGGCAGTGCTGTGGTCTAGCACCGCCCAGCACATGTCCCCGTGGTGCTCAGAGGGTGCAGTTTTGATGGCGCTTTCCACCATGGGATCTTTCCTGAACGCTGGGCATGACCCGTTGCTGTGTGCCTCGTGCCATGTTCCCTGAAGCCAGGTGGGGTAGGGAGAGCAATGGCAGATGGTCGATGCAGTATGCAAGGCCGTGGCCCCAGCCGGAGCTCAGGCACCCACCTGGGGTCACAGGACGGTGGTGTGGGAACGTGGGTCAAGAACAAGGGCTCTAGAGAAGGCCAGGCGGGGCTGCCCACCCGCCCCGTGGGCCTCTCCAGCCCTGAGAGCATGGGCCCGGCTAAGGGCCTGGCATGGTGACTGAAGTGTCACGAGTCAGTGCCCGCCTTCCCCACCCTGCCCCATGCCACCCTCCTTCCCCTCTTCCACGCCCAGTGCTATCTCTTCCAGGAAACCTTTCCTAAGCATTGTTCCCCTTGGCGTCAGCACGAGCTGGTCCCATGCCCTGCTGCACTCGGCCCCACTAGGCTGGGGCTTGCCTTGAGCAACCCCAAGCCCACCTGCAGCCGCTGCTTTGGTTCTCAGCAAGCGTCGCCGGGGAGAAACACAAGTGGCTGGTGAATGAGGCTGCACGTGCCCCAGACCCGTCACCGGTCTGGGATAGACAGTGGGTCTGAGGACCCCTCACCCCCAAAGTACCAGCTGTGGGGAGGGCTGGTCACATGCAGGAGGCAAAATGCTGAGACCCTGCCTTGTGCACTGTCCCCAGGAGCCAGGGCTGCCAAGTGTGAAGCTATCTTGGGGAGGAAGAAGGTAGCGAACCTGTGGGGTGGAGCTGCCCTCCAGGGTGGGGCAGTCACTGGCAGGAGTGCAGAGCTGAAGCCAAGCAGCATGAGGCCTGCTGGGCCCCAGGCCCCCATTGGTGAAGTGCAGGCAGATGTCTAGGCCCTAGGATTTGGGGCAGCTCTAACCCCCACTTCTGTGCTGCAGCTGAGCTCAGGGTGCTCCCCTATCCCGTGTGTGCTTGGGAGAGCAGGGTGTGCATGCACACTGACTTCATGTGGCACCGCTGCCCTTTCACAGCCACGCTGGGATCTGGCTTACATTGATTTCTCATGGACAGGCACTGTTCCACTCAGGGCGGTAGAAGGAGGTGAGGCCCCTGGAAGGGTGGGAGTCAGCTCATGGAGAAGGAGGGCCAGCAACTCGCCCCCCTGGGGTCACTTGTGCTGGAGCCTGCTCTGCATTTCATAAAGCTTTGGTTGGTCAGGATGCCAGCTAAGCCAGGGGGCCGCTCTCCTTTATGATTTTCTCAACACTTTTGTTTGGTTTCATGAAACAGTATCCTTATTTCCCGTTATAAACATGCATGCCTGCGATTGCCTTTCTGTGCCTTTCTCATTGGGGGGCACATTTATTTCTGGAAGCACTTCTTAGTACAAGGCTTGGGATTGAGCACCAAATAATTCCATTTCCAGTCATGCAAAAAATACATAGTGACATGGGGCCTTATCTGTCTTTATATGAGAGTTTTCATGTGTGTGTGTGTTTTTTGATAGTGGCTGGTCTCTAAAAACATTAGGAGGTCAGGTTTTAGATGACATCTGTTGAGTGAGTGCTGACCCCCTGTGGGTGCCAGGCACAGAACTGGGGGCTGGCAGCATGGAGCTGGGTAAGGCCAAGCTCAAGGGCCAAACCTCAGGTCCCATCCCCTGGTGCTCTGCCCTCCCCGGGGTCTGGTATGGCCTGGCCTGAAGGATGTATTCAGTCAGGCCTGGGGCTGCAGGGCGGGGACGAGCCAGAGCTGTGCCGACACCCCTCCCCTGGTGTCACAGAGGGCCTGGGTGCTGATTTAGATGAGTCCTGCATCTCCAGGTACCCGAGCAGCTCAAGTACCCAGGTTGCTTCCACTCTAGAGCTGGTGCCCCGAGAACACTGCACCGTTCTGGGACTTTCTCTCCACTTAAGGAATCCTTAGCCAACTTAACAGGATTCTTTGACTAAGCACAATTTTGCTGTCCTCAAAAGTGAGGGTGGGAGACAGAATGGTGGGTTTCATGTGCTCAGTCAACAGATCTGAGGCAGTTTGCGTTAGGGAGGAAATGTGCTCGGGAAAGTTGGAGAGAGGTGAACTTTTGGGAAATACATCATTTAGAAACCAGAAACGCATTTTCCCAGAAGGAAAGGCTGCTGGTGGTCTGGGTGGGAGATGGCCGGAGCCTGCACCCCTGGAGGCAGGCCACCCGGCAGGCCGCTGGGAAGGCCAGCTGCAGAGAGCACCCTGTGTGCCACAGGCCCGAGGAACACGTTGGCAGGGCCGGGCCAGCCTTGGTGTCCTGGCCTCGGCTCTCGTGGGGTCACCGTGCACCATTAGTATCCACGCCCGGACCCCGTAGATCCCGATGGGCCATTTCCCCCGGCCCTGCAGGTTACACTCCTAAAATGTGGCTAGCTGCTGATTTCCCAAACCACCCCTGGGGTGCCTGCTGCCAGCCAGCCTGGCAGGGGAAAGGCGTGGGCAGGGAGAGGGGACCAGCCTGGCTCTGGCTGCCTGCAGGTGACCCCAGGCAAGGCCCTGGCCCTCCCTCAGATGCCTCCTGAGTGCAGGAGGGCTTCAGACCAGGCCGGGCTGGGCAGCTGCCATCCCCTCCCAGCCGGGACATGTTATTCCGAGCTGCGCCAGCAGATGCTGCTGCAGAGTTGAGGTGAAGACACATAAGCCCAGCATTCCTGGGAAGGCAGCCCAGGAGGGGCGGGCCCGTGGAAGTCTCAACAGATTATGCTGGGCCCTCAGCAGGAGCTTCTTCTGTCCCAGGAAAATGAACCCACTATGTGTCCTCACGGCGGCGAGAAGCCTCCCTGCAAGGCCTTTGCTCCGGCTTCGGGGGCAGAATACTTGACAAATGTCAGTCTGCGCAGGATGAGCCGTCTCTCACTGGCCATCAGTCACACAGGGGCTGCTGGAAAGCGACATTCAGACTTTGGTTTGCATACGGTGGCATTCTGGCTAGGAGTCAGCCGGCCAGATTTAGTCAATAAGGTTCCTTGATTCTCCCTGAGCCTCTCTGTCTTGAGGTGGTTTTATAGTTTCCGGTGAAAACCAGGAAGGATTTGGTTGCTTTGGCCATCTTTCATGTGGGGTTGTTGGCTTCCCCAAATGAAGCGGCTGAGGAAAAGCCGGGGGGGCCCCTTCCCAGCTGTCTCCACCCAAATCAGGGTGCCTGGTTCAGGGAGGCAGCTCAGAGTTGGGGGAAAGTTGGTCGGCTGCTGGGCAGGATCCTGGCTCTCCTCTCTAGGTCCCCCTCTGTGAAGTGGGAGCAGTACCCGGCCCTGCAACCCACCACCCGTGGTGCAGCCCCCTGACCAGCCCCATTTCCCCAGAAGCTTCTCATCGCACCCATGGAAGTGGCTGTGCTTCAGCAGGCCCTGGCGCTTCCAAAACAGTGTGTTTGCATACACCCTGCCCTGCTGTTTGGAGACTCTTCGCCTCGTGTTTACAGGCTGCTTTTATCCCACACACCACACACCCTCCTGAGGCTCGAAGGGGATCTGGTTGTGGAGATGCGTGCCAGTCCGGTGTGCCTGGGACAGAGCTGGGTACCCCATCATCTTATCCTGCCTGGAAAGGATCTTTCCCTCCCATCTCTTCCCTTAGTTTTTCTTTGTAAACCTGAAATTTAGTCCTGAAAGACGAGTGCAGCAGCACAAATGGTTTTGACATTTTGCCCCAAATCAGGGGCCACCTTTATGGTTCTTGCACCTTTTTCCCAGGTGCTGGACCCTCTCCTTCCCACTGTGACCTCAGCCCCTGTCCTCGTGGCCACAGCCTGAGTCTGAGCATTGCCAGCACCTGGGCCAGGCCTATGGCTCTCCTGACCAGCCCCATAGGCTTGGAGCCCTTCCCACAGGCCCTTGCTCTGAGGGTTTCCACTCTGCTTCTTGCCCCATCCGTGGCCCTCGTCTGGAGCCCCACTGCCAGCCCGCAGCCCCTCCCTCCCACTCCCCTGCCAGCCCTGTTTTGGTTGAGTTCCATTGCCCCAGCTCCGATCCCAGGTCCACGAGCACAGGCTCCAGTGAGGGGAGCTGCTGGCTCTGTGGCTTCCCCTCCCTTCACTCATTCCCCAACCCCCCACCCCCAGGGCTGCTCCCTCTGCCCTCCCAGCCCAGCCTGCCCAGGGGCCTCCTCCAGTGGGCTGCCTTGCCCTTCCCCGAGAACACAGGAGCAATCAGGAGAGAAGCCTGCAGACCTGCACAACTCCCCTGTCCCCCTCCTGCGTCTGAGCCCAGACCGTCCCTGTGAGTGGCGTGCCCATGCTCCCGCGATGTCCGGCCCCCACACCCATGTCTCCTCAGGGCCAGGGTCCCAGGGCTCCTGTGCTCTCTGTTGCCTCCCCAGGGGCTGTGCCCACCAGACGGGGCCTGTCTACGGGAGCTCCCCCCAGAACAGTGGCTGCACCCACACTGTCCCGGGCTCCTGTGCCCGCGCTCGCCTTCCTTTCACAGCCCACCCTCGAAAGCACGGTCGCTGTTCACGGGGCACTTCCCTCCTCCCGGTCTTCTCTTGAAATGATTTTTATCATGGAAGAATTCAGTCGAACAAAACAGAGAAGCATCCAGTGAGCTCCCATGTGCTCTTCTCCACTCAGGGCCAGCCTGGTTTCTTCTGTGCCCCATCCATGCCTGCCCCAGGCAACCTGGAAACAAATTCCTGACAGACCCCATTATCTGCAGGTATTTCCTTATGCATCACTGAAAGACGGAACTTCCAAAAAAACATAGTGCTGCTACCATTATCACACCTAGAGGCTGCTTCAGTGGGGTGAGGCACCCCCTGTCCTCGGGGACCCTTCCCTGTCCCCATCGCCACCTGGCCTTGTGGCATCCTGATTTTTTTTTTTATTAGAGAAGTTTTGGGTTTACAGAAGAACCTTACATAAAATACAGAGTTTTCCAATAACATCATCTTAATAACACCTTCATTAGTATGGCACATTTGTTAGAACAGATGAAAGCACATTTTAAGTGTGCTATTAATTATAGTCAGGGTTTACTTTAGGGTTCACTGTTTGTGTTGTACAGTCCCATAGATTTTTTTAAATTGTTTTTCTAGTAATGTAACACAACCTTAAATTTCCCCTTTTAACCCACATTCGAATACATAATTCAGTGGTGTTAATTACAGTCACAGTGTTGTGCTACCATCACCACCATCCATTACCAAACTTTTCCATCATCCCAAATAGAAACTCGAAACAACTTAAGCTTTAACTCCCTATTACCTACCCCTCCCTATCCCCTGGTAACCTATACTCTGGTTTCTGGCTCTGTGAGTTTGCTTATTCTAATTATTTTATATCAGTGAGACCATACGATATTTGTCCTTTTGTGTCTGGCTTATTTCACTCAACATGATGTCTTTAAGGTTCATCCATGTTCTCACATGTATCAGAGCTTCATTCCTTTTTAATGTTGGGTAATATTCCATTGTGGGTCTATACCACATTTTATTTACCCATTCTTTGGTGAGTGGACACTTGGGTTTTTTGCATCTTTTGGTAATTGTGAATAATGCCAGTATGAACATTGGTGTGGAAATATGTGTTTGAGTCCCTGCTTTCACTGCTTTGGGGTATATACCCAGTGGTGGGATTGCTGAATCATATGCTAATTCTATACTTAGCTATTGGAGGAACTGCCCAACTGTCTTCCACAGCAGCTACATTGTTTTACATTCTCATCAGCAAAGAATGAGTGTTCCTGTTTCTCCACATCCTCTCCAACTTGTAAAATTTTCTGTTTTTTTAATGGTAGCCAATTTAGTGGGTAGGAAATGGTATCTTATGGTGGTTTTGATTTGCAATTCCCTGTTGACTAATGATGTTGAGCATCTTTTCATGTGCTTTCTGGCCATTTGTATATCCTCTTTGGAGAAATGTCTGTTCAGAAATGTCTGTTTCTCTTTGGAGAAATGTCTATTTTTGCCCATTTTAAAAAATTGGGTTGTTTGTCTTTTTGTTGTTGAGTCATAGGATTTCTTTATATATTCTGGATGTTAGCTGTGTATATATTGGATGTGTGGTTTCCAAGTATTTTCTTCCGTTATGTAGGTTGTTGTTTTTCTCTCATGATGAAATCCTTTGATGCACCAAAGTTTTTTATTTTGATGAGGTCCCATTTATCTATTTTTTCTTTTGTTGCTTGCACTATGGGTGTAAAGTCAAAGAAAACTGTTGCCTTATGTAAAGTCCTGAAGATGCTTCCTTACATTTTCTTCTAGGAGTTTTATGGTTCTGGCTCTTATATTTAGGTCTTTTATCAATTTGAGTTGATTTTTGTATATGGTGTGAGGTAGGGGTCCATCTGCATTGTTTTGCATGTGGAGATCCAGTTTTCCCAGCACCACTTGTTGAAGAGACTGTGCTGTCCCAATTGAGTGGTCTTTGCCTCCTTGTCAATAATCAGTTGGCCATAATTGTGAGGATTGATTTTTGAGCTCTCAGTTCGATTCTGTTTTTCTTTGTTTCTGTCCTTGTGGCAGTCCAATGCTGTCTTGATCACTGTAGCCTTGTAGTAAGTTTTAAAATCAGAAAGAACGATTCCTGCAACTTTATTCTTCTTTTTAAAGATGGCTGGCTATTCAGGGCCTTTTACTCTTCCACATAAATTTGATGATTGACTTTTCCATTTCAGCAAAGAAGGCTGTTGGAATTTTTGTTGGGATTGTGTTGAATCTGTATATCGCTTCAGATAAAATCGATATCTTAACAATATTTAGTCTTCCAGTCCCAGAGCATGGAGTGTCTGTCCATTTATTTAGGTCTTGTTTTATTTCTTTTAGCAATATTTTGTACTTTTCTGTTTACAAGTCCTTTACATCCTTGGTTAGGTTTATTCCTAGATATTTCACTGTTTTAGTTGTTACTATAAATGGAATTTTTTTTCTTGATTTCTTCTTCCAATTGTTCATTACTAGTGAATAGAAATACTACTGATTTGGGGGTGTTGACCTTGTACCCTGCCACTTTGCTGAATTCATTTATTAGCTCTTGGAGCTTTGTTATGGACTTTTCAAGATTTTCTGTATATAGGATTGTGATAGTTGGGTTCATGTGTCAACTTAGCTAGGTGGCCTAGCTGTCTGGTCAAGCGGGCACTGGCCTGACGATTGCTGTGAGGATATTTGAGGCTGGCTGATAAACCAACAGGCTGGTTTGTCGGATCATCAGTCAATTGACTGCAGCTGACTGATGACTCATCAAGGGGCGTGCTTCCGCAGTGAGAGAGTGCAATTGGCTGGATTTGGTCCAGGTGATCAGTTAGAGGCTTATAAGCCAGACGGTTAGAGAACCTTCACTTCTTCTTCAGCTGCTCAGTGAAGCATTTCCTGGGGAGCTCGTCGAAGTCGAAGTTGCCAGCTCGTTTCCTGAGGAGTCAAAGTTGCCGGTTCGTTTCCTGAGGAGTTCGTCAAAGTTGTTGGTTCATTTCCCTAGGATTTCGTCAGACATCTTCCTTGGAGTTGACAGCTTGTTGACGGCTCTGCAGAATTTGGACTCGTGCGCTCCCGCAGTTGCGTGAGTCACTTTTACAATTTGATAATCAGAGACATCTCTCATTGATTCTGTTTTCAAGGAGAACCCTAAGTAATACAAGGATCATATCATCTGCAAATAGAGATGGTTTTGCTTCTTCCTTTGCAATTTGGATGCCTTTTATTTCTTTCTCTTGCCTAATTGCTCTGACCAGAACTGCCAGTACAGTGTTGAGTTGAACAGTGGTGACAGTGGGCATCCTTGTCTTATTCCCAGCTTTTGTGGGAAAGCTTTCTGTCTTTTACCACTGAATATGATGTTAGTGGTGGCTTTTCATATATGCCCTTTATCACATTGAGGAAGTTTCCTTTTATTCCTAGTTCTCAAAGTGTTTTTTATCAGTAAGGGGTGCCAGATTTTGTCAAATACCTTTTCTGCATCACTGAGATGATCGTGTGGTTTTTCCTCTTGATTCCGTTAATGTGTGGTGTATTACATTAATTGATTTTCTTATGTTGAACCAACTTTGCATTCCTGAGGATGAGTCCCACTTCATCATTGAGTATAATTCTTTTAATATGGTATTGGATTCAATTTGCTAGTATTTTGTTGTGGATTTTTGCATCTATATTCATAAGAGGTATTGGTCTGTAATTTTCTATTGTACTTTTATCTGGCTTTGGCGTGAGGGTAATGTTGGCCTCATAGAATGAGTTAGGGAGTGTTCTCTCCTCTTCAGCTTTTTGGGAGTTTGAGCAGACTTGGTGTTAAGTTTTCTGGGAATATTTGTAAATCCGCCTGTGAAGCCATCTGGTCCTTGACTCTTCTCTATTGGGAAGTTTTTGATGACTGATTGAATCTGTTTACTACTTACTGGTCTGTCGAGACCTTCTTCTTGAGTCAGTGTAGATAGTTTGTTTCTAGGGGTTTGTCCATTTCATCTAGTTAACTAATTTGTTGGCATACTGTTGTTTATAGTGTCCTCTTAAGGTCTTTTTTATTTCTGTGGGGTTGGGGTAATTTCACGCTTTTTATTTCTGATTTTAGTCATTTTGCTCCAGTGCTAGTTTGGTTATATTATGTCCTGCCGAAAGCCGTATTCTTTGGTGCAGCCTTGTGGGGGCACACGTTAGTGTTGATTAGGTTGGATCTTTTGATTGACTGTTTCCATGGAGATGTGACTCAATCAACTGTGTGAGCCATTTGATTAAATTAATTCCATGGAGATATGGACCCCACCCATTCAGGGTGGGTCTTGATTTAATCACTGAGTCCTATAAAAGAGCTCAGGAACAGAAGGACCTCAGAGCAGCTAAGAGTGACATTTTGGAGAGCAACTGACACATTTTGGAGATGGCCATTGGAAACAGACTTTTGCTAGCCTAGAGTTTGCCCTGGGATATGCTAAGAGAGGACCCTCAGGCACTTAGAGAGAAACGTCCTGGAAGAAAGAACCAAGAATGTACAGGAGCTGAGAGAGGAGCTGGAACACAACAGCAGATGCCAGCCATATGCCTTCTCAGCTAACAGAGGTTTTCTGAATGCCACTGGCCTTCCTTTGGTAAAGGTGTACATGTATTGATACCTTAATTTGGACACTTTTATGGTGGTAGGACTGTAACTTTGTAACCAAATAAACCACCGTTAATTTTAAAAGCCAATCCATTTCTGGTATTTTGCATAACAGCAGCTTTAGCAAACTGGTCCTTTCTCTTTTTTCCTTCGTCACTATAGCTAAAGATTGATCAATTTTACTGATCTTTTCAAAGAATCAACTTTTAGTTTTGTTGATTCTCCCTATTGTTTGTTTGTTTTTATTCTTATTTCATTTATCTCTGCTCTAATCTTTGTTTCTTCCCTTCTGCTCATTTTGGGTTTAGTTTGCTCTTCTTTTTCTGGTTCCTCAAGTTTTGAGGTTAGGTCTTATTTGAAATCTTTTTTAATATAAGCATTTAGAGCTGTAAATTTCCCTCTCAGCACTGCCTTTGCTGCATCCCATAAGTTTTGGTATGTTATATTTTCATTTTCATTCCCCTAAAGATATTTTCTAATTCCCTTTGTGATTTCCTTTTTCACCCATTGATTATTAAGAGTGCTTTGTTTAATTTCCACATATTTATGAATTTTCCATTTCTCCCTCTGTTCTTGATTTCTAACTTCATTCTGTTGTGGTCAGAGAAGATACATTGTAGGATTTGAATATTTTTGATACTGAGGCTTGTTTTGTGACCTAACATATGGTCCGTCTTGGAGAATGCTTCATGTGCATTGGAGAAGAGCGGGTTTTCCGCTGATGTTCGGTGAAGTGTTTCGTGTGTGTCTGTTAGGTCTGGTTGGTTTAGGGTATTGTTCACGTGTTCTGTTTCCTTACTGATCTTCTGTCCATTATTGAAAGTGGTGTAATAAAGTCTCCTGCTATTAATGAAGAACCATCTATTTCTCTCTTCAAATATGCTTCATATATTTTCGGGCTCTGCTGTTAGGTGTGTGTGTGTGTGTGTGTGTGTGTGTGTATGTATATAATTGTTGTCTTCTTGTTTAAATGGACCCCTTTATCAGTATCTAGTAAACTTTTTTGTCCCTCCCAACATCTTTTGACTTAAAGTCAATTTTATTTGATATTAGTATAGCTACCCCAGCTCTCTTTCGATTACCGCTTCCATGGTATTTTTTTTCCCATCTTTCTCTTTCAACCTACTTATGTCTTTGAATTTAAGGTGAGTCTCTTGTAAACAGCATATAGTTGGGTCATGCTTATTTGTCTTTTCTGTCAGTCTCTGCCTTTTGACTGGAGAGTTTAATCCATGTACATTTGAAGTAACTGCTGATAATGCAGGAATTTCTTCTGCCATTTTGCTATTTAGTCTTGGTAAGTTTTATACCTATTTTTGTCCCTCAATTCTTCCATTAATGCCTACTTTCATATTTATTTGATTTTTGTATTTTACCATCTTGAGTCCCTTCTCATTTCTTTCTGGATGTATTTGTCATATATCTTCTTTGTGGTTACCACGGGGTTAATATTTAACATTCTAAATATGTAACAATCATATTTGAGTAGATACCAACTTGACTTCCATGGCGTATACGCACACACTGTTCCGATAGGCCTGCAACCTCCACCTTTTTTTGTACTTGTTACAATTGTATCTTTGTATATTGAATATCCAAAACCCTATGTTTATCATTACTTTTTATGCGTTTGCATTTTAGCACCTTTAGGGAGTAAGAAATGGAGTTATATACTGTTTTGGTTTGCTGAAGCTCCCAAAATGCAATATACCAGAAATAGATTGGCTTTTTCAATGGGGGTTAATTAGTTCACAAGTTTACAGTTCCTAAGGCCATGAAAATGTCCGAATTAAGGCATCAAGAGGTAGAGACCTTTTCTGAGGAAAGGCTACTGGCATGGGGGGCTCCTCTGTCACATGGGAAGGCACATGGTGACGTCTGCTGGCCCTTCTCTCTTGGGCTCTGGTTTTACAATGGCTTTTTCCCAAATGTCTCTCCAAAATGTCTCTCTTGGCTTCTCTCTTCGCAGCCCCTGGGGGCAAACTCTGGATTACATGTCTTAGTTTCTCTGAGCTGTCTTTCTCTGTGAGCTCTCTTAAAGGACTCCAGTAAAGGATTAAGACCAACCTTGAATGGGCGGGGTCACATCTGCACAGAAACAACGTAATCAGAAGTCCCAAACACAATAGGTCTGCCTCCACAAGATTGGGTTAAAAGAACATGGCCTTTTATGGGGTACATAATAGATTCAAACCAGCACACATACCAAAAAATGCATTACAGTAATACTGGCATTTATAATTATCCCTGTGGTTGCCTTTATCAGAGGGGTTGATTTCTTTGTGCCACTGGTGCCCTTTCCTTTCAGCCTGAAGAACTCCTGTTAGCATTGCTTGTAGGGCAGGTCTAGTGGTGAGCTCCCTCAGCTTCTGTTTACCGTGGAATGGCTTAATCTCTCCCTCATTTCTGAAAGAAAGTCTTGTTGGATATAAAATTCAGAACTCTCTCCTTGTCTTTTGCATTCAACAGTTTGATCAGTATGTTGCATGGCATATTTGTTTTAAAGTTTATCCTGTTAGGCTTAGATGCGCATATTCACATCTTTTCACTAAACTTGGGAAGTTTTCTGTCATTATTTCTTTGAATATTCTTTCTGCCCCTTTCTTCTCCTTCTAGGACTCCCATAATGCATATATTGGTACACTTGATGGTGCCTGTTCTGGTTTGCTAACGCTGCCCTTTTGCAAAATTACCAGAAATGGATTGGCTAAAGGGAGGTTATTTGGTTACAAAGTTACAGTCTGAAAGCTATAAAGTGTCCAAGGTAAGACATCAACAAGCGGGTATCTTAACTGAAGGATGGCCATTGGTGTCTGGAAAACCTCTATTTGCTCGGAAGGCACGTGGCTGGTGTCCAGTTGCTCCCAGGTGGTGTTTCAAAATGGCGTTCTCCAAAATGTCAGTGTCACCTTCCAACGGCCATCTTCAAAATGTGACTCAGCTGCAGCTAGCCATGAGCTCCTTTTGTCTGAGCTTTTATAGGGCTCCAGTGAACTAATCAAGGCCCACGCTAAATGGACAGGACCACACTTCCATGGAAATTATCTAATCAGAGTTATCACCTACAGTTGGGTGGGTCACATCTCCATGAAAACAACCTAATTCAAGTTTTCGACTTAATCAACACTAATACGTCTACCCCGCCCCAGTGTTGCATTTAAGAATATGGCTTTTTCTGGGGGGCATAGTATATACAAACTAGTACAGTGCCCCATAGGTCTGTTAGGCTATTTTTGCATTTTATAACTTTTTTTTCTATCCTCAGCCTGACTCATTTCACTTGCCCTGTCTTCAAGTTTGCTGATTCTCCTGCCAGCTCCAATCTGCTACTGAAACCATCATGGGAATTTTTCATTTCAGTTATTGTGCTTTTCAACTCTAGGAGTTCTATTTCGTTCCTTTTAAAATTTCTGACTCTTTATTGAGATTCTCTTATTGTTCATTCACTGTTTCTTGATGTCCTTTAGTTCTTTCTTTCTCTGTATGGTCCTTCATCTTCTTGAGCATATTGAAGATTTTTTTTTTCTTTTTTAAGTTCTTTGTCCAGTATGTCCACAGTCTGGGCCTCTTTGTTGATGGTTTCTGGATTTTTATCTTCCTTTAGATGGGCCATCACTTCTTATTTCTTTGTCTTATACTCTTTTGTTGTACCCTGTACATTTCAGTGTTTGAAAATGTTAACTCTGGTATTTATTCCCTGAGATGTCTGTTTCTTAAGCTTGTATCCAGCTTCTGATGTGGCAGATTTTCCTGAGAGTCAGGAACTAAAAACACAAGGAAACCTAGGTAAAACAAACCTTTCTCGTTCTTTGCAGATCGGCTGTGCAATGGCAGGTGCTCCCCTTCAATTCAGCCCTGCTCTCAGGCAGGTCAGCCCAAGGTGAAGGCAGAGTGTGGGGTCCTCTCTGTCTTTTCTGGGCCTATGTCTTGTCCCTCATGTTTGCTAGTGGCTTGGGAGTTTTCCTAGTTTACACAACTTTTATGACCCCTCCACTCCCCAGGAAAAAGACTTTCTCCCTTTCCTGGGTGTTTCTTTGTGAGACTTAATGCAGGTAATTCTTTGCCTCAGGCCACTTGGCCAATTGGTTGGCCGACATGTCTCGTAGTTGCTTTTACTCTTGCGTCCCCACCTGCCCCACCAGGGTCTGCTGGTTGGAGCTGCCAGGTTGTTTGTCTGGACTTGCTGGCTACACCTGTGCCATTTGCACCTGGGTCCACTCCAGATAGGCTTTGCCCTGCATGGCATCACGGAAATCCTTGTGAAGGCCTCTGGTGGTGTGACCATCCACAGCGGGCTCAGTGTCCAGCGTGCACAGAAGTCAGTGCTGTGATGCCAGGATTTTGAAAAAAGAGAGTTTATTGTGAGCAGTTTGGCAAGGAGACAGGAGGCAAGCCTCAGCTCTGTCTCCCGAGCAGAAGGGGTCTGGGGGCTTTATACTGTTTGAGGAAGGTGGGCTTAAGGGAGTGGCTGAGGATAGGGTGAGGTGAGGGGGTTAAGGGGCAGACTAGAGTGGAGCATGTGCAGTTCCAAATCATGCTACTTCATGTGCCGCATATTCAAAACTAGTGGCTTAGCATGCTTGGTGGGTGTGATTTTTACTATTATAATGGGGCAGAGGTGACTAGGTCAGGGCTGAAAGTGGCTGGAGCTGGCTCACGCCAGCCTCAGCAGGTGCTGCAAAGGGACAGGAAACAGTACCTCGCTGTGCAGCAGGCTGCTTCTGAATAAACGTGAGGAGTGGGAGCTCAAAGAAAGGAATTACAGTCCACAAACCGGTAAGGGAGGGGCTGCTTTAGTGGAAAAGTGAGTTAGCAGGTGGCGTTTTCAGTGGAGAGTCCCATTTGGATTCTCACTCACGGGTCCTTCCCTATTCGCCTGCCTTCCCCAACTTCCCACTCTGTTGGATGTTTTTGCTCTGCCCCAGCTGCTCCCTCTTACTGCCCTGACCTCCAGTCCTTTCTCCCTGCTCCCTCCCAGAGGTCTCATCCCTATTATATGCTGTGGCCTCGCTCCCAGCGCTGGGCTCATGGCTGCTGCCTGTGGACTCCTGCCCTTGATGGAAGCCGGCCTCTCCCACGCCACAGGCCACAACCTCCGTGGGACCCCCACCTGCTCCTGCACGGTCCTCCTCTTCCGTCAGTGGCAGTGCAGTCTCCAGTTGCTGAGAACACTGCCCTGAGTGTCCTCTCCACCCCCGTCACTATACATCGTGTCCACCAACACAACCCTTTGGCTCGGCCTTCTCAACGTGGTCACCATCTGACCGCTTCTCCTGCCTCCGCTGCCCCTGCCCCTCACCCCCACCCCCAGCCACCAAAGTGGTCCTCCTCGGCCCTGCTGTGTGTTCCGTGTCAGGGTTCCCCACGAGGCTCAGGGCCGGGCCGATGGCCTGGCTCCTGCGGCTGCTCTGCCTTTGTCATCTGCCCCTCCCTCGAGCTCCTGATCTTCCATCTCAGGACCCCTTGGGGACTTGGGCTTGCTGCTTCCTCGGCCTGGAATGCTCCCCCCAGTCCCCTTGGTGAGGCCTTCCAGACCCCTGCAGCCCCACCTTTCTGTCCCTGCTTGAGGTCTCGCCGCAGCACCAGCCCTTGCCTGACTGGAGCTGCTCGCTGAGGCTGGGGGCCTCTGGCCTGCGCCCCCCACTGTGTCCCCAGCTCCTGGAACTGCTGTCCACGTCCACTGTGAGTTGTTTAGCAGATGCTGTTCGAATCAGTGAACCTTGAGGTTGACCCCTCAGCTGCGTCTTTTCTATTTCCTTCGCAGTTCTGAATGGGAGAGTTCACATCCGTGACTGGAGAGAGAAGCCACAGAAGCAGCAGCCGGAAGCAAGACGGAGGCGGTGTTCTGGAGCTTTCAAGACCCGCCTCTGCTGGTTTTTCACGCACCACCCTGATGGCTGTGCTCTGCCTTCGGGTCGCTGCCCGTTTGCCCATGGGCCTGGGGAGCTGCAGCCTTCCCAGAGCACTAGGGGGAAAAAGGTTCCATGACCTGTCCTGCCATGTACCCCCAAACCTGTCCTGGGTGGGGGCAAGCTGAGAGGAGAGACGGAACCAGCTCTTCTAAGCACTGTGGTTTCTATACTGGTTTTGTTGAAATTCACTTTTCTTCTGCCTTTCTTCAGATTTTCATGGAACTATTACCCATGTTACAAAAACTATAGAAACTGGAGATGAAAAATCCACTAATAAACCCCCCTCCAGGTGTGGGGCTTGTTTTTAAATGAGATCACTGTTAAATGTGTACAGCCTCTGTATATTGGAAAGATATTATAAAGACACTTGCTATGTCCCGTAAGTGGGAAACGATGTGCCGTGCTCTCTTCTTAGCTGGGAGACCCTCGAGGAGCTCTTTCTCAGGACACAGCCTCCTACTGCTCTGAATGTTAATCACCAGATTAGAGTTTTTAAACAGATATTAAGATTATTTTTGGAAGTATAAAGAATAAAACAATATAAAAACAATGGTCCATAATCTCCTCACCTAGGTCACTTTAGATAACTGGTAGTTTGGAGCTGTTGTGTACCCCAGGAAGGGCCATGTTCTTTTAATCCATTCTCGTAGGCACAGGCCCCTCACCTGCAGGGCAGTGTGCAGCCTTGGCCGTGCCAAGGACAGCCCCGGGCAGGAGCAGCCGCCTTCAGCCTGCTGGCTGCCCCACCTTGCCCGGCTCCTGGCAGACAGGGAGGGGCCACCACAGCCTCTCCACGCCCACCCCAGCCGACCCTCCCCAGTAACCGAAGGAGAGCGTCCCCTGGGTGGGTGAGGGGTATTCCCAGGCCAGCTGCTGCCCGGTGGACGAGCAAATGAGCAAGGTAGGAGCCCTGGCCTGGGCCCCCGTCCTCAGCCCTCCACTGACCCAGCCTGCCTCCCCACCACCCCCACCAGGGCCCATCCGGTTTCTAGAGCTGCGGCCAGCCCCAGCTCAGAGAGACAGGGGTCCTGGGGCTCCCGACAGGGCCAGGTGGACCCCGGGGAGGCCCAGCCCAGGGAGGTGCCCCTTGTTTCCAGAGCATCACAGCCAGCACAGAGATGGAGTTCTCAGGCCGGTCCACCAGGGAAACTGGGGCCACGTGGCTGTTTTCCCAACTTGAGGAATTCCCGCTTTAAAGTCAGACTAGAACCCCCTCGTGAAGCTGGAACCCGTGAGAAGTGATCATGCCCAGGAAAATCGGACAAGTCCTGACCTCTGCAATCTCCTCATTGAAGCGTGGGTGACAAGCCCTTTTCCTAGGTGCTGGGATATCCCTGCCCTCTCATCAGTCCCTCCAGAATCCCAGTGGGAAGGGCGCAGGTGCCCACTTGACAGATGGGGAGACTGAGGCCAGAGGCCCCAGAGGAAGTTGCCTAAACTCAGGCAGGTAGCCTTCAGGGAGCTGCCTGCACACCCTCCGCCCCTGCTGCCCAGGTGAGCCCTGGCAGACAAGAGGCCGGTGGGGGCCCAGGTGTGCAGGGGCCGGGAGGAAAGCACTAGAGCTGGGCCCCTGCTCAGGTCTCCACTGACCCCTGAGACCTTGAGGCTGAGCCCCATGTGTACCCGTCTGTGAGGGGGACAGAGGCGGGCGGTCTCCCTGGCAGGGTTGTGGTGGGGAGCACTGGAGGGTGGAGGGGGCCTGTCTACAGGAAGAGTCGCCCTAACTGAGGAGGTGGGAACTGCGCAGAGGACACATCCACATGGCCCTGGGTCCCCTTGTAGAAGCAGCCGCAAGGGCCACCCATGGGGCACAGGGAGAGCCTGCCCTGCTGCGCCCCTGGTTTGGTGGGGGCAGTGTGCCCTGGGGGCCACCCCATCCCAGGCTTGAG
Source organism: Choloepus didactylus (assembly GCF_015220235.1). Lineage (NCBI taxonomy): Eukaryota > Metazoa > Chordata > Mammalia > Pilosa > Megalonychidae > Choloepus > Choloepus didactylus. The sequence goes on along the minus strand of NC_051309.1, from coordinate 4,585,381 downwards.
CCCCGGTGTTGCAACTTGCTATGTGACCTTGGGCAAAGGTCTCAACCTCTCTGTGTCTGTTTTCTCATTAGTAAATGTGGGTGACAAGGGCGACACCCACCCTGGGGCTGTGAAAGGATGAAGTGGGCTGTAGCCAAGAGGTGGGTGTCCCCCAGCCAGGCTATGAACCGGGGTCTGTTGGACCCCAGGACCCTAGGCCTGCCCCCACCCCGTGGCCTCTCCTGGGCAGGAGGGCAGCCCTGGGGTCTCCTCTCAGCCCCTCCTTTCACAGATGAGCAGACAGAGGCTGCAGATGTGCTGGGGCTTCAGAGAGTACACAGCCGGCCGGCAGGCACTGGACCCAAGCCCCAGGCCCCCAGGCAGGGCTGGTCACTGTGGCCGAACTGACCCAGCTTCCATAACTAGCCTTGGTGCGAGACCCCCATGGTGACCTTCTAGGGGCCTCTGTGTCCCCAACTTTTCAATGCCCCTGCAGCTCTGGTCCCTGGGGAGGCAGCTGGACCCCCCTGGGGGTGGGGGAGGCGTGGGCACCATGTCCCGAGAGCCGCCCGGAAAGCAGAGAGGAGGGGCAGCTCCCATTTGTCGGTGCTGCGGGGCTCCCCCTGGACCTACTGTTTAGGTGGGGAAAAGGGAGCGGCCCCTCCTTGACTGGGGGCAGCACAGGAGGGCAGGATGGCCGGGTGCAGACCCGCGTGGATGGGCGGGCAGGCCAGCAGACACAGTGCAGAAACCCCACACAGGTCTACCAGGAACCCAGGGGGGTGGTGGGTGGGTGGTGTCTGGGGGCAGGGGGACAGGGAATGGGGACAGGGAGAGCAGGGCCACTGCACTGGGGACAGCAGGTTGAGGGCCAGTGGCCGGTACGGGTGACAGACGGGATGAGAACACAGCTCAGGAGCCAGGCCCCCGGACCCCAGGAAGGTGACCGTCCTGCCAGGTCCCCAGGGCGAGGACAGTGTGGCCCTTCCTTCCAGGGGAGAGGAAACGAGTCGGTGCTGGCAGAGTAGGTACAGGCCTGGCCCAGAGCAAATGGGCAGCAATGTTGGGGTTCCCACTGCAAGCTGGGGTGTCAGGAACAGAGCCCAGGTTCAGACACGACGAGGAGGGCGGATGCAGGATCTGGGGGTTGAAGGCTGGGGAAGCTGACCGTAAGCAGGGCTGGGGCAGGGAGCTGGGTGGGGCCCCACACCCCATCCAGCTGGAGATGTGCAACGGGGGCTTCCTGGGAGAGGGGGCCTTGGGGTTGGCCATACAAAAGACAGAGGAGAGCCGCCCGGAAAGCAGAGAGGAAGGGCAGCTCCCATTTGTCGGTGCTGCAGGGCTCCCCCTGGACCTGCAGGGGGCAGGCTGGGGGCTGCCCAGCCACATGGATCCCAAGCGACCCAGCCCCGAGGCTGCTCACTGGTTGAGCAGCCAGGCCACTGCCACCACGAGGCCCCCGGGGCTGCAGCAACCTGGAAGAAGCTCCCGCTGGGACTCAGGTGTCCACAAAGGTGTCCAAGAGGAAAGGCAGCCTCTCTGGGGTTTAAAGGATAAGAGGGGTGCAAGGAGGAGGGGAAGGGGCTAGAGTGTGTTGGGTAGAGAGAGCCTCAGTGGGGGGCTCCGAGGTGGGAGAGAGCACAGCCGGGACGCGCAGGGTTGGGGGTTGGGGGTGGGGGGTGGGGGGAAGCTGTGCAGCCAAGGGCCCCGGAGCCCATGATGTGGGCGGAGAGCTCCGCTCGGAACTCAGCGGTCACTCAACATGCGCGTGTCCTGCAGCCGCCATGTTGGGGCGGTGCTGCCTGCTGGGGCTGCTGCGTGAAGGGGCTGGAAATAAACAAGATTAAATGTTGGACCCGGTGCCTGCTGAGGGGAGAGCACGGGGTGGGTAGGGGGGGCTGTTGGGGCTTGGGATGGCACTGGGCCCAGGTGGCCAGGAGGGTACGAGGGAAGCCTGGAAGGAGGTGAAGGAGCCGGACACACAGGCGTCCGGAGGAAGGCTGGCCCGGTAGAGGGGACAGCCCGTGCTCAGGCCCCGAGGTGGGGTGGGCTGGGGGGGTTGTCACAAAACAGGAATGATATGAGGGGTGTGAGTCGGACAGCAGGGGTGGGCACATCCTGTGGGGCCTGATGGACCATGGAAGGATCCCGGGTAAGATGGGGCCCCTGGAGGGCTCCGAGGGGAGGCAACAGGATGTCCTCGTGGGTCCCTGCTGGCTGTGGGTCGGGCCCGGCCTGTTTGCAGGACACCAGGGAGGAGCCCCCTGTCTGCATTTGGGCAGGGGGCAACCATGGCGGCTCTGACAGGGGCTGCGCCAGAGGCGCCACATGCCTGGTCTCTCTGAATGGCACCCCCCGGCCCTATCGGAAAACCAACTTCAGAGGGGCTGTCCCGGGGCCGGAGGACCAGGGCAGCAGGACACGGGGCAGGGCAGGGGGCGCAATGGCTGTGGGGCTGGCGTGCGGAAGGCAGGCATCAGCTGATGGATAGGCTTGGGGCTTCACCGGAGGGGTGGCAGGTGCTGTGGTTCTCTAGGATGTGAAGACTGGAGAGAAGCAGTGTGAGAAAAGGGTTAAGTTTAGCTTTCACATAATAAAGGAGCTGTGGATTAGGGGAAACAGAAGCTAAACACGACTAGCGCAAACTGACTCAGTGATTAGAGGGAAAGAAAGAGCCTCTGACGTAAGCCTAGAGTTAATGCCAGTAACAACCAAGGTCACTGAAATGTAAAGGAATATGAGGTGTAACCAAGGCGGGTTAGTCGGCTCTCTCGGATAAACCGTAACCTCGGGAGTACCCAGTCAACGGGAGCAGGGGACGGACCCGTGTGCTAGGCTTAGGAAACCAATTGTGCTCTTTTCCTTTGTTCGGCGCGCTGACCATTCTGTTTTCTTTTGGTCATGTGTCCGCACTTGCAAGAATGAAAATAAACAACTTTTCTCCTCCACAATCGGGTGAGCCTGTTTTCTTTCTGGTGCAACTCTGTTTCTAATTGCAGGGTGATGGGAGAGAACCCATGATGGAAATCCGTCTTTGAAGTGGCCTCACAGTAACATCAGGCCAGCACTTGCTTGACCAAACAACTGAAGCACAGCCCCAGGGAGGGGCTGATGGGGACGCAGCCTGCCCCGGCGCCCGGGTGTGAAATCTTGGAGGCTAACTTGGCCTCTCCCAATCAGGAGCTTCCAAAGCTGCATCCTTCCACTGAACAGAGGGCTCCGTGGGTGGGCCGTGTCCAGTCATTCCCACAGCCCGGGAACCTTTCCCTGAATTAAAGCATATGTTGGCAAAGAGCAGCCAGGAGCTGGTGAGCCCACATGACTCAGCCATTTTCGACGCGCATTCTCATGATCTGCCTCTTCTCCCAACGATAGAGCCACAGGACCGAGTTGTCTGAGTGAAAATGACTGTCAGGAGGTGACAACCAGAATGGAGTTGCACAGTTACTGGCAACCCTGGCCTCTCCACGCTGGGCTCTCACAACGTGGGCTTCTGCTTGCCGGGGTGATGGGCCATTTGCTCAGGGGGTGCAGCATCAGCCCCGGGCAGTGACCCTCACCGGACAGTCACCCGGGGAGCAGAGCCCTGAATTCAACCCAGAGACCATCTGCATGAGAGGGACGGAGAAGCACAGCCTCAGCACCCGGGTCCCTTTGGGGAGGTGGAGAGGATCTTAACAGGGATGGGCTGGTGGGGGCTGTCACCTCTGAGGCAGGACAGTAAGGACTGAGGCCAGAGGCGGGGCAGGGTGGAGAAGCTTGGCAAGGGGCTGGAAGGTACAGGAAAGACATGCTCCCACCATCCAAGGCCCCTGGCCTGTCTGTTCAGGGCTCCCACTACTGTCTCCCAAGATTCTCTTACCCTCTCCTCCCCACTCCCCAAACCCTGACTCCACCTTGGGCTCCCCAGGCAGCCCCTTCCCAGCAGTCACCAGGTAACAGCTACCAGGCCTTGAGAACACACTCAGATGCTGCCTCCTCCAGGGAGCCTGCCCTGACAACCCTGACCAATCCTGAACTCGGGTCATAGCACCGACCCCAGTGCTTTGGTCTTGGCTTGCGCATGTGTCCCAAGTGGGCCTGGGGACAGGGCCTGTGCATGATCCTGGTCTGGCTCCCCAGCACCAGCCCAGGGGGCAGAGCCTAGGAGGGAGCTCCCTGGTCTCTGGGAAGGGCAAGGTTCTCCTCAGGGCCTTTGGCAGGGCCTACTGAGGCCAAGACTGCCCGTGATTGACTGGCCTTACCTGCCAGGCAAGGTCCAGATGCACAGGGGCTCCGAGGCTCAGGTCATCCTCAAACCGCCTGGGAGGGGATCGCTGGACCCTGCCTGTGCACGGCACACTGAGGCCCGAGTGGTCACCCGGTGAACCTCAGTGGGGCCACAGCCAGGCCAAGCGCTCAGGCCTTTGCCTTGAACGCCACATGCACCCAGGCTTGTCGTACGTGGCTGCAAAGGCACCGCACATAGTGCCCGCCATGACGATGTGACCGGAGGGGAAGCAGGGAGCGCTGGGGGTTGGTGAGGAAATGTTCGGAACCCAGGGCTCAGATCCAGGAGAGGTCCTTGCTAACAGCCGTTCCCACCACCACCTGAGGTGACGAAGCCACGCATGGGGCAGCCTGGAGGCGTGAGACCGTTGGTGCACCTCTCAGCCTAGCAGGACCCCTTCCTGGGAGAGTCCACTGGCACGGGCTGCCCACCGTGTCCCCTGCTGACCCCTCATGGGATGCTTGGCTGAGCACATATCCCCAGAGTTTGGTAGGGTCCTGCCTTCCTAAGGGTTTTGTCAGCCACAGCTGCCAAAGTGCAATCTACCAGAAACGGGCTGACTTTTAACCATGGGGATTTATCAGCTTATGATAAATGGTTCTGAGGCTGTGAAAACATCCAAGTCAGGGCATCATAAAGACTGTACCTTCTTCCTGAAGACCGGCTGCAGGCAACCCTGGGCTCCTCTGTGACACGGCCAGGCACATGGTGGCGTCTGCTGTTCTCTCCCTTCTCTTCCAGGTTTCATTGCTTCCAGCTTCTGGCTTCAGTGGCTTCCTCTCTGTTTCTGTGGCTTTGTCTCTCAGCTTCCGTGGAATTTCATCCTCTTATAAAGAACTCCAGTAAGAGGAAAAGACCCGCCCTGAGGTGGGTCACACCTTAAGATCCTACTCACCAAAAGATCCCACTTACAATAGGTCCACACCCATAGGAATGGATTAGCTTTAAGAACCTGATCTTCTAGGGTCCACTGAGCTTCAAAGACCACACCAGGCCTTATGGAGCGGAAGGCTCATGCCCTGGGTACAGGCCGGCTCCTCCAGGACCAGCAGCTGGGGGCCTGGCTCTGACCCAGGAGTCCTGACTGCCGCCCATACCATGCGTCTCCCTCACTCTCAAGGAGGGAGGCAGAGGCAGAGCAGATGCTCATGGGCTTGGGACCCTGCATGGCTCACGCCTGGCCCTGGGGTCTCTGGTGCCATCTGAGATGCCTGGGAGATGTTGGGGTGCCAAGGGGAGAACACAGAGTTCCGAGGGCCGTGTACATCAGAGAAGCCCATTGGCCCTGGGCATTTTAAAACACTGACACTTAAAAATAGGCAGGAAATTCCATTCCTCCCGAGACTGTAGATATCAAATCGTTAAGGCAATCTAGAGTCCAATGGCTTAATTGGAAACTGTGTGTGTGTGTTTTTGCTTTACAACCATTCAAACCATTGTTACAAACATATCTATACATTGAAATAAATTAAAATAAAAGTTCTAGGACTTCAAATTTTCTTTTGGATGTGGTTATCCCTATGTTTAGTTTTAGTACCTTGATAAAAACAACATAAATACATTGCAGATTAATTCCAGAAATAATTATTACACATAACTTTAAATTTCATTTGAAATAATATGGTGTAATGGGGTATTTTCACTTAGTTCTTGTAAATGGACACCCCTACTTACTGTTGAAGTTGAGGAGCTCAGCATCCATCTATTCTAATTTTTCATATTGTAGATGAAGACTTGAATGAAAAACAAAACCCTTACAGAGTTCGGTGATTCAGCAATGTCACTTCGATGATCTAACACCTTCTGGGATCCAGTCCCCAAATCACAGCGATCATCCATCGTTTACCACGAATCAGCTGAGGAGGAGTCGACAGATTTGTCCACAAATTTGCTGAAAGCAAAGAACTGAAAACCAGCCGACCCGCGGAAGGCCTATCACCCGGTTGTTAGCCTCGCTCTCGGAGCCGGTTTCTGGAAGAAAACCCAAAACGGCGCTAGCTGGTGGAAGGACGGGCCATTACACTGGTCACTCCTTCTCTTACAGGCCCCTCGGGGTCTGAGCGAAAACGAGATGGAACGGGGGTGAAAGCAAAAATCTGGAACTTGAGCATTTTATGATTTTATCCCCTTGGCTGGGGCCCAAGTTACAATTTTCTAAGTTGCCTTAAAATGACATAAAATGCAGCAGCAGATGTACAGTCAGACCCGCGGGAGTCATTCTGTGGAGACAGATCACCGATTCTGCTTCTTGGTTGACGGGATCAGAAGAGCCTGTCAGCCTCCGAGAGAGAAGAATTGATTCCAGTGTCATGAGCTGGTTTTCTAATGATCGGGGCAACGAGTGCTGGTTTCTGGGGAAGGCTTCGTACTGTATCTGCACGTAAGTAGGTTTCTGCTTTTAAGAGTGAAGTTTAATCGGCTTTGAGGAAGTGGAACAGAAAGAAGAGGAAGAAGTTGGGACTCCAGCAATGGAGGGCACAGAACATGCATGGGTGACCATCGGTGTGTCGTCCACAGAAAGGTCCATGTGGCAGCCCCGGAGAGTGCCACGGCGATGGGAACATGGGGGGAGAAAAGATGGAGTGGAGCAGGGGAAGGACCCCATTTCAAACATGAGGTGGTAGGGGGTTCTGCTCTCCTCTCGTAACGTGGCTGAAGGGTGGCTGGGTGGGGAGGCTGGGTGGGTTCTTGGTGCAAAGCTTCTGGGGGAAGAGGACACGTGGAAGTAGGGGATCCGGAAATGGATTTCCTTAAAATGTTCTGCATCCACCTAGCCCACAGAAAGCTGGGCCGGATTCAGGAGTCTCAGAGACCCTCTCCGTGGGGGGCAGAGGACAAGGCACTGGCTTGAGCTGGGAGGTGAGCTCAGGGGCTCCGGCCTGAAGCCGGGCGAGGAGACAGTTCATGCTCACAAAAACCAGTGGAAGGCTAGTGTCCAGAAAAACCCTATAAACTCAATAAGGGAAAGAAACCAAACAACGTGATGGAGAAGGACGAGAAAGTTGGATAGGTGTTTCACAAAGACGGGACCCACACGGCCAACAGGTAAGTGGAAATACGTTCAACTTCATTTGCAATCGGGGAGCTGGAAAGCAAAGTGACGATGGAAATCAAGCGATTCACTTCCAGATGACTGGCACCACGGGCAGAGTTTGACAACACAGTGTTGTAAGGATGAGGAGCAACCAAGGTGGTGGGGGGCAGGCCCGTGTCCTGGCCCCTTGGCTGTCTGCCCCGGGCCACCCAGCCCCCCTGCCAGGCCAGGTGTCCTCCAGGTCCTTCCAGCTCCGAATCCCCTGACACTGGCTGTGTGCTGAGGGCTGTGCCCCCAGCAAGGCTCCGTCTCCAGCCCTGGGAGGCTGTGGCGTGGGCAGGAGGGGCATCTGGCCTCTCTGGGTGGGTCCCTCTGGGCGGCGAGGCCGCTGTGTTCCAGGCGAGAGGCCACGTCAGCAGCAGGCCCAGCGGGCAGGTGGCCTCTTTCTCTCCGTGTTTCCATGAGGCACAAACATCTGGCAGAGACTCGGGCCTGGGGAACAGCTCTCCTCCGGCTGGCAGGCAAGGGAAAAGGACTTCCAAGAACTGAATCCTGCTCAGGAATCTTTGTGACTTGAAAGCACCCTTTCTCTCCGCTGCCCCTGGCCGGGGAAGGCCGAGCCTCTGCCCGCAGGTTACGTGTGGCAGGAAGGAGGGTGGGGGGCTGTGAGGCCCCTCCTGACCCGGGAGCCTCGGCAAGCGAAGGTGCTGGGGCCTGGGCCTCATGGGGTCTGGGGTCGCCGGGCCTGATGTGCCCCCCGTGGCGGTGACCTCAGGCCTTGTAACCTCGGCTCACAGCTGTGAGATGCAAAATGGAAGCTCACAGCACAGGGTGGCCATGGAAAGCCAGAGTGGGGCAGATATCATGTGACCCCACGTATGTGAACAACCAGAACGTGCAGCTCATGGAGACGGCAGGGGGAGCACAGGTTGCGGGGTGGGCTGGGGATCGGGGGGTTCATGCCTCACGGGTGCGGGCTTCTGACAGGGGCGTGGGAGAGTCCTGGTAGCCGACGGTGGCGAGGGTGGCACAGCATTGCGAATGCAATGAACCCCACCAAACAGTGGGCCCGGGAGTGGTTGAAATGGGAAATTTTATGTTGTATGCATGTATTGACAATTTAAAAAGAGATTAAAGGGAAAGGACAGTGAAATGTAACATGTGACCCTGGACTAGATCTAATAATGGAAGAGAAAATGCCCAAAAGGACATGGTGGGTCATACAGCAAAACTGGGTCTAGCCCAGGAGCTTTACGTCAATGTTAACTGCACCTCAGGTGGTCACCCTGAAGGTGAACGTTCTCGTTCTTAAGAAAGCTACGTGGCTGTGTTATGTATTCAAGGTGTGTGATGTCTACAACTGCCTCTCAAATGTTTAGAAAATAGGTGATGGATGGTAAGACCCAGCAAATGGTGCCAAATGTTAAAAGCTGATGGAGCTGGGTGTCTGGGTAGGGGCGATATTACAGTTCTCTGTGAGGGTTTTGTGTTACTAGTTACAAAAAGACAAACCAGAGGGTGTTGCCAAGCCCTGGCCCAGCGGAGGCTCTGGGACAGGCAGCTCCCAGCTCCCAGCTGCCCTGGAGCCCCTGGTCGTCCCTGCTGCACATTCCAGACCAGATGCTTCTGGAAACCTCAGGCTCCCCACTTGTCAAACCGGCCGGGGGTGCAGTGGAAGGCTGTAAAGAGGGTGGCGGGGAGATGAGGGGCTGCTGTAGACTCAACTCAGACTTGCCTCCTCCGACACTGAGTGTAGGGTGGCAGTGGGCCCAACTGCAGGGCCATTGGCCCCTAAATCCCTTTTTCATTCCCACTGTTACCCCAATGAGGAGACGGGTGGCCTGGCTGCCGTCTCAGCGTCGCCCACGCCCCCCTGACCAGCGATGCTTTGTAAGATAAGAGCTCCTGGGGTGGGGCCGTGTCTGCCAGCCCCCTACCCAGGGCCCTTCGGGGGTCCAGAGCCCAGAGGGGCTCAAGGAGAACTTGTTGAATTTGATTAATCCTTCCCCAGTTACAAGATGCTCCACACAAAATCCACAGGTACCATGTGTGTGTGTGTTTAATAGAGTGTGTGCATGTGCATGTGAGAGTGTAAGCTTGTGAGTGGGTGAGTGTGTGACTCCCTCTCTGGCAGGTGGGTCAAGGTGAGTGTCTCTGGGTGCTGAGGCACTGGTCTTGGACGACAAAGGGAACCTTCGCTGGACACCGCACACCTGGCACCACACCCGGGCAGATGTGTGGGGTGTGGCTGGGGGTACACTGCTGGGCGCAGCAGGTGTGCCACTTGCCCCGAGACGACTCATTCAGCCCAGTGGTCTTGTGGCCACCAGTCAACCTTTCTGAACGTCATCTGCAAAGTCCTGGACAGATCGTGCCAGCAGGAGCTCTGGCTGGGACGAGTGGCCGGCATGGTCGCCCTGCTTGGCACTAACTGTGTGAGTGACCATTGGGGAGCCCCATTTCTTGGGGCCTCAGTTTCCCCATCTATAGAATGATGGGCAATGAGGACCATCATCGGAGCCTTGTCTGGGGGGAGATGGAGCTCCCTCTGGCGGGAAGGACACAGGGGGGCAGGAGTCTGTCCTGAGGTTGTTCTAGGGATGGAGGGAGTAGTAGGGATATGGTGAGCCTTAAGAGGCCTTAGATGACAGGCTGCAGGAAAGAGCAGGGGAAGTGAGGGCTGCAGGTGTGGGGCCAGGGAGGTGGAGGTGGGAGCTACCTGAGTGGGCCTTCAGGAAGGAGGGATAGGTGGCAGGTATCCTTCTCTTCTTGCCTGGAATACAGATGTGCTGGCTGGAGCTCCAGCAGCTAGATTGTGACCTGAAAGATGCCACAGACTGAGGAAGTTGGAACAGAAAGAGAGGTGCTGGGGTCTCAGACCTGATGGAGTGGCTGCCTCCACCCAGACTGCCCATCTCCTGCATCTTTTATCTGAAAGAGTAAACCCCTGATAGGTTTAAGTCACTTCATTTTGTTTTCTGTTGTATGCAGCCATACCTAATCCCACCTGGCACTGTCACCCTAGGGGGCTTACCCGCACATGGAACATAATGGTTCAAGCAGAGGGGAAGGCAGAGAGGAAGTGGAAAAGCTAATCCAGCACATCTGGTTTAAATGTTACTGCTATTTTGTAGGTGACCCTGTTAGGGCAAATCCTGGTAATGGGTTTGGCCTCAGACCAGGAACATCACTGTGATGGTTAATTTCATCCCTCAACTTGGCTGGGAGATGGTGTCCAGTTGTTTGGTCAAGCAAGTACTGGCCTGATTGTTACTGTTGTATAAGAGTAACAGTATTTCAAAGATGGATTAATGGAGATATATATATATATATATATGGATTTAAGTCATTAGTCAGTTGATTGTATCTACAGCTGATTGCATCTACAATGAACAAAGGAGAGGGTCTTCCACAAGAAGAGTCTCCTCAGCCAATTGGAGGCCTCAATGCAAGAAGTGAGGACTTCAGCAGCCAGAAAGAAGAATTTCCATCTCTACGGTCAGCCTGCTTCTCTTGGGGAATCCAAAGTCACTTTCATCAGAGTTGCAACTTTGGCCTACCCCTCGGAATTCAGACTTGCCAATCCCCATGGTCATGTGGACTGATTCTTATAATAAATCTCTGAATATTTACATATATATGATAATTGGAACTGGTGGAGAGCGTTAAGCAGATTATCGCATGCTGCATGAAGACTTGACTTGGGGGTGGGAAGTGAGAGAGAGTGACCCGGGTCTCTATCCTCTATCACAAGGCTGGATGCAGAAAGGGCCAGATGGATTATTGCTGGAAGAATGGATGGGTTTTAAATCTTCAGCTTCCCAGTTTGACATTTAGCACCTGTATTAGTTAGGGTTCTCTAGGGAGACAGAATCAATGAGAGATGTAACAAACTGTCACCTCCAAGGAAGATGTCCGATGAACTCCTCGGGAAACGAACTGACAACTTCGACGAACTCCTCAGGAAATGAACTGGGATTTTCAACAAACATGCTCGATGAACTCCTTAGGAAATGAACAGGCAACTTCGACGAGCTCCCCAGGAAATGCTTCACTGGGCAGCTGAAGAAGAAGTGAAGGTTCTCTAACCATCCCACTTATAAGCCTTCAACTGATCACCCGGACCAAATCCAGCCAATTGCATTCTCTCATTGTGGAAGGCACACCCCTTGATGGGTCATCAGTCAGCTGCAGTCAATTGACTGATGATCCAACAAACCGGCTGATCACCCGGACCAAATCCAGCCAATTGCATTCTCTCATTGTGGAAGGCACGCCCCTTGATGAGTCATCAGTCAGCTGCAGTCAATTGACTGATGATCCAACAAACCGGCTGATCACCCGGACCAAATCCAGCCAATTGCATTCTCTCATTGTGGAAGGCACGCCCCTTGATGGGTCATCAGTCAGCTGCAGTCAACTGACTGATGATCCAACAAACCAGCCCGTTGGTTTATTAACCAGCCTCAAATATCCTCACAGCAATCGTCAGGCCAGTGCCCACTTGACCAGACAGCTGGGTCACCTAGCCAAGTTGACACATGAACCCAACCATCACAGCACCCAAGAGGGACAGACGTTCAGGAGGGCTTTCTTATGTCCTTGAGGTGGAGAATGAATTCTCAATTGTGTTTGAAAAGTTCAAACTGTTCCAGTTTGCTAATGCTGCCATTATGTAAAACACCAGAAATGGATTGGCTTTTATAAAGGGGGTTTATTTGGTTACAAAATTACTGTCTTAAGGCCATAAAGTGTCCAAGGTAAGGCATCAACAATCAGGTACCTTCACTGGAGGATGGCCAATGGCATCCGGAAAACCTCTGTTAGCTGGGAAGGCACGTGGCTGGTGTCTGCTCCAGAGTTCTGGTTTCAAAATGGCTTTCTCCAAAATGTCATCTTCAGCTTCCAATGGCTGTCTTCAAAATTTGTCTCTCAGCTGCTCTCCAAAATGTCCCTCTCAGCTGCTCTGAAGTCCTGTTTGTGAGCTCTTTTATAGGACTCCAGTGATTAAATCAAGATCCACCCTGAATGGGCAGGGTCCATATCTCTATGGAAATAATTTAAGCAAACATTTCACCCCCAGTTGATTGAGTCACATCTCCATGGAAACAGTCAATCAAAGAATTCCAACCTAAGCAACACATACATCTGCCCCCACAGGATTGCATCAAAGAACATTGGATTTTGGGGGACAGAATACATCCAAACTGACACAAAACCAACAAGGAACACAGTTACAAGTACTGTGTGACACTGTGCCAAAAGCCAACGCACCCATCAGCCTCCAAGGGGAGAGTATCTGAAAGCTGTGTCCGATGTGGTCAGCACCCAGCACATGTGATGCCCTTTTAGAGGCCTCCGAGGAAAGAGTAGCTCCGTCCTTCCTTGGTTCCACACTCATCGGTGGGGCTGCTGCTTTCACTCTCTCTTCACTCACTTTCACCCGGATGTTTGTCCTCGACCCCGTCTTCCTTTGTGCGGCCTCCTGTGGGGCACTGGGCGCACAGAGCAGAATGGGACATGCACGCGCCCTTAGTAGCTGACACTTGAGGGGGAGAGTGACACAAAGAAAGCCTGGCAGCTGGATGCCGAGGTCCTGGGAAGCCCAGACAAGGCAGGGCTGCAGGTTTCCGTGACAAGAAGGAAAACTGAGAGCGAGAGTTGGAAACGTCGAGGGGCCTGGCTTTGACGTGTCCACACGAGCACGTGATCAGGGATTCACGTGGCTGAGCAGAGCATGCACACAGCGTGGACACCGTCAGAATCGCATTGAGAAGCTCACACTGGCCACGCACAGTAGGGCCACATGTTGGTCTGTGGTGCTTGAATTCTTCACCACAGAAGCTTGATGTGCTGACCCTGGCACTGTGCTGCAGGTGGAGGTGGTGGTCAGGGAGGCCTTCCTGGAGGAGGTGTTTCCTGAGAAGCCCTATATGAAGGAAGCCGTCTCCATGAAAGCCCCTTTCCTCCCAATCTCCCTGGGATGGGAGTTGAAAACTCACAGCTTCTCACTGAGTTCCCTCCAGGGCAGCCAACTCAAAAGGCTGCAGGCCTCCCTGTGAGCCAGAGAAGTTTCTGGGCAGCGGGAGAAGCAAAGGGTCAGGAGAGAAAGCGGGACAGAAGAGAGATGCATTTCAAAGTCAGCTCAAGAATTTGCTGCTCAGGAAATAGTTCTGGAAAAGTTCAACAGAGCATACTGTGGAATCTCAAATATTCCAAGTTTAAAAGAAACAAAGATTTATGGACCTGGGCGTGAGGGCTTTGGGCCTCGGCTGGCCTGGGCTCTTGTTCTCACAGGGAGGCCCCTGGCTTCAGAGGGGCAGCAGCAGGGGGGAACTGGGGCTTGCATGCAGCTGGGGGACACTGTGGGTGGGTGGGGGCAGGTGAGGAGGGGGCTGCAGGAGAACCAGGACCCTGCAGTGCTGAGAGTGCCAGGGGGCTCCAAGCAGAAGCCATCTGGGAGGGGCCTCCCAGGGCTTTGCCCAGCCCCACCTCTGTGCGAGTCCCTCCACCCCGGGCTGGGAGCCCACAGGGGGCCATGGGTGGGGGCCACAATGGTCAATTCATCTCCCATCCCCTGGCCAGCGCGTGTTTGCTGAGTGGACAAACACGGCATTTCAGGGACTCCCAGCCTCCGTCATCCTCCTGAGCTCCCTCATTTGCACGCACCCCTGGGAGGGACAGCCACCAATTAACCGAGGACATGATGCTGTCTGCGCAATGCCAACCACGGCCTTTCTGAAGACTTTTAGATAGCAGTAAACGCACCACACAGGAAGCCTATGGTCACACAGCTCGCTGAGGGGTGGGGGGTTACAGGAGGGCTGTGTGTGCGTGTGCGTGCATGTATGAGTGTCTGTGTGCATGTGTGTGCACGTGTGTCTGTGTGCTGAGTGTGTGCATGTGATTGCATGTGTGTCTGGGTGTGTGCATTTGAGTGTGTGCATGTGCATTTGTGTGCATGTGTGCATGTGTCTGAGTGTGTGTGTCTGTGGGGGGAGCGTCCCTATCCAAGTGGCTGATGGAGGATTGATGACGGCTTTTTTTGCTGGGAATGGGGTCTTTCCACCTTGTTATTCCGCTCCTCATGCCATGTGTCTGGATTCATAACTGAGGAAACAAGCTGGGGCAGTCTGCGGCTCACCGAGGGTCGCCAGCTGGTTGGGGCAGCTAGGGTGGGAACCCAGGTCTGTGGCCCTTGGGGGCCACCTGCTTCCTCTCCAGAACGCCGCCTTTCTCCCCAGGATCCCAGGGCCCATGAGCACGAGCAGAGCTCGGGGCTGGGAGAGAGGCTGCCTCCCTCGGGGCCCGGCTCCCTGGCAGCGCACCCTCGGGCACGGGATCAGCACTGCCAGCACCGCCTTCCCCAGCCCGGCCTCACCAGCAAAGGGGGTTGTCCGGTCAGACAGGGCGTGTGCAGGGAAACCACGAGCATGGGGGGATGAGTGATCAGCCCTGGCCACGGGTGGCTCTGCATGAGTGTGTACACATATGCCTAAGCGTGTGGTGTGCACATGTGCATGTGTGTGAATATTGGCATGCACATGTACATGTGTTTGTGGGTGTGCACATGGGTGTGTGAGTGTGTGTGGTGTGTTCACATGTGCATGTGAGTGTGTGGTGTGCAATGTGCATGTGTTTGTGGGTGTGCACATGGGTGTGTGTGTGGTGTGCTCACATGTGCATGTGTGTGAGTGTGTGGTGTGCAATGTGCATGTGTTTGTGTGGGTGTGCACACATGGGTGTATGAATGTGTGGTGTGTGTACTCGTGCATGCATGAGTGTGTGGTGTGTGCACGTGTGTGAGCGCTGTGCACACAGGCATGTGCGAGCTTGTAGTGTGTGCACACTTGTGTGTGGTCTTGGGTCAGGGCTTTCCCCTGGGGAGGTAGTAGCTGCTCTCCCACTTGGCGGGTCAGTGTTGGGGTGCGCGTGGAAATGCTGTCGCAGTGCCCTCGAGAGGTCTGTGCTGAAACAAAACACTGGCAGTGATAAGTGTCCACCCCCTCTGCACCTGAGGTCCCCAGGAAATCTTTCCTCTCAGACCAGGTGTATTTTTTTGGTAAATTTTTATTTATCTACCTTATTTTAACTTTTAAATTCTCAGACAGTAAACGTGACTTTTGGGTGGACTGTTTTATGCCTTGTAGCCCATGTGTGGGGCACGGAACCATTCCACCCCCCCACAAGAGGCTGCCTTTTGCCTCGCTCTCCCCGAACCCCTAGCTCCTGGCAGCCGCTGACCTGCTCTCCATCACGTGGCCTTGTCTTTTCAAGAACGCAATGACGTATGGGAATAATCTGAGAACGACTAAGGCGACCACTGTGGCAACAACACAAGAAGCAGCGGGAAGCTTCCGGAGCCCGGCTTCCCTTGCACGGCCAGGGTCATGGGCACCGGCGGCTCTGTCCTTCCCTGCTGGGTGGCTCCACGGCCTGAGACAGCACGGGGCACCGTCCACTCACCCACCAAGGCACATCTGGGTTGTGTCCAGTTTCTGTCCTTTGCAAATTTGGGACTTTTTCAGCCATTATTTCTTCAAACATTTTTCGGCGCCGCACTTTCTCCTGTCCTCAGGGGACCCCAGTGATGGAAAGTGTAGACCTTGTATGCTTGTCCCTCCTTTCTCCGGAATGCTGGCCATTTCCCCAGTCTCCTATGGGAGCTTCCCATGGACCTGTCCCCAGGGCACCCCCTGCTCCCCTGTCCTACCCACCCCATGAGTTTCGTACGTGGCTGCTGTATTACTCGGTTCTACAATATTCACTTGGTTCTTCTTCATATCTTCTGCTTCTTTGCTGAGATGTTCTGCCTTTCGTTTCAAGAGTGTCCACCCTTCTTCATGGATTAATTTCATCGTAGTTGCTTTAAAGTCTTCACCAGATAATCCCACTGGTGTCCTCTTAGCACTGCTGTCCCTTGATTGTCTTTTCCCGTGTGAGATCTGGGATGTTCCTGGTTCTTCTCGGGCCAAGTAATTTTTGACTGTGTGCTGGACATTTGGAATGTTATGTCATGGGACCCTGGGTCTTGTTTAAAACCCACGGAGGGTGCTGGTGCTTTCAGTTTAGCTGAACGTCGGCCCGGTGGGGCCTGACCAGCCTTCAGTGGATTGTGGTTTCAAAGCAGGTGTGCCAGTTTGTACATATTATGCCCCCCAGAAAAAGCCATATACTTCGATGAAATCTCGTGGTGGGGGGAAGATTGATTAATCTTTTTAATCAGGGTGTAATCTCTTGATTAGATGTTTCCATGGAGATGTGACCCACCCAATTGTGGGTAATAGCTTTGATTAGATTATTTCCATGAGGTGTGGCCCCACCCAGTCAGGGTGGGTCTTAATTAGTTTACCGGAGCCCTATAAGAGCCCACAAACAGAAGGAACTCAGAGCTGCTGCAGTTGAGAGAGGCATTTTGAAGACAGTAGTAGAAAGCTGATGCACACATTTTGGAGAACGCCATTTTGAAATGCAACCTGGGAGCAAGCAGATGCCAGCCACGTGCCTTCCCAGCTAACAGGGGTTTTCCAGATGCCATTGGCCATCCTCCAGTGAAGGTACCCAATTGTTGATGCCTTATCTTGGACACTTTATGGCCTTCAGACTGTAACTTTGTAACCAAATAAACCCCCTTTATAAAAGCCAATCCATTTCTGGTGTTTTGCAAAACAGCAGCATTAGCAAACTAGAACAGCAGGTTCCGTTTCCAAAGCCATAGCGGTGCCTTTTTGATCTGTCCTGCGTGGCCACCCCGTGGTCAGGCTGGGGCCTGAGAGGCGGCCGACACCTCAGCGTGGACCTCAGCATCTTTGGTGTGCTGGGTAGGGTCAGACCCAGGCGGGTGCAGCCCAGGGGTTCACAAGCAACTCCAGGGGGCCACCACCCCACGCCCCTTCCTCTCGCTGATGTCACTGGCACTTTCAGGTCTCTGGTGCTCCCGTTTTCAGACTTCTGACGGAAACCTGGGACGTTAGCTGCGCAGATGTGCTGTGCCTTTCCCACAACCATGCCTGTGTGGGACCGAGGGGTGGGAGGGAGAAAACAGCACCCCTCTTGGGACCCCCGCCCCTGGGATTGGAGGGGGGTCCACTCCCCTGGTGTCTCAGGCCCCTGCGGCCCCCCTGCCACTGCTGTGCCCCAAGACAGAGGCAGAGAAACAGAGAGAGGGACCCTCCTGCCCCCGAGTGTAAATAGCCCCTTTTCCTGTTCCTCGAGCCAGAGCTGGGGCTTCTCCTGAGTCCCTGTCTCTCTGACCCCATGCCCGTGTCAGGGACACCGGCTGCCTTGACGCCAGGTGAGGGGGTATCCGAGAGAAAATGGGAAACTCGCTGGCAGCTCGGTGGTCTTTTCCCTCAGCCCATCTGTTCTGCTTTCCTTCTCAGAGCCCTCACCAAGCTGCATTCGGGGAGACTCGGGGTGCACTGTGTATGCTGAGCTGCATTCGGGGGAGAGTTGGGGTGCATGGTGTGTGCTGAGCTGCATTTGGGGTAGATTTAGGGTGTGTGGTGTATGTGGAGCTGCATTTGGGGGAGACTCGGGGTACACTGTGTGAGCTGCATTTGGGGCAGACTTGGGGTGCACGGTGTGTGCTGAGCTGCATTCGGGGTAGACTTGGGGTGTGTGGTGTGTGCTGAGCTGCATTCGGGGTAGACTTGGGGTGTGTGGTGTGTGCTGAGCTGCATTTGGGGGAGACTTGGGTTGTGCCGCATGTGCTCCACCTTACCCGAACCAGGAACCCTGAGCCCAGGTTGTCAGGTCGCCAGGACCGGGGTGCTGCCAGGGAAATGGCTACACCCCTCCGTGGGTGGGGGCCCTGCCTCCCGAGCCGAGGGGCTGAGGCTCCGGCCCCACTGCCTGCTCACGGGGCTGCACTGACCGTGACGTCTTGAAATATGACCATGCGGTGGCCACTGATATCCCAGAAGCGGCAGCAGAGGGACGGCCGGGCGGAGCAGGGCACAGGACACAGGGTCAGAACGTCGGAACGCTGGATTCTCGCCCTGGCTCTTTCGTCAGTTTGCTGTGACGCCCTCGGGCCAAGGTGCTTCAGTTCTCGGAGCCTCCCTGGCCCCACTGATCACCTGGCAGGGCCACCGTGCGCGTCACCAGAGGGGCCCGGTGCCTGGGGCTCAGCAACTCTCGGAGCTGCTTCTCCAGCCTCCTCTGGGGTGAGCTGCTGAGACAATGCAAGCCGCTCATTTAGAACCAGGAGCCCTGGCAGCAGGGGGGCTGCCGGGCCCCTGCAGACACTTCCTCCTCCAAGTCTCTGGACCACCCTGGGAGGGGCTACTGCCCTCCACCCCCACCACCCAGATGAGGAAATGGCTCATCTGTTCGTGCCCCTCCAGGCCCTCAGCAACTCCAGGACACGGGCTCCATGTCTGGGATCTGTGTCCTTGGTACCCACGGCCCCTAGGTAGTTGGTTCAGTGGCTGGTGGTCGCATGGGGCTGAGCCCCTCACTCCAATTGACAGATGATGGCCTCCTCCTGTTCTCCTCCCTCCAAATCTGGAACAAAGCCCAGAATCCTGGCCAGGGCCTGTGGGGTCCCTCTGTCGCTGCCCACGGAGCTCCCTCTCCTTCCTCCTCTCGGGCCCAATTTGCGGCTGCCCGGGCCCCACGGGCCCCACGGGCCCCCTCACCTTCCTGGGCCCAAGTGTCGTGTCGGGACCTCGGCCCCGGTGCCTCCCCTGCCCCAAACTCTCCTCGCCCAGCGCTCCCCACACTGCCAGCAGTTTCACGAAGACCTGTGCTCAGATGCTGCCTTCTCGGGGGGCCACCCCCCCCCAGCACACCTGCCCTCAGCAAATCCCATCATCTGTACCTGTGCATTTAGCACCACCTGTCAGATCACGGTCTCCTCCGTTTCTCTCTTCCCAGCCTCTCCTGCTTCAACGTCAGCTCCACAAGGGGCACTGCCGGCTCCATTCTCTGCCATGTTCTGGTGCATGTAAGGGCCTGGGGCAGGGGACCTCAGGGGACACTTGTCAAATGAATGAATGCATGAATGAATGAATGAATGACTGGCTTGCAACTTCATTCAGTTTGAACAGCAGCGAGCCTCCCTTCTTTTATGTAACACTTGAAAGTTTTCTGTGTCCTCGCATATGTTTCTTGAAAAACCCTCATGACAATGTCATGTGTGTTTTCTTTTCCTCTGTATCGACATGAGAAGATTGAAGACTTGTGGACTGGGGCTGAGTGGGACAGATGGGAGGTCGATACCATCTGGAACCCCAGCAATGGGTCTGCGAGGGCTGAGGGTGAAATCCCTTGGGGACAGGTTCCCTGGAGATTTATCAGCTACCTGGGTAGAAGATGGAGATGCTGCAAAGGCAGGAAAGGCAGGGGAAGGGGCTGGTTAACTTGAGGGGATGTAAAAAGTTCCCAATGCAGAGTCCCTAGCTGGGCCCAGCGGCTGACCGCTGTGAAGTCATGGACATGTCCCTTCCCTCCCAGGGCCTCATTTTGAGAACCACTGGGTTAAGCCAGAGGAAGACTTCTCAGCTGGAAGTCAAGTCCATTCTGTTTGAACCTCTGCCTGAACTCACTATAATACCAGATGATTCCATGGAGAAGTTGGCCCATTCATTCATTCATTCATTTATACAACATTTCCAGTGCACCACCTCCAGCAGGACACTGCGGATGATGAAATGATCAAGAGCCAGTCTCCAAAAGGAGGGTGTGGGAAGATGCAGAGCAGGACACTAAAGGAATCAGTCCCTCCACCAAAACTACCGAACTGACAGAACTGTCTGCATCAGCTCTTTTGGAACTCTGGAGTCTACAGGAACACTGTGTGGCATCCAGGGCAGAGCCGGACGAAGAGGCTGGTAAACTGCTGTAAATTCTGGTGGATTTCACCCTCCCTGCAGCGGCTCCCACCCCCCTTTCCCAGCCTCGTGGTAGCGCAGTGGAGACTGGAGCTCGGGCTCCTGGGGCAGCTGGCTGGCTCCTGGCTGGGACATAAAGACCTAGGGTTCCAGGCTCTGGGGAGGACGTGTGGTCTGATGCCCATCACTGCTTTAAACTAACCACCTCGATCCTGGGGGCTGGCTCCAAGGACAGCCGCTGTTCCAACCCCCTCAGGCAGGAGCAGCAGAGGGGGCTTAAAGAGACAGCATCTTTCTTTCCTCTTTCCATTCCTTGTTTGGGAGCAAAAGTAGTCTGGAAAAGACACAGATTGACAGCTCCTGTCACAGGTTTGTCTCTTCACACCTCAAACCTGTGATCTCTGTTAGAAAAGGCCTGAGCCTTATCAGGCTTCATCAAGTGACCTCCCACTCAGATAAGAGTGTAGGGACAGACAATAGTTTAAAAGTAAAGAGGACTCAAGACAAGAATTCAAATTCAATACATATTTACTAAAGGAGCACATAAGGTTAAAGGAACAAGTTTACAATGTAAAAATGAAATGATACATTACCAAGCCTGGGGACTTCTGCCCCTTCCAGATGTAGTTGGGTATGAGAAGAAAAGACACCTCCAGTCTATGTTACAGAGTATTTATAGAGCCTTTGATTTAGGGTACTTTCAATGAGGTCATACTCCATTTTTATGTTTGAATCATGGGTGGTGAACCACAGGTGAGTGAAAAATAAAGGAGGGTACTCACAGCATTGTCAGAAATTCAAACTTAACCTTGAATGTTTGCAAAACTTTACTGAAAATATTTCTACTAATTAAGCTATGACTTCTGTAAGAGCAAAATAACATACCTTTTACTAATATAAAAATGAAAAATTAAAAGTAAAACTGCTGTTCTAGTTTGCTAATGCTGCTGGAATGTAAAACACCAGAAATGGATCAGCTTTTATAAAGGGGGTTTATTTGGTTGCATAGTTACAGTCTTAAGGCCATGAAGTGTCCAAGGTAACGCATCAACAATTGGGTACCTTCACTGGAGGATGGCTAGTGGCGTCCGGAAAACCTCTGTTAGCTGGGAAGGCACGTGGCTGGCGTCTGCTCCAAATTCTGGTTTCAAAATGGCTTTCTCTCAGGATGTTCTTCTCTAGGCTGCAGTTCCTCTTCAAAATGTCACTCTCAGTTGCTCTTAGGGCGTTTGTCCTCTCTTAGCTTCTCTGGAGCAAGAGTCTGCTTTCAACGGCCATCTTCAAACTGTCTCTCATTGCAGCTCCTCTCTCAGCTCCTGGGCATTCTTCAGAGTGTCCCTCTTGGCTGTAGCAAGCTCGCTCCTTCTGTCTGAGCTTATATAGTGCTCCAGTAATTTCATTCAGACCCATCCTGAATGGGTGGGGCAACACCTCCATGGAAATTATCCAACCAAAGTCATCACCCACAGTTGGGTGGGGCACATCTCCATGGAAACATACAAAGAATTACAATCTAATCAACCCTGATACATCTGCCCACAAAAGATTACATCAAAGATAATGGCATTTTGGAGGACATAATACATTCAAACCAGCACAACTGCTTTATAATTAACTTTTTAACTTCGTTATTTCATTCTATAATTAGTTTAACCAATACATCATGTTGAGGAGCATACACTTGATCAAAACTTTATTCAGTCTTGTTACATTATTTATGACTTATTTATGATTGAAGTAACAGCTATAGCCCCATCCTATTTTCTTTTTACACAGAGGACCAGATGGATTCATGCTATCTATATCCAAGAAGGTCAAGAAGGGCTTTCTGCTTTCCTGAAAATATTCACAGCTTTTAACTGTTTAGCTTCTCCTTCAGTTACAATTTTCTAATATAAAACTTGAAGGATATGAATCATCTGTCCCAGTTATTACAGTAAGGCCTGTCTGCTTTCTATTGTTTGGAAATTGTACATGAGTATCTTGGGGTAAATATTCTGTTAAATATACTTCTATATCAGAAGGAATAACTGGTTCTTCACTATCAGAATAGAAGGCATCAGGTGTATATGAGAGCAGCAAGGCTCCTCAGCTGTCTGACCCTTACATAGAGAGAAGGAATCAGTGTCTTCATTATCAGATTCCTCTGTGGAGATATTATCCCATGACACTCTATTCCTCAACAACAACAAAACCCCCAGAAATTCCAGAGAAGTGGGAGAACTAGATTTCCAGAGTTATAACAAATTAACACTCAGAATGCCCAGTTCAACAAAAATTACAAATATGCAAGGAAGAAGGACAGTATGGCACAGTGACAGGAAAAATAGAATTTTCCAGAAACCATCCTGAGGAAGTGCACACATTGGAAAAATTAGACTTTAAATCAATATCTTACATATGTTCGATGATCTAAAGGAATCCATATACAAAGAACCAAAAGTAATTAGGAAAATATTGTCTGAACAAAATAAAGACATGGAAACAAAGACACAGAAATTGTGGGAAAAAAGCAAATAGAATTTTTTTACAAAGTACAGTAATTGAAATGAGAAACTCATTAGATGGATTCAAAAGCAGATTTGAAGAAGCAAAAGAAAGGATCAGCAAACTTGAGGACAAGGAAATAAAAATCATCCAGTGTGAAGAGCAGAAAGAAAAAAAAAAAAAAAGAAAAATGAACAGAGCCTGAAGGACCCATGGGATATCACCAAGCACACCAACATATGCATCATAGGAGTTCCAGAAAGACTAAAGAGAGAAAGGGGCAAAAAAGTATTTGAAGAAATAATGGCCAAAAACTTCCTAAATCTGATGAAAGACATGGGTATACACAGTCAGGATGCTCAATGAACTCCAAGCAGGATAGACTCCAGGAGATCTATACCAAGACACATTATAGTGAAACTGTCAAGATCCAGCGGTATAGAGAGATTTTGAAAGCAGCAAGAGAGAAGAGACCTGCCCCATATAAGGGATCCCAAATAAGATTAAAAGTGGATTTCTCATCAGAAATCATAGAGACCAGAAGACAGTGGGATGGCATATTTAAAGTCCTTAAAGAAAAAATCTGTCAACCAAGAATTCTATATCCCACAAAATTATCTTTCAAAAGTGAAGAAGTTAAGAAATTTATAGACAAAAGCTGAAAGAGTTCATTACCAGAAGACCTAGACTACAAGAAGTGCTAAAGGGAGTCCTTCAGGCTGAAATAAAAGGACACTAGACAGTAACTCTAAGCTCATAAGAACTCATAAGAAGGAACAAAGAACAGAGGTGAAGGTAACTACACAGGTAAATGTTAACTGCTGTATTATTGTACTTTAGGTTTCTAACTGCTTTTCCCTCCTTCTACGACTTAACAGGCAAATATGTAAATTTACATTTAAAGTCTATGTGAATTGGCATACATTGTATAAAGATGCAATCTGAGATAATAATAATTAAAGGGAGATGGACAGAAATATATTAGTAGAGAATTTGTATACCACCGAAACTAGGTTGATACTAGTTGAACTAGGTTGTTATTAGTTTAACATTAATGGTAATTGCAAAGGTAACTACTAAGGGAAAAAAATCTAAAAAATAGAAAAAAAAGAAGAAAGGAATCAAAATTGTACACTACAAAAAAAAAAAAAAACAACAAACCCACAATTAAATACACAAAAGGCTGTATGGAGTACTTAAGGAACCAAACAGATACAAGGTATACAGAAAACAAATGGCCAAATAGCAGAAGCAAATCCTTCCTTTTCAGTTTTTACCTTAAATGTTAATGGATTAAATTCCCCTATTATAAGGCAGAGATTGGCATATTGGATGAAAAAGAATGATCCATCTCTTTACTGTCTACAAAAGACTCACTTTAGGGACAAAGACAAAAGAGATTGACAGAAAAAGGGTGGAAAAAGATATTCCATAAAAACAGCAATCAAAAGAGAGCCAGAGTGGCTATATTATTGTCATAAAAAATAAAAAAGTTTAAATAAGAAAAAGATAAGAGACTAAGAAGGATATCATATATTGGAAAATTTCCAAATATGTGGAAATTAAACAACACACTATTAAACAACCACTGTGTCAAAGAGGAAATCACAGGGGAAATAAGAAATATCTGGAGACAAATACCAAAATATATGGGATGCAGTGAAGGCAGTGCTCAGAGGAATATTTATGGCTCAAAATGGCTACATTGAAAAAGATGACAAATGAATAACCTAACTTCACACCTAATCTAACTAGAACAAGAAGAGAAAACTAAACCCATAGCAAGTGGAAGGAAGGAGAGAGGAAAGATTAGAGCAAAAATAAGTTAAAAAGAGAATTAAGAAAACATTTGAGAGAATCAACAAAACCAAAAGTTGGTTTTTTGAAAAGATCAATAAAATTGACAAACCTTTAGCTAGCCTGACAAAGTAAAGAGAAAGGACAGAAATAACCAAAATCAGGAATGAGGTGGGGATATTACCACTCACCTTACAGAAAGAAAAAGTATTAAGAGAGTGCTATGAACAATTACATGCCAACAAATTAGAAAACCTAGATTAAATGGATAAATTCTTAGAAACATACAAATTACCTAATCTAATGCAAGAAGAAAAGAAAATATCAACAGTCATTTAACAAGTAAAGAGATGGATCCCATAATTAAAATTTTTTTCCAAACAAAGAGCCCAGGACCAGAAGGTTTCACTGCTGACTTCTAACAAACATTTAAAGAAGATTTGACACCAATCCTTCTCAAACTCTTCCAAAAATAGAGGAGGAGGGATTACTTCCTAACTCATTTTAGGAGCCTAGCATTACCCTGATAACAATGCCAGATAAAGACAGCACACGAAAAGTAAATTTCAGACCAATACACCTTATGCATATAGATGCAAAACTCCTCAACAAAATACTGGCAAGCTGAATCCAGCAGTAAATTAAAAGGATTATGCAACATGACCAAGTGGGATTTATTTCAGGTATGCAAGGATGGTTCAACATAAGAAAATCAATATCATATACCACATTAATAGAATGAAGGGGGAAAAACACACAATCATTCCATTGATGCAGAGAAAGCATTTGACAATATCCAACATCATTTCATGATAAAAATACCCAGAAAACTTGGAATAGAAGGGAATTTTATCAACATGATAAAGGGCGTTTATGAAAAAAAAAAAAAAAACCCACAGCAAATTTCATACTCAATGGTTAAATGCTAAAAGCTTTCCCCCTAAGATCAGGAACAAGACAAGGGACTACACTGTCACCACTGTTATTTAACATTGTACTGGAAGGTCTGCCCAGAGCAATCAGGCAAGAGAAAGAAATAAAAAGCATCCAAATTGGAAAGGAAGAAGTCATATTATCCCTGTTCACAGACAGCATGATCCTATAAACAATAAATCCCAAATAATCTGCAGGAATCTCCTAGAACTAATAAATGAATACATCAGAATTGCAGGATACAAGATAAATGTACAGAAGTCAGTTGAGTTTCTGTACACCAGTAAAGAACAATCTGAGAAGGAAACTGAGAAAAAAATATATTTACAAAAGTATTTAAAAGAATGAAATACCTAGAAATAAAGTTTACCAAGGAGGGGAAAGACTTGTACCTTGAAAACTAAAAAATGTTGCTGAAAGAAATTAAAGACCTAAATAAATGGAAAGACAGCTCATGGTCATGGATTGGAAGACAATATTGTTGAGGTGTCAATACATCTGAAGTGATCTACAAATCCATCGCAATCCCTATCAAAATCACAGCAGCCTTTTATTTTGCAGAAATGGATACGCTGATCTTCAAATTCTTATGGAATTGCAAGGGGTCCCAAAGAGCCAAAACAAGCTTGAAAAAGAACAAATCTCTTCTCTTCTTAAATGTTGTAAACTCTCCTCCGTTTCTTATCCTCCTCTCTGTCCATCTCCCTTTCATCACTATTTCTGGATGTCTCTGCCTCTCTTTTCCTCCTCTACAAGTTTGAAGATTAGGTCAACTCTTACTGCCAATTCATAAGTCTCTTAAGTCTTAATCTTTCATTTGTATTTTTGTTAGCTGTATAGTCTGCTGCCATGTTTTTATACTCAAGTCCAATTTTATATTAAAAAAGAAAAATAATTGGATTAAAAATGGTAAGGTATATAACCTTTGTGTTACTTTCCCTTTCAAAATTCAGATACCTAAACTATGACTCCAGAGATGATGTAATCATAATATCATATGTTTGCCTTCCTTTCTGTTGGATTTTGCATTCTTACTTGGTTTTCATCCTAAACTGTATATCATGAGAGATTAGACATTTTTTTTTCAAGTATTTAGAAAGATGTTTAAAATATAAAGCAGAAAGTCTTACCTTTCTCTCAGCTGGGAGAAAAATGCTTTCACATTACTATAATTACATTCCAGGTTTGGAGGGAGCTTTCCCAGGTCCTGTATTTGCTTTGAACAATTGGATCCTTTAGACCATGTGTTGTTCACAAACCCAGAATGATTGCTTCTGCTATTTAGTTAAACAACATATTTTTTTCTTTCTAATCAAGCGCAATACTTCCCTTGAAGTCTTAAAAACTATGGTGATTTTTTTGTCTTTTGTAACCTATTCTTTCCTTTATTAATGACAAAGAGAAGCCCTTAAAAATCATGGTATTTTAAAGGACACAACTAGCAAAGAGAAAACTACTCTTCAATCAAAAGATTAGAGGGTGTAGAAACCAGAGGTCTAATCTCCTGGTATCTTTATTTAGGCTAAATTTCCATTTAAATTGGTAATCTTTTGCCTGACAAATGTGTCCTGGAGTTGAAATTTTTGGACTGGATTTTCTCCTTTGACCCTTGCCCAGTGCTCTAAATTAAGAACTTAATTCTCTCCTTTAGGAAATGAACTTTAAAATAAAAGTGAAGTACTTAGCCTGATTTTAAACTCCTACATATCACCTATCAGAGAAAAATTTTTTAAATATTTGGAGATAGTCCTGTTTTCATATAAATTTAAATAAGAAGTATTTTTGTATCATATTCATTTATATGTAATGTGCTGGTTTTCTTTTTTTATACCTGTGTCCCTGTAGTAAAACTGCTGTAATGTAAATAGATGATTTTTTTTTTTAAATAACATTTCTTTGGCATTTCTCTTAAAGGTAGTTGCTGCATTTGTATAGTAGCTATGTGTATTAGTTAGAGTTCTCTAGGGAAACAAAATCAATGAGAGATATCTATGAATATAAGATTTATAAAAGTGTCTCACACAACTGTGGGTGTGCACGAGTCCAAATTCCGTAGGGCAGGCAGCAAACTGGCAACTCCAATGAAGACATTCGATGAACTCCTAGGGAAACGAACTGGCAACTTTGACAAACTCCTCAGGAAACGCTTTGCTGGGCAGCTGAAGAAGAAGTGAAGGTCCTCTATCTGCCTTGCTTAAAAGTCTTCAACTGATTAATTGGATTAAATCCAGCCAATTGCATTCTCTTATTGTGGAAGACATGCCCTTTGGTGAGTCATCAGTCACAGCTGCAGCCAATTGACTGATGATTTAATAAACCAGCCTGTTGGTTTATTAACCAGCCTCAAACATCCTCGCAGCAACCGTTAGGCCAGTGCTTGCTTGACCAGACAGCTGGGTACCATCACCTGGCCAAGTCGACACATGAACCTAACCATCACACTATGTGTCTTGGCAATTTTAGATTTACTTTTTCTTTAACAATACCATAGGTAATTAGACTATTTTAAAGACTAATTGTTTGACAGGCTTCTAGGATACTTGGAGTTTTAGAAGCAAAAGATAATAATAACAATAGGTCAAACCAATAAACCTCATTTTTTTCCCAACTAATAATTTGGGGCAATAAAAACTGTTGTTTAAAAAGAAATATATATCTATAAATATATGTATAAAATTAAAATTCCAGACCTTGTATGTCAGGTTTGCTCAGTATAATGTAGTTTTTTAAAGTCTCAAATACCATATCTCAGAAAATGAGGTTTACTATGGAAATACTGAAAGAGTTTTTTTAGCTGTGTGACAAGTCACCCTGCTATATACCAATTTGGGGACCTCCGCTAAACAGTTTTATCACTGCAGATAAAATGTGGGACTTGTGTTTTCCTTGTTTTTAATGCACACACATACATGTTACATGTTATACGTGAGTGTTGTATATGCATGTGTGAGTGTGCATCTGTATGTGTGTACAACCAAAAAAGCCACAGAAACTTTGCAATTCTTTGTGAAATGGATTATATTATAAAGGTTTGTACTGTCTGAGTGCACAGCTATTGGGATACATTTAGGGAATCCCAGGAACAAGCAAATAATTTGTCAAAGATTTATTTCTTCTCAGAAGTGTAAGCATAGTTTTAATTCTGTATATTATTTAATATTTTATGAATAAAAATAAACTTCTGATAAAGTAGTTTTGTCCTAAATGACTGGTTGTTTCAGAATGGAAAAGAGAAAATGTAGGACAAAAACCTAGATGGTTATAGAAAGTTGAAGAAAGTTTGCGGAAAGGGAAATTTATTTCTGTGGACAAAGTTAGGGATTGGTAAAAAAAAAAAAAAAAACTAGATATAGAATAAAGCAGACTGCCTGGTAGTTTTATCCTTTAGCTTTTTTAGCCCCAGGTGTACCTGTGCTTTAGTTAATATTCAATGTTGTGTATATGTACCCGATAACTCACAAAATGTAACACAAGCTCTTGATTACATGCCAGATCATATTGAACATTTAGCTGATAATCCTTTGTCCAAATGGTATAATTCTTTAACTTGGCCATGGTGCCATGGGGATTACTGTCCATATGTACTGGTTTACTTGTACTCTACTGTTTGCTGTATTGTTGTTGTGAATTATGGATGCAATGTCTGTCCTATGGTCAATGCAAATCACTGTGTGAGGGTGGAATGTGGGAGCCGCTGGCCCCCAAGTGTCTTGAGAACTGCACACAGCATTTTGCTTGACCTAGGACAGCTGAGGTTTAACCTATTCTCCTTGTAGCATCTGATGCTAACTGTAATCTATACCTGAAACTACCTCCTCCCTGAGACTCCCTGAGATGCTGTTATCTCTATAATCCTCCCCTTCTCCCTGTTGATTACAATCAACCCCTCCCTACGTTGCACTGCACGACCCCCACTCTCTGCCTTATGCTCTCATACCCATTGGAATGTCGAGCCCTTATAACCAGCTTATTCAGCCCCCCAAAGTGTGAACTATTTCCACGTTGTGCTCTGAACTAGCCACCAGTCAGAGCAGCTCCTGAATCCATCCAGAGAAGCTCCTGATTTCAGGGCAATGTGACTTGACTTCCCCACCCTGTAAGTAAGCCCTGTAATAAAAGCTCATGTCTCAGAAAAAAAAAAAAAAAAAAAAAAAGAACATGGTCTTTTCTGGGGTACAATACAGCTTCAAACTATCACAATGGGTGCAGGGTTTCTGTATGGGATGATGGAAAATTTTGGAAATGGATTGTAGTGATGGTAGTACAATTTTATGAATGTGATTACACTGAATTCTATGCTTGGATATGGTTGAGATGGGAAATTTTATGTTGTATATAAGTTACCACAATTTTAAAAGAGAGAGAGAGACAGAGTCTAAAGAGACAATAACAATGAAATGCAGTACTTGATCCTGAAATGGATGTAATAATGGAGAAGTAAATGTCCAAAAGTGCGGGACACTGTTATCGAGTTCTGACTTGGCGGGCCTGGGCCAGGGGAACTGATCAGCCCCTAGGAAAGGTAGTGGGGGCACGGGTGGTTGCGCCCTCCACGGCCCCCCGGGCCTGAGAAAGTGGAGCCGAATGCAGGCCCCATTTCCTCACCCCAAAGTAAAAACCATTGGGGAGGGCTTGCCGGAGAAAACCGCCCCCTTTACCTTGCCCACCCACTCCCCGTTACCGGAGCAACTCCCGCCCCTTTTCAATCAACCTCCGCGCCCTCTCAGAACCAATCCAAGCCTTTAACCCTTACAGCTACCCCGCCCTCTAAATGCCCGATATAAGCTTGTACTCTCCCCTAATAAACTCTCTTGGTTTTCTTCATCCTAAAAGAACCGTGTCCCGCCTGTTCCTTTCTCGCCGCCCTCCATACTTGCACGCCTCCCGCCGGGGACCTGGCCAAGTCCCCCGCCTCGCCCTCGCCTCCGGGAAAGAGCCCCCGCCGCCGGTACCCTCGGAGCAATCCTGGGAGCCTAGGATTTAGCAACCGGCCGCCACCCTCCCCCAGACAAATCAACTGCGACCGCACAAAAGGAAAGTATTGGGGCAATTGAGAAAATTGGAATATGGACTGCATGCTTTTTATCAACATTAAATTTCTTGAACTTGAAAAAAATAAAAAATAAAAAAATAAACTTCTGATATAAAAAGAAAAAAAGAAAAAGAACAAAGTTGGAGAATTCATTTGCTGATATCAAAACTTACTACAGAGCTACAGTAATTACAACCATATGGTACTGACATACGGATAGACGTACAGACCAATGGAATAGAATTGAGAGTCCAGAGGTAAATACACACATCTGAAGCCAGCTGATTTTCTACAAGGATGGCAAGTCCATTCAATAGGGGAAAGAATAGTCTCGTCAACAAATGGTGCTGGGACAACTGGAAATCCACATGCAAAAGATGCACCTCTCACTATATGGAAAAATTAATTCAAAATGTATTAATTACCTAAATATTTCAAGAGCTAATACTACAAAATTCTTACAAGAAGACATAGGGAAAAATCTTCAGGACCTTGTAGTAGATAGTGGATTTTATACTCAAAGTACAAGCAACAAAAGAAAAAATGGATAAAATGGACTTTATCAAAATTTAAAACTTTTGTGCATCTAGGACATTATCAAGAAAGTGAAAAGACAACTTACAGAGTGGAGAAAATATTTGGAAACCATATGTCTGATTAGGTAAATTAGGAATATATAAAGAATTCCTACAACTCGGCAACAAAAAGAGAAACAATCCAATTTAAAAACGGGCCAAGATCACGGAATTGAGAACATCCTCTTGACCAAAAGGGGGATGTGAAATGAAACAAAATAAAGTTTCAGTGGCTGAGAGATTTCAAATGGAGTCAAGAGGTCACTCTCGTGGACATTCTTATGTACTATATAGATAACATTTTTTAGGTTTTAATGTATTGGAATCACTAGAACTAAATACCTGAAACTATCAAACTCCAACCCAGCAGTCTTAACTCGTGACGATGATTGTATAACAGTGTAGCTTACAAGGGGTGACAGTGTGATTGTGAAAACCTTGTGGATCACACTCCCTTTATCCAGTCTATGGATGAGTAGAAAAATGGGGACAAAAACTAAAGGACAAATGGGGTGGGATGGGGGGATGATTTGGGTGTTTGCGGGACACTGTTATCGAGTTCCGACTTGGCGGGCCTGGGCCAGGGGAACTGATCAGCCCCTAGGAAAGGTAGTGGGGCACGGGTGGTAGCGCCCTCCACGGCCCCCCGGGCCTGAAAAAGTGGAGCCGAATGCAGGCCCCATTTCCTCACCCCAAAGTACAACCGTTGGGGAGGGCTTGCCGGAGAAAACCGCCCCCCCCCCCCCCCCCGTGCCTTACCCGCACCCTCCACCCTCTTCGTTACCGGAGCAACTCCCGCCCCTTTTCAATCAACCTCCGCGCCCTCTCAGAACCAATCCAAGCCTTCAACCCCTACAGCTACCCCGCCCTCTAAACCGCCCGATATAAGCTTGTACTCTCCCCTAATAAACTCTCTTGGCTTCCTCACCCTAAAAGAAACGTGTCCCGCCTGTTCCTTCTCGCCGCCCTCCACACCTTGCACGCCACCGCCGGGGACCGGGCCCAGTCCCCCGCCTCGCCCTCGCCTCCGGGAAAGAGCCCCCGCCGCCGGTACCCTCCGAGCAACGCCGAGAGCCGAGGGTTCAGCAACCGGCCGCCCCCCCCCGCCGAAGCAGTAGACGCGACCGCAGGTGTTCGTTACTTTTATTTTTTATTCTTATTCTTATTCTCTCTGGTGTAAGGAAAATGTTCAAAAATAGGTTGGTGTGATGAATATATAACTATATGATGGTACTGTGAACAGGTAATTGTATACCATGGATGATTGTATGGTATGTGACTATATCCCAATAAAACTGAATTTAATTTAAAAAAATGGGCCAGGGATTTGAATAGCCATTTCTCTAAAGAAGATATTCAAATGGCTGACAAGTATACAAAAAGATGCTCAACATCATTAGCCATTAGAAAAATGCAAATTAAAACTAGGAGATACTACTTCACACTCACTGGGACGGCTTCTATTTTAAAAACTGAAAATAACAAGGGTTTATGTGGACGCAGAGAAACAGGAACTCTCGTTCATTGTTGGTGGGAATGTAAACAGGTGCAGCCACTGTGGATACATTTGGCTGTTCCTCATAAAATTAAACTTGGCATTATCCTGTGATCGGCTCTCTCGCTCCCGGGATAGACAGCAGGGATTCTGACAGGCCCGTGTTCACCGACAGTCACTGCAACCTTATTCGCGAGCCGAGGTGGACGCCACCAGCGTGCCCAGCAGCAGACGACGGCTAAGGAGCCCTTGGCCTGTGGCCGCCCGCTCTCGCCCCTGCCTCGTCTCCACACGGCTCTGCTCTGTGTTTCTGGGTCTCTCCTCTCCTTATAAGGACCTTGCATCAAATTTAGGGCCCACCCGTTTAACCAGGGTGGCCTTGCCTAGCGGCCCTTCCTCTGTCACCTCTGCAAAGACCCTCTTTCCAGGTAAGGTCGGGCTCGCAGGGTCTGGGGTGAGGGCGTGGGGGCGCGCCTCCTCCTTGGGTGGAGGTCACTCACCCGCCCGAGGCCACACAGCCGGGCGGAGAAGCACGACAGGGGGCAACTGCTGATGGGGACAACTGCCGCTGCCTCTGCCAGCTGAGGCGCCTTCCTCTCTCTGCCTCATGTTTTATAGTCTCAATTTACAGCTCCCTGCGGCCCATTTCTCTTTGGCCTCTGGGGGGCTTGAAATAAATCCCAGCTGACCTCCACTGCCACTGTGTGAGAATGAGATTAAGTTTAGCTTTCACACAGGACAGATGTGCCTAGCAGGGTGGGGCAGTTAAGGAATTGGCAGAAGGTTAAAAAGACAAACTGTAATCCGGTCAGTCCCCCTGCTTATCCTCCCACTATCCACAGTCAGTCCCCCTGCTTATCCGCCCACTATCCACAGTCAGTCCCCCTGCTTATCCACCCACTATCTACTATCTTTGCAGGGTGGAGCCTCGGAATAGAGGTTCTCAAAATGGCTTCATAACTTGTTACCGAACTAGCGCAGACTGGCTCTAAAGAGGCCTGGGCGTACCCATTATAGTCAGGGGTGGAGATTTGTTCCAACAGTGCCTAATGTTGTACATTTGCGCTGAAACGTATTTCAAATGTTTCCAATTTGGGCGGGCTGCATGTTTCAAATTTGCAGGGGCTAGTTAGGCTTGTCGAATAGAATGTAACCTCTGGAGTATCAGCCAATGGAGAAACAGGGGAGGGACTTGCGGTTAGGTTTAGGGAATAAATACTGCTGAATCTGTTGTTCTGGGCGCCAACCCCCACATTTGGTTGGGTGCCTGTTCTTGCAAGGCTGTGAATAAATTCTTTTCTTCTCCACAGTTGGGTGAGTGTTCCTTTTTAGGAACTGTGCTTGTTTCTCACAACTGTGACATCAGCCTGGTCTGGGCAGGGACACTCCCGGGCTCCCGCATTCGCTCACCCCAGGGCGCCCTCCGTCCATTCCTGCAGGGCCGGGGCAGGGCTGGGCCCTCGCGGGCACCCCGACGGTTCCGGAAACTGAGCCCTTGTAGCTTTGCCTTTAGACGGCTGTGGCCTTTAGACGACTGTGGCCTTTAGACTGCTCTCCTGGGGCCACCTGCACGGGGAAAGGCCCGGCAACACTGGAGGCTCAGCCCCCCTGCACCCCTCCCTGCCTCTGTCTCCCCCGCGGGTCTGTCCTGCCCCTGCCCGAGGACCCCTCCCGCCGCCAGTGCCTTCCCGTCCCCCGGGCCCAGCAGGGCCAGGCAGCGCCCACAGTGGGGCCCGTGCTGAGTCCTTCCACAGGGAGACCCCCACGGTCTCCTCCCCCCACCCATCCTTTCCCCTCCTTCCCCAGGCCCCTGACCCTGACAACCCCCCAAGACCTTGCAGTCTTTAAGGAAGAGCCCTTAAGCCCTTCCCCCGAGGGGAGAGAGGGGAAACAGGAGCCCCTCACAGAGGCACTTTCCCTCAGGGAGTGAAGCCCCTCAGTGCAGAGGCCCGGCTCCCCGAGGCGCCAGGGCTGTCAGACTCGCCTTGCCCTCCCTGCCACAGATGGCCCCGGAAACCCGGAAACCGGCTCCTTTCTTTCTGTGTCCTCCACTCTCTTTCTCCCCTCAGGCCACGCTCCAGCTCCCAGATTGTAGCTCGGCCTGGACTACAGGGCACGGCTTCCTGCTGACTCACAGGGTCTAAGAGACAGGGAGAATTCTTTCCCCCCCCCGCCACCTTCTCCCTCCTCTCATCCCCCTCCCCCATGTCCCCCCTCCGCCCATCCCCTCTCCTCTCCCACCTCTCTCCCCCTCTCCTCCTACCATCCCTTGCCCCCTCCTCCCATAGCCTCCCCTCTCCCTCCTCTCCCTCCCCCTCCCCTCCCCCCTCCTCCCTCCCCCCCTACTCCCTCCCCCTCCATCCTCCCACCCCATCTCCATCCTCCCATCCCCTCCCTCTCCTCCCATCCCTGCCCTCTCTATCCTCCCCCTTCCCCTCCGCCCATGCCTCCCTGACTCCTTCCACCCCCTCCCCCCTCCCCCTCTTATTTGGCTTGTTTGGAGGCAGCCGTCAGTGGCTCACAGGTCTGTGCCTATCTGAGCAGGAAGTCTGAGGTTGACCCTGGAATCTGGGGCCGGTGACCCGCCCCCCACCACCCTGCACCCCAGCCCGGCCCCATGCCGGAAATGCTCCTGGATCCCTCCTCTCTGGTCTCCCCCGCTCATCCTTGCCCCCCACTGCCCCCTCCCATCTCCCTCCTGGCCCCAGGAACCCCCTGGGGGTGCTCAGAGACTTGCAGCTCTGCAAGTGGCACTGGGTGTTGGATTCGGGCCTCCTCCCCCCAGGGCTGTGCACCCCCAAGGCAGGCACTGGATCTGTTTTAACTCACTGCTTACCTGGCACGTGGTAGGTGTTCAACTAACAATTGAACAGTGGGGAGGGGGAGTCATTCTTGAACCTTCTAGAACCTTCCAGAGGGGAAGACAGGTGAGGGTTTGCACGGTACATCCGCAGTGAACCACCCACTGTCCCCCCTAAATTCCCACCTCCTCGGGTCACCTTGCATCCTCAGATGCTGCCCCTTCCCCTCAATTCAAGCTCCCCTGGTCTCTGACCAAGACGACAGAATCCCCAGGAGACAGTGGGTCCTGGGTTCCTCCAGGTTCTTCCAAACAAAGATAGAAGCTTCCGGAGTGGTGCTTAGTCCCAGAAGTGCAAGAAGCCCCAGGAAGCTTCAGACGCTCCCTGTTGATGCCCAGGGAAGGGGGGGCATCTGGATTTCTGCTTGACTGGGTGGAAAGACAACGAACAAGAGTCAGAAATGGTAATTTTAATTCCCTCAGTGGCAGGGGCAAAGGCGGTTTGCAACTATTCTGCCTTGTGGCAAGGGGCCCCTCTCCCTCTTCCCTAGAGTCCCCCCTTTATGTGAACTCCTCCCTGCCCGGCGCCCACCCTGCCACCCCCGCAGCCCGCGCCTCTCCTGCCACAGACCTCGGGGAGACCGTAGTCGCCGTGCCATCGTTCTGCCTTGCTCTCGGCTCCGGTGACTGGTCCACAGTAGCTGCTCAATAAACCTGCACGTGAGCGAATGGCAGGGGGAACGGCCTGCTGCCCCTGGGACCCCACACTGCCCAGGATCCTCACAGAGTGTGCAGGCGCCACACCCAGAGTCCCCACCATGTGCCACCTGGGGCACCCCGCGAGGGGGAGGCAGGAGGGAACGTGTCCCCTCCCACACCCTTGCCCGTCCCCGTCCAGCACAGCCTGGCAGCTGGGAGCCAGCCCTGGGCCCCCAGCATATCCCCGTCGCTGAACAGCAGTGGGTCTGGGGGCAAGGGGCCTCCCTCCCAGGGCTCCTCACCTGTAAAAGGGGCGATCGCCCCTGGCTGGCAGGCAACACCCTCAGGCACCTCACCCGGCGCCCAGCAGGGCAATGAGGCAGCTGTGTCCAGAGACACCCACGGGAGGAAGGGGGGCCGAGCCTCGGGGTCCGGTGTGCCTAGAGGACAGGCCGCTGTGCAGGAGGGAGTGGGTGGGCGCACTGAGGATCTCCCCTCATGGCTGCCGGGGCTCCGGGATGAAGGGGGCTGCAGGAGCGAGAAGAGGTTAACTCCCTGCTGGCTGGACTTGGTAAATGCCGGATGAACAGACAGACGTCAGATGCAGGAATGAGGATCCCACCCACAGGGGCCCTGGCTCAGACATCCCCCAGGGGCCAGTCCTCCATTCACGTGGGGTCCCTGGGCGAGTGCGGCAGAGCTGCTTTAGGTCCAGTCTCAGATGCCCGGGACGCCTCCTGCACCCGGGGACGATGTGTGGGTAAGTGTGAGTCCCAACGTGCGGCTGACACCTCAGCCTTCCGGAAACGCGAGGACGGGGAGGCGGCAGGTGGGCGGTGATTCCACGAGGTCTGACTCTTGGGGGCCCCCAGGCCTCCTGAGGTTCTGCCGCTGCTCTTGGCCGTCCCGACACTCCAAGGGGCATCGCAGGGCAGGCCACGGCCTGTGTGTGTGTGTGTGTGTGTGTGTGTGTGTGTGTGTGTGTTATCAAATCCCTAGGGGAGTTTCCAGGGCCTCTGAAAGAGCCTGCGTTACAACGGGAAAAAGTCCTCTACTCTTAACAAAAACATACTCGTTTATAATGTTGGATGTGCTGTTTTTTTCCAGGTGTTCAAATGAAATGTCTATTTACTGTGGGACATTGGGAAGCTCTAGAAAATCACTAAGAGGAGAATTGGAGTCACCTGTTGCCAGGAACGCACCATGTCGGTTTCTTTTCTGCCCATACTCCGTGGCACGCCCTCGCACACGCGTGCACACACAGGCTTTCGGAAGGTGGGGACACTCTCAAATTCTGTTCACTTTTTTCCTTGACTCCAGGTGGCCCTCCTTTATTTATTTCTGTTAGCACCTTTGGATACCTCAACCCAGGGCCACCCCACAGCCTCCCCAGGGGACAGCCTGGGGCTCTTCAGCGTTCAGAAGCCCACCCCTCTTGGAGCATCTGTCCTTGGTCTGTGGGAGCATGGCCATTACTCTCATCAAGCCCTCAGGGTGTCTGAGACCCAGAGGGACTCCATCTCTAGGAGAAAGAACGGCAGAGCTGGGGAAATGGAGGAGCCCCTGCAGCTCACGGCCAGGGCTGTGTGGACGGACACAGCAGGCCATTTCCAACACGACGGGAATCTTCAGCTGAGGCCACTGATGGACACGGTTCTGCCGCCTAAAATAGGGCCGTCCCAGCTCCCAGCCGGGCCTCACCCAAGCCATGGGCTTTCTCTCCTCCGGGTCTTGGGCTACCTGTTCTTCTCGGGACTCATTCAAGATCTCCACATCCTGCACAAGGATTTCTCAGCGAAGACACTCAACCTAGAAGAATGCTTCCCCAGGCTACTTAAGAAGGAGCAGCAGGGTGTCCAGCTCGGGCCATCACCCTTGAGGAGCTCGGCCGGGACATGCAGACACCTTGTGCCATCTCTCTTGGGTATGTGTGTCCCTGCCTGTCCCCTCTGGCCTCTCGACCCATGCATGGCCTGGGCTCCTCTTTATCATCTGCTCTGGGCCTGTGTGTTTATGCCGTGCTGTGAAAACGAGTGGGGCAGAGGCCCAGTTCCCTTTCTGGTCTGCTCCACACCAGGTGTCTGGGGTCTGCACAGGAAAACCTAGATCCCAGGCTGGCAGGGGCACGGCCGAAGGGGGGCCCACAGGCCTGGCCGCCCTCAGCCCTGGGGCAGGCAGGACTCCAGGCCGTTTTCAGAGTGAAGGCCCCTGTGCCCTAGAGTCTGGGGTGCTGGGACCCTGCCGGGCTCTCAGGGAGCCAACTTTCCATCTGCGGGAGCCCCGAGGGCCAGGGACATGGAGAAAAGTCCCGGAGCTCACGGCTGCCACCACTCACCCTGCTTCTGAGATTTATTACACCCTTAGCTGAAGAATGTGATAAAATTCGACTTCAGAAAGATTCTTCTGTTTTAATCAGGATTTGCTCAAGTCCTCTGGAATTGGGAACACCTGCAAGCCAATCACTTTGGACCCCAAGTTGCCTGTGAAATCTCCTACAGGGACCCTGGAGTGGGGCTGAGGCTGAGGCCTCTCGGCTGCTCTGTGGCACGTAAGGGGTGAGTGGTGTGGCACATGGGCACCGACCCGGCATGTCTGAGAAGGTGGCCCCAGCCATGGCACAGGCTGTGCGCTGCAAGGAGCCATTGCAGAGTCTTCCCGAAGAGGTGCACTGCCAGGTGTGAGCTGGGGAGTGACGACATTTGAACCTGTGCCACCCCGTAGGATATGTGAAGAGCTATTTCCAAACATCGGCCCCGACTCACTGTTTGAACTCAGCTCGTCCCCAGCTAACTGGCCGGGGGACACTGCAGAGCCTGAGGCCCGGGGCCAGCTCCGCTGGAAGCTCCGTGTGGGGGAGCGAGGCAGCGGATCCCTGGGCCTGTCTTGTGGCTGCCAGAGAAGACAAAGCCAGCCATTTCTAGAAAACTCTAGAGTAGAGGGTGTGCTTGTGGCCCTCGGAAGACATGTCCAAGTTCTAACTCCAGAGCCGGTGTCCTCATTTGGAAAAAGGGTTTTTCAGAGACAACAAAGTTGCAGATCTCGGGATGAAATCAACCCAGGGGTGGCAGCCCAGCAGGGAACCCCAGACAGGCTCACCCACACTTCCCCGGGCTTTGCTGAGATGTTGCCCGCCGAGCTGGCCCAGCACAGAGCCTGGCACCTCCGGGAGCTGAGTAAATGTTCACCGAGCAAAGGAGCCCGTTGACTTGCCCACGGTGGTCGTTCCTGTCTTTCTGTGACACTCCCGTCATCCACCTGCTGTCTGGGGACACACAGTCAGCACGCCAGACACTCAAACAGCTTGGAGCGGGTCTCCCAGGGGAAGGCGGGCAAATCCCAGAGCCCCCAGTAGTGCCTGCAGCCAGGCTTGCCTCCCTGCCTGGCCCCCTCTCCCTGTGCTGCGGACAGACTTTTCAGAGGCCAGATGTCTGGAGCCTCTGTGTTCTGTGCCTCAGTTTACCTGCTGCTCCAGCTCAGCACAGAGCCCTGTCTTCCAGGGCTTACACTGGGTTGTTCTGCCCCTGCGAGGCAAGCAACACCGTCCCCTGCCCCCTCCCCAGAGAGCGGGACCAGCCACGTTTCTCTGCCTCATTGTCAACTGTTGGTTTTTTTTTTTTAATTATATTTTTTTTTACTGTGGAATAAAACATATAAACATAGAAGTGATAACTTGCCAAGTGAAATTTAACAAGAAGTTAGAGAGCAAATTTCAAAAAATGTTATGGGTTACAGTTTCAGTTATTTCCTTATTGTGAAATATAAAATACATATAGAAAGTTGACTACTTTCCACTTAAAATTTAACAAGTAGCTACAGAGCAAATTTCAAAGAATATTATGGGTTACCATTCCACCGTTTCAATTCTTCTAGGTATTCTAATACCCTAGCAACTAAGAAAAAGAAAATTATATAGAGATTCAGTATTCATCACCCTTGGTTAAATTCCTTCTTGTCTGTTGCTACCCCTTCCTCTAGTTTAATCACTTTCCTGATCTTCAGGGATGTCCAGGCAGTGACCACCCGAACCTGTTCATGTTGAAAAGGGGTGTTGCGGTCGTTGTTGACTCTTCTGGGAGGGGGGTGGCGGCCGGTTGCTAAATCCTAGGCTCTCGGGATTGCTCGGAGGGTACCGGCGGCGGGGGCTCTTTCCCGGAGGCGAGGGCGAGGCGGGGGACTTGGCCGAGTCCCAGGCGGAGGCGTGCAAGGTGTGGAGGGCGGCGAGAAGGAACAGGCGGGACACGTTTCTTTTAGGGTGAGGAAGCCAAGAGACTTTATTAGGGGAGAGTACAAGCTTATATCGGGCGGTTTAGAGGGCGGGGTAGCTGTAGAGGTTAAAGGCTTGGATTGGTTCTGAGAGGGCGTGGAGGTTGTTTGAAAAGGGGCGGGAGTTGCTCCGGTAACGAAGAGGGTGGAGGGTGCGGGTAAGGCATGGGGGGGGGGGTTTCTCCGGCAAGCCCTCCCCAACGGTTGTACTTTGGGGTGAGGAAATGGGGCCTGCATTCGGCTCCACTTTCTCAGGCCCGGGGGGCCGTGGAGGGCGCTACCACCCGTGCCCCACTACCTTTCCTAGGGGCTGATCAGTTCCCCTGGCCCAGGCCCGCCAAGTCGGAACTCGATAACAGTGTCCCGCAGGGTGTCAAATTATGAGAAAAGGGGACACACCTGGTTGATGTTCTTGAAGAGGCTATTGCTTCTCAGTTTTGGGACTTAGCTGGCATAGGAGCTCTCTGGAGGATTTAAGTTTCTGAAGAACAAACTTAGTGAGTGAAAGTTTTATAGAATCTCCAATAGGGATCCAGGTATTCTTTAGGGTTTTGGGGATTACTGTTGACTTGGGCTTCTCATATTGTGGCCATTTGGTGTATCTAGCTGAAGCTTGCATAGGAGTCACCTCCAGGACAGACTCTCGACTCTATTTGAAATCTCTTAGCCGCTGAAACATTATTTTTTTGCCTTCCTTTTGCCCCTTGTGGTAGAAAAGGCACTCTCAGCCCCTCGATGCCAGGGTCAGGCTCATTCCTGTAATCTGTGTCCCATGTCTCCTGGGAGACGCACTCACCTGGGGGGTCCTGTCCCACGTCATGGGGAGGGTGATGGATTTATTTGCAGAGTTGGGCTTGGAGAGAGAAAGTCCACATTTGAGCAACAAAAGAGGTTCTCTGGAGCTGACTCCTAGGCCTAATTATAGGTGGGCTTAGCCTCCCCTTTACAACCATAAGTTTCACAAGAGCAAGCCTCGAAATTAAGGGCTTGACTTATAAAGTAGGGGTTCCTAATTTCACATAGCATATGCTCTGTCCGTGGTAATCCATCACTATCTCACATCATCATCACTTAGTTGTACAATCCTCATCACTCTCCATTTTAAACAAGTCTCATTACCCAAAACACCCCATAGCTCTTGTCAGTCCTTAATTATTTGTCCCTAGTATTTGTGTGGTACTAGTAAGGTATTCCTATTAATAATAGCCCCTAGTATGCAATAGGTAGATTTTTCCCATATACCCTTCTGTTTTCAACTCTCTGCACCAGTGTAATACCTTAGAAGTATACCATTCAAGATTTATCTATATTTGCAGTGCTGATCTGTGGGATATAGGCCTTTAAACAACTCTTTCAATCCTATTTGCCTTCAATGTAGCTCTGATACTTACAATCCTATTATCAAACAATCATCACCCCATCCATTCCCATACCTTTGAATTCACCCTCATTAACATATCTGAACATATTAGATTATCATTCCCCCTCACTAGCTTCTGTCCATCACTAGGTTCCCAATAGTCTACAGTATAAGACATTGATTTTACATTGTTCAGAGAGTTCACAGAAGTGGTAACAGAAAATATCTCTCCTTTTGTGTCTGACTTATTTCACTCAGCATTCATTATATCTTCAAGC
Organism: Choloepus didactylus; assembly: GCF_015220235.1. Taxonomy (NCBI): domain Eukaryota; kingdom Metazoa; phylum Chordata; class Mammalia; order Pilosa; family Megalonychidae; genus Choloepus; species Choloepus didactylus. The sequence continues at coordinate 4,543,543 of NC_051309.1, read as the reverse complement.
TTCATCCATGTTGCCATGTTTCAGGGCCTTATTCCTTCTTACTGCTGTGTAGTATTCCATCATATGTATATTTCACAATTTGTTTATCCACTTGTCCGTAGAAGGACACTTGGATTGTTTCCATCTCTTGGCAATTATGAACAATGCTGCTATGAATATCAGTTTACAAATGCCTGTCTGTGTCACTGCTTTCAGATCTCCTGGGTATATACTGAGAAGTGAAATTGCTGGATCACAGAGTACTTCAATATCTAGTTTTCTGAGAAACTGCCAAACTGTCTTCCACAGCAGCTGGACCCTTATACATTCCCACCGACCATGAATAAGCATTTCAGTTTCTCCACATCCTCTCCAGCATTTATTGTTTCTTGTTTAATGGTGGCCATTCTTATTGGTGTGAGATGGTATCTCATTGTGGTTTTGATTTGCATTTCCCTAATAGCTAGCGAAGATGAACATTTTTTTCATGTGTTTTCAGCCATTTGTATTTCCTCTTTGGAAAAATGCCTTTTCATATCTTTTGCCCATTTTGTAATTGGGCTGTTTATATTATTGTTGTTGAGTTGTAGGATTTCTTTATATATGCAAGATATCAGTCTCTTATCAGATATATGGTTTCCAAATATTTTCTTCCATAGAATTGGTTGCAACTCACCTTTTTTTACAAAGTCTTTTGAGGCACAGAAGCTTTTGATTTTGAGGAGTTCCCATTTATCTATTTTTTCTTTTGTTGCTTGTGCTTTGGGTGTCAGGTCTAAGAAGCTATCTCCTATTACTAGGTCTTGAAGATGTTTCCCTGCATTATCTTCTAAGAGTTTTGTTGTGCTGTCTCTTATATTGAGGTCTTTGATCCACTTTGACTTAATTTTTGTATAGCATGTGAGGTAGGGGTCCTCTTTCATTGTTTTGGTTATGGATATCTAGTTCTCCCATCCTCATTTGTTGAAGAGACTGTTCTGTTCCAGTTCAGTGGATTTGGGGGCCTTATCAAAAATCAGTCAATCATAGATCTGGGGGTCTGCTTCTGAGCTTGCAACTCGATTCCATTGATCAATATGTCTATCTTTGTGCTAACACCATGCTGTTTTGACCACTGTGGCTTTATAGTAGTCTTCAAAGCCCAGTTTGTTCTTCTTTTTTAGGAAGTTTTTGGCGATTCAAGGCCCCTTTCCTTTCCAAATAAAGTTGATAACTAGCTTTTCCAAGTCTGAAAAACAGGTTGTTGGAATTTTGATTAGAGTTGCAGTGAATCTGTAGATCAGTTAGGGTGGAACTGACAGCTTTCTTTCTTTTTTTTTTTTTTTAATTAATTAATTAATTTTTATTTTTTTTATCTTCATTTTATTGAGATATATTCACATACCATGCAGTCATACAAAACAAATCGCACTTTCAATTGTTCACAGTACCATTACATAGTTGTACATTCATCGCCTAAATCAATCCCTGACACCTTCATTAGCACACACACAAAAATAACAAGAATTATAATTAAAGTGAAAAAGAGCAATTGAAGTAAAAAAGAACACTGGGTACCTTGGTCTGTTTGTTTCCTTCCCCTATTTTTCTACTCATCCATCCATAAACTAGACAAAGTGGAGTGTGGTCCTTATGGCTTTCCCAATCCCACTGTCCCCCTCATAAGCCACATTTTTATACAATAGTCTTCAAGATTCATGGGTTCTGGGTTGTAGTTTGATAGTTTCAGGTATCCACCGCCAGCTACCCCAATTCTTTAGAACCTAGAAAGGGTTGTCTAAAGTGTGCGTAAGAGTGACCACCAGAGTGAACTCTCGGCTCCTTTTGGAATCTCTCTGCCACTGAAGCTTATTTCATTTCTTTTCACATCCCCCTTTTGGTCAAGAAGATGTTCTTCATCCCACGATGCCAGGTCTACATTCCTCCCCGGGAGTCACATTCCACGTTGCCAGGGAGATTCACTCCCCTGGGTGTCTGATCCCACGTAGTGGGGAGGGCAGTGATTTCACCTTTCAAGTTGGCTTAGCCAGAGAGAGAGGGCCACATCTGAGCAACAAAGAGGCATTCGGGAGGAGGCTCTTAGGCACATCCATAGGGAGGCCTAGCCTCTCCTTTGCAGCAACCATCTTCCCAAGGGTAAAACCTATGGTAGAGGGCTCAGCCCATCAAACCACCAGTCCCCTATATCTGTGGTCATGTTAGCAACCATTGAGGTGGGGTAGGCAAATACCCCTGCATTCTCCACAGGCTTCTCAAGGGGGCACTACATCTTTTTTTCCTTGTTTTTCTTTTTTTTTTTTTTTTTTAACTTTCCCTTCTTTTTTAAATCAACTGTATGAAAAAAAAAGTTAAGAAGAAAACAAACATACAATAAAAGAACATTTCAAAGAGACCATAACAAGGGAGTAAGAAAAAGACAACTAACCTAAGATAACTGCTTAACTTCCAACATGTTCCTACTTTACCCCAAGAAAGTTACATAATATAGCAACATTTCTGTGAACTTGTTCCTACTATATCCATCAGAAATTAACAGACCATAGTCATTACTGGGCATCCCCAGAACGTTAAATAGCTTATCTGTTCTTCTTGGATTATTGTTCCCCCTTCCTTAATTGCTCTCTATTGCTAGTTCCCCTACATTCTACATTATAAACCATTTGTTTTACATTTTTCAAAGTTCACATTAGTGGTAGCATATAATATTTCTCTTTTTGTTCCTGGCTTATTTCGCTCAGCATTATGTCTTCAAGGTTCATCCATGTTGTCATATGTTTCACGAGATCGTTCCTTCTTACTGCCGTGTAGTATTCCATCGTGTGTATATACCACATTTTATTTATCCACTCATCTGTTGAAGGACATTTGAGTTGTTTCCATCTCTTGGCAATTGTGAATAATGCTGCTATGAACATTGGCGTGCAGATATCTGTTCGTGTCACTGCTTTCCGACCTTCCGGGTATATACCGAGAAGTGCAATCGCTGGATCGAATGGTAACTCTATTTCTAGTTTTCTAAGGAACTGCCAGACTGACTTCCAGAGTGGCTGAACCATTATACAGTCCCACCAACAATGAATAAGAGTTCCAATTTCTCCACATCCCCTCCAGCATTTGTAGTTTCCTGTTTGTTTAATGGCAGCCACTCTAATCGGTGTTAGATGGTATCTCATTGTGGTCTTAATTTGCATCTCTCTAATAGCTAGTGAAGCTGAACATTTTTTCATGTGTTTCTTGGCCATTTGTATTTCCTCTTCAGAGAACTGTCTTTTCATATCTTTTGCCCATTTTATAATTGGGCTGTCTATACTATTGTCATTGAGTTGTAGGATTTTTTTATATATGCAAGATATCAGTCTTTTGTTAGATACATGGTTTCCAAAAATTTTTTTCCCATTGAGTTGGCTGCCTCTTTACCTTTTTGAGAAATTCCTTTGAGGTGCAGAAACTTCTAAGCTTGAGGAGTTCCCATTTATCTATTTTCTCTTTTGTTGCTTGTGCTTTGGGTGTAAAGTCTAGGAAGTGGCCGCCTAATACAAGGTCTTGAAGATGTTTTCCTACATTATCTTCTAGGAGTTTTATGGTACTTTTCTTTTATATTGAGATCTTTGGTCCATTTTGAGTTAATTTTTGTGTAGGGGGTGAGGTAGGGGTCCTCTTTCATTCTTTTGGATATGGATATCCAACTCTCCCAGCCCCATTTGTTGAAAAGACCATTATGACTCAGTTCAGTGACTTTGGGGGCCTTATCAAAGATCAGTCGGCCATAGATCTGAGGGTCTATCTCTGAATTCTCAATTCGATTCCATTGATCTATATGTCTATCTTTGTGCCAGTACCATGCTGTCTTGGCAACTGTGGCTTTATAATAAGCTTCAAAGTCAGGGAGTGTAAGTCCTCCCACTTCGTTTTTCTTTTTTAGAGTGTCTTTAGCAATTCGAGGCATCTTCCCTTTCCAAATAAATTTGATAACTAGCTTTTCCAAGTCTGCAAAGTAGGTTGTTGGAATTTTGATTGGGATTGCATTGAATCTGTAGATGACTTTGGGTAGAATTGACATCTTAATGACATTTAGTCTTCCTATCCATGAACATGGAATATTTTTCCATCTTTTGAGGTCCCCTTCTATTTCTTTTAGTAGAGTTATGTAGTTTTCTTTGTATAGGTCTTTTACATCTTTGGTTAAGTTTATTCCTAGGTACTTGATTTTTTTAGTTGCTATTGAAAATGGTATCTTTTTCTTGAGTGTCTCTTCAGTTTGTTCATTTCTAGCATATAGAAACATTACTGACTTATGTGCATTAATCTTGTATCCCGCTACTTTGCTAAATTTGTTTATTAGCTCTAGTAGGTATATCGTTGATTTCTCAGGGTTTTCTAGATATAAGATCATATCATCTGCAAACAATGACAGTTTTACTTCTTCTTTTCCAATTTGGATGCCTTTTATTTCTTTGTCTTGCCGGATTGCCCTGGCTAGCACTTCCAGCACAATGTTGAATAACAGTGGTGACAGCGGGCATCCTTGTCTTGTTCCTGATCTTAGAGGGAAGGCTTTCAGTCTCTCACCATTGAGTACTATGCTGGCTGTGGGTTTTTCATATATGCTCTTTATCATGTTGAGGAAATTTCCTTCAATTCCTACCTTTTGAAGTGTTTTTATCAAAAAGGGATGTTGGATTTTGTCAAATGCTTTTTCAGCATCTATTGAGATGATCAATTGATTTTTCCCATTTGACTTGTTAATGTGTTGTAATACATTGATTGATTTTCTTATGTTGAACCATCCTTGCATGCCTGGAATGAACCCCACTTGGTCATGGTGTATGATTTTTTTAATGTGTCTTTGGATTCGATTTGCAAGTATTTTGTTGAGGATTTTTTGCATCTGTATTCATTAGGGAGATTGGCCGGTAGTTTTCCTTTTTTGTAGCATCTTTGCCTGGTTTTGGTATTAGATTGATGTTAGCTTCATAAAATGAGTTAGGTAGTGTTCCATTTTCTTCAATGTTTTGAAAGAGTTTGAGTAAGATTGGTGTCAGTTCTTTCTGGAAAGTTTGGTAGAACTCCCCTGTGAAGCCATCTGGCCCTGGGCATTTATTTGTGGGAAGATTTTTGATGACTGATTGGATCTCTTTGCTTGTGATGGGTTGGTTGAGGTCTTCTATTTCTTCTCTGGTCAGTCTAGGTTGTTCATATGTTTCCAGGAAATTGTCCATTTCCTCTACATTATCCAGTTTGTTGCCATACAGTTGTTCATAGTATCCTCTTATAATTTTTTTAATTTCATCAGGATCTGCAGTTATGTCACCTTTTTCATTCATTATTTTGTTTATATGGGTCTTCTGTCTTTTTGATTTTGTCAGCCTAGCTAGGGGCTTGTCAATCTTGTTGATCTTCTCAAAGAACCAACTTTTGGTGATATTTATCCTCTCCATTGTTTTTTTGTTCTCTATGTCATTTATTTCTGCTTTAATCCTTGTTATTTCTTTTCTTCTACTTGGTTTAGGATTGGTTTGCTGTTAATTTTCTAGCTTCTTCAGTTGATCCATTAGTTCTTTGATTTTGGCTCTTTCTTCCTTTTTAATCTATGCATTTAGTGCTATAAATTTCCCCCTCAGCACTGCTTTTGCTGCATCCCATAGGTTTTGGTATGTTGTGTTCTCATTTTCATTCGTCTCCATATATTTAGCAATTTCTCTTGCTATTTCTTCATTAACCCACTGATTGTTTAGGAGTGTGTTGTTTAACCTCCAGGTATTTGTGAATTTTCTAAGTCCCTTATGGTTATTGACTTCTAATTGTATTCCATTGTGGTCAGAGAATGTGCTTTGAATAATTTCAATCTTTTTAAATGTATTGAGGCTTGTTTTATGTCCCAGCATATGATCTATTCTGGAGAAAGTTCCATGAGCACAAGAAAAGTATGTGTATCCTGGTGATTTGGGATGTAATGTCCTGTATATGTCTGTTAAATCTAATTAATTTATCAGATTGTTTAGGTTTTCAATTTCCTTATTGGTCTTCTGTCTGGTTGATCTATCTATAGGAGAGAGTGATGTGTTGAAGTCTCCCACAATTATTGTGGAAACATCAATTGCTTCCTTTAGTTTTGCCAGTGTTTCTCTCATGTATTTTGTGGCACCTTGATTGGGTGCATAGACATTTACGATTGTTATTTCTTCTTGTTGAATTGCCCGTTTTATTAGTATGTAGTGGCCTTCTTTGTCTCTCAAAACATCCCTGCATTTGAAGTCTATTTTATCTGAGATTAATATTGCTACACCTGCTTTCTTTTGGCTGTAGCTTGCATGAAATATTTTTTTCCATCCTTTCACTTTCAGTTTCTTTGTGTCCCTGTGTCTAAGATGAGTCTCTTGTATGCAACATATTGATGGTTCATTTTTTTTTATCCATTCTGCGAATCTATATCTTTTAATTGGGGAGTTTAATCCATTTACATTCAACGTTATAACCGTGAAGGCATTTCTTGAATCAGCCATCTTATCCTTTGGTTTATGTTTGTCATATTTTTCCCCTCTGTCTATTAATATCCTTTATTGTACCCATACTGAATCTCTTTAGTACTGAACCTTTCTCCAAGTCTCTCTGTCCTTTCTTTGTTTCTCTGTCTGTAGGGCTCCCTTTAGTATCTCCAGTAGGGCAGGTCTCTTGTTAGCAAATTCTCTCAGCATTTGTTTGTCTGTGAAAAATTTAAGCTCTCCCTCAAATTTGAAGGAGAGCTTTGCTGGATAAAGTATTCTTGGTTGGAAATTTTTCTCACTCAGAATTTTAAATATATCGTGCCACTGCCTTCTCGCCTCCATGGTGGCTGCTGAGTAGTCACTACTTAGTCTTATGCTGTTTCCTTTATATGTGGTGAATTGCTTTTCTCTTGCTGCTTTCAGAACTTGTTCCTTCTCTTCTGTGTTTGACATTGTGATCAGAATATGTCTTGGCATGGGTTTATTTGGATTTATTCTATTTGGAGTTTGCTGAGCATTTATGATTTGTGTATTTATGTTGTTTAGAAGATTTGGTAAGTTTTCCCCAACAATTTCTTTGAATACTCTTCCTAGACCTTTACCCTTTTCTTCCCCTTCTGGAACACCAATGAGTCTTATATTTGGACGTTTCATATTATCTATCATATCCCTGAGGTCCATTTTGATTTTTTCAATTTTTTCCCCCATTCTTTCTTTTATGCTTTCATTTTCCATTCTGTCATCTTCCAGGTCACTGATTCGTTGTTCAACTTCCTCTAGTCTTGTACTATGAGTGTCCAGAATCTTTTTAATTTGGTCAGCAGGTTCTTTAATTTCCATAATATCATCCATTTTTTTATTTAGTCTTGCAATGTCTTCTTTATGCTCTCCTAGGGTCTTCTTGATATCCTTTGTATCCCGTACTATGGTCTCATTGTTCATCTTTAGTTCTTTGAGTAGCTGCTCTAGGTGCTGTGTCTCTTCTGGTCTTTTGATTTGGGTGCTTGGGCTTGGGTTATCCATATCGTCTGGTTTTTTCATATGCTTTATAATTTTCTGTTGTTTTTGGCCTCGTGGAATTTGCTGAACTTGATAGGGTTCTTTTAGGATTTGTAGACCAATTGAAGTCCTTATCTCTAATTTATCAGATCTACAGCTTCGTGGAGTACACTTTCTCTAACTAACCAGCAGGTGGCATCCACGAGCCACCTGTTCTCCACAAGCCAGTTCTCCCCTGCTTAGCCTTTTTGGTGAGTGGGGGAGTGAGTCCTGTGGGGTCCAATTGGTGTACCAATCTTGCATGTGTAGTTGGTGTTGCCTGCCCTGTATATGGGGCGTGTTTCTGGGCAGTCAGGGAGGAGGGGTGGCTCTAACAATCAAATCTCCCTGGTGATCCTAGAGTTTTAAAGCTGTTGCAATAGTCTAATCCTTCAGTTCAGTCCTGCCACAGTTTGTCTCTGCCACTGACCCACAAGTCCTTGGTATTGGCGTATAGCTCCTGAGACTTGCAAGTGGGCCCCTCTTCCAGGCTGTGCACCCCGGGTCCTCTGTTGAGGGATGACTGTGCTATGTCACAGGTGAGTGCCGTCCCCCCAGGGTGGTTCTGGGCTGCTGGGCTGTGTAGGGAGGCTCCCAGTCTGCTGAAATGATGGCTGAATGGGGCTTTGTTAATTCACACTGCTCTACCTTCCCAACTCTGAGACAATCAGCTGAGGTTGCAGGGAAGGCTAATGTCCACACCCAGTTTTGTGGTGTGTGCCTGTTATTTGAAGCACTTCCGTCACACTGGGTTGTCTGGGGCAGCTCTGGGCTATGGGGCTGGCGACGGGCAGGAGTGTTTCCTGTCCACCAGGATGATGGCTGTGAGCAGACACCCCCCTTTTCTTGGGAAGTTGTGGTGTTTAGTGAATTTTCTCAGCCACTGGATTATTGCCTTTTGTCTCAGAGCTCTTTTAGTTCTGCTCTTGTCTTGACCTGCCCAAATTGCAAGTCTTTGAAGCTTTCTGTATTGGGCTTCTTAGAGTAATTGTTTTAGAAAAAGGAAAAAGGATTAAAAAAAAGGGCCCTCCTCACAGATCTAATGAGTTATTGAAATGCTAAGAGACAAAGCAATTAGGGCCATTAAGGAAAGGTCCACAGGGCAGAGAGATCAGCTTTTCTTCGGGATTTGCATATGCGCCTCAGGGCCTGAACTCTGCCCTTCCCCTTTCTATGTTCACCAGAACTCCAAAAATCCTCCGCTTTTATTTTGGAGTTTTTTGTGTTGTTTTTTTCTATGCCTGTCTTCTCTCTGCTGGGCTGGCTGCTCTCAGATTCTCTGGTGTCTGGTCTCAGTCTATCTATGGTTGGAGTTTGGATTAGTAGAATGAGTTTCCGATAAGGGCTGCCACTGCAGTTCTCCCTTCTCCTTCCCGGAGCTGACAGCCCCTCCTCCCACGGGACTGAGCCTGGCAGGGAGGGGTGCGGGTCCCCTGGCCACAAAAACTTACAGATTTCGCTGATCTCAGCAGCTCCACGTTTTCATGAGTGTTGTATGAAGTATGCCCAAAGTCAGATTGCTCTGTGCTGTCCAGTCCACGCAGTTCCTGGCTTTCTACCTACTTTCCTGGAGGAGTAACTAAAACATACAGCTCACCAGTCCGCCATCTTGCCCTGCCTCTCACTTGGAACTGACAGCTTTCTATCCATGAGCACAGAATATCTTTCCACCTATTTAGGTCCTTTTTTATTTCTTTTAGTAAAGTTCTGTAATTTTCTGTATAGAGGTCTTTTATGTGCTTGATTATGTTTATTTGTAGGTACTTGATTCTTTTAATTGCTCTTGTGAATGGAATTTTTTTGGATTGCCTCTTCAGTTAGGTCATTCCTAGTGTATAGGAGCATTAATCTTGTATCCCGCCTCTCTGCTGAATTTATTAGCTCTAGTAGTTGTGTTGTCAATTTCTCAAGATTTTCCAGATATAAGATCATATCATCTGCAAACAATGACAGTTTTACTTCTTCTTTTCCAATTTGGATGCCTTTTCTTTCTTTGTCTTGCCGGATTGCCCTGGCTAGCACTTCCAGCACAATGTTGAATAACAGTGGTGATAGCGGGCATCCTTGTCTCGTTCCTGATCTTAGAGGGAAGGCTTTCAGTCTCTTGCCATTGAGTACTATGCTGGCTGTGGGTTTTTCATATATGCTCTTTATCATATTGAGGAAGTTTCCTTCAATTCCTACCTTTTGAAGTGTTTTTATCAACAAGGGATGTTGGATTTCATCAAATGCTTTTTCAGCATCAAGATGATCATTTGATTTTTTTCCCTTTTCATTTATTAATGTGTTGCATTACATTCATTGATTTTTTTACGTTGAACCACCCTTGCATGCCAGGAATGAACCCCACTTTGTCATGGTACATAATTCTTTTAATGTGCCTTTAGATTCAATTTGCAAGTTTTTTTTGTTTTGTTTTGTTTTTTGAGAATTTCTGCATCTATATTCATTAGGGAGATTGGCCTATAGTTTTCCTTTTTGGTAGTATCTTTAACTAGTTTTTGTATCACAGTGATATTTAGCTTTATAAAATGGGTTAGGTAGTGTACCTTTCTCTTCAATTTTTTGAAAGAGTTTAAACAGGAATGGTGTCAATTCTTTTTGGAAAGTTTCTTAAAATTCCCCTGTGAAGCCATCTGGCCCTGGGCTTTCATTTGTGGGTAGAGTTTTGATGACTGATTGGATCTCTTTGCTTGTGATTGGTTGGTTGAGGTCTTCTGTTTCTTCTCTGGTCAGTCTAGGTTGTTCATATGTTCCAGGAAATTGTCCGTGTCCTCTAAATTTTCTAGCTTGTTGGCATAAAGTTCAGTTGTTCATAGTATCCTCTTATGAGTTTTTAAATTTCTTTGGGATCCATGGTAATTACCCCATTCTCATTTCTGATTCTGTTTATTTGGGTCTTCTCTCTTTTTGACTTTGTCAGTCTAGCTAAGGGTCTGTCAATCTTGTTGATCTTTTCAAAGAACCAACTTTTGGTTTTATTTATTCTCTCTATTTTTTTTTGTTCTCCAGCTCATTTATTTGTGCTTTAATCTTTTTAATTCTTTTCTTCTCCTTGCTTTAGGGTTAGTTTGCTGATCATTCTCTTGCCTCTTCAGTTGTTCAGTTAGGTCTTTGATTTTAGCACTTTCTTACTTTTTGATACACGCATTTAGAGCAATAAATTTCCCTCTCAGCACCACCTTCATTGCATCCCATAGGTTTTGATATGTTGTGTTCTTGTTTTATTTGTCTCTAGATATTTACCAATTTCTCTTGCAATTTCTTCTTTGTCCCAGGAGTTGTTTAGGAGTGTGATTTTTAACCTTCATATATTTGTGAAAGATCTGGTTCTTTGGTGGTTGTTGATTTCTAGTTGCGTTCTATTGTGGTCAGAGTATGTACTTCGAATAATTTCAATCTTTTAAAATTTATTAAGACTTGTTTTGTGCCCCAACAAAAGATATATCCTGGAGAATATTCCACAGGCACTAGAGAAGAATGTATATCCTGGTACTTTGGGATGTAACGATCTATATAGGTGTGTTAAGTCAAATCATTTATCATATTATTTACGTTCTCAGTTTCCTCTTTGGTCCTCAGTCTAGTTGATCTTTCCATAGAAGAGAGTGGTGTATTGAAGTCTCCCACTATTATTGTAGACATGTCTATTGCTCCCTTCAGTTTAGCCTGTGATTGTCTTGTGTATTTTGGAGCTCCTTGATTGGATGCATAAACATTTATGATTGTTATTTCTTCTTGGTGAGTTGTCCCCTTTATTAATATAGTGTCCTTCTTTGTCTCGTATGATATCTTTGCATTTAAAGTCTACTTTGTCCAATAGTAGAATAGCTACATGTGCTGGTTTGGATATAGTATGTCCCGCAGGTAAAGCCATATTCTTTAATGCAATTTTGTGGGGACAGACATTAATATTTTTGATTAGGTTGTGACCTTCTGATTCAGTGTTTCCATGGAGATGTGACTCACCCAACTGTGGGTAATACAAGCCAGAATTGGAGATGGAGTTATCCAGAAAGGATTTGTGGAAAGTCCTATTGTCTGATGGTTTTGACCCCTGTATGCTTTGCGCCAAGCCAATAAATTTTTTGCAAGATCTGTATAAATGCAACCACTGCTGTCTGTACTGGAGGGGATGGAGAAGGGACAAAATGAAGGAAAATTTTCTTCAATGACACCACCATGGAAGTTGAAGTCTGGAGTCAAGAAATATCGAGCAAGGAGAGCAGAGCAACTCATGTGTGCAGAAAGGGTGAGTTTGCCCCGGAGGCAGAGGGTGGGCCTTCCTCCTGGATGCTCAGGAAGAGTGCTGCCCCCCAGGCCCCAGAGAGGGTGGAGCACGTTCCCTGTGGAGTGAGGAGAGCCTGGCCGCCACCCCACTGTTCAGTGGGGAGAGCCCTTGCCCTGGGAAAACAATCCAGGTGGCACCCCGATGCTTGAGGAGGCTGGGGCCGAGAAGAAGGTGGTCTCCCAAGTGCGTGGTATGTTGGGGCACTCACCCCAGCATTTGGAGAGAAAAGGGCTTCCGCACAAGCCTTTGGAAAGTGTGGCACAGCTGCTCTCTCAAGCCTCAAGGATAAAACGTTTGATAAATGACTCTCAGACTTTGGAATTGAATGGAGTTTTCAGAACTGTTTTGGAAAACCCGTTTCCTTTCAGTTTCTCCCTATGGCAATGGGAATGCTTATCCTACGACTATCTCCTTTGTCTATCAGCAGTACATAACTTGTTCTAAGTTTCACAGGTCCACAGCTAGAGGGGAATTGCCTTGGGACACACCACACCTGTGAGTGATTTTGATAAGATACCTATTGTTCCTGAAATGATTTAAGTTTTTGTGATAATGTGATGGGATGAATGTATTTTGTATTTGGAAAGAATATGTCTTTTTGGGGTCCAGGGTGTGGAATGTGCTGGTTTGGATATATTATGTCCCACAGGTAAAGCCATATTCTTTAATGCAATTTTGTGGGGGCAGACATTAATATTTTTGATTAGGGTGTGATCTTTGATTGAGTGTTTCCATGGAAATGTGACTCATCCAACTGTGGGTAATACCCTTGATTAGATTATTTCCATGGAGGTGTTACCCCACCCATTCAGTGTGGATCTTAATTAAATCACTGGAGCCCTGTAAGAGCTCACAGACAGAAGGAGCTCGGTGCCGAGGCTGAGAGACATTTTGGAGATGGCCATTGAAAGCAGACTTTTGCTGACGCTAATGCTTAGAGATATTTGGAGATGCTGACAGAAGGACGTTTAGCTAAGAGATGAAGCCCAGAGTTTGTCCCGGGATATGCTAAGACAGGACCCCCAGGTGCTTAGAGAGAATCGTCCTGGGAGAAAGAACCAAGAATGCACAGGAGCTGAGAGAGGAGCTGGAACATAACCCAGGATCAAGAGACAACTGCCATGTGCCTTCCCAGCTGACAGAGGTGTTCTGGACGCCATCAACCATCCTTCAGTGAAGGTATCATCTTGTTGATGCCTTAGTTTGGACACTTTTATGGCCTTAGAGCTATAAATTTGTAACTTAATAAACCCCTTTATAAAAGCCATCCATTTCTGGTATTTTGCAAAATGGCAGCCTTAGCAAACCGGAACACTTCCCCTGCTTGCTTTTGGTTGCAGCTTGTGTAGAATACTTTTTTCCATCCTTTCACTTTCAGTCTCTTTGTGTTGCAGGGTCTAAGATGAGTCTCTTGTAAACAGCATATCGATGGGTCCTACTTTGAAATCCATTCTACCAGTCTGTATCTTTTAGTTGGATAGTTTAATCCATTCATATTCAAAGTTATTACTGTAAAGGGAGTTCTTGAACCAGACGTCTTATCCTTTGGTTTTTAGGTTGTCAGATCTATTTTTTCCCTCTCTTTTTTTTCCTTACTACCATGTACTGCAAGCCTCTGGTGTGTGGGAGGAGCTCCTGGTCATCAGTGTGGTGCCCTTTCCTATACCCACTTCTTGCCTGTGCACCCACCAGACGTCTGTGGAAGGGGAGTAACCGCTGCCTCCCAGGTTCCCTCCTGAGAGCTCAGCTTCTGCAGTCATGTCACCAACAGCATCTCCCTGACACCCATGGCCCCCAGCAGGAGACACCTCAAAATCTGTTCTACCACTTTCTTTTATTCAACTTCATGCAGCTCTTGAACACACTTACACTCCATCTTTTCCTCCCCTTGCAGTGAAGGGCTCTGCCCCATTTTCTTATTTGGTTTCACACACAGCATTTATTTCCCTGCCCCAAACAAGAAAAAATGGTGATAAAAATAATGATCAGGCAGCAGAGGAATGGATAAATACATGTGGTCTATCCATGTAATGGAATATTATCTGGCCATGTAAAGAATGAAGTTCTGATCCCTGTGACAGCCTTGAAAACATTATGCTCAGTGACATAAGGCAAACCCCAAAGCTCACATATTCTATGATTCCATTTCTATGAAATGTCCCAAACAGGTGAATCTGTAGAGACAGAAAGCAGGTTGCCAGGGGCTGTGGCTGGGGTGGGTTTGGGGAGTGACCACATAGGGGGTACGGGATCTCCTTCTGGGGTGATAACAATGTTTGGAACTGGATAGAGGTGGTGACTGCGTGTGAATTTACTGATGCCACTGAATTGTACACTTTAAAATGGCTCGTTTAATGTTATGTGAATTTCATTTCAATGAAAAAAGAAATGACGACAAGTTACAGAATACCAGCAGAATCCTTGGTGCCAGCAGGCTTCATCTCACACCATCCTGCAGCCGCTCTGTAAGGTGTGGTCATTCTTAGCCCCATTTTACAGAGGAGGAAACTGAGGCACAGGGGAGTTTGGAAGTTGCTTGGGTCACACAGCGAGGCTGCAGTGGAGCTCTGGCTGGTGGCACCAGGCATCTCACCCCCAGATGGGTGTCTTGTTGGTCCCTCCCCGAGTTCCACAAGCCCCTCATTTCAGCCTTGGCAGCGCCCGAGGGTCCCCTGGCCCAGACTGCTCGCTGGCAGCCGGGAAGTGAGGTTCAGGGTGGGGTGTGGGGGTTTGCAGGGAGACCCGGCTGCTGATTCCTGGTGCAGACCCTCTGGGTGATGCCTCACAGAGACGTGCCAGCACAACCTGGAGCACAAAGTACACCTTATCCAGGAACCTGTCCCCTCCGGGAACTCCTGAGGAAGCCGCGGGCTGTGTGGCTCACAGTGAACCCCCAGAGGTGGTCGGCCCTGGTGTCGAACAAGTGTGACTAAGATGGACAATGTCTGCTGTCCCATGGGACTTTAGGATGGTTCAGGTAACACAGAGTTAAGATACTTAAGATACATGATGAAGATCTGTGTGAGCTAGGGGCACACAAGCCCCAGAGAAGCTGAACCGAGCTGTGGGCTGGAGGTGATGGGGAGTGGGCTCTTGGAGGGGTCACCACTGAACTGAGACCCAGGGGATGAGATGGAGCCAGGCTTGTGAGCACCCAGCCAGAGAAGAAGGTACAGCAAGTGCAAAGGCACTGGGGCAGAAGGAGCCCATCGCGTCCGAGGACAGTGGGGCCAGGGAGGGGAGGACAGGAGAGGGCTGGAGGCGGCAGAGCCGGAGCAGGAGGTTCTGCGCAAAGGCTCTTCCACACCTGACTGTTTCTCAGCAAGGTGAAGGCCTGGCCCCCTGCCCTGGCCTTGGGGCCCTGGGGGAAGGATGGAAACCCTCAGGCAAGTGGGGGGTCCCGAGGGCTGGAAGGACCACAGCCTGACTTCACCAGGAGACTGAAAAACTACTCAAGGGGCAGCCCTGTCCCTCACAGCCCCTGAGTGCGTGTGCATGTGTATGTGTGTGTACGACTGCATGCGTGCGTGTGTGCATGTGAACATACATGTTTGTGAGTGTGTAAGCATGTGTGAGCATGTGCATGTGTGACTGCACGTGTGAATATGTGTGAGTGAGAGCACGGGTGTGCATGTGTGAACATGTGTTTTCTGTGAGCGTGCTCACATGAGTATGTGTGAGAAGGTGTGCAAGTAACTGTGGGACTGTGCATGCATGTGTGTGGTGAGTGCATGTGTGAGTGCGGGTGTGCTTGTGTGAGTGTGCAAGTGGGTGTGGCTATGTGAATGTGTGTATGAGTGTGTGCACATCTGTGGGTGTGAGTGTGTGGTGAGTGCATGGGTGTGAGTGGGTGTGCCCGCAGGTGTATGTGCACACACCTGTGCCTGTGTTTGGAGACTTCAGGTTGACCAGGTGGCCGTGCACGAGGAGCCGGGTTCCACGTGGAAAGGGGCAGCGTGGCCCGAGGAGTCGGTGCCTGTCTCCCCTGCAGGGAGAAGTGGGCTGCTGAGCTGTGGAGCTCCGCTGGGGGGGCGTGGAGGGAGCTGCGTTTCTGCACACCCAGGCCTTGTGCCCTGTGACAGCGTGGAGCGCTCACCTGCATCAGCACAGGACCCTCCCCTCACCGTCATCGTGGGCACAGAGCCCGGGAGCGGAGGACAGGCCTGCTGAAGAGGCACCACGTGCTCAAGCCCCGCAGAAGCTGCTGGGCACCTGGCCCTGGGTCTCCTCTGGGTTACCCCTTCTTCTGAGCAGCCCTGAGTCAGGGGCGAGGATGCAGACTCCACTCACACGGGGTTTGAGGTCCTACCATGGAGGGGTCAGGGCACCAGGAACAGCCCAGGGCTGGGAGGTGGCGAGGACCCCAACGTGAGGTCCCAAACCCAGGCTCTTCCCCAAGTGCTGGGAGAGCAGTTTCCCTCCTCCCCCTGGCCCACGGGTCCCCCCAGCAGTGACATACCGAGAAGAACGTGTGATGTGATGGGGCTGGTGGCATCCCGCCCACCCTGACACCTACCGTCAGCACGCCCCGTCCACCTCGGGTCTGCAAGTACCACTACCCTCATTCACCTCCGTGCCAGCCCTGCCCCTGGAGGACCACAAACCCCTCCGGCCTGCTGTCCGGGTCTCCCAGGGGAGGCACTAACAGGACCATGCCCGACGGGGGTCCTGCTTGGCTGCCCGCCTGTCCACCCCACCCCGTGTCACATCAAAGAAGACGCAATGGCTCTTCATTTGGGCTCCTGGTTACAGTTCATTGGGGGAGCCGGGTCTGGGTCCCGGGACCCCAGCCTTCAGCCCACCCAGCCGTTGGTGCTCAGCCCGTCCTCTCCTGCCTGAGTCCCCAAGCTCGAGTCCTTTCCATGGAGTCAGTTTACTCCTTTGTTTTTTACCCCTGAGGGCCGGCCTCACTTGCGACCACCCTGCTCCATTTTCCCCACTCCAGACCCAGGAGAGGCCTTGGGGTACCCGCTCTTCTCTCCAAGGCCTTGAGGCAAACTGAGCCCCCTCTTCCCCAGCCCCCAGCTTGGCCTGCCAGGGGTAGTGTTGGGGTCTATGTTTCGCGCTGTTCCATGGGGTGGGGGATGGACGCGCTCAGGTGACTCCCAGGAGGGCAAAGTGTGTGCATCAAGGTGACCCTCTGCACGGGCCTCCACTGGGCAGGTTTAAAATCGGCCACCTCGGCCCTCGCGCAGCTCACGCCCCTACCTGGTCCCGGGAAGGCAGGCATGGCCCCCGCCCTCCTGGAGCACCCAGCACCCAGCCAAGCTCTGCCTTCAATGTGCCGTTATTAAAAATTCACCAGGAGCTCACACGTGAAGGTGCTGGGGAGAGGGGACTGGAGTGTGCCACTGGGAGCCCGTGACTTGGGGACTGTGCCAGTTTGGATGTATTATGTTCCCCAAGACACCATGTTCTTTGATGCAGTCTTTTGAGGGCAGACATATAAGTGTTGATTAGGTTTCCATGAATGTTCTGATGAGTGTTTCCATGGAGATGTGACCCACCCAACTGTGAGTGACATCTTTGGTTAGGGTGTGACCTCTGATTGAATGTTTCCATGGAGGTGTGGCCCCGCCCATTCAGGTTGGGTCTTGATTTAATCACTGGAGTCCTATAAAAGAGCTCACAGACAGAAGGAGCTCAGAGCAGCTGGGAGGGATGTTTTGGAGACAGCTGCTGGAAGCAGACTTTTGCTGACACTTTGGAGACGCCAGCCCAGTGTTTGCTCTGGAGAAGCTAAGAGAGGACAAAACGCCCCAAGAGCAACATTTTGAAGAACACACAGGAGCTGAGAGAGGAGCTGGAGCACAACCCGGGATCAGCAGATGCCAGCCACATGCCTTCCCGGCTAACAGAGATTTTCTGGATGCCATTGGCCTTCTTTTGGTGAAGGTATACCCGTTATGATGCCTTAATTTGGACATCCTCATGGCCTTCAGACTATAAATTTGTAACTGAATAAACCCCCTTTACAAAAGCCAATCCATTCCTGGTGTTTTGCATGACAGCAGCGTCAGCAAACTGGAACAGGGACTGAATAGATTTTGTGGGGTCAGGGCGTTATGCACTGCAGGAGACCTGGTTGAAGACTCAGAATTATTTCAGTGCCCAGCCCAGGGGGCAGGAGGCAGGGAGCTCGTGGCCACATCTGCACAGGGTGGGAGGCAGCCAGGGGACAGGAGGTGTCTGGAGTTTTCAGATGTCACATCCAGCCCTCGTCAGTAGCTGCCCCGGAACCTGACAAGGATCCCGGGTCATCAGTGGTGGATCTGTAATTTCCCTGCAATTCTCTTCCCTGCCCCTGCCCTCACAGTGCTTTCCTGTGGTGATGAAGGCTGGGATGCCCTGCAGGGTGGAAGCTGGGAGCAGGCGACGGGGCCTGGGTCCGAGCTCTGCTCGAGGCTGGGTTTGGCTGGACACCACCCCCTCTCCAGCCGCCGTCACTGGGGACCCCGGTCAGCAGCTTCAGCCCGCCCAGCCAGGGCAGTGACAGGGCAGCGAGGGCTGCAGGGCTGTCGGGACCTCGGAGGGCACCTCGCCTGCTTGGGGAGGGCTCTGTGAAGGTTTCCGAGGGGTGAGACCCGAAGGAGGGTTGGAGTCGGCCGGGGGAGTTGGAGGAGAACCAAGGGGAGGGGCAGCAAGTGCAAAGAACGAAGGGGAAGGGGAAGGACTTCTGAAAAATCAGAATAAGGGGATGAGCCACCTTACTAGCAAGTGAGCTGCTCGTTCCCAGAGGCATCCAAGCAAGGATGGATGTCCAAGGAGATGGACAGGATCTGCACAGCTACAGAAACACAGAAATAATATATGGGCGGTGGCTTATGCCCCCCAGTTTGTGGTAATGTGTTGTGAAGAATAGATGACGAATGCATAAATGAAACGGAGTAACATCAAACGCCTTCACCCAGACTTCAGGGTCCTTAGTGAACCCCAATGCCCCTTGCTCTCTCCTGCTATGTGCTTGCCGCAGGACGTTTCTCCCTAACCTCCCCTCCCCCGAGACACTGCTGTCACCTGGTTAAGCCGCATTCGTCCCCCCAGGCTCTGTTCAGTCGTGCCTCGGGTGGCCCCAGCAGCCCAGAGCTCCGGCCCCGCTGGCTTCGTGGCACCAGCCCTGCACCCAGCGGCAGAGCCTCCACCCAGCTGCCTCCCGCGTTAGCCGCCCCCCCGGCAGTGCCTCCAGCTTTTTAATGACAGAAAACAAGAGCTCCCTGGGGCTTTCCAAGCCACCAGCGCGGTCTTGGGGCTGTGGGGGGCCAGAAGCGAAGGTGTTGGGGAGTTTCTCCATCAGCCAGGTCAGTGTTGGCACAAACCTGTCCCGTGTGCCCGACGTGGCTGTGCGGGAGGAGGGGAGCAGCTGGGGTGCAGGGCTGGGCCCGGCAAGAGGTGGTGAAGCCTGAACCAAGAAGTCAGCCCACAGCTCCGCAAACAGACTGTGGTTAGAGACCTGGGCAGGTTACTCAGGGGGTCCTTACGAGGTTCAGGGCACTAGGGTGTGTGAAATGCTGGTGACAGTGCCTGCAAGGAGTCAGGGCTGTATCCCTGAGGGGCAGATTCTGGAAGGTGGAATTCTGAGATGGCCCTGAGCCTCCCCTCTGTGCGCATGCCCTGTGTAATGCCTCCCCTCCAGTGGGCACCAGGAGGGTGACTCTGATGGGATTTCCCAGCTGACTTTAAGAAAGAACAAGTATCCTGGGTGGGCCTAACCTGATCAGGCGAGCCTTCAAGGGGACTGAGCCTCTCGTGAAGAGCGGGATATGACTACAGGGAGATTATCCATCACCGACTTTGGAGCTGGAGGGGGCTGAGTGACTAGGGCCTGAGAGCAGCCTCCAGAAGCTAAGAATGGTGCTGGTGGCAAACTGGATTCTGCCAACAGCCCCGTGAGCTTGGAAGAGGACCCCGGGTTCCAGATAGACCACAGCCTCAGCCAACGCCTTGGCTGCAGAGGACACAGCAACGTCAGGCTGGACTCAGACCTAAAGAAACGCCAAGGTCATAACTGGGCTGGTTTAAGCCGCTATGTTTGGGGCAATTTGTTACATAGTATAGAAAAGGAATGTAGAAATAAAATGCAGTAACAGCGAACTTCATCAGGACTTCCAGGTCCTTGGAAGATGAGCTGACGGCCCTGGTTCTCTGGGCCATGTGCTTCTGTGCAACTCCCCCTCCCACTTTGTTTCCACCCGGGCAAGTGCCCCTTGCAAGGCTCTGTTCAGCCATCCTCGGAGAAGCCTCCCAGACCCCTTGACTGGTGCCCCTGAGCTACTTCTGTGGGTGACGCTGCCTGTGGGTGGCAGCTTCTTAGGGACCGAAGCCTGGGGGTTGCCGGACCACCCTGGCATGCAGGACAGCCTCCGCCTTGGAGGAGCCCCCACAAGTGTGCATTGAATCAATGGCATTGTAACCAGAGCCTAACGACAGCCCTCGGGGCTGCCGCCCTCTCCCCACAGTGTCCCTTGGCTGGGGCAGGTGGCACAGCCAGGTAGGAGGCCTCCCAGCCTGCCAAGGACATGACTCCAACCTGTTCAAGCTGGAAAGAACCTAAAAGAACTGATGGGTAATTTTCCATGCCTTCCTTGGGGTGGCTATATGGAGAATTGCTTGGAAAATAGCTTTTACAAAATCAAAACTGGAAATTCAGAAAAGAAAACAAAATCAGGCTGAACCCCATCCCCCAAATAGAGCAGTGTTGAACCTTTGGTTGGATGTTATGCCAGTTTGGATGTGTTGTCCCCCAGAATGCCATTATCTTTGATGCAATCTTGTGTGGGCAGATGTATCGGCGTTGATTAGATTGTAATTCTTTGAGTGTTTTCACGGAGATGTGACCCACCCAACTGTAGGTGATAACTCTGATTAGATAATTTCCATGGAGGTGTGGCCCTGCCTATTCAGCATGGGCCTTGATTAGTTTCCTGGAGCACTATATAAGTTCAGACAGAAGGAGCGAGCTTGCTACAGCCAAGAGAGACACTTAGAAGAACACACAGGAGCTGAGAGAGGAGCTGCAGATGAGAGAGAGTTTGAAGATGCCTTTGAAAGCAGACTCTTGTTCTGGAGAAGCTAAGAGAGGAAAAATGCTCCAAGAGCAACTAAGAGTGACATTTCTGAGGAACTGCAGTCTAGAGAGGAACATCCTGGGAGAAAGCCATTTTGAAACCAGAACTTTGGAGCAGACGCCAGCCACATGCCTTCCCAGCTAACAGAGGTTTTGTGGACACCATTGGCCATCCTCCAGTGAAGGTACCTGATTGTTGATGCCTTACCTTGGACACTTTATGGCCTTAAGACTGTAACTGTGTAGCCAAATAAACCCCCTTTATAAAAGCCAATCCATTTCTGGTGTTTTGCATTCCGGCAGCATTAGCAAACTAGAACAGATGTCATTTCGGGGTTGTTCTGGGCACACACGCCGTCACTCCATGCACACGCTCACCCCGCCCCCCCATAGACATGGGCACATGCTGAGATGGGAGCAGGGCACGCGGTACATTTTCTCACTCAAGAATGTGCCTGGACAGATTCTGCATCACACACTCCGAACTAATCTGCGCTCTCCTCAGCTCCCTCGCCTTCCCTGGGGAGGGGAATTGATCGTCTCCAGGTGTGTGGGTTGACAGCACCCCCACCTGCTGGAGCTGTAATCTTGTGTGGGCAGACATATCAGTGTTGATTAGATTGTAATTCTCCGAGTGTTTCCATGGAGATGCAACCCACCCAACTGTAGGTGACGACTCTGATTGGATAATTTCCATGGAGGTGTTGGCCCACCCATTGGGTGGGTCTGAATTAAGTTACTGGAGCACTGTATAAGCTCAGACAGAAGGAGCGAGCTTGCTACAGCCAAGAGGGACACATCCGGGAATCGCGTACCCATCTCATTGGCGTTGAATTCCTGGGTGAGAGTCCATCAGAAGGTTGGGGGCACTCAAGAAACACTGGCAGGATGGGTTTCGGCATTTCTGGGCCAAAGGGCAAGGCTTTGTGAGCACCCACTGGCAGAGCAGGTGGTGCCAGCTCACCTTCGTGCCCCCACCGGGAAGCAGCCCCACACCCAGGGGCACTGCCAGGCTCTCCTTTCCTGGGGACCGGTGATTGCTAGCAGTTGGAACAGCTTCCCACCTCATTTTTCATTAGCAATTTGTTTTCACTTTTTATGGGCCTTTACCTTGCATGTTTTTCTATTGAATATTCTAAACAATTTAAAACAATTCTGAGAGGTCCAGCTGGCTGGGTCCCGGCGCTCAAATGTGAGAAGCAGCCTGAGCCTTTGGTGCTGAGAGCCCAGGGCAGGGGTGGCAGGGCCTGCCGGGGGGTGTGAGCCCGGCTGCTGCGGCCACCCCTCTCTCCCAGGGGAAGCAGAGAGCCAGCTACCGGGGAGAACCTCTAGTCCAAAGGAGGATCTCGGGGGCCAGTCCTTCTTGGAATGTAGAAGGAGAAATGACCCACCCAAAGATGATCAAAAGGAAGCCAAACTTGGTGGTGGTGGTGGTGGGCTTTCTTGCCTCAGTTTTCTCATCTGTGAAATGGAATGGGTGATCACCTACCCCCACCCCTCCGCCCCCGCCAGCTCCCAGGCTCGGGTGCTTGTTGGCTTCTCACCAGAAAAACGCAGCAGGTCCCCACCAGCCTCGGGGCTCCCCTACACACACACACACACACACACACACACACACACACTCACCAGTGTCCCCTACCTGGCACCAGAGGGAGCCTTCTAAAGACCTGCTTTGGGATCAAGTCCCCAAGTCCCACTTCGCACACATGCCCTCTGAGGGGTGCTTTGGGCTCTGGCGCAAGCCCCTGCCCCCCGACACCTCAGCTCCCTCTCCTGGGACACTATCCCTTCGTCTTCACCAGCCCCCCCCAACCCTTGTCTCCCTGCGCACGGGGTCTGTTCATGGCCCCCGCAGGGCTGTAGGATCTGGAGGCCGCAGCCGCGTCTCTTGGATGTGTTGCTGTGGACCCAGGGCTGCTCAGTCCCCAGGACGGGCTTACTGGCTGGCAGCAGAATGTGGCAATAATGAAGAATAATTGCGAGGGGCCAGAGCTGGGCTTCCTGGAAGGGGCAGCGGCCGGGACAGGCTGCACGAGCTGGCCCCGCAAACTCCTCGCCCTGCCACGCTGCCAGCCCCTCCCTCTCGCTCAGCCTCGGTTTGCCCCTGAGGGATCGGGATGAAGCATCTCCTTGTTCCCAATTTTCAGGGAAGGATTCAGGGGCCCAGGAGGAACTGGGGGCGGCCTGGGCTTTACACCGGGGAAAGGCTGTTAGAATTGCAATGCTGATGGCCACCTCCCTGCTCCCGCCCCGTGCTGCCCGTCCCTGAGCCACCCGGCCCCTTCCGGGAAGCTGGCCAGAGCCTTCCGCAGAATTCAGTCCTCCCGACTGTGGAGCCACGTCCAGCCCTGGGGGGCGCAGCTCGGCACCAGGACCCACGCTAGCCCAGGCCCCCCGGCCAGCCCCAAGCTATGGGATGAGGGGGAGAGTCGCACGGCAGTGAACAGTTGCTCTAGAGAACACTGTGTGAGTAGTGTCATCAACCCATTCCACAGATTAGGAAACTGAGGCTCAGTGAGGCAAAGCGGCACACTGAGCTCCCAGAGACCCGCAAGCTGTGTCTTCTGGCTCCAAGTCCAGGGATGCCCCCACCACCTTATGCTGCTGCAGGTTGGGACCTGGAGCCCTCCACAGAGGCACACGCTATGCCAGGAGGGCAACAAGTCAGAAAGCAGGCAGGGGTGGGCGGTCAGCTGGCAGAGAGCCAGCTCTTGGGGACAGGACCCCCCATGGGCCCAAGGGCTGATGCCCAGCCCTCCTCTCCTGGACCAGCAGACATGGGCATCCGTTCTGGCACTTGATGGACAACAGTCAATCTCAAAGGCTCACCTGTGACAGCGGACACGAGAGCCTCCCTGTGGTCCCAGCCTCGTCCTCCCTGCCGGCCCCTCCTGGCGCAGGGCTGCATGGGGCCGAGCCGTCAGCGGCAGCTCAGCGCAGGCCCTGGTGGGCAGTTGCCTCTCCCGGTCAGCACCGTGCTGGTAAATGTTGCACAACCAGCTCCCCAGGACCACAGAGAGGCCCTGGTTTGTCATGTTTGCCAACTTCCATGGCATAAGCACCCCCCCACCC
Source organism: Choloepus didactylus (assembly GCF_015220235.1). Taxonomy (NCBI): domain Eukaryota; kingdom Metazoa; phylum Chordata; class Mammalia; order Pilosa; family Megalonychidae; genus Choloepus; species Choloepus didactylus. Next base: position 4,519,614 of record NC_051309.1, on the reverse strand, counting down.
CAGCCTATTTCAAGCTCCCTGCACGAGATTACTGATCGCAGAGTTGAGAGGTGTGCAAGGCCAGCACCTCTGCCGGGCCAGGCTTCTCAGGGGCTCGGCTGCTGCAGGGGTGCAGGCTCCTCCTGGGGAAGGGGCAGTGTGGAGAGGGGCCCGAGGCGCCCAGGGCCCTGGGTGCAGTCCAGCTCACTGGGCACAGGCCTGGGGCTTTCCCTAGGAGCCCCCAGCCTTCCTGGGCCCCTCAGTAAATATTTATTGAGTAATAAATGATGGATGTTAACGCAGCTAAGCAAACCTGGCTCTGGCCTGAGTCAGTCTGTTTGATGTGGGCTCAGGGCTGCAGGGTTTTCCAAAGTGGTATCTAAAGATATTTAGTTATTTCACTGATGCCTCAATTCTAATTTCCAACCCCCCTGTGAGCTGAACCAGGCCTCTCTAGCCTGGGTTCCAGGCAGGGTCTTCAGGCCTGGTCACCGTCCTTCCCTCGTACCTTGTGGTGTGCCCCAAGTGCTTGCTTCCTGCTGAAAAGTTGCCAACAGCCTCCAGCCTGAAGCCAAGCCGTGTCTGTGTGGGTCTCAGGCTCTCCCTCCGGGGTGGCCCTGCTGCCCCCCACAGCCCCCTCCCTTTCCCCTCCTGTCCCACTGCTGCTTGCCACTGCCTGCATCCTGCACCCTGCTCTCCCTCTGCCTGCAAAGTCCTACCCGTCCTGCAATTTTGCCATCACCTCCACAGGGGCACGGATTTCTCCCCTCTGCTCTCCTGGCAGTGGCTGCCAACTGCTTACACTGCTTTGGGGAGCCCTGTTCCTGCTTCTGTCCTCGTCTTCCTGCTTCGTGGGGCTATGCAAGGGAACAGGTGCTGTGCCCCCAGTGCCCAGCTCGGAGGTGGCCAGAGTGGGGTTCACTCCATCCTGGGGGGTGGCTGGCCGAGGGACTGGGTGCTGTGCACCACCCCCGTCCACACTCCCCTTCCATGTTGTAATCCCCTCTCCTTGCCCCACTGCAGAGACAGGGCATGGCCGTTCCGGAATCTGCTGGTGAAAACTCCCCCTCCCCTTTCCACACTCAGGGCTTGGGGAGGGGGAGGGCACCGACATCTAGTTGGCACCTGCTGTATGCTCAGTGACAGCTGCTTTTACTTTGTCTGATCTCATTGCTCCTCTGCGAGAACACTCAGGAGATGGCAGCTCTTGCCATTTTTCAGATGAGGAAACCAAGGCTCAGAGAGAGGATGTGGCTTGTCCAAGTCACACGGTGACCAAGTGGCCCAGCCAGAGCTGGACTTGCTCTGTCAGATGCCTGGCTCCGGATGCTGGCAGCGCGCGTCTCCCAGGCTGACCCTGAGTCACCACCGCAGAGTGAAGCTCGGTTTGACTCATGTGTTTATCCTACTCAGGGCTTTAATTACCCATCTCTGCTTCCCGTGCCCTGTTCTGGTCAGTTATCAAGGCCTCTCGCCTGGGGCAGCTCCCGCGCCCCTCAGACAAAGGCTTTCGGAAGTTTGGGGTGATGTTCATCGGTGGCTGAAGCAGAAATGATAAGTGGGTTCTGGGTTGCACAAAGCGACAGGGGGTTTGAGTTCCCTCCAGGAAACGTGGCTTGCAGTTCAGCAAGTAGAATTCCCGGAAGTCTGGCTGCGGCGATGGGGAGGAGAGGGCAGGGCCCTGCAGCCAGCTGGCGCCCGGGGGCAGGGGCTGGGGCTCGGCGCCCAGGCGCTCTGGCTCTTGCCAGCTGTGCAGTCTCAGGTGAGACCCTCTGGGTCTCAGTTTCTCTGGTGGCAAAGTGGGGCGAGCCCTTCCCACCCAGGCGTGTGCACGCCACATCAGAGGGCATGAGCAGGTGAGCTGCCGGCTAAACTCTCAGGGATTGTAAAAATGGTTTCTCCTGCACCTTTGTCTGGTCACCATATGTGTGCAGTGGCTGAGCAGGTGTGGTCAGGGGGACCCGGGCAGGAGGACCCACAGCTCACTGGGCAGCCGGGCAAGTGGACAAGGGGATGTGTGCCAAGCCCCCTCCGGCCAGCCCTGGCTCTAACTGTCATCATTAAAACCAAACTATGAACTATGAGTTACTGATTCTCATGATCTCTGGAGACACATTTTGTTGAAGGTGGGGGGCTGCCCTTGCCCTTGGTGGCTCATCATGGGTGAACCAGGCACCTTGGGGTGCAAGGCTCATTCTGGATGCAGTGGAGGGCGTGAGGGAACACTGTCGGGGTGGGGTTGGGGGGCTACAGCAAACTTCATGTCGATTCTGTTGAAAAGCGTCACTGAGCTTGGAATCAGTGGACCTGAGTTCCAGCCCAGGTTTTTCTGGGTCATCCCATCCCAAGTCCTCAACAGAGACGTGTGCTGCACACACGAAGTGTACACTGCGAGCCCCACGTAGACGCGGGCCCCAGGCTGTGCTCCAAGCACGTGGTGCCTGGCCGGGGCCTCCGCCGTGTGCACGCCGCAGCCAGCTTCTCGCGTGGGCCCACCGTGCCCGGCACACTCCAGGTAAAGCGCCTGCCTTAGGCAATGGCATCTTGAGTGTTTATGGAGCACAGTCCGTTTAGGACCTAAATTGCGAATCCCCAGAGGACCGACATCACCTCAACCCATCTGAGACCTCAGACCCGCACTGGCTGTTTCCTGGATGAATGTATGAGTGAACAAATGGAATATTTATCTATACTAGATGGACCCAGCTTGAGCAAGGGGTCCTGCTTTCTGACGCAGGGAGCCAGGGTACATGGGGTTGGGGGTGTCAGGCTCTCCGGCCGGCCACGGTGCCTATTTCTGTCTGGCTCTGAGTCGGCCACGTGGCCATCAGTCCCCATCTGCTCTGGGCAGGTCGGGGGTTGCTGGGGGGGGGGGCACCCTGGCTTTGCACAGGCCATCAAACTTCAGACCAGATTCCCTTAGCCCTGAATGGGGAGACTCACAGATGCAGTGTGTGCTCTGCTTGGAGGCGTCCGCAGAAAGCAGCCTTCATCCTGGTGGGGGGACCGGATGCAGGAGCACAACGTTGCCTCTGATGACATGGGTGCCAGAAGTCTTCCCAGCTCATTCCATGGGGAGCTCCCCCTCCCCATGCCCTCGGGGCCTTGCACTTGGCAGTTGCTCCAGGAACACGTTCGGTGGAATCAGAGCCACGAGGACTGGGCTTGGCCAGTGGGTCCGGAGGGAGATACACTTGCTCAGGTGGCCTGAAGGAATTTTCTGGAATGGGCAACACATGTCCTCCAAGTGACCTGGGAGCACTTCTAGAGGAGGAAGGAGACGTGGCAGCCATTATGGGTGATGGGCGTGGGTCCCTTGGTTATGAACTGACGAGACTGCATGAGCTGGTTCCTTTCCCCCGTCACTTCTGCAGAGGCCCTGGTCATCTGTGGGCACGAGTCTCACCCACCCGGCCCCAAGCTGCCTGCCTCGTGCTCGGCACTGCGATGGTCCAACAGCCCCTTCCCCTGGGGTGAGGCAGGAAGGGGCAGGGGGCAGGGGGCAGGGGCAGCCGCTTGTTGTGGACTGACCTCCATCAGCCAGGCTTTGCAAGAACCAACACAATGGCTCCACAGGGCATTGCCACCCCTTTTACAGATGGGGAGACTGAGGCTGGGGATCAGAACTTTCCCCCAGGCCAGATAGCTGCCAGGAGGGGTTTAAGGGTGAAAATCCTGTCTCTGGTTCTGGCTTTTATGCTCAGGACACGAGGCAGTGTGGGGTTCTGCTCTAAAGCCGTTGCCATCCCAAATCCTGGGCCCAGCACGGCCCCTCACTGGACCTGACCTCCTTGTCTGCAAACACCAGCCTCCTCAGCTCACCTGATGCCTATTTAAAGATTCGGCTCCAACTCCCCTCCCTTGGCCGGAATGATAATTGAACGTTTCTTCTGGCGTATGTAATGCTTCCTGTGTCTGGGCTGGGCTGGGTGTACGTGCAGGATCCCACTCAGCCCCAATGCACGGCACGAGGTTGTTCCTCCCACAAGGATGAGCAACGCTCAGAATGGGTGCGGGACTTGCCAGGGCCACAATTGTCGAGGCCGCGGGGAGAGGGGGATTTGAACCCTCGTCCTTCTGACTTCAAAGCCCACCTGAGGCTGTTCTTGACTGTGCTGGTTGTGGCCAGTGCCCCTCCTCTGAGCCCCAGTGTCTCCCCTCCCCTGGTGGCACACTAGGCGGGAAGGGCGCTCGCTGTCCTCACATCCCTGGTTCGGCCCTGGGGCATCGGAGGTGCTGACACCTGTGGAATGAATGCAGGGCAGGAGACTGCAAGTTTCCTGTCCCCTAGACTCCTGGTTAACACGTCCACCCCAGCTCCGCTGTCTGTGCACCGTGGAGCATGTCAGTGTTTCTGGATGATGAGTGTGGACAGGCAGCTGCACGCATGGCCTCTTTTGATCGTCACAGAGACCCTGCAGGGGAGGAGCCCTGTTCTCATTTTATAGACCAGGAAACTGCGGCTCTGCAGTCTGAGGCCACGCCTGGGAAGGGACTGAGCCAGAATCTGAGCCCAGGTCCGAACAGTCCTGTCTTACTTTCCCAGCTGCTAAAACAAATACCACCTACTGCATTGGCTTAAAATGTGGGTGTTCTAGTTTGCTAAAGCTGCTGGAATGCAAAATACCAGAAATGGATTGGCTTTTATAAAGGGGGTTTATTTGGTTACACAGTTACAGTCTTAAGGCCATAAAGTGTCCAAGGTAAGGCATCAACAATCGGGTACCTTCACTGGAGGATGGCCAATGGTGTCCGGAAAATCTCTGTTAGCTGGGAAGGCACATGGCTGGCAGCTGCTCCAAAGTTCTGGTTTCAAAATGGCTTTCTCCCATTTCTCTCCTAGAGACGTTCCTCTCTAGGTTGCAGTTCCTCAAAAATGTCACTCTGAGTTGCTCTTGGGATGTTTGTCCTCTCTTAGCTTCTCCGGAGCTTTCAATGGCCATCTTCAAACTGTCTCTCATCTGCAGCTACTCTCTCAGCTTCTCTCAGCGTTCTTCAAAGTGTCCCTCTTGGCTGTAGCAAGCTCGCTCCTTCTGTCTGAGCTTACATAGTGCTCCAGTAAACTAATCAAGGCCCATGATGAATGGGTGGGGCCGCACCTCCATGGAAATCATCCATTCAGAGTTATCACCTACATTTGGGTGGATCAGATCTCCATGGAAACACTCAAAGGATTCCAATCTAATTAGCACTGACACATCTGCCTCACAAGATTGCATCAAAGATACGGCTTTTTCTGGGGGACACAATACATTCGAACTGGCATAGTGGGTATATCTTGGCTCACAGTTTCAGAGGCTAGAAAACTGGCTTCCTCCCGGAGTCGGTCGTGGTCTGGAGGGCCGGCAGTCTTTGGGGTTCCTTGGCTTTCCTGTCACATGGCATGTTCTCTCCTTTCTCTTTTGGGTTCGGTTGACTTCCAGCTTCTGCACCCCACCCCTCCCGTGGCTTTGTCTCCCTAAAGCCTCCAGGAATAAGATTACGACCCAGTCTATTCCATTGGGCCAGACTTTAAATCAAAATATCTTCAAAGAGTCCTACTTACCATGGGTTCACACTCCCAGGAATGGATTTAGATTAAGAACATGTCTTTCTGGAACCCTTCCTTAGCCCCTTGCAGTTTCCGGGTGTTGATGGCAAAGGGCACCCCTCAATGCTGGCTTGGGGAGCCCACCCAGCAGGAATCTTTCCATCCCACTGTCTAGGAAGGAGGCTCCATCTCCTTTCTTATGTGGGTTGGGGAGGGGGAAAGCAGGAGGCAGGGCCAGGACATGTCCCCTTGAGGGGTCAGAGCGGCCCCCAGAGCGTCAGCTGCTGACTGTTCTCAGGTGCCTCTGGGAACAGCTTTCCCAGATTGCGAGTGCTCCAGGGAGTGGAACTGGGCTGGGAGGATCCATGGGCTCTCCTGGCAGCAGGGCTGCCCTTCTGAGGATGAATGGGGGTGGCGCAGGCAGGGGTCTCCAGGACGCTTTGCTGAACTCCAGCCACTGCACCAGGGCCCCTTGTGGACTCTTCTGATGGCTCTCCCCCGTCCCTCACCCTCCTGGGGGAACCTTCACACAGGGTGGGTTCCCATGCAGAGCTGACCGGTCCCTTCGGGGGACCCTCAGCAGCGGGAGCCCAAGCCTGGGCTCACCTAGCCTGGCCCTGGCTCTTCAGGGCCCGCCCCATTCACCACCTCCGGAGCGTCGTATCCCACCAGACCCTTCTGACCTCCCTCTTTAGGCTCTAAGTGTCTCTTGCTTTGTCCCTCTTTGGCCTGACTCTTGTCCTTGAAATCCCCTTGCTCTGGGGACACACTGGCTGGGTCAGGCTCTGCCCCCAGCTCCTCCAGGAGCCTGGGCCTCCCTCTGTCTTGGCCTCCATCCCATGGGTCAGGCAGGGGGTCAAGTCCCACATCTGGTCCACACCCCATCTCCACCCTGCTGGGTCTGCTCATCCTGGCACTCGCAGGTCCCGCTCTGCACCGGCTCACTGAGAAATTAATAGGAATGTGCTTCAGCGAAGAGGTGGAGATTACTGGTGAGAACAGATGATCTCACTGACTTCAATACTTTCTTACCCTTCTGCTATTTTAAGGAATTCCCTCTCCTTCTTTCTCTCCCTCTCCCTCCCCCTCCCTCCCCCCTCCATCTTTCTCCCTCACACACTCTCTCCTCTCCCTTCCAAGAAGTCGGTTTCTACTAAGATCTCACAAAACTTAAGATGCCCCAAAGCTAGAAAACCACAGCCAGCCGCAGCAGCAGAAACCAAGGTCTGGAAGGAACAATGTTGCTGAGTTTTAAAGGAGGACTTGAATGCCGATCTTTGTTGAATTATTTCCTTGATTTCAAAGCAGCCCAGAGAATATGGAAGTTATAGGAAAGTAAAAAGAAAGAGGAGAAAAAAAACCCAAAAAACTCATAATCTTCTCAGCCCCAGGTGACGCCGGCTGACAGTTTGGTATATTTCTATCCAATACAAAAACGCCCTCCTTTCCCTATTCCTTGCCCACCCCTGTTTCCACTTCCTGTGGCTCTTCTTGGTCCAGCAAGCATCTGTCTGGGTCCTGCCCGGAGGTGGGCACCGGGGATGAGGGAATGAATCCAGTCTGCACCTCCTCAGCTCCCTGCCCGTGGCGCTTCTGTTTCTTCTCCTCCTGCCATCCCTACACAGCTCCCCTCACCCACATCTGTGTCTCATCACCTCCCCCAAACCATCCGACTACTCCCATTTGGTGTCAGGGCCTGGGGAGGGAGAGGAGCACGGCCGGAGGCGATGCCTGTGAGGAGGCGGGGCCCGGCGATCCCGCTGCTGCGATCCGGCTGATCTCAACCGGTCCGAGTCACCAGCAGGAGGCTCAGGCGGAGAGGGTGTGACCAAGGCAAGGACTGACCCAGTGGGAGGCAGAGGGGCCCGGGTTTCCCTCCTGCCACAGCGCCAGGAGGGAAGGAGAGAGAAGGCGGCATCAGGGACATCTCCGTCCGTGGGCGCGCGCGCTCTCCCGCTTCGTTTCCCGCGTGGCACCGGCGGTGGCCGGCAGTCAGCGGGTCCTCAGGACGCCCGGCGCGGGGCCGGCGAGAGCGCTCAGCACCCTGGACAGCGCCACGCCCGGCGCTCAACCCCGAGGGCCTCCGCGGCCGCGCTCCGCCTGCCCAGCGCGCCCGGGTCCCGCCCACGGCTCTGGCACCCCGGGACTCCGCGGGCGCCTGGCGAGCTCTCCCCGGCCCGCCCGCAGCCGAACCACGAGAGCGCCGGGCCCCGCCGGCCCAGGCGCCAGCCAGGGCGCCCCTGGCCCGGCTGCTGCGCTGGTACCGGCCGTGGCGCCGCTGTCCCAAGCGCGAGTGCTGCGTGCGCGCGCCTCTCCCCGGTGCGCCTGACTCGGGGCCACCTGCTGCTGGCCGCGCTCCACCTGCCTGTCACTGCGCTCGGCGTGCTGCGCGGGCGGCCGCCGTCGGGGCCCGGCGCCGACCAAGTCGTGGGCTTCCCGGACCACTCCTGGCGTCCCCCGCGGCGCTGAGCACCTACCCGTAGCTGGTCGTGGGCTGCTCGGGGCGCTGCGGCCGGCGCCTGCGACCCGGCGGTGTCCGCCTGCCGCTAGCCTAGGCCCGGGGACCGTCGCCGCGTTCGCCTGCTCGTGGCTCGCTACGGCGGCGCCTTGGCATCCTGCTCGCTAAGCTGACCGCCAGGGCCGGAGCGCCGCGCTCCACCGCCTTCACCGCCGCCCTCCTCGCCGCCGGCTCCGCACCCGCGCTCGCCATGCTCCGCCTCACCTCGCTCAAGGAGCTGCGGGTGGGCGCGGCCCCTGCTGTCGCATCGACGCCACCACGCAGGCGCTCGTGCTGCTCATCCACCTGCACCCCCGGTAGCCGGCCCGCGCTCCCGCCCAGCCCGGGGAGCTGTACCTGCGCCTCGCTCTCCAGGGCGTTGGCTCGCAGGGGCCTGGGGCGCCGGCGCCCTGGCCTCGGCCTTCGCTCGCAGCCTGTGGGGGCTTCCCTGGCCGGCTGCCCACAGGGTCTCCACATCAACTTCCCGCACACCCCTCTGCGCGTCGGGGAGCCGGGGGCGCCAAGTACTTCTCAGCGTTTGCATGGGCCCCTGGAGCGTGCACGTGCTCCTAGCGGAGGGAACTGGTGTGCAGGGCTGTGAGGTCGCTGTGGGGATGCGGGTTCTCCGTGTTCCTGCTGTGTGTGTGGGGGGGGGCAGGGGGGCAGTTTCTGCTACCCACCTCCTGGTGCATGTGGGTCTCTTCTGCACATCCTCACCCTTTCTGCCCCAGCGCCTTTGCCCCAGCCTGGGGCCCCATGTCGTAGGGAGGGTCTGCCACACGGGGCTCACTGCTTGGCATGATGCGTTTGGCCACTGAATTTCCAGCCAGTGTCATTGTGAGGCTTGGCCCCACCCCTTCCCCATGTCCCCTGGTGTTCCCCCGTGCACAGGGCTCCCACCCAGCAATCCTGGGGGTGGACAGGCCCAGGGGGGTTCTCTCTGGCTGGGAATCCTAGCCAAGCTGCACATCTGACTCAGATCCCCCTGCACAGAGGGGACAGATGGAGTTCAAGGAAGAGCGGAGGAACCGGGGGTGGGAGATGGGGTGAGAGGCCCTGGAGGGAAAGAGGGAAGCAGTTGGCCCCTCATTCCTGCCCTCTGTGCCGCCTTATTTCACCTTTTTGTTTATGTCTTTCCATGGATTCCTCTGTCTCTTGTCCTGTATCCCTGTCTTCCCAGGCTCCCAAGCCTGAACGTCCCCCTTGCACCTGCACCATGCCCCCGACCCACCCTCCACCCTCTGACCAGTGGGCCCCCCTTTTCCCTCTGCCTCAGTGGGCAGAAACTGCACCCCAGGGGCCACCAAAAAGACAAACATCTCCATCGGGTCCTTCGCTGTGTGCTTTGCCCCATATATCATGACCAGTTGGGTCCTGGCGGTCGGTCCCCTCCATGGGAACCACCAGGGGGCTTGCCAGGGCCTGGGTCGGGCAGGCCTCTGCAGACACCTCCTCCACACCTGAGGCACCTGGCTGGGTGCACCGCTCACCCCAGCTCCTCTCAAAGACCCTGGGATGGAGGTCACCAGGGCCATGGCCTGTCCTCTAAATCAGGGAATGGCCTTTACGGAGGTGGGGCCGGGCCCCAGAATCAGATCTGCTGGCCTGGATTCGGGGATTCTGGGGGGTGGGCCAGGCAGGGCTCTTTGCTCCTTCAGCCCCTTTCCCTGGCAACCCTGGCCAGAGCACGCAGCAGTCCAGGCCAGGCCCGGAGGAGCACATAGGCAACCGGGGAGGCCGCTGTCTGAGGGAGCACTGTGCACTGTCGTCTCAGTGCTGGTGCCTGTGGGCTCCCTGGGTGGGGTCCCTGCATGGGCCCGTGCCCGGGATGGTCTCCACACCCCCTGTCTTGGGCCCACAGCACAACACCCTGACAGAGCACCCCCTCGGGGTCGCTGAGGCTTCTCAGCCTCATGGGCCTGGGCCAACCCAGCCAGGACTCCTCTCCCAGGGGGCGGCCCTGAGCCTGGGGGGCGGCGGCTCCTGGGCTTTGCAAGGTTCTCCCTGGGGCTGCTCCCGGTGCCACGGGCGTGACCCCAGGCTCAGAGCACATACCCCGGCTTGCTGCCTGGCTCCGACCTTCTCCAGGCGGGCACTCTGTTTTCTCACGTGTAGGATGGGACGGTGGCAGCTTTGCCTGGGGGGTCTGAGGCGGGGAGGAGAGGAGGTCAAGCAGCACAGCCCACCACCCTGCTTTGCTCTGAGGTGCTGCTGGTGCAGAAGATGCAGAGCTGAGTGGATCTGGAGAGGGGCCTGCCAGCTGGAGTTTGCTGTGTGCACCGAGCACCCTGCAGCACCCCGCTACCCCCCAGCAACCTGGAAGGGGGCAAGGAAGGGCATGCGCCCCCTTTGGTAGAGGGAGGTGCTGGGGACCAGCTACGCCATGTGACTTGCCCAAGGCCTATGTTCTAGTGGGTGACGGATGGTTCCCAATTGCATCTGGACTCCTGCTCCAGTGCTCTCCCCCTTCTCAGCAGCACCAGGCCCCCAGCCCCGTATGTGCCAGTGAAGGTGGGCTATCGCTCCCCACTGTAGGCTCAGAGGGGTCTGTGTCCTCCTCTGCCCAAACTCAGTGCATCCATCCAGGAAGGCTGTCGGTCTGCTCGGTTGTGTTCGGGTTTCCTGGCTGTGGTCAGCAGGGGATGTGATGTTTTCCATTAAGCCGGGAGGCTCCTGGAGCGTCTGCACTGCATGGAGCAGAGGTCTCTCCTCCCCTGGCACGTCCCCTCCGAATGCCCTTCAGGGTTGGCGTTCAGGACGGAGTCACACTGCTCTTACCGCTGATGCCGTCTGGCTCGGGGACACTGAGCTGAGATTCCCAAGGGCCACAGGCCCTGTCCTTCCTCACCTGGGACCTGGAGGAGGCCTCAGGTTCTTAGGAAACTGCGCGGGTGCCCCTGTAGACAGAGGGAACGGCAGCGTGCTGCTCCCGCGAGCCTGCTGTTTATCTCTGTGGCATGACTGTGTGCGTCTGTGCATGCGTACATGTGTGTGCATGTATGAGTGTGTATGCCTGCACACATATGCACTGTATGTACATGTGGGGCGTGTGTGTCATGTGTGTGTGCCCATATGTGTGTGTCTGAGTGTGTAGAGGTGGGTGCTGGACTTTTGAGAGCATCGGCCCGTGGACTTAGCTCCAGCATTTATTTTTTAAATTTGCAAATGAGTAATGAACAAGCCTGGCTTACTCACCACAATAATATGTTGATTCATGGGTCATATTTTAATTTTCATTTCATGTGCATTGACCAGAGAGTGTGTGTGGGTGTGAGCCTGTGTGTGCACATTGCATGAGTGCACATGTGTGTGCAAGGAGGCCAGAAACAGCCAGAATGCTTAGCTTTGCAGCCTGTGACTCAGGCAGCTTGTGTTATTTCTCTTCTCTTTGGCTCACATCCCTGAGACCCTTATGAAAAATCCCAAGGATAAAATATGGAAGATAAAATATGGAGGATAAAATGTAGCCATAAAATGGGGTGTGGATAGTCCTTTCCTGACTATCATTTCATTGGAACCTCACCACCAGTCTGGGGTAGGCAGAGCTGTGGCCGTGTCCCCCAGGACCCGAGTCCCAGCCCCCACTCTTGGCCTGCAGCTGCCCCTTTTCTGGACCCGGGGTCCCTCTGGCTCCCTGTCCTCTGGCTCAGCTCACTGCAGCGTATATCGTGGCCCATTGACCTCTCTGTCTCCTCCAGGAGGACAGAGGCCCAGTCACAGCTGCTCCTGAACCCCAGAACCTCCTGGTCTTGTGGGTGCTAAGGGTGGTCTCCAAATGGATGGGTGACCAGACCCCGCTTTGTAAATCGCAGTGGGGAGAGGTCTGAGTGAGGTGGGACATCCTGGGATCGTGAGGCTGGTGGGGAAGCCATGCCCTCCTGTGTCCCCTTGGCCAGCGGGGAGCTGGGAGCTGGGAGCTAGGAGGGCTGGCATGGGCAGATGTGGAGGTGTGGTGGTGAGCAGCTCTCTTAGGCCCTATCCCCACCCCACTGCGCCCACCTCAGCAGACAGCAGGAGGGACAGAATCAAAGGCCCTAAGGGAGAGGCTGCCTGAGCCCAGAAGACAATCCCCCCCACCCACTCACTATCCCCTCCCGTCCTCGGTACAGCCCATTCCCCATCTGATATTTATTTGCTGTGTGACCATGGAGACACTGCTTGCCGTCTCTGAGCTGCGTATCTTCGTTTATAGGATGGAAGTGACAGCAGTGCCTGGGGAGCTTGCTGAGAAAATCTGTCCCACTGACAGTTGCCCAACCTGGGTAGTTGGGAGCAGCCTGATGAGGGGATGGTGGGCCAAGGCCTTTGCACCAGTGACCACGGTGATGGCTGCCGTCACTGGGCGCACACTGTGTGTCTGGCAGTTATCTCGCTTGATCTGACCACTATCCCAAGGGGTCAGCGCTGTTACCCCCCTTTAGAGAAGAGGATCCTGAGGCCAGGGAGATTGCACAGAGTCACTCAGCTAGTGTCAGGGCTGCAGCCTGTGTGCAAGTCTGGGAGTCTAGAACCTTCCAAACCTCTAGAGCACAGGTGCATGTTGGAGAATTTTCGGCTCGACTTTCCGCATCAGCCCTGATGCTCACTGTGGCACCCTGAGCAAGCACCTGGCTGACAGAGAGGTAATGGCCGGCCCGTCCCCAGCGTCTGCCCCCAGTGCTCTCTGGACATGGAGGCTGACTTCTGCCTGCAGCGGAGGACTGGGGACCCAGCGGGTCCCCCTGCCACCCCCCACCCCCATCGTGAGCAGTCCCATGGATGGGGCACTGGCCATGCAGTGGAAATGCCACTGGGACCCCAGAGTGGTAGCCTGGCTTCAGCAGGGAGGAGGGAGGGGTGGGGAGCCGTTGGCGTGGACAGACGGCACGGGGCAGCTCCGTGCTCGGCCACGTGGCTGCTGGGCGGCCCCAGGCCAGTGGCCTTCCTCTCTAGCCTGTTTCCTCACCCTTCTTCTGGGATGGCTGCGATGTTTCAAAGTGGTAGGTGGGAAAATACCTGCACAGGTGCCTGGCAGACAGCAGGTCCCCTGTACGGGCAGCTGTGTTCACAGACAGGGTAACCGAACCCTTTCGGCCTTGCTGAGAAGTCTGCGTTAAGACCACCTCCATGCCACTTCTGTTTATTATGATGCACCTTGGCTTGCACACGGAGGTGCCTGTATCCTCTCTGCAGCTTTTGGTTTACCAGGAGGAATCAGAATCCTGGGTGGGGAAGGATGTGTCGCATATCCCTGCACCCAGAGCCTTTCCCGGGGAAGCTGCTGCAAGGGCCAGTGGAGCCCGTGCCCTCCCCTCAAAGCCCACCGCCGGGCCCCCTGATCATGGCCATGGGATTGTCCAGCACCCGGGACCCCCAGAGCCCTCACTGCCCACTGCCAAGGAGGGAGAGAATCCCCTGGGGCAGCGAGTGTCATCCTCAGTCAAGTCACTGCGGGGGAGCCGTTCCCGGGGGTGGGGGCTGTTCCTGGGGTGATGAGTTCAGGAAGCAGTGCCCTTCTGTCATAGCTCCCTAAGTTTCAGTGTGCTGAATGAATGAATGAGTGTGTGAGCGAGTGAATGAATGGACAACCCCCTTCATTTCCTGCTTTCTTTACTGTGTAGGCCCCAGGGCCCCCCACGCTGGCCTCATACCCCGAGGGCCAGGGGCAGCGGGAAACGGATCTCGGAGGCTCTTTCCTTCCCCAGGCTCCATCTTCAAAGACACCGAACGTTCAACCCACTCCCTGTGGCCAACCAACACGCTGGTATCAGTCCTGTGCCCGCGATAGCCAGTCGGACAAATTCTTTTTCAAATGCCTGAATATTGCTTGTGGCTGCTTTTGGCTGATTCTCCAACCCCTCCCGACATTATGTATTTGGAAGTGTTTTTAAATTACAAAGCACAATTCAAGTAAAATAAATCATTTCAGGAATAATTATAACCATAGGCCTGTGGTCAGGAAGCAGTTTAAAAAGTTTAAAGCAAAACAGCCTACCGCCGCCACCCAGCCGGCTCAATCAAAACCCGCGGCTCTGGGCTGAGAGACTGGGTGAGGGGCTCGGCCCCTCTGGGCCACAAGCCACTCACACCTGGGGCTCCCCAGTGGCCGGCAAAGCAGGGCAATCCCCTAGGGAGGAGGCTCGGTCTGTGTGGCTCACGACTGCAGAGCTCAGACCCTGAACTTGCAAGTTGAATCCTCTCCTCTTCCCCGTGAGCTTCGCCGGGACAGCAGAAGCGTGTGGCCAGCCGGGCCTCGTGACGCCATGCTAGCACACCCTTGCCAAGTTAAAATCCGCTGTTGCCACCTTCGATCCATTCTAAAAGCACAGGCATACCCTGTCCTCTTGGAAAGTGCAGGAGTTAAAAAGAGGCAAAGTTGCTTATTAGAGATGGCACTGTTTCCTATGTTGCCTTCCCCCAAAACCTGTATGGAGTTCTCTAGAAGACCACCCTACACCATCCCCCAGGGGAGTGCCGGGTACCACCTGCATTTGCTTTAGATGAAGTTGCGTCCAGGCTGGGTGTTCTAGAACACTCTCTGTCCCTCTGTCAGCCAATTTGGTTCACATACTCACTGCACTTTCTTTGGCTTTATGCTCATGGTCTTTTCTTAATTTGAAAAATCCTTTCCATATGCACGTCAATGTGTTGCAAAATCCTGTCATGTTCTGAGAGCTTCAGGAGCCAATAAACGTTTTATTCAAGGGGATGCTCAATTCTCTGAAAAGGGGAAAATTGCAGCCTTTGCGCAAGCCCGAGGCTGACTGTTAATTACCCGGCAGGCGGAGCATCCTGACCTCTCGGGCTTGCCCGCTGCCCCCTGGCCCGGCCAGGCGAGGTGTCCAGGTGGGTCTAGATGCCCGGGTGTGGGCAGGACGCCTGCTGGCTGCTCTGCAGTGATCCGACACAGTGCTGCCCACTCCGGATGCCTTTCCCGGGGCACACTCGGAAGCAGAGGGGCCTGCTGGGGCCGGCGCCCAGGGGCTCCCAGGACATACTGCTCATTTGCTCGGGGTGGTCAGGAGGGCACGGCAGCTGCAGAGCGAGGCCCTTGGGGAACGTGGAGGGAGAGTTTGCTGGCTCAGCTCATTTCCTTGACCTTTCAGACCATGAGCTGTTTTCCCCGAGTCCCCAGCCCTTTTGGACAGGCCGGCAGACCCGGACCCCAAAGCAGTGATGGCCCGGGGGGTTATGAGCTGGGGCACCCTCTTGTCACCCCGCATCGTGCCATCTGATCTCCCACCCCCAGATGAGGGGGTAGTGAGAGAGGAGGCTAGGAGGCTGGAGACAAGGAGGCTAGGAGGCCCAGAGGCCGGGAGCCAGGGCACGTTGGCAACATGGACGCTGCTTCCTGAGGCTTTGGGAGACTGAGCGCCCCTAAGTCCCTGTCCCCCTGACCTGGTAGGGCACCCTCCACCAAAACGCAGCAAAGAGCAGGCCTGTGTTCCGCAGAAAGCCCTGCAGTGGCTCTGAGCCCGGCATTCCCGGCCCTCTCTGTTCTCAGCCTCCTCCCCCAAAGCCCCTTCCCCCTAATGTGGCTAAAATGCTGATGTCCCTGCCCAGGAGCTGCTACCCGCTGGGCTGCCAGCCTTCCCAGCCCGGCCTTCCCCTGAGGGCTTCCTCCTCCTTCTCTGCTTAGCAAAGCCCCTTCCAGCCCACCCAGGCAGCGGCCCCTCCCCCCAGACGCCTCCCCTCGGCCCCCCGGCCCCCTCCCCGTGGCCCCCTCACCCCAGTCCCCTCCCCTCGGACCCTGGCCTGGCCACAGGGCGTCTGTCCCTGTTCTGGCCAGAGCAACATTGGCACAACTTCTACCCAGCCCCTGCCATCAGTAAGCACTCGGGATGCATGCATGCATCTTATCACACAGGAAGCATTTATTGAGCACCTACTGTGTGCCAGGGCCTGGCTGGCCACTGGTCAAGATGAGAGGATGCCCGAGGCGTGAGAGTCAGCTCTGGACTGGGTCCCCCAATACCCCAACAAATACTCCTCCCGCGAAACCCCCTCCACCTACCTCCCTGTGCCCTGGGTCCCCACCGACTAGCCCAGCGGGAGGGGGCCTGCACCCCGAGGGCCACAGCATGTGCCCCTCTGTGGAGAGCCATTCGCCCCCATCAGACTCCCCACAGGGCCTGAGAGCCCACCAGGCAGGATCCTCGAGAGGGGCAGCGCTGGCTTCCTGGCTGCCCCTGTGGTGGGGGGTGGAGGTGGGAGGGAGCTGGGGGGAGCTCCTCCAGGGCAAGCTGAGTGTGAGGGGTCTGTCTCCCCAGGACCCAGCGCAGGGTGAAGTGCGAGCATGGTTGGGATCACTTGGTGGATGGATTAAAGACAGCTCAAGTGCATGGAGGGGGGGCGGGGACAGGGTCTTGGGGGAGGGCTCCCTTGGGCCAGCATCCCAGGAGCAGGGCCCAGGGACCACCGGTGAGCTGGGGAGAGGATCGCAGCCCTCCATGGAGCGCCTGCTCGCTGGCGAACTTCCCTGCCCCCTGACGCCGAGATGGGCGTCGAGACTGTGTCACTGTGGGCACGCCAAGGCCGCTGAGGGGCTCGGGTCCCTGGACTGGTGAAGGGCTGAGATGGGATTCCCAGCCTGACCTCCTGGAAGACAGTGTCTGCGCTGGTTCAGGAGCACCATGAGCCTTTCCCCTGCGAGCTTGTCCACTGTGGCCCGGCCCCAGACATCTGAGGTCTCGTGGACTCAGGTCCCCGATGGCGGCCAGCCTCCTAATGGTGGCCTGGCTGCCCAATGCCCCCACCCCATGGCCTGTCAACGCCGGGTTTGGTAGCACAGGGGAAGGGGGGAGGAACTGGCCACCTCCTCACCCTTGGTGCCGTGCGGCCCAGCAAAGAGTTAACACTGCCGGGTGCGTTGCCAGGGCAGGCTGAGGGGGGCCCTGGGTACAGGTGCTTCCTTCCTACTCAGTGTGGGGGCGCGAGATTTACCAAATCCTCCTCCCGGGGCCTTAGAAAGTAACACAAGCTGACACTTACCCATTCCACCAATCTAAAAGGCCTTTGATTTTAAAACGTGTCATTACTCAGAAAAACACCCAAAGCCTGGGTGAGGGGTGCCCACAGCAGGGCTGGCAGGGACTGACCCTCAGGGAGGAGGAGAAACCTCCCCTATGGGCACCCCCCGCTGGTCCCCAGGGAGAGGGTGGTCTGAACACCCCCTACCCACCCCCATCAAGGTCAAGGTCAAGAAGCCTCAGGCGGGGAAGTCAGAGGAACGTGTCCTGTCCTGGGTGGGGGTGCCCCTGGGAGAGTGGCTGGGGAAGGCATGGATGCTTCTGGAAGGACAGGGCCATAAGCCAGGCAGCATTTTGAAACGTGCCACTCAAGTGTGGGGCGCACATCCAAGCCCCTCCCATAAACTTCTACACAGTAAGCCCACCCCCCAACCCAGGCTAAGCGGCTTGTCCAGTCTTAGGGTTTATGGCATCTGGTCTGGGGTCCGTGCCCACACATCTGGGTCGCAGCCTCCACACTGCCCCGCCACTTAGTCAGAAGTGACCACAAAGCTTTGTGCCTCCCAGAGGTGGCCGAGGACAATGGCTCAGGGATTGGGAGCGCTGAGGTCCCAGCAGGGAGGGGTCTGGCCCAGGCCACGAGGCCGGGCTGTGGCCCCAGGTGTCCAGCCGGCACTGTCCCACAGGTGAGCAGAGTCTGTCTGCAGCTGTGGGGCTCGAGAGCTGGCCACCTGGCAGGTGTGTGCCCACCTGGACAGCAGACCTGAGCCCACCCAGCTCCATGAGGGAGGGGCAGCTTCCATGGCATTGGCTGAGCCCCAAAGCAGTCTGCCCCTGGTGGGGGAGTGGGCTCTGGGTAGCAGCCTGTGAGGGCTCCAGCCTGCCCCTCCCTCGCTTCCCTCCCTCACCTTCTCCCTCCCCGGGGGCCTCCTGCCTGGAGAGGTGAGCCCCCACCCCCAGGTCAGCACTGGGCTCTCCAGGCTCCCCCCACCTTTGCTCCCTCTTCCAGGGAGGGGAAGTGGGGAGGGAGGGGAGACCACCCCCTGTAAGTATTCAGGCCACTGGACCAGGGACTAGTTCAATCATCTGTGGCCACTTTCCTGGGGACCCCTGGGGGCCTCTGCAGCCCACTGCTGGGCCAAGCCGGGGGTGGGGTGGGGTGTGGTGGGGTGGGGGGAAACTTTCCCCAAGGGGCAGGTCAAGACCTGGAGGCTCCCGGAGGCCACGTGAGAGCTGCTGGAACATTGCCCATCATGGACCAGCATCGGGTGGGGAGGGGGTGGGAGCCCTCGCTCCCTCATCTCACCAAGGCCCCCAAGGGTGCGATTGGCAGCCTTTGTCCTGGGCCCCCAGAAGCCCCTGTGCCTGGAATCGGGGCTTTTAGGCAGGATCTGCCGGGAGCTTGGAGAGCAGCTCCTCTGGTGGGGAAGCTGACACCCAAGGGGGGCGGGACCCCTCGGAGGGGCAGGTCCTGGGGGGGCGGGGCGCCCAGTTTATCTGCCTCCCTCCCCGCGGGGCCCTGGCTCCCTCCCCCGGGCCTGCCCTGTAACCCGACTCCTCCGGTTCCTGGCGGCGCCCCCCCTGCGCCGGGGCGGGAGCCGAGTGAGCGCAGCCCCGCGGCCCGAGTGCCACATCACTGCGCCCTCGCGCTCGGCGCCCACCATGCCGCCGCCGGGGCCGCTGCTGCTGCCGCTGCTCGCCGTCCTGGCCGCCGCCCGGCCCGGGTGCGAGCCCGCGCGGGACCCCGCCGGTAAGGCCAGAGCGCGCCCACCCGCCCCCGGGCTCGCCCCGTCGGCCCCGCGCCTGCGGCCCGGGCGGGGGCCCTGCGGAGTGCGCGCGGGGGACCCGGACCAGCTGCCAGGAGGGGTGGCACCCGGCTCCCTAAGACCCTCGAGGCCGGGACCCCGCGCCCAGTGCAGCGGGCACAGAGGGACAGCGGCTCGGGCTGGGGCAGGGGCTGAGGGGTGGGCGCGAGTGGGGTCCTTCCAGGTCAGGACACGGGGAGCGGGTGCCCCTGCAGGCGGGTCCCAGCGAGCAGGTGCCAGGAAGCTCTCCCGCCTTCCAGGAACAGGGCATTTGAGGACTCTCGGCCCCTCCCCTAACTCGGTGATGTGGACAGCAGTGTCTCCGGATGTGTCCAGAGGGCCCGGGACAGGGACGCTGCATTCCCCCAGGAGGGGTGGGTGCTCCTGGAGGGCTGGGGACAGGCAGGGGGCCCAGGGACTCTCTGGGGACGGGTCTGCACCTGGGAGGGCCCGGCTCACAGCCCGGGGTGTGGAGGAGGTGACAGCGCAGGAGGGGCCTGGGGTCCTGGGTCCCTGTCCTGGTCACACGTGCCTGCCTGTGTGGCCGGTGGCAAGTCCCACCCCTCCTGGAGTGGGCCTCAGTTTCCCTGGGTCTTTAAAGATGGGAGGGGGAGCAGCCAGTCCACTGTGCTCCGGGTGCTGATCACCAGCAGACATCTGCACTTCTGGAGGGCAGGGGTCACCTTGGGTGGGGTTGGCGGCACCGGGTCAGTCCATGGATACCTGAGAACCTGTTGGGACCTGCCGGGTGGATATGGTGGGATCGGGAAGCCCCCTCCACTGTGCTGATGCCAGTCTGTTCCTTTTCTTCTCTCCCAGCTTGGCTTTTCCCCTTCACCTCTGGGCTCGCAGGGTAGGAGGGTGTGTGTGTGGGGGGTGTGTGTGTGGGGGGGGGAGGGTGTGTGGTGTGTGCACGTGCATGCAGGTGTGTGCAGGTGTGTGCAGGTGTGTGCCTATGCACTGAGTACAGGGCATGCAGATGGAGCTCACACTGTCACAGATGGAGCCTCCCTTGGACTCCTGGACCCCTGAACTGTCCAGAACCTTAGGCTCGTCAGGGGCCTTGGCCCCTTCTTTTGGAAAGCTTTTCCTGACCCTTTCCGGGGAGATGTGCAGCCTCCCCACTCTGGATTTGCACGGTGCGGGCCTCCTCCTTCTGACCAGCCCCCCTCTGACCTGGCTGGGAGCCCCTCACAGGGAAAGGCAGGGCGCATCCATCCGGAGTGAGCACCGGTGACTTTTATACACCGAACCTTTTGTCTGGCAGGTCTCCTGTCCTTCCAGCCAGCACTGAGGTCTGTGGGAGACCAGGGCCTTCTCCAAGAGAAGTGGCCAGGGCTGGGCAGTTTGCATCCAGGCTTCTCCATCCAATGACTGTGGTGTCCTTACCGTGCCCATCACTGGGGCTTGGAGCAGGTGACCCGTCCTCCTGCTCCTGCCTCGTCCCCTGGTCTTGCAGAGGGCTCTGGGTCTTCTTGGGGAGCCTGGGGCCTGGGGTGACTTTGATTCTCCTGGGTTCAAATCCCGGCTCCTCTGCTGTTAGCTGTGTGGCCTCGGACAGACGGGTTGATCTCTCTGGACTTGTTCAGGTTTCTCATCTCTCAGAGGAGGAATAAAGCCCCTCCCCAGGTCCTGGCCGGCAGGGACCATCTATTGTCGGCTTCGAAGGGAGGGAGGGACGTGTCCAGCCTGGAGCTGGACCCTTCAGGTGAGGAAAGGCTGACACAGCGACCCCTGGTGGTCCCGGGAACCACAGTCGTGAGCGCGCTTTACAAAGCGGCTGTCAGGCCCCAACGCCAGCTGCACGTGTAGTTTAACATTTCCCAGTAGCCACATTAAAAAAGCAAGAAGAAACAGGTGGAATCAGTTTTAACGATACATTTTAGTTAACTCACTGTGGCTGTGGTATCATTTCAACCTGTAATCAATATAAAAATTATTGGGGAAATATTTCTTTTTTGCACAGTCTTTGAAATCGGTGTGTATTTGACACAGCCCATCTCCCTTTGGACTGGCCACATGCCAAGGGCTCAGTAGCCACTGTGGCTTGTGTCTGGCTCACTGGACAGCATGGCTTGACACCCTTTGAGGGGCCTTTCTGTGTTTTGAAGGCTGCAGGGGTCGAGTCTCGCTGGGCATCTCTTTGGGTCTGGGGGAGGGGGCTGGGCAGTGCAGTGAATAAACAGCACCCCCAGTATCTCGGGCTCTGGCGTTCTGTGGCCACGGGGCCTATGCCACTGAGGTGGACAGAGGGAGGACGTCGGGCATGCGGGTGCATCCCTTACCTTATGGATGGAAATCAGGCCTGGAGAGACCAAGCTGGCCATGGCCCCGCCCTGTCACGGGGCTGGCTGAGGGGTCTCGGCAGGTTGCATAGCCTCTCTGCACCCCCAATCCCTGCTGACTCCATCGTGGCTGGAACAGCCCAAGTCCCCTCTTGCTCCCCGGCAACTGTGAGCTGAGTGCTTACTGGGCACCAGGTGCCACTCTCGGCATTGCCCCATTGAATCCTCAGCCCTATGAGGTAGGTCACAGAGGGGAAACTGAGGCACAGAGCAGTCCCTACTTCCCGGAACTTCCGTGAAATAGGGAGACTCAGGGCCACGGGAGACCAGGAGAGGTCAGCTTGTCAGGTCCCTCTGTGAGGGGCCGGTCACCCATGCCGGTGATGGGTGGTGAAGAAGCAGATGTGGGGTCTGAGGGTTGCTCCTCACTTCCTCCCTGCACATCTCCCTGGGATGGGTGGGGGTCCGGGGTCAGGACCTTCCACTCCCTCCACCTCTGCTGAGGGTCTGAACAAATCTTCAGATCCCCCCATGCTCCACTCTGAGCCGGCATGCAGTGGGTGATGCGTCAGAGCTCAAGGGATGACTGGGCGAGTGTGTTTGGTTGACATTGACATTGTCCGCCTGACAAGGCCTCGGGCCCTGAGCTCACTTTGTGGGGTGCAGCTTCTGCCTTGCCCTGAGCTGTTAGGTGTCAGCTTTGGAAATGGGCACTCGGTGGTGGAGCCCTGCCAGACGGACGCTGGGTGGGGGCATGCTGAACCTAACAGATGCTGGTGTGAGGCCCTGCCTGGATTTGTGTCCTTGGTCTGTTCTCACCAACACTGGCCTGTTGTCTTTAGCTGCACAGACAGGTGGACAATGGTGCAGTATTCTGGGCAGGGTCCTTGGTCCATTTACTTTGCTCTTCTTTTTCCCAGAAGTTTGGGTTCAATCTGTCACGCCTGCCTCATTCCACGGAGAGCGGGTGGGAGCACAAGTCTGGGATATTTAAGACCATAAAGGCTGGTGAGTCACACGAGGCTGCCAGCAAATGTACTCAGGGACTCCCGGGCTGCCTGCCGAGCAGAGTGGGGTGGTCATGCCCACTGGGTGGCATCGGGGGTGGGCCCGAGCCCCTCACCCCAGCCTGCACTCCTGCCTGCTTGCACGGCGGGTGTCCAAGGGCCTGGGGCTGGACTCACTGCAGCCCTCTATTGGCTCAGGGTAGGCTGCCCAGCACCCAGATGCCTTAGGAAAAGGGTTCTCCTGCCAGCGAGGACGGCCTGGCGTTCTTTCCCTCCTGTTCTCCTGGCTGCTATAAAGCAGGAACAGTACTCGCAGGAGC
Organism: Choloepus didactylus; assembly: GCF_015220235.1. Lineage (NCBI taxonomy): Eukaryota > Metazoa > Chordata > Mammalia > Pilosa > Megalonychidae > Choloepus > Choloepus didactylus. The sequence continues at coordinate 4,497,243 of NC_051309.1, read as the reverse complement.
TGTTGTTTCTGGAGATGGAGTGTCTACCCCATGCCATCCCTGCACTGGGAGCTAATCCTGGATCATCTCCCAGAACCATCCAGAATATCCCCACAAAGCGAATATAGCGAACCCCATGCAAATCAGGGAAACCGAGGCACAGGGTGACTTGTCTAGAGTCTCCCTGAAGTGATGGGCAGGGTGGGTTTGAACCACACTGACTGCGGGGACAAAGCTATCCTGCCAAGCCGTTTGCATGAGGAATGGGCAAGCCCAAGGGAAGCCCACTGCCCCATGCCCAGCTCCACGCTGTGCAAGTGTGTGTGTGTGTGTGTGTGTGTGTGTGTGTGTGTGTGTGAGTCTTTCTGTCACCAGTTGCGATGGTGGAAGCCAGAGTTGTCATATGATCCCCTGAGGGGGAGCTGGTCCTTACACTTTTGCATCCCACACGAAGCTTTGTCGGCAGAGGGATCAGGGACTATGGTTCATCAGCCCATGATGGGGAAACTGAGGCACAAGGAGGTTCCTGAAAGAGGGCGACTGGCTGGTCAACAGCAAGGCCACAGATTCTGTCTCCCGTGTCCTTTCCTCCTTGGGGAGTTGTTGTGTTCAGTCACGTTTTCCTGACCTACCCCTGCAAATCTGAAGGTGACTTCCTGAAAGCAGCTCGTGCCCTCCTGGTCTCGCAGCTCAGGCTGGATCTGGGCTGAGCTTCCAGGGTTGGGACGCAGGCCTGTCTGCCCTCCCCGCCCCCACTCTGTGGCTCCTGCACACCTGCCAGGTCATCCTCCGCCCCGTGGCCCCATGTCCCCACCGCCCGGCCTGCCCCTCCCCTCCAGGGTCAGCTGGGATTTAGGCCTGACACCGGTTTCCCGCTCGGAGTCACTGCTTCCCTCTTGGTGTCATGGAGCCCAGGGGACCCGCTCCTGGGGGGATCCCAGAAGGTGGCACTGAGTGAATTCTGTTGTACTTGCCTTCCCAAGTCTACATGTCTGCGCTTTGCCGGGGGCATTGTTGTGTGTGGGGGGTGGCTGGAAACACCACAATTGCAAGAATAGTTATGTGGTTGATTCTTTTTTCTGGGGAGAGGGTCCCTGACCCAAGAAACAGTGGCGCACCCCACCCCTGGGGAACGTTCTTGAAGGCAGGGAGCCAGTCCTGGAGGGAAACTTTAAAAATGTGGGGTGAGGGTCACGACCTGCCGGATCCCTGGCGCAGCTCGCGGCGGCTGTGGCAGAAGCATCAGCAGTTAGGAAGGGCCGGCTGTGGGAGGGTTGGAGCTCGAAACCGGCCGTGGTGAACGGGCTGATAAACAGGGGCTCCCGCGCCCTGTGAGCCAGTCCGTGGTACTCTGCGGGTCACCCAGGCTGACCAACAGGCTGCGTTTTGCTAGGAAAGCCAGGCCACCTCCCTGGGACTCAGTCTTCTCATCTGCAAAGTGGGGTGACAGTAGTGTCTCCCTCAAAGGGTCGTTGTGGAGATGAGCAGGCGGAGGGCCTGGCGGAGGCCGGCACCCAGCGAGCCTCGGAAGGGGTGCTCAGCCCTGGGGCACGTTTCCCAGGCGGGGGCTGTGGGTGAGGGATGGGGAAGGCGCCGGGCCCTGACGGAGCTGCCGTCTCTCCTCCAGGTGGATGTCGCAGGCCCCGAGCTGCGGACAGCGGTACAGTACCTGGACTTGCCTCGCTTTTGCTTTTAGGAGTGACACGGACCCTCCCTGCTGTCAGAGCCTTTTAGAGAGTGGAGCCCACAGTTTCTGAAGGGGGTAATTGACAGTGTGGCCCATAATCAAATCCAAACCCCTCCTTGATGCGCTAGAGAGAAATCAGACGTTACAGTAGAGCAGGGAGGGACCTCTCCCCCTGCGGAGCCGCGTGTCCTAACCCTGCCTCTGCCCTCCTGTGTGTCAAATGTGGACAAAAGGAGAAGGCAGCACGAGAGAGGATAGGGGAGAACTGCTGTGCAGGGACACAGCTCCACCCCAGAGGGCTGGCTGGCTGGCCGGTGGCCGGATGAGGGCCTCTGGAGCTGGGGCGGTCACTGGGCTACGTATCCATCCTGGGCTGGCAAAATAGCATGAAAATGCCTCCTGGCATTGAAGACCCTGCTTCCTGCTGGCTGCGCTTAAAACTTCCTGGCCAAGGCAGGGCAGACGCAGGGCCGGCTGAGCCCCAGCTGTCTAACCTGGCTTCTCATCTAGGCACCCAGCTCAAACTAACCAGTTAGGGGTCAGCTGCTTTCCCCAGAGGCATGAGACGGCCTGACACCTGCGCATCTGCGGGGACTGGTTTGCTTTGTGGCTGTGTCTTCTGGAGGGCTCCACCCATTTCTGACAAACTTCTTAGTATGTCAGAGAGGAAGCCCAGGGCTGGCCTCTTTCCCATGCCCCAAGGTGAGCAAACCCTCAGCAAGGCTGGCTTTCCGGTCCCCATTCTGCAGCTGTGGAAGCTGAGCCTCGAGGAGCCATCTGCCCCAGCTCCCCTGCCACGAGGAATTGCACCCAGACCGACTGGAGCCCTCTTGGGGTCTCCCACAGGCTCTGGATTCCCCAAAAGCAGCCCGTGTCCCTGCCTCCTGACCTGGGCGGGCTCCGCGTGGGCAGAGCAGACCCTTAGCAAGTGTCTGACCAGGAGCCCCTGGTGCTTGTGAGAGGGAGTGACCGCTGCCCCCGCCTTCCGCAGCCAAGTGCGTGGCCCTGCAGCTCAGCACCTGCAGCGACGCCTCCTACAACCACACCGTCTTCCCCACCCCGCTGGATCTCCGCTCCCGAGAGGCGGTGGAGTCCAGCTCCGAGTACATCCTGCTGGGCATCCTGCACCAGCTCCTGCAGGGCCAATGCAGCCCCGACCTGCGGCTGCTGGGCTGTGCCGTGCTGGCCCCCCGCTGCGAGGGTGGCCGGGTGCTCCGGCCCTGCCAGCACATCTGCCAGGGGCTGCGGGAGGCCTGCTGGCCCGCCTTCGACGCCATCGACATGGCCTGGCCCTACTTCCTCGACTGCAGGCGCTATTTTGCGAATAAGGAGGAAGGCTGCTACAACCCCCTGGAGAAGCTGCATGGTAAGGAGGGCAGGCGGGGGGCCTGGGGCTGCGCAGTTGGGATGGCCAGCAGGGGCTCTGAGGACTCAGTGGCGCTGGACAGTCGGGTGCCGAGATGGCCCGTTAGGACAACAAGCCTCCGTGAAAGTACAATCCCTATGCACTCACTATCATGCTGCTGAAAGAGGCAGGGGAGGCACCAGCTCCGAGTGCTCCTCTCTTCCCTCCTGGACGGCACTGGGTGAGGGTCAATCAGGCGATCAGGACAGATTGGGATCAGCTCACTCCAAGGAGCCCTGGGGACCGGGGGGGAGAGGGTTTGGGCCAGGAGTGGACAGGCACTAAGTTGGAGGGGGAAAGGGCCTCAGCCGAGACCCTGGTAGGAGGCACCTGAGCTAGACAGGCAGGGACAGGCATGAGCGTAGGGGGCCGGGGGCCTGAAGTCTTGGCCAGCTCCCTCTGGAGACCACCATGCCGGCCGTGTCCCGAGCCTGGGAGGTGGCATGCAGGAGGGCGGCTCCCCCCACGAGGCTTGCAGAGACTTTGCACCTGCCTGTGGTCGGGCCTACAGGATCCCACCCGGGGTCTTGGCCAGGAGCGATGCCTCAGGAGGGGCTCGGGGGCCCATGTGCACAAGGAAGCAGGCAGAGGGGCTGCAGAGGGACAGACGCTGGTTTCTTGCGCAGACATGCTGACGGAGGCAGAATGGACCACCCTGGTGACGGGGAGTGAGCCCCACATCTCTGAAGGTGTGCAAACAGGTGCTGGGTGGCTACTTGACAGCGATGCTTGGGGGGACGGGGTGCAAGCCCTACATGGGGCAGACCCCATGCACCCTCTGTGCCTCTCCACGCAAGTCTGCTGTGCCCCCAGCTACTCTCCAAAGCAGGGATGCAAATGACGGTCTCCTGAGCCCCGCGGTAACCCTCAGCAGCCCCGTGCAGTAGAATGTTCCGTGACAAGACAAACATTCTGTTCCGTGCTGTCCCCGACACTTGCTGCTAGTCACGGATGGTTGGTGATGCTCAGGGCTACACGTGGCGCACGTTCTTATCCCGCCTTCACGGATGAGCAGAGGCTTGGGAAAGGCAAATGGCCGCAGCGTCCTCAGCCGGTTGCTCCCTTGCTGATGGGTGGGGCGATTTGTCCATCCAGCAAACAGCTGTTGAGCGCCTCCTGGGTGCCTGGCTCTGAGCTGGGACACGGAGGCTCGAGGGGACACTTGGCCATGCACAGGGGTTGCGGTCGCAGTTGATTCGTCTGGGGGGGGGGTGGCGGCCGGTTGCTAAATCCTAGGCTCCCAGGATTGCTCGGAGGGTACCGGCGGCGGGGGCTCTTTCCCGGAGGCGAGGGCGAGGCGGGGGACTTGGCCAGGTCCCCGGCGGGGTGGCGTGCAAAGTATGGAGGGCGGCGAGAAAGGAACAGGCGGGACACGGTTCTTTTAGGGTGAAGAAGCCAAGAGAGAGAGCTTTATTAGGGGAGAGTACAAGCTTATATCGGGCGGTTTAGAGGGCGGGGTAGCTGTAGGGGTTAAAGGCTTGGATTGGTTCTGAGAGGGCGCGGAGGTTGATTGAAAAGGGGCGAGAGTTGCTCCGGTAACAGTGTCTGGCAACAATGTATGCGCACTGGTGGTAATGGGAGTTGCACTGGCAACGGGGAGTGTCGGGGCAAGATAAGGGGGTGGGGAAAAGGCGGTTCCCTCCGGCAAGCCTCCCCTAACAGTGTTATTTTGGGTGAGGAAATGGGGCCTGCCTCCGGCCTCACTTTCCCAGGCCCGGGGGGCTGCGGAGGGCGCTGTCGCCCGTGCCCACCACCCTCCCCAGGGGCTGATCAGGTCCCCCAGCCCAGGCCCGCCAAGTTGAAGCACGTAATCAGTGTCCCGCATTTCCCCCTTCTTTTCTAATTAAAGGAAGAAGCTTACCGGAGAGGCCCGCTAAGGGATGAGGGAAGGGGGAGGCCGGGGAGGGGAAAAAGGGGCTGACAGTGGCTCAGCGAGGCTGGAGCTCGGCGTTGGTGTGGCGCCCGGGCGCTCGACAGGGGCCTTGCTGCTTGCGGGATGGACGAGGGTGGGGGGTTTAAAGTCGGAGGTTCAGAGAAGCTGGAGCTCGAGGTTGGTGCGATGTTCGGACGATCGAGAAGGGCCTCGCGGTCGGCGGGTTGACCGGTGGCGGTGAGGTCGCGGAGGGTTGGTTGTCATCTCGGAGTAGGGAGCGTCAGAGGTGGCGAGTCGCTGGTACTGGACTTGCACAAATGAGGAGAAAATAGCACCCGTTTGTTTCCTTACAAGCTGGACAATTCTTTCGAGCGCAGGTTTCTTCGACTCTGGAGACAAAGGTGGCGAAAGGCTTACTCGGCTCCTGGAAGAGCTTGGTGAATTTATTAGGCCGACAGGCGGAGCAGTTGGCAAACGCTCGTAAGGCGATTCCCCGAAGGATAGGCCAAAAGGTGGCAGGTACATTAATATAAGCAGATGCATTTATAAACGCTCCCGTGCCTAAGTAGGCTTCGGGGTGATGATAGACTCCAGTGGCTGCGTCTTGCTCGCTTTGCTTAGCTGCTTCCGCCTGGAAGTGAGCACGCCAATCAATGAACTGGCCGGGGTTAAGAATGGAACGGGCAAGCGAGGCCCAGTCTTGGGGGATGCAAAAGTCCATGCCGAGATCCTGCAGTATTTGGGAAGCGTATGGGCTACCTAACCCGTCCTCCTTGACGGCCCTGCGAAGCTGCTTAATAGTATCAGAGTCAATGGGATACCAGTCATACGGTTTCTGTGGTGTGGGGGTAAGGTTAAGAGGAAAGCAGCGAAAAGCACGAGAGAAAGGAGGACGCGCTTGCAGAGGGCTTGGCGCGGGAGTGGGGGTAGGGGGAGCGTTGCCCCAAGGGTTGCCTTGAGGTGTAGAAGGCAGCCAGGGGTTGTTAGTCGGTAGGGTGGGAGGGGCGGCGGCAGCTGCCGGTAGCGGCTCCGAGGGGGAGCTCGCCGAAGGGGGAGGCGGAAGTGGGAGGCCCCAAGCGTCGCAAGACGGCGGCGCGGTGGGAGTGGCTAAGGCATAAGATGGTGGACTAGCTCCGCCCTGTGAAAGGGCGGGGTAAAGCGCTTGCGGTTTCCGGCCCAGCTTAGGGCTGACGTCATCGCCGGAGCACTTCCTCCCCTCGATGGAAGAAGAAGGAGGAAGTTAGCCATCTTGGCGAGGCTCAGTGTTATTTTGTTTTTTGGGAGTCACTTCAAGCGCGTTGTTAATCTGCTCGACTAAGGACTCTGTGTCCGAATCGTGGTCTACATTAGTATCGCTATCTGAATCTGTTGACTGGGTTGATAGGGCCTCCTTGGATTTAATGGGGCCTCGATCAGGGGGGAGGGAGCCTTGAAGGCAGGAGCGGACGGTTATTAAGGTGGGGAGCAAGCCGGGAGGGAAGCGCTTGCTCTCATGTTCCATGGCGTTGGTGACCTGATTAATAAGGCGATCATAAGTAACAGGGTCCCAAAGATGGCAAGTGGTGAGCCATGGGTTCAAGGGCAGCAGGAGGTTTTAGTATACTTGCAGCTGCCGGACAGACACCTTACAGCGATGTGTATCTAGGAGACCAGCCAGAGCACGAACTTGGGGTGCTTGGCATGCAGATAGACGATTACCCATAGCGGAGTGAGAAAAGAAAAAGGGGGGTTGATTATTGAGTAAAGAAAATGAGGTAAACCGTGGTCGCGAGGCCGAAGGAGACGGCGAGAATAGAAGGCAGGAGCCTCTAGTAGCAAGAGCAGTTTGGGGGGGGCGGTCGCAAAGAGGCACACCGCGCAAAACAAAGAAACAAAGACACAAAGGACCACAGCAAAGTAATGGAGGGGAAGAGGGAAAGCTACTGGAGGAAGAGTGTTAGGAGGAATGGGGGGACATAGGAAGAGAAGACGAAAGGTAGTCGGGGGTAAGAGTTAGGTTAACACGGGAAAGGAAGAGCGGCCCGGGCGCGGAGCGGTGTGGGAGAGGCGGCTCCGGACGTGGAGCGGCGAGGGAGAGGCGGCTCCGCGGGGCGGCGAGGGAGAGGCGGCCCTTACTTTGCAGGCGAGGAGAAGGGGAGCTGGAGAGGCGTCCGGGCGAGCGGGTGGTTTTACTGGACCGCTGCGTGGAGAGGACTTTTAATTCCAGGGGGCCCCACGTTGGGCGCCAGTTGCGGTCGCAGTTGATTCGTCTGGGGGCGGGGGGTGGCGGCCGGTTGCTAAATCCTAGGCTCCCAGGATTGCTCGGAGGGTACCGGCGGCGGGGGCTCTTTCCCGGAGGCGAGGGCGAGGCGGGGGACTTGGCCAGGTCCCCGGCGGGGTGGCGTGCAAAGTATGGAGGGGCGGCGAGAAAGGAACAGGCGGGACAACGGTTCTTTTAGGGTGAAGAAGCCAAGAGAGAGAGCTTTATTAGGGGAGAGTACAAGCTTATATCGGGCGGTTTAGAGGGCGGGGTAGCTGTAGGGGTTAAAGGCTTGGATTGGTTCTGAGAGGGCGCGGAGGTTGATTGAAAAGGGGCGAGAGTTGCTCCCGTAACGGTGTCCGGCAACAATGTATGCGCACTGGTGGTAATGGGAGTTGCACTGGCAACGGGGAGTGTCCGGGCAAGATAAGGGGGTGGGGAAAAGGCGGTTCCCTCCGGCAAGCCTCCCCTAACAGTGTTATTTTGGGTGAGGAAATGGGGCCTGCCTCCGGCCTCACTTTCCCAGGCCCGGGGGGCTGCGGAGGGCGCTGTCGCCCGTGCCCACCACCCTCCCCAGGGGCTGATCAGGTGCCCCAGCCCAGGCCCGCCAAGTTGAAGCACGTAATCAGTGTCCCGCAAGGGGTCATGTCCAGGCTGGGCTCCAGTGACCCCTGGGTTCTGGTTCTGCCAGTTATTGGCCCTGTGGGGCTAAGGGCTAATCCTGGAGCTTCTTGGAGTCTCGGCCCCTCCTCTGAGAAGGAGTGACTGTTCTGGTTTGCTAATGCCGCCATTTTGCAAAACACCAGAGATGGATTGGCTTCTATAAACGGGGTTTATTTGGTGACACAGTTACAGTCTTAAGGCCATAAAGTGTCCAAGGTAAGGCATCAACAGTGGGGTACCTTCACTGGAGGATGGCCAGTGGTGTCCGGAAAACCTCTATTAGCTGGGAAAGCACGTGGCTGGCGTCTGCTTGCTCCCAGGTTGCGTTTCAAAATGTCTTTCTCCAAAGTATCAGCGTCAGCATCTCAGGGCAAACTCTGGGCTAGTACCTCCAAAGCTTCAGCAAAACTCTGCTTTCAACAGCCATCTTCAAAATGTCTCTGTAAATTGCAGCAGCGAGCTCCATCTGCTCTAGTAAACTACTCAAGGCCCACACTGAGTGGGTGGGGCCATGCCTCCATGGAAATGATCTAATCAGAGTTATCACCTACAGTTGGGTGGGTCACATCTCCATGGAAACAACCTAATCCAAATGTTCCAACCTAATGAACACTAATATGTCTGCCCACACAAGATTGCATCGAAGAGCATGGCTTTTTCTGGGGGACATAATATATACAAACTGGTACAGTGACCCAGCTCCACGGGCTCCTGTGCCTTACAGCAGCAGCGGGCAGGGGCTGCCCACCCTCAGAGGGCTTTCCCCGTGCAGGGGCAGGAAGCAGGAGGTGGGGGTGGCTGGTGAGGGCAGGGATGGAGAGGAGGACAGCCAGGCGTCCCCAGGGCCCAGCCTACCCGCCCTGGGAAAGCCCGCGGAGTCGGCTTGAGGCAGGGAGATTATCTGGGGGCAGCTCCACCACCAAACTGCAGTTTCCATCGACTTTCCTTCCCCTCAAAGACCATTTTGAGCTGAAACAAAACCACAGGTGCAGCAGATGCAGCCAACCACTCAGGGAGAAATGTTAGCTCTTCCTGCTCCCAGGATGCTTTCTGGGGGCCGGGCTGGGAGCCCCCGGGCCGGGTAGTTGGGGCGACCGCAGGCTCAGATGCCCTAGAGAGAAGGTGGGAAGCAGGAGGTGTGTGGAGCGTCGGCGGAACAAGGCCCCTGCCCGAGACCCGGAGGTCTGGAAATGTCCCCTGAGGAAACTATTGAAAGTATTGGGAAAACCCTTCTCTTCCTTCCTTGCTTCTCCCCCCTTCATTTCCTTCTTCTTTCCCTCCCCCCTTCCTCCTGCCCCCGCCCCTCCCCTCCCTCCTTCCCTCCCCCGTCCCCTCCCTCCCCGGGACAGGCGGCTCACCTTGAATCAGCCTTAATCAGCAAACACTGGAAGGCTTTGCTCTAGCGGAGCACGGAATGGAAGGAGCCTTTCCGAATTTTCTTTTGACTGACTCGCGGTGGTGTTGAAACTGTTCCCCCCGTGATGTTACGTGAACCAAGCAGAACATGCAACAGCCTTGCTCCCTGCTTACCGTCAAGCACTAAAGACTTAGCCAAGAAAGACAAAAAAGACAGAAGACAACACGCCAAACTGGTTTTGAAGACTCTGTAGGGAGGTTTTATCCTTTATCTACTGCCCTGTCTTTTTAAAATGTTCCTGATTTATTCACGATAACCTTAGGATCGCCTCTTGGGTGATCTTACTAGCTGTCGCTATCGTTATAAGTATTAGAAAGGAAAGTTTAATTGAAAGCATAAATGGGATGGCCAGAGAGTGGTGGACGCGGGGGTGGGCCCCTCACGGGGATGGGACCCTCAGGACCTGGTGCGGTGGGTGGGGGGGACGCGGGGTGCTGGGGGGCCGGGCCGCCCTCAGGCAGTCCTAGCAGGGTGGGCGGGGGGCAGGCGTGACCCCGGCGCCCCGACTCTCCCCAGGAGACCGGGAGGCGGAGGACGCTGTGCCCTCGGGGCTGCCGCCGACCTTCATCCGCTTTGCCCACCACTCCCACGCCCGGATGCTGCGCCTGCTCAGGAGGACGGCCGCCCGCTGCGCCCACATCGCCAAGACGTACAGCATCGGGCGCAGCTTCAACGGCAAGGAGCTGCTGGTCATCGAGTTCTCCAGCCGCCCCGGCCAGCACGAGCTGAGTGAGCCGCCGCAGGCTGTCGGGGGGCCCAGACGAGGCGCCCCACTCGGCCCTGGGGTCTCGAGCCCCACCAGGTCCTGGTAAAAGCCCCAGGGTGCGGGCAGGGGCTCGGGGTCTGCTCCCAACACGGGGCAGATGGCCTCGTCCGCAGGGCATGCCAGCCGCTGTCCATAAAAATGGGGCATTTGCCCCGAAGAGCCATTTTACTTGCAGGTTTGGAGGAGATGAGATAATCTGTACACTAATCTAAGCTGCTACTAGGAGGACTGAGTAGAATGCAAAATGAAGGAGGCACGTGACAGCACAAGGCAGAGCAGGGGTTCCTGCTTGCGGGGAGCTGGCTGCGTCGCTGGGGAGTCTTGGGGAGCCCCGAGGGAAGAGGCACCTCCTGGGGACCAGGGAGGCAGGGAAGCCAGTGGATTTACAGGAACTGCGGGAACGCTGGGCCGTTGTCCGTTTGCAATGCGAATTTACCGCACCCTCTGGAGGCGTGTTCTCACAACCCTCCTCTCACCTGGCCCCAGGTGGGCACATGCCAAGCTCAGCCCTGGTAACTTTGCGGCTGAGTTTCCAAGATGCTTAGGGAGCATGATATCAGGGTGATATTGTGAATAAAGCCGCTTGCCTATTTCAAACACCCAAGTCCATTTGAATTCCTACCAGGTTTAGCGGTCCCGTTTTGAAATAGGAGAGAGCACTGCGGTAAAGCTCCTCTCTTTTGTTCCTTTGGAACTGCCTTCTTGCATGGAAAACAAATTAAACTTCATTGCAGCCATAGTTTGCTAGCTGTGAACGAGCCACCCTGGCTGGCAGAGCTGGTGCTGAAGACGGTGGTAAAATCGTGTGTTCAGGGCCAGGCAGAGGATGAGGCAGGGGGCCGGGCAGACAGCATGGGACCCGGGGGACAGAGCTCCCAAGAATCTAGAATGTTCCAGCAGAGACTCAGCCCTCCCTGGCTGGGTGGCCGTGGGTGGTAGTCAGACTTTCTGTGCCTCTGTTTCCTCCGTGGCCAGGAGAGGGTGACGATGCAAACCTGCAGGGCCATCCTGAGCTGAGTCCCGGCCTCAGGGGGCTGATGGACCGGTGGCCGAGTCCTTCCCTGGCCCCTGCCCCTAGAAGGTGGAGGGTGTTGGACAGGGGCTTTCGCTCCCCCAGCCACAGGCAATGGGAGGCTCAGAGAGGCAAGGCAACTTGCCCAAAGCCACACAGCCACCAAGGCTGCCAGGTCCCATGCCCATGCTCCTTCCCACAATTCACTCATTCATTCATTCATTCATTCATTCATTGCCATCCCATCCAAGAGCCATGTAAACCTTCAATTGTTACACGGGTGAAGATCCCTGATGCTGTATGTTATATTATTATTGTATTATGTTAGTATTAATTGATTCCCTGATTTAGCATGCTAATAATTATGACTAAACAAAAAAATAAGAGCTCAACAAAACAATGACCTTAATGAGACCCTATTTTCCCCAGAGACATTTGATTCCAAACAATTACGAGTTAATCCCAGCCCTGCCCTCCAGCCCCCTTCCTGGGCTCCGGGGATTCCAGGTCCTGAGACGACCCCCACCCCCACCCCCGCCCCATCTCCTTGTCTCTCCCCAGTGGAGCCCGAGGTGAAGCTCATCGGCAACATGCATGGCAACGAGGTGGTGGGCCGGGAGCTGCTCATCTACCTGGCGCAGTACCTGTGTTCCGAGTACCTGCTGGGCAACCCCCGCGTCCAGCGCCTGCTCAACACCACCCGCGTGCACCTGCTGCCCTCCATGAACCCTGACGGCTACGAGGTGGCATCCATGGAGGTGAGCGCCCAGCACCGCAGACGTGTGGGGTCACTGCCTTCACCGGCCCCCGTTCGTCCACGTGCTGACAGTTATCGGGGTCTGCGGGTGCCTGCACGGGGCCAGGGGACGAGGATGCAGCGGGCTCGGGGCTCGGCTGGGACCCGTCCCCACGAGTAATCCCCATGGTGGATTAGACGTGACACGTGTGCAGGTGGAGAGGGGAGACGGCGCGTGCAAGTGTGTGTGTCAGCTGGGTGGGCAGGGAACTCTTGGAGGACGGGGTGTGTGGGCAGAGCCCCCCGGGAGGTGGGGAGTGGGGGGGGATGGGAGAGGAGGTCAAGGTCAAGGTCTAATGCTTCCTGGGTCATTGCACGGAGCCAGAGAGAAGCCTCCATCCCCAGCCCAGCCCTGGGGCGCTCTCTGCACAGAGACGGGGAGGGGTGTCCTGACCCCTAACTGGGGGAGCATATGTTTTTAGGGTGCCAACCTCAACGGGTGGATGAGCGGGCGGGCAAACGCACAGAACCTGGACCTCAACCGCAACTTCCCCGACCTGACGTCGGAGTATTACCGGCTGGCCGCGGTCCGGGGCGCGCGCACGGATCATCTGGCCATCCCCCAGCACTACTGGTCGGGCAAGGTAGATGCCCTCCCCATCCCCCGGAGGCTCCCGCCAGTGCCAGGGCCCCAGGGGCCCCCGGGCATCATCCTTCCCCAGTGGCCTTTGCTGCCTGTGCCTCAGTTTCCTCCCTGGGCTGCGGGTGCTCGCTGAGGGGGCTGAGGCCATGTCGGAGACCCCCCCGCCCGAGATGTTCAGAACTCTGCCCTGCAGGCTGCTTGACTGAAGACTTCAACAGAAGCTGCTCCTCTGCCATCGAGCACCGCCGAGCGCCCACTAGGCCCCAGGCATACCTGGCAGGGAGTGAGACGGTGGGGGGGGTGGGTCTTTCCTGGGGGGCATCACCTGCCTGGTGCTGTGCAAACGCCCTGAGGAGGCACCTGGCCCTCCTGGAAGCCAGGGAAGGCTGCCTGGAGGCGGTGACTGCTCCGTGAGGCGGGAGCTGAGCTCCAGGCACTAGGCCAGGCAGACCGTGGGTGGAGTCCTGGAGGCCGGGGCAGGCCGGGCTGGCACGGGGGTCCCAGAGGAGGCTGTGGACACCCCGCTGACATCCTGAGAGCCGCCTGCTCTGCCCTGGGCAGGTGGCCCCCGAGACGAAGGCGATTATGAAGTGGATGCGAGCCATCCCCTTCGTGCTCTCCGCCAGCCTCCACGGGGGCGACCTGGTCGTGTCCTACCCCTTCGACTTCTCCAAGCACCCACAGGAGGAGAAGATGTTTTCTCCCACGCCCGACGAGAAGGTAGGGGTGGACATCGCGACGGGTGCGCAGGGGAGCCCGGGGGTCAGGGAGGGAGCGGAGGAGGGGGGCCCTTGACGCCGGCCCCTGTTCTGGCTCCGTGCAGCCCACCTGTGGCATCTGTGCTCGGGCCTCTCTCCTGAGCTGGCCACATCCCACCCTGCAGCAGGGTGGCAGGTCTGGTTGCCCCTCGGGGCGGGGACCATGGCCGAGCCCCCTCTCTGCCCCTGGGGGGGGTCCCGGCTCTGGCCCCACAGCCTGGGAGCGGCTGGTGGGGTTTCGTGCCCGGGGGTGAGCTTCCGCATGAGGCCGGCAGAGGGCGGTGCTGCCATGCGCATGGCCCTTGCTCTCCTGTGGGCCCTGCCAGGTCCTGGGGGGCAGCGGGGCGCACTGCGACGGGAGAGGGAATTCTGCCCTGGCCAGTCCCTCGGGCCCCTGTGCCAGGGTCCTGGTCACGGCCCCATCTGCGCGATGGGCAGGGATGCGACGACACGACGAGTGGGACCCCTCCCCAGCTTGCTCGTTCCTTAACTGCCAGGCCAGCTGACAGTGCATGGCCCCCAGCCCGAGCCGGCCCCCCGTGCCTGGTGTCTGGAACCCCTGCAGGCCACCTGCGGGTCGCCCCCTCCCATTTTATGGAGGACAGGGCTGAGGTGGAGGAAGGGGTGTGTCCTGTGAGGGGCTGCGGGTTTCCCTCGAGTGCAGCTCACCCACACTGCACCCCACCCCCCCGCAGGTTGCTCCTGTCCTCCCCCCGGTGCTCTGTTGACAGGTCTGAGCATCCCTGGTCACTCGCCAGGCCTCTGGGGTCAGACCCGGGGCCGAGAGCCCGGGGCCGGCCTGCCTCCGCCTGCCCTGGCATTTGCACCCGGGAGTCAGGGCAGGGTCTCTGCAGGTGTGGGGCACCCCGCTGGCGGCTTTCACACATGGCTTGTTCACCCCTTGGGTCGCCTGGCAGGGGACACGGCTGGGTGCTGGTCAGCAATCAGACACCAGCCCCTCCCACCTGCTCCCTTCCTGTGTGCGGCCAGCAGTGCTGGTCCCTGCCTGTGGGGGTCCCCTGCCGAGGGTGGGGGGCAGAGCCAGAAACAGGCAAGGGCAGGATGGTGTGGCCGAGGCCCAGGCGACCTGTGCGCAGAGACCCCGAGGGAGTGCGACCCAGGGCGGGCGCCACGCGCAGGCTCCGTGCCCTGCGCCCCTCCCTCACCCATTCCTTCATTTTCTCATCCACTCATTCATTCATCCTCTAGTCACTCATTCATGCATCCACACCATCACTTATTCATTCCTCATGTATTCACTCATCCACTCATTCATTCATTCATCCTTTAGTTCATTTGCTCACTCATTAACTCATCCAGCTCTCCATTCATTGACTCCATTCATTCACTCAGTCCTTTACTCATTCATCTATTCACGTATTCATTCACTTGTTCATTCATTTGCTCATTCATTCATCCATTCATCCATCTATTCACTCACCTGCTCATCCATCCATCCATTCACTTATTCATTCACTCCATCACTCAATCATTTGCCCTTTCACTCACTCTTTCATTCACACACTCATTCACTCTTATTGCTACTCATTCACTCATCCATCCATCCATCCATTCCCTCACCTCCTCGTTCATTCCCTCACTATTCACTCCCATTCATTCACGCTCTCAGTTGTTCACTCCTGCAGCCAGCACGGGGGAGGTTCTGTGCTCAGAGCTCAGGACGTGCCCCTGGGTTGGCTGGGGGTCTCAGGCCCCCTGCACTGCCAGAGAGCGGCGGCAACACCGGGCATAGCGTGTGTGTCTGGGCAGTGGGAACCGCCCACCTGGGGTCCAGTATCTCCGAGTCTCGGGCCCCGAGGCCGAAGATGTCCTGTGGGAAGCAGTTTGCTCAATGAGTCCCACTGGAGTCAGGGAAAACGAGCCTCTCCTCCACCAGCCATCAGTCATCGATCGATAATCATTCGCCTCGCAGCCAGCGGTGTCTCTGTGGAAACCAGAGTCCCCGGAGAGGCACTGGGGTGGGGGTGTGGGGGGAGAAGGGCTGGCCGTGGCGTCCCCAGGTCGCCCCTCCCCAGCCCTCCATGGCGCCCCTGACCTCAGGGGATTCGAGGCCCTCTGGCCTGGTCATGGCCGCCGGCTCCACACCTCTCACCGCCCTTCCACCCGCCACTCTGCCGAGGTTCTGCTCCGGACTCAGCCACGCTCGGTCCTTCCCACCAAGCCCCGGCCAGTCGCATCTCACGGCCCCGTAGCCTCGTGCCTCGGGTGGTCCGCCGGCTGCTGGGGCAGGGCCGGCTTTCTCCTCGGTCCTGGGCCTGCGATCCCAGAGCGCCAGGTCGGCCGAGCTCTGCCCCCTCCCACGGCCCAGCGTAGCCCACCTTGTTCACTTCCAGACCTTCTAGCTGTGTCTTCCCTCACCCCTGCTCCTGGCAGCCAGACCGGGAGCTCCGGAAACATCCTTGTCCCATTTCCACTCGCCCCGTCCGGTCCTGCGCTGAGCCAGGCCTGCCCCTCAGGCACCCCGAGGGTTGGGGGACTGGTACGGACTTCCTCTGCTCCCCGAGAGCTTGCGGGTCAGCAGCTGCCTCCCAAGCCCCAACCAGGGTCCTACCAGTGACGGCGGGCGAGAGGGAGGGGGCAGGGGAGGGTTTTCAGGGGACAAAGAGTAATGGGGTGCTGCCTCAGGAGCAGGCTCTGGGGACAACCTGCTACTCCCCCTGCCCCCAGAACCCACAGCCTGTTTTGCAGATGAACAGTGGAGGGTTGGAGAGCTTGAAACATGGGCCAAATTTGAGCAGATATAGCTTTTCCGGCACCTGCAGAAAGAAGGTTCTCTCTTTTTGGCATGTTCATTCTAGCTGGGGAGACCCTTGGAGATGCCTCGGCTGTAGGCTGGAGCCTTCACCCCCTGGGTGGTGTTGGCACGGAGCAGCCAGTGGTGGCAGAGGCTGCTGGGCTGCCACCTCGGCAACCAAGGGACGTGCGTGGGACATATTGGGGTGCTCAGACTGTGTATGTGGGACCCAGCCTTACCTCAGAGAAACAAGACCCATCTTCTGCCTCGCCCAGAATCCCCCGATCCCGGGTTCTGAGTCTCCGTAGCCCCTGCTGGGGCCTGGAGCTGCTCCCCTAACTGAGCCCGCAGCTCTGCCCCCTCCCGCCAGCCTTGTCCTGGGCTGTGGGGCCCTGACGAGCCCAGGGCAGGTAGCCCCATTCATCCATCTGGCCCAGAGTGGGGGGCTCTACCCCATGGCAGACCCTTTGCCCAGTCTGGGGACATGCAGATGGCTGAGACCCTGCCCCCAAGGGAGGGCACAGGGGAGGGGCAGTGACTAAAGGGCACTCCAGGCTGGAAGGGGGTGGTCTCTATGGGGGAGGGGGCCTCTGTGCTGTCCAGGCACCTCAGCCCACACCCAGAGCCGCCCCACCCAGGGGCTCCTACCCAGGAGGCTGGGTGCTCTGTGAGCTGTGTCTACTCTGCCAGCAGCCATGGAAACCACACACAGTCACCGAGTCCCGTCAGGAAGCTGCTGGCGCTGACTGCCCCCCCCCCCCCACCGGGGACTTGGAGTGACGGTTCTCTCTAGTTTGCCCCCACCCCAGCCCCCATCCCTCCAACGGCCCCTGTTATCTTGCCTCTCCCCACAACCTGTCCCCTGCATGGCCGCAGGGAGCACTGCCTGAAATGCAGAGGTGACTTGCCGTGTCCCCTGCTGCGCCCTCAGGACAAAGCCCCGACTCTGCCAGATGCCCGGGGCTCCACGTCGGGCCCATGCACCCTACACAGGAGCCCTGAGCTCCAGGGTCCCGCCTCGGGCCTCTGCACGTGCCGTGGACCCTGGCCCTTCTCCCACACGTGCCGCAGCGGTCAGCTCCGATGGCCCCTCCACCAGGAGGCCTTTCCTGAGCCCACTGCCCCCTGGCTCCTGGTCTCCGCCCGGCGGAAGCCTCTTTCACAGTCTCCTTTCCAGATGTTCCAGCTGTTGGCCAGAGCCTACGCAGATGTGCACCCCATGATGATGGACAGGTCGGAGGATAGGTGTGGGGGCAACTTCCTGAAGAGTGGGGGCATCATCAACGGGGCTGACTGGTACAGCTTCACTGGAGGTGCGGGCCCTGGGTGGGCATGGCGAGGGCTGGGGGAGGACACGCGGGGGGCACTGGCCTCTTTCCACAACTTGCTTCTGGAACATTCCCGGCGAGCAGACACGCCCTGAACCCTGTGGGGAGCTTCCTCTCAGAGGATGTGAGCATCAGGGCCGGGCCGGCTTTAGCTCTAGTCGCTGCCGGGATTGGAAAGAGCGCCATGTCCGCCGTTTCGGAAAAGTGCGGCTGTGACTCCCCGTCGCCATGTCTGCAGCTTATTTAATGGACTCTCACAGTTCGTGATTCTAGCTGAAGCCAGTTCCTCTTTTTTCCTCCTGGGAGTTAAGTAGGGTTGCCAGATGAAACTCAGGACACCCTGTCAAATTTGAATTTCAGAAAAACGATGAGTTATTTAGTACTGCGTAAGTATGTCCCAAGATTGCAAGGGATAGACTTATACTAAAAATGGATTTGTTGTTTCTCTGACATTTGAATGCCACTGGGCGGCCTGTGCAGGTGAAGATGTTGAAAGTCATGATGTGGGGTGTGCTTTCCACCCTGCCCTGCCCCATCTTGTGATTTGTGCATTTTGCAGATGAGTTTGAGCTTGGTGAGGGAAGGGACCTGTCCGAGGCCCCACGCCACAGCAGCAGAGCTGGGATTCCCACTTGCCACCACTGGGTGCCCTCTGCTCCTGCTCAGGCTGGGTGGATGGCCCCTGCTGGGTGGCCTTTGACAGCTACTTGGGTGCAGGCTCCTGGCCTGGGTCCTTCCTGGAAAATGGAGCTGATAAGACCTCCCCCGCCAGGCTGTTGTTGGGACACAGTCTGCGGAAAATCTGGGGAAAGAGATGCAAGGATTAACTGGTGTGCAAAGCTCCTCGGGCCTCCAGGCCAGGGGAGGGGACGGTTGCTCAGGGCCAGAGGCAGCTGGGGCCCCGCGGGCTGCCGGCTTCCCTACTGGAGACGGACGCGCTTTTTGCACATAGAGAGGCAACGTGGGGTGATGGGGCTGAGCCGCGGACCCTGGGGCCACACCGCCTGGGCTCAGGGTGCTGACCTGGGGGTCTGTCCACTCGGTGACTGGCTTCTCGTCTGTACAGTGGGGTTGGGGGGAGCAGCGGCCACTGTGCTGGCTGCTGGGAAAGCCGTCCAGCCCCTGCCTTGACCCCCGTGATGTCCCCCCAGGCATGTCTGATTTCAACTACCTGCACAGCAACTGCTTTGAGATCACGGTGGAGCTGGGCTGCATGAAGTTCCCCCCCGAGGAAGCCCTCTACACGCTCTGGCAGCACAACAAGGCGTCACTGCTGAATTTCTTGGAGACGGTGAGTGCTCGGCGGGGGCAGGGGCGCTGTCTTGGCCATGCCCGGGTGGGGGTGGGGCCGGCTGGGCCCCGAAAGCTGATCCTCAGGCCTCCTCGCCCTGGACCCGAGGGGTGTTATCCTTGCCCCTCCACGTATCCAGTGCATTATCCTTCATTCATTCATTCATTCATTCGGTCACCTCTCCTCCCATGTGCCAGTCTCCTGCTGGGTGCTGGGGACACCAGGGGGCAAGCGTCAGAGCCTATAGGATCATGATTAAACAAGGGGCAGCCCAGGGGAGCTGCCTGACCCAGTACCCGAGACCTGGGGTCTTCCTGGAGGTGGCAGCACCTGGGCTGCGTGTTGAAGAATAAGCAGGAGAAATCAGGCAACGGGACGGGGAGTGCTCCAGGCAGAGGGGATGGCACGTGCTGGACCCAGGCCTTTAGGAGACCACAGGCCATTTGAGATTGTTAGGGTCCCCATGGTTGGAATGAGGAGTCATGGTGGCACTGGGGGAGGGGCCGAGGCTCTTGGCACCGGGGTGTCTGTGTGGTCCAGGCAGGGGCCCTGGGGTGAGTCTGCCCCCCGGGCAGGGAAAGCACAGGCAGGAACGGGTTGGCAGAGGTGCAGGGGGGTGGCAGGCCAGGCCCCCTGGGACTAACCCCCCATTGTGGGGCTGAGACCACCCCAGAAACAGGCAGGTGGGCCGTGAGGGGGGCCACTGAGAACTTAAATTTTCCCTGGAGAGCCAAGCCTCCCAGCAGTTTAGGGACAATGTCAAATGTCCCACCGCCTAGGCCAGCTCTGTCCCATTCCTCAGTTTCCTCAGTGTTCCTCCCAGCAGGGTTGTGGCGGGATTTTAAATGAGGCAGTGCTTGCAAAATGAAAGATGATACTGTGGTTTTGTAGAAGTCTCTGCTCCTTGGTTTTTTGAGTATTTAGACACCTGCACGCTGGCACAGGTGTCTAAAGTCCAGCAGGCCCCAAGGGAGAAGCAGGGTCATCCTGAGCCAACAGTGGGTGGTGAGCGGGGCTGCCTGTATTACAGACAGAAGGACAGGGCGTGCTAGGGAGGGCAAGGGCTGCTCAGGGGTCACTGGGCCTTAGTAGGGCTTTGTTCTTGGCTCAGCACCTGTGAGGCAGCTGGAAGAAGAGACTGAGGGTCAGAGAAGAAGAGACTTTGGTTGTGCCCTGTACAATGCCAACCAGCCACTGCTGGGAGTTCGAGCCCAGATCTGCCTGCCCCAGAGCCCTGTTTTTGTTCGTGAGCCCCTCCTTCCTAAAAGGACCAAAAACGTGACCTAGGGGAGCCTCCCTGAAGCAGCCCCAGATAAGTGACGGTTACTAGTGCTGTTTTAGCTTCCTCTTTATGGCTGTGCCAGCGACCTCTCGCAACTTGGGGTAATTATGATCATTCAATAAAGTCTCCAGGCCAGACCATCCGCTCATTTCATTTTACGGCTGTCTGGTGAAAAATGAGTTTTAAGGAGCCTTAAATGGGGCTGGGATCGCTCTGTGGATATTGTACGTGAAGCCTTGGGATAGACAGATTTAATGGTGAGCATGATGCCGTGGAAGTCTGGGCCGCAGCGTGGCCGGCCGCCGCCATGGACGACCCTCCTGTCAAGCCGCCGATGCCGTCTGATAAGCGCTGCGCCTGTCGAGGCCAATTGGGGCCGCTTCCACGGTGATGCTGACCAGGCCTGGGGGGCCTCGGGGTGGGGCAGGCATCGCCAACCCCCTTTCCCTGCAGAGCTGCCCACCCCTATGTGTGTGAAGGTGACACGTCAACCCGAGAGCAGGGACCGAGCAAGATCTCCCCGTGCAAGCTGACATGGAGAGTGGATGTCGCGGTCAGCCAGGGACACAGGGTGCCCAGGGCCTGGGACAGCATCGAATGTGGGGGATTCGTGAACTCTGGTTGCTGACTTGGGGAGCTGGAGGTGGGGGAGCCTGCAGAAGGGAGGGGCAGCCCAGCTGGGTCATGCTGGGCCCCCCGGGGACCAGGTGGGGGCCGGGGGACCCTCCGTAGGAGAGCAGGAGCACAGACGAGAGGATAGTGTGGCCTTCACTGCCCACCAGGAAAACCTCACTTTTAGCTCCAGCCCCCCACAAAGGTCCCTAAGGGGTGGTTTTGGGGTTTACCTGTATTGAGCAGCCACCCATGAGTAATGCAGGGCCTGGAACACCCAGGTGTCGGCAGGAGGGCAGCAGCCAGCCTCCCCCGATCCACCACGGTGGGGGGGCTGAGGCCCCACTCGGGAGGTTCTGGTCACAGATTCACGTGCTCCAAGGTTGTGTAATTTTTCCATCGCTTTGGATTCAGCCAAGAAAGAGGAGATAGTTGATAAAGTCTGGTTCTTGGAGCCCTGCACACTGGGAGCTAACGTCTCCTTCAGGCCTCAGTCCAGCCCCACAGCCCACCAGCTGCAGGCCCTGGGCAGGCCACTCACCCTCAGCTTCCTCGTCTGAAAAGTGTGGGGCGAGGAGGATTAGACGTGTTCGTGCATGCTAACACCTTAGAGCTGGTAACGACAGCCAGGAAGTCCTATAGCAGCAGCCTCTGGTTTCATTTCACTTAAACCCATTTCACAGGTGAGGACACTGAGGCACAAAGAAGCAGGTGACTTGCCCATAACCAGGAGCCCCTGGGACAAGTGGGTTCCCTCGCCCAGAGGAAAGCAAAGCCCCTCGCGGGTGCACATTCCTAGGCAGGGTGAGAAGAAGGACGTCTCTTGCCAGGTGCATCCTGACTCCTGTGGACTCGAGGCATTTTTGGCTTTGAGGACCCCTTTCCTCCATTAAAAAATATTAAAAATTATATTTCTATGACTTTATTGGTATAAAGACAATATATTAGCATTATATGTTATATATATTTCTTGGACCTAAGATTTTGATTTTATCTTCAGACTTTGAAAGAAATGAAGCCATTTTCATGGCCCGAGGGAAGGGTGGGCCCTGGGCCTGAGCCTCTGGGGGGGATGGCCCCCGTGGGCCTGCGTTCAGCCTGGGGCCCCCTGGAGCTTGCTGGGCCGAACTTCGCTGTCACCCCACTGTCCTAGTCTCATTGGACAGACCCCAGGTTGTTCTCAGCTGACCAGGGCGAGGGCACTTTGGCTTGTTCACTGTCAGTTTTTCTTTTTAGAGGAAACGTGGGTGGTGTCCGGCAGGCCTGGCAGGTGCTGTCTGTCTGGAAAGCAGGGCCTCGGTGACCATTACGCTGTCTGGGTGCAGAGCACAGGCTGCTGTGCTCAGGCCGGTCCGTGGGGACGGCAAGGCAGCCTGGGGTCCCGGGCCCGTGGCTGCACCCCCGTGAATTCATTCTCACCCCAGCCTTGCGTGGGATGGGGCAGCCCCTTCTTGGTGGGCAGGAGGTGCTGACGTGCAGCAGCCCCAGGTCTGAGGTCCAGGACTGAAAGCAGGCTCAGACCCCGGGTCCGTGTCCCCCCGCCGTCCCCCACAGACTGCCATCACTGGGCTCGGGGCATACGCAGGGAAGGGGCTTGGGGGCTGGAAGACGAGCATCACCCGGCGTTTCCACTTGGAGGTGGACTTGGCCAGACCCTCAAGCAGAGTCACAGGGTCACCCATAAACCCGGAATGTTCCAGGGTTGCTTACCGATGGGCGGGGGATGGCAGAGGTCGGGTCACCTGCCACCCTCGTTTCACAGAGGAGGAAACCGAGGCCTGGATGGGAAGCCATTTATTTAAAATCGCAGCGTGGGTGGGACGGATCCCAGGCCTCTCAGCTGGGTGCTTTCCCAGAGCCCCGGACTCTGAGGAGCGTCACAGGGAGCGGGATGGGGTGTTGGGGTCTCCTGGGGAAGATGTGTCATCTCGCCCCATCCTGGGTCTCCCCAGGTGCACCGAGGAATCAAGGGCGTGGTGATGGACAAATTCGGCAAGCCGGTCAAAGATGCCCGCATCATAGTCAAGGGCATCCGCCATGACATCACCACAGGTAAGGCCTTCCCGGCTCTCGCCCGCAGCCCGTGCTTCCCAAAACCGCAGCCAGGGCACCAGGAGCAGCTCAGTGTCTGTCTTCAGGCCGGCCCCGGTCCGCGGGGCTAGGAGGGGACCTGGCTGCCGCCCGGGCTTCTTGCCATGCCCCCTGCAGCACTGGACACGGGGGGAGGAGCCTGCTCGGGTCATGGTCGCCAAGTGACAATCGGCGTGCATTCTGTATTTCTCGAGAAGTGCCGGTCTGCTGGGAAATTACCCCCTCAGAGACTGCAGGGGTCGCCAGCTCCAGTCCACGAGCCCTTCCATTTATATCCCAGAGCTCACACCCTATCGATCACCACATGCATCCAGCCCAGGGTGGGCTCTGGGTTCCTTCAGGGATTTCAAGTCGATTGAAAAATTACAACCCACTGTGACATGTGTCATCAGGCAGAGATTCAGATGGGGAGGCATTACCAACTCTGCGTGAATTGGGGATGGGGGACAGGAAAGTCAGTGATGGCTGCCCAAGTGGGGCTTTGAAGAATGAATAGGAGTTCCACAGAAGGATGAGATGAAAAGGACGGTTGAGGCAAATGCAAAACAAAGTACAAATTTGGGGTCTGCCTGCCCCTAATGCTGACCCCCTCCCTCGACCCCACCTGCCCATTGTGCCAAGGTGGGATCCTGAGTCTGGCCTGAGCAGTGTTTTTATTCTGTTTCTGCATAGCCCCAGATGGCGACTACTGGCGACTGCTGCCCCCAGGCTCCCATGTCGTCATTGCCCAGGCCCCCGGCTACAGCAGGCTCATCAAGAAGGTCACCATCCCTGCTCGGCTGAGGCGGGCGGGCCGGGTGGACTTCATTCTGCAGCCGCTGAGCGCAGGTCCCAGGAAGTCCCTCCACAGGCACCGGCCTGAGCCCCGCGACCCCCTGGAAGACGGCACCCTGCTCGGGGAGGCGGGGGGGGCGGGCCGCGAGCCCCCCGGGGCCCGGAGCTCGTCCTCTGCCGGCGGTGGCAAGCCGTGGTGGTGGCACTACTTCTCGGTGCTGGGCCCACACAAGCCGCGCTGGCTGCTCAAGTACTAGGTGCCCGGCCGCCGCCGCTCCCGGGGCTCGGGCTCTGGATTTGGTCTTGCACAGAGATTCCACAGAGCCGTTTCCATTTTATTAAAAGTGTCTTTACCACCCTCGACGGTGACGAAAGTCTTTGTGCGTGATGGATGTGCTGGAGGGGACGGGGCACACCCGGGGCAGCAGAAGCTGAGACGTGGGGTCCTGGGCTGGAGTCAGACGGACAGGAGGATGGCACGGTGCGGGGATGGGGGCATAGCCAGTGACCACCACGGCAGGGTCAAGGCCTCAAGGCCAGGCCTGCTGGCAGGAGCCTCAGCCCTGTAGCCTTGCCCGACATCACACTTGGGGGTGGGGGTGTCGTGGGCTTCTGTGGGGTCCCTACCAGGAGGATGGTCTCTCTGCAGCTCGTCTCATCCTTTGATGCTGCCTTCCTGGGTCCAGGTCCACCTGTGGCCCCGACTCCCCCCAGGGTCCCCTGCCAGCCTTCTGCTCATCCTGGTGTCTGCCAGGCAGGGAGTTGCATGGCCTTGTCCCGGAAGGCGCGTGTAGAAGGCACCCGGTCCACGCGGTGGGCCCCTCCTTCCCTCCTGTGTCACGGGGCTGACCCCACGCAGGAGCGGGAAATCCAGTTTTGGAGGGCTTCCTGCCAGCCCACGCCCCAGCGCAGATAGCTTCAGGTCCATGGCCGAAGTTGAGAGCAGCAGGGGCTTGCGGTCCTGACATTTTGCAGGTGGGAGAAGGGGCTGGGGCTCCCTCCGGTTAGAACATCCTGCACCATTCGGCCCTTCACAGATTTCCCAGCAAGGCACGTATGTACCCAGTTTGTCGACATCTCACAGCTTTCTGAACCCCTCCTCCCGTACCCTCACTCGTGTCTGGTGGGTCCAAGGATTAGCATTTATTCGGCCCCACTGTGTACTGGGTGCTGTGGAGCAGGGATTTCCACACCCACCCTGCAGATGTGGGTGCAGCGCAGACAGCTTGAGGGACTTGCCCAGGACTTGGAGCGTGTTGGTGGCTGGCTCTGTCCACTGGCAGGACACGTGTGTGTGGCTTGTGGCTTTCCCTGCAGGTTCACCCACGTGCTCCGTCCCCGGTTGTCCGGAGGAGAACAGGCTCCTGGAGATGTGGTGGAGTGGAGCTCAGCCAACACCTGGCTCGGGCTGGGAGCTGTGGACTGGGCAGGGGTTAGAGACCAGGATGAGGGCACAGCCCCCCGTTAGGGTGCTGTGGAGGGGAGGGGAGGGGGAGCAGGACAGCGTGGAGTGGGGGATGGGGGCAGCCAGGATGGGCGTCCTCTCCACAGTGGCCCTTTATTCGTGCTCGCCTCATCCAGCTCTGGCCAGTGGGAGGCTCCAGGGGGTCGCTGTCCTCGACGACGTCATTGCTGGCTGGGGAGGTGATGCTTCTGTCTTCTCTCGCTCATTGCCATTTGCTCCAGTCTCCCCTCTTATGGTGGAAATTCTATGTTTTATTCTCTAGTCTATTGTTTTCTGTATCTGGGAAACAGAACCCGGGCTCCAGGGGTCACAATGGCTCCTGGGGTGGTCATAGTTTCTATGCCTTTCAGAGGACAGAGCTAGGAATGTTAATTTTAAAGGGAAAATACAGCCTGAGTTCAAATTGGCCCTTCCAGTTTAAAGCCAGGATTTCTGACTTTATCTTAACTCCTTTCTCCTGTGTTGAGGATCCCAATTTTCAACACCAAGAATAAAGAATTAGCATTTCATATAGTTGCTCGTTTGTTTTATCACATAGAGCACACAGTGCACTCAGGCTCAGAATGACATCACCAACCCAACCACCACCACCATGATTACTGGAAAGTTTAAGATTGTCTTTATTTTTCTTTGCGGTTACTCTCGTCCTGCAGTATAGCCCATTAGGGATTGTTGGGAATTGAATCGTGCCGCCCACAAGGCGTGTTCAAGTCCTGCCCCCAGGCTTGTGGTGAGGACGCATTTGTAAACAGGGTCTTCGAAGATGCTATTAGGATGAGGCCAAACTGAACCAGGGTGGGCGTTAGTCCAACATGACTGGGGTCTTTACAAGTAAAGGAAAATTGGGCCTGGAAGTGCAAACCACAGGAGGGGACAGAGAGAGAGAGACGGCCGTGTGATGGAGGCAGGGACTGATGGCCGCCGGCCCAGGACACGGCAGGCTTTGAAGAGCAAGTGGCCTGCTGACACTTTGATGTTGGATTTCCAGCCTCCAAACTATGAGCCAATCGCTCCCGTTGTTCAAGCCAACCAGCCGCGGTGTTTGTCGGAGCAGTGCTGGAAAACAGATAGGGATACGAGGTCAAATTACTAGCTTTTGCTTTTCTTGGCAGCTGAAGATACCAAGTGCCATGGAGCAGCAAAGAACCACAACCACCTCCAGAAGCAGGTCCCGTGACAGGGGGAAAGTGCAGGCAGAGCAAAAACCCAGAGGAGTGTCCACTAAGGACAATGAGCCTTCTGGAGGAGATGGGCCATCCCTCAATATCCAGCAATGAAAAGGCAAATACATAGACTCCAGAGCCATGTGCAGACATTCTGGACCTAAAAATCGTGGTCTGTAAACCAAAATCCATTTATTGGCTGAAGTAGAGGAGAGACGGGTCCCCTTGAGTTCTGAATTAGTGTCGGGGAAGGCTGAGTAGGAGAATACGCAGAAATGCAGGGCAGAAACGCAGCCATGAGGGAATCAGGAGGAAAAGAGATTTTAAGGACAGATACAGCAGCCCTGATATGCAAATAATTGGGGTGGGGGAACACTAGAAAAAAATGTTTTTCCAGCTAAAGAAGTCTTCAAGCCTGCAGACTGAAATGGCTCACGATGTTCTAGGGAGGGCTGGCATAGAAAGACACAGAACCGGGTGTGTCCTGGTGAAATTCCTGAACTCTAAGAAAAGCAAAAATCCACTAAGCTTCCATGAAGAAAAAGAGAGGAGAAAGAGCCAGACTGGAAGACACTTGTCTCTGTTTCCTGTGGCCACTGGAACAAATTACAGCACCCATGGCCACGTAAAGCAACAGATGCTGATTGTCTCACTCTTCTGGAGGCCGGATGTCCAACATCCAGCAGGCCGTGCTCTCTCGGGGCTCCGGGGGAGAAACCAGGACTGGCCTCTCTCCTGATTCCTGGGACCGCCATGACCTTGGCTTTCCTTGGCTTGTAGCCACCACAATCGCCGCTTCCATTGCCACTGGGCTTCTCATCTGGGTCTCTGATGTGCCCCCTCTGCCTCCCCATGAGGACACCTGTGACGGCATTTAGAGATAATTCTTGGATAATCCAGAATCCTCTTCTGTCTCGAGATCCTTCACTTAATCACGCCCGCAAAGACCCTATTCCAAGGAAGGTCAAACAGGTCCGGGAATCAGGATGTGGCTGTGTCATTATGGGGGCACTGTCAGCCCAGCAGGATGGTGGGCAATGTCCTCCGAGCGCTTGGAAGGAAGGCTCTGCCTCCACACTCCCACACCCCAGGCGGGTCATCCTAATAAACGACCATCTAAACAGCCGACACCCACTGGAACTTTTCCTTGTCCAGGCCCAGAGCACTTCACCAGTATCAGTTCGTTTAATTCTCACACAGCCAGAGGCGAGAGGTATTACAATTTGCACCACTTTAAAGGCACAGAAAGGTTAAGTAACCTGCCTACAGTCACACAGCAGGGTTGGAAGCCAGGACATCTGGCTTCAGGGCGGCCCTGTCCCCCAAGCACTGCCTGAATGCCTCTTCAGAGAGAATTCCTGGGTCTCAGAGAAACAGGTTTCCAGATTTTCCAAGAGTAGGGAATCTAGCACCCACAAACTCATCTGAAGAAGGATTTGAGAAAGAATCTCGAGCAAACAGCTGCCAACTTAGCACAGACACCCAGCCTAGAGGCCAGAGATGAGGGCAGCAGCAGGGCTAGCCTGCTGAGCTCCAGGTGAAACTGAGGGACACCCTGGAATGGGGGGGACATGTGGTTTAAGGGCTAGCAAGGAGCCTGGAGGCTGACTGCAGAGCCACTGGCTGCAAAGCTGCTCAAGTTTCCTCCATAGTGGGTCAGGGCACAGAAGGGAGAAAGGGGCTCAAAAGGCCTTGTGCAGGGGGTTTGGGGCAGAGCCTGCAGCCAAGGGGTTGTAGGGGGTTGTTGGGTGGGTGTTCTGATTTTGTATAATAATGTAGAGCCTGGAGTTTGATCTCCAGATTGGAAAAGGGAAGGTAATCCCTGGTAGAACAGAAAAGCCGGGAGAACGCACAGATGCCAACAAGGGGAAACTAGCAACGTGAGCAGGCAGCTGAAACACGGTGTTGGGGATCAAATCGTTTCCCCATGAAGACATGCCCTGGTCTCAATCCACAGCCCGTTTGTAAACAGGACATGGGAAGCCGCTGTGATCGGTCAGGGTATGGACTCACCTGGGGAGGAAGGTAGGGCTGGGTCCACGTGGCTTATACACCTT
Organism: Choloepus didactylus; assembly: GCF_015220235.1. Lineage (NCBI taxonomy): Eukaryota > Metazoa > Chordata > Mammalia > Pilosa > Megalonychidae > Choloepus > Choloepus didactylus. Next base: position 4,469,247 of record NC_051309.1, on the reverse strand, counting down.
ATAAACGAGGGCAATGGAACTGGGGAGTGGAAGCCTGGGGTCAGCGGAAACCAGGAGCAGTCCCAAGGAGACGGAGGTTGCCAGGTGGGGAGGATGGCCGAACGCTGCCGCCTCCAGGAAGCCAGCCCTGCCAACGTCTTGTGTTGGACTTCCGGCCGCCAGAACCATGAGACAACACATTCCCGTGAGTTAAGCCAAATGGTTTATGGTCATATGGTCCCTTTCATAGCAGCCCTGGTGAGCTGAGACACAAGAAAAAGGCAAAAGAGGACACAGAAAGGAAAAAAAAAGGAACATAAAACAATACGGAGATAATAAAATGAGAACTATCAAAATGTGAACAGGCTGAATTCTGTTAAAAACAGAGACTACCAGGCTGGTGAAAAGTCAAAAAGTAGCTACATGTGCTTTAAAGAAGGCTGCTTACACGGCAGTGAGAGAGAATGCTTGAAAATCAATGCAAGGCCACAGAAATACACAGCAAATACACAAAAGGAAAGTGAGGTTTTGTTTTTTGTACAGAGAAGGTGGATTTAAAGTTCAAAAGCACTAAACAGGAAAGAAAGACATGTTGAACAATAAAAAGAACAATTTATGAACAAAAGATACAATAATAAATTTGTATTATACACTAATCAACTTAGCAGCCAACCGTATGAAGCCAAGTTATTTAAACATACAAGGAGAACTTAAAGCATAATTTCAGAGAGAATCGCAATGTACCTTTTTCAGATTCAGATCAATCTATGGTATAATAAATCATTCAATTAGGTTTTAACAAACTGAATCACATAATCAACAAACTCAATTTAATAGCTGTATACAAAACATCTCATACTCCAAATAGACATTATACATTTTTCAAAGACCCAGTGAGCATTTATAGAAGTGGATAATGTGCTTAGCCACAAAGAGAACCTCAAGAAAAATTTACAAGGTAAAGACTTAATAGGTCACGTTCTGTAATTGTATTTTAGTAAAATTAGAAATAATAAAGCAAATGTTACCCAAACAAAAGCTTTGCACTTGGAAATTAAGAAGCACACCCTTAAATTAAGCTCTGTAGTGGAGAGGAGGTGCAGCCGTGAGGTGGAGAGCCAGTGGAGTGGATTAACCCTGTGGAGGTCTACTTCTAGTGGAAGAGTCTGGGCTCTGCCTCACCAGGTTGTCAGCTCAGGATGCCCCACGGGAGGCCCAGGGTCCTCCGTCTGTGGCTCTGTGATCCCAGGGACGCCCTCACCCTCCAGGCCCCAAATGCCTCACCAAGACTCCTGCACTCAGGAGGGAGAAGAGCTGGGCAGGGCCCCCGGGCTGTCCCATGGCTTCTGCGCACATCCCATTGGCTAGAACTTAGTCACATGGCTATACCTGGTTCAAGGGATGCTGGGAGATGTAGTTTTTTTCCTGAGTGGGGTGTGCTCAAATGAAAACTGAGGGATCTGTTCCTATGGACAAAGAGAGTGGATTTGGAGGACTCTCTGAGGGGAGGGGTCTGAACTACATCCTTGCAGTAAACAGGACGTGAAAACCAAAATTAGAAACTATTTTGAGAGCAGTGAAGAGGAAAACTCTTTAATGAAAGGTGTACCCAGGGGCATTTTAAAGCTTTAAATGCTCCTTACGGAGGAAGAAAGGCTAAAAGTGAAAGGATTTGTTTATCACCTTAGAAACAGAAGAAGATAAGAAGAGGAAAATGTTAGAGATAAAGGTTGAAATGTAAGAGAGAGAAAGCAAACAAACCAAGAAAGTAGAAAGGATGAATAAACCCTAAAGCTAATTCTTAAAAAAAAAAAACCAACAAAATACATAAATATCTCATAAACTTGATTATGGAAGAAAGAGACAAGATTAGGAATGAGAAAGAGATATAACCAAAAAGGTGGAAGAGATTTAAAATATTTTTTAAAGAAAACTTTCTGTAACTCCATGGCCACAAATTTGAAGACCTAGAGAAAAAAAGATGATTTCCCAGCAAAATGTCAGTTACCCAAATCACCCCAAGAAGAAGTAGATAACGTGAGCAGATCACGTACCCCAGAAAGGATGGAAATGAGATTCATATCTACTTGGGGCCATGAGGTTGGGAGATTTGCTCTAGCTCTCCTCTAAAGAGCAGATGATGTCAATGTTGTTTAAACAATTCGAGACTGTTGAGAGAGACAGGACCTTCCCCAGCTCACCTTGCAGAGCCAGCATAACTCTTCTTCCAAAACTTGATACAAATGATGATAAAACCATGGACTTATTTCTTTCATGAATATAGACACAAAAATTTTAACTACATTTTATCTAAATCAAATTTAGCAATGGGTCAAAAAACTATTGCATTCTGATCAAATCAAGTTTTTTCCACAGATGGAAATATATTTAAATATGTGGAAATATATAAAAATTAATCCAAACATCATTACATTGGAGAAAAAAAATGAATGTTCACTTTGCTAGAAGGTACAAAAGCATTTGGTAATATTTTGTAGGTGTTTCTTATAAAAACCTTAAGTAAATAAGAACAGAAGCAAATTAATTAAATATTATAGTAAGTATTTATAAAAAAATCAGCAAGCATCATTCTAAATGGCTAAATGCTAAAAGCATTTCCATTAAAATTAGGAACAAGAGAGAGAAGAATAAGACTGGCATTGTTATTTAACATTGTTTTGAAGGTTCTGGAATATGCAATAAAAATAAAATAATTACTTTAAAGTTTGAAAAAACAGAGATAGAAATTATCTCATTTTTTTGAATGTTGTGATTGTATGCCTAAAAGTCCCAAAAGGTGATATCATAAAACTGCTAGAAAAAATAAGAGAATTTGGAAAGGTGACTGAATAATGATAAACATACAGAAATCAGTAGACTTTCTCAATAGTAGCAGCAATCAGCTAAAATGGTCATGGGAAGAAATTCTATTCACCATAGCAAAATAGCCTATGATTTTTTTAGAAATGTATTTGTAAAAAAGTGCAGTAGATATATATAGAAAAACTATAAAATCTGATTAAACAAATGAAAAGGCATACCGTGTTCCTGGATAACGAGTCATTTTAGTGTGAAAAGTCATTTCTCCCAGTTGGATTCCAGGAGCTTGGTGAAAGTTCTGGAAAGATTCACACGGACTGTTAACACTGGCTACCCCGAGACAGTGAAGGCATGGGACATGGGGCTAGAGGATGTGTGGAAAGGGAAGGAAAAGGGAGAAGAGAGGAAAATATAAAAACTTTACACGCACATAGGGGACTCTGAGCAAGTGCATGAGTTAAAAATCAGTCCACTGAATGTAAAATGGTGCAGCCGCTGTGGAAGACAGTTTGGCGTTTCCTCAGAAAGTTAAGTATAGGATTTCCACATGTCCTGGAAACCTCACTTCTAGGTATATACCCAGAAGAATTGAAAACAGGGACTCGGATAGATACTTTCACACTGAAGTTCATAGCATTATTCACAATTGCCAAAAGATGGAAGCAACCCAAGTGCCCATCAGCTGACGAATGGGTAAATAAGGTGCGGTATAGACACACGATGAAATATGGTTCAGCCCTAAGAAGGAATGAAGTTTTGATTCAGGCAGCAACACGAATGAACCTTGAAGGACTGTTGAATGTAATAAGCCAGACACAAGGGACAAATATCATATGATCTCACTGATATGAAGAATTAGAATAAGCAAACTCATGGAGTCAGAAACTGGAATATTGGTTACCAGGGGCTGGGGTGGGGGTGGGGAACAGAGAGTTGGTGCTTAATTTGTTCAGAGTTTCTATTTGGGTTTATGGTAAAGTTTTGGTAATGGCTGGTGGTGATGGTAGTGCAACACTGTGTGTGTAACTAACGGTACTGAATTACACATTTGTGGTTAAAGGCAGAAGTTTTCAATTGTGCATATATGACTAGAATAAAAACTTCAAAAAAAACTCCATAAGACTGTCCAACACAAACAGTGAACCCTAAAGTAAACTATGAACTATAGTTAGTAGCACAACTATAATAATACTCTTTCATCCTGTGCAACAAAATTACCACACTAATGCAAGGTGTTAATAATAGCGGGGTATATGGAACTCTGTATTTCCTGCACGATTTTTCTGTAAATCTACTTCACTAATAAAATATATATATATATATATATATATATATATAAATTAACCCACCAACCAACCAGCTGCAAAACAAACTCAGCCCTGGACGGTCGAGAGCCGAAGGGTTGACCCAGCCACCGGGGGTGTCTCAAGCCCGCCAAGCACAGAGTGCACCAAGGGGATGAGGACTGTCCCCAGCTCTCCCTGCCCGCCCCCCCCCCCCCGTGGATTAGGGGTTCTCGGGAGCTCCCCACGAGGGAGGCCGATCTGTGGCTATAGGTACAGGAAAACCCCACTGCGTTCTCAGATTCGGTCCATCTGCCCCAGTAGGGATGAGCCCCTCCCTCATGGGCACCCTGAGTCCTTTCCCCGGGACCCCTGGGGTTGAGCCACCTCCCCTGCTGACCCCAGCCCCACGTCCAGGGCACACCCATGCCACCGAAGGCCGAGAAGTTCTCCTGGGAAGAAACTCTGAGGCAAGGTCCATTTAGGTCTTTTCTTTTTCTTTTTCTTTTTTCAATCATATTTTTATATTGTAGAATATAACACATATACATAAAAGTGACAACTTCCCAAGTGCACTTTAGCAAGTTGTTAGAGAGCAAGTTTCAAAGAATATTACAGGTTACAGTTCCAGTCTCAGTTATTTCCTTCTGTGAAATATATGTACAAAAAGACAGTATCTTTCAAAGTATGATTTAACAAGTAGTTATATAGGAAATTTCCAAAAACGTTATGAGTTACAGCACTGTAATTTTGGTTATTTCCTTATTGTGAAATGTAACATACATACACAAAGGTGATAACTTTCAAATTACGATTTAACAAGCAGCTCTAAAACAAACTCCAAAGGACGCCATGGATTAAGTTTCACCATTTCAGTTCTTCTAGCTATTCTAGTACCCTGGCAACTAAGAAAAATAAAATTTTATAGAGATTCAGTATTCATAATCCTTTGTTAAATTCCATCTTGTCTGTTGCTACCCCTTCCTCTAGTTTAATCACTTTCCCGATCTTCAGGGATGTTTAGGCAGTGGCCACCCTAACTTGATGTTGGAAAGGGGTTATTTCGGTCTTTTTTAAGCTGCTGTTTTTGGAAGTGCCCGTGCCCAGGGGAGAAGCGCTAGAGTGAGGAGGGAGACGGGTGCGGGAGGCTCGTGCCAGGCTGTGGCCGTGGTCCTGGGAGGAGAAGGTGAGCTCTGATCCGATATACAGCTGGGGTCTGGGGAGGGCAGCGCAGGTGCCAGAGAGGCTCCAGGTGGAGGTGGAAGCTCTCGAGCATGGAGATGGGACAGAGTTTAAACCCGTGCCCTCGTCAGACCCATAAATCTGGAGCCCTGGCTGGGGTGGGTTCGGGGGTTGGCAGCACATGCGTGCTTACCTGAATGCAGGGGGGACGGTGGGATCAGTGGGCTGGTTTGGAGAGAAAGGAGAGCGGGATGCTGGGGTCCGACCCCAGGGTCGCCGTCTTCAAAGGGCAGCCGGGGAGAAGTCTCCACGGGAGAGAATGACAGGAGCATCCACAGCAGAAGCAGCACCAGACGATGGCCCTGGCGGGGACACGAGGGCTACGTGAGTTTATAAAGAGCAGGGAGGTCACGGCCGCTGGTCACACTCCACCATCAGCTGCTGGTGCTCCCGTTGACGTGTGAGCTCCCCAGGAAGGCAGGGGCTGGGCTGGGCCCCTCCGGCCGCCCCAGGTCCCAGCCAAGAGCCTGGCAAATCGTAGGGGCCCAGGGATGGAGGAATGAATGACAGTAGGGACCATCAACAGGACGGACACCAGAGAGGCTTGGTCCGGGCGGCACAGAAGTCATGGAGAAGAGCAAGGCCATCTCGGGGATGGCTGGAGTGCAGCCGTGAGCTCACGGGGCTGGGAGGCTGGCCCGGCTTCCCTGACCTGCCTGCACCGGGGGTGGTTTCTTATTTTCTGGAAGAGGGAGACGTGAGCATGACTCTAGCCAAACACTTCCTGAACCCCCACTGTGCTGATTATTTTTCTAAGGTCAGCGATGAGCCAGGGAACGGGGGGAGGGCAGTGTAGGAGCCAGAGGGCGGAGGGTTTTCTGATCCCTGTGAGGCAGAGTTGGGGGGTCCTCAGCCTGGGGAGTGGCAGGAAAGAAGGTGAACATGGGTGAGGTTGCAGAGCCTGGGTGGAGGGCGGGAAGGGGGGTGACTTCACCCCATGGGCCCCTCTTTTCTCCACAAAGGAGCTGTTTGCTTAGTGAGGGGAGGTAGGAGGGTGGGGGCCCCAGGGAGTCACCCCTAAAATGGGTGACTAGAGGGCCGAGCAGAATGAATGACCCTGCCAGTAAACAGTGTGTCGGCCCCTCACATTCACGCACCCCCTCCAGCCCACCCTCAATCCTGGTTGGCGGCACATTCTAGAATCATAGCCTGTTGATTTGCAAACCACCTTGAAGGTCATCTAGAGACACTACCAGCCAGCCAGAATCCACCTCCAACACTGGTCTTGCTGTCCTTGCTTGCATGCCTTCTGGGACGGGATGATCACCTCCTCACAGGGAGCCAGCACACGTTGGATGGTTGTCACTTGAGAAGGGTGTTCCATAAATGGGGCCTGTTTCACCTTTAAACTGCCCTCCAGGTGCTGCCCTCAGAGGCTACACTGGCCAAGCCCCCACCCACTTCCTCATGACAACTTTCCAACCATCCAAAGCCAGCTCCTGAGAACTTGCAACTCTCCTCCCTGCTTAATGTCCACGTCCATTCTCTGCTGGTAGGCAGTGCACAGGGAGAGAACAGAGGCGACTTGGGCCAAATCCCCACTTTCCACCACGCATTAAACCATAAACCACTCTCAAATGATTTTATGAGAGTCATTTGTTTCCTTCCATTTTCACGTACCAAATCTAATCTTTGGAGAACCCACTCCCTTCTAACTCACATATTATGGGCTTTCATCAATAATAATATACGATCAATTACCCAAATGTAATTGATTAGTCAAGAGAACCATATTTCCCCCTCTTAGTTCCTGGCTGACTGCAGAGGAGGGGCAGCAGTTGTGTGACATGGTGGCTTCGCCCTTTGGCTGTGGACTATCTTTACCTTTTAGCTGAGATTAAATTTATATACAATTTACTAATGCTAGCCTAAGAAAAATTCAAAAGGGCATTTTATATCCCAACTCTGCAGATGACACTGTCACGGGGCGCGATAAGGAGACCACGACGTGGATTAGTGGCCGAAACTGCCTTTCGCGTTTGCTCTGCGCTTCGTTCATCTTTATTTGGCCACACAGATAATTTTTTGTCATCAGAAAGTTGAGTTCCATAAATTCAATATCAGCCAATTCAATAAAGAGAATCAGAGCCTGTTTCAGCCAGTCTGCTTCTCCCTCAGCTGAAACAAAACCGTGCTCTTTTACCAAGATGGCGGTGACGCCAGATAACTTCCAGCCAAGGAAAGCTGGGTGCTGTGGACCCCAGACAAGGACCCTGGGCGAGGTGGGGGAGCCCCAGCTACCAGCCGCCCGTGCCTCTCTCCACAGCCAACTGAATGCCAGGTGCCAGAGCTGGTCACAATGGGGTTGTTCCTGCTCAGAGATGTCGCAGGTTTGTGACGAGCAAAACCTTAGAGGTGAAGGACCAGCTCTGGGCAGTGGGAGCCCACTCCTGCACAGCAGATGCTCTCGGTGGCTCCGGGTTCCCATGGCGGACGACTCTGGAGAAAGGTGGATGGTCAGCTACAGGTGCTGGTCACATTTGCTATCAGGTCAGGGCTACAGAGGACTTGACCTGAGGAACACTCAACAGAAATTGGGGCTCCCTGGAAGTCCTGACCCAGCCTCAAAGACCCTGTGCAAATTCCACCTCCTCCGTGCAGCCATTGCCATCATCCTAGTCAGGATTAATTTCTCTTTCCCCACTAAGCCCACAGAAGTTTGCTGACACCTCGCTTTAAGAGCTTGTTTAATCCTGCTTTAAATAGCAAGGAGCAAGAGGAAAAGGAGGAGGAGGGAAAGAAGACAGAAAAGAGAAACCTCCACGCTTCACCTCACCAACTTCTTCACGTCCCCGTCTTGAAATTGGTAGTGCCTCTTCTCTTCTGTGCCCTCTTCCTGACTGAGAGCCGGGAAAGAGTGGCGACAGGGAAGAGTCAATGCCTTCTAATCGTCCCCCTTCTGCCTCGTCCTGAGCGAGGGAGTCAGCACACCACTGCCTCGTGGATGCCGGCAGAAGACATGAGCCTCCTGGGTCAGAGACAAAGAGAGGGACTCCGCACGGCCCAGCCGGCAGGCGTCCTGGGCCTCACGCCGGCCTCTGTCCCCTGCCCCAGGCTGTGCAGGGCTGCTTGGTGGCAGACACCGTGCCCAGGCTGGTTTGCATCGCAGGCTGGGAGCGCTGAGCTGGGTGCCTACTGCTTTTGCATCTCCCAGGGGGCTCCTGCAGCATGCTGTCGGGCCACGCGCTGCACGCAGGGCCCTGAGGAAAGGCCCTGGGAGGGAGCGGGCAGGGGTCCTGCAGTCCCAGCCCACCCAGTGAGAGCAGGCGGGGGCGCTTGGGCCCGAGGAGCGTCGTCTCATCTGCCACCTGCTGCAACCTGGCGTCCCTCCCCAAGCCACCCACCTACTGAGCGGTGCCGCGGCTGACCTTGAGATGCTCTCCCCTCCCCTTGGCTTCGGGCCGCCCCTCTCTGAGGCGCTGCCTCCTCCCTGGTGGCTGCTTCTTAGTCTCCTTCGTGGCTCTGCTCGACTCGTAGGTGCTGGAGACCCACGGGCCCCTCTGGGTGGCTTCTCCTCTCTCCAGCCCCTTGGCAGGGTGGACCATGGCCTCCTCGGCCCTCACCGTGGGTGGACTCACCTTTCCCAGATGGACTGCACCTTGTCGTGCTCTTTTCCTTGTCGGTTACCCCCAGGCCGGGTGCTGTCGTAAATCAGCTCGGAATCAGGAGGGAAATACAGCACACCCGTGTGAGTCCATGCACACACACACACACACTCTTAGATGGTGAGCACACCTGTGTGAGTCCATGCACACACACATTTAGATGGTGAACACACCCGTGTGAATCTATGCACACACACACACTTAGACGGTGAATGCACCCGTGTGAGTCCATGCACACACACACACACACACTCTTAGATGGTGAGCACACCCGTGTGAGTCCATGCACACACACACACTCTTAGATGGTGAGCACACCTGTGTGAATCTGTGCACACACACACTTCGATGGTGAACACACCCATGTGAATCTATGCACACACACACACACTTAGACAGTGAATGCACCCATGTGAGTCCATGCACACACACTTAGATGGTGAGCACACCCATGTGAGTCTGGATGCACACACACACTTAGACAGTGAACACACCCGTGTGAGTCCATGCACGCCCACACACTTAGACAGCAAACACACCCATGTGAGTCTGCGTGAGCACACACACACTTAGATGGTGAACACACCCATTTGAGTCCATGCATGTGCACATGCACACATTTAGACAGCAAACACCCCCATGTGAGTCCGTGCACACACACACACACACACACACAGAGAACTCACCCATGTGAGTACATGCACACCCGTGCACACAGATGGTGAACACACCCACGTGAGTCCATGCACACACACGCACATACACACACTTAGATGGTGAGCTCCTGAGGAGCAGCTGCCTCTACTATCACTGTTGTAGCTCCAGTGGGACCCCCAATAAAGCTTCTGAATTACTGAGTCAACTCTCGGTCCTTCCCCCAACTGCATGTTGTGAAGGATAAATGGGATAACAGACAAGAAGCGAAACCACCCGCTGGGCAGCGGACGGGCCCTGTACTTGTGGGGTGGAGAAGTATAGGCTCGCCTGGCCCAACGACCCTCCGTACTGCAAAGTGCACCTTCCGGGAAGCTGACTCATGGCCTCCCTGGAGATGGGGTGTGGAGGCCCCACTTGTTTAAAGCAGGTTTCTAAACACCCCCTCCCCAAAGCCCCCCAGAGAGACCTATACAGAGAGGGCAGGAATTACAAGCTCCTGTCGACAGGTGAGAAGACAAGGCCTGTAGCCGCTGGATATCACACCCCGTGGAGGTGGGGTGCCCTGGAGGCTGGTCTGGGACATGGGCTGTGGACACTCAGTTGCTGACCATAGCAGACGCCCCATCCCATGCCTTCCTGGAAGAGGGACCCTAGGGGAGCAGGCTCACGTCCCCTGGCCATGACTGATGGCTGTAGAGCTGGCGTTCCCTCGTTCGAGTGCCCGGCAGGGCATCAGCTGGTCAGAGGGTGCTTTCTGTGCAGTGGAAGGCGCTGAAAATTCAATAGCACCCAGCCAGCCAGATCTGCTGGAGTGGCCACTGAGGGAGCATCTGGCCTGACCACGGACTGACCCCAGTGAGGGGGGCCTCCACTCTTGCTCTGAGAGGCACCCTGCGGCTGACCGTGTCCTGGGGAGGGGCCACCCTGACCCCTGGCCTTAGCCTCAGCGACACCAGGGGGCCCGTGAGTGGACAGCAGAACTGCAGCCCCCAGGCCATCGGAGCTCACTTCCGAAGCCCACCTCCTGCTCGGCCCTCTTTCCTCCGTGCAGTCCGGACTCCCGGGGGCTCTGGGATAGGATGGGGATGTGGGGGTAGGAAGCGGAGGTGGGAGGGGGCAGGCGGGGTTTCTAAATGGCCTTGACTGTGGCGACCGCAGAAGCGTGAACTGGGGGGCTCTGGTACCTTAGAATTGCAAAGGGGCTTTCTGCAGCACTGTGTCCGGCCCCCACCCCCAGTGCAGATGCCAGAACGCCCCAAAACAGAGCCCCGGTGGATGCCGCTACTTCCCTTGGGGCTCAGGCTAAGAAGCAAATCCCTGGTGGCGGCCTGGATCACGGCAGCTTCCCTTCTGGTTCCGGGAGAGGTTTCTAAAGGGAGAGGCGCTCTCGTCACCTGCCTCCACCCCGAGGAAGGAGGCCCCCAGCTCACGGGTGGAGGGGGGCGCGCAGGGGGCAGTGCGTAGATCCCGCCGCAAGGCTGCTGGGCCGCCCGGAGGGGCTGTGGGTGGAGGGTCTCGCTGGGAGATGGCCAATGGCCGGTAGAAGGAAGCCCTTGGGCCCTGTGCCCAAGGCTGTGTGGTTCCGACCCGGATTCCTGGTCTTAGCCCCAGCTCCATGTAGACGAGTCCCTAGGGCTCTGCTTTCTCCTCCAGAAAATGAGGGTGATGGTCACTGTCCTCGTGGAGGCAGAGCACCTCCAGAGCCTGGCTGCCTGCAGGCCACCGACAGGACAGGCGGCTGGCGCCCTCCGCGAGGACTTTGCTGAGACTGATTTGTCATCCACAGACGCCTCCGAACAGAAGGAGGAGGAGCCGGGCCCCGGGCAGGAGCTGGGATGGAGGGCCTCGGGAGGTGGAGGTGGGAGAGGCCTTGGGGAGCCCCGGGCGTGCCCGTTGTGTCATAGAAGGGGAGACTGAGGCCTGGGCTTGGTGTCACCACAGTCACATGGCCCGTGGGACCCTGTCTCCCCATGTCCAGGGAGGGGACCCCACCCCTGGCAGGGCTGCAACGAGGATGGGGCTCACCAGGACGGCTGGGCACACCTTGGCTTGAGCTGGACTCTGCCCTGGCCTGGCCTGGCCGTGCAGCCGGGCTCCCAGGCTCTGCCGTCTCCTTGTCCGTGTAAGACGTGGAGCGATGGCTCGGCCTCCCCGCTGGGGGCACTAAGTGAGACGATGGCCGAGCTCGCAGCCACCGAGCACTGTCTTTTCCCCCGGGGGGTAGTCATCTTTACAAGGGAAGTGGAGGGAAAGGAATCCCTTTGGACACCCTAAGCTGGGCCCCTGAGTGGCCGGCGCTCAATGGGGCGTGGGTAATCGGTTTGCTTTGCGATTCTCTCCCCTCGGCGGAGGCAGCTGCTGTGCAAGGCCAAGGCTGCGGCTTTCGGAAGGGTGGTTACTGGGGCGGCCGGCAGTGACCGTCGCTCACACCCTGCTGGTGAGAACAGGCCTGGGGGGACCTCTCGGAAGGCCATCGGGCCAGGTGGACAGAGAGATCGAAACCGTCCAGAGACCCTGCCTGACAGCTGCCTCTTCAAAGCCGCTCAGGCTGTGCCTCGACCTCCGCCCTCCGAGCTCCCCCCACGCGGGGTCCTTGGGGATCCACGGAGGACTCTGCTGCCCTGACCGGGGTTGTGGCCTCCTGAGAAGTCAGAGGTGGGGGATGTATTTGTAAAATAATGGAAATGATTTAAAAAGTCAGTGTTCAGCAGGATGGTATAACAGTCATGACAGACAATAGCAGACGGTCTTTGTGAGATGCTCCCTCCTCTGGGCCGGGCCCCACCCAGTGAACCCCCCGCCAGCCCGGGCAGCAAGGCCTGGCGTCTCCCTCGGGGTCTCTGGGGCGAGAGGGAGCAGCTTTAGAAGGCAGCTGCGAGCTGCAGTTCAGGGAAGCAGGAAATGCCTGTTCACAGGCCCTGTGGAAAGACACCTGAGCATGGCTCGAGCCACCTGAAAACACAGGTAGAAGTGAAGCTTCAAGAGTTAAACCAAAAACGCCCCACATTCATCTGTAAGGTGGGGGCTGCTCATTTTGCTTCCATACACTTTTAGGAGCATCCAATTGTTCTATGATAAGCATTTACTATACTTCAAATCAGAAAAATACATTGATTGATGGATTGATGAGTCAACACGTGTTTAATTTGGAGAATGCTGGCTTGTTTCTGAACATCAGAAGCAGCATCTCAGTGAGCTGCTTCCCAATTCAGGGTTTCTTGGTTCCCAGAGTGAACATCAGAGCTGGGCCTTCTGGGGTGAACTGAAATCGGGGCTGCATTCGGTTTCCTCCAAGGCAGGGATCCCAGGCCCGGTTTTCTAGGCAGGTGACGTGGCGTGGGAGCAAAGCTCCAGGCTCTCAGAGAGACTCCAGCCCAGGCCCCAAACCTTCCACGGTCTTTCTGGATGCCTGCAGCAAGCACCCTGACTTCCCGGACCCTCAGGCTCTTCCTCTATCAAATCAGCATAGTTTCCAATTAATCAGTGACTGAGGGTCTGGCCCACAGTGGGTCTTCCAGAAACAGCAGTGCTATTAGCTCTCGAGGTGCAAGACACCCACGAGGTTCATCACCGACTTCTGGCAGGTTCTGCAGCGCGAGCCTTGCAGAGCTCCGGAAGACTGTCGACCTGGGGAATTTCAGGAGACTTCAGCTTCATTTGTTTTCCTTTAATGCAAGTTATACTTAAAATCTATTTGTCCTTTAAGGATTTGTTCGTATGCCTTTTTAATATGCCTTCCCACATCATAAACGTGTGCAGCAGCTTACAGAGACGCAGCAAAGGAGGATACAATTAATAGATGAGGGAATTCAGGCTAAGGGGAAATGGGAGCAGGAAAACAAGAAGTCAAGCGCAAGGAGAACATGAAATGCAAGCCACCGTTTCCCGAGGTAGACTGGAAATTTGAGCCCAGACTTTGCAGCAGCCAAAGCAAAGTTGGAAAGAGGATTGTTACATGATTCAGGCTGTCTGCAAGATTTAAAACACCAGTGATTCAGAGGAAAGATGGGCAACCTCACACTGATGCCTGGGAGAAATTGGTAAAAGGGAACACAGGGGAAGGGACCAATTAATTTCTTCATTTGACATGTTTCCTGAGGTCCTGCTGGCCTGTCTGGGGATGGGTGGGCCCCTGTGTGTGATGTGTCACCCGCCTAACAGGCTGTTCCAATCCGCACAGCAGCCCTAAAGGAGTCGGACTCACCATTCGCATCCGAAAGACACAGGTGACCAGCGACCTGACCCAGGCCGTGCAGCCGGCACGTGGCGCCCGGGGCTGACCGCCGCTCTGTCCAGCCCACGTGGCTCCATCCACGGCCCGAGGCCCGCAGCCCCCGGAACTCAGGGGAGAGGCTCCTCACGTGGCTTCTCCTTGTAACGTCTTCCTCGGTTCCTTCTGAGGGTGTCCGGCTCTCAGAGAACAGAAAAGGCATTTTGGGAGGCTCAGATTTGACATCGTTCAAATACTCAGCTCTGAGCTGGCTTGATTCAAGAATAAAATGTAAAGCATCTGGAGAAGTGGACGGATTTCAGCGTCTTCAGTTCCCCCAGCCTTATGTACAGTGTTTCTTACAGACAAGCACCCAGGTGAGACCTCGTTGAGGCAGTGTCCCATAAACTCCTGATGAAGGAGGGGAGGGAGGGACGAGGGAGGAGGGAGGGACGAGGGAGGAGGGAGGAGGGAACCTCCGGGAGGAGGTAAAGCCAGGTGCTCCTTTGCAGGTGCGGGTGAGGCTGGAGCTGCGAGACTGTCCCTGGGACGTGACCTCAGGCCCTGAGTGATTGACGATGGCGGAGAAGTTTGAACTGAAAGAGCAGCAACTACTCTTGCCCCAGAACCAGGGGTCATGCAGTCTTGGGGTCAAGCCCGTGTTGCCAGAATTAATACCTAAGATAAACAGAGCCCTGGAGACGCTGGTCAGATTCTCCAACCCGGGTCAGAGGTCTGCTGGGGAGGTGTGAGAAGCGGCTTCGGGAGGACCGGGGTCACATCTTTGCAGCCCAGATGGCCGGCGATGGGCGGGGGACGGGCCTCCCCCAGGGGGGAGGGGGGCGTCAGAGCAGACTCATTACTTGGAGAGGCCCAGAAAGTTGTCTGAGCCCCTCTCGGCTGCCTGAGCTCATCAGCGTCAGACCTTCCCTGCGGGCCCTCGGGCCCTGCTGCTTTCCCCCCATGGCCCCCAGCCCCTCATGTTTCTGGGCAGAGGGGGGCTGACCGCCGGTGGGTGGAGGGGCGGTGCGGGGGCAGGAGGGCTGGGGTCCGGGTTACCACGTCCCTGATAGGGTCCACCCCCCAGCCTCCGTGACGGGGAGCTCACTACCTCACCAGGCACTTTGGGTAATGCTGATTGTTTGTGACAGCCTGGGGTTTTGCTGACTCTTCGCTTTGTGAAAGCTCTTTCCCCCACGTGACGACCGCTGTGAGGGGCTGGGTAGAGGGGGTGCTGATCCCAGCCTTAGAGTCGAGGACCGTGGCTGCACCACTTAACCTCGGGGCCCTGTGTTCTCCCCGAAGTGAGCCAGGAAGGGAACTGCGTGTTCCCCAGCCTGTGCTCCCCAGGGCGGGCGGCTGGGGGACCTCCAGGCACCATCGATACAGTCAGAGTCCACCAGGGAGTCAAGGCTCTCTCCCCAGGCCTCAATTTGTATAAAAATTTAAATCGCAGCTTTTTCACCTTTATGTCTCAGACTTAGGGCTAAATGATAAAATGCTAACAATAGCTATTTATAATAATATAGTTATTATTATAATAATAATTTCCCTTGCGGCTGTTTTCCCTCTCCTCATTCTTTAAACACGTCAGTGTGCCAGCCTCGAGAGAGTCAGATCCACCACCCTCACCCGAGCTCACAGAGTGGGACTGATTACAAATACAAGTGAGCAAAACCAAGGAAGGGTTTCAAGTCATAAGGGCATCCTGATATTTTTACAAATAAATGCAAAGCCGAGCCTCATGCTGCGTAAAAGCCTCAGGAGCTGGACGATGCCTTTGACGCGTGGACGTTAATGGAACCCTTAATGTCGTGACCGATATTCCACATTCTACAACTTGTACTAATCTTCATCGTCCGTCTGTCCATTCGGTCACTCTTCCATCGATCTCAAGCACACTCGCTGGGTGCTCTCGTGGCCCTGGGAGCCCTGCTGGCCGCTGAGGAAGCCGTGACCCTGCCCACTTGGAGGACAGGGCGGTGACCAAGGCAGAACGGTTGTGACAGATGTCAGTGCAAGACACGGTCGCTGGACAAAAGGTCAGTGAGTCCCCCTGCCCTGGGGTGGGTGGGGTAGTCAAGGAGGGCTTCCCAGAGGAAGAGGCACTTGAGTGGATCTTGAAGGCTCGATAGGAGCTCCCTGGGGGATAAGTGGGGTGGGGCGTTGTTGGAGAAGAGGCAGCGTGGGAAACAGCTGGCCTCTCTGGGTCTGCCGGGAGCAGGGACCTGGGAGGAGAAGGGCTGAGAAGAGCAGCATCTGCCCCTCTTTCTTGGGCTTTATCTCTTGATTCCCAAAGTTCTGTGCTATGGAGGAGCAGTCTTTGAGGCTCCCCATGGAACAACAACAAATCGGGGGGCTTACCTGGGAGATACCCAGTGCATGTCATCAAGCTAAAGGCCCTGAGGAGTCCTGCAGCAGGGAAACCAGCTACCTCTGACCCAGTGGTCCCCCAACTTATTCAACCGTGGCAAGTCCTCTGAGGAAACCCTGGGGAACTGACATTTGGCAGATCGCTGCCCCGATATCAGGCGGTAATTAGCCCCCAGACACAGTGATTATCTTATACAACCCTCGGGAGCCCCCAGGCCCAGGTGCTCGGCTGCCATCACCTAAACCTAACCCTAACCCACCCTGTCCCCCAACCTATGAGCGTTTGGATCCTGGCCTGGACACCAGCGGTGCTGTCTCACCCTTGCTTCTCGGAGCCTTGTGATGGCAGATGCTGTGGCCCCACTTCCGGGTTGTCAGGAGACACCAGGGAGATGATATAAGAGCTCGACGCTGGCCCAGGGCCGGCTGAGTTCCTCCCTCACGTCTCAGCCTGTTCCACTCGTGGTGGGGGCCGGGCAGGGCCCTTCCACAGCCGCCGTCCGCGCTCAGGTGCGTGGGGATCGTGACTTGCAGTTTCTGCTGCCCTGACTCGGCAGCCCTCCCGCCTACCTGCACAATGCGTCGGAGCGAGCTGCCCACCGGCTGTGCGCGGCCAGTGGGAATGCTGCCTGACCGCTGACCAGAACATTCCACTGCCACTGCCCCCTCCGCGGCTGCAAAATAGGAAGCAGATTTCCTCTGCACACCAGTGTCTGATGATGAAATCCCACAAGCGAACGGGAGAGGAAAAGAGCCTTACATGCAACCCAGGCACCCCGAGGAGCCAGGCCGGAGGCGGGAGTGGGGGGCCCTGATTCCCTCCAGGTCACTCAGCAGGAAGGGTGTCCAGTCTGTGGGGAGGCCCCAGGAAAGGGGGACTGCTAAAGCAGAGGACGTGCCCCGTGTTCCCAGCCCCCTGGGACATCAGCTGTGCATGAAGTGGAGCTGGGAAGAAAGGATCAGCCCAGCTCCAGGTCCTGTCACTCCGCGTACGGGCATATCCAGAATCATCCGCCCTGTCTGATCTGCTGTTGCCAAAGAGCAGGGGAATCAGAGGACCGTGGGGGCCCCCAGCCCTCCCCAGGGCCCTGTCCCATCCTTCCTGAGCCTCCTCACCCCCAAGGGAGGGGCAGCGGCCAGGGCTCACCAAGCAAAAGTAACAGAGTCCTCGGCTGTGTGCCAAGGACGTGCACCTCCGCCATCTCAGACCTCCTGGGGGCAGCTGCGAGGAGAAGCGCGGGGTGGGGTGGGGGGCAGCCCAGGCTCCTCTCCGGGTCCTGTGCTCAGTGGCTGCTGGGTCACTCATTTCTCTGTGCCTCAGTGACCCCATCTCAGACCAGGCCATGGGCATGTTGCTCTGAGAGGGTCGAGGTGAGGGTGGACTGGTGCTAAGTGTGCCAGAGCCTCGGAAGGTGCCGGGGCCTGGGCAGCCGCACAGACGCATGGGGCCCTCGCCGTGGATGCAGGGCTATGCTGCTGGCACTGACCATGGGCTCTCCGGGCAGATTTCCACAACTTGAACGTTCGCACCATGGCTGACTTCGGGAATTTTACATCCTACTCGGAAAGCTGAAGCTGCCCTGATCGGCTCCCAGGACCTGCCTTGGGGCCTGGGGTGGCCAGAGCAGCCTCTGCAAGTGATGCTTGTCCTGGCTGCTGAGACAGGGAAGTGAGGGCTGGGTCAGGGCTCTGGGCAGCTGGGGCTCTAATGGCGAACACCGGAGAGGATGAAGCAAGTGACTTTCGGGGGAAAAAATACAAAGTTACCTGCTCCACCCAAGGCACACCACCCTCCAAGTGCCTCCAAATGCTGCCCCCAGGGAGGCCGTGGCGCCTCGTGTCCTCCTGGCCATGGAGATGGGCGTCTGGACAGGACATCCTGAATCCAGCTCGAGACACCGTGTCGGACAGAGGGGACGTGGTGTGTCCGTGGCCCTGGAGAGTGACTCCTCTTCAGAGGCCAGGGAAACTGGGGTCCCCTTCAAAGGCACTCTGTGGGGGTCCTACACCTCCCGGGGCCCTTGGTTTTTCCCACTGGAATCATGGCGCTGGAGCAGCTCAAGCATCATCAATGTGGAAATGCCATTTTCTTATGAAAAATGCTACCACTGTGTAAACTGAGCCTCTCTCCTGCCCCCCTCGGGCTCCCGGCTCCCCTCGTGCCCGCACAGCCCTGAGCCCACCCTGCCGCCTGGAGAGCCAAGGCCCAGGACAGCCAGAACAGGGCCTCCAGGGCAGTGGTGAGGTCTGGCCCCGAACCAGCCACTGTCTGCGGCCCCTTGCCGTCCCCCATGTGGAGGCCTGTCCTGGAGGGTCCCAAGAGGAAGCCAGAAGCCAGAGGTAAGAGCCGCCAGGGCGCGAGGCAGGTGGCTGTGTGACAGGCAGAGATGTGAGCCAAGGGACCCAGGACCACGGGAGGACCCCGGCGGAGTGCAGCAGACGGAGACAGCGCAGCCAGCGGAGACCCTGGCGCTGGGCTAAACTGTGAGATGATGAGGTCCTGTGTTGAAGTCTCCAGGGCTGGGATGGCTCGGAGCAGCCCTGGCACCCGGGACCCTCACCCCTGCCCTCTGGAGCACGCAAGTCCCGGACATGTGGCCTCTGCCTCCCCCCGCAAAGGGGCCTCTCTCAGCCCCCGCCGAGGGTGGGGTGGGGTCCCTCCTCCTTCCTTCTTCCTACCTTCCTTCCTGCTCCTTCCTTCCTTCCTCCTCCCTTCCTCTTTCCTTCCTCTTTCTTTTGTTCCTTTGTTCCTTTGTTCCTTTCTTCCTCCCTTCCTCCCCTCCTTCCTTCTTTCCTTCCTCCTTCCTTTCTCCTCCTTTCCTTCCCTTCTCCTTCCTTCCTTCCTCCCTTCCTTCCTTCCTCCTCCCTTCCTTCCTTTCTCCTTACTTCCTTCTCCCTTCCTCCCCTCCTTCCTCCAACCTTCCTTCTTTCCTTCCTCCTTCCTTCCTGCTTCCTCCTCCCTCCCTCCCAGGCAGAGCACAGTAGGACAGCACAGGGGACAGCAGGTGGTGCCCAGGTCTGTAACTTCCTGCAGCAACATGTCACCCTCAGGACCAGCACGTCACCCCATCCCTGGCCCACGCTTCGGCTTCAGACGGGCTTCTGCGCTCAGTTCATTGTTCCCAGCAGTCCTGAGCCACTTTCTAAAATTCACCCCGACGCCATCACTCTGCTCTGAGCCTGTGGACACACCACCGCACTGAGCTGATTCCGAAATCCTTGGCACCTCTGAGCCCTAGGAGTCCAGTCCTCACCTCTCCCCACCGTCCCCCACCCCCTCCTCCAGCCTTTCCCGACCCTGGAACCCGGCAATGTCACCTGCTCTGGACAAGGGGAGCTTGCAGATGTGATTTAGAATCTTGAGATGGGCGATTACCTTGGATAATCCAGGTGAGCAAAAATGTCACCTCAGAGTCCCTAGAAGAGGAGCAGGGGGAGTTCACCCCAGAAGTAGGACTGGGACGGTGGAAGCAAGAGATTAGGGTGATGTGGCCGCAAGCCAAGGAATCCCGAGAAATGCCGGCAGCCTCCAGGAGTTGAAAGAGACCAGGGGCAGGTTCTCCCTTGGAGTTGTCCAAGTCTCATGTCAACCTTGTGACCTCCAGAACTGCAAGGGAACATGTGTGTGCTTGTTTTAAACCACTAAATTTGTGGTGATTTGTTACAGCAGGAACAGGAAACTAATGCAACATGCAGTTTGTTTTCCCATCTTTACCTGTAGTGTTTCCTGTTCCTAGGATGCTTTTTTCCTAACAAACTCCTACACAAGCTTCAAAGCCCCACCCCAACATCACTACCCACAGCCAGGCTCCATCAGCTACCTGTGTGGAAGTGAGCGCTATTTCCTCACCGTGCACACCTCATATGTAGCATGTAGCTTGTGTCTGTGAGTGGTTTTACAGGCATGTAGCATTCCCTGCCCACCACCACCCCCCATCTGCATTTGCGCACAAGCATGGAGGGTGAAGAAGGCACTTTCTGGGCTGTCTCCTGGCTTTCCTGGGACAGGCCTGCCACACAGTAAGCGCCAAGTGAATTCCGGCTGAACTGATTGATTGAACAATTGTGCCCCTCCAATAAAGGCTTTCTGAGTGGGCCTGTTCTTGGTGATCGGCATTTGTGGAGGGGAGAATTATGGGGGTTTTGGCAAGATTTACTGATGAGCTGATGGTGAGCACGGACTTTGGTCCACCAGGTAGACGCAGTGCCGGGCAAGGCCATGGGTGCTGGAGCCGCCCCCAGCTCTGCCGGGCATGGCAGGCCAGGGGCTCCTAGGGATCTGGTGGGAGGAGCTGGATGGCAGTGCGGGCTGAGGGTGGTGATGAGCAGGGCCATGGGGGCAGCAGGCCAGGTGAGACCTGGTCCCCGGGTCGGGACCCTGGCCTCACCGTGAAGTGTGGTGCCTCTCAGACCTCAAGGCCAGCTTTCTCGCTCTCCAGTGGAGGTGGCCAGGGGGTCCCAGGGGCCCAAGGGATAGTGGTTCTTACCTGGCTACCATTTCAAACGAGGCTGGGGAAGGCCTGCCACAATTGGTCACTGTGCCCACAGTGCAGTTCATTTGTGTAGGGGCAGGGAGCCTCGGGACACGTGCTGGGTGGGCAAAGGCCGGTGGCTCCATGAAGGAAGAGACCCTCACCCACCACAGCCGTCCACAGACTCCTGAGGCAGCCCAACTGGCTGCAGGAGCCCCAGGCCAGACTCGGGGCTGGGTGGGCCTTGGATGGGGAAACCGAGGCACAGGGTGTCCCGGGCTCTGTTCAGGGTCACCTGATGGTAGGAGGTGGCACCCAGTCCTTCTGAGCCCTGGGCACTGTGCCGCCCACTGCACCCCACCACCCACCCAGCGCTCCTCCAGTACAGCCCAGAATAACCTGTGTTCAGACTTGGGCAGGGGTGTGGGGCTCCGACTGCTTAGGAGGGGGCAGCTGTCACCCCTAAATCATGCGCCCACATCAGCTGGCTTTCCCAGCATCTGCTCCCTGCCACCCACCCCCAAGGAGATAAGAAACCGCCATCGATCTTTACCCTGAGGTTTGTTTTCTAAATAAAGACCCGCGGCCCAGAGGGTCCCTGGTGGGAACCGGGCTGAGGGAAGAGTGGTTTCATGAAGCAAAAGTTTACGATAAAAGAGCTGGTGATGGAGCCTCTCGTCTCCCCTGCACCGAGGTGAGGGCATCCTGGCAGAAAATGTGCTTCCAGCTGGAGCCGGGAGCAAGACTGCAGGCGTGGGTTCGGGGCTCTCTCTGCCTGGGGACCAGGGTGGGGGGACTTGGGGAAGGGGATGGGGGCTGTGAAGCCCAGACCCCCCCAACCTGGGCACAGGATGGGAGCCAAGCCAGGGCACCTGGGAGGGACCCCCTCCCCACTCACATCTGCGCCCCATCCCAGGAAACGTGGCCCCCACTGCGCCTCGCCTGGCTCACCCAAAATGGCCACTGGGGACAGCATTGCCCTTGCAACTCCAGTGCCCCCCATAACCCCAGCCTAAAGTCTAAACCCCTCCTCAGTGCCCTCCTCCCGGCCGCTGCCACCTCCAGGCAGGGGCAGCCTTCCTCCCGCTCCCTGCCCGACACCCCCTTCTGCCCCCTGCCTGACTCCCCCTTCAGGGGTGGGCTCCAGGGGCAGGGACTGTGAGGGTAGAGAAGTCGCTCTCAAACCCCAGCTCCTCCACTTACCACCGGCTGGAGGACCAAGGACAGTAAACTACTCTGCACCTTGTTTGTTCGTTCATTTGTTCATTCATTCATTCATCCATTCATCAGTATTTAACAAGTGCCTGTGTACTTTGGACGCTCGCTGGGCCCTGGGTTTGGGAGGAAGCCCACCCCAGACCCTGAGCTCACGAGCCAGCTCTGTCTAGTGGCACTGATAGGGCTTTGTTCAGAAAACTGAGATTCAATCCCCATGTCATGCAGTTCACCAGTTTAAAGTGTGCGATTCAAAGCTCTGTCATAGACTCAGAGTTCTGCAACAGCGTCACAGCCAATTTTAGGATATTCTCATCACCCTAGAAAGAAACCCTGCACCCCTTAGCTGAACACCACATCCGCCCCAGCCCCTGGAAACCACCGATCTACTTTTGGTCTCTGTAGGTTTAAGGTTTTTCCGTTCTGGATATTTCGCACAAATGGACTCATGCAATATGTAGCCCTTTGGGTTTGGTATCCGTAGCACAGTGGTTTATCAAGTTGTAGCGTGTGTGGGTACTTCATTCCTTTTTTATGGCCAAATAATATTCCATTGTAGGTTTATGCTACATTTTGTGTATCCTGTCATCAGTTTACAGACATCTGGGTTGTTTCCACTTTTTGGCTGTTACGGATAATGTGGTTATGAACAGGTAAGCACAAGTTTTTTGTGTGGACATGTGTTTTCACTTCTCTTGGGTATATACTAGAGTAGAGTGGAATTGCTAGGGGCAGGGTATGTTTCTCCATTTATTTAGGTCTTCTAAAATATCCACTTTTAATAACTTTCTCCATAGAGATCTTCCCTATCCTGCCTTGGATTTATTTTTATATTCTTTGTTGCTATTGTAAAAATTAGATTTTCTGTTTGTTGTGGGCATAAAGCAATACAGCTTTGAAAATAGAATATAGTATTCAGAAATCTCACTGATCTCTTTAATTCTAATCATTTATCTATAGATTATTTGAGGTTTTCTATAGAAAAAAATGTCATATGAAAATAATGACAAGTGGATTCTTTTCTTCCAATCATTTTGCTTTTTATTTCTTTTTCTTGACTTCCTGAGCTGGCTGGGACCTTTTACATAAGATAACTTGAAAGAGGCACTCTTGCCTTTTTCCTGATTTTAAAAGGGATGCTTTTTAAAAATTTTTCAAAAATTTTTCTAATTTTTAATTTTATTTTTATTATTTATTTATTTTAACTTTTGAAATTTTTGAAATTTTTATTTTTTATTAATGCAATTTTGTTGAGATATATCATACACTATACAAAACATCCGAAGCACACAATCAGTGATTCACAGTATCATCAAAAAGGGATGCTTTTTATATTTTACCTTTAAGCATGCCATTTGCCCAGGTTTAGTAGAAATTCTCTTTTCTTCTTAGTTTGCTGAATGGTTTTTAAAATAATGAATGGACGTTGAAGGAGTAGTTACAACTCTCTATACATATTAGTTTATTTAAATTTTCACAACAACCCATGAAGTGGGTACTATTATCTTCATTTTATAGCTGAGGCACAGAGAGTCAAGTAACTTGCCCAAAGTCACACAGCTGGAAGCAGCAGACCTGGGATTTGATCCCAGAGCCCAGGCACACTGTCTGTTTCTTAACAGCAAGAATACAATTTGAAAACAAAAGTAGTAAAAAATCCAAAATCTGGTTCTTTAAAAGTGTTAATAAAACAACCACATGGTTGCTGAGATTGCTCAAGAGAAAAAGAGAGAGGGCACAAACAAATAATCCTGGAAAGGGCAAGGGGGACATAGCTATAAATGCTATAAAGATTGTACAATTATAAGAAACTATTACAAACAACTTTACACAAATATATTTGAGCAATTAGAAGAAATAGATTTTTTTCAGAAAAACATGCATTATTGAAGTTTATTTAAGAAGAAATTTGAAAACCTGCAACCTTGAAAAATTGAGTAACCCCCAGAACAATTTATAGTTTTTACCATATCTTCAACTAGCAGAAAACCTCACCTTATTCAGACTTCAGGAAATAGAAAACAAATGCTGCTGCATCATTTGATAAGGCTGATACACCCTGACACCAAAACTGCCAAGGGGACTGCAGGAAGAGGAAAATGTGGGCCAATATTGTTTATACACACATATCTACAACCATCTCAAATGAAGAATTAGCCCATTAAATCCAGCGGATTATAAGAAAAATAAATCATGAAACAGCAAGATTTATCTTTGAGGCGTCAAGTTGTTTCAACAAAAATTAGATCCATTCCTGACAGAAAACTTCTGGATGGATCAAAAATCTCAATGTGGGAGACCAAACTTTTAGAAAAAAAAATTTGAGGATAGCTTCAGAACCCCAGGGTGGGAAAAATTTGAGTCAAGATACAAACAGAATAACTCATAAAGGAAAGAGTGATATGTTTGTTTATAGCAACATTTAAATTGCCTGTAGGACAAAAGACACAAACAAAGATAAAAATCCAGCAAGAGACAGAAGATATCTGCAGCATATATAACAGACGATTAATATCGAGAATATACAAATTGCTGCTACAATTCAATGAGGAAAAAGGCAAACAACTCAGGAGAAAATGGACAGAGGAAGAGACGGTCCAAATGGCTAATGAGTATTAAACCTACAGAGAGATGTTTGGACTCAGACCTTGGTTAAATTGGCCGGGCCACTTGGCCGTATCCAGAGATGAGAAAACTCGCAGCAGCCCAGCACTTCATTTCAAGGGATTATGCCACAGGCCCCCGGGGACGTGCCCAGGGGCTTTGGGTAGCTTTGCTTCTCATTGCAAGATATTGGGAACGGCCTTCAGGACTGCCCACTGGGGACGGTGAATAAAATGGACGGGGTAGTTCATGCACTGAGATGTTACAAGGCAATTAACATAAAAATTTCAATTTTTCACATAAGTTTTAAAGCAGGCAATGCCGTCCTACATAGATTATTGACAAATACCTACTATGTAGAGGAGAAGCATGAACTGGGGTGAGAGACAACATTCAGTATAGTGTGGTGGTCAGGAAGCATTCAAACTTCATCTGTGACTTTTATTTCCTTTACTTAAAAAATAATCTTAACAAAAAATGATAAATTGAGAACATGTTGTACATAGGTTATTTTTTTTTTTTTCCTGTTTTCTTCCCTTGTATTTTTAAAACTTTTTGGAAGCAATGCAGGAGGGCAGAAGGGAGCAGCAGTGAGAACAGAGGTGCGGGAAAGCAGGGAGGGTGGCCGCCTGCAGAGGCGCCTGGGCTTCCCCCGGCCGCGGCAGCCGTCACTCCCCCGGGCCGCCCAGCTGGAGGCTCCGCGCCGCTCTCGGGTATTGATCGGAGATTTCATTCTCTGGCCACAAGCTCCCTGGGTGTCTGCAGCAGTAGCTGCATCCTGAGAATTACCACAGCCTCACGGAAGCCTGGTGGGGTTGCCAGACAGCATGAAGGGGAGAAAGGGGGCTGGGCTGGGAACCCAGGCTTGCTGGGTGACCTTGGGCAGGTCATGGACCCTTTCTCGTCCACACATCGGTGAGGAGGGACTGACTGACCTTGAAGGCCACCTCTGAAGCCCCTGAGTGTCTACATCACCACTGGGAAATCGGGGAAGACTCCCTGAGAAAGGAGAATCCACTTGGGGCCTTGAGGGATGAGTAGGAGTTGGCAAGTTGGAGGAAAGAAGGGCATTCCCAACCAAGAGAACAGCACGGACAAAGGCATAAAGGCATGACAGGGCCTGGCAAGTTTGGGAGACTACAAATGGGCTGAGTTGGTTTCAGTTCCCTGGAGAGTTACTTTCCACTGGCCACTCTCGGCCTCTAGAGTCGGGTACCAGGCAGAGGTGAACACAAAGCCAAACCAGGAAAACATCTTTAAACCTGGGGGTAAAAACACCTCCACCTCTTGTTTTTAGACATCTCCCCCCCCCCACCCCACGAAGAGATGGGAGTTGTGTGAGAGGGTACAAACCTGTTCTGCAGGGTTTTGTTTTGTTTTTTACCTTTGGGTTCCAGTATGGGAAAATGAAAAAGTAATCCACTTCGCAGAGATATATGGCTGCTGCCAATGACAGCACAAGGCACGCTGCCTTCCCCCTCCATTATCATTCTGGAGCAAATCAATATCAAAACAACCAAAGTCTAGACACATAAATGTCAAACTATTTAACAAGAAGCAGTTAGTGCAGAAAAAAACACTTAAATGGCAATTGAAGGGGTCTGATGAGCCTTAAAGTAGCTTAGGAGGATTTATGGAAGATAAAAACAGTTTAACTAAGCCTGGAGCCCAGCCCCCGGCGACCCGGCCTGGGAGGGCCACCGAGGCTTTATCTCCCCAGCCAGGCTGCTGGACCGGCTGGTTTGTCAAAGCGAAGAGAGTCCTTTGTCTTTGTGGCTCGCTCCTGCCTTCTTCCAAGCTTCAGGTTATATTCATATTAATAATAAACTCATATGATGTACCATGTTCTGCTGCCAAGGAAACAGAGCTGGGCTTTACAGTTACTGGGCAGGTTCCCATCCATCATTTGTTTAAATCCAACAGTCACTACAGTGTATCCAGTGATGGCCACGGCCCAGGCACGTCCATTACCTCATCCGATCTGCCCAACCAGCCCTCCAGGTGGGGTTTTTCATTCTTTGCAAGATGTAAGGAAACGGAGGCTCCATGCTGTTGCTTAAGGACCCCTGCTGGGTGGGCCCCCAAATTCCTCTGACCCTAAGCTTGTGCCTCTACCTGCAGGTGGTGCTGTCCCACCCAAACGAAGGCTAGTGCTGACTCTCCCGCCCCCAGCCCCATTGGTACGGTTGACCCAGGGGGTGACTGTCCCCAGAGAGGGAGGGGGTGGCCTCCCGGGAGGAGCATGTCAAGTGCCCTTAAACTACCCGCTTGCTGCTTAGTGGAATCAATGGCGGCTCCTTAATCGTCGGTAAGGACTTCAGGCCCATCCAATTATTGCCGCACTTAACGAGAGTCTGTAAATCACCTTAAGTACTTGGAGGGCAAATGAGAATAAGATGGGAATTTGAAAGTGACTCCAATTTCCATGGACTGCCGCACCATCCATGTTCAATCGATGCTTTCCTGCAGGGAGCTCACGCTGAGAGCCACGGAGGCCATGTCCTGACTATCTCAGGAAATTCCCCCGTGTGTGACCCAGAGGCTCCTTCAGTGAAGGAAGGGGAAGGTTGGCAGTTCTTCGTGCAGCTCAGCTGAGGGCCTCCCAGGGCAGCCTCTTGGCTGAGCCTTAGAGTGGAAGCACCATACTCCTGTCTGTCTGCTCCACAGCCTCAGAGCCGCAGACCCAACCACACCCGGCCCCTCTGCCGTCCGTCATGGACCTGCCTGTCCCCTCCGCTGGACCGGCAAGCTCTCCAGGGAAGGCACAGCACTTGGCACAGTGTCCCGTATACAGTAGGTTCTCAATAGATGCTTGCCGTTGAGGGAATATGTGGATTTTTCTTTCTTTGTAATTAAATCCACCCCCCTTCTGTTTCTGGCAATGTGACAATCTAGATGTTCAGAGAAAGCACCCAGTTCAGCATAATAAATGTGCCTTTCATATAAAATCTTTTCAAACATGTATCCAAAATAGCAGAAGAGAAAGAGGAATGTGTGCCGGCTGGAAATGATGAGAAACTGCAAAGCCAGGCAAGTGGACAAGTGCCAAAGGCAGAGTTAACCTTGGAGACACTGCTGATCTCTGGTGTCCTGAAGCTGAGCTTTAAACTGGGGCCCGATGGAGTCATAGGTTGGGGCAGAAGCCCCCACCCAAGACAGAACTCCAAAAAAGAACAACCAGAAAGGCATGACCCCGTGGAGGGAAACTGGGTGCTGAGAAGAGCAGAACAAAAGCCTCCTTAAAAAAAAAAGATTAAGATGAAAATTAGGCTTGGGGTGGTCTTAGGGTGCTAGTGACTCCAGGCAGCAGGTGGAAGTGAGCGCAAAGCCTGTCCGGGAGGACACCTCTAAACCCAGGCCACAGAATTTGCTATGTGGTAACTTCCAATTACATAAACTTTCAATTAAAAATCAACAGCTAAAGAGTCAGAAAAATCAAAAGAAAGAAAAGAAAGCACTGCAGAATTAGACCCACAATGATGGCACAGCGGAAGCATCAGATAAAGAATACAAAATAAATGTTTAATTTAAAAAAAAATTAAAAGTGATGTCAAAAGTTTGACCAAAGAGAGGAAACTGTCAAAATTGACCAGTCTGTTTTGAGAGAACTAAAGTTGAATTCTAGAAATGAAAATGCAAATACTGAAATTAGAAAAACAATCAACCAGCAGAGTAGATACAGCTAAATTGGTGAAAGGCAAAATAGTCATAAAGAAATCACGCAGTTCAAAACACAAAGAGATGGTGACAGAAAATATGAAAAAAAAAAGTCAAGAAATGGAGAAACGAGTGAGGGACTCTAACAGACTTAAAATTGGAGTTCCAGAAAGACAGGGGAGAGAGGATGGGGAAGAGGAAATATTTGAAGAGATATGAGCAGAAGATGTTCTGAAACTTCTAAATACTTCACTGCTCAAATTCAAGAGGCCCCACAAAAACCAAGAAGGATGAATAAAGTTCAACCCACCCCTGGCCCCATGACAGTGAAACCACAGGGTGCAGAAGGCAAAAGTTGATCTGGGAAGGAGCCAGGGATAAAAGACGGAATTCCACCACCGGAATTCTAGTTAGAGTGGCAGCAGGCTTCTCACATTATACTCTATCAGAAAGAGCGAAATATTATCTCCAAAGAGGAAATGACTGTCAACCTCAAACAGTGCTCTAAGAGGAAGGCAAAATAAAGACACATTCAGGTTTCTGAGAGAAATGGAGAATATTATTTGCCAATGGACATTTACCAAAAGGAATTCTAAAACAATGCTCCAGGAAGAAGTAAAATGGTCCCGGGAGGAAGATCCTGGATGTGAAAAGGAGGGTGAGCAAGGGAACATATGTAAATCTAAACAATACTGAGTGTACATAAATAATTTCCATTGCGTAAAAACAAAAACGATGGAACTAGAATGGTAGACAGCAGGTGCATATGAGCCCATGGTCAGGAAGAAGTGAAAGATATTCTTTAAATGCCAGACTTTATTATATCAAACATGCACATAACATTTCTAGGGCATGTCCTAACAAGAGTGGAAATAGCATAGGGGAAAAGTTATTGGGGGAAAAACTTGATCTAAAAGAGGGCAAGAAATCAAGGGAAAAAATGACAGAGTGAAAGCAGGATAAATAGAAAGTCTAATTTAAGATGTTATAAATAAATGCAAATATATCAGCGATCCCCATAAATGCAAAGACATGCACTCCCTGGTTCATGACTCAGCAAATCTCGATGGCGTTCCTATCACAAGAGATGCACTGATCTAGGTACTAGATATAGAAAGACAGCATTAGACCACACAGGCAAGAATCCCTGCCCTCGGGGAGCTTGCATCAAATCAGGGCAGAGGGGGAAGGCAGCACATATGCATGCTACATACACAAGCATATATGCTACACACACACAGACACACTACACACACCTATATACGACACGTGTGCACACTTGTGTGCTCATACACATATACACATTGCACATGCATATATGTATACGCACATAACACACACATACGTGCACATACAAAACTGCATGCTTACATACATGCACATCCATACTCAGACATCCATCAGGATTGAAGCTATGGAGAAAATTACTTTGGGGAAGGTCAGGGCACAACTGAGGTGGGTAGGATACCAATTTGAATAGATTAGGCAAGGTAAAAAAGCCAGACTGAAAGATAAAGATGAAATGGGGTTAAAAATCTATGTGCATGCTGTTTATGAAAGACACTCTTATAAGGACAGAGAAAGACTGCAAGGAAAAAATATATGTGAAAATATTAGTAAAAAAAGCTGATATGGTTATAATATCAACTAAATAGGCCAAAAAAACCATTGCTACAGATAGAGTCACTGAATTTAAACAGTCAAATTTCAATTTGACTGCAATTCTAAACTTGTTTACACCTAATAACAACTTTGAAATATGTAAAGGAAAGTACCAGACTACAAGGAGAACTATGAAGAAAAATGGACAAATCCCCAGCACAGAGGGATATTTTAAAACAGAATTTGTAGTAACTGATAGAGCAAGGAGGAAAAAAATATCATAATTTTATAGAATATATTAACAATACAATGAACAAGCTTAATCTAATGAACATATATAGAAATCTGCACCTGATAACTGGAAAATTCACCTTCTTTTCAAACAACCATGGAACATTTATTAAAAAAAAAACAAAAAAACAAAAAACCATGAGGTTATAAATAACACAAGCCTCTACAAATTTCAAAGAATAGTTTATACTACATTCTCCTTCCAAAATGCAATTAATTTAGTATCAATAAAATATCACAATGTGGAAACTTAAAAGTGCACTTACAAAGTGCTCATATGTCAGACAAGATACATCAGTATAAAAGTTAGAGAGTGCTATAAAAGAGTAAAAGCAGAAATACTACATATTAAAACGGGTAGGGGTGTACTTAAAGCAGTATTTGGGGAAAAAATTATAACCTTAAATCCTTATATTAGAAAAGAAGAAAGTTTAAAATTATTTACTGAAGCATGAACAATAGGGCAAAGAATGCCAAAATAAACCCAAAGAAAATAAATCATAAAGATAGGACTAGAAATAATAAATGAATATTAGGAGCAACTTTATAGCAATAAATAAGAGAATGTAAGTTAACCAGTCAGATTTCCAGAAAAACGTAAAATGCCAAACCTGACTCAAGGAGAAATAGGAAATTCAAATGGCCTTATAAGTATTACAGGGATAGAATCAATAGTTTAAAATCTTCCCATTAAAAAACATGAGGCCCGGATGTTTTGCTGGTTAGTACAACCAAATATTCAAGGAACAAATTAACTCTAATGCTTCTCAAATGCTTTGAAAGAATATAAAAATAGGGAACTGTGGTAGTCTGAGTTACGTGCCCACTTCAGACACACTCCTAGTCCTAACCCGCACTCCTGCGGGTGTGAGCGCCCGTAAGGAGGGCCTCTTGGAGATGCTATTTTAAGTCACTGTGGCCCGACTGAGTGAGGTTGGGTCTTAGTCTGGACAACTAGAGGCTTTATAAAGAGGAAGGAACCGGAACCCAGAGGCAGAGGAGGACAGGGCGAAGCTGGAAGGGAAAAGAGAGGAACCCAAGGACTGCCGGCAGCCAGAACATTCCAGCCCCCAGAGGAGACAGCCCTTCCAGCAAACACCTTGACTTGGACGTCTGGCCTCTGAAACCCTGAGCCGATGCCCATTGTGTGGCATGCTTCGTAGCAGCCTGGCAAACCAAGCAGCACAGCACAGCTCATTTTTTAACACAAAAATTAGGTCAGTTAGGGCAACACCACTCACAAACATAGGTAAAAAATTCCAAGAAAAAGTATGAGCAAGCCAAATTCCACAAGGCGTTAAAGGCAATAGGTAATGTTAGTTGGTGTTTTAGTTTCCTAGGCTGCTCCAAGCAAGTATCATGAATGGGTTGGTTTAAACAATGGGAATTTACTAGATTACAGTTTTCAGGCTGAAAAAATGTCCAAATCAAGGCATCTTCAAGGCGATGCTTTCTGCCCCAAGACCAGCTGTCGGCGATCCGGTGATCCTCGGCTCCTCTGCCACAGGGCAGGACACATGGTGGCCTCTGCTGGTCTCTGGTAACGGACTTCAGTAATAGGATTAAGACCCATTCTGATTTAAATGGGTCGCACATTAACTTAAGTAATCTCATCAAAAGGTCCTACTTCCAATGGGTTCACACCTCCAGGAATGGATTATATAAGAACATGTTTTTCTGGGGGTACATACAGCTTCAAACTACCATAACTGGAGTCCAATCCAATAATGCAGCATTGTTATAACATTAGAAATGTTGGTGTAATTTGTCATATTAACAGATAAAATTAGTAAAAATATATGATTATCTTAATAGACATTGAGAAATATTTCATAAAAATTAATGATTAAAATGCATTTATGTTTTTAAAAACTATATTTAGCAACCAGGGTTAGAATTGAATTTTTGCAATCTATGAAGGAATCTGCAAAACAAAAGCAAACATAAAACTAAACAAAGAAATCCTATTGCAAACATCACACTCAAAGATGAAACAATAAAAGCAATCCCTTTAAAATCAGATATGAGACAGGATCCCCATTATCTCAATTTCTATTCACGTTTACTGACAATGCTAGTTAGCACAATAAGACAAGAGAAAGGAATGAACAGTATAACAATTGCAGAGGAAGAAAAAGGACTGTCATTATTTTCCTATGGTACGGTTCTCTACATAGAAAACAAAATAAACTACACAGAACCTATCAGAATTAATGAGAGGATTTAGCAAAGTTTCTAGATATTACATTGACAAACTAAAGTTAAATGCATTTTTATGGCAATAACAGAAAGCGCAATTAAAACACTATTTATAATGTTAAGAAAAAATTAAGCATTCAGGAATATATCTAACAAAAGATTTCAGGATCATTAGGGGGAAATTATTTTATGCCATAAAGTGGTCAATAATTCTTAAATCAACCTATAGAGTCAATACAATTCCAGTCAAATCCCAACAGAAAAAAAAAATCTCCACAGATTTCTTTTTAGTAAAGCTTGACAAGCTAATTCTAAAATCTAAACGGAGCAGCAAACGGCCAAGATGATTAGTCCCGATGCCTCTGAAGAAGGACAAGGTTAGGACAGGAGGAATTCAGCTTACTGTATATAAAGAATTCTTAAAAAGTCATAGTTAAGTTTCACTCACTAAGTTTATTTCCCTGAAACTTAAATCCTCCAGAGTGATCCCATGCTAGGTAAGTCCCAAACCCCAGAGACAACAGCCTCTTTAGAACAACACTCAGATATAGCCCCCCTCCCCATATTGTCAACACCCCTGTTCAGTATGAACAATTAGGGTGGTCACTGCCTAGATACCCCTGAAGATTGGGAAAGTGATTAAACTAGAGGAAGATGTGGCAACAGACAATATAGGATTAAACAAAGAATTACAAATACTGAATCTTATACAAATGCATTTTTTAGATGCTAGGGTATTAGAATAGCTAGAAGGAAATAGCTGTAACCCATAACATTCTTTGACATTTTCTCTGTAGCTACTCATTAAATTGTACTTTGAAAGTTATCACCTTTCTGTATATATATTTCACAATAAGGAAATAACTGAAATTGTGGAACTGTAACCCAAAACACTCTTTGAAATTTGCTCTGTTTGTTAAATCATACTTTGAAAGTTATCACTGTTCTGTATATATGTTATATTTCACAATAAAAATGCAAAAAAAAAATCCATAGTTATAATGACAGTGTGATATTTGTGCATGGACAGACAAAAGATAATTAAATGGAATATATTGACCAGAAACAGACCCATGCGTCTGCATAACTATCCTTATGAGCCAATGCCAACAGAACGTAAATCGATACGACGACTTTGCAAAGCAACGTTTAGTACAGTTGGAGATGCACATAACCATATGTTCCAGAAATCCCACTGTCATGTGTACACTTTATTGGAATCACCCTGGAATGAGTTAGGAAGGCAAATTCTCACCCCCATGCCAGACCCACTGCATCTGGGGTCCTGGGAGTGGGGCCTGGCAGTCTGGGCTTTAACAAGCCCTCGGGTCTCCCTGAGGCACCCTCAAGTTTAGCACCCAGCCTTAGAGAACCTCATGTCTCATCAGGATATGGGCACACTGAGACCCCACGGCCCATTGCTGCCCGAGGCCCTGGCCCCAGGGTTGAAGTGGGGTGAGAGGATCACACTCTCCTTGCATTCTGCCTCTCTCCCTGGGTGCTGCTTCTCAGACACCTTTGCCCTCACCCCTCCTTTATACTATCCCTAGATATCAGAGCACCCAGTCCCCTGCCTCACAGGTGCTGTGGTAGATGCTGGGGATACATTTATGAAAAACAAAACACAGACAAAAGTTCTTGCCCTCGACAGAGCTTACGATTCAGCAGGGGGGAGAGAGAGAGAGAGAGGGAGAGAGAGAAACATAAATGAGCAACTCAAATAGCATATCAGAAGGTTTTAAGTACCATGGGGAGGTGAAAGATTACTGCAGGGTAAAGCAGCTCAGGTGTATGGAGGAGGGGTTGTAATTTTAAACCCCAAGTAAAAGGCAGGCCTCACAGAAAAGGGACATTTGAGGGACGTGAAGGAGTGAGCTGTGCAGACATGTGGGAGAAGAACGTTGCAAGCAAAGAGGTGAGCTGTGTCTGGTGTGCAAGGAGAGGCTGGTTCAGAGTGAGCGAGGGGAGCTAGGAGGGAGCCAGCTGGAGAACAACATTGTAAGATATCGTGAGGACTCTAGCTTTTACTTTGAGTGAGAGAAGGAGCCACTGGCGACACTGGGGCAGAGAAAAGAGGTGATCTCTAGGTTTTTCACGGACTGTGCTGGTTGCTGTTTTGAGAACAGTCTCTAGGGGGAGATGTAAAGCAGGTTGACCAATTAGGAGACTTGCAAGGACCCTGTGGAAAGATATTGGTGGTTTAGCACAGGGTGGAGCCATGAAGATAGTAAGTACTCAGATTCCAGATTTGTTTTGTTTCGTTTCTTCTATTAGAGAAGTTGTAGGTTTACAGAAAAATCATGCAGAAAGTACAGAGTTCCATATATCCAACCCCAAACAGTTTTTTTTTTTATTATTAACATTTTGCATTTGTGTGGTAACATTGTTATAATTGATAAAGTGATACTATTATAAATATATTATTAACTATAGTCCATAGTTTACATTAGGGTTCACTCTTTGTGTTGTACAGTGCTACAGCTCTTTTAAAAAAATTACTCTGGTAACATATATACAACCTAAAATTTCCCATTTGAACCATCTTCAGCTATACAATTCAGGGGTATTAATTGCATTCACAATGTTGTGCTACCGTCACCCCATCCATTACCAAAACTTTTCCATCTCCCCAAAAAGAAACCCTGTACCAATTAATCATTAACTCCCCATTTCCTACCCACCCCACCCCAGCCCCTGGTAACCTGTTTTTTAGTTTCTGACTCTGAATTTGCTTATTCTAATTATTTCATATAAGTGAGAACATACGTTGTCCTTTTGTGTCTGGCTTATCTCACTCAATATGATGTCTTCAAGTTTCGTCCATGTTGTTGCATGTATCAAAACTTCACTCCTTTTTATGTCTGAATAATATTACATTTTATGTGTATATGACTCTTTTTTTCATCCATTCATCTGTTAATGGACACTTGGGTTGATTCCACACTTTGGCTATTGTGAATAATGCTGCAATGAACATCAGTGTTCAAATATCTGTTTGAGTCCCTGCTTTTAATTTTTTTTGGTATATGCCTAGAAGTGGGATTGCTGAGTTATGTGGTAATTCTACACCTAAGTTTCTGAGCAACAGCCAACTGTTTCCCACAGCGACTGCACCATTTTGCATTCCATCAACAATGTACAAGTGTTCCTATTTCTCCACATCCTCACCAATACTTGTTATTTTCCATTTTTAAAATAGTAGTCATTATAGCAGGTGTGCTGGTTTGGATGTATTATGTCCCCCAAATGCCAAGTACTTTGATGCAGTCTTGTGGGTGCAGATGTATTAGTGTTGATTAGATTGGAATTATTTGATTGACTGTTTCCATGGAGATGTGACCCACTCAACTGTGAGTGACACCTTTGATTAGTGTGTGTCCTCTTGATTGAATGTTTCCACAGAAATGTGGCCCCGCCCATTCAGGGTGGGTCTTGCTTAGATCACTGGAGCCATATAAAACAGTCTACAGACAGAAGGGCCTCAGAGCAACTGAGAGGGACATTTTGAAGAGGAGCTGTAGCCTAGGAATGTCCTGGGAGAAAGCCCCTTTGAAACCAGAACTCTGGAGCAGATGCCAGCCATGTGCCTTCCCAGCTAACAGAGGTTTTTCCGGGTACCATCCTCCAGTGAAGGTACCCGATTGTTGATGCCTTACCTTGGACACTTTATGGCCTTAAGACTGTAACTGTATAACCAAATAAAGCCCCTGTATAAAAGCCAATCCATCTCTGGTGTTTTGCATTACAGCAACAATAGCAAACCGGAACAGTGGGTATAAAATGCTATCTCACTGTGGTTTGGATTTGCATTTCCCTAATGGCTAATGATATTAAGCATCTTTTCATGTGCTTATTGCCCATTTGTATATCTTCTCTAGAGAAATGTCTGTTCAAGTCATTTGTCCATTTTGACTTTTTGTTGTTGAGTTGTAGCCATTCTTTATATATACTAGGTATTAAGCCCTTATCAGTTATATGGTTTCCAAATATTCTCTCCCATTTGGTAGGTTGTCTTTTCACTTTCTTGATAGTATTTTTTGATGCACAAAAGTTTTTAATTTTGATGAATTCCTATTTATCTACTTTTTCTTTTTGTTGCTTTTGGTATGAAGTCTAAGAAACCATTGCCTAATATAAGGTCTTGAAGATATTTCTCTATGTTTTCTTCTAGGAGTTTCATAGTTTTAGTTCTTATATTTAGATCTTTGATCCATTTTGAGTTAATTTTTGTGTATGGTGTGAGGTAGGGGTCCACTTTCATTCTATTGAATGTGGCTATAAAGTTTCCCCAGTGCCATTTGTTGAAGAGCCTACTCTTTCCCCATTGAGTGGAATTGGGGATTGAATCATTTTCCCCTCAAAAGGCATGCTCAGGCACCAACCTCTAGCCCTGTGGGTGTGAACCCATTTGTAAATAAGACCATTGAAGATACCATGAGTTAAGATGTGGCCACCAAATGAGGGTGGGCCTAAACCCAGTAAGGCTGAGGGAACACCCATTAAATGTTGGGATTGTCTATGTTTTGAAGGCTGAGCCAGCAGGATTTACTAGTAGCTTGGATGTGGGGTGAGAGGGCAAGACAAGCATTGCAGATGGCACAGGATTTGTGCCCTGAACAACTGGAAGGACAGAGTAAGGCCACAGGTGTCACTGGACTGGGGGATGACCGGGAGCACCCGCATGACCAGTGATGGACCTGTAGGTGACGATGCCTATTTTGCACCTGGTGGAGATACCAAACTGGCAGCTGGACTCGGTCTGGAGTGCAGGGAAGAGGGCCAGGCAGAAATAAGAATGTGGTAGTCTTTGCTATAAATGGATGAGAACACCAAAAGCTTGAACAGAGAAGGGGAGCCAGGACTAAGCCTGAGGACCCCGTGCTAAGAGGTGGCAGAGAGGCAGAGCCAGCCCAGGAGACTGAGCTGGAAGGAAGCAAAGCCTTGGCCTTGCTGTATGGAAGATGTTTTCTGGAGGAGGATGGTTCAACTGTACCAGTGCCGCCCAGAGGCCATGGCACTTGAACTCTGAGAGGTGGCCCCGGATTGCAACATGAAGGTGATCTAGTTTGCTAATGCTGCCAGAATGCAAAACACCAGAGATGGATTGGCTTTTATAAAAGGGGGTTTATTTGGCTACACAGTTACAGTCTTAAGGCCATAAAGTGTCCAAGGTAACACATCAGTAATCGGGTACCTTCACTGGAGGATGGCCAATGGTGTCCGGAAAACTTCTGTTAGCTGGGAAGGCACGTGGCTGGCGTCTGCTCCAAAGTTCTGGTTTCAAAATGGCTTTCTTTCAAGACGTTCCTCTCTAGCAAGCTTGCTCCTCTTCAAAACGTCACTCACAGCTGCACTGCACTGAGTTCCTTCTGCTATGTCAGCTCATTTATATGGCTCCACTGATCAACTTAGACCCACCCCGAATGGGCGGAGCAACACCTCCATGGAAATCATCCAATCAGAGTCATCACACACAGCTGGGTGGGGTGCATTCCAAAGAAACACTCAAAGAATTACAATCTAATCAACCCTGATAAAGTCTGCTCATACAAGGTTACATCAAAGATAATGGTGTTTGGGGGACATAATACATTCAAACTGGCACAGAAGGGCACTGGGGCCTTGTCAAAGACAGCTTCAGGGAGCCTGCCTCGTGGGGTTAAGAAATTAGAGGCAGTGAGCACAGGCACCTCTTTGATGCAGTTGCTATAGAAAGGAGCAGAGAAATGGGGCTGGAGCTCGAGGGCAGCAGGTGGGAGGAGTGGCATCCTTGGATGCTGGAGGGGGGTCAGACCCGAGCGCAGTGGGGGATGTGCAGTCAGGTGATTATGAAAATGACTTCCCCTCCTGGGACTTGGGGCGCCCAATGGCCGGGTCCCCACTCCTAAGTCAGCCTCATTGTCCATTCTCCAGCTGCTGGCTTAGCAAAGGGGCTCTGGACTCCCAGCTGTGCGACGTGATCAAGCTGCTACAGCTCACTGAGTGAAAGCCAGCCCTTGTAATTTTAGGGCAGTGAAACTTCTCTGCATGCTACTGTCATGGTAGATATATAACATTATGCATTTGTCAAAAGCCATAGAGCTGAACAAGCCAAGGTGTGAATCCTAGGCAAGTTACGGACTTCAGTTACTAATGTATCCATATTAGTCATCAATTGTAACAAATGTACCAAACTTAGGCCCCATGCTAATAACAAGGGAAACCGCATCTGGAGGGGCCTATAGGGGAACTCTTTTACTTTTGTGTAATTTTTCTGTGAACGGAAAACTGCTCTAAAAATAAAGTCTGTGTGCGTGAACAGGATGGAGTCCAGAGTGGAAACCATTTTGCAAACTGTTCAGTGCCTGGTGTTGATGCTGTTTTTTTCCTGCCTGGAAGACTCTGTCTCCTCGTTTCCCATCCTTCGAGATTCTGCTTCAAGGTCTCTGCCTTTCCCCACCAGGAAACGCTCCCTGACTGTGCCCTCCAGCCGCTCCCGGTGTCCTCGGCCTCTCCATTCCTCCCACTCGCTGACCCCTTCCCTCCTGGCCTTTGCATGGGCTGTTCCCTCTGCCTGGAGGTCCCTCCTCTGCTCTGCACCGGGTTATCTCCTCCTCATTCTTCAGTTCCCAGCTAGCTGCTCCCCAAGCCCAGGGGACCTATTTGTGGCAGTTAAGAGTTTACTTTTTTCTACGATTATCTGCAAGTCCCCTGAGGGCAGGTCTGTGTTGTCTTGCTCTTTGCAGATGACCAGTGCCTTACACAGCACCTCACCCAGTCAGCCCACTGAATGAACAAATGAATGAATGAATGAATGAGTGACATTGTGCTCTGTTCCTTGGGAGCAGAGCCTGAGACGGGCATTCTTGTGCAAGTGGCTATCGAGGGCAAGTTCTTGGGAGAAACTGGCAATGGCACCACAAAGCTGTGCCCCTTGAGGCTGGGGGCTGGGCAAGCGTCATGGCAGCAGGCTGTCCTGGAGGGAAAGGGCCTCAGAGGGTGGGTGGGTGGGCTTTGGCCTCTCGGGCTGGAGGGCTGGGGCCGGCTAAGGGCGGCTCTCCAGGGAAGGGCATGGCTGCGAGCCCTTAGCAGCTGACACTCCCAGCAGCTGGGGGGGGGGGGTTGCAGAGGATGGGACGGGGGTGCTCTGGGGGTGGGGACAGATCAGTGTGGTCCCTGAGGCAGTGCATCAGCATCACCCAGGAATCTGTGGAAAATGAAAATTCCCTGGCCCCACCTTAGACCCACCGGACCAGAAATTCTGGGGGTGCGGCCCAGTCTTCTATGTTCAGGAGCCCTCTGGGTTGCTTTGATGCTGACCCAAGTTTGAAAACCACTCTACTGCATATCGCACAGGATTTCCCCCGTTACCCCTCAGCTGGCTCATTTCACAGGGAAGTGACGGAGGCCCAGAGAGACTGAGGGTCT
The DNA here is from genome assembly GCF_015220235.1 of Choloepus didactylus. Taxonomy (NCBI): domain Eukaryota; kingdom Metazoa; phylum Chordata; class Mammalia; order Pilosa; family Megalonychidae; genus Choloepus; species Choloepus didactylus. The sequence continues at coordinate 4,429,631 of NC_051309.1, read as the reverse complement.
CCAAGGCTGAGCAGGAAGCTGAGCACCCGCTAGAACTTTCCAGATCTGCTAAGCACTATCCCAGCTGCCCGAGTATCCTGGGGCTACCATAAGAAACCACCACAAACTGGGGGGCTTGAAACCACCGAAACTTATTCCCTTGTGGTTCTGGAAGCCAGAGGTCCAAGATCCAGGTGTGGGCAGGCTGCTCTGGGGAAGGGCCTTTGCCTGCCCTTCCAGGCTCTGGGGGCCCCAGGGACTCCTTGCGTTGTGGCCACATCACTCCACTCTCTGCCCTGGGGTCACGTGGCCTCCCTCTGGGTGTCTCTGTGTCCCTCCTCTCATAAAGACACCGGTCATTGGATCCAGGACCCACCCTGCTCCAGGAAGATTTCATCTCGAGATCCTTCTCTTAATTATATCTGTAAGGACACACTCAGAGGTTCTGGGTGGACATGAATTTGGGGAGACACCTTTTGACTCCAGACAGCAGCTCTCTTGCAACTGCAGTGTTGCCCTCGTGGACATCTGTGTGAGATGGTCTCCTCCTCTGGCTGAGACTGAGACCACTACAGAGGTCTCCCCACCGCACCACCCACGGGAAACAGAAACACTGTCTTGTGTGGGGAGCAGGCGGGAACCAGCCATCTCGCCCTTGGCTGATGCTGGCAGAGGAGAGCGAGCCAGCGCGCTTGGTTAAAGGAACGCTGAGCCCACTCTTCCAGGAACACCCTATCACAATCGATTGTGTGGGTGACCTGGAAGCATTAGCAGCTTCCCCACTCTGCTCGGACACACCTGGGCCATGCACTTTGCTCAATGCGCTGAGCTCTTCTGGTTACCGGCATCATCTTTCTCATCAGAAAGAAAAACCTGTTTGCCTAAATTTAGAACCTTTTCTGGGAAGGGAGGGTGCAGTGTGACAGGCAGGGGGCAATGGAGGGAGCGTGCCCCGGACCCACCACCTCACCTGCCTGCCACAGATTCCCGGAGGCCCCGTCCTCCAGCCAGGTGTAGAGCAAGCGCACACGTGGGGGCTCGAGGGCAGGGGCACTGCTTTCACTGCTGGCTCTTCTGGGAGGGAGGGAGAGAAATTGTGGGGCTCAGGCACAGAGCAAAGGCTTCAGGGGGCTCAAGGCAACAAGGCGGAGTGGGTGCCATTATTCCCGCTTTGTAATTAGGTGGTTCCAGCTCAGAGAGGGTAGGGAGTGTGCCTGAAATCACACAGATGGGGCGCGGTGGTGTCTGCACGCAACCCAGCTCCTTGCTCAAGCCTCAGGTTTCAGACCATCTCCTCCAAAATGCAGAGGGGTCGCTTCTCCCATCCATCATCTTGGAGTTCAGGAATCAGGTCCCAGTGCCTCCCCCCCACCCCCGAGGACCTCAGGCCAACTCTGGAGATGGACAGGTCAGAGCAGGAGAGCAGAGGAACCTGTCACCTCCTAGTTCAGGAAGGCCTCAGGACTGCCCAGCCTCCCACAGTCACTGATGGAGCTTTGACTCAAGAGACATGATGTAATTTTTTTACAGTCAGCCCTAAAGATCACAACTTCTTCCCCTGACCCCCGAGACCAGTGCTCTTCTCATCGTGGAGGAGCCGCTGCTGGGGTTTGGGCCTGGTCCTCAGGTACCACATCAGTAAAGTGACCTCAGCATCCCCTCTCTGCACTGCTGCTCTCGGTTTCATCAAATGTCTCCCGACCCATTTCCTCTCCCATCACCAGCATGAGGGGGTCAGACATTGCCTGCTGAATCTCACATCCTCCTGGGAAAGGGAGTGCTCCCATCTGATACACCTGGGACCCTGAGTAGCACAGCGGCAACAGGAAGGGCCTTCTTCACCTGAGCTCTTTAAAGCCAGTGGCATCCATCTTGGAGGAGGGGCTGATGGGAGAATCCCTGGGCATGACGTCATCAGGAGCTGTCCCTGGTGCTGATCTCTTGCGTGATCTGCATCCTGCCAGGCCCCACCTCCCACTCCCAGGGCTACAAGTGTTGATCCAGTCACTGTCTGACGCGGTCCTTTAGTCTTTCCAGGCCTCAGGCCTCATCCAATCACGTTTATAACTGTTTATTGCACTTGCCCAGCATTCATTCACTGACATTCACAGGTGCCAGGTGCAATATTAGGGAGTGTGGAGAATTAAGAAATAAATTAGACTTGTCCTGGCCTTCAAGGAGCTCACAGTGCCATGGAGGAGACAGACAGGTGTGTGGATCCGAGGCACGTAAGGCAGAAAGGGTTCCACATGCTAAGGGAGGTATGCAGGAAGCGACAGGAAGGTGTCCTGATTCCTGCTTCATTCTTTCACTCAAAAATGATTGCCAAGATCTTCTATGCACCCTGATAGTCCCAGCCACAGAAGTTACTGAAGAGCTGTAGATCAGTTTTACCAGTTGTCACCGGTATATGAAAACAACAACAAAAAGGCACACTGAATTTCAGTATCCCCAAAGCGAGGGTTACATTTCTACCACCAGCTGTGTGGCTGATCCCAAGCAAGCCTTTTATGTTCCTTGAGCCTCAGTTTCCTTATCTGTAAAGCAGAGGATAATAGTACTTGTCCTAGTTACTTTGTAGAGTCAGGGCAGGGGGAGATCAAATAAGGTAATTGTGCCAGTTTGAATGTATTCTGTCCCCCAGAAAAAGCCATATTCTTTGATGCAATCTTGTGGGGCAGACATTTTAGTACTGATTAGATTGGAATCCTTTGAGTGTTTCCATGGGGATGCAACCCACCCTACTGTGGGTGATAACTCTGATTGGATAATTTCCATGGAGGTGTGGCCCCACCCATTCAGTGTGGGCCTTGATTACTGGAGCACAATATAAGCTCAGACAGAAGGAGATAGCTTGCTACAGCCACCAGGGACTCTTTGAAGAATGCACTGGAACTGAGAGAGGAGCTTCAGCTTACAGAGACATTTTGGAGATGGCCTTTGAAAGCAGACTTTTGTTCTAGAGAAGCTAAGAGAGGACAAACACCCCAAGAGCAACTCAGAGTGACATTTTTGAGGAACTGCAGCCTAGAGAGGAGTGTCCTGGAGAAAGGCATTTTGAAACCAGAACTTTGGAGCAGACACGAGCTACATGCCTTCCCAGCTAACAGAGGTTTTCCGGACACCATTGGCCATCCTCCAGTGAAGGTACCCAATTGTTGATGCCTTACCTTGGACACTTCATGGTCTTAAGACTGTAACTTTGTAATCAAATAAACCCCCTTTATAAAAGTCGATCCATTTCTGGTGTTTTGCATTCCAGCAGCATTAGCAAACTAGAACAGTAATACATAAGGAAGCATTTGGGAAACAGTAAAGTCATATGTAAGGGTAAATTTTAGTTTTGAGCCAGAAGGAAAATCCTGCACAACCAATATAATTCTTATATACTAAATTCACATGAAAATGAACAATGGAAAAGAATTACAATAAAATTCCTTACAAAGCTAACATGAAAAGGGAGAATAGAGAAAAGAGTAATACCTTCATATATAGTGAGAGAGAAAAAACTCAATAAAATTATAAAAACATAGCATTTACAAGCAAGCTAAAACAAATTAAGACAGTGGTAGAAGAGGTAAAAAAAAACAACAAAACATAAATCAGAATTAGAAAAACTCATAGGTGATAGAACCCAGGAAAAAATTAGGAATAAAAATTTTCACAAATTAAGATCACGCTAGAAGGAAACAATAACAAATATAAACAACATATAATGGCTTCAGAGAAATAGAAGATAAAAAAGAAAATTTTAGAAATCAAAAAGTTATGAAGAAAGAGATAAATAGGGTTTGAGGGAAAGTAACAGATAGAGAGAAATGCGCATGAGATCCAACACACACTTAATAGGAGTTCCCAAAGTATAAAACCATAACGATGGAACAGAACAAATACTAACAATGTGTCAAGGAAACTTTTCTGAAATTAAAAAGAAGTTATATTGAAAGGATACACCACATTCCTTGGAAATTTGAACCAGGATAATTAACACTGAGACATAGCCTTCTATAAATACTGGACTTGAAAGAAAATAAAGTCCTTTGGGGATCCAGTCAAAAGTAGCAATTCACTTATAGGGAAAGAAAAATCATATTGTCATTGACTTTCAGCAGCAATGCTTTATGCCAGAAGACAATGAAGTAACATTTTTAATATTTTCAAGGGAAGAACATGTGATTCAAGGATTTTGTTTGCAGCCAAACTGAACTTCAAATACAACGGTTGCAGAAAAATTATTATAAACCTGAAAATGCTCAGGGAATATTGTTTCCATGAGCCCTTCCTGAGGAATATAGTAGAGAGTTTTAGACCACCAAAATGACTAGAGAGAAATCAACAAAAGCACTGGAAGTGAGCATCAAATATGTATCTAGCACTGACACTGAGAATAAATGAAGATATAAATGATCTGACAACATAGACAATATAGTTATGGACAGTCATTGAAAATGGAAATAGAAAGCCTATGGAAAGTAAATAGGTCTGCTGATTGCTTTATAGCTATTCACTGGCAATAAGAGGAAGTTACTTTGAATTAGATTTGGGGGAAGTGGGAGAGGAGAGGGGAGAAGAAGTATAAAGTAATTTCAATATCACTCTTAGTAGGGATCCAATGGTTAATAGACAAAAATAAGATCAATGGTTAATAGCCAAAAATATCACAATATCAAAATGAAGCTTATGTAGCTAAATTAGAATTTAACTACAGCAAAAGCAACAAAAACATCTACAAGAACTTTGGAAACACCACAAAATGAAAGGAAAAAGTTAGAACAAATCATATAAGCCACAGAGTGAATGACTATTTTTATAAAAGACTTCTAATCATGTATGTGTTTGTATTATGTTGAAAATTTGATAAAACTGGGACCAATAATAGGGGGCTCTTGGAATATATTGATAAGAAAAAAAAGCAAAGTGGGAAAAAGTGTGTATTGTTTGCTACCATTTATCTAAAAAGAGGAGTGCTACGAACATGTAAGTACATACAGATATACATAATCTACTTAAGCTTAGGAAAAACAAACAAGGGTGGAAAATGCTGTAAAATTTAAGCAAAATGTTTATCTCTAGGGTTGGGAGGGATTAGAGCTGAGGGGACAGGGATTGCTGCAGGGCAGACGTATTTATAAATTAATTCATTTTACATATTTTTAAAAATTGAATGTAAAAATAAATCACTAAAAATGAAAAATGAAATGAAACAAACCTTAACATGTGTCTGATTGGTAGCAGAACCACACAGAGAGAAAACATTCCAAGCGACTTTGAAACCCAATATTTTAACTGCCCCCTCTAGTGGGATATACCTTGAGTACAAAAATATTGCAAAACAGCCTTCCCCCATTTTTATGATCATGTTGTGGATCACATCGGTTATTTTTCTGAGCCCGTTGGGCAATTTTCAAATTCAGTGCAGAATGGAAATGAATTTCAGTTCAAATTCATCCCCAGTGTTGGTGAGGGCCAGGATTCTTAGCATGGAAAAAATGAAATGAGACACAGATACAAGACTGAAAGATTTTGTGAAAAGTCTCTAGCTGTGGATATTTTTTTAAAACAGCAATAATTTATTTTGCATAAACATCTGCAATTTGGGAAGGGCTCTATATCAGTTTTCTATTGCTGCTGTGACAAACTGCTACAAATTTAGGGGCTTAAATTTATTAACTTACAGTTCTCGAGGTTAGAAGTCCATGTCTCACTGGGTTAGAATGAAGGTGCCAGCAGGGCTGGGTTCCTTTCTGGAAGCTTGAGGGGAGAATCTGTTTCTTTGCCTTTTCCAGTTTTGAGAAGCCCCCTGTGTTCTTTGTGTCCCTTCCTCCATCTTCAAAGCCAGCAATGGTGAGTTGAGTCCTTCTCCCAACAAATCATTCTGACCTTCTCTTTTGCCTCACTCTTCCACTTTTAAGGACCCTTGTGATTGCAATGGGTCCATCTGGATAATCCAGGATAACCTTATTTTAAGGTCAGCTGATTAGCAACTGTTTCATCTGCAACCTTTAATTCCCTTTTGTCATGTAACAACATATTCACAGGTTCTGGCAATTAGGACATAGACATCTTGCCATTAATCTGCCTACTACGGGCTCACTGGGGACGGCTCCACCCCACTGCAGGTAACATCCACTGAAGCAGCTGGACTGAGTCTGGAGGATTCACATCTATAAAGCTCACTTGTGTGGCTGGCAGGTTGGTGCTGGCTGTCAACTGGGGAACTCAGCCCCTGGCTTTTGGATAGGAGCCTCAGTTCCTTTCCATGCGGGTGTCTCCACTGGGCTGTTTGGGCTTTTTTACAACTAGCTGTGGAATTGAAGTCAAAGTATCCATATAAACTCACGAGAGTTATTCTATGCCAAATTAAAAGTGTATTTCTGACTTCTGTCCATCACAATGGCCTAGAAACAATGACCAACATCCCCAGTGCCCTGTCAGAAGTCTTGGAATATTTCCCATGTAAACAAACCAGGACCCCTCAAGGAAATGGCTGGCTCCAGGTCTGAGGCAGGAAACATCTGGCACAAGCCTGGACCATCTCGTCAAACCTACTGGCGAGGAGAGTGTTGAGATGGCTAACGCCACATCAAAAAGGCTCAGGATCCTAGGTGAAGAGGCTGCCTCCGGTCAAATGTGGAAAATTTGAACTTCAACCAGGATGCTATAATACAGTGGGCTGAGGCACATTAATTATGTTTCAGTTCATGAGTTCACAATGGTGGAAAATAAAAGAACTTAACCAGCCACCATCAGAGTACACTGCCACGAACATTCAAAAACAGGTCTTGGTGTGGACATAAGTTTTCATTCCTCATGTGTAAATGAACAGGAGTGGAATTGCTTTTTCTGGGCCATATGTTGCCAAACTGCTTTCCAAAGAGGCCACAGCGTGGGCAATCCCTCTAGCAGTTGCTCCTCATCCTTGCCAACACTTGATATTGTCAGGCTTTTTAATTTTAGCCACTCTTCTCACTTACCTAAAGACAAATGTTGAGCTTCTTTTCCTGTGCTTATTGGCCATGTGTGTGCCTTTTTTAGTGAAAAGTCTGTTCAATAAATGTCTTGTGCATTTTTAAAGAATGGGTTGTTTGTCTTACTACTGATTTGTCAGAGTTTTTATTTTGAATGTGTAATCTGGAAACAAGTTCTTGATCAGAAATATTTTTTATAGTTTTGGCTCTTACATTTAGTTCTGTGGCCTGTTATAAGGGAATGGGATGTAAGAAGCACAATGGAGAGGAAGGATGCTGCAGTTGGGATAACGGATGAATGTGAGACTGAGGGGATGCTTCTGGTATTCTATGAGTGCAATAGCATTTGAGGAGATTAGGAAGAGCCAGAATTCCAGGTTGGCAACTGATTATCATGAACAATGATGTCAAACATTCTCCCACACAGGGTTTGACCATCTACAAATCATTTTCTTATCTGATCTGCACAGCATCCTGATACAGAAAGAATGTTGAACAGGACTTCTCTATTCTGTTGTACAGGTACAGCCTGAAGCCCAGAGACATTCAGACACCTGTCCAAGGTCACACAGCTGGCAGAGGCAGAGATAAGGTGGCTCCCTGGTCCTTGCTTTCCTGCTCCACTGCAGCTCCCACTCCCCACCAGGGTTTCTGCATCTGCCCAGTATCACTCTTAACTGTGGGCAAGCCTCCACTCTAAGCCTGGCTGTAACCAGGCAAAAGTTGGAAATTTCTCTCTTCATGCATTCCCTTATTTGTTCCTTCAGCAAACACTCACTGAGGCCCATCAAGGGCTTGCTGCAGGGATTAAAGCAATCAGTGGGCCGGGTCTCTCACAGCAGGCTCTGACCATGGCTACCTGTGTCTAACAGGTATACTCACCTGGTGGTCTCCATCAGGGCGGCAGGCTGGGCCAGCAAGATATTACCTAGGGACATCCGTGCCATCAAGTTCCCAACAGGATCAGGTGGCAGCCTTCAAACAAGACAGCTGAGGAGGGTCTAGTTGCAAGGACGGGTGTACGGCAACCACAAGGGATTATTTAGAGCTAATGTTGGTAGCAGCCATGCTAGGCATAGGGGAGGGAGCAGTTACTGCAGCAAAAATAGAGACTAGGTAGAGCAGGCTACCTGGGGAGGATAGCAGCCTTCCATTATGGAAGCTTTTGCTCAAGGCAACCTCAGCGGAAGAACCAGGGCACTGAGGACCCTCGCCTGGCCCTTCTCCCTCCCTCTGATCTCTGCTAGGGCTCCCTATTAGCCAAACCCAACTGGAAGCCACAGGTCATGAGAGCCAAGTCTATGTGGACCCTACAGGTCAGCACTCAGGACAGAAAGCAGGATGGGGAAGCGAAGAGAGGATCTGGAGGGGCAAATGGAAGTTCTGCAATGTAACAGCAAAAGTGTCAGTCCAGAAGAACTCCACTACCAGCTACCCTCAGTGCTCGAGTACCATTGAATACTCACTCTATAGTGACTAGACCTATAGATAAACTGGAAATCCTGCATTTATTGGGGAGGGAGAGGTGGGATTGAAGTAGGAAGCAGCCTGTCCCTGGCGGCTAAGTAGAGGTTGGGAGTAATGGGGTAGAAGCACAGGCTTTCAGGAGAGGCTGCGTGGGGTGGTGGAGTGCACTCGGCTCGGGGCCCATGAAGCTTGGGCTGGAACAGCTCCACCAGTGCGGGGTGCTGGGCCAGGGACTTCTCCTCACAGAGCCTCCTGTCCTCTGAGAATAAAGTCACCCATCTCCTGGGTGCTTGGAATGATGAGACCAAGCTGTATGAATGAAAAGCCCAAGGGTTGTTAACCAGTAATGTCAGGCTCTGTGATAACCCAAAATGAATCAGAAAGCTGGAACTCCACAAAATGCCTGAGGCCAAAGCCGCCTCGGGTGTTAGAAACTAAATCTCCTTCAAAATGAGTGGGGAAGTGTTTCCCAGCAAACACATTGGAGAGTTTTGGGAACCCCAGGCATTTGAAAAGCATTCCAAGAAATCTGAAGAGCTAGGAGGACACGTGGCTTCGCTTAGGCCTGATTGTGCCTTTCTTGTGGGACCCCCCCCCCCCATCACTCTTGGAGCCCAAGGAGCCGGGAGGGGAAAATGAAAAACAAAGTTTTAAAGAATGATCGCAGCTTCTTTCCTTCCTTGCCGCCTCTCTTTCCCTTTCACGTTGACAGAAAAGAGCTTCGCCCCCTCCCAGATTTTTTGCAAATGTGAAATGGAGCGTCTTGGACACACCATTTGATTCTGATTTGCGCCCAGAGTGTGATGACAAGAGCCTTTGGCTGATAATGGACGAGGACAAACTCTGAGAAGGGTGAAGCCGAAGACACCACCATCAGTCTTTCTGCTGTAGCTATCGCTGAGTCATTCGGCCAGTGTGCACTGAGCCCCCACCCCAGGCCCAGCCTTGCAGAGGAGGGGGCTGACCGCGCTGCAATATGACGACACTGTGGGAGGTGGAGGGAGAATCGACCGAACCCCACCAGAAGGACCCCTGGACACATGGAGGGACACACTGGGGGTTTAGATGAACAGGGAAGAGGGAGATGAAGTGGGGGCCAGAGCATCTCTCACCAGGATAAGGTGGGTGGGGGGGGGGCAGGGAGCCAGGCAGCAGCTCATACATTTGCATCTGCCCTGGGGGCCAAAGGCAACTCTCGTAGATTGCCAACTGTGGATCCCATCCTCCCCGCCCCATGCCTTTTGCCCTGTGACTCAGTGATTTTCCACTCTGGCTCTGGCTCAGCCATCTTTTTGGCGAATAGGAAGAGGCAGAAGTGACACTGCCAGTTCCGAGTTTCAGCACTGAGAAGCCTTGTTTCGACTTGCCCTGCCCTTGCTGCCTGATGGAGCAGAGTGAGTCGCCCCAGGTGACTCCGCCAAGGCTGGCCGAGACCAGCAGCGCTGCCTGATCTACCCCAGGGGACCACAGGTGCACGCACAGGGGATGGAGACTGTCATGCGCCTCTGAGTCTCCAGAAAAGCAAACTGATACAAAGACCTGTTGCAGTGCATCCATCTGGTGTCCTGTCTTTCCCTTCTTTATTCCCTGTTCATTTTCCCCATTGGACTGTGGACTCTGCTTGATTCCCTCCAGGGCCTGCTACCCCTAAGTCACCCGGGCCCAACAGCACCTGGCTCTAACCCCACCCCCACCCACAAGAGGAAATGAAGTCACATCCAGAAGGCACATCAGATACCCAGAGTGGACAGTCCACGTCTCAGCTCCGCCACACACCAGCTGGGGGACCTTGAGCAAGTGACCTCGTTTCTTGGTGGATAAAGTGTGGGTGTTAGTAGCACGTGCCTGGTGAAGCTGCTGGGCGGGTGACAAGGGCGGAGGAGAGAGAACTGGGATAGGGCTGATGTGTAAGGAAGGGGCCCTCCCAGCCGGGCTGGTGCAGGTGCAGGAAGAGCAGTGACTGTCCAGACTGGCTGTCAGTTAGCCCGTCTGTGCTGGGTGCCTCATCTGGGCTCGGCCGGTTCTCTCTCCTCTCCGGGAAAGTGAGCAGCCGAGACGTTGCCAAGTGAAAATTTGATAACCAGACACCGTGCTGGGGCTCATGGACAGCCCAGCCTCCCTTTGATCTGGGCTGTCTGGGCCCGCCACTCTCCGGCCGCCCATGGTCTGTTTTCCATTTTGAGCTTGCCTGGGCCCTCCTTTGTAAAGATCAACTTTCAGGCCCCAGCAGATGGGGCAATGAGCAGGAAGGGAAGGCACGCCCTCCTGTCAATCTCTTGGGTGGTTCCCCCAGCTTGCCTAGCTCCCAGGAGCAAGAGGGGGTCTGCCCCACCCCCCACACACACACATGCAAATGCTGGAAAATGTGCCATGGGATGGAGACAAAGGTACACCAGGAAGGGAGAAGCACCCAGGACAGCTCTGCAAGACCTCTGCACGGTCACCATGATTATCAGCAGCATGAGGTGTGGCGGAGGCCTTGAAACCCATCTCTTCATTAGGCCTCTGGGTGGTTTGGCAGAGCAGCAAATGGAGAGACTGAGGGGGGGTATTGATTGGGTGAAGGTCGGGGAGGCCTGGACCTTGGTAGTTGTTTGGGGCATCCTTCTTGAATAAATCCATGAATGGATGGATGGGTGGGTGGATGGATGATGGGTGTGTGGATAGATGGATGGGTGGGTGGATGGATGGACAGATCAGTAGATGGATGGATGGGTGGGTGGGTGGATGGATGGCGAGATGTTAGACAATAGGATAGATGGATGGGTGAGTGGGTGGATGAGTGGATGATTTCAATGACTGGATGGCTGGATAGATGGATGGATGTGCAGATGGATAGATACCCCCCTGGTTTGGCTCTAAGTAAGAGGGGCTAAACTGCGTTCTATCCTTGTGGACATGGATAGACCAGGATGTCAGATCCATGGGGAATGCACCTTGTCTTCCTTGCTCGAGTCCATCTGCTGCATCACAAACCTCATCTGGCATGCAGTAGCACTCAGTTCACCGACCAACATGGTCACCCCAAACTTCAGTTTGTTTAGCTACAAAATGAATATAATAGCAGGTTTGCCCCTCCTTGGAGGGTCGTTGGGAAAATCAGAAAAGACAAGCCATGAAGCCTACTGCAATAATAGCATATGACCACATTCTTTTTTTAATGCAATTTTATTGAGATAAATTCACACACCATTCAAAGTGTACAATCAGTGGCTCACAGAATCATCATATAGTTGTGCATTCATTGCCACAATCAATTTTAGAACATTTTCATTACTCCAAAATAAAGAAATAAATGAAAATAACAAAGAACATCCAAAACATCCCATACCTCTTATTCCCCCTAATATATATTTGTCTTTATTTTATTACTCATCTGTCCATACACTGGATAAGGAGAATGTCAGTCACAAAGTTTTGTAATCACACAGTCATATAACAAATGCTATATAGTTATACAACATCAATAAGAATCAAGGCTTCTGGGTTACAGTTCAACAGATTCAGATATTTCCTTCTATTCTAATACACTTGAAGCTAAAAAGAAATATCTATGTAAGGCATAATAACCTCCAGAATGACCTCTCGACTCTATTTGAAGTCTCTTAGCCACTCAAAGTTTATTTTGTTTCATTTCTCTTCCCATTTTTGGTCAAGAAGACATTCTCAATCCCATGATGCCAAGTCTAGTCTCATCCCTGGGAGTCATGTCTCACATGGGGGGAGAGCAGTGAGCTTATTTGCAGAGTTGGCTCAGAGAGAGAGGCTGCATCTGAGCAACAAAAGACGTTCTCTGGAGGTAATCCTTAGGCATACTTGTAAGTAGGCTTAGCTTCTCCTTTGCAGGAATGAATTTTAAGAACAAGCTCCAAGATCGAGGGCTTGACTTATTAAATTGGGAATCCCTAATGTTTGCAGGAATATCAGAAATTCCCCAGGTGGGAAAGTTTAATATTTCCATATTTTTCACCGGTCCCTCGAGGGAACTTTTGAAAATACTTTTTTATTTTCTGCCCAAAATACTCTGGAGTATTACATTAACCTGTACAGAATAATGAGATCTCATTCCCTATTCTAGGTTTCATGTAATTATGTTGTTTAAATAAACTAACCATACAGGTTGAATTAGATAGTGTGCTACAGAGAATATAAATTTTGTACCAAATAAACATCCCCTAAATAACAGTTAAAACTCAGGAATAGATGTGACTCTGTAAGAGCTTGCAATCTAGGAGCCCTTACAAAGAGGCTTATTGAATACTCTGTATTCCTCAATCATCAACTGCCCAATCTCTGCCCACATTCTATCCCCTGATAACTCTTGAATTCAATTCTCAGCATTTGCTCATTATAGCTAGTTTATATTAGTGAGGGCTTACAATATTTGTCCTTTCATTTCTGGCTCTTTTCACTCAACATAGTGTCCTTAAGTTTCACTCACCTAGTTGCATGCATCACTACTTCATTCCTTCTTGCAGCCACTGAATATTCCATTGTGTGTATGCACCAAAGTTTACCCTTCTGTTCACCCATCGATGTACCCTTAGGCTACCTTCATCCATTGCAAATCGTAAATACTGCTGCCATAAACATCAGTGTGCAATGCCTAATTGTGCCCCTGCTTTCAGTTCTCCCAAGTATATGCCCAGTAACGGGTTCGTAGGACCAAACACAAACCCATACTTAGCTTCTTATGGAACAACCACACTGCCCTCCATGGGGGCTGCACCATTATACTTCCCTACCAACAGTGTATGGGTAGATCTCTCCACGTCTTCTCTAGCACTTGTATTTTTCTATTTGTTTTTTGAACAGTTTTGTTCATACACTGTACAATCCATCCTAACTGAACAATCAATAGTTCCCACTATAATCAAATAGTTATGCATTCACCACCACAATCCATTTCTTCTACAAAGAAAGAGGAAAAAATAAAAGAATAAAGATTAAAAAAATAAAAAAAGAGAAACAGCAACATCAAGAACCCCATAGCCCTCCCTTATAACCCCCTCTATTGACATTGAGCTTTGGTGTATTTCCTCTGTTAAATTAATGGAAGCATGTTACAGTTGTTAACTCTAGATCCTAGTTTGCATTGACTGTAATTTTTCCCATATACCATCCCATTTTCAACACCTTAAGATGTTGACATTCATTTGTTCTCCCTCATGTAAAAACTCTCTTACATTTCTTCATTTAATCAGCATTCTTGTCCGCTCTAGGTTTTGCTAAGTTATACAGTCCCAGCATTAATCCTCTATCTTTCCTTCTGGCGTCATACATGCCCCTGGCCTTTCTCTTTAAACGGTACTCTCACTCAGCTTTGTTCATTATACTTACAATTTTGTGCTACCATCAGATAGTACTGTGTTATCCATTTCTGGATCTTTACAATCATTCCTGTTGAACATTCTACTCCTTCAATATCAAATGGCCAATCTCTACCCTCTTTCTACCTCCTGATAACCTGTGTTCTCAACTTTAACTGTTAGAGTTTGCTCATTATTGTTAGTTCATATTAGTGAGACCATACAGTGTTTGTCCTTTTGTTTCCGGTTAATTTCACTCAATATAATGTCTTCAAGTTTCATCCACATTGTTGCATATGTCATGACTTTATTTTGTCTTATAGCTGTGTAATATTCCATCATATATATATATGTGCACCACAGTTTGTTTATTTACTCATCTGTTGATGGACATTTGAGTTGTTTCCATCACTTGGCAATCATGAATAATGCCACTATAAACATTGGTATACAAATATTCGTTCGTATCCCTGCCTTCAGTTCTTCTTAGTATATACCTAGTAATGGGTTTGATGGATCATATGACAATTCTATACTTAGCTTCCTGAGGAACCACCAAACTGCCTTCCAGAGTGGTTGCTCCATTCTGCATTCACGCCAACAGTGAATAAGTTTATCTCTTTCTCCATATCCTCCCCAGCACTTGGGGGTTTGGGTTTTATATATATAAATATATATAAATATAAACATACATATATCATGGCCATTCTAGTAGCTGTGAGATAATATTTCATTGTGATTTTGATTTGTATTTCCCTAATAGCTAGTGAAGTTGAACATCTTTTCATATGTGTTTGAGCCGTTGGTGTTTCCTCTTTGGAAAAGTGTCTTTCTATGCCTTCTGCCCATTTTTAAATTTGGTTGTCTTTTTGTTGTTGAGTTGTAGGATCTCTTTATATATTCTGAATATTTAACCATTATCTGACATGTGGTTTCCAAATATTGTCTCTCATGGTGTAGGCTGCCTTTTTACTTTCCTGACAAAGTCCCTCGATGTGCAAAAGTATTCATTTTTTAGGAGATCCTGTTTGTCTGACAATTTCTTCTTTCATTGCTCATGCTTTGGGTGTAAGGTCTAGGAAACCACCTGTTATCACAAGATCTTTAAGATATTTCCCTGCATTTTCTTCTAAAAGTTTTATGGTCTTAGCTTTAATGTTTAGGTCTTTGATCCATTTTGAGTTAATTTTTGTATAAGGTATGAGATAGAGGTCCTCTTTCATCCTTCTATATATGGATGTCTAGTTCCCCAAGCACCATTTGTTGAAGAGGCTGCTGTGTCTCAGTTGAATTGGCTCGGCCACCTTATCAAAGATCAATTGTCCATAGATGAGAAAGCCTATTTCTGAACACTCAATTCAATTCCATTTGTCAGTATACTTATCTTTATGTTAGTACCATGCTGTTTCGAGTACTGTAGCTTTGTAATACGCTTTAAAGTAGGTAGTGAGAAACCCCATTATGGTTTGCTGCTGCTGCCATTTATAAAATACCAGGAAATGGATTGGCTTTTACAAAGGGGGTTTATTTGGTTACAAAGTTACAGTCTTAAGGCCATAAATTGTCCAAGGTAAGGCATTAACAACAAGGTACCTTCACTGAAGGAGAGCCATTGGCATCCAGAAAACTTCTGTTGGCTTAGAAGTCACATGACTGGCATCCGCTTACCCCCGGGTTGTTTTTCAAAATGGCATTCTCCAAAATGTTGCTCTTGGGGCATTTTGTCCTCTCTTAGCTGCAGCTCCTCTTCAAAATGTCACTCTGTTGCTCTGAAGTCCTCTGTCTGTGAACTCCTTTATATGATTCCAGTGATCCAATTAACACCCGCCCTGAATGGGCGGGGTGACACCTCCATGGAAATTATCCCATCAAATGTTTCACTCACAGTTGATTGAGTCACATCTCAATGGACACACTCAAAGGATTCCAATCTAATTGATACTAATACATCTGCCCACAAAAGATGGCATCAAATAACATGGAGTTTTGGGGGACATAATACATCCAAACTGGCACAATCCCACTTCATTTTTCTTTCTCAAGATACTTGTAGCTCTTCAGGGCAACCTGCCCTTCCAAATAAATTTGATTATTGGTTTTTCTATTTCTGCAAAGTAAGTTGTTGGTATTTTAATTGGTATTGCATTGAACCTATAAATCACTTTGGGTAGAATTGACATCTTATCTATATGTAGTCTTCTAATTCATGAACACAGTATGTCCTTCCATTTATTTAGGTCTTCCTGGATTTCTTTTAGCAATTTTTTGTAGTTTTATATGTATACCCCTTTCATGTCCTTGCTTAAATTTATTCCTAGATATGTTACTCTTTTGGTTTCTATTGTAAACGGATTTTTTTTCTGGATTTCTCCCTCAGATTCCTCATTACTAGTGCATAGAAACACTACTTATTTTTGCATCTTGAGCTTGTAACCTGCCACTTTGCTGTACTCATTTATTAGCTGTAGTAGCTTTGCTGTAGATTTTTCAGGATTTTCTATATATAGGATGATGTCTGCAAGCAGTGAAAGTTTTACTTCTTCTTTTCTAATTTGGATGCCTTTTATTTCTTTTTCTTGCCTAATTGCTGTAGCTAGAACTTCCAGCACAATGTTGACTAACAATGGTGACAGTGGGTATCCTTGTCTTATTCCTGACACTAGAGGGAAAACTAAATCTCTCCCCATTGAGTATGATGTTAGCTGTGGGTTTTTCATACATTTCTTTTATCATGTTGAGGAAGTTTCCTTCTATTCCTATCCTTTGAAGTGTATTCATTAAGAAAGGATGTTGAATTTTGTCAAATGCCTTTTCTGCATCGATTGAGATGATCATGTGGTTTTTCCCCTTTGATGTATTGACGTGGTGTACTATATGAATTGCTCTTGTGTTGAACCACCCTTGCATACCTGGAATAAAACCCACTTGGTCATGGTGTATATTTCTTTAATGTGCTGCTGGATTCAATTTGCAAGTATTCTGCTGAGGGTTTTTGCATCTATATTCATTAAAGAAATTAGTCTGTAATTTTTTCTTGTAGTGTCTTTGTCTGGCTTTGGTATTAGGGTGATGCTGGTTTCATAGAATGAGTTAGGTAGCTTTCCCTCCTCTTCAATGTTTTTCACGAATTTGAGCAGGATTCGTACTAATTCTTTCTTGAATGCTTGGTAGAATGCACATGTGAAGCCACTTGGTCCTGTACTTTTCTTTTGGGGGTGGGTTTTTTTTTTGTTTTCTTTTTTTTTGATGACTGACTCAATCTCTTTACTTGTGATTGGTTTGTTTGAGGTCTTCTATTTCTTCTCGAGGCAATATTGGTTGCTCATGTTTTTCAAGGAAGTTGTCCATTTCATCTAAGTTGTCTAGGTGTTAGCATATAGTTGCTGATAGTATCCTCTCATTATCTCCTTTATCTCTTCATGGTCAGTAGTTTTGTCCCTCCTCCGATTTCCAATTTCATTTATTTGCATCCTCCCTCTTTTTTTCTTTGTCAGCCTAGCTAAACATCCAATGATTTTATTGATTTTTCTCAAAGAACCAACTTCTGGTTTTGTTGATTTTCCCTATTGTTTTCACATTCTCAGTTTCATTTATTTCTGCTGTAATCTTTGTTATTTCTTTCCTTCTGTTTGCTTTGGGGTTAGTTTCATGTTCTTTCTCTAGTTCCTCCAGGTGAGCAGTTAAGTCCTTTATTTTTGCTCTTTCTTCTTTGTTAATACAGGCATTTAGGGCAATAAATTTCTCTCTCAGCACTGCCTTTGCTGCATCCCATAAGTTTTGTTTGATATATTGTGTTCTCATTTTCATTTGCCTCAAGATATTTATTGATTTCTCTTCTAATTTCTTCCTTGACCCACTGGTTGTTTAAGAGTGTGCTGTTTAGCTTCCATATATTTGTGAATTTTCCAGCCTTCCACCTGCTATTGATTTCCGACTTCATTCCATTATGATCTGAGAAAGTGTTTTGTGCAATTTCAATCTTTTTAAATTTATTGAGACTTGCTTTGTGACCTAATATGTGGTCTATCCTGGAGAATGATCCATGAGCAATTGAGAAAAATGCATATCCTGCTGTTTCGGGGTAAAGTGTTCTGTAAATGTATGTTAGGTCTAGTTCATTTATCACATTATTCAAAATATCTGTTTCCTTCTTGATCCTCTGTCTAGATGTTCTATGTATTAATAAGAGTGGTGTATTGAAGTCTCCACCTATTATTGCAGAGGTGTCTATTTCTCCCTTCAGTGTTGTCAGTGTTTGCCTTACATATTTTGGGGCACTCTGGCTCAGTGCATAAATATTTATGATTGTTATGTTTTATTGATGAATTGTCCCTTTTATTAATACATAGTGTCCTTCTTTGTCTCTTTAATTGCTTTACACTTGAAGTCCAATATTTTTTATATTAGTATAGCTACCCTTGTTCTTTTCTTGTTGTGTTTGCATGAAATATCTTTCTCCAGTCTTTCACTTTCAATCTATTTTTGTCCTTGGGTCTAAAGTATGTCTATTGTAGACTGCATATAGATGGGTCCTGTTTTTAAATACGTTCTGCCAGTCTATATTTTTTGATTGGAGAGTTTAATCCATTAACATTTAATGCTGTTACAGTAAAATCAGTACTTTCTTCTACAATTTGTCTTCTGGATTTTATATGTCATATCGTTTTTTCCCCTCTCTTTTTACCCTTACTGATAATCTTCATTTCTACACTTTCCTTCAAGCCTCTCTCTCCTGTCTTTTCCTAACTTCCCATAGTGCTCGCTTTAGAATTTCTTGTAGTGCTGGTCTCTTGTTCAGAAACTCTCTCAGTGACTGTTTTTCTGAAAGCATTTTAAACTCTCCCTCATTTTTGAAGGACAGGTTTGCCTGATACAGAATTCTTGGTTGGCAGTTTTTCTCTTTCAGTATCCTAAATATGTCATAACACTGCCTTCTTGCCTCAATGGTTTCTACTGAGAAATCTTCACATAGTCTTATCAAGCTTCTGTTGTGTGTGATGGATTGCTTTTCTCTTACTGCTTTCAAGAATTCTCACTCTTTTTCTTTGACATTTGACATTCCGATTAGCAAGTGTCTTGGAGTAGGTCTATTAAGATCTATTCAGCTTGGGATATGCAGCACGTCTTGGATCTGTAATTTTATAATAGTTGGGAAATTTTCAGGGATTATTTCCTCCATTGTTCTTTTTGCTCCCTTTCCCTTCTTTTCTCCTTCTGGGACACCCATAATATGTATACTTGCATGCCTCATGTTATCATTCAGTTCTCTGAGACTCTGCTCATATTTTTTCCATTCTTTTCCCTATCTGTTCTTTTGTCCATAGGCTTTCAGATGTCCTGTCCTCTAGTTCACTAAACCTTTCTTCTGCCTCTTCAAATCTGCTGTTGTAGGTCTCCATTGTGGTTTTCATCTGTTCTATTGTGCCTTTCATTCCCATAAGTTCTGCCATTTGTTTTTTCAAGCTTTTGAGTTCTTCTGTGTGGTCACTCAGTGTCTTCTTTATATACTTCATCTTTTGCAACATTTTCTTTCAACTTATTGATTTGATTTAGAAGATTTGTTTGAACATCTTTAATTAGTTGTTTCAACTCCTGTATCTCATTTGCAGTGTTATTTTGTTCCTTTGGCTGAGCCATGCCTTCACACTTCCTCATATAACATGATTTTTTTGCTGGTGTCTAGGCATCTGATTTCCTTGATTTGTTTATTCTAGAGGTTGTTTTCTTTCTTTTACCTAGGGTTTTCTTGTTGGCTGGATTTGTTCTCTATCTGTTCTTTGACATTCTGTTTAACTTATTCTAGACATCTAGTATAGCCTCTGTATAACTGATCAGAATTTTTCAGCTCTTTGTTTTCTGATTTTTGCTCTGCCTGTATGGGAACTTCTTTGAGGAGGGTCCACCTGGATATGATCAACCCCAGTCAGAGTTTCCCAGATCAGTCAGGCCCAGGACTCAGGAAGAGGATGTAGTCAGTATCAAGGTTCCCTGGGGACAAGACCAGCAGGTTGCCAGTCTCTTCTGTGAAGCCTCTTGATTCTCTGCTTTACCTATCCTGCCCAGCAGGTGGTGCTCCTCAGTCCACAGCTCCCCAACAGTGTAAAGAGGTGTGGTGCCTTTAATTCTCAGCAGACCCTGTCCCCAGTCAGAGGCTGAGGCAGAGGATGGGCTTAAACTGTTTCTTTTTGCAGCCCCTGGGGCCTGAATTCTCTGGATGAATTGTGCTGGGCCCTGCCCACCCCCCTTACTTGGGGACTATATGCCCTTCAGGGAATTATCTCCTTCACCTGACTAGTTACTTTGTCTCTCAGATATTCTTTAATTCTGCCCTTGCCTGGGGCAGTGCTGGCAACTGAAAACATCTGCTGCTTTCTTTATGCTAAAAAGTAAAGAAAAAAAAAATCCCTTTTCTGAGCTGGTACCCAGCCCCCTGGTTTGCCAGTTGTTCTAGTTTGCTAATGCTGCCAGAATGCAAAACACCAAAGATGGATTGGCTTTTATAAAAGGGGGTTTATTTGGTTACAAAGTTACAGTCTTAAGGCCATAAAATGTCCAAGGTAATGCATCAACAATTGGATACCTTCACTGGAGGATGGCCAATGGTGTCTGGAAAACCTCTGTTAGCTGGGAAGGCATGTGGCTGGCATCTGCTCCAAAGTTCTGGTTTCAAAATGGCTTTCTCCCAGGACATTCCTCTCTAGGCTGCAGTTCCTCAAAAATGTCACTCTTAGTTGTTCTTGGGGTGTTTGTTCTCTCTCAGCTTCTCCAGAGCAATAATCTACTTTCAACAGCTGTCTTCAAACTGTCTGTCATCTGCAGCTACTCTCTCAGCTTCTGTGCATTCTTCAAAGTGTCCCTCTTGGCTGTAGCTCCTCTTCAAAATGTCACTCTCAGCTGCACTGAGTTCCTTCTGTTTGTCAGCTCATTTATATGGCTCCAGTGATTTAATTTAGACCCACCCTGAATGGGTGGGGTACCATCTCCATGGGCATTATCCAATCAGAGTCATCACCCACAGCTGGGTGGGACACATCTCCATGGAAATACTGAAAGAATTACAATCTAATTAACACTGATAGGTCTGCCCACATAAGATTACATCAAAGATAATGGCATTTTGGGGGACATAATACATTCAAACTGGCACGGCAATCAAGAGCCAGAGTTGGTACCCAGGTCTAGGAGTCCCTTTTCTTGGGGCACAACCCTTTTCTAGTTTTCTCCATTCAGCCAACTCCAAATGTCTCTGGGTTTTTTTTTTGTTTATTTTATTTTCCCATCAGCCCCACCTCCTCTCTGCTGGGGAGAGAACTCCCAGTTCCTTTCATGCTTTTTCTGAGTTTATCTGTGCTCAGAGTTTGTATTCAACAGTCAAAAATTGTTAGTTCAATCTGCAATTGCAGTTTGGTTGAGCTACCTTCCTTTCCCTCTAGTAGACACTGCTTCTTTATGCCATGGGGGAGGGGCGCCAGCCCCCACAGCTTGGGAGACTTTACTTATAGTTCTTTGTTGTGATCTCAGCCCTTCACTGTTCCAGACTGATGTATGATGTGTGTATGGTCATGGATTGCGGGACACTGATTACATGCTTCAACTTGGCGGGCCTGGGCCAGGGGACCGGATCCGCCCCTGGGGAGGGTGGTGGGCACGGGCGACAGCGCCCTCCACAGCCCCCCAGGCCTGGGAAAGTGAGGCCGGAGGCAGGCCCCATTTCCTCACCCAAAATACCACCGTTAGGGGAGGCTTGCCGGAGGGAACCGCCTTTTCCCCACCCCCTTATCTTGCCCGGACACTCCCCGTTGCCAGTGCAACTCCCATCACCACCAGTGCGCATACATTGTTGCCAGACACCGTTGCCAGAGCAACTCCCGCCCCTTTTCAAACAACCTCTGTGCTCTCTTAGAACCAATCCTAACCTCCGCACCCTCTCAGAACCAATCCTAGCCTTTATCCCCTCAGCATTGGCTTGTAACAACCCCCACCCTCTATGCCAGCCTATATAACCTGTGCTCACCCCTAATAAACTCTCTTGGCTTCTTCACCCTCAAAGAACCGTGTCCTGCCTGTTCCTTCTCGCCGCCCTCCACACCTTGCACGCCTCCGCCGGGGACCAGGCCCAGTCCCCCGCCTCGCCCTTGCCTCCGGGAAAGAGCCCCCGCCGCCGGTACCCTCCGAGCAACGCCGAGAGCTGAGGGTTCAGCAACCGGCCGCCCCCCCCCCCAGACAAATCAACTGCGACCGCAATGGATGTCCCCCAAACAGATGTTCCTGGCTATTTACCAGTTGCCCTAGAGGACAAATAAAATTCCACACTTTCCTACACCACCATCTTGCCACACCTCCTTTGATGACCACATTCTTGTAAAAGGTCTTTCTTATCATTATCATTATCATTAAATAAAGGATTGTAAGCAACATGGGATGGGTAACATAACATACTCACCTAATAATGGGCAGTATGCCACACAGTATGTTTCCTTCCCTGGACTTTTGCAGTTAGCCTGATTGGTGGGCTCAGATGGCCTAGTGCACTCAGCATCATTGCAGGGTCCCAGTCCCTCTGACCTCCCACTCTGCAACCCGAGTGTTTCTACCACCTTTCTCCTCACGGCCCATGATGGCTTTTGCCCCAGCTCCAGCCATACAGGGAGCAAAGATGAAGACTGCTGCAGCCCAAGGGACTTCCCCTTTGAGTGCCACTCACTGATCTGGAGGGAAAATGTTCCCAGATGCCCCCACACCTCATTTTCCAGAATTGGCCACAAGCCCCTTCTGGATGCAATTGTGTTGCCATAACCTTAGACTTGGAGTCAGCAAAATTTCCCTGTAAGGGGCCAGACCATGAGGACTTTTGTCTTTGGGAAACTTAGGGTCTCTGCCTCAGTGAATAGCACTGAAGCAGTTTTAGATGATGTATAATCATATGGCCATGGCCCTGCGCTAATAAAACTTTAAAACAACAGGCAGCAAGCAGGATTTGGCCACTGCCTTAGTGAAAACTGCAACCAATGAACCTGCCATGAGCTTTTAAGCCAGCCCATGATATTCTATGAGAGGGACAGTGAACTGCCCAAGGCCACACAGCTGGCCAGGGCCTCCCTACCCCTTGAGAGGAGGACTTCTCACATCTGTGCTTTGGAGAGCAGCAAGTGGCCATTAGTCAGGCCTGGCCTGGGAAAGGCACTGTGCCACTGGTTGTCTGCTGTGCTGCTGGGTGTGATGCAGCACCCACTTATTGGGAGGGAGTGGTGGGGAGGCCCAGGGCCTGGCCAGGTGTGGCACGTGCCCTCTGTTTCCCACCTACTGGGAGCCTCAGAACCACTGGGGACATTTGGTTGTGACAGGGTGTCAGCTCCTCCAGAGTTGCTAATCCCGTGGGCCTCCTGAGGGGTCCAGGAGGCTGCATTTCCACTCGCACCCCCTGTGGTTCTGATAAGCAAACAAGCCTAGAAAACTGCTGCAATCTCCCTTATTCTCCATGGAACCGTTTGAGACAGGAGATAATCATTCTCTTTTACAGCTGGGGAAATAGGGGCTCGGAGCTGCAGAGGCAACATTGGGTCCAAGAATCTAGAGCCCTTACAGGGACCAAGAACCGAGAAGACCTGGGGCGTGGGAGGTGAGAGTGGACAGGAGAGGCAGGTGGTAGGGGGCGGCCTCAGAGGCCCCAGAAACCCCTCTGGAGCAGTAGGGGTGGGGATGCTGGGATGGGTTTCCTAGCTGAGCCAGCCGTCCATCTCTCAGCTCCTTTCTGTAGCAGTGAGAAGAAAGCTCCGGTTCACAAGTCTTCTCTCCTCGTTTGGCTTCTGTGGTGGAGGAAAGAAGACGTTTTAAAGAACCCTGCAGCACTCACAGGAGCTCATTTCTACAAGCATAAGCACGAGAGGAGGGCAGGCCAGCAGTGACTTGCCACCCCCTTTCCACAGCCGTGCCGCATCTGCCAAGGAGTAGTGGGCACTGGTGCTTGTCCAGCTGCCCAGACTGCCAGGGGCTCCTCGTTGGGGGCAGAAGGACAGGGCACTGCCTCACAGGGATCACATACAGTTGTGGGGTACACGGGGAAGGGGTCCTTGACCTGGCTGGTGGCGAGGAGGGGCTTCCCGGGGAACACGCCCAGTGGCTGCTGCCTTCCTGTAGGATCCTTCTAAGCCGGGGCCTCGGGGCTCCTGAGCAGAGTCTCCCCGACACCTCTGTCCTCCCAAAGAGGGAGAGAAACCCAGGCAGCCCACGGTCATTCTGCAAAGAAAGTGAGGCCTTTAGGAGGGGAGGGCTGCCCAGGAGTAATGACCACTGCCAGCTCAGACACCCACAGTCTGGGTGCACTAGAGGGGAGCAGCCCTAGGACCCCCAGGAGGAGACGCCCAAGGGCAGGGAGGGCGCCACATTTGTGAGGTGACATGGCAGGTGACGGGCTCCACATGGGACTCTCGAGCTGTGCTAGGTGGAGGACAGTGTCCTCAGCACCAGAAGGACCATCCCCTCCTCCAGGGCCTGCCTGCCTCTGTCCCCTGCATTGTGGGATGGGGGGACGGGCTGGCACCCCTCTTCCACGAGGCAGTGGGTCTGCATGGTCGAGCCCACCCTGCAGCAAGGCCGACTTGGGGGAGGTTTTCTCTTTATACTTTTTTTATACTTGATACTTTTCTCTATTTTCAAAGTCCTGGGTGCGTGCTACAGTGTATCTATTGCATCCACATTTTGTGTTTTGTGTCTAGCTTGCATTCTTGCCTTTCTCTCCCTTGAGGGACCCAGCCTGCGCGCCTGGCCTGCATTCCCGCACATGGCCACTATGTGGCGCTCATTCCGGCAAGCGGCTCAGGGTCAGAGTTAACCGTTTCCTTCCCACGTGGTACGGTGGGGGTTTTAAAGAGAGATGGTTTACTGTCATCTCTGAATACACAGACTTTTCTTTCCTATGATATTTTCAAGACTTTCCTTTGAACACATTCTGTAATTTTTTTCTAATTACAAAACATTAATAATGGAAAAATCCCCTTAAGAGATTATATTCCGTCTCTCATTCTAAACTCTCCTTAAATTTTGAGTGCTGTTTAATTAAACTTAAGTACCACTAAAGAGTGGGGGCTGTTTACTAGAAAGGCCGTGGGCCAGGAGCCAGGGGTCTGGTTTCCAGTCCCGGCTTGGTTTCTGTTTTTATGGTCTGGGTGAGTCCCTGTCCCACTCACGGCTCCTTGCAGATCGGCCAGGAGGTTGGAACCCCACCCCCCAGACATGTGTGGTCCTGAAGCATGGGTGGGGGTCTCCTTTTAGGGTGACGGTCAGCAAAGACGTCAAGTGGCTGGGGGAGACACCTGGGGTGGTGTGTTCCAGGCAGAAGGGGTCAGCAGGGAGAAGATCCTGGGGTCTGACGGTGCCTGGTACCCCCCAGAGCCGTGCAGAGGACAGGGTGGCTGGGGGCAACGAGGGCCTGCATCCTAGTTGAGAAGGCAGCTGGAGCTCTCTGAAGGTGATGTGCCTTCTTTCTCTGGGTGCATTTGATGCTTCCTCTTTGTCTTTTGGCTTTTCTTTTTTTTTTTTTTTTAATCAGTTTTACTATGATGTGATGATACACCTGGGTGTGGCTTTCTTTGTATTTATCCTGTTAATGTTTTTAGTGTCCCCTGAATCAGTGGCTTGGTGTTTTTTTCCATTTCTGGAAAATTCCCTGTATTATTTCTTCAAATTTTGCTTCTGCTCTATTTTCGCTCTCTTCCCCTTTTATGGCTCCAGTTATATTTCTGTCCAGCCTTTCCATCCCATCCAATATGGGTTTGTGTTTTTGTTGTTGTCGTTGTTGTTGTTTTGCTCTTGTCTGTGCTTTCCACCTTTTTGCTCTTGTGGTTCAGCCTGGATATTTCCTACTGCCCTGGGTTTCAGTTCATTCAATTCTTTCACCTCCTCTTCTGCTCTGCCTGCTATGCTGGGAAATCCATCAACAGAGTTCTTAATTTTAGTTTTTAAGACTTTGCAGTTCTAGAAATTCCATCGAATATTCTTATAAATTCCTGTTATCTTCTAAAATTCTCTATCTTGCTATATATCTTCTTGAACATATTTAATCTTTGTTTTAAATTGTGAAACAGGCAACTGCAAAATCTGGGTCATCCTTGAGTCTGTGGCAAGTGTCCGTTTTCTCTGGCGGCCCTGTTCCTGCTTTTGCTTGGTAGCTTCTAATTGCGTACGAGGCAAGGTGAAGAAAAAATCATGGAGGCTCTGAGAGGGGTTCTAGTCCTACCAGGAGGAATCTCTTTGGCCTCTGTTCTGCTTTTCTAGAGCTGCTGTTATGCAAAATACCAAAAACGGACTGGCTTTTATAAAGGAGATTTATTAGGTTACAATGTCCAATCTAAGGCATCAACAAGAGGATACCTTCACTGAAGAAAGGCTGATGGTGTCTGGAATGCCTCTGTCAGCTGGGAAGGCACGTGGCTGGTGTCTGCTAGTCCTTTGCTCCAGGGTTGCATTGCTTTCAGCCTCTGATTCCATTGGCTTCCTCTTTAAGCATCTGTGGGCTCTCACTTAGCTTCTCCAAGGCAAACTCTGGACTTCATCCCTTAGCTTAGCATCTCCAAACGTCCTTCTGTCCGCATCTCCCAGCATCTAGGTCTGCATCAGTTCTGGTTTCAACGGCTGTCTCCAAAACGTCTCTGGGCGTTTTCACTCTAAGTGCATCCCTGAGCTCTCTTCAAAACGTCTCTGACTTTTATCATGTCTTAGAGGACGTCAGTAAACTAATTAAGACCCACCTTGAATGGGCGGGGTCTCATCTCCATGGAAACAACCTAATCAAAAGGTCCCACCCACGATAGGCCTGCCCCCACAAGAGTGGATTAAAAGAACACAGTCTTCCCTGGGGAACACAACAGATTCCAACCAGCCAGCCTCTGAAGGGGGAGCAGAGGGGGGCAATTAACAGCAACTGAACGTGGGGTGGAGGGTGCTCTGACCTGCAGTCATTGCCAAGCTTGGTTAACCTTCTGGTTCACCTCCACTAGGGTACATCCTTCCAGGGGTCCCAATTGAGAACTTGAGGTGTCTTCTAGACTCCCCGACTTTGGTGGGCTTTGAACATCAATTTTGTCTCTTCCTTACTGTGACACTAGAACTCCACCCTGCTTTTCAGCAGCCATCGCCTTTGTTTCTTCCTCCTTGAGCAGCTTAAAAGCCGTGGCCTGTGCCTAGAGGGAAAGCCGCCAAGTGCTGGGCTCGCTTCTCCAGGCCTCCCATCGGAGACCGCTCCTTCTCCGTCCCGGTGGCCTTGGAGACTCCGACGCCTGCAAACGTATTTTTTAGACTGTTTTCCTAGTGGTTCTCAGCGAGTACGTTGGTCTGCCAAGCCTTCTCCATCATAGCCAGAAGCCGAAATGGCAGCAGAAAGGATGACGGGAGGCCAGGCGGGGACTGAGGACAGGGAGGGCGGGGACGGGGCTGCGGCCACGGGGTTCTGGAAGCGGATGGTGGGGGGGGTAGATGGGGAGGAAGGGGCGAGACCAAAAGCTATGACAAAGGGAAAGAGGGGAGAGAAGCCACAGGAGCAGGAGGCCGGGGGAGCGTGGAGGGGGCCAGGTGGGCTGGCGGTGCCACCGGGGTGGGGAAGGGGCAGCAAGGACAGCTGACACCGTCTGTGTGAGGCCTGATGGATCCGGGGTCCTGAGGCGATGCCCCTAGTCGTGTCCAGGGGGCAGCTGGGGCTCGGCGGAGCTGTCCGGAAGGGACAGGGAGTCTCGACAGCACAGGACAGTGCCCCAGCGAGTGGGAGGATGAGGAGAGGCGGGTGTGGGATGGAGCACAGACGAGGCTGAGCAGGAGCCGCCGGGAGAAAGGAGGAGAAGCAGCAGGGAGCGGTGCCTGGGAAGGACGGGAGGAGCGTGCTCCCGGGGAAGGGGGCACAGCCGGAACCTCCGTGGAGCGTCTGCTGAGATGGGCCCGAGTGGTCCCACTGGTGACCACAGAACAGGCTGTGTGGGGGGACTGGGCACCAGAGCCAGGAGAGGTGGCCGGCGAGAGGGGAGGGTCAGCAGAAGGGAGGGACGGCCCAAGGGGGAGCTAGGTGGTGGTGGCTGTGGGCTGCCCTCAGCGAGGCCACTGGGACAGGACTGGGGAGCCTGTGGGGTGAGCCTGTGCTGACTGGGCCCCAAGAGGCCAGCTCCACCTCCAGGCCCCGGGAACCCACCCGTGGTGACCCAGGCCCTTCCTGAAGGTGGGAGCACAGGCCACTCCGAGCTCAGGGAGGAACCTGCAGGGAAAGGTGGGTCAAGGCTCGTCGGATTTCAAGGGCCGACTTCAAAGGCAGCCGCAGGGCTGGAGAGTGGCAGCGAGGACCGCCGCCCGGGGCCGCAGGCAGGGGGGCTGTGAAGGCCCGGGTGGGAAGGTGGCTCTGGCCTCTGGTTGCTGAGGGGCCCAGGGCCAGGGGAAGCTGTGTGGGCCACATGTGTGTGAAGCCTTGGGGTGGCAGCAGTGTGGTGGGAGCAGCCCAGACATCCAGACCCTGGGCCACCTTTGGCTTGTGGCTGTGGCACCCAGGCAGGCAAGTGGCCTCTCTGGGCCCTGGTTTGCTTCTCCATAAGGTTGGAGATGAGCAGTGGCACGAACCCAGCCTGCCAGTGGAGCTGCCACGAGGATGTGTGGTACCACATGTGGAGACTCAGTCTCTATTACAGGTTGTGCACATGTGTAAAATAAAGGGTATGCATATGTGAAAAGGGCTGTGCACACATGCGAAGTAGGGCTGTGCATATGTGTAAAGTAGGACTGTGCACACATGTAACATAAGGGCTATGCACATGAGTAAAGTAAGGGCTGTGCACATGTGTAAAGTAGGACTATGTACACGTAACATAAGGGCTGTGCACACATGTAATGTAAGGTTTGTATGCATGTGTAAAGTAGGGCTGTGCACATGTGTAACATAAGGGCTGTGCAAACGTGTAAAGTAGGACTATGTATACATGTAACATACAGGCTGTGCACACATGTAATGTAAGGTTTGTATGCATGTGTAAAGCAGGGCTGTGCACATGTGTAACATAAGGGCTATGCACACATGTAAGCATTATGCACACATGTAAAGTAGACTGTGCACATGTATAACATAGGGCTGTGCACACTTGTAAAGTAGAACTGTGCACACATGTAATGTAAAGGCAGTGCACATGTATAAGGAAAGGGCTGTGCACATGCGTAAGGTAGGGCTGTGTACACATGTAACATGGGGCTATGCGCATGTGTAATGTAAGGGCTGTGCACACATGTAATGTAAGCATTATGCACACGTGCAAAGTAGTCTGTGCACATGTATAACATAGGGCTGTGCACACTTGTAAAGTAGGGCTGTGAGCACATGTAAAGTAAGGGCTGTGCACACATATAAAGTACGACTGTGCACACATGTAATGTAAAGGCAGTGCACATGTATAAGGAAAGGGATGTGCACACGCGTAAGGTAGGGCTGTGTACACATGTAACATAGGGACTATGCGCATGTGTAATGTAAGGGCTGTGCACACATGTAAAGTAGGGTTGTGCACATGTGTAACATAGGGCTGTGCACAGGTGTAAAGGCTATGCATACATGTGAAGCTAAGGGCTATGCACACACATAAAGTAAGGGCTGTGAACATGTGTAAAGTGTTGTTTCCCCTCACACACATCATTTTGTGAAAGTTACAAAAAAATCAAGGAGATGATTCCCAGGAAGAAGTGAAGGAGTCGGTGTGTTTGGGGGCTCTCTAACACATGCACTCACACACATGCATGCTCACATATGCATCCTCACATACAAGCATATTCACACATGCACATGTATGCATATGCACATTTTCTTATACATGCTCACATGTGCATGTGCCCATGTATGAACACATATGCACACACACATGTGCATGCACGCATTCTTGCATACATACATTCACACTCACAGATACGGGCACACACACGGTGATATTCACACATATGTATGCACATGCCCATACACATATACACAGACATATGCATGTGTGC
The DNA here is from genome assembly GCF_015220235.1 of Choloepus didactylus. Classification (NCBI taxonomy): domain Eukaryota; kingdom Metazoa; phylum Chordata; class Mammalia; order Pilosa; family Megalonychidae; genus Choloepus; species Choloepus didactylus. The sequence continues at coordinate 4,399,909 of NC_051309.1, read as the reverse complement.
ATATACATACGCATGTACACGATCACACTTGTACATGTACACATGTATACACACATATACAAATGTCAATAGACACATACACATATGCATATACATATTTATAGAATATGTGTATACTTACATGGACATACATGTGCATACACACAGGTACACACACTCATGCACATGGGGAAGTATGCATACATACACACATGTAAACACACTCACACATATGCATACACATATGTAAACCTATTCATTTTCACATGTTCGCACACGTTCGCACACAACATGTACAGATGTGCACACATTTATACATGTGTGCACACACAAGTGTGTCCTTATACATACAAACATGTGTACACAAACTCACCCACACCCACATGTGCAGACATGGAGGTGCCAACTTTCTTCACAAGGACTGTGAACCTGTCGCGAATCCACGACGATCACTTATCTCCTCATGGTTCTCTGCTCTGTTTATGCAAACACTCTAAATGAAGGAAGTGGAAACATTTTTCTAAACTATTTAAAATCCAATTTAAAAAATCAATGGCTAAATTAACCAGCTACAACCAAACCATTGCCCAAGGGCCGGTGAGCAGGAGTGCTAACAGGATGTCCACTGCCCCCAGGCTGTGCTGCTCCCTCCCCAGGTAGAGCCCACACTCAGGGTAGACCCCCACTCCATCTGGGGGAGGTGGGAAGGGCTCCGTCCAGGTGACTTGGGAGGCCTGGGGGGCAGTGGCTTTCCCCAAGGCACAGGTCTTCTGCTCCAGCTTGTCAGGGTGGCTGACCCCGAGTGTGCTCTGATCTGCTCCCCCAGCGAGCTCAGGTCATGTGCCTCCTCCACCAGGGAGCCCCCTGGGACAGCTCCAGGCCCAGCCTCCTCTCCCAGTTCTCCAGCACCCCACTTTTCTCAGGACAGTCCTGGTTGGCAGCAGCTGTCCCAGCCTAATTATGACCAGTGCCCAGGACCTTGTGTTGTGCCAGTTTGGACAGTGAATCAAGACAATGCCTTAGCCGTCCCCCATGCTGCTGGCTCATTTGCTCTCCCTGCATGCTTGGGCTGTCTGCTGGGCCCGGCTCTCTGCTGACCCCGGCTGTGGAGATGCACAGAGCCTCGGCCTAGGGAGACACCCAAGTAAACAGACAATGGTGCTCACTGGGCCAAAGCATGTTTTCCAGGTGAGGAGGGGGCACTTCGATTGGGGGCGGTGACTTGCTCCAACCACATGCCAGTGATGGCGGCTGGGAAAGTTTGGAAAGATGTCATCTGCCCGATCCCCCTGGGCCAGCAATCCCGCTTCCAGAGTTGGGTCCTTGGTCTGGATGCACAGCGGACACTCCGGGCAGCCTAGCTGGCTGCAGCAAGAGACCCAGCCACCCACACACCCGTGCATCCTGCCACAGCCCACACAGAATCTGAGGCAACTCCCACATCCCACTCAGCAAGGGCCGCTCCAAGATGTTTGTATATTATCTCGTGCACATGTGCACAACACACGTGTGTACATGTATTACGTGGGCACTAAAAGCCCATTATAATGGGAGAATCTTTGCACTGATGAGCTTTTGAATGAATGCACTGTCTCTGGAAAGACACACAGCGATCAGACAGGCATTGGCCAGGGGGCCTGGAGGGGAATTGGAAACGGGTGGCTGACACCTTCTTCCTTCTTGTGCCTTTTGAATTCTGCCCACATACACCTTGTCTTCTCAAACATACATAGTGCCCCTCTGCGGTCGCAGTTGATTCGTCTGGGGGGGGGGTGGCGGCCGGTAGCTAAATCCTAGGCTCCCAGGCTTGCTCTGAGGGTACCGGCGGCGGGGGCTCTTTCCCGGAGGCGAAGGCGAGGCGGGGGACTTGGCCAGGTCCCCGGCGGGGGGGCGTGCAAGGTGTGGAGGGCGGCGAGAAGGAACAGGCAGGACACGGTTCTTTGAGGGTGAAGAAGCTAAGAGAGTTTATTAGGGGTGAGCACAGGTTATATAGGCTGGCAGAGAGGGTGGGGGTTGTTACAAGTCAATGCTGAGGGGATAAAGGCTAGGATTGGTTTTGAGAGGGTGCGGAGGTTAGGATTGGTTCTAAGAGAGCACGGAGGTTGTTTGAAAAGGGGCGGGAGTTGCTCTGGCAACGGTGTCTGGCAACAATGTTGGTGATGGGAGTTGCACTGGCAACGGGGCGTGTCCGGGCAAGATAAGGGGGTGGGGAAAAGGCGGTTCCCTCCGGCAAGCCTCTCCTAACAGTGGTATTTTGGGTGAGGAAATGGGGCCTGCCTCCGGCCTCACTTTCTCAGGCCTGGGGGGCAGTGGAGGGCGCTGTCGCCCGTGCCCACCACCCTCCCCAGGGGCTGATCAGGTCCCCCAGCCCAGGCCCGCCAAGTCGAAGCACGTAATCAGTATCCCGCATTTCCCCCTTCTTTTCTAATTAAAGGAAGAAGCTTACCGGAAAGGTCCGCTAAGGGATGAGGGAAGGGGGAGGCCGGGGAGGGGAAAAGGGTTGACGGTTGCTCAGAGAGGCTGGAGCTCGACGTTGGTGTGGCGCCCGGGCGCTCGACAAGGGCCTCGCTGCTTGCGGGATGGACGAGGGTGGCGACGCGGCGGAGGGTTAGCTTCTTCAGTGGAGGCAAGTTGTTGATACTGGACTTGCACAAATGATGAGAGGACAGCATTGGTATTGGCCTGGCTTTTAGCAAGTTGGCGAAGTCTGCGGATAACCCAGGGTCCTAGGGTGAGAGCTAAAATAATTATTAGTAGGGGGCCTATGAGGGGGAGGAGGTAAGGGAGGAGGGAGGTAAAGATGTGGGACCAATAGTTGGCAACTTCACGGTCCCTTTTGCGCTGTTCTAGTCCCTCTCGGACTTTTTTTAGGCTGTCTTTGGTGAGACCTGTGGAATTGGCATAAACACAGCATTCTTCTCCTAGAGCGGCGCAAAGGCCTCCTTCTTTGAGGAGAAGAAGGTCGAGACCTCGGCGGTTTTGGAGCACTACCTCAGAGAGGGAGTTAACAGAATTTTTAAGATGGGAAATAGCGTTTTGTAGGTGACGAATGTCCTTGTCAACGGCCGCCCGGAGGTGAGTTAGGGCGGAGCCTTGACTGGCTAGCGCAGCGATTCCGGTGCCAGCGCCTGCAAGACCTAGGAGGGAGGCAATTGTGAGGGCGGTGATGGGTTCTTGCTTTTGCAGAGGGGCAGGAGCTGCAGTTCTTTCCAGGCGGAGGAAGAAGTCTTCCTCGCTGTGGTATAGGACCCTAGGGATAAGGACAATTAGGAGGCAAGTTTCATTAGTTGTATTGAGGGTTTGCACATTAAGGCAGGGGGTAAGTCCTGTAGAGGAGCAGAGCCATTGGGAGGAGTTGTGAGGAATAAGAAATTTGGCAGAGCTGCTGGGAGAGGAGTAGTTGGCACAAGCTGTGAGGCTGGGAGAGTTGCTTGAGCGAGGACGGATGCACTTTCCTGTAAAGGAGACTGAGTGAAAAGTTAGAGGGACGGCAGAGGTATTCCAATTGCATTCCGAAGGGCTGTCCTCTGTGTTTTCCGAAAAGGAGAGGTTGGAGGCAACTGGCTCATATAAGGGGAAGGAGGTGGAGAGGCAAAGCCAACAAGAAGAGGTAAGATTGGGGTTGGAGGAATTCACTGAGGCGAAGGCCGCTTGGATAAGGCCGAGGAGGGGAGAGGAGTAGCGAGAGGAGTAGCGAGAGGGGGGTAGAGGAGGTCGGGGTGGTGGGGTTGGCGATGCATTGTTTGCAGCTGAGGTGCGGCTGGTTGGAGCTGAGGTGCGGCTGGAGGGCTGTGGAAAAAAGGGGGTTCACTCGGACTGGGGTCCAGGCCCAGGTGTACTGTTGTCATCTGGTGCACCAGGTTGCGGAGACGACGGCATTCTCGTCTCGTTAGACGCATGGTTGCTGGTGGCGGGCCGGATTGCCCTTCCTGGGATCCAGATTGGTTGTGCTGCATCATCTGGGAAAACACAAGCAAACCCACGCCCCTGGGCGAGGAGTGGGGAGGGACCCTTCCAGGTATTATTCTCTGGGTCCTTCCAGTAAACCATCGGGGCCTGGGTGGGCCTATACGAGGGCCCCCAATGTTTATGTAGGGGCGAAAGCCCTTCTTTATTGAATGTGAGTAAATTAAGGTGAATAAGGGCTGCTATGATAAGGTCCCCTGGAGTTGCCTGGGGGAGCATTGCCCTCTCTTTTTCAACTTGTGTTTTCAAGCGGCGATGGACGGCTTCCACAATGGCTTGCCCCTGTGGATTATAGGGGATGCCGAAATGATGGGTGATGTTATATAACTGAAGAAAGGCCGCAAAGGAGGCACTGCGATAGGCAGGCCCATTGTCCGTTTTTAGGTCCCAGGGGACTCCCATGAAAAGAATTCTTTGTCTCAGGGCCTTGATACAGTGTTTGGCCGTTTCCCCGGCGAGGGGGACTGCATAACACATGGCCGAGAAGGTGTCAATTATTACATGTACATATTTGAGGCGTCTAAAGGACGGAACGTGAGTTACATCCATTTGCCATCTAGAATTGGGTTTTAGGCCTCGTGGGTTGACTCCCTGAGGTTGCAGGGGGCCAAGCGGCGCAAAGGGCGCACAAGTTGCACAATTGCGGACAAGATGTTTACAGGTGTCTAGGGGGAGGCCACATAAATGATGTCACGACGTTGCCGAAAAGTGAAACCTGGAATGCAATAACTTGGCCTGGTTAACAGCATCCCCCGGAGGGGCCGCTGTGTGGGTCAGCATAGCTTGGGTAGTCTGAGCTGAGACCGCTTGATCTACTATACTGTTGCCATTAGCCAAGGGCCCCGGAAGGCCTGAGTGAGTACGAATGTGGCTAATGAACTAAGGATCCTGTCGATGCTCCAGGATGCTTCTGAGGTTAGAAAGTGCTTTATCAATGGCCGAGTCTCCCGGGAAAAAGGTGGAAAACGCGAGGACTCGGCAGACCTGATACGTGTAGAGGCTGTCTGTGAAAAGGTTTACTGGGTGGTTGCAGTGGGCGTTTAGCGCGTGTGACACTGCCAGAATTTCCCCCACTTGGACTGAATGAAGGTTGACATAACTGAATAGGCGGGGTTCCGGGTGGTTCTGGGAATAAGAGAGGAAGGCGAAACGGGTTTTGGAAGCGTCAGTGAAGACGGTGGTGGCACCCGGGATGGGTGCAGAGGAGGGGAAAGGATGGAAGGGGCTGCGGAAGGGAAGCTTGGCGAGCCCCTGTAACAGTCGATGGCTAGGATAGTGGCAGCTGAATTCCCCCTGAAATCCTTCTAAGAGGATTTGCATGTCCGGGTTATCACATATAAGCAGGCGGGTTTGGCCTGCGTCCAGGGGCCAAACAATTTTTTCCGGCGGCTCTCCGAATACATGAACAGCCAGGGTGACTAGATCTGAAGCTAGGCTGATCCAGAGCCGCACTGCGGGGCAAATTTTCCTAAGCCGGCTTTTAGCAGGGTGCACTCAAAGTAGAGGGCCTGGCACGGGAGTGGGGGCAGGGGCAGCGCTGTCCTAAGGGTTGCCTTGAGGTGTAGAAGGCAGCCAGGGGTTGTTAGTCGGCAGGGTGGGAGGAGCGGCGGCAGCTGCCGGTAGCGGCTCCGAGGGGGAGCTTGTCGAAGGGGGAGGCGGGAGTGGGAGGCCCCAAGCGTCGCAAGATGGCGGCGTGGTGGGCGTGGCTAAGACACAAGATGGCGGACTAGCTCCGCCCTGTGAAAGGGTGGGGCCTGAGGCATAAGATGGCGGACTAGCTCCGCCCTGTGAAAGGGCGGGGCCGAAGGCATAAGATGGCGGACTAGCTCCGCCCTGTGAAAGGGCGGGGCCTAAGGCATAAGATGGCGGACTAGCTCCGCCCTGTGAAAGGGCGGGGCCTAAGGCATAAGATGGCGGACTAGCTCCGCCCTGTGAAAGGGCGGGGTAAAGCGCATGCGGTTTCCGGTCTGGCTTAGGGCTGACGTCATCACTAGAGCACTTCCTCCCCTCAGTAGAAGAAGAAGGAGGAAGTTCGCCATTTTGGAGCAGTCTGGGGGGGCGGGTGCAAAGAGGCACACGGCGCCAAACAAAGAAACAAAGACACAAAGGACTACAGCAAAGTAATGGAGGGGAAGAGGGAGAGCGTTAGGAGGAATGGGGGTTATAGAAGAAAAGAAGGAGAGGCAGCCGGGATAAGTGGGGAAGGGAGGAGCGGCTCCGGAGCGGCGAGGGAGAGGCGGCCCCTAACGCGGAGCGGCGAGGGAGAGGCGGCCCCTAACGCGGAGCGGCGAGGGAGAAGCGGCTCCTAACGCGGAGCGGCGAGGGAGAGGCGGCTCCGGGAGCGGCGAAGGAGAGGCGGCCCTTACCTTGCAGGCGAGGAGAAGGGGAGCTGGAGAGGCGTCCGGGCGAGCGGGTGGTGTACTGGATCGCTGCGTGGAGAGGTCGCGCCCCACATTGGGCGCCAGTTGCGGTCGCAGTTGATTTATCTGGGGGGGGGGGGGGGCCGGTTGCTGAACCCTCGGCTCTCGGCGTTGCTCGGAGGGTACCGGCGGCGGGGGCTCTTTCCCGGAGGCGAGGGCGAGGCAGGGGACTGGGCCCGGTCCCCGGCGGAGGCGTGCAAGGTGTGGAGGGCGGCGAGAAGGAACAGGCAGGACACGGTTCTTTGAGGGTGAAGAAGCCAAGAGCGTTTATTAGGGGTGAGCACAGGTTATATAGGCTGGCAGAGAGGGTGGGGGTTGTTACAAGTCAATGCTGAGGGGATAAAGGCTAGGATTGGTTTTGAGAGGGTGCGGAGGTTAGGATTGGTTCTAAGAGAGCACGGAGGTTGTTTGAAAAGGGGCGGGAGTTGCTCTGGCAACGGTGTCTGGCAACAATGTTGGTGATGGGAGTTGCACTGGCAACGGGGAGTGTCCGGGCAAGATAAGGGGGTGGGGAAAAGGCGGTTCCCTCCGGCAAGCCTCTCCTAACAGTGGTATTTTGGGTGAGGAAATGGGGCCTGCCTCCGGCCTCACTTTCTCAGGCCTGGGGGGCAGTGGAGGGCGCTGTCGCCCGTGCCCACCACCCTCCCCAGGGGCTGATCAGGTCCCCCAGCCCAGGCCCGCCAAGTCGAAGCACGTAATCAGTATCCCGCACCCCTCCCCACACTGCTCTGCTGTCCCTATAAGGGTCTGACTCCAGTGCTGACCTCAGCTGATCCCAGGGCCCTTGCACAGCCTCGCCCCTGCCCAAAGCACGTGTCCCTCCTGCCCTACTTCCCCATGCCCTCTGCCCCTTGGACTCCTTCCGCAAGCCCCATCCCCAGATTAGGTCCATTTTCCCGGGGGCTCTCAGCTGTCCCCTTCCAGCGCAGGCCCAGGAAAGCCCCTTCCTACTGTCCCCCTGCCTCTGCAGCATCTCTCCGTCCATCCTACTGTAAGGCCCCTGAGCCCAGGGTCTGTCCCGGTGGCCCAGGGGCCAGCAGAGAGTGGGTGCACAAGAAAAGGTTGTTGAATGAATGAAAGTGGAGAAAGAACAGGAGGCAAAGAAGGGCCTGGGTGTAGGTGGCCGGGAAATCCCAACGAGCTGCCCCAAGGGGAGGCCGACCTTCGCCTCTTGGGCTTGCAGCTCCCAGGAACAAAGAGGGAGGAGGCTCACCCTGCCCTAGAGCCCCTGGGCAGACCCATGGATCCAGGGGCTGATCCCTGAAGAACCAGCAGGTGAGCAGGTCCAGAAGGGGGCTCAGGGCAGGGGAGCAGGGGGCACAGAGGGCAGGAGCGGTGGCTGCTGGGGCCAGCTGGTCTCGAACCTTCAGGCAGGAGCCAAACGCACGTCACGTCCCAGCCACAACGTGGGGGACATTTACACCACGGAAATCCTCAAACGCTACAATTTAGGACTTCTTGTTTTTCTGAGAGTTGGTTTACCGCCACCTGGAAATTAAAAGGGCATGCAAACTGCAGGAGGATGGCTGGACGTGGTGCCGTTCCAGGGGTCTGTGAACCTGCCCAAAAGGTTTCTGTGCGGGGAGCATGTTCCTTTTATCAGAGGGGATGGATGGGTGGCTTATGGTTTTCATCAGATTCTCACAGGCATCCTGACCCAGGGAAGATGATGGCCGCTGCCCGGCCAGGGCCAACCTGCAGACCACGCCGCAGAGACCCCCCCGTCCCCGGGGCCGGGGGGCACGCCGCTGCCCCTCGCACCTTCACAGGGTCTTCCCTGCCCCCCTCTGGCTGGAGCCCCCTCCCCAGCCTTTCTGCCCGGAGAACTTTCCCAGCTTAATTTCACTGGGGCTGAACTCAAAGTCACTTCAGGGCAGTTCAGATTTTTAAAAAAAGAAGAAAGAAAGAGAAGAAAGAAAGGAAAAGTGGGATGTGGGGGAGGGGTGGGAGGGACAACCTAAGAGGGCCTTTTGCAATTACCCTTTGAAATTAGAATATTCAGGCAGATGTTTCTGTTTTCCTCCTGTCCTGAGCCCTTTCCAGTCCAGAGGAACTAGTTGCAAAGTCATTATCGGCCTAATCACGCTAATGGTTTAACATCCGCTGGGCCCTCGGCCGGCGGGGCGGGCACGTCGCCAACAGCGGTATTTTCGCGCTTCCTTCTCCCCGATCCCTTAACGAAGTGGCATCTGTTCGAATACAAGTTAAATATTGCAGTTGACTTTACTCTCTTCCCGGGTCCTCCGGGTCCTGGGACCGGGCAGATAAAGTGAAACACATTTGCTTCCCGAGAAGGAGGAAGGGACGCGCCCCGGCGCTCTGGAAATGCGCCCCATCAATCATAACTGATTACAAATTCGTCACCTTGAATCAATTTCTGTTCACAAGTTCAAAAGGCGCTCCGCGCTCGGGGCTATCTGCAGTGCGGTGCATGTGGAGAGGATTAGCATTCGATCGAATTCCTCCTTCGGAGGAGGGGGCGGGCTGGGGGGGGCGAGTTCGCGACGCGGATCGGATCGCATTAGCCTTGAAAAGGCTGCGCGCGGGATGACCGGCTCCTGCTGGGGAGGTTCCCAAGTACCCCGAGGTGCACGGGCCGGGCCTGCGGCGGTGGGGAGGAGATGAGATGAGAAGCACCTCGCCCGGGTGTCCTGGAAATACAGTGCAGCATAACCCCTTAGATGCAGAATTTTCCAAAAACGGTAGCCTGAAAGCAGCAACGAATTGTGTGTGTGCCTGTGTGTGTGCATGTGTGTGCAAGAGAGAGGGTTGCCAGTTGGGTATGCAGGATTGCCTCTTTCCCTCCAGAGTCCCCGAGAGACGTCCCCAGGCTTCCCCCCATCCCAGAATCTCAAGGAGGGGGAATTTTCCAGGGGATGACCTGGGCTCTGGCTGGAGAACTAGCTTATATACAAGCCAGGCCCCCCAGGGAGATGAGGTGGGGGTGCAGTGGGGGTCAGGAGGGGAAAATCCCATTTAGAGGCTCCCCTCTCGGCTCCAGGCTAGACCTGGCTTTGAAAAACATCGAGATGTTCCTTTTGGAAAAGAAAAGAGAACACTACTAGTGCTTGTCGACCCTAAGTGGGGTCCTGGGGTATGGGAAGTCCCTGGCACTTGCCCCTTCTGCATCCCCTCTCCTGAACTTGAAGGCCTGTGCATCCTGGGCCGGGGAAGAGAAAGTGCTGGAAGCACACCAGCTGCGGCGGAGGGCACACATCCCAGCAGGCCCGCCTCCTGCAGTACCTCTGAGAGCTCCTTGGGTGCCCCCCACTTAGCTGGAGGCGAGAAGGGTGCTTCTCCAGGGGGAGGCCGTGGGCTTAGAGAGAGCACGTGCCCGGGGTCAGAGGGCACGTGGCCACGGAGGGACAGAGCGGCTCTGCGACATGCCACAGGGGCCGTGCTGGTGGCTGTCTGTGTGCTAAAGTCCCCGATGGCCCGTCGGTTTTGTCAGGTTCTCGGTGAAATCCCACACACTGGCCCCTTTGAGCTTAGGGGAGCTGGGTGGGGGGACTGCTGCTCTGGTCCCCAAACCAAGGCCCTGGAGGGAGGGAGGGCCTTCAGGGTCACTCCCTGCTGGGGTGAAGGAGAGCAGAGCTGAACCCCGGATTCTAGCCAAGCCCACCCCAGCCCCCGCCCCATCTCCTTGCTGGTTGCCGCGGAGACGCCTCGTCCTCCCGCTTTCTATTTGCAGAAGGTCAGAGTGTCTCAAGCCCACGGGCTTCGGGGATCGACAAGGCTGATTCATCCCCTTAGCTACCAGCAGACGGGCAATTCCAGGGTCTAGAACTGCGAGTCCAGGTCAGAGCAGGGAGTGGGGTCTGCACTCGCGGTCGGGGTCTGGGGTGCTTGGGCCAGTGCGGCCAGCGGGCAGGGTGGGAGCTGCCCAGCGCCCACTCCCTCATGCCTCTGCTCCTGTACCCGCTGAGCCCTCCTCTGGCCTGTCCTGGGCTGTCCTCAGGGGGCTTCCTTTGGCGCTTGTGGGGGACAGCGGGAATAGGGGGAGCGAGAGGAGGCACCCCCTCCTCGGGGCTCGGGCAGGGCAGGTGTTGCAGCAGACAAGCTGCCTCTGGAAGCAGCTGGGGCTGAGCTGGTGACTCATCATCCAGGCAGAGAGAAGAGCTTGTGCCAAGGCCCAGGGGCGGGAGACGGGAAGGCGCAGCCCAGCCGGGAGGAGGATCCATGCACTGCCGGGCGGCTGGGCTGGGCTGGGGCGGGTGGGTCCAGGCCCAGGGAGGAGATGAGCCCAGGGTGGGGGCAGCAGACAAGATCCAGGTGCCAGGCAGCCTTATGAGGCCCAGTAGGAGCCGGACTCGCCTTTGAGGACGGTGGAGATGAGTCGGATCAGATCTGGCCACACAAGAAATAAAATGTGTGTGTGTGAAAATGTGTGCGTGTGAGGGGAGGGGCTGGAGGCCAGGGGTCAATGTGGAGAACAGGGAGCCCCCCGTGAGGAGGGGAGCAGGGGTGCAAGCAGGATTGCGGGAGTGGCCTGCAGGCTGGAGAGAACTGGGTGGCCAGAGAGACACCCAGGGAGCAGATCGGGCTCCGTGGCCCATTGCAGGGGGAGGAAGGGAGGGCCGGGCCTCCAGGGAGATGCCCAGGAGGGGTGGCGGGTGCGGGGCAGGCGGGCAGTGCTGCTGGAGCCACAGCGGTGGAGAGGCCCATGGGGGGTGCCCGCCGGGCTCTGGACAGCCAGCTCTGGAGAGCCGACGGGGCTGTGGCCAGCACAGGGGTGCAGCTGGAAATGAGGGGGCTGCCCAGGAAACATCGAGAGTGATGGGAGAGGAAGCAGCTGCAGGGGCCCAGGAAGCAGCTCGTGGGGCCTGGGGCAGAGAAAGAGGTGCCTACGGGCATCGTGGGGAGAGTGGGGCACGGGGAGAACCAGGAACTGGGTGGTTGCCAGGACTTGGTGGGGACTTACGAAAGGAGTGAGGGGTCCAGGGAGGTGGGGAGGAGAGAAGGGGTGACAGTTGAGCCAAGAACCCAGGAGGTGGGGGAGGCAGACGCAAAGGTGGAAGAAGGAGGCCGTCCCCCCCATGGGGCAGGGTCCTGGCGGCTGGGCCTGAGGTGGCAGGCGGGCCCCTCCCCACTTGGTCTGGGGTCTGGGGCCTGGATGTAGGGTGGGTGGGCATCTCCAGGAGAAGGAAGCTGGCCGAGAGGCGGGCAGGGAGCCCGAGAGGGTGTTGCTGGCACCCGCTGGGCTGAGGGAGAGTCCAGCGTCCTCTGGTGAGTGGGAGAAGTTCCTGGGTGCAGGGTCTGAGGGAACGAGGCCCCCACTCTTTGAAAACACGGGGGAGGCTGTGGGGGGCACACCCACTCACCAGGAGGGTATAGATGTGAATGATCGTGATCGTGCCGCCTGCCCTCAGCCCTGGCCGTCTAGCGTGGGGCTCACACCTGAACTCGGGCGGGGCCAGCCCAGCGTGAGGGGGTGGGGCTGAGCCGCGGAGGAGGGGGCTGCCCTTCAGAAGAGGGAAGGGGCACTTGGAGCTGGGCCCTGCGCAGAGAGGAGCTGTAGCCCTGGGCAGCCGCTGGGGGTAGAACTGCTCTGGGGAGTGGGGGCTTGGGGGCCACAGAAGGCCCTTATCACAGCAGGGAGCCTCCTCCAAGGGCTTCTGAGCAGCACTCAGGGTGGCCCCGGGATGCTGGCCACGCTGGTGACCAGTGCAGAGGACGTCTGGCCTCTCACTGGACTCAGAGAGTGTCCATCATCCCAGCTCTGCAAATGAGCAGAGCCGGGGGCGGGCCCTCCCCCTGGGAACAGTCTCAGTGGTTGCCGAAAGTGGTCCCCTGGAGCGGTCACCTGGAGTCCAGGCCCCGGCATTGGCTGGGAGGGAAAGATGCCCCACAGCTGTCACCTGCATGTGGTTCCGCTGCAGGCCACAGAACCGAGACCCGAAGTCCAGGTCCCTGGGTGGGATGGGGAGCCCCAAATGGCCTCAGCCAAGTCCGGCAGAGGGAGACTTCCTTCCTCTCTTTCCTTCTCGACATTGGATTCCCCAGGTCCATTTGTTTGCCAAATGACTAGGACAAATGTCCCTAGCACTCTCTGGAGGTGGCCAGGCTGGGGCACAGACATGGGCTCTGTCCCTGTGAGCTGGGGGCTCCGTCCCTGTGAGCTGGGGGCTCCGTCCCTGTGAGCTGGGGGCTCCGTCCCTGTGAGCTGGGGGCTCCGTCCCTGTGAGCTGGGGGCTCTGCCCCATTGCCAACGCCTCAGCTCCCTCGTCCGGGAAACAGCATGACAATCCCCCCAAGGATCTGTTATGGCCTGCGTCGTGGTCCCCCAGAGGACGGCTGTGCGTCCTAACCCCCTCGCTTGTAAGCAGGCCCCCTGAAGTTGGGACGGGTTACGAAGAGGCCAAGCTGGAGTCGGGGGCCCAGAGCCCCATGACTGGGGTCCTCACAGGCAGAGGAAATTTGGACAGGGACACAGACGACTGATGCAGAGACAGAGAGTCGGCCCCGAATCGGAGGCAGAGATTGAATTCCAGCCCCCGGTGACCCACCACCCGCACCGTGAAGGTGTCAGGCTCCCTGCTTCTGGACTTCCGGCCCCCTGAACCGTGAGCAGCCCTGGAAAGCTGAGCTGGGCTTGTCCTGAGGATGCGATGGGGTGGGTCTGACTCCACCTGCCTGCCCGAATGGACCCAAGCATCCGAGGCATCCTCGACCCTGCTGGGCAAGCTGGGAGATGAGGGGCCTTGGGAGCTGCCGTGGTTGCTCTAACTCCCGGTGAGCTTGGCAGAGGAGAAGACCCCCTGACCTCTGTCCCTCCACCAGCCCTAAAGATGTGAGCTCAGACCAGGTCCCACCTGGGTCACCTGCCCAGCCCGGTGCGGCTCCAACTCGCCTCTCCTACCCGTCCCCTTCCCTGTGGCCCATCACACTCCATCATACAAGCACTTGTTCAGGCTACCGTCTGAACAAAAGAGGGACGGCAGTGTGCTGGTCACTCTCAGCACTGCACTTTCCCAGCAGCCTGGGGGCCTCTTCCATGCCCCTCATTCGAGAGTCCACTTCGGAAAAAGTTGAGCCAGTCCTGATATGCTGTGGCTTTTACTTAGGAATTTATCACCTTGGCTGCCAGGAAGCTCAAAGCTCTACTTAGCGTTCACCTCTAGCAGGGGTGCAGGGCCCTAGGGGCTTTTCTGGGGGCTTGTTTCTCTCTGGGCTGCTTCCCTGTAGCCTCCACCCTTCCTCCGCTTGTTTATTTTATCTTCATATATTGTAAGGGCTTCGTTTGTTTGTTCTTTCTAGAATGAGGCAAAGGATAGATGCTTGTAGACAGAGGGATGTAGAGACAGAGGTAGAGATAGACTGCTGGAAATGCCCGTGGCCGGCTCACCCCACTGGTGGGTCCAAGGAGACCCTGCACCCGCCCTGTGCTGTGCTGGGGGAGGCACCAGGGCCTGAATGAGAGAGTAACCTGATGGCCTGGCAGGCTTTTTCTTGGCCTCCACTGTCTTCTGATCCTAGCAGCCCCCCACAGCCACGAGGAACGAGACCAGGACCAGCCAGGAGCCTCCACCTGGGGTTGGAGATCTTCCCTGCACATGGAGTCAGGTTACCTCAGCCTCCGTCCTTCTGTCCATCTGTGCCTGTGCATCCAGTCCTAGCTGTCGTTTCATGAAGTGCAGACGTCTGCTTTCTCCCCTCCTCCTGGGTACCCTGTGCGGACTCGGTTCAGTGCGTTGGTCGTATAAGGAGGGAGAATTGGACTCTCTGTCCGCGGCATATGGGGAAGTTGCCTTAACTTCTGGCTTTTATTCGTCTCGTTTGTAAAAGCAGATGGCAGTGAGGGTGCTCGGGAGGGCGAAATGTGGGAAACCACCCCCCTGATTAGAGCCTCCGAAGCAGCTGTTTCAGATTGCTAAACCTGCTGAAATGCAATATACCAGAAGAGGACTGGCTCTTAACACTTGTAACTTGTAACCTAATAAGTGAATAAATGAAAAAATGAAATAATGAAAAATAAATGAAAAATTTTCAAATTAAGACATCAGCAAGAGGATACCTTCCCTGAAGACAGGCTGCTGGCATCCGGGGTTCCTCTGTCACGCGGGAAGGCACATGGCCAGTGTCTGCTGGTCCTTTGCTCCTGGGTTTCATTGCTTTTAGCTTCTGATTCCAGTGGCTTCCTCTCTGAGTGTCTGTGGGTTCTCTCTTAGCATTTCTGGCCAGTCCTCTCTCTGATCTCTCTCCAAATGTCTGTGCCTTTTATCCTCATAAAGGACTCCAATAAAGGATTTAGACCCACTGTGAATGGGCAGGGTCACATCTCAATTAAAACAACCTAATCAAAAGGTCCCGCCCACAACAGGTCTGCCCCCACAGGAATGGATTAAAAGAACACGGCCTTTTCTGGGGGACATGAAAGCTCCAAACCCACACAGCAGCCTTCGGCGGCTTTACCCTGGTCAGGATCCCTCTCCCGCTCCTTCAGGGAGGGGAGCAGAGGTGGACGGTGAGTACCATCTGGATCTGCTCCTGTGCCTGCCCCCATGGGGTGCATGAGTTGGGGGCCCCCAACCCTTCTGCACTGCAGTCTTCGAGGCTGGGGCTCAGGTGCGGGGCCCAAGACCTCCTGAGTCCTGTGCGTGGGGCCTCGCTGGAGAAGGGGTCAGTGGGCCTCCAGCCCTGAGCTCCGTCTGGAAGACCTGTGTGGGCTGAATTGGCCCCCCCCAAAAGATCTGTTGAACTCTTAACCCCCGGAACCTGTGAATTGAGCTTATTTGGAAATAGGTTCCTTGCAGATGTGGCTAAGGTAAGATGAGGGCAAACTGAATTGGGGGGGCTATGTCCAATGGCTGGTGTCTTAAAGGAGAGGAGACCCAGACACAGAGATGTGGGGGGTTGGGGGAGTATAGGAAGACAGAGGCAGAGGTTGGGGTGATGCAGCCACAGGCCCAGGACACGCAAGGGTGGCCAGCTGACCCTGAGGCTCCTGCGGGCACCGGAAGGCCCAGGTCCCAGGGGTGTGGGGAGCACAGTGTGGCCCAGAGGACACACAGAGATGGTGGGGGAGGGGCGGGGAGGCAGATTCCAGCTCTGGTGGGATGACATTTTGACGGCAGAGGTGTCCAGGGTTGAGGGCTCCTTGGGGAGTGGTGAGCTCCCCGTCACGGGAGATACCCAGGAGTTCAGGAGCGAATTGGAGTGGGTTGCTTGGACAAAATACCCTGTAGGGTCCCTCTGAGCCTGGCCATCTCAATCCTATAAAATCCTTTGGTGGGTTGAGAAGCCCCAGGCCCCGGACGCCCCGCTCTCGGCATGATGCCCCGTGCTCATGTATGAGCTCATGCCTGCTTCCTCAGCCCCTCCAGGGGCACACACAGGTTTCAAATCCAGGCCCCTCTCCAACCAGCTGTGTGACCTTGAGCTGCTCACTTCACCTCTCTGAGCTTCTGCTGAACTGGCCTGGGGAGCGGAGGCAAACGCTGCCTCACAGAGGGGTGTGGGGGTGAGATGGGCTGCTCATGGGAAAGTGGCGAGTGGGGGACCACTGCAGCCTATTGGAAAGCCTCTCTGCACCCCAGGCCTCGTCAGGGGAGTCGCTGTGCTCATGGGGTGGGGGTGGGGCTGGGGCACGTGAGGGAAATGGGGCACGAGGAGCTTCTGTGCCAGGGCTCTGTGCGCACGCAGGGGAGACCCCCCGACGGAGGGGACAGCACCGAGCGCGGCGGCTCTGGGAACGCTGCCCCGGCAATTAGCCGAGTTCAAAGCCTGGAGAGGGGCCACAGGTCCTGGCCGGCTTGTCCCCCTGCCCCCCGGGTTCTCAGCCTGCCCCTCTCCGTGGGACTCTGCTCAGTAAATATTAATTTACCCCCAATTACGACTGACAGGCCGGAGAAGGCCTCACCTCCGCCGGGTCCCCGTGGGCCAGGGCTCCGTCCTTCAAAGCCGGCACTGAGCAATTAGCCTAATGGAGCTGGGAGGCTGGAGGCGGCCGGGCCGGGGCCCCACAAGCCGGCCACCGCGGTGGGCACTGCTGTGGTGGTCTGTAGAGCTGCCTGTGTCCTGAGGGACCAAGAAGGCAAGTTTGCCAAGTTTCAGATGGACCCAGGCGACAAACTGGGGCTGGGGCCTGAGATGCTCCGAGGCCTCCCTCCTGCAAACAGGTTTTAACCACGTAGAACGACTCCTGGAGCCGGGCGTGCAACCAGCAGGGAGGCGTGGAAATGACCGTGTGTGGACACAGGAGGAGACAGGCAAGGGCTCTGGAGACGAGCCCGGGAGGGCATCTCTGGCCCCAACTTGCCCCAGCAACGCGATGGTGGCCGTGAGTCGCCTCATTCTCCAGGCCTTGGTTTCCTCGACTGTCGGGCGGTGCTTGCCTCGCTGGGGACCATGAGGACTAGCTGAGACCGTGGACAAGAGGGTCTGAGGGACACGTGGCCCCCGTGGCCAGGAGGAGTCACCACTCACAGGACACCTGGGGTCTCTGTGCCGAGTGGGGCCCCATCGGAAACTTGGCAAACTTGCCTTTTTGGTCCCTCAGGAGCCCCAGGAGCCAGCAGCTCCAGAGATCACCAGGGGAGCGTCCTGCACAGCCACACCTGGTCCCCATGGAGCCAACACCTCGCCCACCACCCTCTGCTGCCTGTCCTGAGCACTCAGAGCCAGCGTGGACTGGAAATTCCACACAGAGCCAGGATTCAGTCCCAGGATGGACACGGGTCATCCCCGCCAGGCCTTCCACCTCTTGGAGCTGCAAGGGGCTGGCATCAGGCCCCCAAGACTTCATGCCCCCCTCCCCTGGCCACCCCCAGACCCAGAACCAGGCGCAGAAGCCAAACTCTCCGCTTCCTGCCCTTGGCCTGTGAGCAACAAGCTCCAGGCCCGGCTCAGAGTGCCCCCGATGCAGCCCCCTCGCCTCTTTCGGGGTGAGGCTGGACAGACATTTGTAAGTGCTCAGTAAAATGTCTCAGCCTCACAAATGACGGGGTCACCACGAACAGTCACGTCTATGGCCTAGTTCAAAGTCTTAAACATGTGAGAACGGCCACAAGTACCTGCTGAATTCAATCGTGGCTGACTCTGACTGAGGCCTGTCTGTAAGAACTGATTTCATCCTTGCAGTCGCTCCACGGGATTCAGTTTATCACTATCCCAGTTCTACACATGAGGAAACTGAGGCCCAGGGAGGCGAAGTAGCTTCCCAAGGCCACAGAACAGAAAGGGAGGGGATGACAATGGCTCCAGAGCCCCAGCCCTGCACCCTTAGATACATCCCCTCTCAGCTGAGAAATGCAAGTTACTCACTACTGGGCTGCACTAATTAATATCGGTTAGAATTGAAAGCTAATCGAGTAATTTACAGGCATCTGTCTGATGCAGACAGGAGTCAATATGGGCCGCATCCTCAGGAAGTTCACCCCGAAGCTGGTGGGAAACCCATAAGGAGTTGAAGTCTTTCGTAGCAGGCAAGGGAGCAAAAGGGATGAAAGGCTCAGCTCCGAGGCCCCTTCAAGGCTGAAAATTCCCAGCCCCCCATGCCCTGCCCATCCTGCCTAGTCTGGGTGGGCAGCCAGGAGGGAAGTGGGCACCACGGGTGACTTTCTATCTGCTCCCGGATTCCCTCCTAGGAGGAGGGGCCCCCTCCCAGCCCTGCTTCCCCAGGGGCTGCCAGTTCCATAAAGTTTCCTTTCCCCCACCCCTCCCAACTCAACACACATCCCTCGGAAACAGGCTCCTGCGTGGGGACCCGGGGAGATGAGGGGGCTCGAGCGGCGTCTGGCTCCCCCCTTCCCTAGGCCTGGCTGCACAGCTTTTCCTTCAATTCTACAGGTTATCCGGAATCCTCTAGTAAACTCCTCTGTGCCCAAGTGAACCGGCATTGGTTTCTGGTGCTTGCCGCCCAAGAAGCTGTCTGCTACACAACGGAGGCTCCCTGCAGGAGGTGGAACCTGAGCTGGACTTTCAACGATGGGTAGAATTTGTGCAGAGGAGCGGAGCCGGAGGGCCCCCCTGGCGAGGCAAGCAGCCGGGGCCAGGGTGCACGTGGGGGGGACGCCCATGGGGGTGACATCCGTGGGGTAGAAGTCCTGGAGTGCAGACATGAGTGTGAGGGAGCTGGGATGTTAGGAGCTGTTCCCTCCCTCCTCTCCCCTTCTGCTTCCCCCCGCATGCTTGGGTCTGGTCTGTGTTGTCGTCTCTGTGGGGACTGTGTGTCTGGGGACAGGGACTTGGTCCTACACATCTCCGCATCCCTCACGGCTGGTAGAGCCCAGCACAGAGCAAGTGCTCAGTGAAAGCTGGGTGGATGAAAGAGTCTTGCAAAATCCTTACCGTCATGCTGCAAATACAGGAGTTAGGATTTTGAGTCATCATTCTGTGTTGAATATCCCGGATTAGTTTACACAGAGAGGGCACAGTTTATGCAGAAATGGATATGAGATGAAAAATGAGTCCTCCAAGGCCATGAGAAGGCTGCGTTTCCCACCCCTTCCATGGGAGTTCAGTTCTTTTCGATGGAGAAAGAAGAGAAAGCAAGAAGGGGATGGGCACGGGCTTGGCAGCCAGCGGGAGGTCCAATTAGCTGCAAACAGATGCCATCTGATTCTGGGAAGTGAATTGTCCTTGTCCCCAGGCAGTGAGAGCTGCAGGGGAAGGGAGGCAAAACCAAAGCCCGATTAATGCCCTGTGCTAACCAGTGACCAACACGGGGCTGGGGTCTCTGGGAAGAAGACCCTGAGGACCCTGCCTTGCCCACAGGAGCTAGCAATGGAGCTGAGGGACAATATACAAAGCCAAGAAGGTTAAATAATAGAGACAGATCCAAGAGATGGATCCAGACAACCAGAAGGGATGTTTCCAAGACAGGACATGATTGATTGACAAATTAGAATAATGTAACCCTCCCACCTGGCCTGGACCCTGGCCTGGACCCTCCTCTTTACCCCAAGATCTCCTCTCCATCCCCATGACCTCCTCCCATCCCCACGACCTCCTCCTACCCCCACGACCTCTCTCCATCCCCACAACCTCCTCTCTACCCCACAACCTCCTCTCCACCTCTACGAACTCCTCCCACCCCATGACATCCTCCCATCCCCATGACCTCCTCTCTACCCCCACGAACTCCTTTCCACCCCACGACCTCCTCCCACCCCATGACCTCCTCTCTACCCCCACGAACTCCTTTCTACCCCACAACCTCCTCCCACCCCATGACCTCCTCCCCCTCATGACCTCCTCTCCATCCCCACGACCTCCTTTCCACCCCCACAACCTCCTCTCCACCCCACGACCTCTTTCCGTCCCCACAACCTCATCACCCCCATGGCCTCTCTCCTCATGCTGGGGGTAGTGTGCCCAAACCAGACGACCCCCTGCAGTCCATCTTCCAGGCTGGGATGATGGTTTCCAAAGGCTACTCGGACAGTAGGTCAATGTGGTGGTGAGGACTCAGAACTTAATTTTCCATTCCTGACCAGCAAGTGGAATTAACAACAACAGCAAAGGCTAAAACCTGTTGGAAGTTCTAGCAGCATCCAAGCAAGTGCTTTAGAGGTACAACCCCCTGCTGTGTGTTTTCACAAAAGTAACCAAAGAGAAGACCATTCCTGAGAGATGGCACAGCTCCTGGGTACCCTGTGCACGGCAGGAGGCACGTTGGGAGAGAAGACGGGTTGGTAAAATCCTCAGCAGGTCCTTTTTAAAGGAAGAGGCAGAAATCCCAGGAAAATCTAGGAAACCACCTGAGTGCGGTCGCAGTTGATTTGTCTGGGGGGGGGGGGGGGCGGTTGCTGAACCCTCGGCTCTCGGCGTTGCTCGGAGGGTACCGGCGGCGGGGGCTCTTTCCCGGAGGCGAAGGCGAGGCGGGGGACTGGGCCCGGTCCCCGGCAGAGGCGTGCAAGGTGTGGAGGGCGGCGAGAAGGAACAGGCAGGACACGGTTCTTTGAGGGTGAAGAAGCCAAGAGAGTTTATTAGGGGTGAGCACAGGTTATATAGGCTGGCATAGAGGGCGGGGGTTGTTACAAGTCAATACTGAGGGGATAAAGGCTAGGATTGGTTCTGAGAGGGTGCGGAGGTTAGGATTGGTTCTAAGAGAGCACGGAGGTTGTTTGAAAAGGGGCGGGAGTTGCTCTGGCAACGGTGTCTGGCAACAATGTATGCGCACTGGTGGTGATGGGAGTTGCACTGGCAACGGGGAGTGTCCGGGCAAGATAAGGGGGTGGGGAAAAGGCGGTTCCCTCCGGCAAGCCTCCCCTAACAGTGGTATTTTGGGTGAGGAAATGGGGCCTGCCTCCGGCCTCACTTTCCCAGGCCCGGGGGGCTGTGAAGGGCGCTGTTCACCCATACCCACTACCCTCCTCAGGGGTGGCCGATCCCCTGGCCCAGGCCCGCCAAGTCGAAGCACGTAATCAGTGTCCCGCACCTGAGGGCAAGAGATGCAAGTTCTCGAGAGAGAGAAAGATTTTCCAGGGCTTATCCTTTTCAACAGCTCATGCTGATTTGATGAAATGGCCAAAACCAAGGAATGGAAAATACTTCACTGCATCAGAGAAGAAAGATATTGAAACAACTAAGCAGGAGATAAATGAAGAACATAAACGATTCTACAGATGATGGTTGTGATCCTGGAGAAGATAACCCAACAGTACAGTAGTAATTATATGTTAAGGTATTGTAGGAGAAATCTTCCCCTGAAATGAAGGAAAGACTAATGTGAAAACTGAGGAGCAGGTAATTTTCCAGGGTGAGATGATGGAGATTGAGCCACACTGACACACAACCTGGTCTAATTATTGAGCTTACGATAAAGAGAGGTCTTCAAGTACTCAGGTAGGAAAAATAAGTTAAGTTGTTATCAGATGACACTATGGCATCAATGCCACAAGACAAATTTCTGGAAGAAAGCTTGTCAGGAGAAAAGTGTGATCCCCTCTCCACCCCCCAAAAAAGGCAGACAAGTTGCTCAGGTATAAAGACAATAGGCTGACCTTTTTAAACATGAAATGATTCAGAGCATATGGCAGCGATAAGTCCATCTTAGAAAAAGATACTTGATGATAAAGTCAAGCCAACCAAGGGAAAAATAGAAATGATCAAGGGTGCACTCACCCACACAGGTAGTGGAGCAGTGGTTACAAAGGGATAAGGGGGAAAAATGAAGTGCCAAGAATTCTATACCTAGCCTAGATGGGCTTTGGGTATAAAGGCAAAAGGTAGGCAATCTCAAGTGTGCAAGAACTCAGAAAGTATGGCATCTATGCCCTTTCTTGGGGTGAAGTCACCTTTTTGGAAAAAAATCTAGTAAAAGAAAAAATTATTCAAAAAATTTTTAAATGTCAGGATTACAGACATTGTAGTTAAAGGAGAGCCTGGAGATGAACATGGAATCCATTTTTACACACAATAATTATTATGATTACAGAAAACATCATAAGTACTACAAACCTTGGCAAAGTAAAATCAATAATATGGTTAATAAAAGAGCTTGGGATTTTGATTGAGAGTGCGTTAAATCTATAGTCGGGGTGGGCAAACTTCTTGAAGACCAGTCAGTAAATATTTCAGGCTTTGTGAACTATGTGGTTTCTATCACAAATACTCAACTTTCCCTTTGCAGCACAAAATCAGCCATGGAAAATATATAAATGAATAGACAGGACTGTGGTCCAATAAAACTTTATATACGAAACCAGGAAGCTGATTTGTGGGACATGGTTTGCCAACCCCTGTCATAGATCAATTGTAGGAAAAGAAGCATTGTAACAATGTTGAGTCTTCCAATCTATGAAATTGATGTCTCTCTCCATTTATGTACTTTAATTTCACTCAGAAAAGATTTTCTAGAGCTTTTATGTAGACATCTTATAAACTTCCTCTAAGTTTATATTTAACTATTTTTATGTTACTCCAAATGGTATTTAATTTTTTAAAATTTTAATTCCTAACGTTTTAAAATTTCAACTTCCAAGTCATTGCTAGTATGGAGAAATACTATGTTTTTTGTGTGTGTGTTTGTTTGTGTGGGTATATATTTACCTTGTATCTTGCAACTTTGCATAATTTACTCATTAAATCTAGTAGATTTTTAAAAATATTCCCTACCATTTTCTATGTATGCAGTCATGCTGCTACAAATAAAGATGGTTTTGTCGCTTCCTTTCCAACATGCATGCCTTTTATTTTTTTAATTTTATTTCTTTCTCTTGCCTTACTGAATTGGCTAGGACCTCGTATACAATAATAAATAGAAGTGAAAGCAGACATCCTTATTTGTTCCCAGTCTTAGGGGGGAATACATTCAGGCATTCACCATTAAATATAATGTCATTCATTGGTTTTACATAGGTGCCTTTTAATGAATTGAGGAAGATGCCCTCTATTCCCAGCTGTTTTAGAGTTACTATCATGAATGGGTAGTGAGGAATGTGTGGTGCAAAATGATTTTTACACTTTTGTTGAAATGATCATATGATTTTTCTCCTTATTCTGGCTAATGGGGTAAATTACATTGATTGATTTTTTTTTTAAATTCAGTTTTATTGAAATACATTCACACACCATACAATCATCCATGGTATACAATCCACTGTCCACAGTATGATAACATAGTTATGCGTTCATCACCACAATCTATCTCTGAACATTTTCCTTACATCAGAAAGAACCAGAACAAGAATAAAAAATAAAAGTGAAAAAAAAAACACCCAAATCATCCCCCCATCCCACCCCATTTGTCCTTTAGTTTTTATCCCCATTTTTCTACTCATCCATACACTAGATAAAGAGGGTGTGATCCACAAGGTCTTCACAATCACACTGTCACCCCTTGTAATCTACATTATTATATAATTGTCTTCAGGAGTCCAGACTGCTGGGTTGGAGTTTGGTAGTTTCAGGTATTTACTTCTAGCTATTCCAATACATTAAAGCCTAAGAGGTGTTATCTATATAGTGCATAAGAATGTCCACCAGAGTGACCTCTCGACTCCATTTGGAATCTCTCAGCCACTGAAACTATTTCGTCTCATTTTGCATCCCCCTTTTGGTCAAGAAGATACTCTCAGTCCCATGATGCCGGGTCCACATTCATCCCCGGGAGTCATACTCTGCGTTGCCAGGGAGATTTACACCCCTGGGAGTCGGGTCCCACGTAGGGGGGAGGGCAGCGAGTTCACCTGTCGAAACATTGATTGATTTTTAAGTCTTGAGCCAACCTTGCATTCCTGGGATAAACCCTACTGGTCATGGTATACCATTCTTTCTATGTATTGCTGAATTTGATTCACTAATAGTTGTTGAGCATTTTTGTATTTATTCAAAATACAGTATTCAAAAAACAGTATTCATGAAAGATACTGTTCTGTAGTTTTCTTTTCTTTTAATTTCTTTGTCTCATTCTGGTATTGGGGTGATGCTGGCCTAAGAAAGTGAGTTTTAAGTATTTCCCCCTCCTCCTCTATTTTCTGAAAGGATCTGTTAGATTGTTATTATTTATTCCTATAAGTTTGATAGAATTCACCAGTTAAGCCACCTAGACCTGAAGTTTTCTTTGTAGAAATACAGATTTAATTTCTTCAATAGTTATAGAGTTACTCAGGATTCCTATTTCTTTTTAGTTTTGAGAACTTATAGTTTCTAAGGAATCTGTCCATCTCATCTAAGTTATCAAAATAATTGGCATTGGGTTGTTTTTAATGTTCCCTTATAATCTTTTTAATGACCATAGGATCTGTAATGACATCTTCTCTTTCATTTCAATGTTAGTGTTTTTTTTTTTTCCTTGATTAGTCTTGCTAGGAGTTTATCAAATTAATTTTTTAAGAGAACAAAGTTTTGGACTTATTAGCTTTATTTTTTTCTGTTTTAGTTATTTCTGTTCTTTATTACTTCCTTCCTTCTACTTACTTTGGATTTATTTATCTCTTCTTTTCCTTGCTTCTTAGGTGAAAACTTAGATAATCTATTTTAAACCATTTTTCTTCTCTAATGCAGACATTTTAAAGAAATAAACCCACTCCAAGCATTTTTGAGCTGCATTCCACAAATTTTGAGATGTTATGTTTTCATGTTCATTACTTTTAAATATTTCTAACATTCCTGGAGAAATTTTTCTTTGACCCATGAGTTATGTAGATTCCTGTTATTTAATTTACAAATATTTGGGGATTTTATATATATCTTATGTTTATTGGTCTCTCATTTAATTTCACTATGGTCATACAACATAATCTGTGGAATTTCAATCTTGAAATTTATGAAGACATTTTATCTCAGAAAATTGTGTATCTGGTAAATGTTCCATGTGCACTAGAAAAGAAGTTACATTCTGCAATCTTTGGACATTGTTCTGTAAATGTCAACGAGGTGAAGATGGTTTATAATGTTGTTCAGGTCTTCCATATTCCATCTTTTTTTTTTCAATCAATTACTAAGAGAGAGGTATAAAATCTCCAATTATTGTTGTGGACACGTCTGTTTCTACCTTCTCTCCTTTGTTAGATGTATACTTCCTATAGATTATCTTGTCTTCCTGCTAAATAGCCCCTTTTATCTTTGTGAAAAGCTCATCTATTTGTGCGTGTGTGTGTGTGTGAAACTCTTAGTCTTGAAGTCTTCTTTGTCTATACTAACATAGCCACACAGCTTTCTTACATTTGGAGTGTGGCCATAGTATTTTTTCAGTCCTTTACTCTCAAATTGTTTCTATCTTTATATTTAAAGTACATCACATATAAACAGAATGTCATTTGATCTTACTTTTTTACCCAGTTGGACTATCCCAGACTTTTACAATTACACTTAATGTAATTGTTCACATTTAGAACATTTATATTTAATGTAATTAGTGATATGGTTGGGTTTAAGTCTGCCATCTTTTTCTATTTGTCTCTTCTGATTTTTTCCCTCTCTCCCCTTATCTTCTTTCTTTTGGGTTAATTAAATAATTTTGGTATTCTGTTTTAAGTTCTGTTTTAATATTTCTCTCAGTCTTAACTTTTTTCTTTGCATTATTTCAAATTATTGCTCTAGGGATTACTTAATCAGAGTCTATTTAGAGTTAATAAATAAATAGTTAATGTACCACCTTAGGTACAATGAAGACTCTTAAGATAATAAAACTCCATTAAACTTCCCCATCCTTTGTGTTATTGTCATCATGTATTTTGCCTCTATGTGCAGTAACCACCAATACAATGTTATTTTGTTGTTTTAATTCTGCACTGCCCAATGAGATAGCCTCTAACTGCATGTGACAATTTAAATGTAAATTAATTAAAATCAAACAAAATTAAAAATTCACTTCCTGAGGCATACTAGCCACCTTCCATTGCTCAGTAGGCACGTGCGGCTAGCGTCTGCCATGTCAAACAGCACAGATACAGAATATCCCCGTCACTGCAGAATGCTTTGTGATACAGGACTGCCTTAACAGTTAACTGTCTTTCAAAGAAATTGAGAAGTAAAGGATAACCTTATGTATTTATCCACATAGTTACCCTTTCAGTGCATTTGGTTTCTTCCTATAAATCCAAGTTGCCATCCAGTGTCATCTCCCTCCAACCAGAAAAACTTAGTGAAACATTGCTTAATTAATGTGTAAATTTCTGACAACAAATTATCTTAGTTATTACTTGTATGAAAATTTCTTTCTTTCTTAAGGATGTTTTTTAATCAATTTTATTGAGATATATTCATATACCATGCAATTATCTGAAGTGTACAATTAGTTGTTCCCAGTACCATCATATAATTGTACATTCATCACCACAATTTTTGAACATTTTCATTTCTCCAAAAATAAAAATTAAAATAAGAATAAAAATAAAAGTAAAAAAGAACACCCAAAACATCCCATTTCCCCCATCCCCCCTATTATTCATTTAATTTTTGTCCCTATTTTTCTACTCATCCATCCATATATTGGATAAAGGGAGTGTGAGCCACAAGGTTTTCACAATCACACCATTATACCATGTAAGCTACATAGTTATACAGTTGTCTTTAAGAATCAAGGCTACTGGGTTACGGTTCAACAGATTCAGGTATTTCATTCCAGCTATTCCAATACACTAAAACTAAAAAGGGTTATCTATATAATGCATAAGAATAACCTCAGAATGACCTCTCAACTCTATTTGAGATCTCTCAGCCACTGAAACTTTATTTTGTTTCATTTCTCTTTCTCCTTTTGGTCAGGAAGGCTTTCTCAATTCCATGATGCCAGGGCCAGGCTCATCCCTAGGAGTCATGTCCTATGTTGCCAGGAAGATTTACACCCCTGGGAGTCAAATCCCACGTAGCGGGGAGGGCAATGAGTTCACCTGCACAGTTGACTTAGAGAGAGAGAGGACACATCTGAGCAACAAAGGGGGTCTCTGGGGGTAACTCAGGCACATTATAAGCAGGCTTAGCCTCTTCTTAAAGATGTTTTTGATGGATATATAGTTCTAGATTCATAGGTATTTTTCCCCCAATTCTTTAAAGATATTGTTCTATTGTCTTCTGGACCCCATAGTTTCTGCTAAATGATCAACAATAGCTCTTACCATTGATCCCCTGTAGTAACCTGAACTTCTCTGTCTGCTTTTAAGGTTTTCTTTTCTTCTTTGATTATTCATCAGATTGACTATAATGTGTCTAGGTACAATTGTCTTGTATTTATCTTGCTTTGGGTTCAATAAAATTCTTGGACCTAAACTGAGGTTCCTTACTAAATTAGGCAAAATTTCAACCATTATTTCTTTGAATTCTTTTTCTGTTCCATTATTTCTCTCTTTTTCCGTCTGGGACTTCAGTGGAACTTACATTAAACTATTGTTCACAGAGGCTTTGTTCATTATTTTTTCCCCAATCTATTCAATCTTTGTTCTTAAAACTGTATACTTTTTTCTCACTTATTTTCAAGTGCTCTAAACCTTTCTTCTGCAGTCTCTATACTGCAGTTAATCCCATTGGCTGAATTTTTCATTTTAGATACTGCACTTCTAATTTTGGAATTTCCATTTGGGTATTTATGTGCATATAATTTTCATTTTCCTGCTGGGATTCCCCATTTTTTCACTCAGGATGACGTTCTATTTCCTTGAGCCTATTTGTAACAGCTGCTGTTGGGGATTAAATCATTTCCCCTAAAGACATGTTCAAGTCTTATTTCTGGTCCTACAGGTGTGAGCCCATTTGCAAATAGGGCCTTTGAAGATGCTACTGTAAGTTAAGGTGAGGACTCATTTGTGAATAGGATCTTCAAAGATCCTATTTAAATGAAGTCTGATTGAATCATGGTGGACCTGCTCCACGTGACTGGAGGCCTTGGAAGCGGGCATGGCCAGGCATTAGAAGTCTGTGGGAATCAGAGGGCAAACACAAGGGGAGAGATGCCACGTGACAGGGGAGTGTTGGGCAGTGATAGCCACGTGACAATAAATTGCCTCCGAAGCCACAAGACAATAAATTCCCGTTGCTTGAGCCTGCCCAGGGTGTGGTATTTGTCACAGCAGCCCTGGCACACTGGACAGCTGGTTCAAAGTCATCGCCTGCTGAAGCTAACATCTGAGTCATGCCAGGATCTCTTTCTATTAGCTGCTTTCTTTTAAGTGATGGGTCATAATTTCCTGCTTCTTTGTGTATCTGATCATTCTTCATCGTATGCTGGACATCATGGATTATAAAGTTGTAAGAAATCTGGATTATTTTGCTTTCTTTTAAAGGATGTTGTTCCAGGCAGCAGTTAAATCACTGGCAGATCCCTTTGATCTTGTCGGGTTTGGCGTTGCTCTTTGCTAGAATGGGTTTATTTCAGGTTGACCTTACTCCCAGGGCACAGCTCTTCCTTTGTGGCTTGGCCCTTGCTCCCGACCGTGGCCTTTATCCAAGTGCTCAGGTTGCTGCCGACACTCTGGCTGGTGCAGAGCTGCCGCGTCTCCCCGCACTTTGTGCTTCCGGTGACCCAGAGCAGAATGCAGTCCGCCTCCTTCGCTGCTGCAGCTGCAGAGTCTCATCCTCACGTGTGCAGGACCTCCCTGGGACAAGGGCTTCACTGACACTCACATGCCTTCGGGGGGACTCGTCTGTGTGTCTCCCTCCTGTCTGATTCCCCCCAGCTCTCCACCACCTCCAATCTCAGCTGCTGCAGCAGCTCGAGGTCTAATCTATATCTCTTCAGCTGAGCCAAGAGCTTTGCTTGGGCTCCACCTTCCCGCCCTGCAGGAGAGAAAGTGCACCCGGGCAGGGAGCCGGAGTGAACTTAGCTCACCCCTTTGTTTCCCTTCCCTCAGGGATCCCGGGCCTCCCCTGCCCGCTGTCCAGAGCCCGGGCACGGTTCTCTCATATAATATGCCGTCTTACAGGTAGTTATACCAGGAGTGCAAATCCAGATCCAGTTATTGCATTATGACCCAAAGAGGAAGTTCTAATTAACTCATTTATACTTCACCTTTCCCTAGCGTGGAATTCCTTTTACCTCCTGATCCCATTGGGCACATAGTAGGTGTTCCTAAATCAAATAAATATAGGTGATAAGTTATTAGTCAGTCCCTCACTATCTCTAGTATTTAATGTTTTCAAAGCAGTTTCACATCCTCATCTCATCGGAATGTCATGATGCTCTCGTAAGATACAATAGTCCAACGTTTCTTTCCCAAGGGTGCAGAACTAATAGACGCCACCTGCATTTGACACCCCAAGACCAGTGGCCTTTCCACTCCACCTCCCACTGCACACACCCCCTCTCCTGCTGGCCCTCTCCTCTGATCTCCTCGGGGAGAACAGCACCCAACATGCAGGCATTTCCCATGAGTCATGTGACAGGCCCATACATCAGGAATAACTGGCATTCCCCATTAAAGCTGGCAATGCGTGAACCCCAACATTTGGGAAACTCTGTCACTGTGGATGACTTCGACATCCATTCAATCTGATCTCCAAGACAAGGCCAGGTCAAAAAAAATTAGAAGGATCAAAACTTTGAACAAATGTCTGGTAAAAGGATGTGGGGGCTGACAACAAGTGTTTCAGTTAGGTCAGACAGAAAGAGACAGAAATGTGTTTCCCCTAAACTCAGAGACACTGATCCCTCAGATAATAACTTCCCCTTTCTCGCTGTGCAAAGTTACCCGGAGCTCCTTGGATGGAATACACTCAGAAATGCCATGGGAATGCCTCTGGATCCACTTGGGCCACGATATTGTACTGATTTCATGGTTTCAGATATTTTTTAATTTGGGGGGGGGGTGTGCTTTAAAATATCCAAAGGTGTTTCCACATCTTTTGGGGTGTTTGAGATAGAAGGCATATGGGCCAGATGTTTCAGAGCCTCTACTGAAAACTCACTGTCCATAAAAATCAACCACTCATTTATCTTTGTCGCTGGGAGGTTTCCAAAAAGGACTTGAACCAAGGATTCCAGCTTGGAAATTCAAGCCCAGAGGCTGTGTCTAGACACACAAACTTGTAGGAAATAACACTGATTTGAAGCAGCTCTTCGCTTTATTAATATCTGTCCATCAAAAAATATTTTTGAACAGATGGCTAGAAACAGGAAGAATAGATGAATGGATAATCAACTCAACTGATTAGAAATGATTTAAAAAGCAGGTGGATACTTGTCACATTTAAAAATAAACACCTTTTGGCTTAAATGTCATCGGCTTCCCCATTGTACTCTTTATGTGGCCTCAGAACCCTTAGCCCCAAATCACTCCTGCCGGCTGGCATGTGGTAAACACTCAACAAACACCTGTTGGATAGATAGACAAATGAATAGAGAATTTTCAAAAATTGAAGATTCAGCAAAAGAGCTTAGAGAAAGGGTTTAGAAGATTTTCTGAAGTGGACAATCACCCGACAACTGCCCCTTAAGAACCAGCTTAGACGGTGTCCTCCTCTGAAACTCCTGGGCTGACGGTCCTCGGACCCTCCTCATAAACGGCCGCACGGGTCCCTACCACACCTCCACCTGGGATTCAAGTGCCCCCGTTTCCTGTCCTCCCTGCCACCGGGTTATGCCAGAGAGTTGGACTTGCCTTGTTGATGTTTGGGACTCGATGTTTAACCAGGTGGAGTAAACACGTATTAAATAAATCAAATAACTAAATATAATTAAGCTTAGACTGCAAGTTATGACACTTCTTAATGGACATATGTTTTGTTTCACAAAATCCAGGAAATGAGGGGAATATTTTTCTAAAATACTTTTTTGCCCCAAGTCTACCACCATGTGAAATATAATAAAATGATAGTAACAAATACATATATATTTAATAAATTTGTTCTATGTATCAAATTTGTTCATTTTTTTATAGCAAATCATATATAATCATATATATATATCTCCCCCTCCCTGAAGGTATAATTCTACCAGTTTCCACTGGCTTAACTTCATTGATGGGATTATCTCTTGTATATAAGTTGAAAATGTGGATCTTAAAAACGTTGAACAAAAGATAGATGGTCTCTCTGGATATTACATGTATGGGGGCAAATTCAAAACAGAACGCTAATACCAAATGGGTATTAGAAATGGATTGTTTGATTGAATCTTGTCTGAATTATCAGCTACCTAATAAGAAAAGTGTTGGCTTTGACTGCAGGGAACAGCCATCACTCGGTGCGGTTAATCTTCATATAAAAGAGACCAGATACTTCTCGGTGGCAATTGAAAGCCAACATTTTTCTTATTTAAGATGATTGGAATGACGGATGCATAAATCATAACATATGAAATTCTCCCATAACTTAAACCCCTTTAATACTAAACATTTGTTCAAATTTCTTGACAACCACGGCCTGTGTGAGAAGCTTTCCAGTCGTGATTGTGCTAATATGGGTGTTTTAGAAAATGTTCCTCTCTCCTAGGCCCTCGAGATGTTATCTGGAGAATATTCAGGAAATTCAGAATGTTCAGGAAACGTAAAT
The DNA here is from genome assembly GCF_015220235.1 of Choloepus didactylus. Taxonomy (NCBI): domain Eukaryota; kingdom Metazoa; phylum Chordata; class Mammalia; order Pilosa; family Megalonychidae; genus Choloepus; species Choloepus didactylus. The sequence continues at coordinate 4,368,674 of NC_051309.1, read as the reverse complement.
GAGATATTGAAAAGCATTGATTTCATCAATAATTTATGGTGGGTGGCGATCACTCTGGGGCTTTTGTAAGAAAATAGAATGTCTCAGTCCATCACCTGGTTGCCTTTTATATTTTTAGCTGTAGTTTTCCCATTGTTTGTCGATCATTTTCTCGACATCACAAAACTGACCTGTAACTCCCCTGGAAGACTCTAGTTCAGGAACATAATCTAAAATATGAAAAAAAGAAGTTGCCTCATTAGCATTTACTTACCATAGTGAGAACAACCGGAAATAGCTTTCATATTCTAAGAGTATCTTCGTGAAAAAATACTACTCAGCCATGCAAAATGATGTTTGTGAGGCAACTGTAATAACAAGAACAAGTGCCAGACAGCTTACAAATTGTGCACTTATTGTCATGACAACCGTGTAAAAAATTACATGGAGAAAAAAGTCTGGAAGGAAATACTAAAATACATATTTCATAGAAAACTCTGACTAGTGATTATCATTTTTCTTCTTTGTGCTTATATGGTAGCTAGGTATTGATTTTAAAGTTGGGAAAACAAAACTTACTTTTTTCTCTGTTGTTTTTTTTTTTTTTAATTAAATAGCCTTTGGAAACGGGATTGTAAAACCCAGGTTTAATTTCTCCTCCTGGAGGACGTGTGCCTCGGGCCGCTCCGCACGCCCCTGACTTGCCTTTGTTCCGCGCACCCAGATGTGTTCTGCGTGAACGCGTTGTTTGCGTGTCCTCGGCTGTCACCGCGTGCCCCAGGCTGCTTGGCATAAACAATGGGAATTCATTGGCTCACCCTTTGGGAGGCTGGAGGTCCAAAGCCAGGTGTCGGCTGGGTCATGCCTCCTCTGAAGTGTGTAGTGTGCTGTTGGCAGCCCCCGGCCATGGGTCTGTCTCCTCCTCGCCATCTCCTGACGTGTCTAAATTTCCTCTGCTTGTAAGCGGGCACGCCCTGATACAGTTTGGCCTCCCTTTCACTAGCGCCGTCTTCAAAGGCCCTATGTGCACACGGGGTCACACCCACAGGGAGGCGGTGGGGCCTTGCACGTGTCCTCGTGGGGGGCGTGGTTAACCCCAGCACCTGGGAGCCATCGCCCAGGTGTCACAAAGGAGAGAGCGTGAGAGGGGCCTGCGGTAGGGCTCAGAGGCCACATAGGTTACCATTCTCATTACCTGCTAGAAACCAGAACCAAACTCCAGCCAGCCGGCACCTTCAGGGACATCTGTGAATGCCTCCACTTCGCGATCGTCTTGCCAGGTGGCGTCTGCACTGGGTTCATCCGTGCCCATCTTTCCTCCTTTTGTGGATGCTGCAGCCGCACCTGACTCGGAAGCGTGTGCCTTCCCACCAGCTGACCCCAGGGGTCCGGGGAAAGGAAGTTAAGGGAGAAGGAGGTGGATAAAGGCGCTGAGAGATAGGTCAGTGCTGAGGGCATCCACCTTGAGCCCGGGGAAGGTGTGGGAAGGGGACAGGTAAAGGAGGCAGGCAGAGGGGAGCTGGGAGACTCAGTTTGCAGCTCTGAGCCAGGAGGCCCTGCACTCAGAAGCACCACCACTAGATTCAGCAGCCAGGCCTTGAAGTGCCAGGATGGGTGCACGAGCCCCTGACTCTCTCTGCCCTCAGCTTTCTCATCCATGACTGCAGGCCTGGGCCTCCAGGTGTGGGGAGGAGGGTTCTAGAGGACGCCCATGATATAGAAGCAGAAACCGAGGCTGGGGGCCGGGGTGGGTGCAGAGAGCCATGACCCCACCCCCTGGGAGAAGAGTGTGCTCCTTCCAGTGTAGTTCCCACCCACTGTAATGTGCACCCAGTCTTCTGTGACCCCCACTGGGGGGATGCCGGGCAGCCGCTCTGGGGGGCAGCTGGGCACCAAGAAGGCATGGAAGCAGAACAGAAGAAGATCTATAGACCATCCTCCCGCCTCCCTGCCGTGACAAGCCATACTCATACTGCCTGTCTGTGCCTCAGTTTCCCTCCCTGTGCATGCACTCTCACCCTGCAGAGGAGCGGGGAGCAGGGATGCTCAGGAGGTGCTCTGGCTGCCCTCCTGCCCTGCCAGCAAGGACTGGGGGTCCTCCTCTGGGAAACTCAGTATCCTTCAGTAGGGCTCAGTGAGAAACCACCCAAGACAGAGTAGCCAGTGAGGTGGGAAGAAAAGCAGGGGCTGTGGCATCCCAGAAGCCAAGTGTGATGGCTGAGTTCATGTATAATTGTGGCTGGGTTATGGTGTGCAGTTGTTTGATCAAGGGTTACCGTGATGGTATTGTAGAAGGCAGTCACATCTACAATCAGTTGATTGCATCTACAAGCAACACAGGAGATGGCCTTCAGCAATACGGGGAATCTCCTCATCCCATCAGCTGGCGGTCTTAAAAGCCAGAACTGAGGGTCTCACAGTTCAGACAAGGAATTTCTGCCTCAACTTCTGTACTGGCTCTTGCCGAAGTTTCCAGCCAACAAGCCTCCCATGGGATTTCGGGCCAAGGACTCTTCTGAATTTCCAGTTTGCAGCCTGCCTTAGAGTTCAGACTTGCCAATCCTTATGATAAATCCCTCTCTTTATGAAATGTGTTGGTTCTGTTTCTCTGGAGAACCCTGACTAATATGCCAAGTATCCCAGGTTCTGGGCAGGTGTGAACAAGGATAAATGTCCCTCTCACACCAGCCCCTCCTCCTTATTCCCCACACATTAGCCTGTTCCTCAACCTCAGTGTTCCCACCACAACACATAACAACATAACAACAATCTACATTCACAGACAGAACTTTGCAATTGGCAGTTTTCCTTCAAATACATGATTTCTGCTCAGTGCACAAACTATCCCAAAGCCCAGAGAGGCTAAGCCACTTGCCCAAGGTCAGCCAGCACACTGAGCACCTCTCAGCACCAGGTGGAAGCCCCCCTGGAGAACGTGGGAGACTCTCCCACTGCCTTTGCCCGAGGGTCTGCTGGTCTGAGGGTGGAGACCCATGTTGGCACATCTCGATCCCAGGCCGTGGGCTGGGTGTGCGGGGCTGGGGGTGCTGCCCGCTGTGCCCACCATCCCTCTCCAGGTGCAGTGGCCGGGCCGCGGCTCCCAGGCGGTGAGCAAGAGCAGACCCCGTGGCCTAATGAGAGCCAGGTGGGGCCACACCTCTCCTGTCCGGGCGGCACCTGGGGCTTTGATCAGCGGTAGGGGCCTAAGTGTTCCCAGGACCCCTGCCCTCCCCCAGCCGGGCTCCATCCCTTTCAAAGCCACCGCTCATCTATCCACCTTCACGTCCACCGTGGGGCAGAGCAGACGCGAGACCCCCGGGGCCAGCGGGGTCTGTTTTCCTGCCACCCATCCCCCAAATGCAACTATTCCACATGCACCCCAAACGCACAGGTGGGCCCCAATGCAGCCCCCTCACCCTGGCCTCACTCCAGACACTGACCATCCTCCCTGGGACGCTCTGGTGGCCTTCTGGGACGCAGGCCTCCCCTGGGGTAAGGCTGCCCTGGACACCTGGGAAAGCCCACAAAGCTGAGAGGGCACCCCAAAAGAGCCCTGCAGCATCCTCCAGTGTCAGAGGCCACCCTCCCCTGCCCACCCTCCTCCCTCCTCTCTGCTTTGTTTGGTGACTTGTCTTGATTCCCAAAGCAGGAGGGAGGCGGCTGGAAGACGGTGGTGCCCTGACCTGAGCCTGCATGGCCAGGGTGGTGGGCGGGCATGGGCCGGCCCAGGGCATCGGCTCCTTCCCAGGCACTCTGAGCGAGGGGCTGTCCCGTCGTCCAGCCAGAGGCCCGGTCAAGCAGGACACCCACCCAGGTACATGGGGGCTGCTGCCTGGGGTCTCCGTGCAGGCCCCATCCCGGGGCCCCAGTTTCTTGCCTCGGATGAACGCAGCCTGAGGACAGCACGGGGTGGCCCAGAAGCCCAGGGAGGGTCTCTGGGGGCTGCTCCTTATTGACTGCAAGGACAGGGAGGCCGAGAGCAGGGCACTGGGGGTGATCCTGGCCTTGGTACTGCCCCCAGCTGGGTGGCCCCAGCCAGCTTGTCCCCACTGCCCCCTCAGTCCGCCTCCGGGTGGGGGTGGGAGGGAGGGAGTGACACCAGCTGCAGTCAGCAGTGGCCACAGCCCATCCAGCGGAGGGACCCATCTGCTAAGCCCCTTCCTGGAAGTAATTAGGCCGGCAGCTGTCACTCTCCGGGACGACAGGACATTTACAAATGAGGACTCGAGCAGGTCTCACCCCTCTCAACGGGCCCCACGAAGTCAACTGCAGCTTGACCACCCCTGGAGAATTTTATTGCTGGTGAAGCACGTGTCCTGCTGCCCGCAGGCTGAGCCGACAGGTGCATTCCCTGCCCTGTGGCCTGCAGGTGAGGGTCACGGGACAGCGTCACGCCCACACCTGAGCACGGAGGTGCACCTGGCGAGGTGGGGAAGGTTCTCGGAGGAGGTGATAGCTGCACGGGATCCCAGGGAGGAGTGGGAACCAAGCAGATAATGGGGTGGAGGGAGAGGGGTGGAGTTGGACACTCTCCTTGTGGTCTCCAGGACCCCACAGGGGCCCCTCAGTGTCCTCCAGGGATTATCAGGATGGGGCTGGGTTTTGTGGGTCCCAAAATTCACATAATTTGGAGGACCATCTTTAAGAACAGGAATGCAGAATTAAAAATTAAATGCTACTTATAAAAGTGCATATCTACTTAGAATGAGCAAATAAATTGCAAGTTTAAAATAGCTGACAAATACCACAACTTCATAAAAATTCCAAAAATGTGCATCAGTTTTACTCACTCACTCTCCGGGTGAGTTTTCTCCTGCATGTTTTGGCCACATGCTCTCTTCTCCTCTCCATGTGATAATAACGTGGCCAGCTTTCCTACAGGGAGGATAGACAGATGATTCCAGCGTGGCTCATCAAAATTTGTTTTTGACTCTGTTTTAAAGAAGTTTGCACTGCACCATTCATTATTCATAATGTTACAGAAACTGTGGGGTTGTTGTCAAATCTGGGGGCACATTTGTTGGGGATTGTTCTGGTTTGGATGTATTATGTCCCCGAAAACACCATTATCTTTGATGCAGTCTTGTGTGGGCAGAAAACATATTGGTGTTGATTAGGTTCGAGAATTTTGATTGGATGTTTCCGTGGAGATGTGATCACTCAACTGTGGGCGAGAGCTTTCACTGGATAATTTCCATGGAGGTATGGCCCCGCCCATTTAGCATGGACCTTGATTAGTTTACTAGAGCACTACATAAGCTCAGACAGAAGGAGTGAGCTTGCTACAGCCAAGAGGGACACTTTGAAGAATATGCAGGAGCTGAGAGAGGAGCTGTAGATGAGAGACAGTTTGAAAACGGCTGTTGAAAGCAGACTTTTGCTCCAGAGATGCTAAGAGAGGACAAACGCCCCAAGAGCAACTGAGAGTGACATTTTGGAGAGAAGCTGAAGCCTAGAGAGGAACGTCCTGGGAGAAAACCATTTTGAAACCAGAACTCCGGAGCAGATGCCAGCCATGTGCCTTCCCAGCTAACAGAGGTTTTCCGGACGCCATTGGCCATCCTCCAGTGAAGGTACCCGATTGCTGATGCCTTACCTTGGACACTTTATGGCCCTAAGACTGTAACTGTGTAAACAAATAACCCCCTTTATAAAAGCCAATCCACTTCTGGTGTTTTGCATCCCAGCAGCATTAGCAAACCAGAACAGGGATCAAATTGTGTCCCCCAGAAAACACCTGCTTAAGTCTTACTCCTTGCTCGTATGGGTGTGGCCCATTTGTGAACAGACCCTTGAAGATGCTATTTTAAGTTGAAGTGTGGACTCATTTGTGAATAAATCTTCGAAAATCCTATTTAGATGAGGCCAAACTGAATCGGGGTGGGCCTGAAGCTGTACAACCGGGGGCCTTACAAGGAGAGGAAATCCACACGGAGACTCTGCAGACGGAGCGGGAGGAGAAGCCAGGAGGAGAAGGGAGCCCGAGGACTGGGGTGAGCCAGGGCCAGGATGCTGGGGGCCTCAGGAGAAAGCAAGGCGTGTCGAGACCTTGATGTTGGCCTCTGTCCTAGTCTGCTAATGCTGCAGAATGCAAAACACCAGGGATGGACAGGCTTTTATAAAACGGGGGCTTATTTCACTGCACAGTTACAGTCTTAAGGCCACAAAGCGTCCAAGGTAACACATCAGCAATCGGGTACCCTCACCGGAGGATGGCCAATGGCGTCCGGAAAACCTCTGCTAGCTAGGAAGGCAGCTGGCGTCTGCTCCAAAGCTCTGGCCTCAAAACGGCTTTCTCCCAGGACGTTCCTCTCTAGCAAGCTTGCTCCTCTTCAAAACATCACTCCCAGCTGCACTCTCTTTCCTCTTTGAGTCAGCTCATTTATGTAGCTCCACCGATCAAGGCCCACCCTGAATGGGTGGGGCCACGCCTCCATGGGAACATCTCATCAGAATCATCTCCCACAGCTGGGTGGGGCACACTCCAAGCAAATCTAACCAGCACCAAAACTTCTGCCCCACACAAGACCACAAAGATAATGCCATTTGGGGGACACAACACATTCAAACCGGCACAGCCTCCAAAACTGCAACAATCCATCCCCATTGCTCACACCACCCCAGCGTGTGCTATTTGTCGTAGCAGCCCCTGCAGACAGAGATGGCGTCTGTTGGTCTCTCTCACACCCGGGATGTGAGTCTGGGTGCTGCCGGCATTCTTGGCTGCAGCTCACTTTGGCGCCCTTTGACTTGGTGATACGTTTGGTCACCAGCTCCACACGGTAGTGAACGTGGCAAGCTCTGCGGTGACGCCAGGTCTGTGTCAATTCAGCAGGATGTGTGATTCTTTCCTGGGTGCGCATGGGACCTGCTCCCCTTAGCAATGGGTTGTCCAAGGATCTGAGCGTGTCTTCAACATTTGGCCTTTCTCTTAATGCCCTTCCCAGTTGATCTACTAAGTAAGCGGCTGGCTGAGGCGCGTCGGGTCCCCTGGGAGAGCGGCCGGCCGGGATGGCAGTGCACTGTGCAGCTCCACATCGTCCTTGCTCCCTGAGTTTCCAGGAGCCGCTGTAACAGTGTCAAACCGGGTGGCTTCAACAGCAGAATCGTGTCCTCTCGCAGCTCCGAAGACCGGGCGTCCCACGTCACCATGCGGACAGGGCCGCTCCCACTGGAGGCTGCATCTGTCGGCTCCTGCTGTTTCCAACGTGTCTACCCCAACGCGGGGTCCTGGGCCGAGCCCCTTGCAGGGAGCGGAGAAAGGGCTCCACGAGGACAGCCACTGCCGCGGCTGAAGACACAAGGGAGGGTTTTGCAACTGGATCGCCCCTCACTGTGCTTCCTGTCAAACGAGGGTCTGCACCCCCCACCGGCAGCTCTCTGGGTCCCGGGGAACCCTCAAAGGGACCCCATGCTCCTCCCTGCCCTTTAACACAGTGTTTCGGGGCTTCCAGAGCCACCACCACAGTCAGAGGCCCTCCCAGGACGGCTGAGATGTGCCTAAGGGAGCCCCCCGAATGTGCCCACAAAGCCACTGCAGGAGGATGCCTGATGGCTCATCAGGGTCCGGGGGTACCGGGGGTCCAGCTTCAGCCTCTCCGGTAAAAACTAAGCCCCCACCTCAGAGGAGGGCTCGGTGGGAGGGCCAAGGGCTCGCTGTGGGCGTGGGGTCCGTGCCGCCAGCCCCTGGGCTCGGGGGGGACAGAGACCACGCAGAGAAGCCAAGACCAGCTCTGGGGCCAGAAGGCTGCAGAGGGATCCCCAGCACCCCATTTCGTCACCTGGTTAAAGCCGAGCCCAGCATCTTCCCCCAACCTTCCCCAGCACCCCCCATCTCCATGAGCCCCTCACCCCAGTGCCCCACAATTCCCAGAATTGAGCAGTGTCCCCGTTTCCTGGGGCCACAATCTGGGAGGCTTCAAACAATGGAAATGTCTTCTCTCTCCGTCCTGGAGCCGGAAGTCCGGGATCCAGGGTTGGGCAGGACTCCCTCCCAGGGCTCGGGGCAGGCCCTTCCCTGCCTCCCCTTGGCCTGTGGACGCCCCCCAGCCTCTGCCTCTGCCTTCCCGGGGCCATCCTCCCTACGTCTCTCCCCTTGGAAGGACCCGACCCTCTAGGTTTAGGGCTCCCGTAATCCCGAATGACCCCACCCTAACGTAACTACACACCTGTAAAGACCCTACTTCCAGATACGGTCACTTCCTGAGGTTCCAGGTGAGTGTGAATTTTGGGGGTCATGAGTCAACCCAGTACAACATGTGCCTGAGTTTGGGGGGAAACACTGCTTTTTCAGAAGCTGACGAGCAGCTCCCCCTTAGAAGGGGCCACCCCCCTCCCATCACCCTTTGGGAGCCGTGTGGCTAGGGAGGCTGGGGGGGCATGGACCTGGTACCCCCTACCCTGGGGGGCACTGCCCGAGACAGTGACTTCTGCAGACAGTTCTTCTCTGCTGCAAAACGTTACGGCCACACAATTCATAATTGTAATGGTCACTCGCTGACCAGCATGGACGAGGCAGCTTCTACGAACTTAACCAACAAATCTGTCCAGGGGGAAAACAAGAAATGAACGTTCCCCTTAATGAGCGGCTGTCTGCAAGCCACGCTGGGCACTGCCGGTGTCATTAATGACAATCAGACGGTTATTAATTTATATTCTTTCTCTTAAAGGAAAATCTTTATGTGCAGAGACCAAGAGGGAACACCTTGGAGCTCGTTTGCTTTCTAAATCTATCTAAATTATTCAGGCTGGCTAATGAATTTGTCTTGCCTGGCGCTCCTTCCTAGAGTCTAGACAGATTTGGGAAAGTGGAGAGCAGAGCTCACCCTGCAGCTTGACCAGCCAGCCGGAAATAGCTGCACATAATTACACGGTTTCCTAAAGAGGCGATTTCCGGCAGGGGCCTGGGGTGGGGCGTTCGCACGTTTCCCAGGAGAACTGTCTCCTCCCGCGCCAGACGCCGGGCAGGGGGCTTCCCGCCGAGTTCCTCCGGGTGTGAGGAGAAAGAGTGTGGGGTGCTTGACAGGGAGGAACCACCATTGCCCTTTAGCATGTGGGGCCTGAGCCACCAGTGCTCCCAAATAACCACAGCAGCACCGGGCTAAAGGGGGTGCCTGGGTCCTTGCCAGCTCCCCAAGTCTGTGGCTGAGCCCCTGGGCCTCACTTTCTCCATCGCATCGGCTGTCTGCCAGGCGCTGGGCTGGATTCTGGGGACGCAGGCCGGGGTGCAGCCTGAGCCCGGGAATGTCACCGTCCAGCGCTCCCAGCATGGCAGGCTGCGGCCATGTCACCAGGACATCCAGCAGGCACCCAGGAAGATGCAGACACACAATCAGCCCCTTCTCGGCCTTGGGAGCCACTCGACTCTGCCCGTGCCCAGCTCTGCCCTGGCATGAGCCTGGGATACTCAGCGAGAGACTCACGTCCAAAGCCCCAGCTTGGCTAGCCAGCTGTGGGGCTGCTGAGCAGGGACTGGAAAGCCGGCCCCGGGGTCTCGCAGGAGGCGGGGGGCTCACGGCTGCCCGGTGGTCCCCTCGGACCTGGACACACAGTTGGTTCCGGCACCTTCCCCACTGTCCTCCGTCTTAGCCAGAGCCCTTCAGGCCCACACTGGGTACATGTCCAACCTGAGAGCCCATGGACGGGATCTATGTCCAGCCTGAGGCCCAGGCAATGAGGGGGCGCATGGGGGTGGTCAAGGGGCGCTCGGTGCATCACAGCTGCAGCGGTTCTTGGGGAGGTCTGCCAGCACGCAGCTCATCAGGGATGAGCCAGAGAGGGTTTTGTAGGGTGGGGTCTGCAGCCCCCCCCCAGAGCTGCTGCCACTGGCCTGCCATGAACACCTCACGGGCTCCCCGCAGGCCTGCAGACAGCCACCAAGAGAAGGGTCTGGGCTGCCAGTGGAGAGGACGTCATTCATTCATTCATGCATGCATGCACTTGGTCGACAGACACTGGCTGGGGCCTGCAGTGAGCCAGGGGCTCGGCACCTATTGACTCCATGAATCCTTATGGTGGTCCTGGAGGTAATAACCACACTAAGGAGGTCATGGAGAGGTTGTGTCCTGTCCAAGGCCTTGCAGCTGGGAGGTGGGGAGCTGGGCCACCCTGCCTCTAGTGGGGTGGGCAATATAAACCAGACAGGCCACCTGCCAGCAAGGCCCGGGTCCCACTGCGGTATCGAGCAAGCATTGGCCTCGGCCAGACGTGATGGGGCTGCTCCCCACTTCCAGCTCACCGTCTACCTCCCTTGGGTCCTCATCTGGGCTCCAGGAAGAACCCGGCATTCCAGCAGCCCAGGAAGATCAGCGGCAGAGGACCGGGCTCCTGAAGCTGGATTGGGGGCCTGGGTTCTGATCCCAGCTGGCCACCGACAGGCTTCCTCAGGGCCTTTGCTCGTGTCACCTGCCCGGGGAGCACAATTTGCTCTGCTCCCTGCACAAGGCGGCTCCGTGGCAGTCTTCTCAGCCCAGCTGGAAGCCCAGCCCTGTGGACCCTGCCACCCCGGAGCACGAGGAGGGGCCCAGACGGAGCCAAGAAGATGTGGGGGGAGAACCGAGCTCCGAGAGTGGGAGTCCAGGGGTGGGGGAGCCCAAACCTCCCGCAGGGGTCTCTTCCTCAGAGGACACCGCCAGCTGACGGGGCACGGGTGGGAGCCGGCGACCGGGGTGGAAAGGACTTCCAGCAGCGGAGCCCAGCCCGGTCCGGGCCCTGGGACTCAGAGCCGAACGGGACCAGGCAGCAGGCCCAGGAGAGGCTGTGGGTGCTGGGTTTGAGGAAGGCAGAGCTGACAGCAAGTGCAGATTGTGTTGTGCAAACAGGGGGGCTTTGGAGGTGTCCTCTGAGGGTCTCCCCAACTCCACTGCACCTTCTTCAGCAGCAGTCGAGGGGCGCACCCTCTGCACCTCATTCTGGGCTCTTCTCCCTCTTTGCCCTCTCCCCCCAACCCCCACCATCACCGAGGGGAAGGGGAGCTGGTGTTTATCTAGAACCAGCAAGGCAGGTACAGCCAGCCCCACCTTTTGGGGGGAGCCCTGAGGCTCAGAGAGGAGGGGCCCCTTGTTGGAGCTGCATGGCTTTGGGGAGCAGGTGCAGGATTCAAACCCAGGTCTCCAAAACTGGAGCCCTGCTGCCCAGCAGCATGCTGGGTGCCCTGCGGATGCTGAGAGGGTAAACAAATGAAGGAGCAGCGCATTTTCCTGTGGGTGGCTGCAAAAAGCAGGTCTTCTTTAATTAATGACTCTCCCTGTAATTGCTGGTTAAATGTGCGCTGGGTGCTCTGGCTGCGATGGCGCGGGAGGGCTTTCCAGACGTTTTTGGCGCCAGTGGGCTAATGTGGGCGCACTGTGCCTGCGAGCCCAGGGACCCGGAGGGCTCCATCCATCAACCTGGCCTCCTCCAGCCCCAGCCCGGCAGATCAATACCTTCTCCCGCGCCGAGGCCCCGGCGTTCCCAACATCCCAAGCCCAGGGTCCGGCTGGCCCTCGGCTGCAGGCCTGCCCTCCCCAGCCCTCGGTGCACATCAGGATTCTTCCAGAAGGTGCTGGCCTTTCCTAGGTGCTGAAAGGGGGGTCCAGGGAAGGGTGGGCTCCATCCATGCTGTGACTCCTCCTGGGTCTCCCCCTCCCAGCCCCCAGCCCACCTTCCAGCCACATACAACTTTTCCTTGTTGAGATGCCACCATTCTTGGACTTCATCTCTCTGTTCCCTGTCTCGGGGGAACTTCCATTTGTGCCTCCAGACTCTGCTCCCCGTCACTGGAGCTTTCATTCGCCCCCACAGGTGTTGCTCACCTGGACCAGCCTGGTGGCCCGTGAGAACAAGAGTCACCCCCACCCGCACTTACTGATGACTCGTGGTGCCTCTGCCTCCCTGACAGGACGCCCCAGTGGGCCCCGTGCTCTCTGGGTCCCCAGCTCCCCGCACAGGCATGCAGCATTTGATGACTGGCTGAGCGAGCCCAGGAGGGCTGGTGGGTAACATGCAGAGGAGCCCGGCCCAGGCCTCCCCACCAGGGGCCTGCAGCTGGGCAGGGAGGAGCAGACGCAAGCCAAGAGCTAAAGGTGTTTCTGCCCCTTCCTGTCCACTGCCCCAACCGGTCAGCCCTCAGCCGCCCAGCTCTGTGGCCTCCTTCTGTCACCCCCCATCTCTTTCCTTCAGGCTGCAATTACCTGTTGTGACATCGGCCTCTTAACTGCTGACTCTACATCTTCGCCCTCCTTAAAACCCAAAATTTTATCCTTAGGGGAGAGTCCAAGCTCCTAGGCTAACGTTAGGGCCCTGGGTTCTGCTTCCCTCCCCAGTCCCACCCGTCCTCGCAGTCCTTCCTGTACCTGCTGTCCTGTTGAGTGTCTCCTGGTTTCCCCATCAGGGCTCTTGCACATGCTGTTCCCTCTGCCTGGAGTGCCTTTCCCCATATTTTCCATCCACAAACTCCTACTCAGCCTTCAAAACCCGATGCAGACATGGCCCATCAGCATCCTTGAGTAGAGCTAGCAAAGGAGATGTGCTATCCTGTGAGCTCATCATTTTGCACTTTCATGTCCAAACCCAGGCCCAGGAGCTCTTGCCTAGTGACCTGGGAGAGTCCCTTTGCCTCTCTGAGCCTCCCATTGCTTTTATGAATGATTTCATGAAAAACTTGCTTCAAACCACCTGTTATAAGGTTTCCAATCTCCGTATATTAAGTGTTTCGATTTACTTCTAAATCAGAACACTTAATTCCATCAATCATTTTTTTTTAAATTTTCTTGACCAACTTTCGGGTGTCAGAAGAGATATGAAAGAGCACATGTTAATATCCAGGGCTTAGTTAAAACAAAAACAAAAAACAACTCACCAGAACGTCCCCTAGAGTCATTATGTTCAGTCTAATTGAGTTTCTCTATTCTAGGAAACAGAAATTGCTGGTTTTGACATTGCACAGCCTTGTTTGAGTTATTTAAACCTGAACTTTGTTCAAGTTGTTTAAACTTGGCTCTGGTTTGTCTATCTGCTAAACAGGATTAACAATATTCATTCATTCAGCATATATTTACTAACCTGTGGTAAACCAGGTGCCGATTTCGGCCTCTTATTCAGCAGTGAGCCACGCATGTAAAATTCCCTGACCTCATGGAACTTATATTTATAGGGGAAGGAAGATGCTGCGGAAAGAAATAGGCAAAATATACGTTGTGTCCAATGGGGACAGCCATGGGGTGGTCAGGGAGACGGGTGGTCTTGGGGTGCCAGGGCTGGGAGCGACACCCTGATGGGGGTGTCCAGGAAAACTTCCCGGCCAAGGTGAACCAATGAACAGAACGGAAGGAGTGGAGGGCACGAGGATGCACACTTCCAAGGTTCCTGTGCAGAGTCAGTGATGTAATTTTTTGTGAAAGAGTGGGTAAAACCGTGTAAAGGAACGAAAGTTCAAAACAGCTGGCCTGGCCTGTTTGAAACCTCTCAGCAGTTTCTGGTTCTGTGTAGGGCAGGGGGGTCTGTAGCAGCCCAGCGCCCTCTTCCAAGCACAAAATCATCTCTCTGAAGGCCTCTGGTGCCGCAGGAGCCCCGAGGACCCACGAGATGTGATGGCAGAGGCAGAGCTGCAGAGAGGCTGGTGACCCCCTGCATCTCCTTCTTCCAGGGGGTACCGGCTGAGGCAGGCAGAGGCAGGAAACCATGGGCTTGCCGTGGAAGGAGGTTCTGCTGGGGACGGAGGGCCACGGGAACCACCAGGGCTTTGGTGGGCAGAACTGCGGCACAAAATCGGAGGCTTTGAGGGCTTCTGAAACTTGGGATTTCCCCGTTAAGGTATTTGGCAAATGGTGAAGCTGCCTGGGAGAGGGAGAGGAGGAGCTAAGAAGCTAGAACAAAACCTCTGAAAAGCAGAGCAGAATTTTCCTCATTCCTGAGGGAGCTAAGGGAGAAACTCCCCCAGGGGTCAGGGAACACGACAGGCTCTCAGCTAAAGCCCAGGGGGGCTGCGCCCCAGAGGGGGTGAACCAGAAAAAGGCTGATGCTTCCCAAATATCAGCTCCCAGGGTGATCGGCACCCCACTGTGTCTGCCCGGAAGGGGAAATGAGGAAACATCTCTGCTAGAAAACAATGTCACTTGGAGCCATCGTAATTTTTATGTAAGTCTGCCATTAAATAAAAAATTATTTGGATACCAAGAAACAGAACCACGTGAATGAAAGTTGGTGGAGGGGGGGCAGACAATAGAAACAAACACCCTTGTTTAAGAGGGGAAAACAGACAATGGAAACAAACAGACCCAATGTTTCTCCAAGTGTTGAAGTTAAGCTGGCAAGGACTTTAAAATAATGATAATTAATATACATATACTTTTAATTAAATTATTTTTTGTTACAGGAGTTGTGCAGAAAATACAGAGTTCTAAAATACCCCCCACCCCACACATACATACTCAAAGTTTCCCCTATTGTTAACTCTGCATCAGTGTGGTAACTTTGTCACAATTTATGAAACAATATAATTATAATTTGACTATTAACTATAGTCCATAGTTTACAAAAGGGTTCACCATGTTGTACAATCCTATGGTTTTTTAAAAAAATTTTATTCTACTAACATATCTACAACCCAAAATTTCCCGTTTAACCTCATTCAGATATATAATTCCGTGGTGGTCACTACATTCACGTTGTACCACCCTCACCACCATCGGGGCCAAAGACCTTTGTCAATTTAGCAACGAAACCTGTTCCGGTTTGCTAATGCTGCCGTTATGCAAAACACCAGAAATGGATTGGCTTTTATAAAGGGGGTTTATTTGGTTACAAAGTTACAGCCCTAAGGCCATAAAAATGTCCAAACTAAGGCATCAACAATCGGATACTTTCACTGAAGAACACTGATGGCCTCTGGAAAACCTCTGTCAGCTGGGCAGGCACGTGGCTGGCGTCTGCTCTGGAGTTCTGGTTTCAAAATGGCTTTCTCCCCAGACGTTCCTCTCTAGCCATCTGGGGGTGTTCTCTTAGTTTCTCCCAGGCAAACTCTGGAGTAGCAAAAATCTGCTTTCAACAGCCATCTCCAAAATGTCTTTCTCAGCTACAGCACCGAGCTCCTTCTGTCTGAGTTCTTACAGGGCTCCAGTGATTTAATTAAGACCCACACTGAATGGGCGGGACCACACTACCATGGAAATAATCTAATCAAAGGTATTACCCACAGCTGGGCGAGTCACATCTCCATGGAAACAATCAAGAGGTCACATCCTAACCAAAAAAATTAATCAATCTGCCCCCACAAGATTGAATTAAAGAATATGGCTTTTTCTGGGGGACACAATATATCCAAACCAGCACAATACCCAATCCCTACCACCACCCCAGCCCCTGGTAACCTGTATTCTAGTTTGTGACTCTATGAATTTGTAGATTCGAATTATTTTTTATCACTGAGATCATATAATATTAGTCCTTTTGGGTCTAGCTTATTTCATTCAAAATGTTGCCTTCAGGGGTCGTTCATGTTGTTATGTGTATCAGAACTTCATTCCTTTTTATGGATGAATTATATATACATGTTTATCCCACACACACCACATTTGTTTATCCAGTCATCTATTGATGGGCACTTGGGTTGCTTTCATCAATTTTGAATAACACCACTATGAATATTGGTGTGCAAATATCTGTTCAGGTCTCTGCTTTAAATTCTTTTTTTAATGCAATTTTATTGGGATATATTCACACATCATACAATCCATTCTTCAATTCTTCTGTATATACACCTTGAAATGGGTTTGCCAGCTCATACGGATATCCTATACTTAACTTTCTTTGGAACTGCCAAACTGTCTTCCACAGTGGTGCACCATTTTACATTCCCGCCAGCAGTGAAGGAGTGTTCCTATTTCTCTCCAACACTTATTTTCTATTTTTTAAATAGCAGCCATTCTGGAGGTTGTGAAATGGCACCCCATGATTCTTATTTGCATTTTCCCGGTGGTTGATGATGTTGAGCATCTTTTCATGTGCTTATTGGCCATTTGTATGTCTTCTTTGGAGAAATGTCTATTAATGCCTTTTTCCCATTTTTAAAGTGTATTTACCAAGAAGGGTTGCTGGATTTTCTGTGTCTATTAAGGTCATCTTGTTTTTTGTTTTTTTTTTTTCCTTTGTTCCATTAATACGATGTATCACATTGATTTTCTTATATTGAACCACCCTTGCATACTAGGGATAAATCCCACTCATTCTGAAGAGAAGAAAATTACAGACCAATATCCCTCATGAATACAGACATGAAAGTCCTCAACAAAATAACAGCAAACTGAACCCAACATTAAAAGGATTACATACCACAATCAAGTGGGATTTATCTGGTTTTAGTTTTAGAGTGATGTTGGCCTCACAGAATGAGTTAGCAAGCATTTCCTCCTCTTCAGTATTTTGGAAGAGCTTTAGCAGGATTGGTGTTAAGTCTTGGAATGTTTGGTAAAATTCAACCATGAAGCCATCTGGTCCTGGGCTTTTATTGTTGTTTCAACTCTTCCATTAATGCCTATTTTCATATTTATTTGGTTTTTGATTAGTCATTCAATCTTTTTTCTTGTTATTGGCCTATTGAGATCTTCTATTTCTTGTGTAGTCAGTCTGGGCAGTTTTTGTGTTTCTAGGAATTTGGGCATTTCATCTAGGCTACCTAATTTCTTGGTGTACAGTTGCTCATAGTATCCTCTAATAATACTTTTATTTCTGGGGGTCAGTAGTGATGCCCCCATTTCATTTTATTTTAATTATTTGCATTCTCACTCTTTTCTCTGTCAGCGTATTTAAAAGATCAATCTTGTTGATCTTTTCAAAGAACCAACTTTTATCTCTTTTGTTTCTCTCTATTGTTATTCTCTATTTCATTTACTTCTGACCTAATCTTTGTTATTTCCTTCCTTCTGTTCCCTTTGGATTTACTTTGCTTTTCTTTTCCTAGTACCTCCAGTTTTGAGGTTAGGTCTCTTATGTGTAATCTTTCCTCTTTTTTAATGTAAGAATTTAGAGCTGTAAATTACCCTCTCAGCACTGCCTTTGCCACATCCCCTAAGTTTTGGTATGTTGTGTTTTCATCTTCATTCACCTCAAGGTATTTTTCATTTTCCATGTGATTTCTTTTTTGACCCATTGGTTGTTGTATTCATCAGGGTTCTCCACAGAAACAGAACCCACAGGATGAATATGCATATATAAATGTAAATATTGTTAGATTTATTATAGGAATTGGCTCACTCAACCATGGGGATTGGCAAGTCCATATTCTGTAGGGCAGGCCACAAGCTGGGAACTCTGATGAAGGTTTTGATGCATTCCCTTGGAGAAAGGGGGTAAGCTGAAGTAGAGAAATACATTCTCCTTTCTGAATGCAAAAATCATCATTTCTCCCTTTAAGGCCTTAAACGGATGGGATGAGATTCTCTCATTGCTCCAGGCAGTCTCCTTGTAAGTAGCCACAGATGCGGCAACTGACTAATGATTTAAATCCATGAAATAGCTGCAGTATTTTTGTTACTCACAGTAACAATCAGGCAAGTGCTTACTTGACCGAACAACAGAGCACCATAAACCAAGCCAGATGTTTAAGAATGTGCTGTTTAATTTTCACGTTTGTCAATTTTCCAGCTCTCCCTCTGTTATTGATTTCTATTGCAGTCAGAGAAGATACATTGTATGATTTCAATATTTTTAAGTGTATTGTGACTGGTTCTGTGATCCAACACATGGTCTATCCTGGAGAATGGCCCCTGTGCACTAGAGAAGGATGTGTGTTCTGCAGTTTTTGGGTGAAGTTTTCCATGTTTGTCCATTAGGTCTAGTTGGTTTATAGTACCTTTCAGATATTCTATTTACTTATTGATCTTCCATCTAGATGTTGTATCCATAATTGAATGTGGTGTATTGAAGTCTATTATTAATGTAGAACAATCTATTTTTCCCTTCAAATCTGTCAATATTTGCTTCACATATTTTGGGGCTCTGCTGTTAGCTGCATATGTATTTATAATCATTATGTCTTCTTGTTGAATTGACCCCTTTATAAGTATATCACAATCTGTTTTATCCCTTGTAACAGTTTTTCATTAACATGCATCTTATCTCATGTTAGTGCAGCTACCTCAGCTTTCTTTTGTTTACTATTTGCATGGTGTATTATTTCATTCTTTGAATTTCAATCTACTTGAGTCTTTGAATTTAAGGTGAGTCTTTTGTAAACAACATATAGTTGGGTCATGCTTTTTTTTTTTTTTTTTTAATCCATTCTGCCAGTCTTTGCCTTTTGACTGGAGAGTTTAATCCATTTACATTTAAAGTAACTATCCATAATGCAGGACTTTCTTGTGCCATTTGGCTATTTGGACTTTGTAAGTCTTATCCCCTTTTTTGTCCCTCAACTCTTCCATTAATGCTTATTTTCATATTTATTTGATTTTTTGCAGTATACCGTTTTGACAGCCTTCTCATTTCTTACTGTATATATTTTTAAGATATTTTCTTTGAGGTTACCATACAGGTTACATTTAACATCCTAAATCTATACAATTGTGTTTGATTCAATACCATCTTAACTTCAATAGCATACACAATGTTCCTATACTTCTCTGTTCACCTACCCTTTTGTTGTACTTGTTACAAATCATATCTTTTTACATTGTATGCCCCAAACCAGAGATTTTTCATTACTTTGTATGCATTTGCATTTTAGCACCCATAAGAAGTAGTTAAAATTTAACGTCTTAAATCTGTAACAATTATATTTGTTTAGATACCAGCTTGACTTCAAGAGCTTACACGTACACTGTACCTGTACCCCTCCACCTCCCACCTTTTTGTTGTACTTGTTAAAAATTATATCTTTGTACATTGTATGTCCAAACCCATAGATTTTTCATTATTTCTTAGGCATTTGCATTTTAGCACCTGTAATAAGTATGAAGTTGAGTTACATACCAAAACACACAATGCAATACTTCTGGCATTTATAACTAGCCATGTGGGTACACTTACCAGAGATCTTTATTTCTTTATGGTGCTTTGATCCCCTGTCTAGTGTCCTTTTCTTTTAGTCTGAAGAACCCTTTAAGCATTGCTTGTACGGCAGGTCCGGTGGTGACAAATTCCCTCAGCTTTTGTTTATCCGAGAATGTCTTAATCTCTATTTCAATTTTGAAAATAGTCTCACCAAATATAAAATTCTTGTTGGCACTTGTTTCCTTTCAGTATTTTAAATATTCTGTCCCACTGACTGTGGATGCAGGCTGGTTCCACAACACATCAGGGAAGGGGGTGGGTGCCAGCAGGTGTCTCGCAAGTTCTCCTACTGTTTTTTATAGTTGCGTTTTCTTGATTTGTTATTCTCCCAGTTACTGCAGCCCTTTAATTCTTTTTTTGGAGTCCTGAGCAAAATGTCTCTGCAAGTTTTTGCTAGTCGTTCAAAGATTCTCTTGCAGAGAAACACCCTAGAGCATCTCGCACAGTCATCTTTTCCCTGATTAGTATATTTTCAGATGAGGAACTTATGGATAAAATAGATTTAAAAAGAAGGAGAATTTCAACAGAAAATTGGAACCTTCAAAACTAAAAAATGAAAACTAGAAATGAAAAAATTCTAAAATTAAGGACTCAGTAGATTAATTTAACAACAAGGGAGACACAGCAGAAGACAGGATTAGTGAATGGAATACAAGTCAATAAAGAATATCTAAACAAAAGCACACAGGGAATAAAAGAATGGAAAATGCAAAAAATAGCATAAGGGGATATGTAGTATACAGTAGAAATGTCTAATATATGTGTTAGTGGAGTCCCAGAGGAGGAAGAAGACAGCATTTTCCATGAGTTGAAGGATATAGATTCACAAATTCAAGAAACTCTGCAAGTATAAAAAGTATTTGCAAAGCCCCCTTGAGGGACTGTGGAAAAATGTGGAAACATTAAACTTCCCCAGCTGGGGAATTCCTGATGTTCTCACAAACATTAGGGACCACCAGTTTAGTAGGTCAAGGCCTTGATCTTGGGGCTTGCCCTTATGAAGCTTGTTACTGCAAAGGAGAGGCTAAGCCTGCTTATAATGGTGCCTAAGAGTCAGCCCCAGAGAACCTCTTTTGTTGCTCAGATGTGACCCTCTCTCTCTTTCTAAGCCAACTCAGCATGTGAACTCACTGCCCTCCCCCTTAAATGGGACATGACTCCCAGGGGTGTAACTCTCCCTGGCAACATGGGTTGTGACTCCCAGGGATGAGCTGGACCCTGCATTGTGTGATTGAGAAAGGACCAAAAGGGGGAAGAGAATTGAAAAAAAAATAAAGTTTCAGTGGCTGAGAGATTTCAAATGGAGTCAAGAGGTCATTCTGGAGATAATCTTAATGCAGTGTATAGATAACCCTTTTTAGTTTTTAGTTTATTAGAATAATTAGAAGAAAATATCCAAAACTGTTGAATTGCAATCCAGTATCCTTGATTCTTGAAGTTATTCTTCAAGAGTAACTATGTAGCTTATATGGTGTGACTGTGTAAATGTGAAACCTTATGGCTCACACTCCCTTTACCCAGTGTATGGACAAATAGAGTAGAAAAATGGGGACAATAAATAAATGAATAATATGGAGGAGGGGGGTATGGGATGTTTTGGGTGTTCACTTTACTTTTATTTTTATTTTCTTTTTTATTTTCTGAAGTAATGAAAATGTTCAAAAATTGTGGTGATGAATGCACAACTATATGATGATACTGTGAACAACTGTTTTACAATTTGGATGAGTGTATGGTATGTGAATATATTTCAATTTAAAAAGATTTTTTAAAAAGTAAATGGTGGGGAGGAGGGGTATGGGATGTTTTGAGTTTCTCTTTTACTTTTATTTTTATTCTTTTCATTTTTATTTTTTTGAAGTAATGAAAACGTTCAAAAATTGATTGTGGTGTTGAATGCACAACTATATGATGAAACTGTGAACAATTGTTGTACACTTTGGATGATTATGGTATGTGAATATATTTCAGTAAAATTACATTAAAAAAAAAAAAAAGGTCTGCAAACCCCAAGCAGGAGAAATACAAATAAAATCACATCTTGGCACATTGTATTAAAGCTGCTAAAAAACAAAGACAAAGACATAATCTTTAAAACATCCATGGGAGGAGAGAAGATACATTATTATTATACACATTATCTTCACAATAACAGTTTTAAGGAAATTGGCTGATTTCTCTAGGAAACTGGAAGCTAGAAGACAATGGAATGGCCTCTTTAAAGTACTATAAGAAATTTTATGTCAACCTTAAATTCTATTCCCAGATAAAATACCCTTTAAAATGAGCATGAAATGCATTTTTAAATGAACAAAAATGGGTCCTTTCTTTATTACTAGTAGCCTTGAAATACTAAGAAGTGTAACATGGGCAGAAAGAAAATAATACAGCTGAAACACAGGAAGGTGGGAAGAAATAAAGAGTAAAAGGGTAAAAATGTCCATAAATATAAAGAAATATTGACCATCCAAAACAATTATAAAAATGTACTTACGGAGTTTAAATACATATGTATAAATAAAAGCTGGATATTATAAAATAAAAGATGGGAAAGGTAAGAGGAATTAAAATGTCCTAAGTTTCTAACCTCATCAGGAAAGTGATACAAGAAATAATTTCTATTAAATAGTAATTAATAAATGAATAATATATGTTTTAATCACCAGGGTATTACTAAAACTGATACAATAGTAGAAAATGAGTGAAAATGAGAAAATTTAAAAATGATTTATCAAAAAAGGCAAGAAAAGAGAAGAAAACTAGAAAAAGAGAAGACAATGTAATCAGTAATTACAATAAATATAAGTGATCTAAATACTCCAAATAAAAATACAAGATTTTCGGACTGGGTGAAACCCTCCAAAAACCACATATCCTATTGAGGTAGTTTGGAGCTCAGGAAACCTGTTCTTAGACTTAGTCCGTTGCTGTGGGTTTGAACCCATTGTAAGTAAGAACTCTGGATGAGGTTACTTCAGTTCAGGTGTGGCCTAGGATGAGCTTTAATCCTGTTACTGGAGTCATTTGTAAGCAGAATGAAATTCAGAAAGGGAGAGAAAGCCACAGCAAGCAAGAAGCTGAAGGTCAGTGGAACCCAGAAGAGAATGGAGAGAGCAGCAGACGCTGCCAGTGCCTGGCCTTGTGGCAGAGGAGCCAAGGATCACAGGCAGCCGGTCTTCAGGAAGAAAACATCACCTTGATGATGCCTTGATTTGGACTGTTCCTGGCCTCAAAACCATGAGCAATTAAATTCCTATTATTTAATCTAACCCATTACATGGTGTGCCAGTTTGAATGTGTCATGTCCCCCAGAAAAAGCCATATTCTTTGATGCAGTCTTGTGGGGCAGATGTTTTTGTGCTGACTAGATTTGCATGGAAATGTGCCCCACCCAACTGTAGGTGATAACTCTGATGAGATATTTCCATGGAGGCATGGCCCTGCCCATTCAGGGTGGGCCTTGATCAGTGGGGCCATATAAATGAGCTGATGGGCAGAAGGAACTCAGTGCAGCTGTGAGTGATGTTTTGAAGAGGAGCTACAGCCAAGAGGGACACTTTGAAGAAAGCACAGGAGCTGCAGACAAGAGACAGTTTGAAGACGGCCATTGAAAGCAGACTCTTGCTCCAGAGAAGCTGAGAGAGGACAAATATCCTAAGTGCAACTGAGAGTGACATTTTGAAGAGGAACTGTGGCCTAAAGAGGAATGTCCTGGGAAAAAGCCATTTTGAAACCAGAACTTTGGAGCAGACGCCAGCCACGTGCCTTCCCAGCTAACAGAGGTTTCCCGGACGCCATTGGCCATCCTCCAGTGAAGGTACCCAATTGCTGATGTGTTACCTTGGACACTTTGTGGCCTTAAGACTGTAACTGTGTAACCAAATAAATCCCCTTTTATAAAAGCCAGTCCATCTCTGGTGTTTTGCATTCTGGCAGCATTAGCAAACTAGAACACATGGTATTTGCTTGAGCTTTCCAGGAAACTAAAACACCTGAACAGGATAAAGGTCCTCCTCCACAGCAGAGCTCACGAGTCCCCACCTGTTACTGTCCCCACACAGCTCTCCAGTCTCTACAGAACACTTCACTCCTTGTACCTCGTGCCTCAGAAACACCAGAAGCTTGTAGCTACGCAAAACGTCAGACCTGTCTCTATTCCTGCTGTTTCCTTTGCCCAGGATAGTCCCCACTCTGTTCTCCACCTTCAAACACACACACACACAGACACACTCACACACACTCACACACTCACACTTACCCATACCCACACAAATACTCACATACTCTCTCACACCCATATGCATACTTGCACGCACACACATGCATTCACTTATGTGCACACATGTGCACACGCAGTCACACACACTCATGCATTCTTGCTGGGTTCCTGATTTAAGGTACAGGCGAGGTGAGAACATCCTCCATGGGACATTCTGTTGCCCTCCTCTGTGTCCACACCCCGTGGGTTGACTCCTGCCCTTGGCCTGTACACTAGTGGCTGCTGTCTGTTTGCTCTTCTGACCCTCTGTGGGGGACCTCCTGAAGAAGAGGAACCACAAGTGTCAGTTTATGCAATTAGACGCCAGATGCAATCCCTGCTGAGAATAGTGACAGCAATGGCCGCTAGAATTGGCCGGGCCATAGCCGGTGCCACACAGCGAGCTGAGGGCTTCTTGTGCATCATCTTACTCAATCCTTGTAACAACTCTATGAGGCAGGGGCTGCATACATGAAAACCAGGCCTTACGGAAGTGACTTGCCCCCGGCCCGTGGCTAGGAAACATCCCCAGGGGTCTACAGTCTAGTAAGGAAGGTGTGTGTTTAACAAGTAAAGATGAGCAGAGTTAAGAGGTAAGTATGAGATCAGCACAGAACAGGGGCACCTAACCTAATCTGGGGAGTCACGGAGGGCTTCTTGGATGAGGCAGCATTCAAGCATTGACTGGAAGGAGGAGTAAGTGGGAGCTGGTGAGACGAGTCTGGAGGGTCTTGCAGGCAGTGGGATTGACTTGTGTGTGGTCCCAGAATTGAACACTGTTCAAAGGGCTGAAAGATTTACATGGTCGGGCCTGAGAGTGAGAAGGTGAAGGTGAGAGTTGAGTCTAGTGAGGAAGGTGTGTCTTTCATCCTTGTCATTCAAATGCCTGGCACCTTGCTGGGACTCAGTAAACGATCTTTGAATCAACTTGAACTCACAGCAACCTAGCAATTAAAAATAAACCTTGGTTGAATGTGAATCTTGTCCTCATTCTCGAGCTCTTGGAATTTGCAAGAGGAATGGGTGGGAGGAGACCATCAGGAACTCTGCCGTGCATTTGATGCCACCTCCTGCAATGCCCATGTCACCCTGCAGGGTGGAAGTTCTCTCTCCGTGTCACTGCTCAGCACAGTCTTCCGCTGAGATCCACACCCGGCCTTCCTGACACTGAGCCTGGACTTCGCTGCACCACTGGCCTCTTGGGTTCCAGTGTCGTCCCTGGCCCTGATGTTCTCGGTCTCTGTGATTGGGCGGCCTCTCCTTCTCAGCCTCAGTTTCCCCAGCTGTGAAATGAGGAGATTGTTCCGAGCTGATCTCTCCACCTGACACCACCCGGCTCTAATTGTCCCTGATGTCATGGAACTTTTTGGTCTGCAAGGAGACTTCAGTGTGTCCTCTATGTAAATCTTTGCTGCAAGACCATTTTGCATTTTCTGGGGCTTGGCTCCCATGAACAGACATTGCTTGGCTCCCTCGGGCCGTTTCTCCCCTGCCCCCAATCCATAGTATCCGTATTCAACTGTACGCCCCCCCTCCCCCGGCCACCTCACCAGGTGTGCAGAATCACCGAGTCAATTCTCAAAGCAATTAATCCCATTAACAAGCAATAACTCAGCCATTGGACCAGGAGGTCATCCTCATTAGCGAGTGTTTACCAGGAGCAAGAGCAGGGCTTCCTCAGTCCCATGCAGGGGCTGCTGGTGGCTGCTGGGACACCCAGAGACCCGCTGAGGTTAACTGCTCCCCCAACCCCGCTGCAGCACCCCATGTCTGCACACGGCCCCAACCCTGGGTACCATCAGCCTTGCACATGGCAAAGTCTTTACTCCTGGTGGTAAAAGGAAGGTCACGGGGATGGGCCTGGTGTGCCAGGTGATACGGGTGTCCCCTGAACATCTCGGTGGATGTCGACAGCCTGCTGCTGATTGGGAGTGATGGCTTTCAGCATGGAGTCGGCCGGGAACAGATTTATTAAGCTGTTAACCGTGCTTATTGCAAATTACTTTAATGATGGGTTATTTAATTAGATCACTCCTGAAGGCTTCCGGAAACTTACACGGACGGCCTGAAGCTGGCCGTTAGAGCCAAAGGTGTCCTGGGAGGCGGGACTCCTGCCCCAGCCCTGCTCCAGCAAGTCCTGGCTGGGCAACGCCTCATCTGCCGCCTTAAGTCCTCAGCCTTCGCTCTCCAAGTCTGGTGAGATTGTGGCCTTCGCGGTTGGAACTGTTCTCGAAATTTTGCATCTCCTGGAAAAGAGAAGCCTGCGGTCTTTCACCTGGCAAATCTGTGCTGTGCACCCGCTGTTTGCAAGGCCCAGGGTTGGGTGCTTGGAGGGACATGAGACGAGGGCAGGCAGGTCCCACCCTCGAGAAGACAAGGTGCCTGAGTACAGGGTGCCAGGCTGCGCTCAGTGTGGCACAGCAACCCCCTCCTGCTGAGCGAGGAAGGCATTTTATCTCCATTTTACAAGCAGGGAGGTCAAGGCTCGGAGAAGCAGTCACTCAGTCTGCATGTGACGAGGCCCCGCAGACCTGAGAGGCAGAAGGCCCAGGGCCAGAGGCTGCTCAGGTGTGCGGGGGCCTCGGGCACCAAGCCAAGGAGTTCCAGCTTTGACTTAAGGGGTTGGAGGTCTCCGAGCCAGGATACACAAAATCCAACCCATATTTTGAGGGTCTTAAATAACAAAATATTCATTAAGCCTAATAGTTTAGAAATAGACAACCCAGGTCTCTATGAACGCCCAGCCTGTTCGAAGGCCCCAGGGAAAGGCTGGGTACTGGGCTGTGAAGATCAAACGTCTTCCTTTTAAATTATTCACATGTCAGGGTCCTGCTAGGTCTGGGATGATGCCCAGGAGAATCCTCTCTCTTGCACACACACATAAACCTGTGCACACCCACACGCGTACAATATACACACACACATGCACATGTGAACACATACGTGAACACAACTCATGCACGTGTACACATAAATGTGTGCACACTCATATGCACATTGCACACACCTGTGCATGCACACACACATGTGAACCCACGCATGCACAAAACTCATGCACACATATGCGTGTACACATTCACACAATACACACATGCATGCACACATGCACACCACACACAACTTATGCACACACATGCAGTGCCAAACCTTGTGTTGCTCACACAATCACACGTGATCCCTTCACTGTCCCCATCTCATCTCCGGGGAGTCCAGTTAGGCCCAGTGGGCCTGGCTCTCCAGCTCCGTTGGCACCCCGTGGACAGATGCCAATGGCCCAGCTGTTCTGCAGCCAGCACCTCCAGCAGGATGCGGGGCAGCAGCTGTGCAGCAAATGCCGGGCTGGCTGTGCCCAGAGCCAGCCAGCCACCCCGAGAACCTTCCATGACGAGACACAACCAGACAGGCGCAAGGAACAGGCCCCACGGTCATGGAAAATGCAGGCAGAGTTCACCTTTCTGGATGCTTGCAGACTGAACTCAGGCATGCACACAGCCAAGTCCTTCTGGGGGGCGTTTAACCTGGACCCCTGTGTCGTGACAGCCTCACCATTTGGAGGACGCTAAAGGCTCAGGCTTGCTTTTTGAATGGCATAAACCTTGTGAGGAGTGGGGAATTGTGAGAGGTGATGCCACAGGGCCTCCCGGACTCAGCCTGTTCCCCCTCCCAGATGGAAGCTTCCAGATGACTCAGTCCGTGGGAAGAGAACAGGAGTTTGCCCATCAAGCCCCAAAGCCTCAGGCAGCCTGGGTAGCGATCGACCAGGAGTAAAATCGTGCAGACTTAAACTGGCGAGCCCTGGGTTGCCCAGCAGATGCCACATACGGGTCATCTCCCTGAGAGTGATTAAACAGCAGGGTCCCCCTCTGCCCAGGCTGGGGGTGGGAGGCCCTGGCCCACTTCCAGGTGTGCTGCTGCCTCTTATGTGGACAAAAAATAAAGTAGGAAAAGCCAGGGCTTTGGGGCCAGGTAATGGAGTCCAAACCCCAGCTTGTCTGGCAGAGAACCTTGGGTGAACCCTTAAGCGTCTCCAAAATGTGGTTTCTTTGCCCAAAAAATGTGCACAATGACAACATCTTACTCATAGGTCCTGGCTTGGAGAAGGTGCTAGTGTGGGCTAAGCCCCAGGCCTCCAGGACTCAGTGTTCCTCCTCCAGGCCCTGGGGCAGAGGCTGCAGACCCTCTCCTGGTGCTGGCAAGCTGCAGGACCCCTGTGGATGGCAGACAGGGTGGGGTTTCCCTGAGCCACACCCACAGCTGCCTGGAAAGGTCTAATGACCTGTTCACATGCTGGGGTCACAGAGCCCTCTGCTTCCTTCATGCACAGCGGCATGGACACAAGTCTGTCCCAAATCATCCCACAGATTCATTTGTCAGGGACAAGTTCACGTGTCTGAGCCAGGGGGTCCTGGGGACCCCTCTGCCCTGGGCGCAGGCACCTGGAGACATTGCAAAGCTAGACAGTCAGCTTCCTTTTTCTTTATCATGCTTCTCTTGATGACAATGGCTAACCTATATTGGTTTTCTTACAGTAGTGACACATTTAACGGGGACCAGTCGGAATGTATTCTGTCCCCCCAAACACCATAATCTTTGATGTAATCTTGTGTGAGCAGACGTATCAGTGTTGATTATATTGTAATTCTTTGAGTGTTTCCATGGAGATATGCCCCAACCAACTGTGGGTGATGACTCTGATTGGATAATTTCCATGGAGGTGTTACCCCACCCATTCAGGGTGGGTCTAAATTAAATCATTGGAGCCATATAAATGAGCTGACAAACAGAAGGAACTCAGTGCAGCTGAGAGTGACATTTTGAAGGAGTTACAGCCAAGAGGGGCACTTTGAAGAATGCACAGAAGCTGAGAGAGTAGCTGCAGATGAAAGACAGTTTGAAGATGGCCGCTGATAGCAGACAATTGCTCCAGAGAAGCTAAGAGAGGACAAACACCCCAAGAGCAACTAAGAGTGATATCTTTGAGGGACTGCAGCCTAGAGAGGAACATCCTGGGAGAAAGCCATTTTGAAACCAGAACTCTGGAGCAGACACCAGCCTCGTGCCTTCCCAGCTAACAGAGGTTTTCCGGACACCATTGGCCATCCTCCAGTGAAGGTACTCAATTGTTGATGACTTACCTTGGACACTTTATGGCCTTAAGACTGTAACTTTGTAACCAAATAAACCCCCTTTTATAAAAGCCAATCCATTTCTGGTGTTTTGCATTCCGGCAGCATTAGCAAACTAGAACAGATTTTGGTACCAGAGAAGTGAGGTGCTTTTGCTGCTGAGTTTGCAAATACTAAACATGTTGGAACGGCTTTTTAAATGGATAGGGGGAAGATTCTGGAAGAATTGTGAGGAGCTTGATAGAAAAGGCCTAAACTGCTTTGAAGAGACTGTTTGTGGAAGTATGGACTCTAAAGATACTTCTGATGAGGCCTTGAACAGAAATGATCAATGTGTTGTTACGAACTGGAAGAAAGGTGATCCTTGTTTTAAAGTG
The DNA here is from genome assembly GCF_015220235.1 of Choloepus didactylus. Taxonomy (NCBI): domain Eukaryota; kingdom Metazoa; phylum Chordata; class Mammalia; order Pilosa; family Megalonychidae; genus Choloepus; species Choloepus didactylus. The sequence goes on along the minus strand of NC_051309.1, from coordinate 4,339,908 downwards.
GCAGTGAATTTGGCAAAATTGAGTCCTGGTGTCAGATGGAAAGAAGAATTGGAAAGCAACAACCTAGAATACATAGCTGAGGAGATTTCCAGACTACATGTGGAAGATGTACCCTGGCTTCTCCTTGCAGCTTATAGTAAAATGCAAGCAGAGAGAGATAAACTTAGAACTGAACTCTTGGGTTGAAAGAAACCAGAAGCTGATGGTTTGGAAAATTACGGGCTTCCAGGGGGTGGAATGTGCGAGTTTGAATGTGTTATGTCCCCCCAAATGCCATTATCTTTGATGTAATCTTGTGTGGGCAGACTTATCAGTGTTGATTAGATTGCAATTCTTTGAGTGTTTTCATGGAAATGTGACCCACCCAACTGTGGGTGATGACTCAGATTGGATAATTTCCATGGAGGTGTTAACCCGCCCAATCAAGGTGGGTCTAAATTAAATCACTGGAGCCATGTAAATGAGCTGACAAACAGAAGGAACTCACTGCAGCTGAGAATGACATTTTGAAGAGGAGCTACTGCGGTCGGGGTTACTGCTTCTAGGGGGAGTGGCGGCCGGTAGCCGAGCCCTCAGCTCTCGGGGCTGCTTAAAGGTTACCGGCGGCGGGGGCTCTTTCCCGGAGGCGAGGGCGAGGCGGAGGACGTTGGCCAGAGTCCTCGGCGAGAGGCGTGCAAGGAGGGCGGCGATAAGGACAAAAACACTCTTCATCCAGTAGGGGTATGCGCCAAAGAGATTTATTCAGGGGTGATTACAGGTTATATAGGCTGGTAAGAGGGGCAGGGCTGGAAAGGAGGTGAAGTAGCCTAAAATGGCAATATTGAAGGGAGAGGGGCTAGGATTGGTTCTGAGAGGATTCAGGAGCCGTTGCAACGGGCGGGGGTTGTTTTGGCCACGGTGCATGCGCGCTGGCGGTGGCAGGAGCGGCCTTGGCACCAGGGAGCGAGTGGGTAAGATAAGGAAGTGGGGAAAGGGCAGTTGGGAGAAAGGCGGTTTCCTCCGGCAAGCCTCCCCTGCCAGTGGCATTTTGGGTGAGGAAAAGGGAGCTGCCTTGACCTCGCTCCTCAGGCTCGGGGGGGCTGCAGAGGGCACTCACGCCCGTACCTACTACCCTCCCCAGGGGGTGATCAGGTCCCCTGGCCCAGGCCTGGCAAGCTGAGGTACAAGCTCAGACACCCGCAATTCCCCTTTCTTTTCTAATTAGAGGAAGAGGCTTTACCGGAGAGGCCCGCTAAGGGTGAGGGAAGGGGGAGGTTAGGGAAGGGAAAAAGGGGTTGACGGTGGCTCAGCGAGGCTGGAGCTCAGTGTTGGTGTGGTGCCCGGGCGCTCGACAAGGGCTTCGCTGCAGCGGGCTGGGCGAAGGTGAGGGGTTTAAAGTTCAGGGGTTTAAAGTTCAGGGGTTCAGAGAAGCTGGAACTCGAGGCGAGAGCGATGTTCAGGTGATTGAGAAGGGCCTCGCGGTCGGCGGGTTGACCGGTGGCGTTGAGGTCGCGGAGGGTTGGCTGTCATCTTGGAGTGGGGGGCGTCAGAGGTGGCGAGTCGCTGATACTGGATTTGCACGAACGAGGAAAAAATGGCATCCGTTTGTTTTCTTACAAGCTGGACAATTTTGCGGATGAGGCAGGGTCCTAAGATGAGAGCTAGAATAATTATTAATAGGGGGCCAAGAAAAGGAAGGATGTATGGGAGGATGGGAGTGAAAAAACTGGACCAATAACTGGTGGCTTCACGATCTCTTTTACGCTTTTCCAGTCCCTCTCGGACCCTTTTCAGGCTGTCCTCGACGAGACCTGTGGAATTGGCATAAACACAGCACTCTTCTCCTAGGGCAGCGCAGAGGCCTCCTTCTTTGAGGAGGAGAAGGTCGAGACCTCGGCGGTTTTGGAGCACTACCTCAGAGAGGGAATTGACAGAATTTTTTAGATGGTAAATAGCGTTTTGTAGGTGACGAATGTCCTCGTCAACAGCCGCCCTGAGGTGAGTTAGGGCGGAGCCTTGACTGGCTAACGCAGCGATTCCGGTGCCAGCGCCGGCAAGACCTAGGAGGGAGGCAATTGTGAGGACGGTGATGGGCTCTCGCTTTTGCAGAAGGGCAGGAGCTGCAGTTCTTTCCAGACGGAGGAAGAAGTCTTCTTCGCTATGATATAAGACCCTAGGGATAAGGACAATTAGGAGGCAAGTTTCTTTATATTCACTGATGATATTCGTGCTGAGACAGGGGGTAAGTCCTGTAGAGGAGCAGAGCCATTGGGAGGAGTTATGAGGAATGAGAAATTTTGCCGAGCTGCTGGGAGATGAGTAGCTGGCACAGGCAGTGAGGTCGGGAGAGTTACTGGAGCGAGGACGGACGCACTTTCCCGTATAGGAGACTGAATGAAAGGTTAGGGGGACGGCAGAGGTATTCCAACTGCATTCCGAGGGGCTGTCTTCTGTGCTTTCTGAAAAGGAGAGGTTGGAGGCAACGGGCTCGTATAGTGAGGAAGAGGTGGAGAGGCAGAGCCAGCAGGAGGAGGTAAAATTGGGGTTGGAGGAGTTCACTGAGGCAAAGGCGGCTTGGATGAGGCTGAGGAGGGGAGAGGAATAACGAGAAGGGGGCAGAGGAAGCTGGGGTGGTGGGGTTGGCGATGCGTTGTTTGTAGCTGAGGTGCGGCTGGTTGGAGCTGAGGTGCGGCTGGAGAGCTGTGGAAAAAGGGGGTTAATGACTTGGTTGGGACTTATGCCAGAGAGTGTTTTTAATGCAGTATTTTGGCATGATTGCTTTACAGCCTCCTTTTTTATAAGAATAAGTGATCCTCGGTCGGTTCTTTTTTCATAGATTCTGAAGCCTCAAGTTTGACCGAGTAACCAGGAGGGATTAGTGGGGAGCTGCACTGTAAGATTAAGATGTGTGCAGGATCCCTCACTTTCTTGGCCGAGCCAGTTAACAGTAGGGAGTTTGCACCCTGTAGGGGCCCACTTTAGGGTAAGGTAATGATCAGGAACAGGAGGCTTCCAATTAGTGGTTAGTGTTTCACACCCCCAGTATGCACAGTAGTACTTGTTGGGGGAATTGCAGTACGATTTTTCAGGATTTGAGGATGGGCACATGTAATATTGGGCCTGGGGATCACTTACCTTTTGAGCGCAGGTTTCTTGGACTCTGGAGACAAAGGTGGCGAAAGGCTTACTCGGCTCCTGGAAGAGCTTGGTGAATTTATTAGGCCGACAGGCAGAGCAATTGGCAAACGCTCGTAAGGCGATTCCTCTGAGGACAGTCCAGAAGGCAGCAGGGGCATTAATATAAGCAGACGCATTTAGAAACGCTCCAGTGCCCAAATAGGCTTCGGGGGGATGATAGACTCCAATGGCTGCATCTTGCTCACTTTGCTTAGCTGCTTCTGCCTGGAAGTGAGCACGCCAGTCAACAAACTGACCGGGGTTAAAAATTGAACGGGCAAGCGAGGCCCAGTCTTGGGGGATGCAATAGTTCATGGCGAGATCCTGTAGTATTTGGGAAGCATATGGGCTACCTAACCCGTCCTCCTTGACGGCCTTGCGAAGCTGCTTGATAGTATCTAAGTCAATGGGATACCAGTCATGCGGCCTCTGTGGGGTGGGGGCAAGGTTAAGAGGAAAACAGCGAAAAGCACGAGAGAAAGGAGGACACGCTTGCAGAGGACTTGGCGCGGGAGTGGGGGTAGGGGGAGCGTTGCCCCAAGGGTTGCCTTGAGGTGCTGAAGGCAGCCAGGGGTTGTTAGTCGGCAGAGTGGAAGGAGCGGCGGCAGCTGCCGGTAGCGGCTCCGAAGGGGAGCTCGCCGGAGGGAGAGGCGGGAGTGGGAGGCCCCAAGCGTCGCAAGATGGCGGCGCGGTAGGCGTGGCTAAGACACAAGATGGTGGATTAGCCCCGCCCTGTGAAAGGGCGGGGTTCAAGGCATAAGATGGTGGACTAGCTCCGCCCTGTGGAAGGGCGGGGTAAAGCGTATGCGGTTTCTGGCCCAGCTTAGGGCTGATGTCATCGCCAGAGCATTTCCTCCCCTCGATGGAAGAAGAAGGAGGAAGTTCGCCATCTTGGCGTGGCGCAGTGTTATTTTGCTTTTTGGGAGTCACCTCGAGCGCGTTGTTAATCTGCTCGACTAAGGACTCCGTGTCCGAGTCATGATTTGAATTAGTATCGCTATCTGAGTCTGTTGGCTGGGTTGATAGGGCCTCTTTGGATTTAACGGGGCCTCTATCAGGGGGGAGGGAGCCTTGAAGGCAGGAGCGGATGGTTATCAAGGTGGGGAGCAAGCCGGGAGGGAAGCGCTTGCTCTCATGTTCCATGGCATTAGTGACTCGATCAATAAGGCGATCATAAGTAACAGGGTCCCAAAGATGGCAAGTGGTGAGCCATGGGTTAAAGGGCAGCAGGAGATCCCAGTATATCTGCAGCTGCCGGACAGACACTTTACAGCGATGCGTGTCTAGGAGACCCGCCAGAGCACGAACTTGAGGTGCCTGACATGTAGATATACGATTACCCATAGCTGAGGGGAGAGGAGGGGGAGTTGTTCCCGAGCCGGGCCGGCCGGCTGGCGGGGAGGAGAAGGAGGAGTTGTTTATCGAGCAGAGAGAATGAGATAAACTGTGGCTGCAAGGCCGAAGGAGACGGCGAGAGCAGAAAGCAGTGCCCTTTGGCAACGAGAGCAGTCAGGGGGGGCAGTTGCAAAGAGGCACACGGCACCAAATGAGGAAATAAAGATACAAAGAACTGCAGCAAAGTAATGGAGGGGAAGAGGGAGAGTGTTAGGAGGAACGGGGGTCATAGAAGTGCGCATACAAGAGGACGAAGAGAGCGTGGGGGAAGGGAGGAGTTCCTACTGGATGAAGAGAGCGTGGGGGAAGGGAGGAGCGGCTTCGGAGCAAGGAACCTCCCACGGCTCCGGAAGCGGCGAGGGAGAGGCGGCCCTTACCTTGCAGGCGAGGAAACGGGAAGCTGGAGAGGCGTCCGGGCGAGCGGGCGACCTGCCAAACTGTCGTGTGGAGACGTTCCTCACACGGGGCACCAGTTGCGGTCGGGGTTACTGCTTCTAGGGGGAGTGGCGGCCGGTAGCCGAGCCCTCAGCTCTCGGGGCTGCTTAAAGGGTACCGGCGGCGGGGGCTCTTTCCCGGAGGCGAGGGCGAGGCGGAGGACGTTGGCCAGAGTCCTCGGCGAGAGGCGTGCAAGGAGGGCGGCGATAAGGACAAAAACACTCTTCATCCAGTAGGGGTATGCGCCAAAGAGATTTATTCAGGGGTGATTACAGGTTATATAGGCTGGTAAGAGGGGCAGGGCTGGAAAGGAGGTGAAGTAGCCTAAAATGGCAATATTGAAGGGAGAGGGGCTAGGATTGGTTCTGAGAGGATTCAGGAGCCGTTGCAACGGGCGGGGGTTGTTTTGGCCACGGTGCATGCGCGCTGGCGGTGGCAGGAGCGGCCTTGGCACCAGGGAGCGAGTGGGTAAGATAAGGAAGTGGGGAAAGGGCAGTTGGGAGAAAGGCGGTTTCCTCCGGCAAGCCTCCCCTGCCAGTGGCATTTTGGGTGAGGAAAAGGGAGCTGCCTTGACCTCGCTCCTCAGGCTCGGGGGGGCTGCAGAGGGCACTCACGCCCGTACCTACTACCCTCCCCAGGGGGTGATCAGGTCCCCTGGCCCAGGCCTGGCAAGCCGAGGCACAAGCTCAGTCCCCGCAGCTACAGCCAAGAGGGACACGTTGAAGGATGCACAGAAGCTGAGAGAGTAGCTGCAGATGAGAGACAGTTTGAAGACGGCCATTGAAAGCAGACTCTTGCTCCGGAGAAGCTAAGAGAGGACAAATGCCCCAAGAGCAACTGAGAGTGACATTTTGGAGACAAGCTGAAGCCTAAAGAGGAATGTCCTGGGAGAAAGCCATTTTGAAACCAGAACTCTGGAGCAGATGCCAGCCACGTGCCTTCCCAGCTAACAGAGGTTTTCCGGACACCATTTGCCATCCTCCAGTGAAGGTACCTGATTGTTGATGACTTACCTTGTACACTTTATGGTGTTAAGACCGTAACTTTGTAACCAAATAAACCCCAGTTTATAAAAGCCAATCTATTTCTAGTGTTTTGCATTCTGGCAGCATTAGCAAACTAGAACAAACACTCTGGTGAGAACGTGGACCACTGATGGCTCATCCCCACTGGTGCATGAGCTGGTGTGGGAAACAGTCTAACATTATCTCCTAACACTGACGTGCTCGCATCCTCAGCCCAGCAACTCTGTGCCAGTAATGTGCCCCGGAGAACCCTGCCAAGTGTGATCAGGGGGCAAGAACAGACAAGAATGGCAGCATCGATCACAAAAGCCCCAAACTGGAAGACACCCCACAGCACACGGGTGGGAGAACGTGGGTGAGTGAGCTGCACCCACCCGGGAGGATCTCAGTGGCACGATGCCGAGCAAGAAAAGCACCTTGTGGAAGAAGGTGGCGTGGGGCTGATCCTGGTTCTCTCCATGGTCTGCGAGTTCACGTCAGGGTCGTGTGACATCGCTGCCCACGATAGGTAACCTGCACCGCCAGCCTGCAGGTGGGTCCTCGGCCTGCCCCATCGTCAGGATTGGCCAAGGCAGTGGGAGAACATGTGCCTTGTCCCAAAAGCGAAAGGGTGACTTCCGGTCTCTGGTCCAGGAGGCAGAGACCTGGGGAGAGTGAGGCCCCCGCCCTTAAGATGAAGAAAAGCCAAGCAAACTGCAAAGTCGCATTCACTGGGCACAGAACTGCAGGATCCCAGCGGCCCCCAAATCTAAGGAGCCTGCAGAGAGAGACGGGCTGTGCACACTTATATTTACCTAAGACTGAGGCTTCATCAGAACCAGGGAGGGTCTCCCCACAACCACCCCCTGCTGGGCCAAGACGCATCAAGGACTAGGTCATGGCCAGATCCTGCTGGTGGGACCGGGAGAGGGACAAGAGTCTGGAAAGAGCCCCACTGGGGCCTAACGCTGAGGGTGGAGCGGACATTAAGGAGATGCCTTCTGCCAAGCTGGGCTGCACCCCAAGACAAGGTACTGCTAGAAGAATTTGAAGCCTGGGGTGCACTGAAAGTTCCCGTATCACAGGCTGCCCAATTCTAACTGATTGCCACAAACCCTCCACACTACAGGCCCAGCTGGAGGAAAGGGGGACCCATTTCCAGGCACAAAATCTCATGAGGCATATAAAAAGGCAAGAAAAAAACAATACCCTCCTGGGCTCCTGGCTTCTGCCTCAGGATGTAGGACACTGGAAAGAGCATCACTCCCACCTTCACAACAAAACACAGCCAGCCTGGCTTCATCTTCACAGATTTTGAAACGCAGAGTAACCAACTGGCCCCAATTCTAAGGAGAGACGGTGCCTGTGGAGGGGGAGAAGCAGGCACGTGCTCACCTGGGAAAGATGCGTTGAATAAGCCAAGCAGAAACAGGAGAGAAACTGGTGAGGTGACTGGCAGCCAGCTGGAGGGTGTGAAAGCCCTGGGGGCGGCAGAATTTGAGAGAAAATCCACATCCTCCTGCAGGCTCTTCCTCCAAAACCCCATCAGGGGCCCCCAGAAAAGACCGGAAGGGCCCAAGCATCACACAAGGACTGGCATACTATTGTTTGAAAGTAAAATCTGATTAATTAAAGATGTATATTTCAACCCAAGGACACCACTGTTTTAAACAGAGGTATAAGTAATGCCAGTAGAGAAGACAGATGGAATAATAAAAAATGCTTAACACAAGAGAAGGCATAAAACCAAGAAACAGAAACAAAGAATAAATAGAGCAAATAGAAAATGGCTAGCAAAGTGGTAGCTATTAATCCAACCATATCAATAATCACATTAAGTGTAAACTATCTAAATATACCAAATAAAAGGCAGAGATTCTCCAGTTAGTTTTTAGAAAATCAAGACTCAGTTACATGTCTACAAAAAAACAAGTTTAAATATGAAGACATAAATAAGTTAAAGGTGGAAGAATGATAAAAAGATAAGCCATGAAAACACTAAGAAACAGAAAGCTGGAATAACTATATTAATATCAGACAAAGGAGATTTTAGAAAAGCAAATATAATCAGAGATAAAGAGGGAGATTACATAATGATAAAGGGGTCAATTCTCCAAGAACTCATGACAACTCTAAATGTGTTCACACCTTACAACAGAGATTGAAAAAAATATATATACACTATCCAAACACTGATGAAAGTGAAAGGAGAAATAGATAAATCCACAACTACATTTAGGGATGTCAACTCAGTCTTAATAATTGACAGAAAATAAAAAGAAAATCAGTAAAAATAAAGAAGCTCTGAACAATACTATCAAACAATTAGACCTAATTGACTACATAAAACATTCCACTCAATAATAAAAGGGTACATCTGGATCAAACAATTTTAAATATGAAAAGAATAGAAATCATGCAAAGTATATTCTTGATTTGTAGTAACATTAAAGCTAGAAATCAATAACAGAAAGGGATCAGGAAAATTCCAAATATCTGGAGATTCAACAACACACTCAGAATAATCCATGGGTAAAACTGGAAGTGTCAAGAGAAATTTTTTTTTTTAATAAATAATTCTTTTTTTGTTTGTTTGTTTGTTTTTTAATCTTCATTTTATTGAGATATTCACATACCACGCAGTCATACAAAACAAATCGTACATTCGATTGTTCACAGTACCATTACATAGTTGTACATTCATCACCTAAATCAATCCCTGACACCTTCATTACCACACACACAAAAATAACAAGAATAATAATTAAAGTGAAAAAGAGCAATTGAAGTAAAAAAGAACACTGGGTACCTTTGTCTGTTTGTTTGTTTGTTTCCTTCCCCTATTTTTCTACTCATCCATCCATAAACTAGACAAAGTGGAGTGTGGTCCTTATGGCTTTCCCAATCCCATTGTCACCCCTCGTAAGCTACATTTTTATACAATTGTCTTTGAGATTCATGGGTTCTGGGTTGTAGTTTGATAGTTTCAGGTATCCACCACCAGCTACCCCAATTCATTAGAACCTAAAAAGGGTTGTCTAAAGTGTGCGTAAGAGTGCCCACCAGAGTGACCTCTCGGCTCCTTTTGGAATCTCTCTGCCACTGAAGCTTATTTCATTTCCTTTCACATCCCCCTTTTGGTCAAGAAGATGTTCTCCGTCCCATGATGCCAGGTCTACATTCCTCCCCGGGAGTCATATTCCACGTTGCCAGGGAGATTCACTCCCCTGGGTGTCTGATCCCACGTAGTGGGGAGGGCAGTGATTTCACCTTTCAAGTTGGCTTAGCCAGAGAGAGAGGGCCACATCTGAGCAACAAAGAGGCATTCGGGAGGAGGCTCTTAGGCACAATTATAGGGAGGCCTAGCCTCTCCTTTGCAGCAGCCGTCTTCCCAAGGGTAAAACCTATGGTAGAGGGCTCAGCCCATCAAACCACCAGTCCCCTATGTCTGTGGTCATGTTAGCAACCATCGAGGTGGGGTAGGCGAATACCCCTGCATTCTCCACAGGCTCCTCAAGGGGGCACTACATCTTTTTTTCCTTTTTTTTTTTTTTTTTTTAACTTTTCTTTCTTTTTTAAATCAACTGTATGAAAAAAAAAAGTTAAAAAGAAAACAAACATACAATAAAAGAACATTTCAAAGAGACCATAACAAGGGAGTAAGAAAAAGACAACTAACCTAAGATAACTGCTTAACTTCCAACATGTTCCTACTTTACCCCAAGAAAGTTACATAATATAGCAACATTTCTGTGAACTTGCTCCTACTATATCCATCAGAAATTAACAGACCATAGTCATTTCTGGGCATCCCCAGAACGTTAAATAGCTTATCTGTTCTTCTTGGATTATTGTTTCCCCTTCCTTAATTGCTCTCTATTGCTAGTTCCCCTACATTCTACATTATAAACCATTTGTTTTACATTTCTCAAAGTTCACATTAGTGGTAGCATATAATATTTCTCTTTTTGTGCCTGGCTTATTTCGCTCAGCATTATGTCTTCAAGGTTCATCCATGTTGTCATATGTTTCACAACATCGTTCCTTCTTACTGCCGCGTAGTATTCCATCGTGTGTATATACCACATTTTATTTATCCACTCATCTGTTGAAGGACATTTGGGTTGTTTCTGTCTCTTGGCAATTGTGAATAATGCTGCTATGAACATTGGCGTGCAGATATCTGTTCGTGTCACTGCTTTCCGATCTTCCGGGTATATACCGAGAAGTGCAATCGCTGGATCGAATGGTAACTCTATTTCTAGTTTTCTAAGGAACTGCCAGACTGACTTCCAGAGTGGCTGAACCATTATACAGTCCCACCAACAATGAATAAGAGTTCCAATTTCTCCACATCCCCTCCAGCATCTGTAGTTTCCTGTTTGTTTAATGGCAGCCATTCTAATCGGTGTGAGATGGTATCTCATTGTGGTCTTAATTTGCATCTCTCTAATAGCTAGTGAAGCTGAACATTTTTTCATGTGTTTCTTGGCCATTTGTATTTCCTCTTCAGAGAACTGTCTTTTCATATCTTTTGCCCATTTTGTAATTGGGCTGTCTGTACTATTGTCATTGAGTTGTAGGATTTCTTTATATATGCAAGATATCAGTCTTTTGTCGGATACATGGTTTCCAAAAATTTTTTCCCATTGAGTTGGCTGCCTCTTTACCTTTTTTGAGAAATTCCTTTGAGGTGCAGAAACTTCTAAGCTTGAGGAGTTCCCATTTATCTATTTTCTCTTTTGTTGCTTGTGCTTTGGGTGTAAAGTCTAGGAAGTGTCCGCCTAATACAAGGTCTTGAAGATGTTTTCCTACATTATCTTAAATTTAAAAAAGAAAATTTAAGTTAATAAAAATGAAAATAAAACATGTCAAAATTTGTGGGATGAAGCTAAAGTAGTAGTGCTTAGAAGAAAATTTATAGTGTTAAATGCTTACATTAGGAAAGAAGTTCTCACATGATAATGTAAGTGTCCACTTAAATAAGCTAAGAAAAGAAGAGAAAACTAAATTCAAAACAAGCAGAAGGAAGGCAATTATAAAGATTAGAGAAAAATCAATGAAATAAAAAACACATAAAATTTAAATAAAACCTAAGATTGGGGTTTTTAAAGATCAATCAATTAATCAACCTCTAGCACAAATGGCCAGGAAATGAGAGAAGACAGAATTCCCAATATCAGCAACAAAAAAGCGGCTAACACTCCAGAGCCCACAGACATTAAAGGAATAATAGGAGACTAATGCCTCCTCTATGATCATATATTCCACAACTTAGGTTAAATGGCCAAAGATGAAACTATCTGAGCAATAAAATGAATAAGGATAGCATTGGAGCCTAACTCAAAGGATAAAATAAATGCCCCTGAGTCCATCCTGTTATCAATACATAACTGAATGTATTGCGTGCATGAGTGAATGACTAAATAATAGTGGAGAAAAGACAATTATTTCTTACAGAAGAATTCCAAATAATAAAATCAGAGGCAGGAGGAAAGTAGAAAATCACCATTAGACAGTGATGATTGCTATGGGTGAGGTCCAGGGACGATGTCGAAATTAGGGGGCAAAGCCTCAGGAGAGGCAGGACATTTGCACAGCCTCCAAGCATTTCTTCCTTGCTATTTATTCATTGCAGATGGAAAATAGTAAGTTTTCGAGGGAGAAATCTGGCAAGCATCCAGGATCACCAGTATCAGGGTGTGTCGTGGTCATGCGTCCCCATGAGAGGCACTGGAAAGGCTGTGACGTATGGGGCATTCGTCCCAGGAAAACAGACCTCTGTGTGAGCAGGAGAAAACATCAGACAAACCCTCATGGAGAAACACCCACAAAATAACGGACCCACTGTCCTCAGAAGTCTTCAGGGCCTGAGAAACCAGGAAAGACTCTAGCACTGTCTCGGCTTGGAGCGGCCAAGGAGACTTCGTGGAAGCAGGGATTAGAACTGGGAGCAAAACACATAAAGGCTTTCCTGGACAAACCGGTGGAATCTGCATGACATGTAGTTTAGTCATAGTATTTTATCAGTTTGTCGTTGTACGCAGGTTGGGTAAGATGCCAGCATTAGAGGAAGCTGGCTAAAGGGTATTTGGGAACTTTCTGGCTACTCTCATAAGTCTTCTGGAAGTCTAAAATTATCTCCAAATAAAAAGTTTAAAGTAAAAACAACAAATGGAAAGAACAGAATTGGAGCACTCACACTACGTGATTTCAGGGCTTACCATAATGCTACAGCAACCAAGGATGATACATATTCAGTGGAACAGAAAAGAAGGTCCATAAATAGATCCCCACACACAAGGCCAATTGATTTTTCACAAAGGTGCAAAAGTGATTCGATGAGAAAGGGTGAAAGATAGCCTTTGCTAAAATTTTTCATGACCCTGGGCCAAATAAAAATTTCTTAGCCACAGCAAGAAAAGCATGATCCATAATAGAAAAAAATGATATATTGGACTTCATCAAAATGAAAGGCAAATAAGCACATGAAAAGATGATCAACATTATTCATTAGGAAAATGCAAATCCTACTACCCCCTGGTTAGAGTGGCTAAAATTAAGAAAAGGAAAAACCGACAATACCAAGTGCTGACAAGGATGCAAAGCAAGTGGAATGCTGAGACACTGCTGAGGAAGGTATCAAAAATGGTTTGGCAGCTTCTTATAAAGGCAAGCATACTTTCCATAGGACCCAACCGTTTCAGTCCTAGATATTTGCCCAAGTGATATGAAAACCTATGATCACAAAACAGCCTGTGTGTGATTGCTCAGAGCATTGTTACCTGTAATGGATCAAAACTGGAAACGCACATTGGGAAACCAGATTAACGAACTCAGATACTCCTGGAAATGAACTGCTCCTCAGCAGAGCAGAGATGAATTCCTGCAACAGAGGGCAGGAAGCACAAACAGATCACCTGGAGTGGAAAACGCCAGACCCAAAACTATATTCAGCGTGATTCCGCTCATATGACATCGTGGGGTAGGCAAAACCATATGGACAGAGAGCTGATCGGCGAATGCCAGGGGCTAAGGGCGGCTCTGACGACAGAGGGAACTGGCAGGCAAAGGGCGGGGGCGATGAGCTGTTCCACTCCGGGATGTGCTGATGGTCCCACAGCTCCGTGCATTGTCCAGAACTCATAAAACTGCATGCAAAAAAAGGTGATTTTGACTACATGTAAATTAGAAATAATTTTTTTAGAATTTAAAAACCTTCAGCCTGAGCCTGCAGTGAGCTCTGGCCCTGCCCTTTTGGGGTGGGGGGCTGAGCCAGTAGCTCACAGGCTCGCCCCTCGGACTCCCTCCACGTGCCCGTTTGGACCCCCTCAGCAGAGCCGGCTCCGGATGCCCCAGCACCACGGTCGTCTGTGCTGGCCCAGCCCATGGGAGGTGCCCCTGCTGTTCCGTCTGCCAGACCCCTCCCTCCTTGCCTTTGTGGCCAGCTGCCCCCTCGCCTTCGAGGCCCAGCAGGGCCAACAGGAGCCTCCGCAGAATTTTCTAGGTGGCTCTTTTCCACAGATTGGGAGCTATTGGGGTGCGACCAAGACCACTGGGGGCCACTCCCTTTGCCGTTTGAAAGCCCAGAAGAGGCCCTCGGCCTGTCCAAGGCGTGCGAGCCCACACTTCCCTGTCGTTGGGAACGAGCCCGAGACCCTGGGAAGGAGACGGCCACACCTGATCCCTGCTGCTCCGTCTCTGTCCCCCGGGCCCTTTGATGCCCCCTGGGTCTTCGACGTGTCCTCCTGGCAGCAGCCGCAGGCTTGGAGCCCCCAGGGACCCCTCCAAACCCTGTCCCCTGAGCGGGGCAGGAAACAGGCAGGCAGAGCCGAGGGCGGGGGGACGCTGCCCCTCAGATAGTAAAGGCCAGGAAGGCGCGGTGGGAAGGAAGGGGGACCCCAACAAGGGGTGGGAGCCCCTGTGCTCGTGGGGGCTGCCTGTGCCGAGTCCCCGGCCGGGCAGGGTGCAGAGGGGACCAGCCTGCACGCAGAGCCAGCTGCCGCCTTCCCAGGGCCCCCCCGAGGCCCCCCTCCCCGACCCTGTTAACTGGGCCACATCTGGTGCCTGCAGATCGGGTCTCACTCCCATCGCGCTCCAGACCCCTACCCCTCTTCAGGGAGGGCGGAGCTGGGGTCTGCCTCTCCCCGCCTTGGGAGGGCCAACGGAGGCAGCGCTCCACGCCCAGCTCCTCTAACCCGCTCCACTCCACACCAATCCCTGATCCGGACAAGGGGGCCTGCCCGGACCCCCAGGCCACCGGTGTCCCTTGCATCCAGGTGGCCAAGGAGGGACAGTGCATGCGCCCCTCCCCCGCAGGACTCAGGCCGGGAGAGACCCCCGCTCAGCCCCCTCCTCACCTCTCCCTCCCCCGCCCCACCCAGGACCCTGAACCTGAGCCTCGCGCCGCCTGGCTGACCCGGCTGCAGCTGCCCCTGGAGACGCCCCCCAGCCCGTGGGATGCAGGTCACATCCATGGACCGTGGCCATGTGGGGACCTGGCACGAGTGCCCACCGCAGCACTTCCTGAAATTCCGGGAACCTGGAGCAGGGACGCAGCCTTCAGGGAGGGCAGGTCCCCCGATGAGGGGACGGGTGTGCTGGGAGCCCAGCCCCTCCTTCCTGCCTCTGCGGGGGGTAGGAGGAAGTCCACCTCCCACCGGGGAGTGAGAGCTCTGGTTGCAGCCCCTCCTGGCTGTGCTTGTCAATGACATACACCTTCTTCTATCTGTAGCAGTGTCCAGAAGGACAGTGGGGTCAGGGGCTCAGGGGTCTTTGAACTTGAGACACCTGTGCATGGTTTGATTTTGTTTTTTTTGTCTTCTTTTTTTTTTTTCCTTTGCTCTGGGAGTGGGGTTGGTTTCCAGCCAAACAGAGCACAACTGGGGAGGTGGGCCCTGGAGACCCTCCCCAACCTCTTGGCTGAGATTCCGGCACTTCTGGCCCGGAAGCCTCGAATGGCTGCATCAGCTGAGAGCAGCTGGACAACTTGTTGCTGGCCGCCCAGGGAGCTGCGCGACACTTAGTGGGGGGAGCTGGGGTCCCCGGGGAGCAATCGAACACTTCTGAGCACTTTGGAGAGGTGACCCCCCTTCGGAGACGTGACCCCGTCCCCGAGATGAGCTCCTTCCCCACGGGCTGCGGGCGAGGGCTCCGGGCACTCAGAGCCCAGCTGGAGCAGGGAGAGGGGCCGCTCCCATTAACACAAGGCCGCCAAGGCCGCCGGGAGGATGTGCTTGTTCTCAAGGAGACGAGATCAATTCGCCTCCGCTGCGGAATCCAAGGCCACACAAGCCTCAAACCAGGGGCAGCGAAGCGTCCCCCCGGCAGGAGTCACCCCGTTCTCTGTGCATCCTGAGGAGCTGCCGACTTGAGCCACACAACCTGCCATTACGGCACCTCTAGTTTGTGTGGGGTGCCGCCTCCCCCGTCTTCCCCATCTCCATCTCGGTCCCATGTGGGCTGATTCTTCTCCCTCTCCCCCACCAGCCGAGTACTTGAGTGAGCCCACACCTTCCAGAATCTTTCTGGACCAAGCACCCCCAGTTCCTTAGATCATAAGTCTCAACCAGGGGACACAGGGCAATACTTGGGGGCATTTTTGGTTGTCCAGGTTGGGGGTGCTCCTGGGAGAAGGCCGGGGTTTTGCTAAACAGCTGTGGTGCCCAGGGTGACCCCACAAGATGGTCTGTCTCCAGGTGCCCACAGTGCCAGGGGTGGGGAAAGCTGGTCTAGAGGCTGCGGCCGGATCTGACCCTACTGGGTCTCTCAGACGAGCACCCAGCCGCCAACTTCCTTCTTTAACGGGGCCTCAGATTGGGCACGGGCCCTGGGGAGGCTCCGGCACAGGCCCGAGTGCTGCTGTTTCCCCGGCCTGCACCCCCAGAGCAGCCCTCCGTGGCCTCAGGCTGAGCAGCGGCCCGTGTCCCTGGGTGTGGGGATGGAGTGATGCACTAACAGAGAGACACCACGCTGCCCACAGGGCACCCAGGAAGGGAGCAGTGGGTGCCACCTTACAGGTGAGGCAGCCATAGGTCAGGCCAGGCCTGCCCGACCCCAAAGCCGCGCTCTGACCCCAGACGACATGCAGGCCTGGCCTGCTGGTGACCGACTGACGCCCCTTCCAAAGCCCCTTCTGGTTTCCCTTCCCAAATGGCAAAGATGGGGTACAAGATGGCCATTGCTGTGCAGGGGGTGCCGTTAGGCAGGGCAGCAGTCCCCTCAGTGAGCAGATTGTTCCCCCATATACTGTCATTCCCGCTGTTTGCCCAAGAGGTCATGAGGAAGAGTGGCCGGGGCATGAGCACCCAAATTACCAGGTGGATGGCCAGGGGCCAGGGGTCAGGGGTGCAGATGTGCTGGCCGAGGAAGGCAGGGCTTTTGGCCATTTGGGCAGGACCCTCCTGTCCTGTTTCTCTGCTGCCCGGGGGCAGAGGAGTCACCAGGCAGGGGAAGGAAGGAGACAGCGTGGGCTGGGGGGGCACATGCCAGGCCTCAGTTTCACGCTCAGCAGCTGTGCAAGGTGGGGCCTTGCTCTGCCTCTTTCACTCCTTGGTTCTTCCTTCATCGGATATTTGTGAGCAACCCATCAGGGCCCAGGCAAGCGGCCCCACCTGTGGGGGAATCCCAGACCTGGGGAGAGGGGGGGACGTCGAGGAACCCATCACAGTGGCTGGGAAGGGGCAGCGCTCTGAGGCCATGGACTTGTGTGGACTCAGCCAGGGAGGGGCCTGGGTCCAGCCCACACTGGGTGCCCCTTGCGCTCTGTCCCCACGGCCAGTGGCCGGTGCCCCCTCCTCAGGGCCCGTGTCCTCCTCTGAGGGGCAGGGCCTTCTCCTGCAGAAGGGAGAGCAGCGAATGTCCATCCTGACCCCATCCCACACATGGGGGCCAACAGGGCCAAAGAGGGCTGGGACCTCCTTCCCTGGAGATTTAAGGAAGAGCGCGGCATTGCCGGGGGACAGGACTTTAAATAGAGAAACGTTCAGAAGGGCTGGGGTTCGGGGGGCATTGGCTTCACCTGCTGAGTGGGGCAGGCCCGAGGCGGACACGTGGGCTCCAAGGAGGCCAGAAGCCACTTCCAGGGTCGGGAGTGGGAGAGGATGGGTCTCCCACCCCACGGCCGGAAGAGAGAGGCCCGAGATGCGGCAGTGGGGGCGAGCTTCAGCAAGAGGGGCTGACCAGGCCGCACTGTCCTGGTTTGCCAAGGCTGCTCTGACAAATTCTCCACGCTGGTGGCTTCAACAACAAGGACTTGTCCTCTCCAGGTCCCGGAGACAAGGAGTTCAAACACCAAGATCTTGGCACATCAAGGTCTCGAAAGGCCGGGCTCCCTCCCAAGGCTGGGCATCCTGGCACCAACTTCTGTGGCCCCTGGGGTCCCCAGCCAGTGCCTCTGCCTCCCATACATGGCCATCCATCGTCCCTCTCGCCCTGTGTCAGATCCTCCCATCACACTCTGACTTCCCGGCTTTTCCTGACCATGTCTGCGTTCCTCCTCTCCTTCCAAGACCTCCCGTCACACGGACCCAGGCCCAACCCAGTCATTCCGGCCTCATCCAATAGGATCTCTGAAGGTCTCCACTCACAAATGAGTCCTCGATTAATTAATGCATCATCTTGAAAGGCCCTTGTGGTAGTTTAAAGCTGTTCTGCTGTGCCCCAGATAAGGCCGTGTTTTTAACCCTCTCCTGTGGGTACAGACCTGTTGTGGGTGGGACCTTTTGATTAGGTTGTTTCCATGGAGATGTGACCATCCCATTCAAGTGGGTTTTTAAATTCCCTTTTTGGAGTCTTTATAAGAGGATAAAACTCATATAGATGCTAAGAGATGAAATTAAGAGACACTTAGTGAGAAAGCCCTGGAGAAGCTGAAGAGAGGAGGGCCACTGAAGCCAGGAGCTGAAAACAACAAAAGCCAGGAGCGAAGGCCCAGCAGACACTGACCATGCACCTTCCCACGTGACAGAGGTATCGTCCTGTTGATGCCTTGAGTTGGACATTTTCATGGCCTTAGAACCGTAAATTATAAGCTAATAAATCCCCATTGTAAAAGCCAACACATTTCTGGTATATTGCATTCCAGCAGCTTAAGAAACCTGAAACAGATTTTGGTATTGAGAAGTGGGGTGCTGCCTGAGTTTTGCAAATACCAAAAACACTGGAATGGCTTTATAAATGGATAAGGGGAAGGTTCTGGAAGAATCGTGAGAAGCTTGTTAGAAAAGGCCTAGATTGCTTTGAAGAGACTGTTGGTAGAAACATGGACCGCTAAAAGCCTTCCAATGAGGCCTCAGACAGAAATGTTGAATGTGTCTTCACAACTGGAAGAAAGATGATCCGTGTTTAAAGTGGAGAGAATTTGGCAAAACTGAGTCCTGGTGCTGGATGGAAGGAAGAATTTGAACGCAGTAAAGCTGGATATGCGGTTGAAGTGATTTCCAAACTGAATGTGGGAAGTGGCAGCCTGGCTTCTTCTCCTTGCAGCTTGATAAATGTGATAGGAAGGGGTACAAAGAAACCAGAAACTGATGGTTTGGAAAATTCTGAGTTTCTGGAAGGTGCGCTCCGTAGGAGGTTTTAACCAGGCAGGATTTGTGGAAAGTCCTGCTCTGTGAACGGTTGCAAACCCCTGTGTACATGCAAAACCCACGAGTTGCGGCGAGATCTGCATGAACAGAACCACTGCCAGCCCAGACTGAAAGGGACAGAAAAGGGGTCAGTCCTGTAAGACACCTTTGTGGGGGCATGATTCAGTCCCCAACAAACCCCGAATGGCCCCCCATTTCCTCTGAACTGAGGACAGAGCCCCCGACTTCCCCCAGGACCCTGCCTGAGGCCCTCCCCCAGCCCCCGGCCTGTGCAGCTCCTTCTCTCCCCATAGGCCACCCCTGCCCGCTCCAGGCACTCAGGGCCCCTCGCACATTACAGGATCCCTGCTTGGCATCCTCCTCCCTGTCTGCTCCTCCCGCCCTCAGCTCAGTGGCCTGTCCTGCAAAGACCCCTTCAGCTGACCCTGGGTTCAGCCGCCCAGCACCCCTGGGGGCCCTTCAGCGTCTGCAGCAGGGGTTGAAGGGCAGGAAGGGGTGTTTACAATTTCCTCACCTTCTAAATGAATATGAAATTTATCAAAGTTAACATTGAAGCTGCACATTCAAAAAGCCAAGTTCCCTTCAGCTTTTGTGTTCAAATTACAAATCTTATGATGTTATTTGCAAAACTAGCTGTTGTTGCATAAGAAAAATTTATTTGTCCTTAGTTTCTGAGTCATTCAAAAGGAACTGATTAAACTCCTATAAATAATTAGCCGACTTCACAAACCTAATTAATGAAGCTTTTAAATTGTATTATGAATTTAACATTTTTCATTTGTTTTTCTTCAAGAACTTCAAATGCCCATCAGGGGGTTCTTACAGACACAACATGAAAACTTTCTTTAGCATTTAAACAGCTCCGTGAACACTAATAAAGAAAATTATAACTGTCACTAATACTGTTTATAAACTTCATCAGATTGTATTTAAGATCACCAGATGCTCCTAGCGTTGCCTTTTTAAACAGACCTGGTCATGTCAGGCTCCTGCTCACTCTGGCCTCAGCTTCCTTTCTGGCTCAGCGTGAAACCCAAAGCCCCTCCAAAGTCCCAGACCAGCACGGCTCCCCACTCCCTCCTCGCTCTGCACTCACCGGACACTTGTGCCTCTGAGCATTTGCACTGGCTGCTCCCTCTGCCTGGGATGCTTTTCCCCTGATGTCTGCTGGACTCAGCCCTAGTCCCTCGGGCTCTGCAGCCAGGTCTTCCTGACAACCTGAGTTAACGCACAGATCCCCTACTGCTCTCCCTCAGCCCTGATCCCCACACTTCCCGGAAAATGGATAACACAGCATCTGTCCACTGTCTGTCCCTTCCCGAGAAGGTCGGTCTCCTGGGGGAGGGGGACAGAGCCTCTGTCCCAGGGCAGGTAGGAGAGTGTTGGGAATATGAGAGCTATCAGGAAGTATTGATCGGATAATGATCGATTGATTGATTGATTCAGTCGCTCAATCAACCACTCAGTCAATGACACTGACAAAGATGCTCCATATCCTTGGGGCCTTAACCCCATGAGTGCTCTTCTCCGCATCGTCTCTGCTTGTCCCTTTCTACCCCTGACATAGAACGTCACCTGCCCAATGAGGGGGCAGAGCCACCCTTGCAGGCAGCCTGGGGTCGCTGTGGCCAAATCCCAGGAGCCTGACCGTGGTGTTAGTGGTCAGAGGCACAAGCCCAGCCCTGTCCTGGGGACCCCTGACCACCCTCTTGGGGGCCCAAGTCTGCAGCCTGGTTGGCTCTGGCACAGCTTAGGGCTCACCCTCCTTCACAGGTGCCTCGGCCACCAGGCTAAGGTGGCTTGAACGGCACCAGGTGCCCCGGGTCAGCCTGGCCTCGGGCTCTGCTCGCCCGCCTCCCGATCACCCCACGCACCTTGGTGCTTGTACACGCGTCTGGGGGGTGGTCTGTCTCCTCCATTTGGCTGGCTGGGAAAGCGCCGATCGGGACCCCAAATGCCAGTCCCACCCTCTGGGTCTGGAAAATGGCTCACGGTGGGGCTGTGTCTGGGGCAAGTCCAAGACCCGCTAGTCAGGGGGCCACGGAGCTGAGCCACCCACGCCTGGCTCCACCGGGAGGGACGTGGGCTTCCACTGACAGTCACCGGGAATCTGGTTGATTATTAAAAATAGGGGAGCCTGGAAAACCAGAAGTCTCTCAGGCCCTAACATGATGAAGCCAGGAGGCAGGGTTGGAGGGGTGGAGGGTGGGGATGGGGTGTTCCTGGGGCACTGGTGCAGCCCGACTCTGCCTGGGGTGGGGATCCGCCCAAGATCCCTGGAATGCCCTTCAAAGGAAACTGGCTTTCCTCAAATGTGGATGCAGCCAGCTTGGTCCTGGGACCCCAGGGCAGGTCTGAGGCGCTGGAGGAGCTGGGGAGCCTCCCTGCCAGGCTGACAGCACCCCTTCTTTAGCCCCCAAATCTTGGCCAATCACTGCTTGGAAGGGGGCCTCTCCTAGCCCTGCAGGTGGACAAGGAGGGCTGGGGGCCGTGGGTCAGTGTGTCGTACGGAACCCAGTCCCATAAATTCTTCCCATCCCAGCATCAGGGGGCTGCGTGCTCCCCTGGGGTACCGTGCCCCAGGCTAGGCCTTTGTCTCCCTGTGCTGCTGCCTCTTACCTGGAGCACAAGCCCGCCTGGCCCCGCTACCTGTCCACACCTGCTACCTATCTAAGCGCCCCTTTCATTTCTGAGTTGCTAACCGCAGATTCAAGTGAAAAGAACTCGAGAGGCAAAATCTCCTTTTTCAGGGATGCCTATCTCCCAGCACCCCCTTCCCCAGCTCATCTCTGAGCCCAGCCAGGTGAGGGGGAGGGGAAGGTGAGGGGCAGGCAGGCCGATGGGGGAGTCAGGGTGGTGCCCGGGGCTCTGGTGGCCTCAAGGGACGTACCCACCTGCCGCCTTTCTGGACCCCAAGTGGTTCCATCCTGGGGGTCCCGGAGAGATGGTGCTCCCCAATAATGCAGAGGAATCACCAGTGCTGAAGGCGTCCCTTTCCTTGGACTTATCTGGGGGAGAGGGGCTGCGTCTTAGTTCCCTTAGGGCCACTGTGGCACTGGGTGGCTTAAAACAACAGAAACGTATTCTCTTGTTCCGGAGCCTGGAATTCCCAAATCCAGGTGTGAGCTGGGGCCGTGCTCCCTCGGAGGGTCCCAGGGAGGCTCCTTCCTGCCCCTTCCGGCTTTGGGGGCCATCCTGGTGCTCCCTGGCTTGCGGCTTCCTCGCTCCAGTCCCCACCTCCGTCGTCACATGGCCTCCCCTTCTCCGTCCCTCCCCTCCTTCTGAAGACACCCATCGTCGATTCCATCTGCAAAGACCCTATTTCCAAATAAGGCCACGGTCACAGGTATGGTGGCCAGGACCTGAGCGTTTCTTTTTGTGGGACACAGCTGACCCTCTCCTGCATGTCTCTGCAGGCACCGCCTCGGCAAGAGGTGCTCGGGCAGTGCCAGCCGGTGCAGGGCCATGGCACTGTCTCACCTCAAATCCTCGCAGTCACTGTGGTGTCAGCACTTCTCGTCGCCCTTTGTGGGCCCTGAAGCCCAGAGAGGTGGTCTGGCCTGCACCAGCACCCGCAGCTAGCGGGGGGCAGAGCAGGCCTCCCAGCCCCGCTCGGTGTCACCGCACCGGCCGGCCACGTGCAGGAAGGCCAGGCGAGGCAGCCTTCCTGGGGAAATAGCTTTTGGGCCACACAGCTACAGAGAGTACCTGGCCCTGGGGAACCCCCATCTGGCTCCCCACTGCAGTCACAAGTGCACGGGGATCCCCCAGACTCGGGGAAGCACCCCCAGCCCCTGCCCCAGGGCTGCGTCATCCCGGGGAGCCCCCTTCAAGGTCACCGTCTCCATTCGTGGGGGCTGCTGTGACCGCAGGGTGCCTTGAGCCCCAGGGCAGATTGGCGCAGGGCTTGGAGACTGGGTCCACCATCAAGTGCGCACAGGCCCCCCCTTCTCCTGTGCCTTCCGCCTCCGTCAAGGGGTCACTGGCCCCCTGCCCTCTTCTGTGACTCAAGCCTCCTTGTCTGAATCCCCTCTGTCGGTGAGGCCTCCAGCCATGCTCCAGCGTGGCCTCCTCTTTACAGGATCTTCAGAGATCCCCCATACAGGTGAGCCCACACCTTACCCCATCATGCCTTCAAAGGCTCTATTTACAGCTGGAATCACACCCACCCACAGGACTGGGGCTTGGGACTGCAAAGTGGCTTTGTGGGGGGCACAACTCGTTCCACCACAGCCACCCACCCCCTGTGCCAGGGCTGGGCATGGGACCTGTGAGAAGAAGGGGCAGAAGGCAGCGGGCAGGGACTTCCTCTCCTCATAAAGAGCCTCGTGGGGAGAGAGCTGCTGGTCCCTCCTTCCTGCCCAGGGTCTGGTGAAAGGGCAGGGAGTTGCAGCCCTTTTGGACCCAGGAGGGAGAGACCCTGAGATCCCCATGGGGGCCAACTCAGAGTCCCACTGTTGCTGGGCTCCGGCACTGGCCTGAGTATTCCTGAGATGAGGCCTCTGCTTACCGCTGTGGGGACACTGGTGGTGCTGCAATGTGCCTGCAGCATCCGGTCCCCTTGCTGGCCCACCACTCTCCCTGTACACTTGTTTATGTCACCCATTTGATCTTAGAGCAACAGACACTCAGCTCGCCCCAGCTAAAGCCCCCATTCCTAAGCCAAGTGGGTCCACGTGAGTGAGCATCAGAGCGGGCTCTCATGGCAGAACCCCCAGGTGCCAGCTTGTCTCCACAACCTGGTCGGCCACCTTCTCCTTCTAGAACTCTCCCAAACCCCGACCTCCAAGGGGCACGTGGTTCTCCTGCCACCTCCCTGGACATCCTGCTTGTGCCATTGGATTATCCTCTGCCCAGCAGCCCCAGCCCACCTTCACCCTCCCACCTGCTCCCCAACATTTCCAACATTCACACACACTCTGTACCCACCCAGCAGCCACAGCCCCATCCCACCTGACTAATATTTCCAAGGTTCTTCCATGTTGCAGCAGGTTTCAGAACTTTATTCCTTCTTATGGCCAAGTAAGGTTCCATTGTACAGCTACACCGCATTCCATTTATCCATCACCTGTCGATGGACACTTGGGTTGCTCCTGCCTTTTGGCTGCCATATCTGTTTACTCTCTGTTTTGATTTCTTTCAGGATATACCTAGGAGTGGGATTGCCAGATCATATGATAATTCTATGCTTAACCCTCTGAACAACCACCAAACTGCTTTCCACAGTGGCTGCACCATTTTACATTCCCAGCAGAAATGCATGAGGGTTCCTATTTCTCCACGTCCTCGCCAATACTTGTTATTTTCCATTTTTTAAATATCAGGCAGGCTGTTTCTTACGAAGCATAGAAATCATCCTCTGCATCCTCAGCATCTGTACAGCATTTAATAATTTGGAAAGTTCTTCAGCAGTGCTGTGACGTGGTTCTGTTGCTATTATCCCATTTGCCGGTGAGGAAATGGGGGAACACAGACATCGGGGAAGGGGCTCACGGCTGGGACTCTGTCGAGGAGCCGGAATTCAAGGCAGAATTCCCTGGCTGTGCCAGCCCCTACGCCCGGAGCAGAACGAGCCTGGACCAACCATCAGGAAGGTTCCCCAACGCAGAGCTGGGTTCCAGTCCCGGTTTCTTCCAGACGGGGGCCATACCTACCCCACCCCGTCGTCCCTGGGCTCCCGCTCCCGCACCTCTGCATTCATCGCCTGCTCACCTGCCTGCCTCCGCCGTCGGACTGGGAGCTCCTGGGGGTGTGTCCCTTCTCCCCCCACCCCCCTCTACCTCCAGCACCCAGCATGGCTCTGGCCCAAACTAGGAGTTCAGCACATTTCTGGTGAAAGGAGGAAGGAGCTCACATTCACAAACATCATCATCGTCGTCATCCTGACCCCCACTTTCCAGGTGAGGAGACTGAGGCCCAGAGAGCCGGGTGCAGGGCCCCAGAGGGGCAGACATATCCAGCTGCTGCTGTCCCCTCACATCACCCCCTCTCCTCGCCGAAGGCGGCTTCCCACTTCATCCTCGCTTTCTCCATCTGAGCAGGAGGGGCAGGCCTCACACTCTGAGGGCACTGCTCTGTCTGGTGCAGTGAATCAGCATAGATTAGACACCTACAGTGTGCACCCGCTGTGGGGGGAAGCAGTGAGTAACAGAGCTCCTGCCTTGATCAGCTCAGAGACAGACAATGAGCAGAACCCTGGACAAGGACACAGTGCATTTGTCCAAGATTCTGAGTCTGTCAGTCCAACACTCTTCCATGTTAAGGTTCTGTAGCAATTCCTCCTTATTGAGCACCTCCTGTATGCCATCCTGTATGGCCTTACTTGGTTCTCCACGTAAATTTTCATATTCAATCTGTCCTCTGTGAGATGGGTTCTCCTGGAGGTGGGACAGAGTCCCGAGGTGGCAAGATGGGGAGCAGGGAGCTGGGCTGGGAGCTCAGGCTATGCCCAGCCCCCGGCAAGATGAAGAGTTTGTAATAAAAGACCTCAGGACCCCCTAGCTCCCAAATGCCATGATTCTGTGAGCCTCAGCTCCTCTGTAGCCATTGTTTTAAGGGTCTATGCCTCTCGAGTTCTTTGTCCTGAGACCCCAGGCTCCTCCTGTCATTTGAAGTGTCCACTTGCATGGGCCCAGGGCTGGGGCAGCAGCCGCATGCACCCCCACCCCGCAGTCTCCAGGGCTAGCCTTTCCCTGCTCCGAGCCCCTGGGATGTCACTCCTGACTGGGAGCCTCTGGAGTGGCTGAGCCTCGATTAATTGTTTATAAAGCACTTAGACACTCTCAGGCGACAAGAGCCGTGTTACAGCAACATTATTTCATTACCGTCCCGTGGAGACGGGGCCATCAGCCAGGGTCTGAAAACATGAATTGGAGCCAGCGGCTGAGGCCTCAGCCGGCAGGGAGCAGCCCCCTGGGGCTGTGGGCAAGTCACTTAGCTCTTTTCAGAGCCCCTGAGCCCCGAGACCCTCCCGAGAGCTGAGAGAGCACAGGGGGCCCAGCCCACCCCCACCCCAGCCCTGCTCGCTGGGGCCCCAGGATGCCACTGGCCCCTGTTCCCCCTTTGTCTGCAGGGGCTCGGAGAGTGAGGGAGGGCAAGCTGCTCCACCATGGCCACCAGATCGTCTTCCAACAGGGGCCACCTCACGGCTGTGTAGGATGCCAAGGGGCTTTGCAAACAAGGAAGTGGCATCATGAGTTTCCTTCTGAGCTACATGAACCTGCTCACTTGATCCACAGTTGTGATACATCAATTCTTTGTTCATTGTTCGTTCACTCATTCTTCATTCATTCATCCACTCATTCATTCTTTCACTCATTCATCCGTCCATTCGTTTAACTCTTCATTCATTCGTACAATTGTCCATTCACTCATATTTGCTCATTCATCCATTCATTCGCTCACTTATCCTTTCATTCATTCATCCATCCATCCATTCATCCATTCACTCAATTATTCATTCATTCAATTGTTCATTCATTCATTTTTATGCTCATTCCTTCCTTCCCTTGTTCCTTCATCCATCCATCCATCCATCCATCCATTCCATTCTTCATTCATTCCTTCCTTCATTCATTCCTTCTTTCCTTTATTCATCCATCTACCCACACATGTTGCGGGTGCTTCTTAGGGGCCAGTCTTGCTTGAGTCCTCGGTGACACCAAGATGAATGAGTGCGAGTCCTGTCCTCCAGGAACCAGTTGTTCAGGAAGCTAAACCCACAACAATAACGTAGTCTCCTGTGGCAAGTGCCCGGATGGAGGGTGTGGGGGGGACAGCCTCACCCCACCTGGCAAGGGCAGGAAAGCCTCCCAGAGGTGGATGTGAGGCCCGAGTGCTCGGAAGAGGGGGGTTGGTCACTGGAGGGGGCAGTGCTTCCAGCAGAAGGGGTGGCAGGGCCCAGGCCCGGGAGAAAGGGCAGGGGCCGGTCTCAGTGTCCCCACATCATCCAGCTTGTGACACGGGGCTGGGGGTGCCCTCTCCACTGGCAGGTAAGCCTGATGTCCCTTGGAAAGGCCTCTCCTGTCCATACCACAGCCCCCATGGGGCGCCCCACCTTTCTCTCCCCTGAAAGCTCTGCCTCCTCCGCATTCTCAGCTGAGGCACCGAGGCAAGCCCACCACCCTGTCCAGAGAGGAGCCGCAGAGGGAGGACGGGGCCAGGCGATGCTTAGCCACCTCCCCCAGCCCCCAGCCCTCCCGCCCTCCTCCCTGGGCCTCGGGGGAAGCAAAGCACTTATGTCCATTCTTCTGGCACAGCCCCTCTCTCCCCCCCAGTCCTCTGCAGCTCCAGAGCCCCCATGTACTCCCCCTTCTCTCCACCTCCTAAGGGATGTCAGGAGCCCTCCCACCCTCGCTCCTTCTCCCAGCCCTGGTGGTCCTGCCCGTGGGGGCTGTGGCATGGGCCAGGGGCCATCCTTCTGCTGGGGACGCCCCTTCAGCCTTGCCGCTGTCCCTGCGGCTCTCACTCGGGAAGGAGGCGCAGTTACCCCCTTCCAGGGGAGGACACGCCCCACAGCTGCAGAGCTGGTAGGGGTCTCCCTGGCCCCGCATCCCACCGCCCCCCCTCTCCGTGTCCTGCTCGGAGGGTGTGTTCCTTCCGCCCTTGGGGGGGGGTGGGGTGGGAGCTCGCCAGGGGCACAGAGAGCTGGCTCTTGGTCCCTGGTGGGGAATGGCATGCTTCGGGGTCCCTGCCCCTGCCCTGGGACCCTCAGTCCCCTTGGGAATAAGACCCCTTGGATCAATATCCCTCACGAGGATGACGCTGGGGTCTGGGGAGGGTCTCTCCAGCCCTGAGCAGGGCTCGTGATGACGTTGCCAGGGAAGCAGCTTCTGCACGAGCATTGTCGTCACCCCAGATGGGGTCCCCAGTGCCCAGTGCCCAGCACAGAGCATGGCCCGTCCACTGTGTGGGCCTGAGCACCTGCACCCTGCCCCACTGGGGTTCCTGCCTCGCCCGGTCTGCAGCCACCTGCTCCCCTGAGCCGGAAGCGCTGGGGTGACTCATGACTTTCCCCATGGATGGGCTGACGGCCAGCTGACCCCACTTGCAGGGTCCCATCCCGGCCTCACGGAAGGTGATGGAGATCCTGTAACTGCCACCATTAAGCTCCGGCCCTGCTCCAGGCACGAGGCCGAGGTCAATATGAGTCATTTGCTAAATGTAAATCGAAAAGTGGACAGTTCAGATTACTGCCACGTGTCAGGAAGCCTGATGGAGGGAGAGCCCGTGGAAGGGAGGCAGTGTGGGCAGCCTGAGGGTCCTGCAGGCACAAGGGCCTGTACCCTCGGTCTTCCAGGGTGGGGTTCCTGGGTGGTGGGGGACGCTGAGGCCACACCAGGGGCCAGGGCAGGGGCAGGTGCAGGCAGCTCAGAGGATGACAAAATGGTGCCAGGGGACAGCGTGAGCCCTGGAGCCCTCCGCAGGGACGCCAAGGCCCTCGGGCAGGAGCGGCTGGCCCAGGGGCAGTGGGACTCACCCCTCTCCATGCTGCCCTGGGCTCTGCCCTCTTGCCTGTCTTGCAGGGATGCTTTGAGGTGCACCGTCTTCTGCGTCATGGAGGCAGATAGCTCATTCGAGTGCCCCTTTCCACGAGGAAAAGAGAGGAGGGGCCTCAGCAGTGTGTCCTCAGGGCTAGTGTCACCCCCGGCCACCGCGCATCTCTGCCAGGCCCTGCACGGGCAGCCGCCACTGTCCCCCAGATGTGCTGAGCAGGAGCTCTGGGCCAGGCTGCTCGCCACAAGTACACCCTCATGGCGGGACTGTTATCCTTTGAAAGATGAGGAAACTGAGGCACAGAGAACCAACGTGACTGGCCTCTGATTGGGAGAGCCAAGGTGCAGGCCAGGCTGTGTGAGCCCCCTTCTCGCCCCCACCCCCGAGGGTCTGGCCCAGCAGCAATCCTCGCCCCTCACCCCACCCTGCCTCCCCCCACCAAGCTATCACGCCATGAAGACTCGCGTCTTTGACGATGACTACCAGCCATCTCCTGACGCCCCCACTTCCAGCTGCCCCCACGTCTCTGCTCCTGGTGACCTGCCTGGAGCACCATCCCTGCCCACCACCAACCATTCACCTCTGCTCTCTCTCGGACCCGTGCCGGCCAGGCTGTCAGCCCTGCCGCTCGGCCGAAACTGCCCTGGTCAAGGTCTCCCGGGGCCAGCAGCAGATTCACGGGCCTTGCCAACTCCTCCCGGCCTGGGGGCTCACTCGCTCCAGCCCCCACCCCTGGGACTCTGCCAGGCTCCTCCTCTCCCCCACTTCTCAAACATCTCAGGGTGCAGTGGGGACCTGAATCACTCTCTTAGCTTTAACACTTCTCCACGTCCCGATCCCGGTTCACACGCCTCCCAAATTTATCATCCCCATGGCCTGGTCTCGTAGGTGTCGGAAACTTCCTATGTCCCAAAACTGCTCCTTGTTATTCCTAAACTTGACAAACAGCTCTGATTCTAGAAAATTCTTGCTTTTTCAGTGCCCAAGTCTGGGTCCCTCTGGGTCGTCTCTAATACTCTGCATCATAGTGAGGGTGTCGGTGCCATTTATTGTCATTCAGCCTGTGCCCAGTGCATACAGCAAAGGACCCCCCCATGGGCCCTGGCTCTACACGCTCTTCTCATTTGGTCCTACAATTAGTCAGAGGCAGGGGACAATTTGATCCCCATAGATAGAGGAAGAAACAGAGGGTCAGAGAAGTCAGGTCCCAGGTAATGCCAAGGCCTGCTCAGGGCAGGGGAAGGGGGAATGAGTACAGGGGATGCAGGGTGTGAGGGCTGTGGGGGACGGGCCTCAGATCTCCACGCTCGGTGATGCAGCAGACTGGAGGCATTTGTTCACTCATTGCTGCACCCAGGTCACTCACTCATCCCTGCACTCAGGTCACTCACTCATTCCATTCACTCATTGCTGCACTCAGGTCATTCACTGCTTCCTGCACTCAGGTCATTCACTCATTCTGTTCACTCATTCCTTCACTCATTCCATTCATTCATTCCTGCACTCATGTCATTCACTACTTCCTGCACTCAGGTCATTCACTGCTTCCTGCATTTGGGTCATTCACTCATTCCTGCACTCACCCAGGCAACAAGCATTTGCCAAAACCTCTGTGTGCTAAGTGTCTACTGAACACCTACGTGCCAGGCACAGGGTTGACGATGGAGAAGTCAGGGTCCTTGCCCTCAGGGAGCCCATAGCCTACTTGGGTGACAGCCCATTGAGCAAATATTGCCACGCGGTGTGATTGAAGCAGTGGTAAATGGCGTTCCCCATACAGAAGTTTTGGTGCAGGGGTGATTTCCTACACCTGGTGGTGGGGGGTGGTCTTTGCAGCACTGGGAACTTACCTTTTAAAGATGTTTGAAGATATCCAGAGCTGACAGTGGGAAGTTTAGGTCTCATACAGAAACACAGATGGGGATAGTTGGGGTCAAAATAGAAGTTTCCAGACCCATTTACTGACCGGCCGCCACAAACTGCACCAGTTGCCACATCAGCACCTGTGCCTCCTGGTGCTGAGCCAGTAACCATCCCAGAATGCCCTAAGGGCCTGAGGTGCTGGGGCCCTGACATCCCCCCACCGCACCCCCAGCCTCGGCCCAGCTCACAGTGGGTGCTCAGGACACCCCGATTTCTTGGAGACCCTCAGGTGCTGCCTGAGCTAAAAGTCACCACAAGTCACCCAGCCAAACCCACCACTTCACAAAGCAGGACTTTTTTTCCTAAGAAACTTTTGTTCTCTTTAACTAACATGATAGAAGAGTTTTTGGATGGGGCACTCGTGCTCACGGACGCCCACTCGTCCAGCTTGCAGACAAGGTGAGTGTCCCATCAGGCGTCCTCAGCCAGCCCCGCTCTCCTGCAGAGATGCCGCTTCCACGGCCCAGGGCTCTGGCGAGAGGGCGGCTCCAGGGGCCTCGACTTGCACCTGAGGTGGACTGTGCCTGCATGGATGGAGCAGTGTGCTGCCCGTGCATCCCCGTGGGTCCCTGTGCTCGAAGACGACAGTGAGCCTGGGCACGGCAGGGCCTGGCCGGCAGGAAGGGGTCCACATCCCTGGCCCTGAGCCCCCGCCGGGCCCACCATCCTCTGTTCTCAGCTCTGAAATGGAGCCCGTCCTGCCCTCCTTCCTGAGGCATGTGACAGACAGACAGACGCCATCCATGGGCCAGGGCCGGGACCACCCACGAGGTGCTGGTGAGCTGTCGGAAACGCTGGCATGGAGATACCAACCAGTCCAGGGAGGGTGGTTTCACAATACCAGCAAATTCTATGAAAAATGAAATCCTGAGATTGATCAAAAAAAGAAAAAAAGAAAAAAAAATCCATGACTATGTGAGGATTTCTAACACTCAACTCTTTGCTGTTGTCATCGTCTTTTACTGTGAAATACAACGAACACTCAGAGAAGGGCACCGGATGTAGATTTGCAGGTGACAGCATCTATGGAGGGGACCCCCTTCAGGCTCCCCCATGGCCCTGCTGCCCTGCACCCTATATCCAGCTCTCCCCTCTTTGCAGGCAGTGGATGGGGCCTGCCACCTGCCCAGCAGGGACAGCAGCTCAGAAAGACTCTGGCAGCTTCTCGGGCTAAGAGGCGGGAGTTTCCTTGACGAGCCCATCTCTCTTCTGAGCGTTGTTTGTCCATTCGCCACTTGGCCCCAAAGATGTTTTCAGGCCAGTTCCAGGCGGGGTCCAGGGTAACGAGGCTGGAGAAGGACCCAGGAACCAGTTCCCCTGCCAGCGTCCTGCAGACGATGGGGGGTCGGCTGAGGGCCCCTGCGGCTGAGGCTCCATCTCGAGGCCCAGCTCGTGCTGGGAAAGGACTGGGGGGCAGGTGTGAGACAGGAAACTGAGGCAGATGTTCCAGGTGCAAGCCCAGAGACGGAGGAACATGGCACCCCACAGCGCTGGTGTCCCTTTGGCCGTGGACGAGGAGCCGAGGCCGGGCTGGGGACTCAAGCCACAGGAGGATGCTCAGCTACCCTCGGGGTCGTGCAGCCTGGCCTTGTCCTCCCAGCCCTCCCCCACCCATGCTGTCCTGCGATGCTGGCCCTGCCCTCCATGATGGGCTCACAAGTGTCTTCCCTGACCTGTGTCTGGCCAGGGCTGGACCTGGGTCGGCCTGGGGGAGACACTGCCCCACATGGGGGCCAGAGCAGGAGGCTGGGACAGCAGCTGGCCTCGTGGCCCAGCGACACCCGGGAGCAGTTGGGCCTCTCCACCGGCAGCTGGACACACCTCCCGGCCGGCCTGGGACAATAATTAAGACTCAGGTTTCCATCGGCGAGCTTTATTGCCGGGAGGGGTTGTAAATCAATAGACAACATTTTTATTGCAGAATGAAAATTAATTATTCAGCGTTGAACATGTTTTCGTTCACTTAACCGCCAGCGGGGGCAGCTCGACTCTGGGGTGGCCAGACGGCCCGAGCCAGGACGGCCATAGAAATGGCCCTTGCCAGGCCCTGGGCCCAGAGGGGAGACTGAGGCCTGGAGAGGGGCTGGGTCTGCCTGGGGTCACACAGTGAGGAAGGGACCCCAGGCCCCCAGCCGTGTGCCGACTGAGCTCGAAACCAGCCCCCTCAGTCCTTGGAGGACTCTCGGGGGGTGTGCAGCCAAAGCCAAGGGCCTCCTGCAGCTCCTGCCCCCGGGCACTGTGCTTCTAGGGTCACACGGCCCCTTCTCCCGGCTGTGGGCTGCGGCTCGGCCGCCAGGTCAGGCTGGGAGCCCCGTGGGGGAGGGGGCACCACGCCCTGTGCCTGCCTGACTCCTCCCTGGGAAGTGGGGTGCAGCCCGGAGGGCTTAGTGGGGACTGGGGCCTGGACGGTCAGCAACCACTCAAGGGCTCTCAGCACCCCGTCTTGTGTAGCCCCACCCCAAACCAAGCCCCCTAACTGCCCTGGGGAAGAAACACACTGAAAAACCAAAGGAATGATTGATGAAGTCAACATGAAATCACTGGCAGTTAAGCCCCGGGTGCCACCCTCCGAGGGGCAGCGGCAAGTGAAGGGGCCCCTGCCGCTCCCACACGACTTGTTGATTCATTTGGCCCCAATTCCCAGAGCGGGAGGGCTGAGGGCTGAGGGCTGAGGGCACGGACAGCTGGGGGAGGTGGGCTTCACCTCCAGGGCAGGTGAGGGGCTTGGCTCCGAGGGGCACCCCAGCTCACTCCGCTGCTGGGGGAGAGGGTTGGGACGAGGACCGTAGCCGGGCCTGGGGCGGGCAGAGGCTCACTGCCGGGTGGACGCATGTGTCCAACAGCCTCGGCTGTCCGGGAAGGAAGGGACGGACCCCCAGCCCCACCCGGAGCCCCCAGGGCTGGCAGCTCCTCCTGGGCCGCGTCCTTGTACCTGCGCCTCCTGGGGACACCGTCTCCCTGTCCCCACGGACCCCCTTGCTGAGGTTCCGTCCGCCTCCCTGGCTCCTTCCTCTCAGCATGTTCCATGCTGGGTTCTTCCCACCTCCATATGCACCCCGGTGAGACCCCCCTTCCCACCTCCTCACTGACTCCCCATGAGAAGGAGCCCTTCCGGCAGCTTCTCCCTGCTTCCGTCCGAGCAGGGGCTGCCCTAGCACCCAGCTGGGTATCGGCACTCGTCTTGGCACCAGAATTCACACACCACCTCCCTGCCCTGTGTCGGGGTGGCCCTGAGCCCCCACTTCCTCGCCTGTAAAACGGGGTGACAGCCCACCGCACCTCCCTCGCAAGGGGGGTGTGTGATCTAACTGTAGAGTGCTCTGAACTCGGGGGGGACGGTCAATGCCCCCGTAGACCCACAGACCTGCACAGAGACGGAGCCCCCGCACTGACAGGGGCTTTAGCTACTGATCCCGCATCCTGGCCAGGTCACCAGGTGGTGCACGATGTTAAAACGGGGAAACGTTTGCAGGGGAGAGGGGAGAGTCCTACTTTCTGTAGAAGCAAACCTAAAACTGCTCAAAACAGTAAAGTCTATTTTTTAAAAAGTCCTCAGAAAAGACAATGTCTGTGAGCCCGGGGAAGGCCATTGGGCTTGTGGGCGCTGGGCCGGGGAGCTGAGACGAGCCCCACTTGCTGTCACCGTGACCCCAGCTCCATCCGCTCCGAGCGTCTCCAACACGGAGGTTCACACCCCTCCCCGGAGGCCGCGCTGATGGAATATTGGTGATCACGCGCAGCTAAAAAGAGTGTATTGATCTGGGGGGGAAGAGAGGTCACTTTTTTTTAAGCTCGAACCTATAAAACAGTGAAATCCATAAACCTCAAGTTTCCGTGCTGCGAGTGACCTCCAGCCGCGCAGCCGTCTCCTGGGGCCTGGTCAATAGGGCTCCATTAGGGCAGCCCCCGGCCCCACCCAGCCCCCCACCCAGGTTCTCCGCGCCTCGGCCAATGCTGGCAGTTTAATTCTGCTTCCATTAGTATCACGTTGCCCTCTGATAGTCCACTATTGATCCAGGGACAGCCCCGTCCGAGGGCCTGTGCCCCAATGAGGTCAGCGGGGGACACGATGACAGCTCTGCTAGCCTGGGGGTGGAGGCCGGGAGGAGGGTCCCGGCCATCCTGGGGAGAGGGTCCGGGCCTCAGAGCTGGAGGAGGTCCGGCCATCTCGGTCTGGGGAGAGGGTCCGGTGCCTCCAGAGCTGGTCGTGGGGCCTGCGGAGCCGGGACGGACAGCGTTGGTGCCATCATTAGCCGGGCACCTCGGCCCGGGCTCCACCAGCCAGCACATGGGTAGTTCTGTTCAGCGCTGGGCCCAGCCTCAGGACCCCTGGGGCCCAGCAGGGTGAGGGTCCACACTGGGGGCATCTTTGCCTGCCAAGCCCCAGGCCCGGCCTCAGGACCCCTGTCCGAGGGGGTGAGAAGCCAAGGCTCCTGCTCTTCGTCAGGGCCACGCGGCCGCTACGTGGCAGCTCCCCTCACTCTGCTCTTGCTGGGGGGTGCCCCTTTCCCCTCGGGCCCTGCTAGGGGTTGAATCATGGTCCCCAAAAAGATGTGCTCGTGTCCTAACCCTCTATCCTGTGCTGGTGACCCTACGTGGAAGTGGGGTCTTTAACGACGTGACCAGTTAAGATGAGGCCAAACCGGAGCAAGTGGTCCCATGTGACGGTGCCGTTGGGGAGACACAGCGACACACAGAGGGGAGACCATGTGCCCGGGGGCAGCTGGAGTCCCCAGAGGCTGGAGGGGCCGGGAAGGAGCCCCCCAAAGCCTCCCCGAAGCTCAGTCCTGCCAACGTCTTGGTTTCAGGCTCCTGGCCTCCAGGCCAGCGAGGCAACAACTTTTGGAAGTTCCGGCCACCCGGCTTGCAGCACTCTGCCACGGTAGCCCCAGAAGAGGCCTTGGCCACTGCCGTACTGTCCTGTTCTTGGACCCTGCTGCAAGGAGAGGCTGGGGAAAGGGGTCTTTATTGGGGTGGCCAAGGGCCCAGCTACAAGCCAGAAACTCTGTTTCCGTTAAAGAAGAGAACAGACCCTGAGGACACCATGAAGTTTTCACCACTGCTGGTCGCTAAGAGGCCAAGAGCCGATCAGTCCAAAGAGACGCGGACGGGCCCAGCCACCTGCTTCCCCCGTCAGACGGGGAACAGGTGGGAGCACGGCTGCGAGCCCGAGCCGGCCCCTGGCCCTCTGGAGCCGGCAGTCCCCACTGGAGAGCCAAGAGCCCGTGGGTGATTCCACACACAGGAAGCACCAGCTCAAAGCCTGCTCTCTGCAGCCAGGCCTGGGACGGGCATGGACTCCAGGGTTCCCGAGAAGAGCAAGCTGCCACCGCTTTTCCCAGACCCACAGACATCTTGAAATAAGCAAGACTTTGCCTCCCTCGCAGTTAAAAACCCAGCTTTGACTTTCTGGCAATGCAGGCTATGACTCCCGCAGACGAATCTGGACCCAGCATTGTGCGATTGAGAACATCTTCTTGACCAAAAGTGGGAAGCGAAATGAAACGAAATAAAGCTTCAGTGGCTGAGGGATTCCAAAAGGAGTCAAGAGGTTGCTCTGGTGGGCACTCTTATGTGCTATATAGATATCCCTTTTTAGGTTTTAGTGTATTCAAATAGCTAGAAGTAAATATCCAAAATTACCAAACCCCAACCCAGTAGCCTTGACTCTTGAAGATTATTGTATAACAATGTCGATTACAAGAGGTGACAGTGATTGTGAAAACCCTGTGGATCGCACTCCCTTTATCCAGTGTATGGATGGATGAGTAGAAAACTGGGGACAAAAAACTAAATGAAAAATAGGGTGGAATGGGGGATGATTTGGGTGTTCTTTTTTACTTTCATTTTTTTATTTTTATTCTGATTCTTTCTGGTGTAAGGAAAATGTTCAAAAATATATTGAGGTGATGAATGCACAAGTATATGATGGTGCTGTGAACAGCTGATCGTACACCATGGATGACTGAATGGTATGTGAATATGTCTCAATAAAACTGAATTTAATTAAAAAAAAAAAAAAAAAAACGAGCTTCAACAATCATCCTGTCCAGAGCGAGCCACGTGGGGTTGGGGAGCAGGGATGAACTGAGGCAGACTTGGCTAACTTCACAAAGCGTCAGAATGTTGGTATTTTCGGCTCCACGATCGGTGACCTGACCTCTGCCTGGTAGTGGGAAAGCCGAGACAGATGACACGTAAGCGAATGAGCTTGGCTGCGGGCCACAAAACTGTAATATGCACACAGGAACGTGCATCACATATCATTTTCATGTGACCCAAGATATGATTCTTCCTTTGTTTTTTTTTTTAGCCATTTAAAAATGTAAAATCCTTTCTTAGATGGAGAGGCCTACAAAAAAGGTAGCTGGCTGGATTCAGCCCACGGGTCGTAGTTTGCTGACTGATCTGAGCAAATGGGAGCTGGGGTGACCCAGCCCAGCCTGGGGTCTCACCGTGCCCAGATCCCGACACCCGGGGTCTGCTCTGGCTGTGTGGGCTGCTCGGGCAGAGCAAAGGCTCTCTGCGGCTTGGGGGTGGATGGAAGGACAAATAAGGGTAGGTGGGAAATTCCAGGGGCCCAGAACTGCAAATAGGGAGGCCTTGGGGCAAAGCAGGGCATGCTCAGGTGGCCGGGAGGACGCACGGCTGCTTCAAGTCGGGGTGACCCGGGTGACCCCTCAGCAGCAGCATCCCACCCTCCCCCAGCCAAGTCCCCGCTCAGCTCGGGGAGCCCTGCTCTTTCCCCGGGCTCTGCCTTCCCACAGCCGTGACACCCCTTCTCCCAGCCTCTCCCTCTCCCTCTGCCCCCCAGGCTCTCCCGCAGCCCCCCGCCTCTCTCTCCATCCCTGGCTGCCCCGCTGAGCCCTCTCAGCTCCGGCTCCAGCCAGAGCCCCGAGAACTGCGTGTTCAGGGAGAGATGGGACGACGGGCCACAGCACACTGGCATCAGGACGCAGGGGTTTTCCAGGACGCTGGGCTTTCAGAGCAAAAACAGGAGCTGTCCCAGGTACACCGGGATGGTCAGTCACCCAAGAGGACACCCCTCAGTCCCCAGGACCCCACCTGGTCCAATTGGCAAGAGTTGGGGTGCCTGAGCGACTGCTGTCTTTAGAAAGAAGCATGTTATGGATGGTCATCTGTGCACCCCACAGATACTACGTGTCAGAGGAGCCAGCCGGTGGCACCCCACAGCTCACAGAGATCCCAGGACACTGCTGAGGGGACAGGACCAGAAAGCAGACCTGCCAGGCCACGCCCGCCCGGCAACAGAGGGTGCCTCGGGGGGATGATGGGGTCGTCTGCGATGCAGACCCGCCGTTCTCCGCCCGGGGGCTGGTGGCACGGGTTTGCCCCCTTCGAGTCCCCCCGCTGCTTCCTCTGAGGCTCCCTGCACGTCCGCCTGCATCTCACACTGCAGCAAAAAATGTATTTGCAAAAGGGAAAGCTGCCCCTACTGACCACACCCCGTGGGCCGGGCACGAGGCTTCCCTTGCACCCGCTGGTCACTCACGTGACAACATCTTCCCAGGGCCGCCAGGAAAGCCCAGCGCTGGCTCAGGAAGCCCCTTCCTCACAGAGACCCCAATGAGGGGGCCGGTGAGGGGCTGAATTTTATCTCCCAAAACACATGCTCCAGTCCCAATCCTGGAACTGTGAATGAGGCCCTGTTTGGAAACAGAGTTCTTGAGGATGGAGTGAGTTGAGCTGAGGGGGTCCCAGGGCAGGCCCTCATCAAATGGCTGGCAGCCTTGTAAGAAAGGAAATGTGGGGGTGCACGCACAGGGGAGGACACTTGAGCAGGCTGCAGGGACGCCACCGCGAGCCAGGGTGCCGGCACCGCCAGACGCCAGACGAGCTGAGAAGGAGCTTCCGAGGGGGAACAGCCCAGCCCTCACCCAGAGTTGGGACATCTGCCCTTGGAAGCCGCCGTCTATGGTACAAGGTTCTTCATCTCCATTTTACAGATGAGAAAACTGAGGCCAACGAGGTGGCCCAAGGTCCCACGGACGCCAGTGCGAAAACCTGCTTGCCCGACCCGGGAGCAGTTCTGGGTCTCCCGTGTTGGAGGAAAAGGAAATCCAATACCTGCCTTTCCCCCCACCCAGGAACTCCAAATCCACAACCCAGGCCCCAGACTTAATGGGAACTCCCCCACCCCAGAGGCGCCACCCTGCGCTAGCTGGCGATGCCCGACCGGACATGCCGTCCGCGTGAAAGCTCCGCCGTCAGCAGGGCGGGCAGCCCGGCACCATTATTGCCAGATGAGCGGCTCCGTTCAGAGGCCGTTTGGGGCCCGGCCACGGACAATGACTCCTGTCAAAAGGTTCACTGAAGCTGAGGGCAATGCTGCCCGAGGCCCCGTGGCCGGCCGCAGCCTGTGTCAGCTCAGGCAGAAACAGAGATTGCAGCGGGGACAATTTTGCTGCTGAAATTCATGCCTTTTGACCCCCAAGCAGAGAGACAATCCAAGGGCTTGTTTCCACTTGTGCCTGAAATGTTGGAAACAGCTGGCTGTGAAGTGGAACCTCATAGCGGCCTTTGGTGGGAAACAAATCATCAACTGCACCGTTGGAGGCCACCGTTGACAAGTTCATTTTGTCATTCCACCACCCTATACTTGGCATCCTCTGGGAGAATTCTATTTTAAAATTTAGTGCTTGGTAGAGCTTTTACTAGAGGAAGTGATAAACTTCCTCCATTCCCTTAAATGTAACCATGATTTATTTTCTCCTTGGCTGCCAGGAAGCTCAGGGGCTAAGAAAAGCTTAGCTGCATCAACAGTGTCAGTCCTTTATAATATGTACATTCTTTTTTACTTTTGTATTGCAGATTCTATTTTGATTCTGCTATTTTTTGTATGTGTCTCATGCTGTAAGTCACTTCAAATCTTTTCTTGAAAGAGTAGGGGGTGTGGATAAAATAAAATAAGAAGCAAAGTGGGGAAACAGGGAAAACACAAGGCTGGGGGCTGGTGCCCTGCTTTCTTGTCCTGACAGCTGATGGGCCATTTGATCGGTGACTCTGTGGGCATGTCAGGTCCAACCGCAATCGCCCTAAGTCAGCACCTGCTATGAGCATCCAAGGTCACTATCCAGGACTACATGGGTCAATTTTGCTGCAGTAACAACAGCCCCCCAGATTTCAGTGGCTTATAGCAACTGGCGTTTATTTCTCACTCATCACCAGAGGTTTGACTGTGTCCTGTGATGTTCCGTTCCAGGAACCCAGCTGAAGGAGCAGGCCCTTCTTGGGACATGGTTTATGTGTGGCAGAGTAAAAGGAGCAAGAGGGCTGGAGAAAGGTGGAGGGGCTCCCAAAGCTGCTGCTGAGACACCTGCCCCCTTGCCACTCAAAAGGTCACAGGGCAACCCAGCAACATTGCGTGTGGACTGCTGCCAGGAAGGCAGAGCGAAGAGCCGGAGGGAAAGATGCCATTCCCACAGATGGACAGACCGTCAAAATGTGGTGCATCCATGCAGTGGAATACTATTCAGCCCTAAAAAGGAATGAAGTCCTGATAGAAGCTACAACACGGATGAACCTCAAAGACATTGAGCTACGTGAAAGAAGCCATCCACAAAAGGTCACATACTGTATGATTCCGTTTATATGAAATGCCCAGAATAGGCAAATCCACAGAGATGGAAGGCAGACCGGTGGTTGCCAGGGGCTGGGGGAGGGGAGGTTGGGGATGTGGGGGGTGACTGCTTCGAGGGTACGGGGTTTCCTTTAGGGTGAGGAAGTCGTTTTGGAACCGGACAGAGGTGATGATTGCAGGGCATCACCAATGTGCTAAATGCCACTTAACTGTGCACTTTAAAATTATTAATTATTTATTAATTAAAATTATTATTTGTTGAATTTCATTTCAATAAAAAAATAATGATGATGCAGTGGTCCACAAAGACCACCAGATGGGAAGCCCCAGGAGCTTGTAGGTGAGGTCTTGAGAAAAAGTGAGAAAAGTGTTATTGGAAACTGCATAACCCTTGTCAAGCAGCCGCCCAAAGGAGAGCCACAGTGTTGCCAGAAAGAGCACGGAACACGGGAAATGACCTATTAACTCGATGACCCCTCAGGGCTCCGCAGACTTTCCCTAAAAAGGGTAAGAGAGGAAGTCTTTTAGGTTTTGCGGACCAGCTGGTCTTTGTCGCAGCTATCCAGGTCTGTGGTAGCTCCAAAGCAGCCAGACAATACCGGTGTGAAGGGGCTCGGCGGCCCCCGCAATATACCTTCGTCGGAGAACACAGGTGTGCTGGGCTGGGCCCATGGGCTGGGGTTTGCCAACTGCTGATCCAGCCAAGGAGATCTCCAGGAAACATACTGAAAGAGCTGCTGCCAATGATAAAACACAGGAGGAGAGAGACACCGAAGAGCCAACCATTTAATTTTCAAGAAAAAAATTTAAGGGAAATCTAAAGGGGCAGGGCTTGGTGGGTTGAAAATAAGTGTTTCTCATTCCCAGGCTCTCTAGATTGAAAAACAGCACCAGCTTTTAAAATATCTCAAGTTAAAAGAGGACTTCAGGGAAAGATGGCGTGCTGTTTTGGATGTATTATGTCCCCCAAAACACCATGTTCTTTGACACAGTCTTGTGGGGGCAGATGGATTAGTGTTGATTGGGTTGGAATCCTTTGATTGAGTGTTTCCGTGGAGATGTGATTCAATCAACTGTGGGTGAACTGTTTGATTGAATTATTTCCATGGAGATATGGACCCCACCCATTTTGGGTGGGTCTTAATTTAATCACTGGAGTCCTATAAAAGAGCCCACAAACAGAAGGAGCTCAGAGCAGCTGAGAGCGATATTTTGGAGAGCAGCTCAGAGAGACATTTTGGAGATGGCTGCTGAAAGCAGACTTTTGCTGACACTTTGGGGATGCTAGCACAGAGTTTGCTCCAGAGAAGCTAAGAGAGGAAAAAAATGCCCCAAGAGCAACATTTTGAAGAATACACAGAAGCTGAGAGAGGAGCTGGAGCACAACCCGGGATCAGCAGATGACAGCCACGTGCCTGGTTTTCCAGGTGCCACTGGCCTTCCTTTGTTGAAGGTGTACTTGTGCCAATGCCTTAATTTGGACATTTTCGTGGTCTTTGGACTATAAATTTGTAAGCAGATAAACCCCCTTTATAAAAGCCAATCCATTTCTGATATTTTGCATAACAGCAGCATTAGCAAACCGGAACAGATGGCATTTGGAGCAGAGCTGTTGGATCCTTTGTTGAGCTTCAGAAAGCTCTGAGGGGGCCTTTCTCACCGAGGCTTTGAGGGCTGTGCATTGTAGACCCTCCCTCTTGAAGCGTAGGTTTTCTAAGGATCTCTGGAGCCTACCAGGGAGCCTGAGACAGGGACAGGCTGGTCTCAGACAAATTTGTGGCTGAGTCCTTTATCTAATAGTGGGAGCCCCGGTAAGATTCATAGAAAACCCACGCAGTTTTTAAGAGCACAGCAGTGATGGAAACACCACTAGCCTGGACTAAAAAAAGAGCCAGTAAAAGCTAAAAAAAAAAAACCAAAAAAAAAAACCCTCTGCACCCCTAAATTGCCATAGGCAAGAAGCCAGCTGAGAAGTTTCCTCCAACACAAACACAGGCTATTCTTATGGTAGAGGAAGGATGACCCAGAGGACAGCCAAGAGTCTCAGAGATTGAATCTCAGGGAGAGCTGCACCCTAATCAGGGAGCTGGAGCTGTGGGTGCGGCTGGGCTCAGAATTTCCTTATTCCCTCTTTCTGGTGCTCCATCCTTATAGGGTGGGGGTTCAGATAACTGTCTCTTTAGTTCACAGGTCTTTAGATTAAGACAGTCCATACTCAAGGAGCTGGCCCCAACGAACTGCTGCCTCACCCACACTTGGAGCTGATTTAGATGAGGAGATCCTGGAGCTTGTGTCTGGGCCTGATGCCCTAATAGAGGAGACTTTCTGGGATTATGGAAGGATCTGAGTTTGTTTTGCATGTGGGAGGAATATAATTTGTGGTTAGAGGGAAGACTGTGATTGTTTTAAAACATGTCCACAAATTCTTTGACACTCCTCCAATGGAGAGGTGGTGTCCCTTCCCCTCAAATATGGGCAAATGTATGAGTTGAATGTGCTAGAAGCGAGGATACACCCAGGCTTGATGGGAAAAGGTGACTCCGATTCCACCTCACTTGCTGGGATGCTCATGCTTGGAGCCCTGAGCCTGCACAGAGGCTGCCATGCTGGGAAGAAGCCAAGACCACGAGGAGAGACCATGCTGGGTGCTGTGAGCAGCAGCCTTTGTCTTCGAGTCTCCCCAGTTTTCTAACGACTTCCAATGACTCCAACTCCTAGCCATCGATTCTTCTCCAGTTTTCTAGTGCTCCAAGCTAAGTTCCCAGACATCATGAGATAGGGACAAGACATTCCTGCTGTGCTTTGTCCAAATTCCTTACCAGAGGCTCCAAGGCTTGATGGTTGTGTTATGCCTCTCAGTTCAGGGTAGCTTGTGACGCAGAAAAAGTACCTGGAAAACAATGCTGAGATAATTATCCAGTGTGACAAACTTAACAGATGGCAAAGCCAGGACTAAAACTGGGGCAACAGGGTCAAGAGTCTCTGCTCTGAACCACTGTGCTGATGGTGACTATGGTGATGACGATGAGACAATAATGATGATGATGGTGAATGATGGTAGTGGTGATGGTGGTGATGGTGGTGATGGTGATGTTGGTGATGGTGATGGTGATGATGATGATGACGGTGAATGATGGTAGTGGTGATGATGATGGTGATGATGATGGTGGTGATGGTGATGCTGGTGATGATGATGGTGATGATGATGGTGGTGATGGTGATGGTGATAATGATGGCAATGATCCTAGCCTCCATGAACCCCATTCACCCTGACTTCCATAGTGAACACCACTTCACTGCCTTGCCTTGTCCTCCCTGGCCCCTCTCCCTTCTCCACACAGAGGGGTGTCTGTCCCTCCCCACTCCCCCCACCAGAGACTTCCCACAAATCCCTGCCCTGGCCCTGACCCTTGCCCCTTGCCCTGCCCCATCTTCTCTGGCTCATTTTCTGCAGACCCAGCTGCCCTGAGGCTCCAAACTGCTGCTCCCTGATCTGGAAAACTCTTCCACCCAGACCTTCCCTGGCCGGCCCCTGCTCCTGGCTTGGAGCTCCGCTGCCCTGCCTCTCAAACACCACCTGCCTCCTCCCCAACTCACCACCCCTTATGCTGCTGATGCTTCTCTGAAGGGCCCTTCCCTGCCAGACACTCTTTCTGGTTTGTGGAGTCTTTATCATCTGTCTCCCCGCATGCTCACCTCTTAGGATACTGGCTCCAGAGGCCAGGCTCTGTCTGATTCCAGGATGCATCCTCATCCTGGGACAGTGTCTGGAGTAGAGCAGATACTCCGTGGATTTGGGGAGAATGGGTGAATGCAAGGCCTTTGAGTCAGACAGTGTCCGTCCCACTCCTGGCTCTGTCCCTCTCTGGCTATTGGACCCTGCATAGGCAATCCGCCCTCGCTGCCCTCATTTGACCCTTAATTGCAGAATGGGGTGCTGGGCCTACCATTCTGGGGTCCAGCAATGGCTTGCTGAGCCTGCAGACCACAGCTGCTCCCAAAGGCCCTCCGAGGAGGGTTCCTTTGAGGTCAGAGCCTGACTTGGGTCCTGCTTCAGACTCTGTCTTGCCCCAGCTGGCTGCAACCTTGGCCGGCATGGGGGAGGAGAGGAGACCAGGGGCTGGGGGTGTAGCCCCCTCGGCAGGCCTGCTTCAGCCTGCTCTGCACCCCTTTCTTGTCTTGCTCTCACCCACTTGCCTTATATCAACCCCCCACTTTGGGAGGCATCACCCCATTTGATAAGTGAGGGACTGAGAGGCCCAGAAAGGCAAAGGGACCATCTACACGGCAGGTGGGAGAGTCTGGATTTGAACCCAGTCCGTCGGGCTGCTTCGTTCTGCCTGGGAGTGCACTCAGCCCCGTGGTCTCTCTGCGGGGGTCCCTCCCGAGAGCCTGATGCCGCCCTGGGCTGGTGCCATAGGCTGCGAGCTGGTGTCAAGCTCTCCAGGAAGGGAAAGCTTTGCAGGAGCAGCAGTCACATCACCTTCGTGCCCAGCACAGGGCAAGGGGCACGGGAGGACAGAATGGCAGCCCTGCAGTGTGCACCAACTGCCTCTACACAGGCAGGTGCACCCAGGGGAGCTGGCCTCGGAGTCACCGTGCGGTAGATGCTGGCTGAGTGATGCCCACTGACTGGAGCCACCACAGCCAGCCTGCAAACCGGACCTGCTGGGCCCCAAACCCGGCATGGAACCCGAGCCTTCCCACACCGAGGGCGCCTCCAAGCAAGTGCCGGTGCTGCAGGATTCCACACCTGCTGGGTTCTCGGGTCACAGAGCCAGCCAAGCCCTGTCCCCAGCGGTGCAGGGGGCAGCCCAGGTCAGGCAGCAATCTGTCCCCCCACCGCCTCTCTCCCAGAGGTGGCACCCTCGAGCAGTCCTTCACTGTAACTCGATAAGTGGCAGGACAAGGATGGAGGAGCCGAGACAAGAGACATCTTAATTAGTGGGTTTTCCGGAGCAGCCGGAGCCCCC
The DNA here is from genome assembly GCF_015220235.1 of Choloepus didactylus. NCBI lineage: Eukaryota > Metazoa > Chordata > Mammalia > Pilosa > Megalonychidae > Choloepus > Choloepus didactylus. Next base: position 4,295,336 of record NC_051309.1, on the reverse strand, counting down.
AGACATCTCCTAACTTGTCGGGAGGGACTGAGCCGGAAATCCGGGCTTCCCTGTGCGGCCGTGGGACGGCCGGGGGCTCGTCTGGGGGTTCCGAGGGTGTGTGCAGGAGCGGGGGTGGTCTGGGCCGTGGGCTCCGTCCGTCTGCTGAAGACGCCGACATCTCAGCACCTGCACGCCCAGAGGGGCCTCCTCCAATCCCAGATCCAGTGTCCCTTCCCAGGAAGACCCACTGAGCTCCCGTCACGCAGGGAAGGACGGGCCTCGGCCGGGAGGCTTAGACAGCCTCGAGCACCCCACGGAGGATTCTAGCAGAAGGGCTGGTGGTCAGCGTCTCCTGGGAGCTGAGGGCAGAGAGTGTCCCTGGGAGGGATGGCTGGGCCCAGCCGGTGGCCCTGGCAGGCGAGGTGACCGTGAGGGCTGATGGGTCCAGTGGGGCCTTACGGGAGAGGCAAAGGCAGGAGCAGGAGAATGAGCAGCCTGGCCGAGGCCTGGTGAGGGGACCACGTGGTCTGGCCCAGGGGACAGCCGGCCGGCACACAGAGCAGGAGCAGGGGTGGTAGTCTCCTGGAGAGGCTGGGGCAAAGCTCCACAAACTGGGGGGCTGGAAACAACAGAAACGTACAGCCATCCTTGGGGTTCCTTGGGCTGCCGCTGTGTCACCCCAGTCTCGGCCTCCATCGTCACACAGCCTTCTCCCCAGTGTCCATCTCTGCATCCAAATCTCCCTCCACAAGGACACAGCCTAATCCTGTATGGCATCAGCCTAACGAACCCCATCTTCAAAGACCCTGTTTCCAAATCAGGTCACACTCAGAGGACTGGGGCTCGGACATGAACACGGCTTTTGGGGGGACAGGTTGAACCCCTCTCAGTGTGAGGGAGGACTCCTAGTGTCCAGAGATGGAGGGGGCACTTGGGAGGGGGTGGGCCCCTTCCCTGGATGAAGCCAGAGTGGCCTTGGGGTGTCGTGGAGGGAATTCCCTGCTGGGAAGGGAGGGGTGAGGTTGCCCCTCTGACCCTGATACAGCGTCCCCGGGGCCCAGCCTCGCTCGCCGCAGCACCATCTGTGCTCCATCTCACTGGCCGGCTGCACCCGGGGTCTCAGGGTCACTCCCCTCACCCTGTCCAGATGGGCCTGGGTTGGCTCCATCCCGGCAGGCAGGGACCGCGGCCCTGCGGTCACTCGGACGGCCTCGGCCACATTCTCTGGGATCTAGTGACCCCGAACAGGGGCTGTGAAGAGGTCGTCACTGGCTTGGCGAGATGCCCACTCGCGTGTGAAGGGCTGTCAGAAAGGGCATGGACCTTGTGCAGCAGGATGGACAGAGGAACGCACACAGCCACTTCCTCCTCCCTCTCGCAGCACTCACCAGAAAGGGGAGCCCCAACTGTGTAACAGAAACAGGGGGCATTTGCCCACGGGCCGGCAGCCACCAGAGATCAGGCCCGGGGGCAGAATGGAGCAGGGATCCGGGAGGGAGAGATAGAATCCAGGTGCTGTCCCTTCCCCACAGGTCCTCGCTGTCCAGCAGGGTGCAATCAGCGACCACACAGCACAATCAGTCATGATGGAGGGAAGCCCTGGGAGCTATGGGGTGCCGAGTGGCCCCCAACCCATCACGGAGACCAGGGAAAGCTGCCTGGAGGAGGCAATATGGAGCTGGGTCTAGCAGGATGGGTTGCTTTGGCCAGAAATCACAGAAAAAGAAGGGGATTCCAGATACAAGAAACAGCATGGACAACGATTTTCAGGCAAAGAGAACCGTAATATGACAAGTATTTTCATAATGGGTTTAGCCCTGGGCACTGGGAGGCATGAGACTGGCCATAAGGGAGCCACTGGGGAGCCACCGACAGTTTAAGGCTCGGAGGGGAGGGTCAGATGTGTTAGGAACATCCTCTGGATTGGAGAAGGAGAGAGCAGGACCCAGGAAGCCAGCAAGGAGAGAAAGGGTGGAGTTGGGACGTGGGCAGACAAAACACAACGAAGGAGGCAAAGCGGTGGGCCTAGGACTGCTGGGGGAGTCCAGGTCTGGAGAATTCTAGAAAGGCTGCCAGACTCCCAGGTGGTCACTGGAGAAAAGTAAGATTGGCTTTGCAGAAATAAGGGAGATACACATTCCAAATCTAGCAGAGTCACCAAGTTTTCAAGGAACAGATAATCCCTATTATATTTGCATTACGATGCTCATTCTATGAGACTTTTATAACCTGATGCCTAAAGCTAAGTGACAGTGCATGAAAGATGTTAGACCAATCTCAGTTATAAATGGAGGCAAAAAAATGTCTTCAATGAAAGACTGACAAATCAAAACTAGCAGTGCATTAAAATAATTACAGCTCATTTTAGTTTTTCTTAAAAATGCAAAGAGAGGTCTCCCTGTAAAAATGTATTAATAAACACTGTCACATTAACAAGTGAAATAGGTGGTGGTGGATTTTTTTATTTTTTTATTTTTTGGTCTTCTTAATAGATACCAAAAAAAATTCTATAAAATTCCACATTTATTCATGATTTAACTTGTACAAAGTCTTAGCAAATGAGGAACAGAATGAAATTTCCTTATTTGGATACATCAGATGAGGTGCAGCCTGAGCAGGTTTCCATGACATATCACAGTGGAAGGAAAGAGGAGACGTGGGTTGGGAAGGCACCTCGTTGCTCACCCAGGTTCACAGGCTCTGCACTCCCCATGAGTCCATCCTCACCCACATGGCCAAAGCGGGCTCAATGTTGCCAATTCTCCAGAAAATGAAAGTGGGAGAGTGACCACTTCCCCCATGTTCCATTAATGAGAACCTTGTCATGTGGCCACACTGGGCTGCAACAGAAGCTGGAAATCATAGTTTCCAGCTGGGTGGCTCTTTTTATTACTAAAAAGAGACTGGATACCATAGGATGATCTGCAGGCTCTACCACATACAAAAAAGAGCATCTATCGAAACATAGAGTAGAGATCAAGCTTAATCATTAAATTTAAAGAGGAGTCCCAGTAAAGTCAGGATCAAGACAAGGATGCCCTCATCACCACTTATGCTTGACATTGTACTGACGATGCTGGACAAAGCAATAGGACAAGAAAATGAATCAAAGGGGCAACCTCTGGAAAGTACTGTGATTGTTCACATAGAAAATCCAAGGCAATCTGTGGGCAAACTATTATAATAATAACAAAAGTATAACTAATAATCAGCAAGTTTGCTAGATACAAAAGCAACAGAATTCCTCTGTACCATTAATAAGCAATTAGAAAATAGAGGCAAGATCCTGATCACAAAAGTAACCAAAATACAAATTTTAGAACTGTGTAAATTGTTTACTGGTGAAAACTAGAAACATGAATATGAAGATTCAGTATCATAAAGATGTTAATTCTCCTGAAGTTAACCTCTACAGTCAATGCAATTTAATCAAAAGCTAACAGATTTTTACCCCATGGGACTTGGCCAGCTAGTATAAAAGAAAAATATAAGGGAAATAAAAAGGGCCAGAAAACTTTCAATATTTTAGAAAATAAAATATATGTAAAGGCTTAAGTTAAGATTATGGTAATTAGGAAAGTGCAGGAGTGGGGAAGGACCAGACAAATAGAGGAATGTAACAGACTGGAAAGCCCAGAAATCGATGCATCTGTGTAGGAAGCAGCACAAAAAAGTGGGGAAGCATGAGCCATTCGACAGTGGCTCCAGGACCATGGGGTTCCCACACATGGAAAAAGGAAATTGAATCCCTACCTCACACTGTACACAAAAATCAACTCCAGATGGATTGAAGACAAAAATGTGAAAATAACAATCACTCTTTCAGAAGAAATTACAGAACAACATTGTTAGGGCCCCAGATCAGGGAGGAATTTTTTTCAGATAGTACAAAAAAGTACAAAAGAGAAAGATTGATAACGTAGACTTCATTAGCATTTCCTGGGGCCTCGGCTTGCAGCTGGTTCTCCGTCACTTTGGCCACAGCCAGTCGCAGGCCTGCCAGGTTCAGGGTGGAGAACCAGGCTCCAGCTCCAGAGTGAGGGGCTGCAGAGTCGCAGGTGTAGCTGTGGACACAAAGAAAGTAGAAAAATGGGGTCATCTTTGCCTCCAACCTTCTGCACGCAGCCTTGGTAATCAGGGAAGGCTGCTGGGAGGAGGCAATGTTGGAACAAGGTGATGGGAAAGTCAAAGAAGACTGGCTGAAAAGTAGGAAAAGGAGGATCCAGGTGTGTCCACACACAATGTGGTCTGGGGTACACACACCCTGTTTACAGTGGAGGCTCAGTGAGCTACAACCCCACCAGGGAAATCTGGGCACTCAATTTAAGAAAGGCTCATCTCAAGAACACGTACTAATGCAGGTGTTTAGGATTTACTCTCCACCTCTTTCCAAAGAGACCACAAGAAACAGGACTAAACACTCAAGGAAACAGAGAAATCAAGACCAAAATAGAAACGATCTTTGGAAGTTTGCTCCGGGAGGACAGGTGCCTCGTCTGGCCCCTGTGCCCAGGGCTGGCGCAGGGCATGCGGAAGTGCTCGGGACAAGAGGGAAGACAGCCAGTGTCCGCAGGCCCTGAGGCGAGTGCCGGTTTGGACACCTGAGCTGGGCGTCCAAGGCTGAAGGAGATCCCTGCGAGCCGGCTGTCATCTCCTGACAGGTTGGTCTGCAGAGATCAGTCCCTGGAATTGGGCACCCGTGGGATGCATCTCTGAGGGCTCTGAGAAAGGAGGTGCCCATTAACCACTCCTTTCAACAGCGCCCCTGGGCACTGGGGCACGCCACGGAGCTGGCCAGATGTGGATCTGATGCCTGCAGGGCCTTCCTTGGACCGGCAAGGGCATGGGGAGGGGGAGGTGCTGCACAGCCCGGGAGACACAGGTGCAAATGTCCGAAGGGATTTCCAGAGGCAGTGGATGGGCTGGCAGGCCCCGGGAGGGCTGGGCTGGCCTGGGAGCGGTCAGCAAATAACATTCTCGTCTTCGTAAAGCTTCCAATGGTCTCAGACTGGAGCATTTTTGCCGGTCCCTTTTGCTTGCCCCTGAAACTTCTTTCCATCCAGTCACCCAGGCCAGGCAAGTGGATGTCACCCCCGCTGCCCACCTGCCTCACCCCCTGCCTGACATCCCACCAGGCGTGACTTCCAGAACCTTCTTCCCCATCAGCCCTCCTGGGTACTGACTAGCTGCTCACTGGCCACTTGCTTCCAAACACGCCTTCATGTCCTCCCTCCACGTGACGGCCTGCGAGGGCTCTTCCACTGGGGTATGATCAGCCCCTCTGTGCGTAAAACCCTGCAGTGCTCTCCACTGTGTGCTGCACAGCCCCCCTCCTGAACAAGGGCTCAAGGCCCCTGTAGACCCTCCAGACCCACCTCTGATCACATCCCCTGTCCCGCCACCTCGGGCTGTCCTCAGCCACGGGCAGGACCTGAAGACCAGACACCCCCGTTCCCCTGTTCCCACTCCTCCCAAGACTGCCCATCTAGCAAATTCAAACTTAATCATTAAGAATCTCTTAAGTGACACCACCTCCAGGAAGCCTTCCCTGGAGGCACCAAGCAGAGTCGGTCCCCAGGCTTTGTGCTGCACCTGACGACAATCCAACACCCCCTGGTGCCCCCAGCCCCTGTGCCCTCTGAGGGCAGGACTGGCAGCCAATTCATCTCTACAGCCCCAGGGCCCAAAGTGTGGCCTCCTCAGGAAGGGAGATCAGCCGGAAAAGGACCCAAGGAAATCCGGGGAAGTAAAAGCCCCTGACGCTGACTGTGTTCTGACAAACCTCCACAGAGTCCCGGCAAGGGAAGGGACTGCCCGCTGGGAGGAGGGTGCCTGGGGTGGGGGCAGCCGCGCTCCCCTGGGCCCGTGAGCTCCACAGCTTCACGGAGCTGCCATGGGCCTCACCCACGTCCCCACATCTGGTGGGAGGCTGCCGGGGTCCAGCCAGCCTGTGGCTTCTGGCAAGTTGGAGACTCGGGATGAGCGGGCAGGGCCTTGGGTACCCGTCAGCCGCCTCCTGGCCCAGGAACGAGGCTCTCCTCTGCCCCCAAGGTAAGTGCAGGGTCCCCGGGAAAGGGCCTCCAGACCCCATCCACCCCCTGAGCTTGCTCCCTCCTCCCCAGGGGCCCGGGTTGCCTGGGGCTGCCGGAACAAGGCGCACAAACCGGGCCCCTGGAGACAACGGGTGTGTGTTCTCTTGCAGCTCTGGAGGCCGGAAGCTCAAGTCCAGGTGTGGACAGGACTGCACACCCTCCGCGGCTCCGGGCGAGGCACCCCTGCTTTCCCAGCTTCTGGGAGTTGCTTGTAATCCCTGGGGCTTGCTGGGCTGTGGCTGCATCGCTCTAGTCTCAGCCTTGGTCTCCCCTGTTGTCCCCTGGCCTCCTGTCTGTCGTCCCCTGGCCTTCTCCCTGTGTGTCTCCATCTCTGCTGTCCTCTTTCTCCTCATGAGGCGCCTTGCTGGCTGAGGGCCCACCCTGATTTGGACCCAGTCTGGCTTCATTTGAGCTAATCCCTTCCACGAAGACCCTATTTCCAAATAAGGTCACACTCAAGACCAGGGGTAAGGACATGAACACATCTTTTTTTGGGGGGTGGGGGGTTGTCGCAATTCAATCCCAACAGGCGCTGACACCCTCCCCCAGGTAAACACCCTCACCTCTGGCCCCAGGTTCTGCCCCGAGCGGGCAGGGAGCCCAGAGAAGGGGGCCCTGGGGGAGGCAAGAGGACATGGGGAGAGAAGCTGGGGGGAAGCCTGGCTGGGAGTGGGGTGGGAGAGTCGCTAGGATGAGGGGTTCCACCAGCCCTTTTCAGCCCTCCAGCTCCCCAGGCCTGGCGTCAGGATGGCCATGGCCACGATGGAGGTCTGAGCTCCTCCCGGGGCCCCAGACACGATTCTGGACCCGGAAAGACAACACAGAACAGAGGCCACCTGCCGCCCCCGTCCCAGGAAACCCCGTCCCAGGAGGCCCCATTCCAGTTCCATCTCTGCTCTCTGGAACAGGGGACCCCTAGGCTGCCATGGCAGGCTCTAAGAGGGCACTGACCCGGCCGGCTCTGCACACTGGCCTGGCCCCATCTCATCGAAGCCGTCCAGAGGCCTCTGGTGTGGGTTTCAAGACATTGCCCACAAAGCATCAGGGCACTTGCCGATGGCCAGCGGTGATGTCCACACCACCAAGTCCTGGCAAACTCCATGAAGCACCTTCCCAGCCCTGGTGGCCTCCTCTGGGCTCCAGTAAGGAGTTTATAATTGAGGAATCTGATCAGAGAATTAGCCCGTGTGTGAAACCAGAGGCTGGACAGTCACAAAGACAGGGTCTTCCTTGCCCCATTAGCCTGCCCTTCCTGACGCAGGGTGAGCGAAGGCCCAGATTAATCCAGACTGACAATTCTGCCACTTTTCCTCCGGCATCGAGCCAGAGCCTGAGGCTCCCTGCCAGGAAGGTATTGTGTTCCCAGGCTAAAATACTTTTCATTTTTCTACAGTTTCCGTTTAAAGTGTTCCAAATGTTCAGCCATATGATGTGAAACTTAACTTCAAGAAAATCCTATGGGGGTTTTGCTGGTAGGGAAAACGCGGGGGCCTGATCCCTTGACCCCCAACCAGTGGAGGGTACGGTTTCACGTCTTTCCTCTCTGCGTGGCCCTAACCAGGCCAGAAAGCCGGGGTCTTGCTAAGACGGGTGTTCCGGGCCTCCCCAACTTCACTGGGAAACTCACCCCAGCCTCTGGGTTTGTCCAGGCTGAGTGGTGAAATCCAGAAGCCCAGACACCCGGGTTCCAGGTTCTGCCACAGCCAGCCTCGGTTTCCTCCATCTCCTCGGCTGTGAATTTAATTCAATAAGCCACAGCGGGTGCACATATGGGTGCCCTGCCTCTGGGCCAGGTGCCTCTCCAGAGCACAGTAGGAATGCACTCCTCACTAACACCCCATAAGGGAACACTCTTATTTCCACTTTACAGATGGGTAAACTGAGGCCTGGGTGCTTCAGAACCAGTTCCATCCCCTCCGCAAGCAAGTGGTGGAGACAGAATTCGCACCTGAGGTGACATGAACCCGAAGTGCTCTGATGTACCAGCTGCTGCCCGTGCCGGCCAGGCCTGAGGGGCAGCCCCCGACCCCCTCCTGCAGCCCCTTTCTCTGGGACACACCTTTGTTCTCTGACTAAGTGGCCAGGCTCCTTCGTCTGAAGTTCTATGAGGTGGAGTCTTGGTTTCCTGGGGCTGCAGCGACAAAGGTCCAGAGACTGGGGGGGCCGTAAATGAACCCGGTGGCCGGAAGCCTGGCATTCCGGGCTCTAGGAAAGAGCCTGTCCCGTGCCCGCTCCTGCTTCCGGCCACAGGGCTCTCCCTCCTCTATCCTGTTGGTGTGTCTTCCCCCCGTCTCAGGAGGACCCCGGCCGTGTCAAATCAGGGCCACCTCACCCCAGCGTGACCCCAGTATAACCTGCCGAGTTCCATCTGCAGCCACCCTGTTTCCAGATGAGGCCCAGGGTTGGTAATTTTGGGGGACACAATTCCACCCAGAACAGAGGAGACAAGAAGGGGACTGGGCGGGAGGGAGCACCTGGGGCCCCCTTGGTCCTCCCAGCCCCAACCGCTTATGGGCGCTCCAGGACCAAGGCCGGCCGGTCACCTCCACACACCCAGGGCTGGACGGTCACCTCCACACACCCAGGCCCTGGCCCAGCCCCAGCACCGAGGAGGGGTCAAAGGACAGCCACCAACTTGCATAAAATTGATCATGTGGAATCAGGTTTAGTGCTCTACAGAGATGTTCGTGCACAATGTTAAGTTAAAAAGGATAACAAGCCGGGAACAGCAGGGTGCATGTTGCAACTACTGATGGAAATCCACAGCTGTGATAGGTATAAGATTCTCATAAACTTAGATGTACAGGAGTTAGAAAAAAACCCAGGAAATTGCCTGACGGTGAGTCCTCACTGAGTACACGTCCTGGCCTGGAGATGGTGCACAGAATGAGTGAATGAGTGAATGAATGAATGATACCGGCATTTGCAGCACAGCTAGAAACAAACCTCCAGCATCCACAGGGTGGTCAGCGGCCCTCATCCACCTTGACCCCGGGGGGTCCCCAGTGCCCGGCCCGGCCCCTCAGTGGCACCAAGAGGCTCCTGCTGGGTGAAGAGATGGGAGTGGGGTGCAGGGAGATTTTAATCTCCACCCTGTCAGCATGGGTGACAGTGTTTGTGTATCGTGGGCAGTTAGGAAAGGGGGATGAAACGACGAGCCACAGAACCCCCTTGAACTGGGACCCAATGCCCGGGCCCCCAGAGCTACCTGGGGGAAGCAGCAAGAAACCCAACCATCAGAGCATGGCTTTCACTGAGTCTCCCAAGGAAGGGGGCGTTTGTTCGCCCCATCATCCCCAGGCAGTGCCCTTGGAGTCCCAGCCTACCTGCTGCAGATAGGAGGGTGCGAGTACAGCCTCAGCACTGCCCAGACGGCCTCGGAGGCGCCAGGAGGGTTCAGTTCTGACATCAAGGGCGGGGGGCACCCTAACTCCCAGCCCCAGCCCAAGGATCTGCTCAGATGGGCAGACGTCCAAAGCCAGACCAGAAGACGCACAGCTGGCCCGGGGCCTGCTTGGCCTCCCCCTCCCTGGCCGTCCCCCCTCCTGTAGGGCTTGCAGCCAGGGCTCCCCTGCAACCGTGTGAGCCACACGGGCCCCCCAGCTGCCCCCACGCCTCTCAGGGCAGGCTCCCCTCTGTTCACCCCAGAGGCCCGGGGGCCCACAGCTGGCCAGCGGCTCCGTCTTCCCTCTAGGCTCCGGGTCACAACTCAGCAGATCATTCCAGCTGAACGCGGGCGTCCCCCTAAGCGTCTCACTAATTCAGACCAGGCCAAGCTGCTGAGCCTGCGTCGGGGAGTCACAGATGCAATGCATCAAACGAGGAGCACATTGCCAGTGCACGGCCCCTCACAGACAGATGGAATTCTAGAACCCTCCAGGGTGTGAAAGGTCTTCAGGGCACCCTACCCGGCCACTCCATGCCACCGCCACCACCACCCAGGGCTCCGTGCTCTCCGCACAACTGAGAAAAATGAACACTAACCCTCAGACACTCCTTACACACCCCCAGGGATGGAGTGCTCACTACCTTGCAGAGGGCCCTGCTCCTTCCACCACCCAAGCTCTCTGTCTTTCCTTCGCTGCACCTGACACGGGTGTGCCCTCCTCAGGCCCCGGAGCCACTGGCCACGCTGCCTCATTCCCCAGGCAGTGCTCTGAGGCCCTGCCGAGTGTCCTGGTACCACCCCAGGCACTATGTAACCACCCTCCACTTCTGGGTCACCTTGAGGTACCCAGGGGTGTCAGCAAACTGCCCTGCGAAGGCAGCAGCTGGGACTGATGCAGCAGGGAGCCCGGAGACGCTGCCTCACCTGAGGTGAAGCTGGGTCTCCCCATTGCACTGGAGAGGAAACTGCGGCTCAGAGAGGTAAAGTGATTTGCCCAAGGCCACACAGCTGGGGGTGGCAGATCCCTGCCTCCCCACTCCCCTGAACCAAAAGGCTGAGGGGCCCGAGGTGTTGGGCTCAGCAGACAGGGCTCTCCCCTCACTGGAGCAGGGCTCTTGGCGCCCCGACTGCCACCTGCCAGGAGCCGCGTCTCTCTGCCAGGGGGCTTTCTCTGGCTGCTGGCATTTTCTCTGCCCGCTTGTAGGGCACGAAGCCAGGAATGTGTGCCCCTCGTCCTGGGCCCGGCATCCACCACAACGGGTGGATAGACGCCCCAGCTCCCCCCGCCCAGGGTGGGGGGTCACTCGGAGAGTCTGTGTTCCGCTCCGTCCCCCAGAGTTCCCGGCGGGACTAAGCTCCAGCTGCCCACGGGGAGAAACCGAGCAACCTCACGCCTTAATTGGTCCCCTTCCCCCTTCCCCACTGGTGCGTCCTGGGGTCGCCCCAGACCAGCACAAATCCTTGTCTCAGGGGCTCATGTCTCAAATTTCTGAGGTCTGAGTGCTCCAAGAGCCCCAGAAGGAGGCCCCCACCCCCCTAGACTTCATAATCCCTTCTAAACCTTGGTGAGTTTGTTTCTGTTGTGTTTGTGCTTTAATATTTCAAGAAGCGCCTTGGGGATCTTCTTACCCAGCTCTGGAAATACCTCCCAGTGGCATTAAAAATATCAACAATGCGTGTGACAACAGGGAAGGACCAGGAGGCATCATGCTAGGGTGCGGAAGCCAGACACAGAAGGACCAGTGTCTGAGCCCACGCAGGGGACACGCCGAGAACAGGCAAAGCCATGGGGATGGGAAGCAGATCCGAGGCTCCCAGGGCTGGGGAGGGGGAATGGGGAGTTTGTGTTTAGTGGGTGCAGAGCTCCTGTTTGGGGTGATGAGAAGGTATTTAAAATAAACAGTGGTGGCCGTCGTGTGAGCGTAACTGATGCCCCTGAATTGTACACTTAAAAATAGTGAAAATGGCAAATAGTATGTGATAATTTTTTACTGCCATAATAATGATGAAACCATAGCCATAATACATCCTTGATACTAGCTTTTTGGCAAGTTATCTTGGCCCACAGAAACCAAGTAGGGGGTGTGCCCCAGCCCAGGGGTTCTGGCTCTCCCACTCCTACTGGGCCTTGATGGAGCTGGGCCTGGCTGGGGCAGGCTCTACTTCTAGAAGCCCCAGGCCCGATGTTGGGGAGCGGGCAGCAGGAGTCATGAGCTCCGTGGGGACAGGCCACACCCTGGCAATTCAGGCAAACCCAGATTTCAGGCCCCACTTGGCCTTCCCAAGCCTTGGTTTCCTTCCATGGTCCTCAGAGCGTTCGGAAGAGGCAGAGCTGGGGCAGCTCCTGCGCCTGCACCGGGCACATGCTCCGTGATAGCTCAGGAAGATGTGGGGACCCCAGATGGAGTGGACCCGGGGGCTGGACCAGAGCCAATCAGAAGGGCTTCAAGAAGGACCAAGAAAGCCTGGGGAGGAAACCAGGGCAGAGTAGGAGATTCTGAAACCCACATGAAACACTTTTCAGATCATGTAGCTTCAGTGACTGCTGGGGGAATGTTCCAGTTTGCTAATGCTGCTGGAATGCAAAACACCAGAAATGGATTGGCTTTTATAAAAGGGGATTTATTTGGTTACACAGATACAGTCTTAAGGCCATAAAGTGTCCAAGGTAACACATCAGCAATAGGGTACCTTCACTGGAGGATGGCCAATGGCGTCCGGAAAACCTCTGTTAGCTGGGAAGGCACGTGCCTGGCGTCTGCTTTCTTCCAGGCTGTGTTTCAAAACGGCGTTCTCCAAAATGTCAGCTTTCAATGGCCGTCTTCAAAATGTCTGTCTCAGCTCCAGCTATGAGCTGCTTCTGTCTGAGCTTACCTAGTGCTCCAGTAAACTAAACAAGGCCCACGCTGAATGGGTGGGGCCACACCTCCATGGAAATTATCCAATCAGTCATCACCCACAGTTGGGTGGGTCACATCTCCATGGACACTGAACCAATAGGTCCCGACCCAATCCCCACTAATACGTCTGCCCCCACAAGAATGCATTAAGGAATATGGCCTTTTCTGGGGGACATAAATATACAAACCAACACAGGGGATAATTTGGGTTCTTTTACAGGAGGCCTTGGCCGGTCAGAGAAGCCATTCTGCGCAGGCAGCTCTGGCCGCGTCTGTCGTAGCTCATTGCTTTCGTCCCCCAGCCTCCCCGCAAGCGTTCCGCAAGCACCTACTACGTGCTCCCACCACTGCCCGCCGGAAGCCCAGCGGCGCCCGCCACCTCCCCGCAGCTGACACTTCCCCGGACCAGCCGCCGTGAAGGATTAAGACCTGGCTCTGCTCGGGAACTTTCCCCCAGCTGAGCAGGAGAGGCTGGAGGAGGAAAGAATGAGCAATTACCGGCTGCGCTGTCTCCAGATGAAAGGCCCTTTTTGTGGTCTCCTCCATCTCCTGAGCCCGCTGTCAGCACCAATTTGACCAGGAATGTGGCTGCGTCTGACCTGTTTTTTCAGGATGGTAACCTATATTGTGTATCATCCCAGCCCTGAGACAATCAGCCGTCATCCCCACCACGTCCCTCAGCGCAATCCCTGCCAGTTGAACTTCACCTTTACAACCGGGCAGATAGATTTGCAAGAAAAAAAAAAAAAATTGGAAAAAAAAAATGCTCAGGGAACTCTCCGCTAATGGTATTTTGAGTTCAGAAACAAGGCGGGGAGTTAAAGTGGCTTTAATCTGATCTCCCCACACGACTTCCGTGGTGAATGGTCAATTGTTACCAAATTCTAATTGGTTCTGGGTCATTCCCTTTGAAATAGTGGCTGCGTTCTTGTTCATTTTTTCAATTAACTCTTAGCAATTCACTTCTGACAAAACTCAAAAATCTTGTCAAAAACGGTTCAGATTTGTGCAGTAAGAATGTGCTAGAACCCAGGCTAGAGAGAACTTTCAGATGTACGAGCAATTTAAGAGCTAATTGTCAGGACGCTGATTTCATTGTTTCCAGGCGTGCCCCTTTAGACTGTACAGATGGATCTTTCTCGCCCACTCACACAAAAATAGGAGAAAGCAGTAAAAGACCACAAATACTTTTGCCTAAGCAATGATTGTTTTCTGGATTTAGAAAATCAAATCCTTTTCACATTTCATCTCTCCTGGTGAGAAAGTTTTATTTTAGTCCCAAAGTCAGCCTGAGGTAGAAAGGACAAGTTTTGGAGCAAGCCCATTTGGGTTTAAAGTGGGGCTCTGCAGCTGAAAAGCCAGGTGGCCTTTCCATGTGGGGGACATCGGACCTCTGAGCCTGTTTTCTCACTTGTACAGTGGGCACAAGGCTTTCCAGATTTGAGATCATAAATGAATACTGCCCGGCACCGAGAAGGCTCGCAGCAAACAGAAGCCGCTGTGACGGTCATTCCAACCACAGAATTTTTATTTTTTTGGCTTAGTTGCAGCCTCTCATTTTCATAGAGTGAAACCGCAGACCCAAGAGGGGTCCCTGGCTTTCCCAAAGTCACACAGCCACAGTTCTGGAGCCAGAGAGAGAAGCCGATGTGTTTCTCAAAGCTGCCTCCAGAAGGTTCTGGCAACGTTTCAGAATGTGAGTGTGACTGTCTGGAGCACGGGGTCATCGCTGTATCGCCTCGCTTCTCACAGAGCGGTCCCTGAACCGACAGCAGAATCCGAGGCCCCTGGGAGCCTGCCCCACCTGTTGAACCAGAGAATCTGCATTTTATCAAGCCCCCCACCAGTTCGCGTGCACATAGGAGTTTGAAAAGTGCTGGGTTATGGCATTTCATCAGACTCTGACGGCCCCAGATCAGACCCCCACCAGCTCCGGGATGACACCGTGTGCCCTCTGCTCTCGCCGTCTGGGCCTGTCCCTTGTGCGGGGTGGCTGGGCAGCCCCGGGGACGCTGGTGAAGGAAAGCTGGGGTGTGGCAGGAAGACCTACTCGTGTCCCCTGCACCGTAGCCTCTCCAGACCCGCAGCCGTGAGGGGCGAGTCCACTGTGTCCTCACTCACGCGTGCGCCCCGTGGTCAGCCTGGCCTGCTCGTTTCCCCTACTTGCCCCCACTTCTGATCCACTCTCCCTGCTCCCCCTTCACCCAGGGCCACACCCACGTCTGGAGGCCTCCAGTGGTCAGTGCCTGTGCCTGTGCCTGAGGGGGTACAAATGGGGGGAGCCCCCTCCCAGCAGCCTTTAGCCAATGGCTAGGGGAGCTGGTGTGGGGGTACCCAGCTGCCTCACCCCTCTGGCTCCCAGGGCACCCTTCACAGCTGTGTTCCTTCCCTGCCTCATTTCCCACTCCCCTGCTGGTGTGCCCTGCACCCCCAAACAAACTTTTAGTCTCAGGTTCTGCTTCAGGGGAACCCAGTCTTAGGACCCCCCCCATGCCCCTCCTTGTTGGGAGAGAGCATGCCACCGGGGGTAACCGTGGAAGGGTCTCAAGCCAGGTGGAGCCGTGAGCAGGTTTGGGTTTGGACAGTCTCTGACTGTCACGTGGAGATCGATGGGGTGGGACAGGGAGAGGAGACCAAGTGGGGGGCCCAGAAGGGTGTCAGGGCTGGAATCATCAGGGCCTGGGGAATAGGAAGGGGGCAGGTGCATGCTGAGTCGACGGCACAGTTTACCCGGCCCACCTCCTCCAGGGAGCCCTCCCTGACGCCGCACCATGATCCCCAGAGCACGTTCCCTCCCACTCACACCGAGGGACAGCGCCCACTCCCACCTGAGTCCTGCCCAACCCCAGCACAGCCCAAGGGGTACTTGCATCGCACCCCCCACGGGGCACCAGCCCTGGTCCCCAGGCCCAGACAGCCCTCGGGGCTCCTGAGCCGAGAGTCAGGATGGGCCGCCTGGCCTCACTGGCTGCAGTGGCTTCTCGCCCCACCTGGGACTCCGGCTCCTTTTCCCAGACTCCAGACCTGTGCACTGGGGTGCCCAGAACGGCCCCCCAACAAGGTGGGCAACAAGGGCACAGAGCTGGATCCCCAAGTGCTGAGCCCAAATCTGGGGCTCCAGTGGAGGCCGCTCCAAGGGGACGGCTAAGGGAAGGCGTCACGCAGACTGCTGGGTGTGTCCCAGGAGGAGCAGACACAGGAGGAGGCTGGGGCCATCCGCACCGAGGCCAGGGCAGGTGTGTGTCGGGAGCCGGCTGAGCCCGATGCTGGGGCAGGGACTGCGCACAGGGGCAGATGGTGGAGACAAAGGGCCCATGGCCACAGGGGGAGAGGGGCTCAGTGATGGGCCACAGGGCTCTCTGGAACAGGTACAGAGAAGAAGGTGAGGTTTTGAGGCCCAGGGACAGAGCCAGAAGGCTTCCTGGAGGAGGTGTCCTCTTCCTCAGGCCAGGCCCAAAAGCTGACCATACTGTCATCTAAGGTCTAGCACACCTGTGCTTCTGCCCCACCCCCATCCCCAGGGCCTGGAGCAGGACACACCCTCCCACTGGGGCTCTTCCCCTGCTGCCCTCTCTACTCCACCTTTCCCAGCCTCCACCAGTGCCCAGCTCCATTATTCTCGAGGAAGTCCAATGCCTGGCCCAGCTTCCAGGCCCCTGGAGACCAGTCCTGCCCCTCAGCACCTTCTGCAGAACCCAGTCAGGGGCATGGGGGCTGGAGAAAGACGCAGGGGCCATCCCAGATGGGATAGGATTCAGAGCCATCAGGTACCACCGACAGCCAAGCCTCCCAGGTGGCAGGTCCTGCACGAGGAGCTGTCAGGAACGTGGAGCCCTCAGGTACCGTGCAGAGTGGCCACGCAGCCCCTGGGCTGTGGAGAGGACACTGGGGTGCAGGTAGAGGGTGTTTCTTGGCTCCAGGGTCCTGACACCCAGTTCTTCGGTGGGGAGGGATGGAGGGCAGAAATTCCCAGAACTCAGCCCACCCTGAGAAGAAGAGCCTTGGCAGTGGAAGAGGACCCCCAGACCTGGGACCACTTCTGACCACCTCTGCCTAGCCAGGGGTGTGGCAAGGTGGGTCCATGGTCCTGGGGAGTGGGCAGGGGCTGGGGGAGGGACAGGCTTGCAGCCATGGAGGTGCTGGGCTGCCCAGGGGACAGGGAGCATCACTGGAGCACTTGGCCTTGACCCAGGGACACGAAGCCCCCTCTGCAACGGCCACACCACTCAGCTGATCCATTACTGGGCACCTCTGGTGGCCACCAGGCAATTAGCACCGGGGCCTGCATCGTGACGCCTAATTGCACTAATTGATAGGGTCGGCCTCGGTCTGGCCTAACCCTTGCCCTTTTCAAGGATGGCTTCACGCCTGGGAGCTCAGCCTCCAATCTCCCTCCCCCAGGGGTCCCCTGGAGCATCTCCTCCTGGAGGTCACAGTCCGGGGGCCACTCTGCCAGCACTCAGAGTCACCCCCCCCTTCCTTCAGCCCCTGACGCCTGGTCTTCTGTGAGCATCTCTGTGGAATGCACAGGGGGTTCTTGGCTACGAGCAAAGGTCAGAGTCCAGCAGGACTGAGTTCAGGTTCTACCACAATGGGGTAAGTGACTGCACCTTTCTGAGCCTCGGGCCCAGTTTGCAGTTGGGGCAGTTAGGTCAGGTGACAGATGTAAAGCACAGAGCTCAGGCCTGGCACCACATGAGGGGCTTAGTGAACAGTGCTGGTGCCATCCTGGTAACAATGGCCATGATGGCCCTGATGGTGAAATGAGGATCATAGTGATGATGGTGATGATGATGATGATGGAGATGATGCTGATAATGGTGATGAGCTGATGGTGATGATGGTGATGATGGTAGTGATGGTGGTGATGATGTTGGTAGAGATGATGGTGATGGTGGTGGTGGTGATGATGGTAGTGATGATGGTGGTGGTAGTGATGATAGTGTTGATGGTGATGGTGGTGGTGGTGATGAAGGCATCTCTAATGAGGTAATGAGGAACATGCATGAGCAGCCAGGATGTGGTGAGGCCCAGCAACGTCATTGTCAGCTGACAGACTTTCAGGGTATCCCTCTTGTGCTCAACTCCTGAAAGTGCTCTCCCTCCCTTCTAGGCCCCCAGCCCTTGGTCTGCAGTAGTGCCTCACGGTACAGCTATGAGCCTCTCCCCATGATGGCAAAGGCTCCAATGACAACCTCCTATGATTTGGTGGGCAACATCCTGGGCTCTGGAACCAGCTGCTGGGTTCACTCCCTGCCTCTGTCACATAGCTTGAGCCTCTTATTTGACCTATCTGTGCCTCTATGTTCCTAACCACAACCTGGGGACACTGGCAGTCCTGACTTTTTGGGTTGGTGAGAGGCTTACATGAGTCAACACATAAACTATCATGACATGTGTAGACACCACTCCTATTGATTATTTGAGACTCAAGAATCCCATCAATAACTTCATCAAAGTCAAAAACTTTGCTTCAAAAGACACTGTCAAGAAAGTGAAAAGAAAACTAACAGAATAGAAGAACACATCAAATCACATATCTGATAGGGATCTTGTATCCTGAATATATAAACAACTGTTACAACTCAACAATAAAAAGACAAATAATCCAACTTAAAAATGGACCAAGGATTTGAATAAACATTTCCTCAAAGAAGATACACAAATAGCTAGTTAAGCATATGAACAGATGCTGAGCCTCATTAGTCATTAGGGGAATGCAAAACAAAACCACAGTGAGATACCACTTCATACCCACAAGGATGTCTCTAATCAGATAGACAATAACATGTGTTGGTGAGGATGTGGAGAAATTGGATGGAATCCTCATATATTGGTGGTGGGAATGTAAAATGGTACAAATACTTTGGAAACGCGTTGGCAGTTCCTCAAAAACATGATCATCTTATAACCCAACAATTCCACTGCCTAAGTGTAACCCATGAGAACTGAAAACATATGTCCTCAAAGAAACTTGAAGATGGGTGCTGATGGCAAGGAGTGGACACAACCGAAATGACACCACTAGATGAATGGACAAACACAATGTGGTGCATCTGTACAATGGGATGCCATTCGGCCCTAAAAAGGAATGAAGTTCTGATACATGCAATAACGTGAATCTCAAAGACATCATACGTGAAAAAGGCCACATATTGTAAGACTCCTTCTATATGGTATGTCCAGGAAAGGGAACTCTGTGGAGACAGGAAGTGGATTAGTGGTTTCCAAGGACTGGGGAGTGCCGGGGTCTTCCAGGGCTGCCATGACAAGTTCCACCCACTGGCTTGGCTCAAGCAGCAGGAATTGACTGGCTCTCGGTCTTAGAGGCTGGAAGTCTCAAATCACCATGTCAGCAAGCCTTGCTTTCTCCCTGTGTCTGGAGCCCGCCGCCATCCTCGGGGCTCCTTGGCTCCCCCCTCTACCCTCATCACATGGTGATGTCCTCGGTCCCCCTGTGGCTTTCTCCGACGTTGGTGTCTCTTGATAAGGCCTCTGGAAGTGTGGATGAAGGGCCACCCCCGATTCAGTTTGGCTGCACCAAAATAGGATCCTAAAAGCTCTCATTCACAAATGAATCCACACCTTAACTGATGACACATCTTCAAAGGTCCTATTTGCAAATGGACTCACGCCCCAGGAACTGGATCGGGTTAGCCGGGCCTTTGTGGAGGCCAGGGGCCATCGACCACAGTGGGTGCCAGCTGAAGGGGCTGCAGCTTCTCCAGCGGGCAGTAAAAAATGTCCCCAAATTAACAGTGGTTATGGTTGCATAACTGTGACTATACCAAAATCCACTGGATTTTGCATTTCAGAGGGTGAATTGTGTGGTTTGTGAATTATATCTCAATTAACCTATTAATAAGGTAAAAAGAGGAACCCCCAGTGCGTGTTGGTGGATCAAATGGAGGGGATTTTTCCCAATTAGAAAATGAGGCGGGTGGGGCAGTCAACTGTGATTCCTTGTTCCTAAAGCGCCTCTTGGGCCCTGCCGAGGGTCCCCCGCTGCCGGCAGCCTGGCCGGGCGTTCTCTGCAGCGCTTCCACTCAGGCTCGGGCCAGGGAAAGCGGGTAAATACAGGGGAAATGTCCTCCCGTGGACAAAACCCCCACCCTGCAGCGCCTCCGGCCCCACTGAATCTAAAGGCAACATCCCACCCCCACCAGGAAGCAATCCAGCTTAGCAGAGAAAGTTCTCTCTGCAATTTTACTCTTCTCCCCAGCCCCTTCCTCGCCTCTTCCATCTACATTCTTGAGGTCCCACATGTCAAAAACTGAATAGCCTTCCTCTTTCTCCCACCTCCCCAAACCTGAGCCTCCCCTCCCCCAGGGTCCCCATCCCCCACCCAGGTCAGCAGCTGCTCTCACAGCCCCCTCAGACCTTGCACCTGCTCTGGGCAGAGCCTCCCCACAATGCTGACCACAGTGGGGGTTCTGCAGCCTGTCTTCTCCTTCACCCAGTGGGAGCTCCCTGAAGGCACACGCAACCTCCCACCCTCCCTGCCTCAGCAGAGCCCAGGCCATGGCCCCAGGCTCCAGCAGGGCTCAGACTGGGGAGGGGTGAATGGCTGGGCAGCCTCAGCCTGTTGCACAGGTTGGACACTGCTCAAAAGTGCCTGCATGCAGGAGTAGGCAGGGCTGACATACAGATGCTCTCTGCTTAGTGCTCACCAAGCTGAGCAACCCAGGGCTGCGTCTGCCCAAAGGACAAGTCTTGCCCTGAAGAGGGAGGGAGGAAACCGTGAACCATTTTAATTGCTCGAAAGCCTGGTGGCAAACATCTTGAAGTGTGCCCACAGGAGAAAGCTCTCCCCAGGGGGGGGGAGGGGAGTGTGTATTAATCAGGATAGGCTAAGTTGCGTGGCAATAACAAACAGCCCCACAAGCTCAGCTGGATTAACACAGCTAACGTTAATTTCTTGCTCATGCTCCATGTCCCAGGTGGGGACTCTGCCCCATGCAATCCCCCGGGGACCCAGACTGACTAGCTGCCCCACATCACCACGTGCCCCTAGCTGGACATGCAGCCTCCTGGGAGGCACAAGGGAGGACAGATCGAGTCATCGTCCAGGGGCTCTGTGCAGCTCACTTCGTGTCTGTCCACTTCGTGTTGGCCAGAACTGGTCACCTGCCCCTCTCCCCAACGGCAGGGGCTGGTCGGTGCAATCTTCCATGTGCCAGGGGTGGGGGGACCCAGATATCGGGAGCTGTAGTGCTGCCTCCACAGGGTGTCCATTCATCCTGGCTGCTCCACTGACCTGCCACAGTGGCTCTCAGAATCAGCCCTCAAATGATGGGGACCTGGGATCCCCTAGGAGCTCATCAGCAGGCATTGGCTTACATACAAGCTCTCTCCGAGCCTTCGACCTCTCCTTGCATGTGCCTGAAATCCCTTCCCCACCCCCAGCCTGCTCTTTGTAGCTTCTGGCTGGGTTCTGATGTCACCTCCTACAGGCAGGCCTCCCTGATCCTCTGATTGAAAACGACTGACCCTTCCTCTGAACACCAACACCCCATTGTCCAGGTGCTTCTTTTCAGCCCCTATTTGAATCAGGGGTCACAGCCAGGGTCCTGCCAGGTGCGGGGTACCAGCTACAAGTCCACCAGGTGCAAAGGTTGATACGGGATATAGGATAACCATGACTGGGCCCCTCCTCAAAGGCCCAGCCAAGAAGGGCCTGGACATACCCATTCTGGACAAATGGGGATCCCCTGCCTTCCCTAGCCACAATTTGCGTCACCACGCAAAGGCTCTGAGAAGTCCTGCAACTAGCAACAACAATAATAAGCAGTTGAGTTTCATTTAACCCAGTGTTTTCCAAGAGCCTCTAACAACAGAATCCTTGACTTGAGAATCACCTGTGCACACCGTGAGGAAGATGTTCCTGGGAGCGTGGTTTGGGAGAAGGTGTTCAAGGCCAAAGCCACAACTGTCACAGCTGCTGGACAATTACTCCCCAATCCCCCAGATGCCATCAAGGGACTGGAACCATCTAGCCCGGCCTGGCTCTGGTTCTAAAGGCCAAGAAAGGGCCAGGGAGCAGGGCCCGCAGGTGTGCGGAGCCTGGTGATAAGTGTGCAGCCCGCCCTGACCCCTTATCCTCACACTGTGGGTGGGGACGAGGGCTCCCAGGTTACAGATGGGGAAACTGAGGCTCCCAAGGAACTGGCAGTGCTGATTTCCATCAAGGACTATGGTCTTTCCAGCCAGAGGGGCCTGCTCCCCCTAATAATAGCATTGCCCCATGGTGGGCCTGACTTGTGGGGAGCAGAGGGGACAGTGTGGGGGTCCAGCGCTCACGCTTGTCCTTAGGGATGTGGCCACAGCTGGCCAGGGCCCCGGGGGCACAGTAAAGGGCTGGGTCCAGGGCCCATCCTCACTACCCCTTCATCACTGCTCTGTATTCAGTCAGTGCTCCATAAATGCTTTAGGGACACAGGAATAGAGACACATATTTCGGAAACAGGGGAGGCAAGAGCGTGGGGATGGGCAGGCGCGTTAGGGGACGGTGGGGCGGCCACAGCAGGACTTGAGCTGCTAGAGCAGAAGGCGTAAAATTAACCTGGAAAAACACTCGACCCCCACCCTCACCTCCGGGCCCCCCAGGACATGGCAGAACCCCAACTCCCTGGAGCCGGGCACAGCAGGACGGCAGCCACGAGCCACGGGCACCGCCGAGCACCCAAAATGTGGCCAAGGCCACTGAGGAACTGAATTTAACACTTGATACAGTTTTGGGAAAATGCTCAAGTACATTTGGAACCACTCATGTATGTGAATCTACTTCTTCAACTATATGTTTTGACACCTAAACACAGATTGGGTATTACCAATCAAACTTCAGTATCTAAATTGAGATGTGTTTTAAGTATTAACTGTATACTGTATTTCAAAGACTTAGCACCAAACTGTAAAATATCTTGATAATATTTTTAATTAACTTTATTTATCAAATAAAATAAAACATTTCCAAACAAAACAAAGCAATGAAAAAAACAAATATCCTGAAATAACTTCATTCCTTCCAATATGCTCCTACCAAACCAAAAGAAGATTAATGAACCATAGTCACGCCTGAGCATTCAGTTAATATTTTATATTGATTGCATATTGAATTAGTACGTTGGATATATTGCATTAAATAGGTAGTTGATCTGTTTCACCTGTTCCTTTTCACTTCCTTAATGTGACTACTAGGAAATTTAAAACTACCGGGTGATATTGCTTTAAAGCCTGTATTTTGACAAAAATGGAAATAAGGAGTCTGTAGAAATGTTATCATTTTTTATGTATCTGGATGGAGTTCTAGGGATCTCCTGGTTCAATGCCTTTGTTTTACAAATAAGGAATTCTAAGCCCAGAGAGGGCAAGCAAAAGCCTGGGGTCACACAGCATGTGTGAATGCAGCTGAGCCTAGAACGCCGCACTTTCTGGAGCAAGAAAGGCAGGTTTGGGGGTGCCAGCTACTCCGTGACAAACCCAGGGTCAGAAGATTATCCAGGGCCATCCATAAGGCTGCAAGGGGCCATCAGAAAGGTTTCTCCCCACTGGTGCAGACCACAGCCTGCTGCCAGAGAGAGGGGGCCGACTTCTCTCCACTTGGCCAGATGCTGCCCAGCCCCACGGCCCACCTTCCCAGAGAGCAGCAGGGGACCTCTAACTGCAGAGAGAAAAATGTGCCCCGCTGTTCCAAAGGCGGGGCTGCATCACATCCGGGGGCTCCGAGTGGATCACGTTACACCAGAGAAATTCCTCTTCTCCGAAGGGAACCCAGGAACCCAACCTGCTGCTGGGGGTGGGCGTGGCAGCTGGGCACCCCCTGGCACCCGCAGCCCCATCTTGGGCACTCAGCTCTGAGCCTCTTGCTTCTCCCTCACCCCACCCCCAGGAAGTGGACAAGAAAAGTGGGCACAGAGCAGAGCCAGGATAGAGCCGGGGCCCACGGTCAACCTGTGCACCCCGAGGACAGCACGGGCCCCCGTGGCCACTTCTGGGGCCCTCCGATTGCTCTCTGCACTCCCAGCCTCCACCCCCACCCCCCATCCCCGCCGTCTTGGGGAGACATGGTCCGGTCCCGCTCCCTTATACACCAGCTCCCCTCCCTCTTACCCAGGTGGGGTGGGAGGAAGAGGGAGGTCCTTGACAGGGGTCTCTGAGGGCCCAGCTCCATCATCCTGTGTGGTCTGGGGGCGTCACTGTCCCCTCACTCAGGCTCAGATGGGTAGCCTCAGCCCGGGGCTTCCCGGTGGAGGGGCTCAGCTGGGGATGGGGTGCCCAGCTCCTGGTGGGTCCTGGTCTCTCTGGGCACGGCAGCCCCAGGCCTCCCCCACCCCCACCCGGGGCCTGGAAGCTTCCCCAACCTGGCAGGCTGGCACCAGATGGACACGCGGCGAAACTGTGGACCCACTGCATGAGGAAACGGGTAAGTGAGGGCACACAGTCAGGGTGCGGGCCCATGCGAGGACACCGGTGCGAGGCCCTAGACACCTCCTTGGGGAGGAGGGGTCATCTCTGTGCTTTGCCATCTTCCTGACCAGAGGCGTGGGTTTGGGGCACGTGCCCGCACCTCCCAGCCTGGTTTTTCTCCGTCCCCACGGTCCCAGCCTCCCCCTGGCCCCACTGCCGCCCATCGCTGCCCATCGCAGCCAGAACGACTCAGCCAGGGAGAATGGGAGCATGTCCCCATCCCCCTGAAAGCCCAGCTCTGCCCCCTCCCCAGACCATGGCCCTCAGAATTAAGTCCCTCTCCAGAGGTCAAGGCCCTTCCCACCCACCTCCCTAGACCATGGCCCCGGGGGCTCCAGCAACCTCAACGCGGCACCCAGGGCTCGCCCTCATCCACCTCCAGCGCACCCCACCTCCATGTCTTTGCTCAAACTGTCCCCTCTGCCTGGAGTGGTCTCCAGCTGCCTTCCCTGGCCCCCACCGCCTTCCTCTGGGTAATTCCTTTAAGGTAGGTGTCCCCTCCTCCGGAATGATCCCCCCAGCCAGTGCCAACACCCCCCTCGGCCGCAGAATATTAACTTGGCTCCTTCACGCCCCTCTGTCTCTCCCTCCGGAGCCCCTGGACGACCTGCCCCTCGGGCCTAGTGGCAGGCGCTCTGTGGCCTCCGGAAGCGTGAGTTGCATTCCCATCTGCAAATGCAGAAACCGGGGCTGGGAACAGCTCAGCATCCTGCCCCGGGCGGCCGCTGAGAGAGCAGGAGAACAGAGCCTGGTGAGTGTCCGGGCCGGCTGGAGACAGGTCACTCACTCCCTGTCGAGATCCCAAGGGCCCTTTCTGCAGGAATGACGAAGCTGGCTGTGGAATTCCGGGGATGGAGCAGCTAACAGCCTTCACTCGCTCTGCCCTGAACTGCCGATCTGCGGAGGGTTTGGGTCTTGATGGCGGGCTCCCGTCCTCCCTCCTGCGCTCCCTCTCCCACAGCTGGAGAACCGGGAAGTCCATCTGTGCCCCCTCAGCTCCGACTTCTGGGGATCCACAACAAGGCTGCGCTCTCAGGACCAGAATCTGTCCCGGGCCACGCCCTCGCACCCCCAGCCCCAGCCCCAGGCTTGAGAGACCCCCCAGGCTCCCGGCAGGCTCCAGAGTCGGGCCTGGGTAATGGCAGCTTCCCGGTGGCTCCCCAGTGGGATCGAGGGGGGCAGCACAGGGGCATGCCCACCCCCAGGAGCTTTCACTCTTCCTAACCTTTCGGGAGCACCTCCTGGGGGTCTGATGATTCTGGGGACTGTCTCTTGAGGACACAGGCACACCCCAGTTCTGTGCAACCCAGGCTGGTCCCCAGGCCCCCTGAAGCCCTTGCGTGGAGCATCTAAGGCTTCCTGGGCCTCAAGCAGGGACCCCCAGAAGCGAGACAGGGCTGGCTGGGAGCCACGAGGCCCAGGGCCCTTGCCTGCTGTGTGCCCCTGGGAGAGCCTCTGGGCCTCTCTGGGCCCCCATTTCTTCACCCCAAGACAAGGAGGCTGAACTCCACCACCCAAAGCCAAGGGGCTCTCCTCCATGCTTCTCGGAGATAGGGGTGCCTGGTCACTGTGACCCCCACCCCCACGCCACACACAGCTCCACTCATGCCCAAAGGCCCTCCGAAGTTACTGGAACCCAAGGGGCAGTGAAGCTCAGCTTTAAATGAGGCCGGTCTGTTCATAGGTGTGAGGGGCTCCCTCCCAGGCGCTGAGCGGTGGCCACTCACCTCCCACCATGGGGAGCTCTCTCAGGGCATCCATCCTCCTCACCCCTCCCAAGCTGCCCCCGCCCTGCTCCCCGCCCAGCTCCAAGTCACCGTGGGTGAGGAGGCATAATGAGTGCTGACCTCAGTGGTTCGGGGGTTCGGAGGACAATCACATTATTTTGGATAATTGGCCTTGGGTTAAGCCAATTGAGTGGCAATTTGCAATAAAAATAACAGAGGCAAGCACCCAGTGTGGCTTTGGGGAGGTGTTTAAACTGCTGGAACCGCCCCTGTCTGCTCCACTGCACTTGTTACAAAGTAACCACAGTGACATCAGCTGCAGTTTCTTGGGTGCCTGCTCTGCCCCGCCCCCCACCCGGTGAAAGGTGCTTGTGCAGGCGTGTCCTCCTGTGAGCTTCCCAACCACTCTGTGTAGCAACCACTCAGCTTCATTTGACAGCAAGGAACTGGCAGTTCAGAGAGGGCGAGATCCTTGCCCAAAGCCACACAGCCAGAGAAGAGTGGTGCTGGGGCTCCCTGCAGGTCTGCTTGATGCCGACACCCAGGCTTCCTTCCCCACAGCACACTGCCTCTCAGGAGGTTCAACTCTCCCTTGCCACCCTAGGGACTTGGCCAAGCCTGGAACATACCCTGTCCCTGCTGGCTGAACTCAGTGGAGCTGTTGGCTGGGCAGTGAAAGCAGCTGAGGCCTGGGGACACCTGGGAGGAGATGGGTTCCAACTGAAGGTCTTTCAAAAGTTCTGATTTTACTGCTGATCTGTGGCCATGGCTTGCAAACTTTTCATTTGTGAATTTTCCCCTATGTGCAGGAGCTTCTAGTTGCCTTCCAATATCCATTGCCCCTTCTCCTTTAGTAACAAAACTCTCCCTTGAAGATAAGGATAGACAAAGAGATGAAAGCAGAAGTCAGTGCAAGGGGTCTCTGGGACATCTCTATAAGCTTTGTCCCTTGTCCTGCGCCTTCTTCCCAAATAGAACAGGGATGTGAGGACTGGAGCTTCAGCAGCCCTCCTGTGACCTAGAGGATGGAAGCCATGTGCATGGGAGAACAGAAAGGAAGGAGGCTGGGTCCCTGGTGCATTTGTGAAGCTGCCCTACGACGCTGGGCTGCCCGCTGCCAGACTTGCTTTACACTGCTGTAGTCAGTGCTGTCAGCTGCAGCCAAATACAGCTCCTACCTGGAGCAGCTTAGAAAGGCCTCCTCTGCCAAATAGAAACCAAGTCACAGGTCCTCACACAAGAGAGAAGGTTTTATGTGTCTCTCATACCAAGGTTTAAGCTGCTAAAAGGTCCGGGGGGCAGGGGGTAGGGTGGCTCTGGTTGTTGTCACCGGGAACCCACTTCTTCTCTCTAAGATTCTGCTCTGTGCTCTAAGGGACTTCTCCTCCTCTGACCCAGCTACCCCTACTCAGGGAAGCTGGGAAGGGCAAGGAAGGGTGCTGAAAGTCTTCCAGCTTCCTGTTAAGAAAATGATCTGGAATTGGCACCCAGCACTTCTCACACCCACTGGTCAGAACCTTATCATATGACCAGACTGAGTTGCAAGGGAGCCTGGGAAATGTAGTCTAAAGCTGGGTAGCCCGATTAAATTTGGAAGGGTTCAATTAGCAAAAGGCGGAAGGGGAGAATAGATACACCTCCCTCTCCCAGAGATGAGAAAGAAACACCGCATTGTTTCTGTGAGTTTGTGTTTGCATTTACAAGCCAGTCTCATGGCCCCTCCCCCCGTCCCTCCTGCCCCTCCCCAGCCACCCCCGGGCCAGGCCAGAGACAGCCCCGCCTGGGCCAGCCACCTCTCCTGCAGGTACCTGGCCTCAGTGGGTCCTGGGGACCCGGACATGACGGAGCTGCGTCCCTGCCCTCCAGGGGGTCCCCACCTGGCCACACAGCATGAGACGTGCTGGAACCAGTCCACGAGCTTCTCCCAGGCCGGTACCAGAACGGTGCCCAAACCCAGGGAACCGCGAGTGGGCTGAGGAGCGAGGCTCACAGCAGTTGCTCAAATGAATGTACACATTTCCAACATGCTAGAGAAAACCTCAAGGCTGGGTTGCCCTTTTTGTTTGTTTGTTTGTTTGTTTACCTGGAGTGAATTTGGTGGGCAGAGGGGGATGTTAAAATTCATCTGGAGGCTGAATACCTAAAAACAGAAAAAAAAAAAATGTCATAATTCTCCGACCATGTTAAAAACCAAGGAGTACAAGTTAACAATAAGAATTACAACATGGCCCAGCACCTGCCAAACTGTTTTTATAGCCATCGCCACAGTAAGAAATGCATTTGGCATCCTGAAATAACACCAACAAATAAGAAGACTGCGTGCAAAACGGTCTCAGAAGATTTCCTTTTTTCCTGCCCAGCTGCCCCATCTGATGTGGAGAAGTCAAGTGGGGAGGAGGGGGCTGGTGTTTACACTCTGGATAGGAGATCGAAGCTTCTGGAAGAGAGTTGGGGGAAAGGTGACAGACAGGTACATAGATCACTGAAGGCCCCCGTAACTCCAAAGGGGGGAAGCTGGTACCCGAAGGAAAATGTGATCACCACAAGGGGTCCCAGCAGCAGAGAAGGGGGGCCTCCGGTTAGCGCATGGGCCACAGGACTGCATTTTGAACAGGGAGCAAGAGAGGGGAGAGCCCCGAGTGCTTTGGAGTGAGCCCGCCAGCCAGCTCACGCCCCGTCCTCCAGGCAGGCCCCGGGCAGTTGCTAGATGTTTTTAAAAGCAGAAAAAGGGAATCAAGAAATGACAGTATCCGCAAGCTGTGGATAAGGATGGAGGCAAATGCCAGCAGAAAGGACCGGGAGGGTCCAGGGCCAGGTCCACTGGTGGGCAGGGGGCAGGCATCTTTTTATTGTTGTGTTTTTACCTGCCTTGTAGAACTGGTGCACATTTTCAGTTGTGTGCTTGAGCAACTCTAGTCAAACTGAATATTGCATCATCAACAGAGAAGAACAGAGCAGTGGGTCTCTCCTAATTTAAATCTTCTGTACATTCTGTGTGGAAAACTTTCTATTTTCTTTTCTTTAAAAAAATTGGAATCAGAGAGTGATTGCACGGGTGTAGACATTTATCAGAACTCACGGAATTGTACTCTTCAGAGGAATGCTTTTCTCCGTCTGTACTTTTTACCCTTATTTTTTAAAAGGAGGTGGGGACGGAGCAATGTCACATATATCTCATTACGCGTTTGAATTTTCTGCCTTGGCAACTTGTGCTTATCCTGAAAAAAAAAAAAAAAACAGAAAAGAAGAAAACCAGAAAAAAAACCTTTGTGAAACGCTGACTGCCTCTAGGTAGTGGGATTTGGGGTGCCTGGTTTATTTTTGCTTGTCTGTGTTTTCTGTCTTCTTCAACCAACAAGGTGTACTGTAATATGAAGCTCGGCCGCATTGCCCCCACCCCACCCCACCCCACCCCCAGACGGCCTCGGCCAGCGAAGGTCGGTGTCAGTCCCCCCGCCCCCAGCCCCGGTGGCTTCTTCGTGCCGACGGGCCCCCTCCCCAGGAAGGAGGCAGGAGGACCGGGGTCAGCGAGGCGGGGGCGCGGAGTCCCCGGCTTCTCGTCGCTTCCCCGCGCTGCTCCAGCCCGGCTCCGCGCAGATGCGGTTGACCTTGAGCGGGTCTCTGGGCCCCAGTCTCGTCGCCTGGCAAAGCGCAGCCGTAGCCGAGGCCCAGGGAACCCTTCGAGGGCGCGGGGATCTGCGCTGTCCCGGCTCGAGACGCCAAGCTTTCCGATGTTCCGAGGTTCTGCTTCGGTGTCTGAGCCTGGAGGTTCGCGGAATCTGACTTCGGACGTCTGGGTTGGGTTGGGTGTGAGTCCTACATTTTACGCACCAGCGGGCCCAAGCTCCCCGACGGTACCGAACCCCGCAGCCCCCGCCCCGACGCGAGTTCTCGGCCCTGCCCGGGGGAGTGCGCTCGGCTAGCGGCTAGCTGTGACCACGCGCTGGGTTCCAGAAGCCGCGTCTCCGCGGGCCAGCGGGCGCGGGGAGGGGCGGGCGCGGCAGGCAGAGGAGGCGGCGGAGGAGGGGTGAGGAACGAGGGATGGCTTTTAACGAAAAAGAAGTTGAATCATCAGCTAAACCATTAGGGCTAATGCGCCGCGCTGTACGCTGCGGGATCAATGCCGGGCCTCGGGGGCCGGGCCGGGGCGGGGGGCAGCAGGCCCGGCCGCCCCCACCGCGGGGATCAGCTCCCGCCCAGTTGGGGGAAATGGATTTCGCGATTTGAGAAACAAACTCAACCGAAAGCGAGAGAGGCCCGGATGTGCTGACGCTGCGGTTACGCGCGGAGCGGGAGCGCCCCAGAGCCGCTCCGGGAAGGGCGGGCGGGGACCGGGCCCCGCCGGGCCACAGCGGGCGGGGGATGGAGAACCGAGGCCGACAGGGCAAGAGAAGCGGAAAGAGAAACGGAGAAGGACAGAACGATCGAGATCGGGACAGGCCGAGGAGTGGAGAGAAAGAGCTAGGAGAGCGGTGGCGGGGCCGGGGCGCGCTCGCTGAACTTTCCCAGGACGGGATCCGGCCCATGGGGCAGGGACTGCGCTCCCCGGCCCCAGGCGGCGGGACCTCGGGCGCTCCCTCGGGCCCCACAGCCCCAGGAGCCGACTCGGGACGGAGAGCCCCTGCCCTGCCCAGGACGGCCCCGGGCTCCGCGGCTGCGGTGCGTGCCGCCTGGGGGAGCCGGATCAAGCAGCCCTCGCGGCAGCCCGGAGGGGTTGGGACTGTGACACACACACACACACACACACACACACACACACACACACACACACACACACACACACACACACACACACACACACACACACACACACACACACACACACACACACACACACACACACACACACACACACACACACACACACACACACCCCAGCAAGGACACTGAGGCCCGGACTTGAAGTCTCTGCTCCAGGATCCCGGTGCTTCTATCTGCTCCTGGCCTTGGGGGAAAATCGGACCCTCAGATGCGAGTCCCTGGGGGGAACTGGGGTGGGAGGTCAGAGAGGGCACCGGCTTTTTCAAAGATCTCTTTCCACTGGGGCCTCCCCCTCGCCTCCCCTCTTTACCACTCAGGAAAGCAGTGACCGTCTGTGTCCTGGGGAACCTGGCATTGGTGGGGGTGGGGGGGGTGGGGCTGCGCTGGACCCAAAGCTCGCTCAGGTTGAGGAGGGAGGGGGAAGGAGGTGGCCCCACTCAGCTTCCCAACTCGCAGCTGCAGCCCCTCTCTGCCTTTCTTGGGGCCAGACTGTGCTTATCTGTAAAATGGGCACAGGAGGTTAGCCTGGGGCTGCCCAAGGTCCCTTACTGTGGGCTGGGGATTTGCTTTGCTGTACCCCAGGAGGCCAGAACTTCTGACCCACCAGCCACCCCTATCCCCACATCTTGGGTGTACAGGGCCCCAAGCAAATATTTTTGCGGGACCTGTGTCTATGTAAACCATCTGAATCTCCCCAAATCAGGGTGTCATGTTCATTCTGGCTCATTCTCACCCATCTGGAGAAAGACATACAGCTTGCCAGGCCACCGTCCTGAAACCCTAGCTCACTCAGATCTCGACAGACTTGGGGCTCCCCGCCAGGCACACAGTAAAGCCCCTGAGGGTCCCAGCCATGGAGGGGGGCTTTAGAAAATTCCCAGAAAGGCACTCCACACCCTGGACCCCTCTGAGGGACAGCGAGGTACTGCCTTGGGGTCCACCCTCCGGGGGAACTGGGTAGGAACCCGAGGGCCTGCGAGGGAGGATGCCACCCTGTCTCCCCCCACCCCAGCCTGGGAGCCGAGGGGGTTGGGCTCTGCGCACTCCCGTGCCCTGGGACATCTCCCCGTTTGAAAGACAGCGGGACACAGCGCGCTGCCTCCTCCATAAACGGGGTCTGTGTAGTCTGGAGTTGGACTCCGTGGGAGCTCGAGTCCTGCGTGAAACGGGGGCACATCCCGACCCTGCGGTGTTGTGGATAAATGACACGATGCGGGTGAAGCATTTGAACCGTTCCCAGCCCAAAGAAAGCGCTCAGTGTGAGGCCACCATTCCGGACCCTGACGCGGAAGCCTGGATACCGATTCCGGCGCTTAGCGCCGTGGTGGGGACCCAGAAGGCTCAAACGCCCGCTCTCGGAGTTGGGGAAACGCGTGTGGACGCTCTGGGCCCCCGCTGAGGACGAAGCAAGGAGCAGGGGATTTATGAGCTTGGGAGGATGGGGGTTTGAGCGCCGCCAAAGCTGAGGCGGTGTCCGCGCCCGCAAATGAGGGATGCGGCTGCGTTCGCGCAGGGCCTGTGCGCGTGGTGCGCCGGTCCGCGTAGACCCGGTGCCTG
The DNA here is from genome assembly GCF_015220235.1 of Choloepus didactylus. NCBI lineage: Eukaryota > Metazoa > Chordata > Mammalia > Pilosa > Megalonychidae > Choloepus > Choloepus didactylus. The sequence goes on along the minus strand of NC_051309.1, from coordinate 4,263,463 downwards.
TGCTCCCGCAGCCGCAGGGAGAGGTGACTGGGAGTGCGAATGGAGGTGGGACGGCGGCGTGATCCTCTGCTTTGCAGGGACCAAGCCCGCTGGGCCAAGCAGGCAGCCAGACCCCGGGCACAGGACGAGTGGACAGGGTGAGTCCTGGGCGGGCGCACCGAGGGACACACGACGGGTACGCAGCGGGAAGCCTGGAGGCCGCGCTCTTCTCATTAGTTCGCGCCGCCTACACCACGGCCAGGTGAAGTCGGGGCTGTACAGCCGTCCTACAGACGGGGAAGCTGAGCTCAGAGAGGTGAAGTGACTTTCCCAGAGCCACACAGATGGCCCCTGGAGAAGGCAGGCCACCGTCCGGGGGTTTTAACTCTGGTCTGACCCGGGAGAGTGGGAGGGAGGGGAAGCCCCGAGAGCCAGGCAGCCGAGAGGGCGCGGGACTGTCGCCCCCAAGGGCCGAGACCCGCGGCGGCCAGCCCCGACTCGAGCAGCGCGCCAGGAGTTTCACTCCCCTCTAGCCGTCGGGTTTAACAGCGCCTCCTCTTAGAAGCCTTGGGGACCCCAGGCGGGGCTCAGGCGGCTGCTTTTTGCGCGCTCTTCGCTCCGTGGTGAGTTGCTTTTTACCCGCGTTCAGAGACCGGAAGGATTTGCGGCGCCGAGCCCGGGGGCGGGGAACCCGGAGCGGGTCTCGGAGCCGGGAAAGGGCGAGGTGAGAACCGAGGGGGCGGGGCTCCAAGGCGAGCCAGACTCGGAGACGCCAGCGGGACGCCAGGTGAGCCGGGCGGGGGCGGGGGCGGGGCGCGGGCCCGGGCGCCAGCGGGCGGGGGAGGCGGGGCCGGAAGGCCCGCGGTGGGGGGCGGGGTCCTCGAGGGGCCTGGGGCCGGGGAGGTCGCCAGCAGCCGGGGAGGGGGCAGGGACATCTCCCCGCTGAGCGTCCGCTTTGTCCCGGGCGCCGCGTTGCTGGCGCCGCTGCCTGAGTGTCCATCGTTCGAGCTCCCGCAACCCCGTGGGCTCCGGCATCTGTAGCCTCTTTCTTCCTCCTGGGAAACGTGGGCTCGAGGGCACCACCGGACCCGGCACACCGCAAAGTCGAGCGCGCCCCTTCCCAGCCCGAACGCGCGGCGCGAAGGCCCGGCAGAGCGCGGTGATCCGCGCACCGCAGCGCCCCCGAGTCCGCGGCTCCAGCGGCCTCAGCCAAGGGGACGTCTCCACAAAGGGATAAGGCCTGTAAAAGGGGCCCCGGCCGCCCGCCCCCCCCCCACTCTGGGCCGAGCCGAGTGGGAGTAATCACGCCCCAGAGGGAGGGAACCGGAACGGAGAGGGGCCGCGATCAGAGGGGCAGAAGGACTGCGGGCCGAATTCCCGACGGCCGAGAGGAGAAAACGAGAGCACAAGTAGAGAAGCCAAGGAAAACGCGACGCAGAGACCCGGCCGACAGAAGCGGAGGGTCGAAACGCGGAGGAAGAGCCTGCGCCTCGGAACCCGGCAGCCTCGGCCCAGCCCCCTATCAGGGGGTCGGGTCGTGGGGACCAGGGGCGGGGTTTCGGGGATTCGCAAGCTCTCCGGGGCCTCCCGCTTGGGCCCGCACAGCCCTGGGATCCCTCGCCAGGCTGGGCATGCCCCATACCCAGCTGGAGCCCCATACATGTGAGCCGCCCCCCATCTGCCCTCCTGGGTCTCTCGTCCCAGTCCGGGGTCACCCAACCTCACGCCACCCCTGCTCCTTTCCGAGTCCCCTGCACTGGGAAGCAGGACCGGTGAGCAGCCAGGAAGCCTCAAGAAATCAGAGACATGAACTGAGATTATAGGGGCCGCCGCCAGGCCCAACCTCTGCAATCCGGCACCGGTGTCCGACCTGGGTACAGGAGCTGCGTCCGTGACCCCGGCCCGGCGGGGCGGGAGGCGGCGCTCGCTTCCTTTTTATCCCTCTTTATTCCTTCCCGCGAGGCCTCAGTGGCCTCCCCAGCGGAGGTGATACGCGGGCGCCCCAGAGGAGACTCGGGGACCACGGGGGTTAGATGGAGGCAGGGAAGGCTGCGTGGAGGAAGAGGAAAGTTTGTAGATGGAAAATCGACAGAAACCGAAGGGGTTTTAATGCCTAAATTCGGGCTAAGCAGTTAAAAAAAAATGGCTGTGAGCCAGCATCAGACCCCATCGCAGGAAAAGGAAAGCCTCGGGGCAGAGAGGGTCAGCCGCCAAAACACAGGAACACAGGCCCCCCTAATACTTCTCCCTAGTGTTTCTCAGTGGTCACTTTACAGAACACTTTTATGGTGGAAAATTTCAAATATAAAACAGAGCGGGAAATGAACCCCCACAGACCGCCCCCCAGATTCAGCAACGGCCACCTTCAGACAGATCCGAACAAAGGTGACTGACTTCTCCCTTCTACTTTGGCGTTTGATTTATTTCTTTTTGAGCAAACGCAGACATCGCATCATTTCACCCGCAGACGCGTCAGGAGGCCTTTTTAACCGATAAGGCTTTTTAAAAAACAACCGTCCAGCTGTAAATCGCGCCTCCCAGTAAAGCCGCAGCTTTTTCTCATACCTAGAGTTGGCTTTTGATGGTCGAAACGGGCAACTTATTTCTGTTTCTACTCTTCTGCTGTTTCCAGACAATAAAGAGCACGCATTACTCTTTATAATTAACAAACAAAAATCGAGGCCAGCAGGCGCAGAGGCGGCGGGGGCGGGCTGGGCTCCGAGCCTGCCCTCCAGGCGGCGATCCGCCGACCCGCCCCGGCGCGGATGCCTGGGTGCTCCCCGCTGTGCGGTTGTTTCTGCCCGGGGTTCGGGATTCAGAGCTTAGCGCCCTGAGGACCGGGTTGCCCCCTAGCCGGCCCGTCCTCCGCTCCTTTTCCCTCGAGCGCAGCGGGACAGCCACCTTGGGGACCCGGCGGATCCCGGGGTCTGGGCTCTGCCCTTCCCGCGGTCAGACCTGGGTCCCCACTTCCCAGCCAAAGCCTGGGGCAGGCAGCCTGGTGGACACTCAAACTGGCCGCAGGAAGAGGCAGGGTGGCCAAAGGGAATTTTCTGGACGAGTCTGGCAGGCAGGCAGGCAGGGAGAGCCGACATCACCGGCCTTTGGGGTCTTGCAGGGAGTGGGGAGGCCACCTCAGGGTCCTGAAATGGCCAGGGACACTCTGGCCAATAGGAACTGAGGCACTGGCCTCTCCAATCCCTGGTGAAGGAGGGGATTGGTGCAGGGGTCCCCAGGGGGCTTGGTGACTTCTCTGAGCCTCTGCCCCTCTTGGAGCCTCAGTTTCCCTTGTAAGAGTTGTCAAGTGGGACCAGAAGGTCTGAGGGGTCTCCCTCGAATCCCTTGGGGGAGAGACACAGAGAGGCGGCACCTCTTGCCTCGCTCTTGTGCCCACGCAGGCCTTTCCAGTTGTGACCCAGCCCTGCTGTCCTCAGGGAAGTTTGAGGGGAGGGTGCTGGAAGCCACTAGCCCCTTCCTACCTGGCCGCTGATGAGAAAGCCCTGGGCTGGGGGGGGGGGTTGCAAAGGCCCACGGCTTCCCTGTTGGGTGCCTGGGTGGGGAGTGGTCAGAATCACCAGCAGAAGTGGGAGTCCCGGTCACCTCACTGTGCTGCAGGTGAGCCCGGCAGGAGAGAGCCCAGGGTATGGCTCCTTGCCCCTACCCCACCCCACCCCACCCGAAGGCCCAGAGAAGCCATGGGTGGGGCAGATAGGACCAGGCAGCACCTCCAGGTGCCCTGCCAGGCTTCCAGAAGCTCAGGGTCAGCGCTGAGCACCCGCTGGCCTGGGAACCCACCCCTATGGCCACCCCGGCTGTGGCCAGTGTGCCTGTGCCAGGCTCTGCAAGGGGAGCACTGTCCCCAAGTTCTCTCCCCAGTGCGGGTGGAGATCTAGGGTGTGCACTCCTGAGACCCAGACCCTCAACAGGTGTGGCCCCCAGAAGATGCAGGGAGGGGTGTGGGCAGGGCCCTGGCCCTGGGACCCTTGTCAGCTGCCTCAAATCAGAGGAGGCCGCCTTTGCCAGCTGCACAGCCTGTTCACACCCCACAGGACTCTCGCATAGGACTGAGATGGGGCAACCGGCATTGATTGAAGGGGCTTGGCCCAAGGCCATCCCAGTCGGGCTGGGCTGGCTTGGCTCCTGCTAAGGCCAGCAGCGGCCTCGACGGTCCAGAGGCTGTTTGACCAGCTGAGTTCGGGGGGGGGGGGGGGGGCTGACAGTCCAGAGCCCTGGAACTGGGCCTGGCTAAAGGGAAGGAGTGGAGTGGGCGGTGGAACCCGGGAGCGTGGAGGACGCACGCTGCGAAAACCGATCGAAGCCGTTCATCTTCTGCCAGCGGCGGAGCCAACTCGCCCGAGGTTGCCCGCGATCGATGGCGCTGGAGCGCGGGGTGCAGAGGGGGCGGCGCGGCCCGGGCCTGGCCCACAGCCCTCCTCCGCAGCAGGCACCGCCGCTCTGTGGTCTCTGCCGTCCCTGGGGCGACCCTGGTGGCGCCCGAACCATGCAGACAATTATGGGGTGGAGCCAGCGTCCCCGAGCCCAGCTGGCCTCATCCAGGTTTGGATCCGCGCTCTGAACTCTTATTCTCCTGACCGAGGGGGCAGCGCTCCCGCCGCTTCCCGCGCTCCGGGACCAGCCCCCTTCCGCCCGGCCGCTTCCTCTGGCAGAGCCCCGGGCCTCCGAGACCTGGAAGCCGCTCTCCAGACCAACCCTTTTGCCAATTCTAGCGAAAGGCACAGCCCCTCTCTCCGAGTCCGCACGCCTCTGCGTCCGCATAAACCTTGCCTCCCTCCCGTGCCGGCCAGACCCAGACCCCGCAACCGGTTTGGCTACTTCCGGGGGAGGCAGAAAGAAGGTTCTAGACCGAGCGCCCTCACAGGCCTCACCCTTCCCGCTTCTCCAGTACCCCCAGCGTAACGTGGCTCCCCCAGCGGTGTTACGGCCGCCGCACGGAGCTCCGGTGCCGACCGATTCGCCACTGAGGGCGACCGTCTCCGGGCACAGCTCGGCGCTCCCCGCGCGCCCGCAACGCCGTGCTGCCTCCGCGCGACCTGGACACCGCGCTCGCATCGCGGCAAACAGGCTAATAAAACGGTTTTATCTCAGTGATAACCCCTATAACCTGGATTTTAAAAATTACCCCGTTCTACAAGGGCCCGCAGGATGTCCTCGTGGCCCGAGCCTCCCGAGACCGCGGCAGTTCCCGAATACCACTGCCGACGTGGAACACAGACGTGCGTCCAGGCAACTGGGAGTGGGGACCCGCCTGGCTGGCCGCACGATGGCAGCGACACACAGGCGGAGAGCTGCCTGCGGCTGCTGTGGGCGGAACCTCAGCGTGCAGCCCGTCTACCCAGGCACTTCGGGTGCAGACCCTTGCCCGGACTGGATGGTCTAGGCCACCACAAAAGCGACGGAACCCAGAGCATGAGGTTCCCTGGCAGAGCCCGAGCCGGAGAAGTGGAGGCCTGGAGTGGGCCGAGTGGACAGGAGTGTGTTGGGGGGTGAGAGATGTGTCTGAAGCGTGCCCAGCATGGCCGTGTCTGTGGCTGGGTAGGGGTGGGGAGCCCGGGGACACCTCGCTACCCCTTATCCCTCTGACCAGGAGCCAAAGCCTTTGAAAATAATGAGTAGCAAAACGGATTTATTAAAACGGATTATAATCCAACCCAGACAGCCGAGGGAAAACCTAGTCTCTTTAGCAAGGGAAAGCTGCGGGAGCACAGTGGGAGGGGGCCGAAAGCAGAGCCCTGGAAGCGCGACGGGCCGGGACAGAAGGCTGGGGGTGGGAGGAGGGAGGCAGGGCTGAGTTGGGGCAAGAACTGCTCTGTGCTGGCACCGAGGGCTGCCCCCTCCCCACGAGTCTCTCAGGACGTGTTCCTCTGCAATCCAAAGGCACCGGGACCCCGAGGGTTGGAACTGACCGCCCAGAGGATGGCACCACAGGAAGGCACCTACTGCCCAAGGAGGCTCCGCGGGAGCTTTCCCGGGCCTCGGCCTCAGTGCACCAAAAACCGACGCGAAGAGCTGAGAAATGACTCCGGGACAGGGAGCAGGACAGCGAGGGGCAGACCGACAGATGTACTGCCAGCCCCGGGGACACTCCCGTAGCGCCTTGGTCTGGGCCGGCTGGCGCCGCGGAGGAGCGCGCCCGCAGACCCTGAGTGCCGCCGCGTCTCTGCGCATCTCGGCGCCGGAGGGTGGGTTCTCTCTGGGCCAAAGCGGTCCAGGTAGCCGGGTTGGCGAGGGGGCTCGATCCTGCCACTCAAGTGACACTTTCAAGCCCCGATGATCCCTCCCCCCCAGCCCAGGCTCTAGAAACACACCGAGCCAGGCGTCTCTCCCACGCGTGCAGCGTCCCTGAGTTCGCTGTAAACAGGCAGCCTTGGGCGCCGATAGAGGCTGGGGTGACACCAGTGAGAACGGCGACAGGAACAAGCTTTCGTTGAGGGCCCATAAATGCGGGCCCCGAGTCCCAAATGTCCTGCGGCGTAGACTTCGACTCGCCCGGGTGGTGAGGCCGGGGTGGGGGCGGGGAACGTGCCCCTGAGGCCAGAGCGCCGCGTTTTGTTTTGGTCAAAAGAAAACTCCCACTTGGTTAGACAAGGCTTCCGGCTCTCGCGGAAGGGGCTGTGGATCCGCAGGAGCCCCACAGCCAGTAGCTTCTTGTGCCAAACTCCAGAGGTGCTGGTTCACCTTCACCGGCCTCTTCGCTTTTCCTGTCTGTCGTGGTAGCAAAACTGAAGGCCGCACTGTCCTCTCGTCCTCTCCAACGCCACAGACTTCAGCGGAGGCCCCAGCTGGGTCTCCTTGTCAGGTGGAAGAGGGGCTTCCAGAGGGCAGCCCCCACAACTTCTGACTGTTGTCAGCCGGCCCCGTGCCCCTGCTCCCGGCCCAGCTCCGGGGTCCCCGTGGGTCTGCTCCTCCAGGGCAGGCAGTGGAAAGTGCTCCCAATAGGGAGGAACGGCCGCCGGCTCCAGGGGGAGGGGCGTCTGTCCCACTGAACACAAAGCAGCAGAAAGCCTCCAGAAAACGTCCCTTTTTATTCCATAGGCAAATAAGATTCATTAAAGGAAAAAAAAAAAAAAAAGTCTTCCCTGGCAGAACCAGGAGAGAGGAGGGCGCCGTCTGGCCCGGTCTCCCAGCCCCACATAGGCGGAAGGACCTGCCGCTGCGGGGTCGGTCTTGCCCCTTCGGCTCCGCCGCGGCCCTCTCCACCCGGCCCTCCTCTCAAGGCCACGTGGGGAGGAGTCGGGAGGCTAACCAGGGGCCTCCAGGCGACCTGCTGCCCTGGTCCCTGCTAGTCCCAGAAAAAGGAACGTTTGGGGAGGCAGTGGGTGGGTGGGGGGCAGGGGCGGCCTCCTACTGGTGTGTTGTTTGCTGCGGGCTGGACATGGCCGGGTGGGTGCGGGGTCCCCTGGGATGGGGGTGGGGGCTAGATTTGGCCCTCTGTGTGTGGCCTGTGTGTGCCTGGCGCACGATTGTCCGTCTCTGTTGCGTCCCCTTCTCGAGGGGATCCAGTCTTGCAACTGTTTCGGGAGCGGGAGTTGCAGGCATCCCTTTACATTCTGAACGACCTCCGGGCGGGGGGTGGGGTGCCTGAGGCAGCCCGGGGCCGCTGTGCCCCCAGAGCGGTGCAGTGGGCCGGCCCAGCCGCCGCCAGAGATCCGCGCCGGCCACGGGGAGCCGGCGTGGCGGGCAGGGGCCTTCACACGAGGCCGGGCATCTGCGCCCGCAGGAAGGGCACAGAGGCGGCGGCCGGGAAGGCGGCCAGCGGGTAGGAGAGGGCCCCAGGGAAGCCGAGCAGCGGCGGGGGCGGCGCGGGCGCGGCGGGCGCCAGCGGGAAGGGCAGCGCTGCAGGGGGCCCGGCGGCGGCCGCGGCCGGGGGGCTTTCGTGGTAGAGCACCGGCACGCGGACGAGGCGCTGCGCGCCCGGCGGGGACAGGCTGGCCGCCTCCAGCTCGGCCGCCAGCTGCCGCTTCCATTTGTTGCGTCGGTTCTGGAACCAGATCTTCACCTGCGTCTCGGTGAGCTGCAGGGAGGCGGCGAGGCCGGCCCGCTCGGCGCTGCTCAGGTAGCGCTTCAGGTCGAAGGTGGACTCTAGCTGGAACACCTGGCTGCGCGAGAAGACCGTGCGCGTCTTCTTCTTGCGGCCGCCGCCTACGCTGCTCGCGCCGCGCGCCTCCCCCGCCGTCGCCGGGGTCTCGGCCAGCTCTGCCGCCGCCTCTTCCGCGCCGGCTGCCGGGCCCAGCGCCGCCAGCTCCGCCGCCTCCCGCTGCAGCGCTCCGGGCCCGGGGCCCCGCTGCCAGGCGCCCTCGGCTTTGCCCATTTCCTCGCCGGTCTCCGGTGAGTCGCGGTCGCTGGCTGCAGGGGAGAGAGGGGCATATGGGTTGGTTCTCGGGTCACTGAGGCCGGCTGCCACCCATGGAGTCACCGCCAGACACAAGTTGAGAAACATCCCGCGCCCGGGACCCCGAGCACTCAGCATTCCCGAAGGCTGAACACCCGGGGGATGGAGAAACCCGGGGGATGGAGAAAGAGGCAAAAATTAAGGACCAGGGAGTTTTCCCGAGGCAACACAGCCGGCCGACTCGCTCAGACGGAATTGTACGTTCACACCGAGTGGCCGGTAAAGAGAAGAAATGAAAAACGAAGGAAAGAAATAGACACAAAAATACAGACTCAAAAAGGATGAATCCCGTAACCCGCCCTCCGCCCACCCCCACACCCCTGGGGGTGCACAAAGGATATGCAGAAACCTTGGGACAAGAGGAAAATGTCCTTCGGGAGAAACGGACACGCTGGGAAAACAGCGCATACACCCGCCCTGCGCCGGGTGCAGAGACAACCCGCGTGCACCGAAATGTTCCATCCGAAAGGAGAACCAGCAAACGCAACTCACTGCCCCAAAGAAAACTCCGGCACAGGTGACTCCGGCACAGGTGACTCCGGCACACACCACCCACACCACACTGGCATATTCCTGTCCTCTAACCCAGATGTCCACAGAGACGTGCCCCCTCAACACCACTCAGCTTCAGCGGGGCAGAGAGGACGGCAGCAAGCACGGGACGCCCCCATTTGCTAGACCCGTGCTTCTGTGGGTAGCTTTGGGGATACAGTAGCTCACGGCGGGGGGTAGCGGGGGGCACCCGAGCCCAGGTTCCAACTAGAGGGGGGGACCTCCCAGAATGGAAGGAAAGCCCTCGGGTCTGGGGGGGGGGGGCTGCAGCGGGAGAGAGCAGCCCACTGGAAGGAAGCGCCGCCTCAGATCTCAGGGCTCCCGAGACCAACGCGGACCGGCGCGTCCTTCCGCCGCGCCCGGGAGCCTCCGACGGCGGGGACAGGTCATGGCTGACCGCGCTGGAGCCCGCCGCCGGCGGTGGCCCTGGGCGCACGAGGACACACAGCCCCGTGCGAGGTGGGTGCGAGCCCTGGAAGAACTGTTTCGGGGTCCCCGGTTCTGCGCACGGTGGCTCTGGTGGCTGTGGAGGGTCTAAGGTAGGTACCAGGCTGGCGTGTGTACCACCAGATCTAGGGAGCCCCTGCCCCCCCCAACACACCCCTAAGCCCCCAAATTCACGGAGGCCGAGCATCGCCACGAAGGCGCTCAGCTGTCCGCCAGCTCGGAAACACCGACCTTTCCCCGCATTATGAGAAATAAGAAAAGGCCGATGCCGCAGGAGGCGCCTGCGCAGCTGTGGGCGGCCAGGGACCCCAGGGACGAGGGGAGCGCACATTTCATCCCTAGAGACCCTCTTCAGAAACACCCCCAGAATGGCGCTGTTCTATTGCTCAACCATGGAGGCCCTGCTCAAGTTTACAAGAAGAGGGTAGGGGAGTCCGGGCTTTCTTGGTGGGGGCTCTCAGACCACGCAGAAAGGGGGTCCTTTCCTGTGGGGTTATTCCTGCACCTGCGAGGGGGTTACTCAAGGGGTAAGAGGGGTCGGGGGTCACCTGTTTCCCTGACACACTGGCACACGCACACAGAGGGCCCCTCGGATTCCAGAGCCAGAGCTTGGAAGAGAGGAGAGGCCAGGGCTGGCTTCATTGGGGTGGGGGTGGCGGTGGGGGAGGGAGTTGGCAAAAGCGGTGGTGATGGTGATGGTGGGGGGTGTATAGAAGTAGCTTTCCTGGTCTTTCCCCTAGGGGTTCTCGGTTCATCGGAGAGTCCCCAAGGGAGGCAGCGCCCACGGAGAGGGGGGCAGAACTCTGGTGTCAGGATACCCAGGCAAGAGGGGTGAGCTGGCGTTGGGGCTGAGATGCTTCCCCGCCCCCCCCCCAGCCCCAGAGCCCTCAGCAGGGAACAAAGGCGGGGGGGGCGGGGCAGAGAAAGGGAAGAGCGGGGAGTGGGGGCTTCTGAGTGTGCTCCCTGGCACCTGAGACCTGGCGCGAGGCCACAGCCCCTGTGCCAGGCCCCATGCAGGGGGTACAGAGGAAAGGGGCATCAGGGGCCAGAGCTGCTGTGGAAGGAGCACCAACTCCTCCCCCCAGGGGATCCCTCTGCTCATGTCCCCCTGTATTTTCCTGTGGGTGACTCCTTCCCCTTCCTCTCTTCTCCCTTTCCTGCGGTTCCGTTTTTGTTTTTGTTTTTTTTTTTGTACCTCTCCTCCCATCTCCATCTCCCTCCTCTCCATCCTTCCTTTTTCTTTTCTCCAGCCCTCCCTGTCTCTCCTGTCTCACTGTCCCATTTCACACTCCCTTCTTCGTTTACTCTTTTCTTCAAATGCCCACTCCCCCTGTCCGCAGGTCCCTCTCGGGCGCTCTCCCGGGTCTCTAGGACTCGCAGCCTGGCGATGGGGTGAAGCCCTCACACCAGGAGGCCTCCTTCTCCCGGCTGTGGGGATCCTGTCCCAGGAAGTGGGGCTCCAGACCCAGCCCGAGCAGGGATTCCGTGGGGACCCTCTATGCCCCAGGCCCTGCTACGCGGAAGTCAGAGCCCCAGAAAGGGTGGCGAAGGGCCCCAAGGCGCCCAGCGTATGCGCCCCCTCCCCGCGCCCGCACTCACTGTCAGGGCTGAGGCCGCCTCCGTAGCCGCCGTGCCCCCGCGGGTACCAGCGCGCCGCGCCGCCGCCGCCGCCCGGCGCATAGGGCAGCCCCTGGCCGGGGAGGGGCCGGGGACCGAGGCCCAGCGCCCGCGGCCCCAGCAGCGCCCGGGCCCGCGCCTCTCCTCCGGGCCCTGCGCCCGCGCGCAGCTGTCTCCGCCGCTGCAGCCGCCACCTCCGCGTCTGCTCGGCGTCCTCGTCCTCCGGCTCGTCGTCGTCGTCCTCCTGGTCCTCGCGGCCGCTCTTGGCCTCGGCCGCCAGCAGGTTCTCGATGAGGAAGGAGGAGGCGCGGGCCGGCGTGGCGCGCCCAGGCTCTGTCAGCTCCTCCGGCATCGCGGCCGCGGGCTCTTCGGGCTCTACCGAGTTCCTCGGGGATCCTAGGCGCCCCGGGCGCGGGAAGTCCCGGTCCCCGTTGGGGATGGTGGCCTCGGCTCCCCGGCGCACGCGTGGGTAGTCCCCAGAGTCACTCCCGGAGCACTGGCTTCCGGCCCCGCGGGCAGGCGGCGGCTTCCGCGCCGGGCTAGGCCGGGGGGACGCGGAGCACCGACAGCCGGCCCCGCGCCGCGCCGCCGCTCGCCTTTCACGTCGCCGCGCGGGTGGCGCCCGGCCACCCGTGGGGGGCGGGGCGGGGAGCTGGGCCCGGCCGGCCGCCAGCACTGCCCGAGCGCGGCCACCACCCGGAGATGCCGCCGGGACCCGGGTGCGGGCGCACGGCGCAGCCCGGCGACCTGGGGCCCAGGCGTGGGGCGCGCCGGGTCCCGCCCTGCCTGGTCCACCCGGGGGCCCGCGCCACCCGCGCTGGGGGTGGGACCCCGGATCCGCGGCCTCCCATTGGCTGCAGAGCCCCCGGGAGGAGCGGACTAGCCAATCCGCGTCGGGTCAGAGCTGGAATTACCCAGGCGCGCCGAGAGAAGTGTCCGACCTAGCGCGAGTAACTGTTTGTGTAATCGTGTGTGCGTGTGCAAACTCCGGGCGCGCACGCGCGCACGCACGTGTGCGCGTGGGTATGGGTGAGCAAAGGCCCCGGGGCTTCCAAGAAATGGCCGGAGTCTGGACTGCAATCTTTTTTTTCTTTTCTAAGACCCTGGGTGTAATTTTTAAAATGGGGAACTGCCCGAACCAGGCAGCAAACACGGCGGCATATTTTAACATTTATACTTAATGAAAGGGGTTTTCAATGCCAAGTGTGGTGCGATCGAACTCTAGCTGCCAGGCTCGGTCTCAGTGTGTCAGGAATGCGACCGCACGGGACCCTGCGGGCGGCGGCCCCGCCTGTCACCCCGCAAGAGCGGGGCCCCACCGCGCCTGCACCTGCACCGCCGCGGTCCCCAGCCTCTAAGGGGGCGGGGGCTTCCGCGGAGGTGGCCTCGGGGGCGGGCCGGGTTCCTCTTTGCTCCTGTAAAACGGTGGCACGGCCCCTTCCATTTCTGAAGCAAGGAGAGCGGTGACAGAATTGAAGCCTCAGGGCTGTGACAGCTCGGACACCTTTCTGTCCTGCCACCGCTGGGAGTGGGTAACGGCCGAGCCACCGGGTCGCAACCTGGTCGCGCGGGTGGAGTGGGCTCCCCCGGACGCGGGTTCTCGCTGAGATTCATCCAGCCTCAGACGTCGCGGGGCCCTGTGCAGCCAGCCCCCCCCGGGCCGCTGGGTTTAATCTTCAGAACAACCACGGTGGAAACAGCATCACCCCCCATTTCCAAAGGGGGAAGTGGAGGCTCGCGGAGGCTCCCCCCAAGGTAAGTGGCTCTGGCAGGCCTGGACCTCCGACCTTCCTGCCCAGGGGCCTCAACGACGCTTGGCAGCCTGGTGGGGACAGCGGAGCCACGGGCGGTGAGGCCGGATAGGGGCTACTGGCCTGCGGCCCGGAGACTGTGCTCCTGGTGCGTCTTCCCGCGACCCCCTTTCCCAGCCGCCTGCTGCACTCTTCCTCCCAGGGGCCGGCTCGGCCTCTGTTTCCCCATAGGGATGTGCCTCGTGATCTGTGGGGTTGGGAACCTCAGGGGAAGGGCACCCTCCAGAGTCAGACCCCATGCCAAGCCCTGCCCTGCCCACCGAGACTGGGCTCCTTCCTCTAAGGGGTCTGCTCTCCCAGGCTGTGTGTTCTCATCTGTGCCATAGAAACAGCCCCCACCTCCTCGAATGGGTGTCTCTCCACTCGGACCCACAGGAAGCCTTCATAAATGACAGCTCTCCTTTTCATCATTGATAAAACTTCCCATTGCTGAAAGGCCGGGCTTCCAGTGTGCCCCACTCCCCAACACACACACAGGGCAGGATGGGGCCGGAGGGGGCTTTGCTGCAGACTCCAGGACCAGATGCTCCATCTCTCTCCTCCCCTCTCCATCCTGCCCCAGGAGGGGCAAAGACCATCAGTGAGGAGGGGCTCAGCTCACAGCAAAACCCCAGCCTCCGGGCAGCCGGCCGAGATGGGGGCTTCTCACTCCATTTTATCAATGAGGTCCTTGAGATGCAGAGGAGGGGGTCGGGTTCTTAGGGAATAGCCAGGGACCCCCGAGTCCTGCTCCCTGGAGGAATCCACGGTCAGGGAAACTCCAGAGGCCAGAGGGGACCAGGCGAGGGGGCTGGGCCAAAGGAGGAGGGCAGGCAAGGACGCTGGGTGAGTGGGTTCCCAGGGGAAGCACTGATCCTGGGCGGAGACCGTCTAATCCGGGGGGTCCTTTGACAAATGCAGAAACTGAGGCCAGGAAGTGGCCGGGATAAAAAGAGGATTGCTGCGGGGAGGACCTGTAGGAAATAGCCCTCCGTGGCACCCCCTTCGGGTGGGGGAAGCCTGCACACTTCCTCTGAGCCCGGGTGCTAATCCTCACCCCTCCCGGCTCTGTGGCCTTGGGTAAGGCACCTCAGCTCTCTGATCTGGTTTTCTCTCCTGTAACGTGAGATACTAAGCGTCCTGGCTAGTGCTAAGCTGTTGGGGGCGGGGGCTGCGCAGGGCCCGGCAGCGCGCAGGGCGCTCCTTGGGCATGTGCCCACTCTCTCCGGGGTGGGGTGGGGGCGCCCTCGAGAGGGGCACCTCGTCTGCCTGCAGTGTCCAGCTCCAGGATGGGAGGTGAAGGAGCTGGAAGTCGGCCTTCCTGCCCGGGTACGGGCATTGTTGAAGATTGCCGAGGGGTTGTGGAGGGCTCGCCTCTCTCAGCCCCTGACGATGGCGAGCAGCAGTCCCTGGAGCTGGAGCGCAGGGCGGGTTAGGGAGGCGCAAATTAGCCGTTCAGTGCCCGCCCAGGCCACTGCCTCTGTGCTGGGTGCTGGGTGCTGGTCCCGGGTAGGGTTGCAGGGTCCCCGGGGCCTGGAGTGCAGCCTCTAGCCGAGGTGAGTCAGGAAGCTGAAGTTTGGGACAGGACTGTCGGCAGAAGCCAGCACAGGCCGTGGCTCCCTCCTCTCGGCTTTGCGCCGCCACTCTGGACCCAAGGTGTCAGGGTGCGCTTCTGGAGAGGGACCCCGCCATGCCGCTGCCTGAGCAGGCTCTCCGGCGTTCCCGGGGCCAGGGCTCACGGCTTCTGGTCACCTTGGGGCACTGGGCAGAATTCAGGGGCTGAGGGACACCCATCCTGAAAAGCAGAACCGCTCAAAGGCAACAGGCTGTCGTCTCCCTGTGGGAGCACCCCAAACACCCCCGAAGCCACACCCGTCCGTCCGTCTCTCCTCACGGCCGGGTGGCCACCAAACCCCACCATTTCCATCTGCCCACTTGTCCTTCCTCGCCACCCCACCACTCCAGCCCCCTGCTGACACCTCTCCCCTCTGCCACGGATCGGCCTTAGAGTCGCCGGCAAATGACCCTAAAAGAAACCCAGAACTCTTCTTACCAGGCCTGGGAGCTGCCTTTGGCGGGGTGTGCCTTTCGGGGCGTGCCCTCGGCGGGGTGCGCCTTCAGCATCTCTGGCTCCCCAGTGCCTAGCTCAGGGCTGGTGGCCCAAAAGTGCTCCAGGAATGTTGAGTGAAAGAATAACTAGGAATAATCTCAAAAGCACAGAGCACTGGTTGGTGACCTGCAGCTGCTGACCACCTATTTGTTTGATTTTGTTTTGCTTTAATAAACGGTTTCTTTTGGAACAATTTTAGAACATGCCCATTTAAAATTTACATTTCAGTGTACTGCTGCTCCCCACCTCCCTCAATTCGATCTCAGTTGTCCCAGCCCCACCCAGGTACCAGATCTTGTGTGCTAAATTTACAAAGCAGCATTACATTATACACCACCTTCTCTTGCTCAGTGGTACCTTAAAATATATTTTGAGCTCCGTCCATGCTGATAAACCAATGTCCATTTGTTTTTGTTAACCACTGTTTAGTGACCCCATGTGTTCACATATGGCTGCATCACAAACCACTCCAGCACTTACTGGTGAAACACAACCACTAATCCATAGGCTCCCGACACTGGGGATGGCCATGGCCCGTCTCAGGCCATCATGCCTGGGCCTCAGCCTCCAAGGCTGGACTCGCTTCATTTGCAGGCTCACCTGGGGTTGTGCTGTCTGTCCCCTGAGGAGGGAGCCCCCCCATGCAATATAGTCCCCCAAGGCAAGCGGAGGAGGGGTGGGAGTGGGAGGTGGGGGTGGAGAGAGAGAGAGAGGAGAGCGACAAATAGGCGGAACCCAGCCCGGGCCTGACACAGCATTACTCACCACAGTGTGGACTGGAGCACTCCCAGCCCCCACCCCGATTCAAGGGGAGACCTGGACCCCACCTCTCGGTAGGAAGGATGACCAAGTCACATTGTCAGAAGAAATACTTCCCTGGCCATTGGGAAAGCTGTGCCACGAGGATGCCCCACATCCTGTGGTGGGTTTTCTGCTGCTTCCAACCCTCTGTCCGTCGCAAACCACATGGGAAGGAACAGAGCTGGCTGTTTTCTTTCTGGGCCAGCGTGAGAGCTCCTCTGGGGGAGACGGGTTGAAAGGAACTTCTGTGCTGAAGAGTAAACACACCCTCACCATCACCAAACCCTGCAGGAAGCTTCTCTGGAACAGCTGCACTGGTTTCCACCGGCCTCCATTTCCTCACCTACCCACCGCACACGTGGGTTTAGCTGGTGTTTCCCTGTTGCAGCGAGCCCCTGCTGTGGACAGAGGGAACTCAGGCTGTTTCAGGTGACAACTGTCTGGTGGCTGATGCGGGGAGGGAGCTGCAGGCTCAGAGGGACATGAAAAGGGCTGAGCCTGTTAGGAAACCGGACGGTAGGACTGACCTGAGACAGTCACTGGGAAGGAGGAATGGGGGATGGCCGGAGTCAGGTTGGTTTTCAATGTGGAAAGCAATGGGGAGCTACTGAAGGTTGTTGAGCTGGGGAAGTGACATGATTAAAGCTGGGCCTTAGGAAGAGTAACCTGGCAGTGTTCATGGGGTGGCTGGGAGATGAGAAAGCCCAGAGGGAGGGTCTTGCCATGGACTGAGTGACAAGCAGCAGCCCAGCAGGGGGCCATGGCTCAGGTACTGCTCAGATGGACACCCAGCTGGTGAGCCGGGAGGGGCCTTCCTTCCCCTCCCCTCTCCCCTCAGGACTCACAGCCAACATCCTTGTTGACCTGTCAAGTGTTCTGTCCCCCACATGGCACAGGACAGGCTGGCTCCTTGTCTCAGTGCTGCCGCAGGCCACTGAGGTGAGCAAGATGCTTTCCCTGGCGGGAGGGGGTGGGCACCCCTGCGCACGCAGGTCTTTGGCATATAGTTAAAATGTGTGCTTTGAAAAGTGTCAAATGTTTGCCATGATTTTGGCTGCCTTTTCAGGGTCTAGCCAGGTCCTTCTTTGTGAGAGGCTTTCCTTTAAAAATTGCAAAAGGGAGAATAATTTTCATAGCTTAAGTGGAGCCTCCTAGAGCTCGGGTTCCACCGGGACCCTGCGGCTGGGGAAGGATGGGCGGGAGGAGGGCGGGGGAGGGGCTGCCAGAGGGGGAGGTGGGAGAGAAGGGGGAGAAAGAGGGAAAGTGGGGAGGGGCTGCCAGAGGAGAGAGGAGGAGAGGGAAGGGGGGGTTGGGAGGAAATGCGAAGAGAGAAGGGAAGGGGGGAGGGAAGGAGAGGGAAAGACCGGGGAGGCAGAAGGAGGAGGGGGGGAAGAGGAGGGAACAGGGGGGAGTGCGAGAAGAGGGAGGAGAGAGGGGTCGGGGGAGGAGCGAGGGAGGAGGAAGGAGGGAGGAGCAGGACGACGCCCTCACACTCCACACCTGCCCGGCCCCCACCCGGTCACCCCGAGCGCCTGGCAGGCCCGAAGCGACGCCCGAGTCCCGGAGGAGCCGAGCAGGCCCCGGGGAGCTGCCGTGGGTTCTGCCGCGCGAGGTTCTCCAGCGGCTGGGAAGGCTTCTCTCCAAACCTTCCCCGAACTCGGCCACCGCCCTGGGCGAGCCCAGAAGCCACCCTCCACCGTGGGAGCGCCCCGGGAAGGATCCGGAGCCGGAAACGTGAGCCGAGCTCACTCCCGAGCCGCCAGCTGCAGGGCCTGGGCAGCGCGCTCCGGGGAGCGGGACGCGGGTGTGCGCGAGGCTGCCAGAGCGCCGCCCCTCGAGCCCGCGGAGCCCCGCCCCCGCCTCGTCTCGCTCTGTCAGCGCCGGCCGCCCTCACCCTTGCAGTTTCCTCGAGCTCACCCACTCCCGCCACCCACAAGCTTGGTCCCATTGTCGCTGTAGGGGCGTGTGTCCCCATTTGGGGCAGGCACTTGCCTACTCCCCGCTCCCGTGCAGCGGCCTGGCAGGAGCAGGTGCTCAGCAAATCTTGCACCTTGAGAGGGCTTCTTGTGGCCTCACTGGGGCTGGGACCTACCTCCGACCTCTGCAGGTAGATATTTTCCCCAGTATTTTATATTGAAAACCCTCAAACATGGGTAAAAGGTGAAAGAATACGCAGAGCTCCTGCGTGTGCATCGCATCAGCACATCCGTCTGTCCATCCCTCCGCCCACACCCAGCAGTCTTCATTTTCCGTTTCGGCTGCAGCTCAGGGGAAGCTGGAGGCCTGACACCTCTGCAGGTGGATTCATCTTAGGGGAAGAGCGAACATTACTGACCCCCGGGGGCTGCCGGGTAGTCCCTAGCGGGTTCTCCTGGAGGAAGGAAGCCCCAGGGAAAGGCAGAGATGTGGGAATTTGGGTCCCAGCTCTGCCTGAGCCGTGAACCGCGGCATCTCCCGGCGCCACCTCCTCCTCTGTAAACCGACGGGAAAATGCTCCTTTGCTGGGTGGGCGGGAGAGCTGAACGCGGTAAAGCACCCCCCGGCCTGCCTTGGGAAGCGGCTCCATCGCTGGAAGCGCTCGTGATGATTTTTAACAGTGATTACAAAGTCATGCAATCGCTTTCCTCGTGTGACACACACCCTCTGTGCATGTAAAGTCACACCTCGTTGGAGATTGATGCTTTCCCATCACAATAAAGAAATGCAACGTCGTGGTCACTTTAAGACTCCGGGGTGTGAGAGTGTCTGGTTTTAATATGAAGAAAGAGCGTCTGGTGGTGTGAGCAGGTTTCGGTTTCCACAATGGAGCCCAGATTTGTGCTTCAAGTTATCCAAACCACTGGGGACCCCCAGTCAGCCCCGACCGGCCTGTGACTGTGATTGGAAGTGACTTGGGGGTGGAGAAACTCAGCTGGACCAAAGGGCCGCAGCGGCCAGGGTGGGGGGGCCTCCTCCGGAGTGGAGCCAGAGGGGAAAGTCTCCGAAGCCCAGGAGCCCCTGCCAGCCCAGCTGGCTCACCCCTGAGGGCCCTGGGGTGGAGGCCTGGGGCCCAGTGGGGCATAATCGTGGGGCACCCACCCCGGGTGCTGGGAGCAATGTTTGGCACGAGGGTCTCTGATTGTGACCGATTAGGTCTCGAGGAGAATGCACAGCTTTTATCCCTTCCATGATCTGGGTGTTTCCTGGGGTCACCGGGGCCGTAAGGAAGCCCCACTCGTTACCCTTCTGCGCCGGAGGAGGCAAAATCAGAAGGTTCAACGGATTTAGCATCCACTTCCCGAGCCCTGGCTATAAGCATGTCCTGAGCTGGGGCATTACATGAGTAACATTGTTTAATGCTCAAAAAATGCCACCAGAGCTGGTGGGAAATGATGGTGCACGAGAGTGTTCATAGCAGAGACATTTGGAAACGTGCACATACACACAAAGTGGAGATGAGCTAAATGTGCATCGGGGAAGCTGGCTGTGTAAATGATGCCTTTTTTTTACCTTCTGCAGCTGGGAAACGGGGTGCTTTTGATGCAGAACCACCCCATGATTGAGAGAAAGCAGGAAGGGAGGGCCCGGCGGAGCGGCCGCTCTCATTTGTGTGGAGGCAGGACAGGTGCACACAGGGATGCTGCACGCAGATGGATGTGCTCGTCTCCGCTCTCTCTCGAGGGAGACAGAAGGGCGTGGGCTCAGCTGTCCCCCAGGAGGGGACACCCTGGTGGGGGGACCTTTCGCTCTCCACACCACTAGCACCTTTGCATCTTTGGAGTTTTTTGGTTTGTTTTTTTGTTTGTTTTTACCAGGTGCAATCAAGCTTTCCTTAATTTTAAAAATGAAATGAAATATTTTAACATCACCAAAGCAATAGCCTGTGGAGCAGGGGTTATTCACATTGTTTGACAGAGAAACTGACAGAGGCTTGGGGTTTTGCTCAGGCCACAGCCATGTTCCACAGCTGTGGACTGAGGGGCCCCAGAGGTCCTCCCAGGCTCACGTGTGCAGGTGAGTGAGGGTGGGGTCTCGGGGCAGCAGTGCCCAGGGACAAGCAGTGCCAGGAGCCACCTAAGAGGGCAAAGCCTCCAATGCCCCGGAGACCCAAGGGAGTGAGGACAGAAGAGCCCATGTTGCAGTCCCCCCAGGTGGGCAGGAAGGCCCTGGGGCTGCTCCCTCTGGGGGTCGTGGCGGGCAGGCCCGGTGACAGCCCACCCAAGCCCAGAGGGCTCTCCCTCCCCTCCGCCAGCCTGAGCGCACCCTCCTTTGGTGGCGGAATGAACTGGCCCACACTGCAGGGAAGAGCCAACGGGGTGATTCAGGGAAAACGCACTGATGCCGGGTGCTGGCAGAGCACACCAGCCGGCCGAGGCTCCAGGGTCCACCCAGACCCCCGACTCCAGCTCGGCCTGCACCCCTCAGCCAGCCCTGCGGACCCTCCGCCATCAGCCGGCCTGTCTGTTCCATTGAAATTGTATCAGTAATACACGCTCCACCCCAGGAACTAGAAACTTAAACATCGTGCTGTAAAGGAGGCGGCCCTGGTCACCCGGGAGCGCCACCCCAAGACCCCACCATCTTCTGGGACTGTCCTTTCTGCAGGGGCTTCACACAGACACACCCATGCCACCTACACGCCTCTCACACACCCCCACACACACACCTGCACACCCATGCACACCCACATGTGCACGTACACACTCCCACACACACCTACACACACACACCCATCCACACCTACATATCCCTACACAGACTCCCCACATCACTTACCCATGAGTCCCCCACTCACTAATTACACACCCATCCATTTCTACACACATATGCACACACATATACCCCCACACACATTTACACACCCCCACACATGGGCCCACACCTTCCACACTCTCACACAAATACCTACCCTGTCCATATATACACAGATATGCACACCTACACACAAGCACATAGACACCCCCACATAGTGACACACATGCACAAACACACCCATTCACACCTATAAACACATGAACATCCTCACACCTACACTCATACATGCACCACACCCTCACACCACAAACACATTCATCCACACCCCACACACTCACTCATGCATATGCACACCTACACCTCATCTACACACACACACCAGTTCACACCTGCACACACCCACATGTATACACACACCCACAACCCCTCACACACACACCAACACAAACACCACAGACACACCCATCCCCCATACACTCCCGTATGCCCCCACACTCACACACACCCACCCACAATTACACACACACCTCCATACACACACCTTCATGCACACACCTGTTACACAATGGACCTCTGCACAGCTACACACACACTCTCACCCATCCATGCCTACACACACATCCTCACACACCCACACGTGAATGCAGCCACACCTCCCTAAATTCATTCTTCTCCTCATACCCCCCCTGCCCGTATGCACTCTCATCACAGACTCCTGCCCCCTCAGTGTCCCACCCACTCCCACCCAGCCTCAGAACCCCACCTTGCTAACGTGCGCCTTTACATAGTTTGCTCCGTTCTCACTGATTCTTACACAGATGCATATGCACGCTCATGTAGACAGCTACACTCCACAACAAATGGGGTGGCTGGGCCTTGATTGCCTGCACATTCCGTTCTGTCTCACACGCCCACATGCCCCGGGCCCTGGGGGCCCCTGTCTTCTGCCTCAGCCCCATTCTTGGTGCCGCATCTCCCGCAGGCAGGGGGGATGATTCCAGCCCTGCTCCTTGTCACCTCCCCTCTCCGTGGAAGTGAGACCTCAGTGGACTCCAGGTACAGTGCTCCTTCCTGCCTTCCTCTAAACCTTGCTGCCGGCTGGTGCACTGTCATCAGCTCAAGGACAGGGGCTCCTGTTTGGGTGGGGGGTGGCAGCCCGGTGTGCCAAAGGATAGCAGTGACCATCAGCCCTTGCAGCTTGGAGCTGCTCAGCCCCCCACACGAAGCATTTCGGCAGGTCCCGGAGGGGGTGAAATGTTCCACCCAGAGGAGGGATGGATTTAAAGCTGCATCGTCGCTCCATCCCCCTTATCCTTGGCTTCTCCAGGGCTGCCCGAGCGTGGCGGCTCGGCCTGCGGAGGACGCTGTAAATCTAACTCGTCTGCCCAAGGTGCTGCCTCCAGTGCAGGTGCCTGTCGGAAGCGTCCGGGCTGCCTCTGCAGAGTCACTGGGACAACTGAAGGGCGAGAAGTTATCGAAGGAGGCAATGCAAGAATCAAACCCTGGCTTTCTCCCCACCCCCACTGAAATTGGCCTCTGCAATTGTGCATGGATGGGGTGAGGGGGGTGGGGTGTGGGCCCCCCACCAACATTCCCCTGGATAGGGCCGCTCAGACCTCAGAGAGGGACCGAGGTGCCACCTGGGCTCTGCAGGTGTGGACAACGCTGGGTTTCACCTGTGGAGGAGCAGCGGTCAGTCCACGCCACCAGACCCTGCCCACCCACAACGGGCTCCCATGGCCGCTGCCACAAGGCACATTGGATGTGTTTTCTGTCACAGCTCCGGAGGTCACAAGGCCAAAGCCAGGCGATGGTGGGGCCACTCCCTCCAGAGTCTCCAGGGGAGGACCCATCCCTGTCCCTTCAGCTCCTGGCAGCTCCCGGCATCCCTTGGCTTGCAGCCACCACTCTCCAGTCCCTGCCTCCGTAGTCGCATTGCTTCCTCATCTTCTGCATGTGGACGCCCAACCACCTCTGTCACCCGTTTAGAAAGAGGTTGGTGCTTGCACACCTTTCCTGATGGGGAACTCAGTATCTGACAAAGTAGCTCATTCTTACCTTTTTCAGTTTCTACTATGCCCTTTCCTTAAATTTGTAATCATAAGTAGAAAGACTGTGCTTCTCAGAAACTGGTTGGAGACTCCGGTGTGGGAGGGGCTGGCTTGTTTGAGAAAATGTTTGTGAAAGCCGCTCAGGGGAAGAAGAAAGAAGCTCCGGGCTGCTGTTGGCATGTCAGGCTGAGAAAGGTCGGAGGCAGGTTGGACGTTGTCAGGACAAGAAGAGGGAGAGCAGGGAGCCCCCTCCCATGACAGGGACCTGGAGGGAGCCTTGGTGAGAGATGCGTCTAACAGGGGTTTCGACCTTTCCTGGGACACCCCCCCCATCTTAATCCATCACAGAAGTCACAATATGGTGACGTGGTTGGATTTCTCATGGAAGCTGACAGAGGTGGACTTGGGGGCAGGGAAGGGGGAAGTTGGAGTCTCTCTAACCCTGAACTTCAGTCGAGTCTTCCTTGGGGTGAGCTCCCTAGAGCTGGCCAGAGTCTCCCTTGGGGACTGTAAGCTGCACCGGCAGGGGGCAGGCAGGGGAGGACAGGGAGGGGGACCCCTTAGTGGGGTGGGCAGCTGGATGGCTGAACCCCAGGATCTGATCTGACCCTCTCACACCCAGCTCCACCCAGACCTGAAAGCTCCCATCCTGCCCGTGCCCCTTGACCACAAATCCCGTTCCCCGGGCCCCACCCTGAGCCTTAAGCCCACCCTCTGCATGACACGGTGCTGCCCCGTTGGCTCCTCTGCACCTTCGAGGGAGCAGCTGGGTCTACACGTCCATTCAGGCACCACACGCAGCCTGTGGGGGTCATTTGGCTGATGATTCCTAGTGGCTGGTGCAGTTTCATTTCGTGCCCACCAGCCTGTGCTGGGGAGATGAGCAAACGGCTGCGCTGTCTGCAATGAAGACAAGCGTCACGGGAAGCAATGTGCAAGGCGGGACCCGACACAGACTGGGGCACTGACGCCAGCTCTGAAAAGCTCTTGAATGTTGGCTCCAAAGCATTTGGAGTCCAGACCCCTAACATTACGTTCTTGAGTGTAGGGAGGATGGGCTAAAACAAAACAGCTTCTGCTCCCTGACTCGTGGGGCCAAAGGTCTGCAAATGAGGAAGAATTCTCTGGAATTCTCCACTTGCCTCTTTAGACATGAGCACAGTGGAAGGATCCACCTAAAGCTGATTTATTCCGAAGGCTTGGAAAACAAAAGCAGTTCTGGGTGCGGGATGATCGGCTCCTGACCCAAGGGCGCCACCTTCGGGAGGCCTGGGGAACTGACGTGGAGCAACAACTCCGCACCCTCACTGGGTGGAAATGTGGAAATCACGCATTTCTCCCTGGAAAATTATCCCACATCCTCGACCATTTCTATAATAAGCATGCTTTTAAAAATAAAGTTGCAGGTCTGGCTTGGGGCCGACCATGAGGCAGAAGTGAGTTTTAAAAATGCCTCTTTCCTGTTCCCCCAGAGTGCTTTCTCCAGGGGTTTCTACCACCATGGCCTGTCCCCCCCGGGAGTGTGGGGCCTGCGACCGACAGTGAGGACTCAGGCCCGTCTGGAGGCCCAGCCCGCGGACCAGGGATGTGTTCCTTGGGGTCAGGGAGCCCTCCCTTGCTACCCCACACTACCTTCGTTCCACAGACCACGGAGCTCGGAGAAATGCAGCGATGTCATTCATTCCTTCAATCATTTGTTCCTCAAGTGCTCAAGTACTGGTCACCGGGTGAGGCTCGGGAGTCAGACCCTGTCCCAAACCTCGGGAAATTGCATGCCACCCGGGAAGCAGGTGGAGCAGTCACCCCCTTTCTACGATCTATTCACACCCTAATAATGGCTCCAAGGGAGATGTGAGGGCCATGGCAGGAGACCCGAACCTGCCACCTCCCTCCAGCCCAGGCTTTGTGGTTCTACACAGCGGGGGAGGACAAGGGTTTCCTAACCCCGAGGAGCTCAAGAGGCCCTGCTGGAGTCGACAAGCATATTATTACTGCCCTGTGTGGCAGCAGCAGGATTGACTTGGCCTGGTTTCTCAGCCTATAATTAGGGCAAGACCCCAGCAGGGGGCAGTGCCCAGCCTGGGTGCTCACATGCACATCTAATGCGGAAAGCAGCTCACTTTTCTGTTTCACCCTGCTCTTAAAACGAGAAGCAAATGTAAATGTTGGAGGACTAAAACGTTTTCCCACCATGCCCGTCCTGATGAGCCAGGACTCATCTGTTGGGTCCCTGGAGCACCAGTTGCCTGAGCCTGGCTCTTCCCATCACCCGTGATGAAGTGGAAGTAGAGGAGGCAGAGGTTTAGAATCAGCAAATGCAACAGTGCAGGGGCTGCTGTGATTTTAGCCCTACCTGGCTCCTGGGGGTGGGCGGCAGAGTGCCACTGCCCTCTGCCAGGGGCAGACTTCCTGCTCCTGGCTGGGGGAACCTTCTCCCCAGGAGACCTGTAGGGCCCACACAGAGCAGCTGATGGCTGGCTGATTCCAACCTGAAAGTAAAACTGTAAGACAGCAAATATCACCAGAGCTGGATCTGCAGTTTGCATTGGTCATTCCAGCCAAATAGCCAAAGAGGTTCACAGAGAAGGGTCCCAGGCCTCCGTGGGCGGTGTCTCCTCGAAGCCATGCCTGGCAGTGACCACCGACCCTGGCCTTCCTTGGCTTATAGCTGCATCACGCCAATCTCTGCCTCCATCTTCCCATGAGTCTCATCCCCCTGGGCATGTCTGTCCCCACGTGACCTTCCTTATAAGGTCCTTGATTAGGGTGGATTTAGGGCCCCTCATCCAGCGTGACTTCATTTTTACTGAGTCCATCCGCAAAGGCCCTATTTCCAAACAAGGCCACGTTCCAAGATTCTGGGTGAGGGAACTCGACCCAATACCACCCCCCCAGGGCAACCCCAGCGGGAGGTGTCCCCAGGAGGGTGTACTGAGCTGCGGGGGTCACACAGTGGGCACCCCTAACTCAGAGTCTCTGAAAGCAGCCCGTCCTCCCACTGGGGGTGCTGGAGACCCTGGTGCCCTCCATCTACCGACAGCCATCTTCGCTCTGCCCCACAGCAGAGGGTCCAAGCCCCAAGCTCTGGAGGCCCGTCGCTTCTTTGAGCCTGTTTCCTCGACGGAAAAATGGAGATCATAACAAGAGCGCCCCAGCCGGGCTGGTGTGAGGGCGGACGAGCCACCCTGGGCCGGGCGCTCCGCACCCCGCAGCTCACCGCGGCCCTCAGGCGTCGCCACCCCCCACCCCCCACCCCCTGCCGGCTGAGCCGTGCAAAGCAGTTTTCCAGTGAGAAGAGGCCGCCCCTTCCCCAAACCCAAAGGGAGAGAGTTGAACCCGCCGGGGAAGGTCAGAGGGGATTTGGGGGTTCAGACGGGATCCCTGCCCAGTGTCCTTAGGGGAAAACAGTTGGAATCTCAGGGATGTGGGGCAGGGCCTGGAGGGGACACGCTCAGCGCCGGCGACGACCCCCGCCCTCCAGAGCGCAGCCTTGCCGTCGCCTCCTGGAGGGGACCACCCTACCCCACCCGGGCCCGCCTGCTTCCCAGCCCCGCATCGCGCCCACTGGACCGCGAGCACCCGCAGCGGCTCGGTGTTGTGTTAGTGCGCGCGCAGTGAGGGGCCGCCGGGACGCGGGAATCGGGGCACCGCGGCCGCGAAGCTGACGTCGGCCTCGGTTTTGGTCTAGGACCCTCCCGGGGTCGGGACCCCTTAATCCCTCCCCGAGGCTGTGGACCGCGGGGGACAGGAGGCTGCTGGGGACCCGCAGGCCTAGGATCCGGTCCCTCCTCCGTCCGCACCCCAGTTCCACTCCCCGCACCTCGGCTCCACTCGTGCGAATCCCTCCTTCGCATCCTTTTGAGAGCGTCAGCGTTTGGCACCGCCGGGCCGCCCGTGGGAGCTATTGGCCGTCGAGGCGCGCTCCCCGGACGCGGCCGCGGGCAGCAGGAGGGTTCTCCGGGCAGAAAGCTCCGGGACCCCGGCGCCGCGCTCCGTCGACCTGACCCGCCCTCATTCCGCCGTCCAGCCTAAAAGCTGGGAGGTACAAACACCCGGACGGAACGAGAAGACCCGGGCGCGGCCGGTGCGAGCGGCCTGCAAGGAGCTGTCAGAAAAACAGCGCGGGAAGACCACGGGAGGCGGGGTCGGCGCCCGCGACTCTTTCGGCGCGCTGGTCCCACCGCCGCCAACGCCACCTTTCAGGACTGTGCGGGTCCCTGTCCCAGCCGCCCGGCCCTCCTTGCCCTGTCTGCCAGCCCAGGAGCCCGGGACCCCCAGGAGACCACCAGCCGCGCAGCACTGAGGCCTGCAGCCAGGTCCAAGGGGTCGCAGGTTGAGGGACATCGTCTGTGACGCCGGCTTGGAGGGCCCTTCCCGAGCCAGAAGCCCTTCCCTGCGTGTCCCCTCGCCCCGGGGGGCCTATACCCGGTGCAAGGTGGAGCCCGCCCTCGGCGGCCTCAGTGAATCCTGGCAGTGGCCCTGCCTAGTGTGCTGGTGGCGTTCCCTCTCCCAGTGGAGAAACTAAGGCTCAGAGAAGGTGAAGGGGGGCCATGCAGGCAGCGGCACTGGCCTCAGTTTCCCCCATGGGTCTCAGTAATCTCGTTCTTAGAATTGACCCGGGACGCCTGGCCCACCACCCAGGGGCTGGGCTGGGCTGGGGAACCCCGTGGTGGCAACTGTACACCTCCGTGTCTTGCCAGCTGTGCTGAGCCTGGAGGAGCCCTGGGCTGCAAAGGGCTGTCATACTGGGCCTGGCAACCCAAGATCAGAGGCAAGACCAAGAACACCCGGAAAGAGGAGGCTCAAGCCTCTGGGGCTGCTCCCCCATCCCACCCCTTCTGAGGCCCTGGGGAGGGGGCAGCCAGGTGTTCTAAGAGCAAACGTTATGTAAAGGAAAAAAAAAAACCCCACCCCCCAATTAAGTGCTAAATTCCTGTGGTTTTAAAATGGGATCCCCGCCCCACAAAACCTGGATCAGCCCCTGCCGGCTCCCCAGGGGCCCCCCGAGGTCCTGGGCATCTCCCCAGCCCTGGGAGGGTCCTTTTTGCCCTCCACATGAAGGGAGCATAAGGTGGCCCCAGGTGTGGAGCAAGGGGGAGGTGTGGGCACGTAGGGGCGTCAGCACCAGCAGCACGTGCCCAGGTGTTTCCAGGGGTAGGGGTAGGGTCACGGCTCCTCACACCTCATATTTATTGTCTTTTTTATCTTTGCAATACATCATTTGGATACATCCACTAGAGGGGCAGACATGGAGGCCTGGAGGGGCTGGGTGGAATGCCAACGATCCCCTGCTTGTCCTTTGAGGCACTGGGCAGAGTGCCTGGCATTCAGGCTGGCAGATTTGGGGACCCAGGCCTGCCCGGCACAGAAGAGACTCACAGCTGGGCTCTTTTTGCCAACCTCGGGCGGAGCGTGACATGCTCTGGAAGCATCAGCTTTTTCCCCTGGCTAGCAAACCTGCTTCACAGGCTGGAGAAACCACCCCAACCTCAAGACCCCAGGTGACCCCCACCCTGCACCTTTCTGTCCACGGGGCGCTTCTCTGGCCTGGGGATTATTGACTCCGCAGAAGTGAGATGGGGGTGTCTGGAGCCTCCACCAACGCTGAGCCCTCACACGATTCTGACGTGGCTTCCCGAGCTTCCCAGCTGGGCCAGGAGGGAGGTGGCCCAGGAGGTGCCTGACACATGCCGTCCTGTCCCCGTCACCGTGGGCCTGGCACCTGTGCCCCCACTGTCCTCTGGGAGGGATGGAGAGCACTGGGCACCGGGGCTGGGAGAGGCAGGGGCACCGCCAGGATGGGCCGTCCACCGGGAAGTGGAACGGCGGAGCCGAGACGGGGCATGCAGAGGCAGAGGCGCGCTCAGACGCAGAGGCTCCTGCGTCCGTGGAGGACTGAGCTCTCTCCACAAACGGGAGAAGTCCCGGCCGACGTCCCGGGTTTCTGAAGGGGAAACGGAGGCCCAGAGAGGTTAGGGGACTTGCTTAAGCCCACACGTCAGCTGGAATAGGTGGATGTGAATCCAGGGCGCCAACTGCACTCTCCCGCCCCGCCTGCGCGCACACGCGACCGCGGCGGTGAGGACACCCAGCTCGGCGGTGCCGGGCAGAAAAGCTCCGTCCTGAGAAGATGCGCCCAGATCCATTTCCTGCAAGTTTTGATTGATTTATCTTCAAAATCTCCTGCATTATGTAAGAGCAGCTGCTTTTTTTTTTTTTTTTAATTTTATTGAGATTGTTCACATACCATACAATTATCCAAAGATCCAAAGTGCGCAATCAGTTGCCCACGGTACCATCACACAGCTGGGCATCCATCACCACAATTAAATTTTTTTTTTTAAATTTTTAGAACATTTTCATTACTCCAGAAAAGAAAGACAAAAAAAGGAAACTCAAATCCTCCCATACCCCTAACCAGCCCCCCGCATAATTAACTCATAGTGTTGATATAGTATATTTGTTACTGTTGATGAAAGAATGTTAAAATACTACTAACCTTAGTACATAGTTTGTAATAGGTGTATATATTTTTCCCCTATATATCCATCTATGATTAACTTCTAGTTATAGTGTCATACATTTGTTCTAGTTCATGATAGAGATTTCTAATATTTGTACAGTTAATGACAGACATTGTCTACCACAAGATTCACTGTTTTATACATTCCTATCTTTTAACCTCCACCTTTCCTTCTGGTGACATACATGACTCTAAGCTTCCCCTTTCCACCACAGACAGACACCATTCAGCACTGTTAGTTATTCTCACATAATGTGCTATGGTCACCTCTGTCCATTTCCAAACATTTAAGTTCAATCTAATTGAATGTTCTGCTCATAATAAGCAACCGCTCCCCATTCTTTAGCCTCATTCTATATCCTGATAACTTATATTTCATGTCTATGAGTTTACATATTATAATTAGTTCATATCAGTGAGACCCGGCAATATTTGTCCTTATGTGTCTGGCTTATATCACGCAATGTAGTGCCAAGATTTCTTCATCAACCCATTTTTTTTAAAAAGACAGCTTTGTTCATCCACCATACTTCCTGTTCTAAGTAACAATCGATGGTTCCTGTATTGTCACGTATTTATGTATTCACCACCATCACTGCTCTCTATATAAGAACTTCTCCATTTCTTCCACAAAGAATGAGGAAGAGTCAAAGAAGGTAGAGAGACAAAAGAGAAAGAAAAAGAAAGAGAAAAAACACAAAAATGACAGCTAAAAAGCAACAAAAGGAAAGATAGAGTTAACGTAAAGTAGAATAAAAGAGTCAGACAACATCACCAATGCCAAGAGTCCCGTACCCCTCCCTTATGCCCCCCTCTTAAAGGCATTTAGCTTTAATATATTGAAGGGCAGCTGTTTTAAATGGAATTAAGTCTGTGAAAAACAAGCCAACATGCCCAAAGTTCAATTCTGGGGAACACATCTCCAGGAACCATAGGGTCAATTTAGTGATGTTGCCGGCTGTTAGCCGTTTCCCCAGGGATCTCCGAATTGGGGGTCATCTCCGTCGTTTCCAGAGCCCCTGGGCCCTCCGTGAGATCGCTTCCCATCCTGGAAGGAAGTGGGTGGTGCCAGGGAAGCCTGGAGCCCCCACCCCCACCCCCTCCAAGGCATCTGTTCTTTTTCAAATGAGCACTTTTTGGGATAGCCACCCAGAATCAGGGCCTGGAGGTTTGGAATCTCAGGTGATGATTTCCAATTAGCTCTCTCTTCTCTGCAAAAGCACCGAGCATTAAAGCATCTGGGCCTCTTCATGTGTTTCCCTCCCCCCGTCCCGCCCCCCCCGCCCTCCTTGCTCATCTCAGCCAGCCCTGGGACCCACACGCTGTCTCCACTTCAGAAATGCAGGAGTTGAGTCCCAGAGGGGGAGACTGACTTGCCCAAGGTCACCCAACAAATGGGTGGGCTCCTTAACCTGACCCCCCAACCCCCTGCTGGGTCCTTCTTGCCTCTTTGGTTCCTCTTACAACTCCCCCCGCCCTTTCTTACCTCCACTCCCTTGGACGGGCTGCACTATTTTCTCCTGTTCTTCTCCCCACCTGGAAAGCAGCCACATTATTGGTGATGTCTCTATCACCCCCAGGGACTGGCGCATCCAGGGGCAGGGCCGGGATGAAGCTTCTCCAGCCTCCTCAGCAAGGCTCATCCGGGTCTTGGGAACAGGGGAGGGTCTGCTTGCCAGTCCCCCTCTCCCACTCACCTGCAACAGCCGGAGGCCTGACCTGACTCTGTGCTGGGCCCCCAGCCCCAAGCGTGAGCACAGCTGGCAGACGGCGGCTGTTTCAACTGCAGACAGACTGGGCGAGGCCATTCCAACCTCTGTCCTTGTCTCTCCTTTGGAAATCTCTCCCCTCCAAGGGCCTGAGTGTGAATGGCCAAAGCGAGCCTTGAAATGTCAGCAATTTTAACAGGGAGAACTCAATGAAAAGCTTTTCAAGTGGCAAAGGATGGTGAGGACAAAGACGCACGTCTGGGGTACTGGGATTATCAGAGTGGGGGCCAAGTAGCAGTAACACAGAAGAAGCTAAGGTGGGCAGGGGGCCTGGGGCTGCCTGAGGCAGGCGGGCTGATGGGCTGTGGAAGGAGTCAAAGGAAGGGTGTGAGCAGCAGAAGGAAATTCCCCTCAGTCCACGGCATCTCCAGCCAGTGGTTTTAATTAGATTCTGGCACTTTCCACCACCCCTTAGGAGCTAAGAGCACTTGGGTTTGCATCTGCTGATCAGACATGGGAGGACCTTACCCTGCAAATAATATCCATATTGTCAAAGCACCTTTCTGGCTCTAGATTTGAGATTAGCATAATATTTATTGAGAGTTAATAACAGTGAATTTTTCCTGTCTGGAAATGTGTGAGTGATATTTAGGAGAAAGCAGCTCTTGATGGAGATGCAGCTGGTTCCCTGTGTAAAGATGAACTTGCTCAGGGGTTATTTTGCTTTCCTGTCTCCTCAGAGGAATGGACAGAGACCTCTGGGGACTGGGCATCATCATTTTGCTTTTTATGTTTTAGAAATACATGCTCCCGCCTGTCCAGTGTGGCTGAGTTGTGAGGACCAGAGAGAACCAGCACCTCAAGGACCTTATGTGCACAGGCTCAGACACTTGGCCCTTCGCTTTCTGCCCGGCGAGGAGTTGTCAACCCCCTAATACAGCCAGTGAACTTGGGGTTGGAGGCAGAGTGACCCTGGGGACCCAGGATCCTGCAGCCCTGGCTGGGGACCCAGCGCCAGGACGCAGATTCCCTGCAGTCACTTCATTTTACTCCCTTACCCAGCCCCGAGCACTTCCCCGAGGCTGCTCAGGGGGCATCGGGGATCTCCAGGCTGACAAATTCCAGAGCTCCAGACTGGAGCTTTGTGTGCTGTGAAATTAGCTACAGTGAAAAGTATTTGCATGTCGGCTTTTCTAAAACCAGAGGGCTGAGAGAGAAGCTACTGCCTCTTGCTGAAAGCATTTTCTCTTGGAAATCTCAACCTGTCCACCCTTCTCCGGAGAAGAGGGTGGCAGGAGGTGGCCTGACAGTAAGCAGGCTCTGTCCTTCCCCCTTTGCCTCGGAAATGGCCCTGGGCTGGGAGTCAGGGGCCCCAGAGGCCATCCCAGCCTTTGCCCTTGTCTCTCCTTTGGAAGTCTCTCCCCTCCTGGGGCCTGAGTGCGCATGGCCAAAGCGAGCCTTGGACTGTCCCAGCAATGTAACACGCCTGCCGTGGTGCTGACCGCACTTGTCCGTCGGTGCCCTTACCGTGCCCGGGAGGGCTTTCCCTGCTGGACTGTGGAGAATTCAGACGGAAAGAGTCTGGGAAGCTTCTCTGGCTTGCAGACTCTGAGTGCCCTGGACTCAGTCAAAACCGAACATTCGGTGCTGGTCTAACCCACGGCTCCCCAACTTCAAGCTCCAAGAGGCCCCCTCGACAGCCCTGGGTTTCCCAGGACACATTTTATGGAACGTCAGCCCCATGTGACCTGGATCCCAGCCCCAGCCCATGGAGATCTGTGATGCACAGCAGATATTAGCAGCTCAGAGTCCTTCCTCCAGGTACCTGTATAAGGTGTGCTAACCTGACATTTCCCAAACTCACTGGCCACAGGGACCCCTTTTCCTCTCCATGCTCTTCAGTCAGGGCCCTCGCAGGAGACAAAAGCTACACCAGTGATTTTACAGGGAGAACTCAATGAAGAGAACCCTTAATTAGGCCTGGAAGGGCTGAAAAGGCAAAAAGAACCCGCAGCTGCGGGAAACAGGGAAGAGGAGGCAGTTGCTAAATCTTCCAGTGGGGAGACCCAGAACTCAGAGGAGGGGTGCGAGGCCGAAGAGCTGGGTCCTGCAGCAGGAATGAGGCCGGCCCAGCGAGGGCTGAGAAAACTGCAAGCTGGACTCTAGGGCCGCGAGGGAGGGAACTGCCTCTGCCGGGGTGAGGTGCTTGCGGGGGGACGCTCACGGGAGCAGGGAGCGGACAAGGAGAGGGTGGTTCTGCGCCTGCCTTGCTGCTCCCTCTAGTCCTGCTACGGGAGAAGGTCTGTGATGTTGGGGACACATGGGGAGAAGGCCACGTGAAGATGGGGACACATGGGGACAAAGCCACATGGAGATGGGGACATGTGAGAAGATCACGTGGAGACGGGGACACGGGGAGAAGGCCATGTGAATGTGGGACTTACGGAAAGAAGGCCGTTTGAAGATGGGGACACACAGGGAGGACATGTGAAGATGCAGGCAGGGGTGTGTTATAAGCCAAAGAACACCAAGGATCCCTGGCAACCCCCAGTAGCTGGAAGAGGCAGGGAAGGGCCCCCTGGAGTCTTGGGAGGGCTCCTGGTCCTGCCAGCTCACTGACTTTGGCCTCCTGGCCTCCAGAACGGTGAGAGCCAACTCCTCTTCTTGAAGCCCCCATCTGCGCACTTCGTTAGGGCGAGATTTAGTGGTGCGGCCCCACCAGCCCCCAGTTTCTCTGTTGCCTCCACATGGGGCCCCTTCTCTCCCCCATTTTGAAATTCTGCTTTTATCCCTGGGACTTCCCTTGTGCAGTTTCCTTGAGTGGAAACCCTTTCCTCACAGTTCCCCCTAGAAGTTTCCACTGAACCATGAGCCACTCCAGGATGGGGCCTGCACTCACCTTTGTGCCCAGCACCTGGCTCAGTCCTAGCACATGGAAGGGACTGTGGACAGGACGATGAACTTGAGACCCAGGTCAGAGGTCACTGCTGCTCTGAAGGCTCCTCCCCTTCTCGGCCTCCCTGAGAACCCCTGACATCCCTCTGTGACAGCATTCACCCATCCGTCTATCCATCTGTCCACCCATTTGTCCACCTACCCATCCATCCATCCATCCATCCATCCATCCGTCCATCCACTCATCTGTCCACTCATCTACCCATCCATCCATCTGTCCATCTACCCATCCATCCTTCCATTCACCCATTCATCCATCTACCCACCCATCTCTCCACCCGTCTACCTGTCCACCCATCTATCCATCCATCCATCTGTCCATCCATCCCTTCACCATCCATCCATCCATCCACTCATCCACCCATCTATCCATCTACCCACCCATCCACCCATTCACCCATCCACCTGCCCATCTGTCCCATCTACCTGTCCACCTGTCCATCCATCCACCCATCTCTCCACCCTTCCACTCACCCATACACTCACCCATCAACCTATCTATCCACCCATCCATCCATCCATCCATCTACCATCCATCCATCTGTCCACTCATTCACCCATCCATTCATCCATCTACCTACTCATCTGTCCACCCATCTACCAGTCCACCCATCCATTCATCCATCCATCTGTCCACCCATCCATCCATCTGTCCATCCATCCAGCCAGCCATCCATGGCTTCCATTCCTCACTTCCCAAGCTGTTCTCCGTGCCCATCCCCAGCAGGAGTCTGCAGGCTGGGTGGCCTTGGGGGTGCACTGGCAGGTGGCATCACCGGGGTCCGTTGTGTGTCTGGCTTTACAGACCGACCAGCAGGCCAGTGGGCCCAGGGCCAACTCACTGTCTCACCACCTCGGGGCTGCATTTTTTGGGCAATCATGCAGCTTCCTAGGGATAAGTGAACCTCGGGGGCCCCTTGCGGGTGCTCATAAAAGGCGGCCCCACCCCCTTCCCCTGCTCCATGATTACGTCTGGACGGAGGTTCCAGGACATGCTGTGGGCAGTGCCGAGAGTGTGCTGGTTCCTTCTCAGACCACTGGGAAATGTTCGGATGTAGCAAAGCCTCTTTCTGTCTCTGCTTCAAAAGGCCCCAAGGCCTAGGGCCTGTCAATAGCCATTTCAGCATCAACTGCCCCTCACACTCCAGGGACTGCCCAGAGGGGAGGCTCACTGTGAGGGCCCGGCCTGGACAGTTTGGAAATAGTGGCCCCAGGGCGAGAAATCCCTGTCGTCCAAGGGTATCAGGCTCAGTGGTTAGCCGCGTCCATCGCAGAGTCCATGGGGCCAGGCGGGGCCAGGGTCAGCCCAGGTGCCCCCCATCCCCACCCTGGGGCCCAGGAGGCAGCCTTGGGGCTCAGAGAGCTGGCAGGGTGGCCCCTTGCAGTGGGCAGAACCGGGGCTGCCTGGGTTCAGGAAGGGCCCCTGCTGTCCTGGGGTCCAGCTCTCCCTCCCCAGGCTGGTGGGGGGAGTGAGCGTCCCTGCGTGCACACCCCACCCTCTCCCTGGTGTTTGCTTTACAAATTAGAGAAGGGCATGGGGGGTGTTGCCACATCTTGAAGCCAGCTAGGTGCACATCTGGAATTGGGTCAAAGAACCCCTGGGACAGCCCTGAGAGGTTTTCATGGAGCCCCTGCAGAAAAGCAGTGCTCATTCTTGCCAGACCCCGGGCCAGGCAGACCCCCATCCATGGCCTCCTTCAGCGTCCCAATGACCTGAGTGCTGTGCGCCCCAAAGAACAGTCCCACGTTGCCAGTTCCGACTCGGGCCTTGCCCAAGGCCCCGAGGGGCTGAGGGGTACAGGGCCATGCACCTCCCCCAAGCTGTGGGGCTCTAAGGCAGGGGGACCCCACTGCTCCTGGTTTACTGCAGATGCCTGTGCTGCTTTGGAAAGGTTTCTGCCCTCCCTGTGGGAGTGCTCCTGGCGTGGCCGTGCTGCCCGTCCTCCCATCGAGGGATGCAAG
The DNA here is from genome assembly GCF_015220235.1 of Choloepus didactylus. NCBI lineage: Eukaryota > Metazoa > Chordata > Mammalia > Pilosa > Megalonychidae > Choloepus > Choloepus didactylus. The sequence goes on along the minus strand of NC_051309.1, from coordinate 4,227,826 downwards.
CTGCTCCTTCCCTCTTGAGTCCAGCCTTGCGACTTGCCGTGACCGCCAGAATATGGTGCAAGTGAGATTGGGGGAGCTCGGGGTCCTGGCTCTTTGGCTCTCACCCTCTTGGAGCCCGGACACTGCCACCCAAAGGAGCCTGGGCCAGCTCCTCGGCCAGGGTGAGAAGTCATGGGGGGCCCGGGGGAGCTGCTGCCGAGTCACCTGCTGACCCCAGCTGCTCGAGGGAGCCAGGCAAGACCTGCAGAAGGCCCCCCAGGTGAGCCCACAGAGTCAGGAGCCAGTAAATGGTCTCTGCCTTGGCTGCTAAGTTTAGGGTGCTTATCATGCAGCAATTCATTACTGACAAGACTCTGAAGGTTTTATGCCCCAGGATCGAAAGACTGGGCAATGAAGTCTCAGGGAGCCCTTTGCACTGAGTGGGAAAAGTAAAGCGACTGAGAACTCGAAAGACCTGGCTTCCTGTTCACCTGTTTGGAGTTGCACCTGCCTTTAAGGGGTGGCTGTGACAAGAACACGTGGGGACTCCCTTTCCTACAGAGCCACGGTGAGCTGTCCACAGAAGCAGTCCCATTGCCAAGTGCAGAGGCTGACGAATCCCAGCAGGTGTGATCTTACGTGCATCCTGAATTTCTAGCTAGATTGCCTGTGCGTGTACCTCAGCAGTGCCCCTTCTAGCATCTACTGCAGAGACCCACTGGCAAAACCACAAGACGGCTGGTGCACAGCTGCCTGTTACAGGGAAATTTGTTGGCACCCTGGCAATGGCAGTGTTTGCTATTTCCTCACCAGTAGATTCAGGTTTTGTGTCATCGGCAGGAATGGCACAGAGGCAAAGCTGGGCTGGCCTCGCAGCACCTTCTCACGTGGTGACCTTGGCTTTGGTCACCTGGCTAAGGTGGCGTCCACCAGGTATCTCCATTGTAAGGTTGCTCTTCGTGCTAGTCAGGGTTCTCTAGGGAAACAGAACCGACAGGAGATATCTGCAGATATTATGAGATTTTTATAATAATTGCCTCATGCAACTGGGGATGCATGAGTCCTAGTGCCATAGGGCAGACTGCGAGCTGAGGACTCCAGTGAAGGTTTTCGATGAATTCCCCAGGAGACACTGGCAGGCTGAAGTAGAGGTGGAAATTCTCCCTTCTGACCACTGAAACTATCACTTGCCCTCCTGTTCACCTAGAGTGCCAGGTGTGCCCAGCTGTGCCCAGGAGGGAGATAATGCTGGGATGTTACCTGGGTCCCCGTGTCCATCTGTCCATCTGGCTCTTCTCCATCCCCAGGTGTATCCTTCTCTCCCTGGGTGCGTCTCCTGCCTGAAGCTGGTGCTTGGGTGTCTCAGAGTCACCGGCAGATTTCGATCTTGGCTGTGGGCATCTGCGCCTCCACCTGCACCTGGCATCGAGCTGTCCCCATTCCCCCGGTCCCTGTAATGGTTGAATGGTCCTGCCACCCTCCAAAGGTACGTCCATGCTTCAGAACCTGTGCTGGTGACCTTACCTGGAAAAAGCATCTGTGCAGGTGTCAGTATGTCAAGGGCCTTGAGATGAGACTGCCCTGGCTCGCCCAAGAGGGCCCCAAATCCAATGAGGGGTCCTTAGGAAGAGAGGGGCTGCTGGAGGGGGTGGTAGGGACCCAAGCAGTGCAGCTGTGAACATAGGCACCCCCGGGGGGTGGGTGGAGGCCAGTTTCCAGCTCAGGGCAGCAGAACGTGGTGGGAAACGGGCACGGGGTCAGCACGCAGCCCCAGGCTGCGAGAGGCAATTGTTATAAAAATCTCATAAAATCTGCAGATATCTCCTGTCAGTTCTGTCGGTTCTGTTTCCCTGACAAGCACGAAGAGCAACCTTACAATGGAGACACCTGATGGACGCCACCTTAGCCAGGTGATCAAAGCCAAGGTCACCACGTGAGAAGGTGCTGCGAGGCCAGCCCGGCTTTGCCTCTGTGCCATTCCTGCCGATGACACAAAACCTGAATCTACTGGTGAGGAAATGGCAAACAATATCATTGCCGGGGCGCCAACAAATTTCCCTGTAACAGGTCGCTTTACTTTTCCCACTCAGTGCAAAGGGCTCCCTGGGACATCATTGCCCAGTTTTTTATCCTGGGGCGTAAAACCTGCAGAGTCTCATCAGTAATGAATTGCTGCATGAAAAGCACCTTCGCGGGCCTGAGCTTGCGTTCTTTCCCCTGAGCAGGACGTGCGGACGCAGCTGCTCCCCTCCCAGCGTGGAGGAGCCAGGAGGAGCCGGGCAGGTCAGGATCTGTGCAGTGAGCGGCTCGCCCTGGATTCCGGGGCTGTCCTGACCCTCGGACTTCCCGCCCGGAACTGCGGTCCCCTGTGGAAGAATCTGTCCCCCACCCCTGCCAGGTGAACCCCCATCCTGACGCCCAGCCCCACAACCCCACTGCAGGCCTTCAGGTGTCCCTGCTGGGGGGATGTGAGTGGGGGCTGCAGAAAAGCCAGACCCCCTCCCCAGAGCAATTCAAGGGCCGAAGAAAGGAGCGCTTCTTGCCCAACCATCTGGATGGTCATTTTATGCTCTAGTGTGGGGACACAGCCCACCGTGGCGGAGATGGGGCCCTGTGGCCAGGGATAGCCAGCCAGTCGGTGCAGGGGAGAGCTTGGATGCTGGCAGGTTTGAGGTGGGGGGTGGGGGTGGGGTTGGCCTTGACCCCTGGCTCTGCCCAGGAGCTGGTGACCTCAGAAAGCCCCTCCGACTTTTGAGCTTTGATTTCTGAACAATTAAAAAAACAATAGTAAGGCCCTCTGTCCGAGGGAGGTTGGGACGGAGAAATGAAATGAGGGGTTTGACATCCAGGCAGCGCCAGCACAAGCAGCTCTTTACAGCTACAGGTATTGATCGCCAGCGCACCTGGGTCCTCCGTGTGTCTGTTCATTTAAACCCTGCAGCGGCCTCATCTGGTGGAAGCTGTCACACTCCCCTTCTTGGGTCAGGACACTGAGGCTCAGAGAGGGCTAGTCACTTGCCCGAGACCACATAGCCAGCGAGAGGCCAGGGAAGAATTTGAGGTAGGTGGTCTCCCGACCACTGTGCTATCAGCTACGATGGGGGACAGGAGGGGTCAGAAGCAGGGTCCGCTGCCCAGACCCCCTCCCCGCCGTGGCAGTTTCCTACTCGGACTCACTTGCAGGCTGGTCACTTCTTCCTGGTAGACTAAGCACCACATGCCTCTGTGGTGATCACTGCCCCTCGTTTTAACCCCCGAGGATCTGGGGAAGCTGGCCTCATCAGGACTTGTGGGGCAGCACCTGCTCTTGGGACAGGTGCAGGGTAGCTCCCGCTGGGGCCACCATGGAGGGGCCGTGGCCGAGGCTGCAGTCTGGGGGTCTGGGGTTAGCTAGCCCCTTCCCAGGCGGCCATGCTTCTCACCTGCTCGCTCTAAACCAGCCCTGTCTGATGCCACCAGCTGCTCCCTGCCCGAGGCCCCACGTGGGCTGGGACAGAGACAGGCAGACCCCCTGCCCTGCCCCATGCTCCCAGCAGGTCGGGTGGGCCTGTCTTGGGCCGGTCTGGGTGCACCTGGCCGTCTGAAGGCCTCGCCTCAGTGAGGTCGTGGCCCCAGGCCTGGGCTCTCTGAGGCTTGCAGGGTCTGCACGTGACTCTGGAGGGTGATTCTAGAGTCCCCCGGTGGTCTGGAGGCTTTTGTTCTTTGTCAGATGCTGAAGGGAGCTTGGGATGAAGATGCCGGAGGGGCTGATCAGGGATAATTCCCACATTCCAAAGGAACCTGCTGGAACTGGGCTTGTGGATGCTGTGCAGCCGCTGTGGGCAAATCTTCCTGGGTCCTCCTGGGGTGTCCAGGGCCCTCACGGCTCCCAGCCATGAGGACACGGCGTCATGGAATTACTTCCCTTGCCTCCCGTCCTGCTTCCTTCCTCCGCTCCTTCCCTGATCCATTGAAATATTCTGTGGTTATTAAAGTGCAGCATTGTGTGGCTCAACCTTAGAGATAAAGGCTCTTAGAGAAAGGGGGCTCTCCCCGCTGTCCCCGCTGGTGCCTGTGCCACCACCTTCCCTGGTGTCTCCTTCTTGTCGACCTCCTCATCCCTCTTCCCTCCGCCCGCTGCTGCTGTGCATCCTCCTGGCCTCTGCTCAGAGGCTGCCTCCTCCAGGAAGCCTTCCCTGCACCCCTTCTCATGTTCCCATGAGCACTCGTCTCTGATGTGATTCTTTGATCGACACTGGACTCCCCTCCTAGGCACTGAGCCTCCAGGGGCAGCGACAGTATCTGCTTGGCCCCTGTGTTCCCAGCACTGGGCTCAGTGACACAGACAGGGTCTCCCTCATGGCCAGTGTCTGGCCCCCCGCCATCGTTGGCCCCTCTGCAGAGGGGAGGTTGCTCAGATCATTTTGTGATCTTGCAGTTTCTCTATGTCAGGCTCATCCGCACAACCCACGGTGTCAGGGTGGGGTGCCAAGCCCCTCGTGCTCTGGGAGCCAACTCTGAGGCATCAGAATCATACATTCTTGGCCCTGCTTCCCCCCGGGCACGGGAACCTGAGCAGGTCCCAGACCCCTAGAGTCTCTGCGTGGATTGGCTGGGGCGGCGCTTCTGAGTCCCCGTTCTCTGCCAGCCGCCGTCCCATGGGGCTGCTGAGGGCCTGGCTTGGTCCTGGAGGAATGGCCGGGGCCTGGGCCAGGCAGGGTCCCCGATCAAGGGGAGACGACCAGGGCCAGGCAGCCTGACACTGCAACCCAGGCCTTCCCCAGCAGAGCCAGACAGGGGGGCTCAGACCCAGCCTGGGGGATGGCACGGACGGAGCTGAGAAGGGGGTGTTCGCTCATGTTGAATGAAAGACAGAGGGAAAGGGAAGAAGGAAAGAAGGAAAGAAGACAGGGCAGGAACAGGGGACAGGAAGAGAGAGCAATGTGGGGGGGTGGCGGGAGCCCCTGCGCCGAGGGCCATGGTTCTGCAGCCCCGGGGTCGCCCCCACCCCATCCCACTCGGCCCACTCAGCTCCTCCCTCCTCCGGCCAGGAAGCCCCTCGGGCCCCTGTCCACACCCCGGCTGTCCGGGCGAGAAACGAGCCACGCCTGTCGGGGCCGGGAGACCAGGGAAGACGGAGCCTCCAGAAACCCTTGTTTCTGTTTTTAAAGACCGTCTCTCATTATTACCTAAGCTTCCAGCAGGCAAGTCTTTTATTATTTCTTTGAAAGCAGTGTTATTCCCACACTGCACAAGCCATCCAACGTGTGCAATCAGCGGCTCTCAGTATAGACACAGCGTTGTGCTTTCATCACCACAATCGACGTTAGAACATTTTCATTTCTCCAAAAAGAAAAACCGCTTACCCCTTATTCCCCCCAGTATTGACACGTTGCATTGGTGTAGTAACTTTGTTACAACTGACGGAAGAACATTAAAATATTACCGTTAGCTGTAGTCCATGGTTTGCCTTACGTGTATTTCCCCCATACGCCACCCTTTTTGCATCACCTTGTAATGGTGACCTACATTTGTTCTAATTCATGTAAAAACTTTCTTATATTTGTGCAGTTAGTTAACCATTGTCATCGTCCCTCACGGGGTTCCCTGTGTCAAACAGCCCCAGGTTTCACCCTCTTGCCTCCCTTCTGCTGATGCACACGACCCTAGACTTCCCCTTTCAGCCCACTCGCCCCACGGTTCAGCGCTGTCACTGCACTCCCGGGCGGCCCTGGCTGCTCAGCGGACGTCAGTCACCCCCCCCCGGCCGGGCCCAGGGCTTGCTCTCCCCGGACCGCGGTGAAGGAGGCGGGTGGGGATGTCGGCTGACGGGTTAGTGTCCCGTGGCTGCTGAAGCAGAGCGACATAAGCCTAGTGGCTTCAAACAACACGGGCCGTGGAGGCCTGAAGTCCTAACGTCAAGGAGCGGGCAGGGCTGCCTTCCTCCCAGAAGCTCCAGGGGGGATCTGTGACCTGGGCTTCTCCAGCTCCTACAGGCTGCCCGCATTGCTCCAGCTTCAAGCCGGCAGCCTGGCATCTTCTCTCTCTCCCTCGGCTTCCATCCTTATGTGTTCTCTTCTCTGTGACCCATGTCCCCGCAGCTCCGGAATTCTCCCCGGGACGCGGGTGTGGTTGTCGGGCCACGACGCCGGGGGCTGCTGTCCACCCTCCCGGGCAGAGGCTGGCGGCCAGTCGGAGGGCGAGAGCACGGGTTGGCGAGCCCCAGGCTCTGGAAAGGTGCCGTCCCCCGTGAAGCTGAGCAGAGCCCCGGCCGAGCGTCTCCCAGCGATGACGGGAGAGGGATGGCGAGCAGCTGTGTCCGGCCCGGCCAGGCCTCCAGGAGGCAGCTGCACCCCTTCCCCAGACACAGCCCGGGGTGGGGCTCCGTGTGGCGGCTGCGCCATCTGGGCAGAGCGCCAGGCTCCTGCTCTGCTTCCCTGCGAGGGTGTGAGGACTCACCGCAGCGGCCGCTGGTGTTGTGGGGAAGCCCGCCCCGTGGCTGGCCCGAGACCCGGCTTCCCCAGGCGGCACCTTCCGGCACGTGCTGCACTTCACCCGGAGGGCAGCGGAGGGCAGAGACGTCAGGCACCTGCCCGGGGTCACCGCGTGGGGCTGGAAGCCGACTGGGATCGGAATCCACAGCACCGTTTCCTGACAGCCTCTGCTGCTTCTGTTGGGCCAGGCGGCTTCTTTCCAGCTTCTTCTTTAGAGAAATCCATTCCGGCTGCCTGCCCGCGGGGAGACAGGGAGGGCCTGCCCGAGTTCCCACCTGCAAGTGCACCCGCCCCATGTCCGGGGAGGGGGTGCTGGGCTCCTCCGGGTCGTTCTGGGGCTTCCCGGGCCCTGGGAGGACGTCGTCATGCTGCCAGATTGGCAAGGATGGGAGAGTCTCGGTGACACTGGGACACTGCGGTCAAGACAGGGAATCCCTGACATGGCTGCTGACGTGCTGCCCAGAAAACCTGCCTGGTCGCAACTTCACTTGGCGGAGAAGCCCGTCCTGCAACTGTGGAGCCACCACCCAGCCCCACTGGCCATCGGTCATCTGAGCACATAGCTGTCGGAAGTGAGGACCCAGGTTCGAGCCCCTGAGGACATCGGGGTTAGGGAAATGGCACAGGCCCCTCGGCACTGGGGGGAGTCTGCTGCCCCTTGACCCCGGCCGCCCTCGGGTGGCACCGCCAGCGGCGTTCCTTCCAGAAGGCTCTCCCGGGGCCGTGGTCTAGGCACTGCACAGCTCGGGTGCTTCGAGTGTCCATGTAACGAGAGGGCCTGCCCGTGGCCAGGCTGCTCAGACCCACCACGTGGCAAACACAGCCTCGGACGCTCGGAGAGAAAGAGGAACACAAGGGAGGTGTGAAGAGTGACCAGAAATTGCTCCATCTCAAATGTGCTGTTGAGATGCTCATTTGCAAACGCATTTTGGAGCCTTTCACTGAAACAAGTGAGAACTGGCTGAGTCCGGGTTTGGGCTGGCATCCGGGTGGCTCAGTGTCAACCTGGCATTGTCCATGAAGGAACAGAGGAGAAAATCCGAGAAAACAGCCGGGGTGTGAAATGAAGACCACAGGAGGGACAGCGCGGCACTGGCCTCAGGCAGGGGCTCGGACCACACTGCAGCGACGTTCCGGAGAAGAGTGACTTAGAAGAGGAGACACGGACACTCCTGGACTGCGGCTAATCCGGTTATGGGAGTCAGGTGAACGCACTGGAAAATAAGGAAAAAACGGTTGTGGCGTTCCCAACAAGGAGTTATGATGCTCAAAACATAACAAAAAAAACCAACTTTTCCAATTCAGCAATAATCAAAAACAAATTTAAATCAAACTTGATACGGGAAAGATAGGATTATCTTCTCTAGTGTTCATATAGAAAATGATATTATGACATTGTTGTGTGAAGAGGTGATGAAGGAACAGACATAAAAATATAGGAAAAAAGCACCACCGAGGCCTGGCCAACTGCAGTAAACAATGTTATGTTATTTTTCTGGATTTTCTAATATTCATGGTATTTCCCAAATTTTTAAAATGTCTTGCTTTTTGTGATTTTTTTTCTGCTTGTAAATACTCACTTTGTTCCTAATTTCATATTCCTTTTTCTTAAAGAGGAACCTCAAATTGCATATGGATCTGGCCCTGCCCAGGGGCCCCCCTCTCTCTCTGCTTCTGGGTCTGGGTTGGAGCTCATATTCGCCAGTTATTATTATTTCCAGCCCAGGTGGGGAAACACCTAGCACTCTGGCACCTGGGCCCGGGGTCTGGGAGGGGCCAGGCCGCCCCCCACCCCTCCTGCCGTCCCCCATGCCGCCGGCAACGGCAAAACCAGGCACCGCGACCCACTCCTCTATGAGGCGTGGCTGCTCGGATCGATGGACGGTGGATTGATCGACCGGCTTTATTTAGGGCACTTGCAGATTTACAGAAATGGAGCGGATTGTGCAGCGCGTTCCCACACGCCCTGCCCTGTCATCTCACAGCCTCGTTCACGGGGGAGGAAGAGGCCCCGAGGGAAGGGCTGAGCCTCCCGGCCGGGCCCTGGATAGGGCTCCATGTCCCCCAACCACAAACCCAAGCACTATTTCCCCCACCCATGTGTGCAGGGACCGGGTGGGGAAAATGCTCAACCTGCACCACTGTCCTGTGCCTTCCGCATGTTAAGTCACGAGTCGTCCATTCATTCTCCCCAAAGTGTAAGCGCCTCCTGGACTCCACAGCCGGCTGGGGGCTTCTCTGGTGGCTGAGAAGGGGCCCTGGGAACTGTCAGTGGGGACTTATTTGGGAAAAGGGTCTGTGCTCTGGGGTGACACCCCCAGGTTCTCCGGGGGGTTCTAGACGCCACCACAAGGGTCCTGTTAGGAGAAGACCACGGGATGCAGCCACGGGCAGGGATCACTGGGGTCCCCAGAGTGGGGGACAATGTGGACTGTCCCCAGAGCCTTCTGGGGGAGCGCTGCCCACTGACACCTCGGTTTCAGCCAGGACGGGACGCCAGGCTCCTGGCCTCCAGGGCTGTGAGAGGGTGAGCTTGGTGCCAGCGGCCCTGGGAGATGCCCCAGGTCCCCCCCAGGTGGGGGCTGGGGGCTCAGGCCTGGCTGCTCCCCACACCAGGGCGCCTCTGCCCAGGGCCTTTCACGGGCCCCTCCACCGCTGGTCTCTTCCCTGGCCCGGCCCCTGCGGCCGGCACCCTCCGCTCTCTCTCCCCGAGCTCCGCGCTGCTCGGCCTCCCCCGGCCCACACCTGCCCTGTTTGCTGTTTCTCTCCAGCTCCTCCTTCCGTGCACCCCGCATGTCTATCAGGCTCTCACTCTCTGCCCGTCCATCTCTCTCTCTCTGTCTCTCTCCCTCTCTGTCTTTCTGTCTCTCCCTCGCTCTGTCTTTCTCTGTCTCTTCCCTCAGTCTCCCCATCTCCCTGGGCCCAGCCCCCATGAGGACAGCGCAGAGCTGGCAGGGGGCCTGGGGCTCAGTAACCTTGAGGAGGGTGCTGATGGGGAAGGTGACCCTGAGGGAGGCCCCCCTGCGCGTCAGGCGCTGCGGTCTCTGTGCTCAGACCCCCTCAGGGCAGGTCGCCTGGAAGGACAGAGGATAAGGGACACTGTCACTGCCTAGGGACGCCAGCTCGGTGAGGGGCCTCCTGGTTGACCAGTGCACCCTGGCCTGCCAGGCGGGCAGGGATCTGCCAAGCACACTTGGAAGCAAGAGCGTCAGGACCTGACCGGGTGCACGCCACCAAGAGGGGTGCAGGGGGTGGCCCTGGGCACGGGCCTGGGACCTGCCGGGCCTGGGGTTGGGTCTGCTCTGCCTTGCACGTTGACACAAACCGCTCTGCATCTCGCAGTCTCTCCAAGCCTCCGTCCCTTTGTCTGGGATGCGGCCCTTCCCTCATTAAACAGCCGCGGGGTCGGAAGTGAGGAGCCCTGGGACTGGGGCCCCAGTGGGGTGCGGGGTCCACAGAGGCTCCCAGTTAATGGTGGTGTCGTGTGGCCAGAGACCCGGCGGGGAGGCCTGGGGCTGCGCATGTGCGCTCTCCTGGCCATGGCCCCTCTGGGACGTGTGTTCCCCGTTACATTTGGGGGAGCTGACAGGACGTGCTGAAGCCGCCTTGTGATCCTACCGCTGTGGCGAGGGGGGGGCTGGTGGCTAAGCTGGAGCCCAGGGGTCACTCTCCCCATGAGCCAGCGCCAGGAAGAGCCAGCTGGCAGGGCCCGGGCAGCCGGAAGCAGTCATCATTCCCAGGATTCTCCCAGCTCCTCGCCCAGGCCTCCCTCCTGCTGCCTCCCAGGCTGCCCAGCTGACCTGGCCTTGCTGGTCTGCCCCCCCCCACAGGCTCTTGAAGGGGGAGATAGGGTGTGGAGAGGAGGCTCCCCGGGGGGCCTTGGCGCTGGGCTCCCTCGGGAACTCAGCTTTCTTTTCTGTGAAACAGAAAATGCCACCTGCCAGCATCTGACAACCACTGAGTCTCCAGGGAGCGAATGAAGGTGAGGAAGTGGCCAGTGGGGCTGAACGTCCCCACTGGGGCTCGGAGTGCAAACCCAGTACGACACCCCCCCCCCCCACCCCGGCTCTGGCCTTACATGGCCCCCAGCCCGACTTTGTTCCTGTTGGTCCTCTTCACAACATTGCCAGTAGATGGCTGATTAGATTCTGCTTGCATACCTCTGGGAACGGTGAGCTCACTAGCTCCAGAGGAATCTCTTTGCCCTTTCTGATGGAGATGTGGGGTGGGTCAGAATCTTCTGGATCCCAGGACTGCACAATGCGGGACTGTCTAATGCAGTCCCCAGAGGGTCCGGATCTGAACCACATACCTTCATTCATTCATTCATTCATTCATTCGTGCACTCATCCAAGAAATGTTTGTGGCACCCCTACTATGTGCCAGGCATCTGATGGTTGTAGATGTAGTTGTAGACATGACAAAATGCTGTGGGGACACCTGAATGAGATGCATTCTCAGGGGCGTGTTTTCTCACCAAGTGGGTAGGTCTGAGCAGTAAATGCCATAAAAAAATCATTTTCCTATTTCTGAGCACACTTGTCAATTTAATGGGCATTTTAAGTGGTCTGCTGAAATTGCACTTTGCAAAGGAGAGCAAAATTGAAAAAACCACACATTCTCTCTACATCGATTCTCTCTTTTTCCCCACAAAAGAAATCCATCATCCGTAGCACAGAATCCACCAGCTGCCTTGCGGAGACCCTTTCTCTCAGCATCCTGGGGGTGGCAAGGCCCCCTCCCCACCACTGACAGTGGCCACAAGCTTTGCTTGCAAAGTTTCTCCAGGAAAAGGAGGGTGTTCTGCTCTGGGAGGTGTGTGGACGTCTCACAAGACCAAGCGTCGGCTGACAAATGTCCAGAAAAACAGTCAAGTCAGGCACAAGGGACGCAAAGTGACATCACACTTTTTACCCATCCCCCCAAAAATAACCACACGACGCTGATGAGACTGCAGGACACCTTAGTAGCCTGCCGTGGGCACAGGAGTGGCGCCAACCTTGAGAAAGCATTTTTGTGCCTTAAAAATGTGCATTCCCACGACCGCTGATCCCACTTCAGAAGTTTCCTTCTGCAGAAACTACTGAAGGGTGGACAAGGCCGAACGGGAGATTACGTATTCGGTGGAGAAGCGGAAGCGGCCGACGTGCTCGTGTTGTGGAGTGTCCGCTGGAGAGCGCGCTATGTGGTGTTTCTCACTGTTACTCAGGGCACGTTACGCTGTGCGAGGGCTTTTTCCAGCACGCAGGGGGAAAGGCGCACAGCGCTGCATGGGCACGAGGGCAAGACCTAAGCAAAAGACCCCAACCAACAGAACAGGGAGGCTGCGAAGAAACAGACAGGAACACTGTTTTTAACCCGGGCGGCCCAAGCCGTTGCTCTTTCCCAACAGTGAGTTGAGCTGTTCCAGAAGCTTCTCTGGAGAGCGAGCCCCACTGGGTCAGGTCCCAGACCCATCGCCAGGGGGACGGAATCCAGTGCCTGCTGGTCTCCAGCCCGAGCTCACGTCATGGTCGTGATCTGGGGACTCTCGAGGCTCCCGGAGCTCACCCCACTGCGAGAGCTTCTATTTGCTTGTTTTGTGGGTCCCTGCACCCCTGGATACCCAGCAGGGGCTCCCCCCGAATCCTTGTCCCATGGGTCTCAGTGACCACAGCCTTCCAGGGGAGTTCCAGGTGCTTTGGCCGTTCTCAGCTCTCACCCTGTTTTACGTGCCGTGGCTCTGGACTTCCCTGCAGTGGAGACTCAGGGGCACCTGAAGCCAGGGCTCTGCCAGGGTCACCCTAACCCCCAAGAGCAGCCGTTGTCTGAACCTAAGCAGCACAGGTTCATGTCTTTGGGATGAATTCATCGCTTTCATAAGGAATTTAATGGAAGCCAGGCCTTGCCTCATTTGACACGGTGCTGGTGGTGGGAGTGAGCACAGGCTTTGAAGGCCAAGCCCGGCTAAGAACGGGAGGTGGGGCAGCCCAGTGGCCAGAGCTGGGGGAATGGCCCAGTGGTCAGAGCCTGGAGGATGGGACAGTGATTAGAGCTAGGAGGGCAGCCCAGTGATCAGACCCAGGTGGATGGCCCAGTGGTCAGAGCCCGGAGGATGGGGCAGTGGTCAGACCTGGAGGACTGAGCCTGGCATCTGGGACCCGACCAGGTTTCAAGTCCCAGCTCTGCCGTTTGCTGCCTTGGGACCTTGGGCACTGTTCACCCAGGCATGGGGGTCAGTGAGGAGATGCAAGGACAGGCTTCCGTACAGCACACGGCACAGCTGGGATCTCCTCAGAGGAGCAGGGGCCTCCCCCCAGCTGGGCCTCCTCCCCCCACAGACTCCCCCGCCGCGGACTAACTCCCTCCCAGGGACTCCCCCCCAGCGGCCTCCTCCCCGTGCAGGGCCTGCAGGAGTGCTGGGGCGGACCTGGGCGTAGCCTGGCTGAGGCTGCACACGGTGACCCCCTGAGACCCCCTGAGATCCCCCATCCCCGGAGGAGCCACGAGGGGGTCCACAGAGGGGGGTGCTGGTGGACCTCATGGCTGCCCTGAGAGTGGGATGCACACAGAGGAGGGGACAGGCCCAGAGAGGGTCAGCCTGGCCGCAGTGCCTGGAGCCTTCTGGTGGGCTCTGGTGTCCGCCTGCCTGGTGCAGGTGGGTCCCAGAAGAATCCACGTTTGGCAATGGACTTGGGACAGCTCTGGCCCCAGCAACCTGACATGCTGTACCCCGGGTCGGGGCCGTGGGGCTGCCTTAGAGCTTCTTGGAAAATGCTGGGCCTGGGGCTGTCCGCCTCCTGCTGCCCTCCCCACCACTTCTGCTGGACGGTGCTCCCAGCTCCCGGCACCCTGAGCACACTGGCAGGGGAGAAGGGGCCAGGAGCTGGGTCTCCTTGCCGGGTCTGACCCTGCAGCTGCCCTTGCAGCCAGCAAGTGGCCTGTCCCTCGCAGGGCCCAGCTGGGGACGGTCCTCCAACTCCCACAAGCCTGATTGGCCCCCAGTGTTTGGCCCGCGTGTGTCCCCATTTGCTCCCCGACCCCCGTGCAGACACTGAGCCACGAGCATCTTTCGGGGAAGGAGGGAAAGCGCGCACAGGCAGGTCCGTGGGGCCAGAGCTGAGCCTGGCGTGAGTCTCGCCTCTCGGGGTCTCCAGGTCTGAAGCCCCAAGAAGGAAGAGGGTGGTTGGTGTGGGGACTCCTGGCTCTGAAGGCCACCACGGCTCCTGCTGGCAGGTGGGCATCCAGGGCCAGCAGCCACGCACAGACCTCCTGGGTGTCCCTAGGGTTCGGGACCCTTCTATTGGGGCACTGGGGTGGGAAGGGGCTCCAGGTGGTGCCCCAAAGGGGCCCTCAGAACTGGGGTGCACATTGAGTCGCCCACTGTCCTGCAACCCAGGGGTCAGCAGAGTTTAGAGGTCACAAGCAGAGAGAAGACCAAGGAACACACTCCAGGGCTCGCTAGGAAATGCCACTCGCCCGCCCTGTGGACAGCACTTCACAGTGTACAGAGTCTGTGGCTGGCAGAGGGGGAAACTGTGTCCCAAAGCCACTTGTCCTGCAGTCACATCAGTCCTGGGCTCCGCCCGGGAAGCTGGGCCTTTCCCACTACCTCTCAGGGTCAAGGCTGCAGGGACCACACCAGGATTTGGGCATTGCTTTGCCCAAGCCAAGAAGCCCAGAAAATTCCACTCATTCATTCACTCATCTACTTGTCCGTTCTTTCTTTCATTCGTCCACTTGTTTGCTCATTCCTTGGTTCCTTTGAACTGGGAGGAGCCGAGGCTTGGGGAGGCTCATGGCCTGTCCACACCCCTGCCTGGTGACCCCACTTTGTGGGCCCCAGGGGAGCTGAACGGAGGAGGGATGGAGATCCACAGACCAACGGAGACCTGGAGATGTGCACGGAGCAGGGGAACCAAGAGCAGGGGGAGGTGAGGATGTGCTGGGAGGGGAGAGAGGAGACGGGATGCAGTGAGGGGGCTGAAGACATGGCCCTAGAAGCTACCTGCCTGATGAGCTAAGGCAGTGCCAGGCGTGGAGTGGGGGTGTGATGAGGCCCTCAGGTGGCACGGCCCCCGGAGCCTGCCCAGTGCCACCCCCTCCCCAGCTCCTTTGCTGGGCTGGCTCCTCCCACCCTGACCGGATGGGCCAAGGAGACAAGGCTTGCCCCAGGAGGGACTCACCTGCCCAGGTGAGGGGCCCTGCAGCAGGAGGGGCCCCCGCGAGCCTGGGCAGTCCCAAAACCCAGCCCGCCACCGCCTGCATCTCCAACAGTGACCCGAGGCCCAGAGAAAGCCTGGCCCAGGGCCGAGGCTGCAAGCCCACCCCTCCCTGCCGACGGGGGGCACGGGCCCCAGTCAGCAGCGTCGCAGGGTCTGGTCTGTGGCACAATGGTGCCACCCAGCGGCCACCCCGCGAACTGCATCCGCACGCTATGAGCTATCCCGGGTCTGGTTTGGTCTGCATCATGTCTGGCAGCCCCACTTCTGAGGGACTCATGCCAGTGAGAGTGTCCTGGTCCGGGGTAACGGCAGTTGGGTCTCTGGGATCCTCGGTGCAGGTTCTGTTGCCTCCTGCTTTTTTATTGGGCTTTGGAACAGGCAGCAGTATTTGCAACAGCGGCATTGCCCATCACGAGGCCCCCACGAGCCAAATGCTGCGCCAGTCACCTGCATGTCACTTCCTTTCATTCCCATGTGCAGCTGGAGGGGCAGCCAGTGGGGGGAGAATGATGTTTGTCTTCACCTGCAGGCTGGGGAAACTGAGGCTCAGAGGCCGGGTGACCAGCTCACAGCTGAAGATGCTCCAAGAGCCCTGCTTTGAACTGCCGCCCACTCCCCAAAATAGGACAGAGGCAATGCGAAGTGGTCACCTCAGGCCTGGGGAGCAGAAGGGACCCCTGGGGTCACCCAGCAGGTGTCAGAGCCGAGACAGGAGTGGAGCGGATTCTTCCTGAGGCAGGTGGGGATGGGTGCCCCTCGTCGGCAAGGTGTTGCCCAGCTCGCAGGTCACCCAGCCGGATGGGGGCCTCGGCTCGGGTCCCACTCCTGCCTCTGCACTTTCCACCCCCGACCCTGAAGGGCCAGCTGTGGCGTCCTTGGGAACGAGGGGACGGCTGGGTCAGGTGGTTGACTTCTCCGGGAGGCCCCACTACATCACCTCCAAGCCCTCCCCTGACCTTCCCTCCTCCCCCTGCACTGGCAGTAACTGAAACGCCCACCTCCTGCACTCTGTGCATTCACCATTGGTCTTCCCAGCAGAGTGGGGGTCCACGGAGAGGAGACCCTTGTTTGTGTGGCTCTACCCCAAGCATCGGAATGTTGCCTGGCACACTCCATGAATGATTGAATGGATGAATGAATGCACTTGACATCATGAGAGTGCTTGAGCAGGATTCTCCTACAAAAGAAGGAAATTCTCCAGTGGGCAGAGAGGTGGGCCTGGCCTCCCGTGGATGCCCTTTGAACTTGAATCTGAAATGTGCATGGGAGTAGACACAGACCCTGACTCGGCGGGCAGCCTGTGGGGTGCTAGGGGCACAGGCAGTGGACACACAGGGGCGGCGGGAGGAAGCGGGATGGGCCAGAGGGAAAACGGACCTGCAGGGCAGGCCCAACGACACCCTCACTGTCCCCGAGAAGCTCTGGAGCTGGGTGGCTGTATTAGTTAGGGTTCTCTAGGGAAACAGAATCAATGAGAGATATCTATGCGTATAAGATTTATAAAAGTGACTCATACAACTGTGGGTATGCATGAGTCCAAATTCCGTAGGGCAGGCAGCAAACTGGCAACTCCAATGAAGACATTCGTTGAACTCCTCGGGAAACAAACTGGCAACTTCTACAAACTCCTCAGGAAACACTTCACTGAACAGCAGAAGAAGAAGTGAGGGTCCTCTAACTGTCTCACTTAAAAGACTTCAACTGATTGATTGGATTAAATCCAGCCAATTGCATTCTCCCATTGTGGAAGGCACGCCCTTTGGTGAGTCATCAGTCACAGCTGCAGTCAGTTGACTGATGATTTAATAAACCAGCCTGTTGGTTTATTAACCAGCCACAACGTCCTCGCAGCAATTGTTAGGCCAGTGTTTGCTTGACCAGACAGCTAGGTACTATCACCTGGCCAAGGTGACACATGAACCTAACCATCACAGTCCACCCCTTGTCAACTTGGCAGTTACACACATCACCTAAAACCATACTTTATCTCTAAGTAGAGAACAATAAAACACATATATTTTGCCTAACAATACTCTGCTGTGCAGCGTGCATCTGGAGACGCACTAAATCTCTCCAGAATAGGGTGCAAGTCCTTGGGTGACATTAACTCTTAAAACTGATTTCCTTTGCTTAAATACAGCAAAATGAACAGTACAGCTTATGCCACATAATAAGGGGATAAGACAGAGAAGAAAGCAGAGATATTTGCTTTACAGACAACTACAACATAGTCATTACAAAACAAGGAGGAAACATTCATGCCATCATAGTCTTCGTTTCTATAACTGGTCACGTGGCTGTAGTTCATATTTATCACGACCTTCCACTACCCATTCATGTTTCCTTTACCCTCAGCAAGCACTTCAGCTGGCCGTGGTTCTTTGCCTGGTGGGGTGACCCAAACCTTCATTCCTGAAGTTTCTTGGCCATTGGTAGTCCTGCCTGGATTGGGATGTTGCAGTTTTCCATTGACTAGAATCACAGGGCATGGTAGTACTAAGAGACGCCCCAGGGGATCTCCTGTATTCCAGGAAAACTCTTCTTTACTTCCATTATGTAGTTGCAGTGCTATTTCCCTTTTGTGCTAGTTTGAATGTATTATGTCCCCCAAAGGCCATTATCTTTGATGAAATCTTGTGTGGACAGACCTATCAGTGTTAATTAGATTGAAATTCTTTGAGTCTCCATGGAGATGTGCCCCACCCAACTGTGGGTGATGACTCTGATTGGATAATTTCCATGGAGGTGTTGGCCCGCCAATTGGGTGGGTCTGAATTAAATTACTGGAGCACTATATAAGCTCAGACAGAAGGAGCGAGCTTGCTACAGCCAAGAGGGACACTTTCAAGAAAGCACAGGAGCTGCAGATGAGAGACAGTTTGAAAATGGCTGTTGAAAGCAGACTCTTGCTCTGGAGAAGCTGAGAGAGGACAAATACCCCAAGTGTAACTAAGAGTGACATTTTTGAGGAACTGCAGCCTAGAGAGGAATGTCCTGGGAGAAAGCCATTTTGAAACCAGAACTTTGGAGCAGACGCCAGCCACGTGCCTTCCCAGCTAACAGAGGTTTTCTGGATACCATTGGCCATCCTCCAGTGAAGGTACCTGGTTGCTGATGTGTTACCTTGGAAACTTTATGGCCTTAAGACTGTAACTGTGTAACCAAATAACCCCCCTTTTTAAAGAGCCAATCTATTTCTGGTGTTTTGCATTCTGGCAGCATTAGCAAACTAAAACACCCTTGATAGTCAGGATCAATCACCCCAGCCAGTACAGTAATCCCCTTCCTTGCCTGTTGATTCAGAGACATAAGAAGACCAAAGTGGCCAGGTGGCAGTCTTAACTTCCAGTTCAATGGGATTATTGTTGTTTCTCCTGGTGGGAGCACTCCTTCTTATGGAACCAAGACCGGTAGACCAGCAGAGCTTAAGCTTGCAGGGACAGGAAGCAAAAATTTCCCTAGTGGATCACTAGGAGTGATAGTGAGTGGTGCCACTCCTGTTTCCACCCCTCGATTCCTGGACCCATGAATCCTGGCTATGGGAGAAACAGCACCATAGAGTGGACGCTGATTCAGAGCATACAGAGCCTCCTGGAGAACACTGCCCCAACCCTGCAAGGTATTACCACCTAGTTGGTGCCGTAATCGAGTCTTCAACAGGCCATTCCACCCTTCTGTCAACCCAGCTGCCTCTGGATGATGGGAAACATGGTAAGACCACAGAATTCCATGGGCATGTGCCCATCCCCTCACTTCATTTGCTGTGAAGTGGGTTCCTTGGTCCGAAGCAATGCTGTGTGGAATACCATGACGGTGGATGAGGCATTCTGTAAGTCCACGGATCGTAGTTTTGGCAGAAGCATGTCGTGCAGGGAAGGCAAACCCATACGCAGAGTATATGTCTATTCCAGTAAGAACAAATCGTTGCCCCTTCCATGATGGAAGTGGTCCGATGTAATCAACCTGCCACCAGGTAGCAGGCTGATCACCCTGAGGAATGGTGCCATATTGGGGACTGAGTGTGGGTCTCTGCTGCTGGCAGATTGGACACTCAGCAGTGGCTATGGCCAGGTCAGCCTCGGTGAGTGGAAGTCCATGTTGCTGAGCCCGTGCATAACCTCCATCCCTACCACCATGACCACTTTGTTCATGAGCCCATTGGGCAATGACAGGAGTGGCTGGGGAAAGAGGCTGATTGGTATCCACCAAACGGGTCATTTTATCCACTTGGTTATTAAAACCTTCTTCTGCTGAAGTCACCCTCTGGTGAGCATTCATATGGGACACAAATATCTTCATGTTTTTTGCCCACTCAGAAAGGTCTATCCACATACCCCTTCCCCAGACTTCTTTGTCACCAATCTTCCAATCATGCTCCTTCCAAGTCCCTGACCATCCAGCCAAACCATTAGCAACAGCCCAGGAATCAGTACACAGACGCACCTCTGGCCAGTTCTCCTTCCAAGCAAAGTGAACAACCAGGTGCACTGCTCAAAGTTCTGCCCACTGGGGGGATTTCCCCTCACCACTGTCCTTCAGGGACATCCCAGAAAGGGGCTGCAGTGCTGCAGCTGTCCACTTTCGGGTGGTGCCTGCATATCATGCAGAACCATCTGTAAACCAGGCCCCAGTTTTCTCTTCCTCAGTCAACTGACTGTAAGGAACTCCCCAAGATGCCATAGCTATGGGCTGGGAAAGAGAAGGTAAGGTGGAAGGAGTGCGGGCCATGGGCATTTGGGCCACTTCCTCATGTAACTTACTTGTACCTTCAGGACTCGCTCGAGCTATATCTTGTATATACCATTTCCATTTTATGATGGAGTGCTGCTGTGCACGCTCAACTTTATGGCTTGGTGGGTTGGACAACACCCAGCTCATGACAAGTAACTCAGGTCTCATGGTAACTTGGTGGCCCATGGTTAAGCGTTCTGTCTCTACTAAGGCCCAGTAGCAGGCCAACAGCTGTTTCTCAAATAGATAGTTATCTGCAGAGGATGGTAAAGCTTTACTCCAAAATCCTAAGGGCCTGCATTGTGATTCTCCTGCAGGAGCCTGCCAAAGGCTCCAAACAGCATCTCTATTTGCCACTGACACTTCCAGAACCATTGGATCAGCTGGATCATATGGTCCAAGCGGCAGAGCAGCTTGCACAGCAGCCTGGACCTGTCGCAGAGCCTCATCTTGTTCCAGTCCCCACTCAAAACTAGAAGCTTTTCTAGTCACTTGGTAAATGGGCCGGAGTAGCACACCCAAATGAGGAATATGTTGTCTCCAAAACCCAAGGAGGCCAACTAAGTGTTGTGCCTCTTTTTTGGTCATAGGAGGGGCCAGATGCAACAGCTTATCCTTCATCTTAGAAAGCATATCTCAACATGCCCTACACCACTGGACACCTAGAAATTTTACTGAGATGGAAGGTCCCTGTATTTTTGCTGGATTTATTTCCCATCCTCTGCCACGCAAATACCTTACAAACAAATCTAGAGTAGTTGCTACTTCTTTCTCACTAGGTCCAATCAACACAGTATCATCAATATAATGGACCACTGTGATGTCTTGTGGGAGGGAGAAACGATCACGATCCCTGCAGACAATATTATGACATAGGGCTGGAGAGTTGATATAACCCTGAGGTAGCACAGTGAATGTAAACTGCTGGCCTTGCCAGCTGAATGCAAACTGCTTCTGGTGGTCCTTACTAATAGCTATTGAGAAAAAAGCATTTTACAGATCAATAACTGCAAACCAGATACCAGGGGATGTGTTGATTTGCTCAAGCAATGATACCACATCTGGAACAGCAGCTGCAATTGGAGCCACCACCTGGTTAAGCTTACGATAATCCACTGTCATCCTCCAAGACCCGTCTGTTTTCTGCATAGGCTAAATAGGAGAGTTGAATGGGGATGTGGTGGGAATCACCACCCCTGCATCCTTCAAGTCCTGAAGAGTGGCATTAATCTTGGCAATCCCTCCAGGAATCTGATATTGCTTCTGGTTTACTATTTTGCTAGGCAGGGGCAGTTCTAGTGGCTTCCACTTGGCCTTTCCCACCATAATAGCCCTCACTCCAGGAGTCAGGGAACCAATGTGAGGATTCTGCCAGTTGCTGAGTATGTCTATTCCAATTATGCATTCCAGCACTGGGGAAATAACCACAGAATGGGTCCGGGGACCCACTGGATCCACTGTGAGGCGGACCTGAGCTAAAACTCCATCAATCACCTGACCTCCATAAGCCCCAACTCTGACTGGTGTACCAGAATGACATTTTGGGTCTCCTGGAACTAATGTCACTACTGAACCAGTGTCTAATAATCCAAGTAATGTCTGATCATTTCCTTTTCCCCAATGCACAGTCACCCTGGTAAAAGGCCGTAGGTCCCCCTGGGGAAGGCTGGGAGGAAGATTAATAATATAAATTTTTGTCAGTGTAACAGTGTCCTTCCCCAAGGGTACCCGGCTTTCCCTTCATTCAAGGGGCTCTGGATCTGTAAACTGTCTCAAGTCTGGGAATTGATTAAGGGGCCATGACTCTCTGATTTTGTAATTCAAGGGAGACTTTTGTTCACTTGACCTAGAATTCTTCTGCCTATATAGTTCAAACGAGAATTTAGTCGACTGCCCATCTATTTTACCACCTGGTACTCCATGATCCACTAGCCAACACCATAAGCCTCTGCGAGTCATATTATTTTGATTGCTGCTTTGAGCCTGTTTTCCATTATGGTAGCCATGCCCACCTTGTCTGTGGCGATTAACTGCAGCCACTTGGCTTCTGCCGCCTCGGGACCCGAGTATCCCCATTGTGTTTAAGGATTCCAGCTCAGTGACAGCAGTTCCTACAGTAATATCTGACCTACAGAGAAGGGCGACTACAGAGCTCTTCAGGGATGATGGAGCTAATTTCACAAATTTATTCCTTACAGTCCTGGTAAAAGGTGTGTCCTCTGGACATTCCAGGGCTGTGTGAGCAGGTCTTCCATGATAAATCCACTCTAACATTCCAATCTCTCTAAGCCTTTGAATCCCCTCTTCCACATTGTACCAGGGCAGTTCTGGCATTTCAACCTCTGGTAATGCCGGCCACCTTTTGATTCATGTTTCAGTCAGCCACCCAAACAGACTGTTAACACTCTTTCTAACCCCTTGAGCTACAACATTGAATGCAGAATTTCTGCCTAGTGGGCCCATATCAGTAAATTCAGCCTGATCCAACCTTATATTCCTTCCACCATTATCCCATCCTCTCAATATCCATTCCCACACATATTCCCCTGGTTTCTGTCTGTATAAGTTGGAAAACTCATACAGTTCCTTTGGAGTATAGCGTACCTCCTCGTGTCACACTTCGGATCTCACCCTTTGGGGCTTGTTGGGACTTGAGCCTAGTTATAGGTCTTGAAGCAAAGGCTGGTGGTGGGGGTGGGCCATGAAAAGAGTTAGAATTATCCTTCAAGCCATTTACCTTAGGACATTCTGTTGCATTTTCATCTCTTAAAACAGGATTAATCTCTCCAGACAGAGGAGTGAGGGCTGCTTCCTCAGGGGAGGTGATTACAGGGTTAGCAGGCACTGAAGGGTTAATCTCCTTAGGTGGGGGTTGGATGGCAGGCTCCTTAGGGCAGACTGGAGGCAGAGAAGCTATTTCCTCAGGACAGCCCTCTAAAGGTAAATCTAACAATGACCCAGCAGAATCCAGGGTTCCAATGTCCTCACTGCCATTATTATCAATCCATATGTCCCCATCCCAAGTTTCCGGATCCCATTCTTTTCCAATCAATGCCTTTACTTTAACAGCAGACACCCTGAGAGGCTGAGATTTTAGTTTACATTGTAAATCTGCTATTCGCACAATGAGAGTCTGTGTCTGGTTTTCAGAAATCTCAAGTCTGAGGGCACAGGAAATAAGATTTTCTTTCAAGGCACCCATAGAAACTTTTACATGTGTCATATAGTGTTTAAGTTTTAAATTTGAAGCCTTTAGCTTGTCTCTCTCTGTTACAACTTTACCCAATGTATCTAAGAGCAGCCAGCCAACATCATTGTACCTCTTAATTCTGCAAAACTCTGTGAACACTGTCACCCAGAGTCTTGCTTCGTACAAGAATATGATTAGGAGAATCAAACGGTGCTATTTTGTGTATCTCCTTTGCCATCTCATGCCATGGACTGTCAGTGCCCTCTTGATTATTGGAAATGCAGTCATTAGTGCCTTATCAGAGTAGAAAAACAATTTTAAAAGTCCATTTTAAGATTCTGTTTCTCAAGAACCACTCCTGGTACCAGGTTGTATTAGTTAGGGTTCTCTAGGGAAACAGAATCAATGAGATATATTTATAAATATAAGATTTTATAAAAGGTTCTCACACAACTGTGGGAATGCATGAGTCCAAATTCTGAAGGGCAGGCAGCAAACTGGCAACTCCAATGAAGATGTTCAATGAACTCCTCAGGAAACAAACTGGCAACTTCGACGGACTCCTCAGGAAACGCTTCGCCGGGCAGCTGAAGAAGAAATGAAGATTCTCTATCTGTCTCGCTTAAAAGTCTTCAACTGATTGGATTAAATCCAGCCAATTGCATTCTCTCATTGTGGAAGGCACACCCTTTGGTGAGTCATCAGTCACAGCTGCAGTCAATTGACTGATGATTTGATAAACCAACTTGTTGGTTTATTAACCAGCCACAAACGTCCTCACAGAAATGGTTAGGCCAGTGCTTACTTGACCTGGGCACCATCACCTGGGCAAGTTGGCACATGAACCCAACCATCACAGTGGCCCTGCCCTGGTCTGTGGAAACAAGTGGGGCAGTTACGCCCCATGCTGACCAGCGTTGGGGGCAGCCATCCTGGGGGCAGCGAGCCAGCGTCCTGCAAGCGGCAAGGACGGTGGGCAGCTGAGTGCCACTTGCCAGCCACTCGCCTAGGGGGTCTGGGTGGTGCATGGGCTGTCCCCACTTGTCCAAATCCACGGTGGATGGAGATGCAGGAAGGAAGACTGGGATTGGGGTTCTGAGCTCTTCCACTAAATGTCCCGGTACTGGGCTGACTAGGGGCCGTCTGCCCAGAACCTCAGAATGTGGCCTTATTTGGAAATAAGGCAGGGTGAGGAGGAGGCCCCCACCCCCCCGTTCCCCGAGATCCACTGTTCCTGGATTCTTTCCACCACAGTTGCCCCCTCCTCGCTGGCCTGGGGGTCACTGCTGCCTCTAGTCTCTCCCACGGATCGGAAGCCTGTCGCTGAGAGGCTCAGCTGAGGACAGGCTGGAGCAGGGAGACACATTCCCCAGAGGGCCCAGAAGGAAACCGGAAGGAAAGGATGTGGGGAGGAACCCGGCTGGCAGAGCCCCTGGCCCGGGCAGGGGGCTGTCAGAGCCTGGGAGTCCTGACCCCCGTGCAGGACGCAGGGGGACTGCAGGCTGGGTCTCAGGTGGAGATGCAGCTCTGATCTCCAGCTCGGACCCCGGGGGTCCTCGAACCCAAGTCGCTGGCCCTGGGGTCCCCGTCCCCTGGCCATGTGGCAGGGGGTTCCAGCGCAGCCATGGGGCTGTGAGCCCTCCCGACAGGAGCGCCGAGGGGCATTTTCGTGGCTGTCACACCTCAGAATCAGCTTCTGAAAGGAGCTTTGACATCTGCGGGAAAACATTCCTGATTGTCCCCCACGGAAACCTTGTAGGAGGAGGGCTTTGTGGCGGTTTGGTTTGGTTTGAACAGCCTTACCGAGGTGTAGCTGATGTACAATAAACTGCATACCTTTAACGTGTAGTTTGGTAAGCTTTGACAAATGTTCAGCCCAGTGAAGCCATTGCTGCCCCCCAAGACAGTGGCACATCCGTCACCCCTTCTTTCCCCGTGGCCCCCAGCCCTTCCCCCAGAGTGCTGGGTTCCGGGCTCCTCACCCTGCGGTGGTCAACAGCGGGGCGGGAGCAGGCCTGGAGCTTGGCCCCACCGTGTGGGCTCAGGCAGACCTGGGGGACCCCGGCGTCCCCTCCACGGGAAGGCCCCCCCAGACCCCCAGCGAGGCTCTGGCCACACTGTATTCACCTCCTGGATCTCCTCCACATCATCCTCACATGGAATTAAATCCCGCGGAGGAGCCGGGAGCTTCTGGTCACAGCTGTCCCTCAGTGGCCACCCCTCCGGTCCCCTCATCCCCCGTGGATGTCAAGGCCGAATTTGTCCCTCCATGAACCTGAAATAGCCCTGGTCTGTGGGGTTTACCCACCCAAAGGGCCTCTGATGCAATTTCTTAGTACGATTTAAAGCCAGGGTAAGAATCAGAGACTGCCAGCCTCGCCCCCTTTCTGGGGACAGTTGCAGACCCCCACTGCAGAGGGACTCCGGGTGGGGCAGTGGGTGTGGCCCAACACTCCTCTCCAGTGGGGCCTGTTTCCTCAGCAGGGATTGGGATGCCTTGTGCCTGCTGTTAATCTTAGGAATGCTTTGTCATCCCTTTGGTGATAAAGGCCCAGAGACATTTAGCAACCTGTCCAAGATCACACAGCCAATGTGCCAGTTCAGATATATTACATCCCTGCAAAAGCCATATTCTTTAGTGCAGTCTTGCAGGGGCAGATATATTAGTGTTGATTAAGTTGGAATCTTTTGAATGAGTGTTTCCATGGAGATGCGACCCAATCAACTGTGGGCGAGACCTTTGATTAAATTATTTCCATGAAGATATGGACCCTGCGCATTCAGGTTGGATCTTAATTAAATCACTGGAGTCCTTTAAGAGCTCACAGACGGAAGGAAAGCAAAGCAACTGAGAGGGATATTTTGGAAAGAAGCTAAGATCTGACTCTGACGCTGACACTTGGAGATACTTGGAGACGTTTTGAGATCCTAGCCCAGAGTTTGCTCTGGAAAAGCTAAGAGAGGACCTTGACGCTTAGATGAGCAGGAGCTGAAGAAGCCAAGAGAAACCCAGAGACATTTTGGAGAAAGCCATTGTGAAATGCAACCCGGGAGCAAAGGACCAACAGATGCCAGCCACGTGCCTTCCCGGCTGACAGGGGTTCCGGATGCCATCGGCCGCTCTTCAATGAAGGTGTCCTCTTGTTGGTGCCTTAGTCTGGGCACTTCTATGGCCTTAGAACCCCCTTTATAAAAGCCAATCCATTTCTGGTATTTTGCATAATGGCAACTCCAGCAAACTGAAACAGCCAGGACACAAGCCCAGGTCTTCAGGAATCAGGCCTGGCTCTTTCCTTCCAGAATCCTCTCTCCCCGCTCTTCCTTCCACTCCCCTCCCCTCCTCTCTCCCCCCTTCTCCCCTCCCCTGCTCCCTCATCACCTCCCCTCTCTCTTGTCCCCTTCCTTCTTCTCCCTGCTCCTTCCCTTCCCCTCCCCTCCCGCTCCCCAAGTTCTCAGGTGGAAAACGCGTCAGGCTTCTGTAAATGCTCGGCAGGTGGCAGCAGAGCCTCCTTCAGGTCTATTTACTCTAACAAGTCTGGAGAAGGAAGTCTTGCTCCCGGCTTGGTGTGGTGAGAATGCAGATCCGTTGAAAAACCACCTTGGAGTGCCTGGACCGCTCAGGGAGGGGGCTGGGGGGCTTAGGGCGGAACCACATCTGGGGCCCTCCAGCCCCCCACGGCCTCCCTCAGGGCCTTGCAGAGGCCCCTGCCCACCCTGCAGGGGAGGTGTGACTTCTGCTGAGCTCCCACCCTGGGGCAGCCCCAGCACAGCCAGGCCTCCCTCCAGACCCCCACCCCACCCCTTCACTGCAGCCCCCGAGGCCTGGGGAACACCTGCCACGCACCTGCCTGGGGCCAGAGCCCCCGCCAGCAGCTGGGACATGGAAACGGGCCACAGGTCCCTGCGATGGGTGGTGTGGGGAGAACAGAGGGTACCTGCCCTTGCAGAGGGGGCGGCAGCCTCCTGAGGGGTCGCCTTACCTGAGTGGCTCTCGAAGGAAGGTAGGAGTGAGCTAAATGGGGAGGGGCCTGAGCCAGTGGCGTTCCAGGGCCAGGGAGAGCAGGGACAAAAGGGAGGGAGAGGGAAGGGAGAGGGGAGGGAGGGAGGGGAGGGAGCACGAGTGGAGGGGGACCCGGCCTTGTGGGTGCGGGGGGAGGCCAGGCTGGGGGCCTGAGGGTTAGGTGGACAAAGCGACGCTTGCACCTGGCTGCCAGTCTAGCAGGAACACAAGATTTGAAACAGCCACAGAACAGTAGCACCTGCCTCCCTGCCCGCAGAGACCCCAGACCTCCACCCTGGAGCTGGTCCTTTGGGTACTTTCCTCAAACGCTAAACCGTAAACTTCCTCCAGTTTCTACTGCGCTGGGGGGTGAGCCCCTCCCCCGCGTCCTCTCTCTCCACCACCCTGTTCCGTGCCTTTGCTTTTGAGGTTCCTTTGCAGGTGGGTTTATTTTAAGGCCACGGAAATGGTCCTTGCTGAGCTAAGGAGTGAGCTATGCTTGTGTTTCCTTTCTTGGGTAACTTACCCCCCTCGACTTAAGCTCACCTTGTAGTTTGTTTCCTTGGTCGTGGACTATGCGTGAGAGCAACAAGGGTTTCTATATTCGTGTATTCCTAGATACTGTTCAGCTTTTACGTACCAAAAAATGGGAAGTTTACCAGGATTTCAGTATTTTAAGTTCTGAAATCAGATTCCGAAACTACCCTGTGCTGTTAGGAACCAGGATTGGGGTCACCCCTGGGTGGGAGGGGCACGAGGGGGCTCTAGGGTGCCGGCCACACCCTGCTCCCCGATGGGCCCAAAGTGCTCATGTGTGGGCTTCAGCGAGCGAATTGCTTGGCTGAGCAGTGGGGTGCTCTGCGTTCACCCCTGCCGGCGTCTTCGCGCCCCCAAAAGCCCTAACCTTGTGTGCCGCTGGCGCTAGGGGTGCTGGGATCCAGCTCCAGCCCACCCATCCTGCTTCCTCCCCTGGAAACCTCTCAGCTCTCGCCCCCCACCTGCCGGCTGCTCGGGGCACTCCTGCCCTCCCGGGCACCTGTAAGTGCTCCCAACTCCCAGCCTCCTCTCTCGGGCCCTCCTTCGTTTCCTGAGGTGCACTCTCTAGACATTTCCTTAATAAAAGAGCGAGGACATGTCACCGAGCAAGGGCTTGCTGCCTCACACACAGGAGTCAATTCTATGCCATCGGGATTTTGAGAAAAGAAAGAGCTTTATTGTGGGAAGATGGAAGGTGAACCCAGATCTGCCTCCCCGACAGGGGGGCTGGGGGAGATTTTCCTGGGGTCGGAGGTGGGTGCTCCCCTGGGGAAGGTTGGTTTGGCGTGGTTCGACTGGGTAGGCATAGATTTGTCTGTATACAGTAAGGTGGGCTCTGGAAGGGATTTTCCTTGTTGAAGGACCTTTTACAATGGATTTGCTTCCGATGCTCCTTGATTCAAGCAATTTTGGTTCCGTGGGAATGATTTTTATTCTTTGTGTCTCGGAGGTCCTCTAGGGATGCCGGTCTGTGTTTCTGTTCACGCTTGGGTTATAACTTTCAGTCAAGTTCTGCCATCTGTAAAACAAGCTCAAAAGGAGAAGTTACAGATGGGAAAAGTTACAGAGAGGAGAAGATGCTACTAACTGGTTCTGGGTGGTTTTAGAAGGGAATATGCAAAGTTCAGGAACTCTGACAATGTCTTGACTTTCCTCCACCTTGATTGGTAGTTTCACTGGGTATCACATTCTGGGCCAAAGATGGTTTCCCTCGGTCCCCTGGAGCTCCGCTCAGACACGGAGCCCCCTGCACTGCTTTGGAGAAGTCTCCCTCTCCGTGGGCCCCCCGCTGCTTCCGTGTGGGCTGCACGCAGCGACCCCCTTCCTGAGGGCACCGTGGAAAGGGGTGTGAGAAACAGTAGTGGGGCAGAGGCATCTGGCAAACACGACTCAGCCAGGTGGCCACGGTCACCATGTGAAGGGACGAGCCCTTGACAGGATAGGATGTAAGCGGGACTTCACCACTGTGGCCTCCTCCCCGAAGCCCATGACCCCAGTGTAATTGGGAGAAAAATGTGACAATGCCCGGCAGAGGGCCGTTCTGCAAAACACCTGAGTGGCTCCCCTCAAAGTCACCAAAAAGCAAGGACAGCCAGGAACCAGCAGAGCCCAGAGGAGGCTAAGGAGACTGATGGGAATGTGGGATTGTGGATGGGGTCCTGGGAAAAGAGACACCAGCTCACACCCCTGCCATCCCTCGAGGCTGCTCGTGGGGCCTGCAGGGGCAGCGGGGGCCTGGGGGAGACTGGGTGCGGGGAGATGCCGGGAGACCCTGGCTGGGGCTGACCACCCCGGCCTCAGGCCAAGCTCCTCCCTGTCTCCCCGTCTCTGTCTCTCCCACCTGCGTGTCCCCCTGTCCCTGTGACCCTCTGTACATGTGTCTGTCTCTCCACCGCTGGGACCCTGTGCTTCTCTCTCTGTGTCTCTTACTCTGTCTCTGCATGTCCTCCCCCACCTTCCTTGGCCTCTCCATGCATCTCTGTGGGTGTCTGTCTGTCTGTCCTTCTTTCCATCCCCCCAGCCACCCACCCACCCATCGGCCTCGGATCTCTGTAGTGACTGACACTCATGGCCTGGGTTCGTGGCTGCACTGGGCCTGGCTCCCAGGAGAGCCCCGGAAGTCGGCTGTGGAGCAGGGATGCAGGGGTGTGGGGTGGGCACCCACGGCCGAGGGCTGGAAGACAGTGGTGCCCCTGCTTCTGGCGGGAGCTCAGGAGTGGCTGGGAGAAGTGGAGCCAGTGAGCCCAGGCTTGGGGGGCTGAGGGGGGTTCCAGGCAGAGGGATGGCTTGATGTGGTGGAGGCGGGGATGACAGGGAGCATTCGGGGGGCTGTTTGTGCATTGGGGGCAGTGGCGTCTGGTACAGGCTGGGTTCCATGGGACCTCACCGTGAGGATGATGGTGATGACCATGCCAGAGCCCTGGCCGGCTCCTTCATGGATGAGCTCCTTGGTTCTCTCCCAGTCCTTTGAGCTGGCATCTGTCTTAGTCCTGCTTTACAGAAGAGGAAACTGAGGCCCAGAGAGGCTGGGTAATGTGCCCGGTGTCTCACAGCCTGCCGGGGCAGAGCCCTGCTAAGGAGCTGGGAGTTCCTCCTGGAGTAATGGGGAGCCATGGAAGGCTCTTGAGGGTGGTCCTGTCAACTGAGCTCAGCACAGAGCACACGACCTGCAGAAAGGGTTGGAAGGCTGGTCGCATGTCACATGGTGGGTGGGAGTGGCGGGAGGTGACAAGGCAGCTCTGCAGGTGAGTCGCAGGGAGGGGAAAATGAGGCGTCCCCCCATGGACAGCAACCAGAAGTGGGTTCGGGAGGGCTAGCTCTCACCAGCCCCATCGCCAATCCCTCCCTCCACCTCCAACCCTCCCCATCCCGGATCCCCCTTTTCTCGCTGCCACCCCAGCTCTGGCTCCCCAGAACCCTTACCTGGTGAGCCTTTTCCCACGGGCGTTGGTCTATTTTAAGAAGCGAAACTTGTTTCCGTTGGAAAGTCTTGAACACTCCATATTAATTAAAAAGTTAATGACGTTAAAACAGGTCAAGAAACTGCTGCTGAAATTTGCGATATTTTCCCCTCCATCAATAGCTTTAATGTTTTATGACCTTTCAAAATATTGGTGGTTGGATCGTGGTGTGTTGGAGATCCGTGGCTGGGCCCACTTCTGCATCTAGAGGGCATGCTCGGTGCTCCCGCTGGTTTATGGGGTGGCTGGATGGAGCCTATGCTCCATCCCCCCGGGACCCCTCTCCCGCCTCTGCCTCCACTCCTGGACTGGGGACCGGGTCTCCTGGAGCACACTGGGCCGGGCTGGGCCGCAGGGGTTACCCCACCCGAACCCGAGACATGGGCTTTGCCGTCTGTGCCCCCCGTGCTGGACTCCTGCTCCATGAAGATGCAAACATTTGAGGGGTCCCTGGGGGTGCATCTGGTGACCCCATGGGCCTGGGTGTCCCTGGGACTTGGGGCTCGGGCCTGCCGTACACATGGGCAGAGCTGGGAGGACAGATCCCGGGGTTCACGGGCTCGGGCAGGGGTCTCAGGTTAAATAGCAGTCGCCACTGTTCAGCAACTTCTAGTTCATAGTAAACATTTGAGTCCTTTCAGTTTTACCAACAGAAAACTTTATCGGGGCCACAGTGCTGTTCCCCACCTGCTGGGGGCACTGGGTGCCGTTGGGGTCTAACAGAGCGACCCCAGTGGTCAATTACTTTGCTTTCGTGGGTCTCATTTCCTCTTTTGTAAATCGGGGCAATGATGCCTAATTCTGCAAGTTAAGGTACTTTCCCTGTGGTAACAGAGAGACCCCGAAATACGTGAGGGCTCAGACGGGGTAGAAGTCTGTTTCGTGTTTATTCGCCCTTCCGGGCGGGTGTTCCTGGCCGGCGGGCCGTGTCCTCCTCGGTGGCCCGTGGACCCACGCTGCTCCCCGCTGCGTCCGCCCGGTGGCTCTGCCTCTCCCGGCCCCGGCGAGAGGGACACAGCGAGGGGATCGGCCCGGAAAGGGCCGCGCTTCCCTCATGGCGGCTGGGAAATGCGCCTGGATGGGGAGAAGCGGTAAGCGGGGGACTCGGACACACACCTAGGGGTGCTGTGAAGACTGAGGAAAATGAACAAAATCAGTTCTGTGGAAACACTTTGTAAAGTGGATACAGAAACCGGTATTACTATGTAGATCTCTAATAAAGGCTTGCTTAAAAATGAGTATTGAAAGAAAGAAGCATTTTTATTAGATGGATGGAAGGATGGGTGGATGGGTGGATGGATGGTGGATGGATAGAGAGACGGATGGATGGAAAGATGAAGAAAGGAATGTGGTAGGACGGATGGGTGAGTGGGTAGAGGGAGGGAGGAATGGCTTTATGTCACGATGGATGTCCTGATGGATGGACAGAGGTGTGGATGACAGGGTCCAGTGATGGTGGCCCGGGCTGGCTCCTGTGAAGGTAAAGCCCCCCTTGGCCTGCGGGGCCTGGGTTCCCCGGTCAATCTGCCAAGGCCCGTTGGTGCCGCTCCCCTGCTGGCTGGGCTGCAGTGCACCCCGAACCTCACTTGCACCCGATGCAAACCGGACTCCCCAGAGAGTGCAGGCAGGGCCTGGCTGGGCAGGAGAGGGCCGGGAGCTGACGGTGATGGGCGCAGAACCTCCATCGCTCATCAGCCGAGCAGCTGGTGACCTACAAGTTCAGCAGGAAAGTTTCACATGACATGAAGGCGACATGGCTATAAGGTCTTGGTTCCCCAGCTTTGGCCCCAAACAAGGGCCCCCATTTTCACCCCACCTGTCCCCTCCTGCACTCCCAGGCTGCGGAGCCCTCCACACCGGCTCGTGCCTGCCGGGTTCCTTTCCTTAGGGGTGCTGGACGTTCCCGCCAGGCTCCTCGAGGACAGTGACCACGTGTGCCCCTCCCTCCGCGGAGCCCCAGTCCTCTCTCCTGCCCCAAATCCCCCCAGAAGGCCCCGAGCCTCCAGCCGGTGTTGGCTGAAATGAATTAATCTGAACAAACAGAGCAGCGGCAGGATGGCTGCAGCCTTGGGTAATTTCCATGGGCCCCCGCCACCCTGCCCAGCCCTTCGCTCTCACCAGCCCCCCTTCCTGGCTGGGGCGCACCACCCCCTCCCCTTGCTGCTCCCCAGCTGCTCCTGCCACTTCCCACCCGGGAGGTCCCACTGCCCCCAGGCCGGCACTCGCCCACCTCCAAGTCTCTGCACAAAGTCACCTTTCCCCGGCGGCACTGACTCCAGCTCTCTTGGGGTTGTCCCTCCCACAAAGAACCACGGAAGGCACTGGGTGTGTTCGGTTTGCAAGGAGCATCTCGGGAAGACACAGAGATGAGAGGTGCGGGGGGCGTCCTGGGTAGAGACAGAGGGGGTCCCTGGGCTCAGGGACGGGCAGGAGGCCCACACCGGGGTCTGCCGCTGCTGGGCGAGGGCCCCTGCCGTCGGCTCTCCTCAGGTGACGAAGCTGCTGTGTGTGTCTGTGTGTGTGTGTCGCTGCTCTGGAGGGGCCGGAGACTGAAGGCTGGTGTGACCAACCCCAATACCAGCCGCGGACACCGAGGCTCAGGTGGGCTTCCCTGGTGGGCCGACCCCCACCGCCCTCACCCCGGGGCTATAGAACGAGCCATCGCCACCTCTCTCCCACCCCTCTTCCCACTGGCCTCCGAGCAGCCTGGGCCAGCCTGGGCCTGTCTGCCCTGGGGTGCCCAGCAGTGCCCAGCCTGCGGCCTGGCATGTCAGCATGTCATGATCCGCTCCTCCACCCTCAACCCAGGCACCAGGGCCCCGATAGCCTCCTCTGGGCCCCTCCTGGGCTGGGAGCAGGCGCTGGATGATTCAGGGAGCCCACAGTCTCCCCCAAATGGCTGACCCCTTCAGAACCCCTGGGGCCTCCTTTCCCTCGCCAAGGGACTCAGCTCCAGGCCCGTCAGCCTCTCAGAAAGGCCAGCGGCAGTCACTGCTGTCCTGAGGTCCGAGGGGCAGGGCAGCCACTGGGACTCGGGTGGGAGGTGCAGAGCTGAGCTGAGCCAGGCCCCCGTGGGCACAGGCAGGCCGGGGGCAGCTCCGGCCCCTCTCCCCTAGGCACATCCTGCTGGCTCTCCCCGAGGCTGCCAGGACTGCAGCCCCACAGTGGCTTCTCCTTTCTCCCAGGGCGCCGGTTTTCTTTCTGCAGCGTGACGATCGTGGACATCCGTGCGGTCACAGGCCCTGCCCTCCACCCGCCTCCTCTCCAGGCTTCCTGAGGGCTCCCACCAAGCCCTGGGCCGGGCAGAGACCCATTTCCCCGAGGGGACGGAGGCCCCTTCCAAGGCCTGGGAGGGGTGGTGCCCGTGAACTCTCAGCCCTCACCCTCATTCTAGATCTGAGGATCTTAGGCCTGGAGGTGGGGGTTCACCCAAAATTGCACATTCCAGGACTTTCTGGGCCTCCATCCGTCCTCCTGATGGTCTGGGGTGAGAAGCAGTCCCTGGTCATGCAGCTCAAAAGGAAGCCCAACACCCCACCTCTGCCACAAACCTGTGCTTTCCTCGCAGACCACCCAGGAGGAGCCTGCCCCGCGCTGCCCAGGTCCTGCCCGGGCTGACTGCCTTGGCCCCTGCTGGCCCTCAGGAATCTGGGACCACGACTGGCACACAGCCAGCCAGGAGGGGCCAGGAGTCTGGAAGCTGCCAGGGCCTCCGTGGGAAGCCCAGGGCCAGGCCTGGCTTCTCAAAGCCTCACAGGCTGGAAGGGCCCTTGGGTCAGCACCTCTTCCTGCCTCACTTGCATGCCCCCAGATACGGGGGGTTCACTACTGAGCCGCCTCCTCTGGTTGGCTCTCTTTTGCACACTCCCTCCTCCTCCTTGCCCTCTTGACACCCAAGCCTCACAGTAGGGGGGAGGCCTGTGACCCCAGAGCCCCAGTGGAGAGTCCCCAGGGCTTGTGGGGACTGGCCCAGCTGGCATCCTTATCACCTGAGCCGGAACGTTCTTGCCAGCAGTCAGGCGATCACAGCCTTCCTGGCACCTCCTGGTTGCCCCGAGTGGCTGTGTGGCATCACCTGCTCCTCCAGGTGTGCCCAGGACGCTCCTGGCCCTCAGAACAAAGCCCCCTTCTCTTGCCCCCCTGCCCCCCACAGCACTCTCGCCAGCCTCAGCCTCGGCAGCCTCTGCCCCACCCCACTGTGGGCGGTGGTGACTCGGTCATCTCGGACATGGCCTGCAGGCACCCCACGGCTTCCTCTCCTGGAGCAGAGCCCCCGTCCCCACCTGGCCGGCACCCACCAACTTCAGGCCAGCTCCAGGGCCACCATCCGGAGGGAGAACCCACCAAAACTAGACCGCTCCTGGGAGGGGAGCTGGCCCCCAACAGGGGCGCCAGTGCAAGCTCATTTGGGAGGCGAAGGAAGGTAGACAGGGTGTTGGTGAGCGGGTGACCCCCTGGGCTGACGGGACACAGCCTGCAGGGACCACATGCAGAGTCACCCCCCAAGGGGTGAGGAAGCTGAGTATTCACCCCCAACTCCTGCTCAGTTGAGGGGTGCTCCTGCAAGCATTAACTCTCTGGCATGTCCAGTCTGCCCTTCATACCTGAGCGCATCCCTGTAACCGAGGAAAAACCTCAGGCACAGAGGAAAAGACCTCAGGCAGAGAGAGGAAAAGACCTCAGGCAGAGAGAGGAAAAGACCTCAAGCAGAGAGAGAGTTGTCGGTGCTTGTGTGGGGGAGAGCGGCGAGCGCAGATGGGCAGCCCAGCCTCTGCTCCCCGCCCTGCCAGGCTATCCTCCAGCACACCACCGGGTCTCATTCCTGCACGGAACCTGCCATCTGGACTCAACTTTCTTATTTGGATCTCACCTGCTCCCCACCCCTCCAAGGAGGAGCTGTGCTCTAAGCTTCATGCTGGTTTTGCCTGCACCCCTGACACCTGGTCCATAGTAGTCACTGAGTAAGTTTATGTTTTGATGAATGGATAAATGAATGAAGGATGGGTGGCTGGGTGGGTCAGTGGATGGGTGGATGGGTGGGGGTGTGGGTGGATGGGTGCATGGGTGGATGAAGGGGCGAGTGGATGGATGGGCAAATGGGTGGGTGGATGGGTGGGTGGGTGGTTGCCAAAGGTGATGATCCTCCTTGCAGCAACTTGTACGGTTGCAGGAGTAACAAACGTTACAAGTGACTCAGCAAATGACTTCTCCGAGAGCAGCGAGAGCAGGACCCGCCAGCAGAGAGGGACCAGGCGTGAGGGGAACCTGGGGCTGACCTGCCTGCAGTTGCTGCCTCATGCTGCGCCCCTGGGGCAACTGCTGCTCTGTTCCTACCTCAGTTTCCCCATCATGATGTGGAGGGAGGGGCCGCAGAGTGCATCCAGCTCTGGGTGCCACGATGCTCGGCTTCCCATGAGCTGGCAGGGGCCAAACTTTGACCAGAGCCACTGGGGAGCAGCAAGACGCAGTGGCTGGAGCCGTCCAGGGCAACCACAGGGCTCGACGGCTGTGGAGGAGGGAGGCTGGACAGGCCCCGATGATTGGCTGGGCGGGGCGGAGGGGGAGCGAGGAGGCGTGAGGCTGGGGTTCTTCCCTGGAGCCTGGTGGGGGCGTCCCCTAGGTGGGGAGTCCAGCCCTCCCGTAGCAGGGCCAGAGGGGTCTCCCAAGCTTCTGCCACCATTGGCTGTCCTCCATCAGCCCAGGGACCCAAGGGTGATGGTCACAGAGGGGGCTTTGGAGTCAGAACTTTGATCTGAGGACACTGGGAGCCATGGGTCATTTGAAGTTGGGATGGGGATGACATGTTCAGCTTTGCATTCAGAAAGCTCCAGGGGTTGGGGAAAAAGGGGAGGTGGAGATGGGGAGGCAGGGGCAGGGTGTGGTGGGCCCCAGGCAGTCCTGTCCTCTCCAGCGGCGTCCCCGCCGGCCTGGCCTGCCCTGCCACCCGCCATGGCCCTGATTCCGCCTAATCGTGTTGGCCATGCCCAGGAGGAAGGCTCCTCACTGCTGCTTGCAGAGGTCGGCAGGCTGCCGCGTTCTCTGTCTTGTTCAATTAGGGCGCAAACAATCCCGTCTCCTCCTGGGCAGGACGTGACCACGGTCAGGCGGCCGTCACCACGGTGCAGGGGGCAGGCTGGCCCGACCAGTGGCCGCACCCCCGGAGGGTGGACGTCAGCTGACCAGCACCGTGCAGTCCTCGACGCCCGTCGGTTGCCCCTCGGGTCCCCCCCCCCCCCCAGGATGCAGCTTTCGAGCTGGGCATTTTCTCCCTGCGGCTGACACAACTCGGCGAGGGTGTGACCTTGGGAGAAGCCAAGGGCGGGGACGGAAGGTGGTCGCTTGGGGTGACCCTGGCCTCCTGCTGCCCGGCCTGCCCCCAGGAGGCAGCTTCCCTTGAGCCGCTCCAGCTGCCACCTCCTCCAGGCTCACCCCACCCCCACCTGGGCTCCACATCTGCCCAGGTAACCACTAACAGAGTGTTACCTCTGGCCAAGGAGTAGCTTGTAGCGAAAGGGCTATCTGGGAAAATTCTACAGTGTGACTCCCCTGGCAGGTTTTCATTTAGGAAAGATCGGCTGGGAGAGCCCAAAGCTTTTAAGTCAGGAAATGGTGCAGGGGCGGTGGAGTGACAGGCCTTGGGCTGATTGGGTCGGTGGGGGGAGGTGCCGGTTTGAATGTATTATGTCCCCCAGAAAAAGCCACATTCTTTGACGCAATCTTGTGGGGCAGACGTATCAGTGGGGATTAAGTTGGAACGTTTGGATTAAGTTGTTTCCATGGAGATGTGACCCACCCAGCTGTAGGTGATGACTCTGATTGGATAATTTCCATGGAGGTGTGGCCCTGCGCATTCAGCGTGGGCCTTGATTAGTTTACTAGAGCACTATATAAGCTCAGACAGAAGGAGTGAGCTTGCTACAGCCAAGAGGGAAGCTTTGAAGAATGCACAGGAGCTGAGAGAGGAGCTGCAGATGAAAGATAGTTTGAAGACGGCCATTGAAAGCAAACTCTTGCTCCGGAGAGGCTAAGAGACGATGAACGCCCCAAGAGCAACTGAGAGTGACATTTTGGGGAGGAGCTGTGTCCTAGAGAGGAATGTCCTTGGAGAAAGCCATTTTAAAACCAGAACTCCGGAGCAGACACCAGCCATGTGCCGTCCCAGCTAACAGTGGCCATCCTCCAGTGAAGGTACCTGATTGTTGATGCCTTACCTTGGACGCTTTATGGCCTTGAGACTGTAACTGTGTAACCAAATAAACCCCCTTTATAAAAGCTGATCCATTTCTGATGTTTTGCATCCCGACAGCATTAGCAAACTGGAACAGGGGGGATGACACAGTCCCAGGGGCACTGCCCAGATGCCCCTCGAGGTGGGTCTCACTGTCCCAGTGGCTGGGCTGCGGGTGGATGGAGAGGCCCTGCAGGGTGTCTCAGCGGCCGAGAGTGGCTATTCACCCTGGGTGGCACCCACCCAGCTGTCAGGGCCCAGCCACCTCTGCCCAGCTCGGGGCAGCTCTGAGGGGATCTCTGGGGTGGCTCGGGATGTTTCCGCTGCCCAATCCTGCTTCCCACCTTAGTTTCCCGGGGTTCTCATGGCAAAGTAACCTGCTCAGGGGCTTCCGATCACAGCA
The DNA here is from genome assembly GCF_015220235.1 of Choloepus didactylus. NCBI lineage: Eukaryota > Metazoa > Chordata > Mammalia > Pilosa > Megalonychidae > Choloepus > Choloepus didactylus. Next base: position 4,190,121 of record NC_051309.1, on the reverse strand, counting down.
TCTGTTCTCTCTCAGTTCTAGGGTCCGGGGTTCAAAACCAGGAGTGGGCAGGGCCACGCCCTGCCTGAGGGCTCCAGGGGGGCTCCCTCCTGCCTTTACTGGTTCCTGCTTCTGCCGGCCTGGGCATGGCTGGGCAGGGGGCCACAGGGCTCTAGGGTCTGCCTTGGCCCCCACACAGCCTTTTCCTCTGTTCCCTCCTCTCTGTCACCCATAAGGACACTTGTCACTTGATTTGGAGCCTGCCAGGCTAACCCAGGATGGTCTCATCTCGAGACCCTTGATCACATCTGCAAAACCCTTTGTGCAATCAGAGGTTCATTCACAGGTTCTGGGGGGAGGAGCGGACACACCCTTTGGGGGCCCCCATGCAGCCCCCAGCACTGCCTTTCCCCTTTGTGGTCTGGATGCCAAATGTGCCCTCTAGCAAACCACCTGTATCCAAATTCTACCTTGGAGTCTGCACCCCACAGAACCCAACCAGTGACCCGGAAGTCAAGGGGACCCCGACCCCATCAGGGGCAGCATGGGAGAGGCTGATACAACTCCAGTAACCCCCACGATCCCCTGGCCGGGGGCGGGGCTGTGCCTTCATGCCAAGTGCCCCCAGGCTCTGGGGTTCCTTGGGACCCCGGCAGGAGAGCGAGGGGGCAGATGGTATCGGCCACCAGCTCCCATCCGGACCCCTCTGACCTGCTGGATGTTGAGCTTCCGCACAAGAGCTCGTGAGAAAGAAGGGCTCTGCAGGAGCAGGAAAAACACACAAGGGGCCGACCCCCTGTGGGGAGGGGGCTGGCGCAGCTCTGGGCAGCCGCCACGGCCACAGGCACGACCACAGGGCTGAGCTCCTGGGCCCCCTCCACCCGGGGTCAGGCCCCGAAACCTGCCCCTGGCCCCGCTCCAAAGGGCCCCTGCCTTCACCTGCCTTCACCTGCCTTCACCTCCCCCCACGCCGCCCTCCCAGGCCCTGACCGATTCGGTTTGTCTCCAGAGAGCTGGGACTGGGGGCCCCGCGTGGCTGTGGCTGCTGGGGGAGAGCGTGGGGGGCTGTGGACCGGCATGAGGGGGTGGAGGGGCCGCAGTGTTCTCGCCCCACCTGGCAGAGCTGGGATGACAGTGGGCTGGGAGGGGGCTGGGGGTCCCAGGATGTGCTCACAGGCCCCTCTCCAAGCACAGGCTGCTCTGGGGGCCCTCCAGGGATGGGGAGGAGGGAGAGCTGAGGGTGCCTCACAGGACACAGCTGGGCAGAGAGCACCAGGCAAGCACTGGGATGTGGATGGAGGCGAGTCAGGGTAGCAGGGAGAGGGGAGGACCCTGAGGGGCAGGAGAGTGAGAGAACGAGAGAGAGTGAGAGAGAATGAGAGAGCGAGAGAGCAAGAGAGCGAGCGAGAGAGAGGAGAAGGGAAAAGATGAGATAGCAGGAGGTACATGGATACAGACGTGTACAAACATATATCCAGGGAGGTGGCATGTAGATGATAGATGGATGGATAGACATGATAGATGACAGACAGACAGAGAGACAGCAGAGCCTCCTACCACTGCCAAACTGGTTCTATTTTATTTGGAAGGTGACATTTTACATAGATTATTATCCCAATTTTGCAATGTGAACACTGAGGCTATCAGAATACTTTTGACTGTAAATAAGAGAAGACCCATCTCAAAAGGGTGCAAGTGACAAGGCATGCCTTACCTCACACAACAGGAAGTCCTGAGCTGGGCTGGCTCCAGGGCTGGTGCATTCAGAGGCTCGGAGAGAGCCAGGCTCTCCCCACCTCTCTGCTCTGCATCCTCAGTACAGTGGCCGTGGCCTTAGACATACCCTCCTCATGGCTGCAAGGCGGCTGCCATTGCTCCAGAGGACCAGGCACTGCAACCATGTTCCATGGAAGGGGAATTTTTTCTTCCTGGGTCTTTTATTCAGAGCAAGTAACCATTTCCCTGAAGCCCGCCATGGCCTCCCCTTCCCTTTCAGTGGCCAGAATTGGATTGTTCACCCACACGTAAACCAAGCAAGGGGAAAGGGGCTAACACCACTGTGTAGACGGAGCAGAATTTACCCATGTAGCACAGGAGGGGTCACCCTTTCCTAAGTCACTGTGAGGGAAGGGTGCAGTTTGGTGGATGGGGGAAACACCTAGGCAACATTCCACCTTGCCAGCAAGAAAGAAGGGGCAAGGGCGACTTGGGGTGGGGGGTCTGCCATCCGGAACCTGGTGAGCTAAGTTCTGTGCGTGGAATTCTCCAGCCTTCGTGGCAGAACCGGGGTTCAGACCCAGCCTGGTGGACTCTGCACGTGAGCAGGGCCTCGAAGGCCTGGCCAGCCTGAGCGGGGTGGGGTGCAAGGGTGAAGGGGGGGGTGGTCTCCCAGCCCGCGCCCATCGCCTGCAGCCACACCACGAGCCAGCCTGGACCATTCTCAGACGCTGGCTCTGCCAAAGGAAATGTTCTCATCGGCGTGTTCCAGCCCTCACGGGGCTGTTTTAATATCCAGGGCCGAGCCCGCGGGCTGCCGGAGGGGGGCCCTCCAGAACAATGGAGAGGAAATGAAACGCCGAGGTGTGTTCCCCTCCCGAACAATGACCAACCCGATCAGACCTGGATCTGGGCAGTGGTGCTGCGGGGTGGGGGTGGGGGGGCCGGGGGGCGGGGGTGGCCTGTCCTCTCTGAGCCTCAGTTTCCTCCTCGGGACACCATCCCTCTGTAGCTGCCTGGCAGAGCCTGGGGTACTGAGTGCCGGCCCACAGTTGGGGGGTGCATGAGGCTCTCTGGGGAGACCCCACTCCCCAGGACCAGGATGCTGCTGCATGGCCCCACGGAAGGACCAGGGCTGTGGCTGCTGGTAGGAGCCAGGGTCTAAAATGCACTGAACCCCATTCCTTGACCAGGTGGGCGTTTGGATTTCAAAGCTTCGCACCCTGCAGGGGGGGGGGGTGGACAGATGCAGCTACCTAGCTGGGGTTTCTGCCCAAAAGGCCCCGAGGTGGTGATTCTGGGGAGCGGGCAGGCCCAGCAGGCGTCCGCTGTGGACAGGAAGCCTGAGCTCTGGACGGAGGGTACAGGACCAGTGGCCCAGCAGGCCACAGCCTCAGGCCACCCAGGCAGAGCAGAGCAGCGAGCCCTGCGCCTTCTTTCTCTGTCGGCCCCTTCTCCTGAGGGCACGGTGGGGGTCGTTACCCCTTAAGCCCAGCAGCCCTGGCCAGCCCTGCCTGGCGGCCTGGTTCCTGTGCACGCTCGTCATGGGTCCTCCACCAGCTCGCTGCCCACGTTCCCTTGGGACCCAGGGGAGAGGTGAGGCTGGTGGTGGCCCAACCTGCTCAGAGGGGACAGACATCACAGGATGTGGTGTGGGAGGGAAGAGGTTGGGAGAGACCGTGGCTGTGTAACAGGGTGGGTAGCTGCCTCCTGGTGTGGATGCCACGTGGGCAAAGCCAGGGGTGGCGGAGGGATGGAGAGAGCCACGTGGACATCACGAGTCCTCACAGGTGACCAGGACCCACACCCAGCTCCCGAGAGACCACAGCACAAGCCCGTGTCACCTCCTCCAGCATGACCATCTTTTAACCAAACCAGCCTTGCCGTGCCTCTCCAGTGCAGCCTCAGCACCTGATTCCAGCCACCATGGGTGCTGCTGTGCTTCCTGGAGGCGGTGTCTTCCCCACTCTTCAGAGGAGGAAATGCAGGCCTGGAGAGGTGGGGCCGCAGGCCTGGGGTTGCCCAGAGTCCACTCCCTGCCCCTCAAAGGAGCAGAGGGCACCAGAAGGCATCCCTCATCCCAGCCCCCAGCCCAGCTCTAACTTCTATTCCAAGCCCCTGCAGGGCAGGTGAGTGGGTGGGACAAAGGAAGGAGAAACACATACTCCTACCATGCCTTTGTACCCACTCTACACTCAGCACCTAGCCAGGCACCTACTGTGCACCCAGCACCTATTGTGTGCTCAGCACCTACTACATGTCCAGCATTCACTGTGCATCCGGCATGTACTGTGTATCCAGCACTCACTGTGCACCAGCACCTACGCCCAGTACCTACTGTGCATCCAGAGCCTCGCATGTGGCTGACACCTACTGTGCATCCAGCACCTAGTGCTTGTCCAGCACCTACTGTGCATCCAGCACCTACTGTGCACCCAGGACCTACTGCTTGTCCAGCAGCAACTGTGCATCCAGCACCTACTGCTTGTCCAGCAGCAACTGTGTCCAGCACCTACTGTGTATCCAGCACCTACTGCTAGTCCAGCAGCAACTGTGTGCCCAGCACCTACTGCTTGTCGAGCAGCAACTGTGCATACAGCACCTACCGCTTGTCCAGCAGTGACTGCATCCAGCACCTACTGTGTCCAGCACCTATTGCGCGTCCAGCACCTACTGTGCATCCAGCACCTACTGATTGTCCAGCAGCGACTGTGCATCCAGCACTACTGCTTGTCCAGCACTTACTGTGCATCCAGCACCTACTGCTTGTCCAGCAGTGACTGTGCATCCAGCACCTGGGGCTTGTCCAGCACCTACTGTGCACCCAGTGCAGCACTGGAAACCCTGAGGAGGTTTCAGGGGCTCTCAGCTGGTGGGGAGAAGCAGAGAGTGAGTGCCGAGGCCGAGGGAAGCCCAGAGGAGGCATCTGCTCCACTTGGAGTCAGGCCAGGAGGGCTTCCCAGAGGAGAACTGGAGTTACCTGGTGGAGAAATGTGGCAGGAGAGAGAACAGCATGTGCACAAAGCTGCTCCCAGGTCAGCCCTCTGAGGGGCTCGTGCTGAGAGACAATGGTGGGGGGCTGTGAGCCAGGGTGTCAGGGCAGCAAATGCTGAGTGAGTGCCAGGGCCTGCAGGAGGCTGCACGGGCTCCACGGGGCTGGACCAGGCTTGCCATCTCTCAGTCCCAAGCCGATCCCGGGCTGGGGCTCTGCAAGCTGCATGCCCAGACTCTCCTGTCAGCTGGCGTGCACCAGTGGGAGGACTAGAGGAGGGGAGGCAGCAGGAGCTGCCCGGCTCCTTCTCTGACCCCAGTGCCAGCTGCACCTCCTGCCTCAGGCCACCCTGCCCCGCCAAGTGCGCGGACCAGCTGAGCCCCTTGGCCACATCTTCCCGGGGGGGGGGGGAAGTGGTGCAGTGAGGCCCTCTGCAGCCCGCACCTCCTGGGAGGTCCCAGAAACCCCACCACTTCACTGCAGTCCCCCACCCTGATGGTGGGGCTGCCTCCTGCAGATACCAACCCGAGGGCTGTCCCCTTTCGTTCTTTGATCCTTCCAACAACCACATAGTAAACATTTGCATCTTTAGCCTTCCAGCTTCCTCGATAAAATCCCCTCTGTCGAGATACCCAGGCTGTTGTCTTCCTGGCTGGACCCTGCCTGGAGGCAAAGCAGCCTGTCCTGGGTGGCTGCAATGTCCAGGCAAGGAGCGTGGCTGGAACTGCAGCTGGTGGGAACGGTGGTGGACAAAGTCCTCAGAACCCGCTGCTTTGTGGCAGGTGGCCATTGGGGTAGGGGGTCCACTCCTGGGCTCTGGCCCGGCGTCTGGGGGAAGGGGAGGGGAGCCTTGGACTCGAGGGGCCATGGGGCATCCAGGCCCTCATTCCAGAGACCCCAGAATCCCACTGGCTCAGTGACCATTTTAATTTCCAGAATCAAATTTCTACTCCTTTTCCTTGCCCCCCCCCGCCTCCTGGGGCTCCAAAGTCACAGGTACAGCCCCACCCCTTCTGCTGCTCACTCACAGGCATCACACACATGACACACTCACATATGCACGCTCACACACACACACGCTCTCACACACTCTCACCCATGCACTCACACACACTCAGTGCTCCCACACTCAGTCACATGCTCTCACACTCACTGTCACACACACTCACATGCTCACACACACTCACATTTTCACACTCACACTCACACATTCCCACTCACATGCTCTCACTCTCACACAGTCACACATTCATGCACACACTCACGTTCTCACTCTCACACATGCACTCACACTCACATGCTCTCATACTCACACACGCTCACATGCTGTCACTCACACACTCACATTTTCACACACTCACACGTTCCCACACTCACATGCTCTCACACTCACACACATACTCATGCATTCATGCACACTACACTCATGTTTTCGCTCACTCATACACTCACATGCTCTCACATTCACGCACACACACGTTCTCACTCTCATATGCTCTCACACTCACACTCACATGCTCTCATACTCACATGCACACACACACTCATGCTCACATATATTCACACATACACAAACATTCATGCACACTCACATGCCATTACGCAACACATGCTCTCACATCCACACATCCACACTCATTTGTGCACACTCACATGCTCCCACACACACAGTCACACATGGCAGTGACGTGCAGCCCTGAGTGCACTAATGACCAAGCTCTGAGGCCAGTGGGGGAGCCTCTGCGTTGGCCAGTGTGGCCTGGACACGCCTGGTGCGCCGAGTCCTGAGGCGGACATGTGGCCCAGTGGACACTGTCCAGGGGGCAGCAGCAGACCAGGGAGTGGACCCGGAACCCAGCCCACAAAGAGCAGGGAGGGTCCCAGGGGTGGCCGGCCTAGAGCAGAGGAAGACGGGGCAGGGGCACGCTGGCCCCCAGGCCCACAGGCCGTCTGGCAGGGCAGAGAGCACCCATGGGGGGCGCAGTAGGGGCTTCCTCCAGCTCTGGCTGGGCTGGGCTTGAACAGAGGACCCCAAGAGCCAGCGACCTCAGGGCCTCGGCTCTACCGTGTGGTGTGGGGTCCGGTGGCATCGCAGCCCAGACCTGCTGGGTGGGGTTGTGAACACCAACAAGCCCCCCAGGAAATCTGTGAGCACAGGACAGTGCTACTGCAGTGCCCCCAGATCCCCACTTTCTCTCACACCCTGAGTCCAGTCTGTCATTTGATTCTGTTTGCTGTGCCTTCCAATCGCCTCCAGAATCTGACCCCTCTCCCCTCCTCCAGGTGCACCCCCTGCCCCAGGTACCACCGCCCCTCACCTGGATTATGCAGAAGCCTCCAGACTGGCCCCTGCGTGCCTCCCAGCCCTCCACCAGTCTGTCTTCAATGCGGCAGCCAGGGCCAGCTCTCGAAAAAGAAGTCAGATCATGTCCATTCTTGGCATGAACCCCTGGAGCAGCCCCCTTCTCCCTGCAGGTGAGAGCCCAGCCCCCCAGGCCCCAGAGCCCCGTCAACTCTCAGATCTTGTCCCCCACTCCCAGCCCCAGCCCTTGGCCTCCCAGAGGTCTCTGCACAGCTGGGCTGGGGCCTGCTTCCCCAGGGCCTTTGCATGAGCCCCGTCCTCTGTCTTGGGCACACCCCTGACCCCAGTGTCCATGTGGCCCACTCGCCCACCTCCGTGTCTTTGAACAAAGTCACCTTTCCCGGGAGGCCCCCTTTTAATGGTTGCAGCCCCCCCCACCCTGCACATCCCTCACTCTGATCACCTCCAGGAAGCCCCCACCATCTGGCAGTGAAGGTGCACAATAAACATTTTTTTTGGTGGGGGGAATGCTGACGTGAGCAAACTCACACGTGCCATGTGGGGCAGGGGGCACAGGCTGAGCCCAGGCACCCAGCAAGTCAGCTCCCGGCTCCCTCCCTGCTGTCCCCAAAGTGAGGGTTGGGAGCGGAAACCAACAGCACCCCCAGACCCCGGCAGGTTCCCGCTCCTGCGTTAGGAGCCAAGAGCAGAGGGTGTGCAGCCCCCAGTGCCCACCTCAGGTTGGACTGACTCGGACAGGTCTCGGCAGCCGGGGGGCGAGCGCCAACCTCACTCTCCACTGACACTTGTGGGATCTGTAATTATCTGGTGTCCTCCTGCCTCTACTTCCCCAGCTGTAAAACGGGGTGAGGACAGCACTCTCTCAGGGCTGCCCTGAGGACCCAGCCAGGTCCATGCACGTGAAGTCCCTGAGTTTTCCTGAAGTGGAGTTGGGGTTCAGGGCAGCACACATGTCCAGCTGCCCCCAGCCCCGCGTGGGCCTTCCTGAGGGTAGCAAACAGACTGTCCAGGCACCCTTCCCTGGGGCAGGCTCGGGCTGCTGGGGGCAGCAGCTGTGGGCTCACCTCCCTCCCATCCTCCACTGGGTCTCGTTTGCTGAGATCCTGCGCCCGTCCGGCCCCTTTACAGCCATGCGCTCGGGCAAGTGACACCCCCACCTTGGCACCCCAGCTTCTAGCCATCAACCCAGTGAGAACCCATCCCAGTCTTCAGAACTGTCAGAACTGTGGGGGGATGTAATTAGGATCGATTCAGTACTCTGGGGAATTAATTCATTAAATCAGCATGGCCTCAGTGCAGCAAAAAATAAGGGGGGGAGCGGCTCTTCCCAGAGGGGGAGGCTCTGCGAGGCTGTTCATCGGGACACGGGGCGGCACGGCAGGAGGCAGCCCCCAGGCCCTCCACGGATGCAGCCCTCTGCTGCTCCTGGATGATGGCCACGTTCTCTGTGGTCTGGTGACCACAGTAGCCATCTCTGCTGGTTCCCTCGGGCCCCCACATGTCCCCCCAGTAAGGTGTTTTCTGCCTTCCTGCCTGTACATGCTGTTCCTTCTCCTGTTCCATCCCCTTCATCTCCAGCTCAAAGAGTGCTGCCTCCAGGAAGCCCTCCCTGATTTCTGCACTGCCTCCCTGCTTTCCCCCATCGCAGCCTTTTCAAAGCGCACCTCGGTGTTTGCATGTGCGCCAGCCCCCGCCCCCACCCCAAGTGGAGGGTGAGCTCACAGGAGGGAGGCCAGGCCTGGCCTGAGCAGGGGCTCCTGGTGCTTCAGGTGTGCAAAGCCCACCCCCTCTGCCCCCATCTGACCCCCCTCACAGGGCTGGGGCACTCGACCAGTGAGCTTGGAGAGAAGCCAGGGGCTGGGGCAGCTGGGAGGGTCCTCCTGGTGACTGGCTCAATTTGTGTCCCCAACAGGCAGGTGAGGAGAGAGAGGCCAGGAGAGACAGTGAGAGAGAAGGTGATGGAGAGAGGGACAGAAAGAAAAACACAAAAGAAGATGGGGCTGAGGAGGGAGAAAGCTGGCCAACTCACAGGCCTGGGTCCCTCTGGGCCTCAGTTTACCCTCTCTGCAGCCTCAAAGCCCTTCCTGCCTTCTCTCGGGCGCCTTGCTGGGAGTCGCCTTCTGGACGGCGCAGCCGCCCCAGGAAGCTGCCATCAAAACGCCGGTTCTGCAGGGACAGGGGCGCGGCGCGGCGCGGGGTCCTCGGGCACCCTCCCGCAGGGGAGGTTTCCCACGACGAAGACGCGCCTTCCCCAGGCGTCCACCGAGCCCAGCAGTGGACACAGGGGCGCAGCTCGCACCCGCGGGAGGGCCTGGGCCCGGGCGGCAGGGTCCCCCGTAGGCAGGCGGGCGGCACCGGGCGGGGGTGGGTGGGGGCAGGGGCGCGGGCGTCGGGGGCGCGTCGGCGGAGGCGCAGCGCAGGGAGCTTTCTGGCCGCGGGCGTCGGGGATGCGAGCAGCGATGCCGTCGGGGGCATCAGGGGTGCAGCGTAGCAGGCGGGGGCAGGGCCAGCACCTCCCGTAACGCCCCTTCAGGGCCAAGGGCGAGTGCGGGACCCCCCTCCTTGCACTGCTCTTGCGTCTTTCTCCCCTCCGTTTCCACGCGGGGTCAGGCGCGCACCAAGACGCAGCGTGCCTGGAGCCGGTGGCCCCAGCTGGTGGAAGAGCTCTGGGGAGAGCGCGGCCGCTGCGGGAAGGCCTCTCCCCGGGATCACAGCATCCCTGATCACGGAGTCCGGGGCCTGCCGGTTCTCCCTGGTGGGGTGACCCTCCCTGTGTCCCACTGGGCCCTGGTCGGGCATCACTAGAACCAGGACAGGCCTGGGCAGACCCTTCTCGGGCTGCTCAAGCTCCAAGTAGTGTAAACTGCTTTCTGGCATCCCACGTCCTCAGCCGGCCCCGGGGGCTCTATCTCGGAATAAATCCGGGATCTCACACTCTTTTACCGCCTGCTCCCCACCTGCCTGGCTCCAGTGGGCTTCGCCTCTGTCCTGGATTACAGTCCCAGCGGGCGGGCAGTGGGGGAAGACAGCGTTCTCCCACTGAGAGGGGCGCCCGTTCCCACCCCTCCAATCAGGGCTGGGCTTGGTGACGACCCCACAATCTGTGGAAGGAGCCCAAGCCAGGCTCGGTGGCTTTGAAGTGGGGCCGGGAGAAGCCACGTGCAGGTGCTCCGGTGACAGCCCTGCCCCTCGCCCCGCCACGGCCAGGAGCAAGCGCCCCTGGGGACACCCAGCCCGGCCGAGCTTTCCAATGACGGCCGCAGAGGTCTGGCTGCAGCCGCCTGAGAGATCCCAAGTGGGGAGCCCCTGACCGAGCCCTTCCCGAATTCTGACCACAAAATCGTGAGCAAAATAAATGCTGGTTTTAAGCAGCTGAGTTCAGGGGCATTTGTTGGGCAGCAGTAGACAGCCGGGAGACCTGCTGGCCATTTCCACTGCTTTCACCCTCAAGCCCCCCCCCATCTTTCCCCACCCGGCAGCAGCTGGGGTGACCTGTGGATGCCCCTAAAATTGGGACCCCTTCTGCCCACCTCCCAGCCGTGGAGCCCACCCCACTGCCAAGGAAACCCAGGTACTGGCTGCGTCCACAAGCTCCTGCTCTCCCTGCCCCCGGGTGTGGGAGACCAGGGGGACGGAGGGAGACCAGAACAGAAGGGGGTCAGCACGTTGTAGGGTCCATGTGGGAGGGAGGGTGGACCCCAGCATGGTGCCTGGGTTTCAGGTTTGGGGACCTGCGGGGAGCCTTGGGCTGTGCGTAGAGGATCGTGTCAGCTTTGGGCCTGGGGGGTTTGGGTAGTGGGGGTCTGCGCCACCCCTTCCGCCTCTGCTTACCCTGAGAATCAGGAAATGGCACCCAGGCCCTCGCCTGCTCTGGCACCCTGAGGCCCCGGGTCTGAGCCTTTGTGCTCCGTCACTGCGTCTCGCCCAGCAGGTGTCGGGGTCTCAGGGCTCACCCCCAGAGATTATGGACCTGCTGTAGTGACCTTGTCTGCAGAGCCCAGGAAGGAAGCCCTGAGATCCGATGCTGTTTCCAACTTGCTCTGAGAGGGGCAGGCCCTGGGGGTCTTACCCCTGCCCCCTGCCTGGTGCGTCTGCAGCTCCAGGTGTGTATCTCTCCCTGGACAGCATCCCGTTCCTTCTTCCCATCCTACCCCCGACCCAGGTGCCTGGTGTGAAGTTTGTTGTTCCCTGCCCCCACCTCACCTGGCCGCGCCTCTGGCTGGGTGTCCACCGGCCCTGGCACCGGCTCCCTGCCCTTCACTCTCGTCTGTCAAAGGTCCCTGAGAGCCCCTTGGGCCTGCTGGGCAAAGGCCCTTCACAGAGGCCACTGCTGGCCACACGTGGGCTCGAGGACACCTGGGAGAACGGAGTAGGGCGAGGGGCAGTGGAGGGGCCCATCCAGGTGGGCAGGTCTGAACCCATGTCTGGGCCCGACTCAGCCCCTCGGCTCCGTGGCCTGGGAACACTCGGGCCTGACTCTGTACCCCCAGGGCTGGGCCATGGGCGCATGTGACGTTTTCACTAACCTAACCCAGAGGCCCAGCTCAGGGTCGCCATGCAGGGTCACACTGGGACCCGGGGCCTGGGGAGGTGAGGTGCCCAGTGCACGGTCACTCCACTGCCAGGAATGGCAAGTCTGACCCCGGCCCACTGTCTGGGCCCTGAGCCTGCACCACCCCTCCCCACCCTCGCTGACTCTGGGGGCGGCCCGTGGCTCCGGGGGCCTCGGTTTCCCCATCTGTGACAGAGGGACCAGGCTCTCCCTTAGGGCCCTTCCTCTCTGGCAGCAACACCAGGTAACTGCTTAGTTGGAGGGAAGAGATGAATAATAACAGGGTATTTGCTTTGTCCTCCCACCCTGCGTGGGGGCGCATGGCAGCCTGCCTAAAATTATACCTGATTGCCAATGCAAACCTTCAGCTGCGGCTCGTGGGCCCACAAGCCTGCAAGACGCCACGGCACGCGTCTCAGCACCAGGTGAGCCAGCTCTGTGAGCTCCCGGGGCCCACGTTTCTATTTTGGTTTTTATCTTATTTGTTTCATTAACTCAGCTCCAACCTGGACTCGGGAAGGGATGCCCTGTCCCTCTTAGCCATGTGTGTCACCCAGTGCCACCGGGGCCCGTGGACAGCAGGGGTGGCCCTGCACACCTTGCGGACGTGCTGGATGTGAAGGGGGTAATGGCAGGGCCGGCCAGCTCGAGACGGGGTTGCCCCTGGGCCAGGCTCGGGTCCAGCCCTTCTGCAGCCTCGTGGCCCACGGCAGGCTGGGGAGACGTGGGGGCCCTCATCTTACAGTGGGGGGCGCTCAGGGGCTTGCTCGGGGTCATTCATCTCTGCAGCAGGGGTGCCGGGACTGCCCCGCTCCCCGTCGGGCTGCTCCCCCAGCTCCTCTTCTCCCTAAGCTTGGTTGGGGGGGGGGGATGGGGTGGGGGGTTGCATGGCCAGGAATTAGACTTGAGGACAGAAGGGCCTCCAGCACTTTCTTCCCAGGAACGTCCCTACATGTGGCACCCCCACCCTGGGAAACTGATTTATTTTGCTTTTTTTAACAAAGTACCACATGAAAAGGAAAATAAATGTCACTGGCAGCTCTGGCTTGGAGACGAGCTGTTGTCTCCCAGCCCGTGATTCCCAGTTGCTTCCGTTCGGCATCCATGTGAGAGAAAACGCACATGTGGAGGTGCACGGAGAACAGCGGGCAAAAGGACCAGGCGTGGGCACATCTCGCCCAGCGGGAGCCTGTGCCGTGTACTGCTGGGCAAATTCCATGCTCGCTCCCCGGTGTGACCCCAGGGAGCGTCGGGGCTGGGGAGGGGATGCACGCCAGATGCTCCCGCGATTGTGTGGAGCCGGGGGTCACAGTGGGGGCTGTCACTGTCGAGACCATCCTTATCTGGGGGAGGGGGAGAGAGACAGACCCTGCACCTCCATCTGCTCTCTTGTGTCAGGGATGATTTGGGCATCCCGTGAGGTCATGAGAGGGCAGCGTGGGCCGAGAGGAGATGCCTGGGAAATGGCCGATGGTGGAGCAACCCGAGGCTGTGTCGCTTTGCCAGGGGTCCGGGGGCTGGGGTGGGGCCTGGACCTCCACCCTCAGCGTTCCTGCCCAGGTGGGCAGGTGTGGATCTCCAGCTGTGTCTGCGTCCTGGGGAGCAGAGAGGGCTTGCACCAGTTATCCAGGACTGTGTTGTTGCTGCGTAACAAACAGGCCTGAAATCTCAGCAGCCCAACCATGCACGTTCACTTGGCTCCCACGCCTGCGGGCTCAGCAGACTGGGACTGGGGTCGCTGTCCTGGTGAGGTGGCCCTGCTGCCCTTGGCTGCCACTGACCTTGGCTGCCCTTGCTTACCTGCCAGGGCTGCTCTGGAACGGCCTCAGCTGGACACTGGGCAGTGCCCCCTGTCCCCAGCAGGCACGTGCAGGCATGGAGCCAGAGAGCCTGTTTGCGTCCCATCTGCTCACAGCCCATTGGAGAAATGAGTCCCATGGGTGGGCCCAGGGTCAGGGTGGGAGGGACTGCAAGGTCACCCAGGAAATACCAGGGTGAGGCCTGGGGATGACCCAGCCCTGCCCTCCTCTCTCCGCCCTGTGTCTGTCTGACCTTGTCCCCTGTTTGTCTGGCTGTTGCTCCAAGGCTCTAACCCAGGAGTGGCCTCCTGCAGGAAGTGGGGGGACATCTGGGTGCATGGCTGCCCCACACACCCTTCGGTCAGCAGTGTCAGGGGCCTGGAGGGGCCTGACCCTCACCGCCACCCCTCGGGCCTGTCCGGCCCAGAAGCAGCCTCCACTGAGGGTCTGTGAGAAGTGCCACCACCGGGGGCTCCTCCCACAGGAACCAAGGTCGTTTTCTGGGAGGGTCTTCAGCCGTAGAGACCACCCACTGTGGGTGGGAGCGCTGCGGCGTGGCTGGGCGGGGGTTGCCTGTCACTGCCCTCCCAGGGTCTCGTGCAGCCCTCGCCCTCCGTGGGGGGCTGTCTGGCCGCTGTAGGGGAACAGGAAGGCAAGCCCCTGGCCGTAGATGATGCACTGGGAGGCCCTGGACAAGTCCCTCTCTGGGCCTCGGTTTCCCCATCTACCGGGTGATGGAGCTGGTCGGGCGAGCCTGAGGTCTTTCCAGCTGGGCACCGACCTCCCACCCCAGGCTGCTCTTCGCGCTTCCCCAGTGCCAGCCTCTGGCTGGGTGCTCCTGGCCTCTGAACACGAGATACCCCCCAGTACCCTCAAACCCCTCCCCGCGTTGCCGACACCAGGCCAGGAAACAGCCACCTGCCGCCTTTTAGCACTTGGCCAGCACCCCCACCGGGAGGAGCCCCTGGCCCGGGGCAGGCAGCACAGGCATTTCCACATCTGGCTCTGCTGTCCCCGCAGCCCCGGGAGCAGGGCTGGGCCTGTGTGGCCTGCGTCGCCTCCCCCAGCACAGGCCTGGTGCGGGGAAAGTGATGATGCACGTCGCACCAGGGTAGTGGGAGCAGGTCTCCCTGGAGGGGATTTGTTCGAGCCCCCTGGGACGCAGAGAGGAAGGAGGGGCCCCCAGCCTGGGGATGGGGTGATGGGCGTGGACACCCCACAGAACCGAGCCACCCTGCATGGGAGGTGGGCCCCGGAGGCCGACATGTCCTCTGCTCGGAACCAGGCAGAGCCCCTTCACGCCTGGAGTGGCCCGGGACAGAGGCTGGCAGGTGGGCTGCCCATCGCGGGGCCCGGGGGAGCCTCAGGACCTGCTCCAGCCAGGGCACCCCTCAGCCGGGCCCCCAACGTCATCCACCCCCACCTCCAGGTTGTGTCTCTTCCACCCTCTCCCGGCGTCCACACATCCCAGCCCCTTCTCCCCAAGACCCTGGATGGGGCTGCCCGAGACCCTCTGTTTCAGGGAAGGAGATGTCCGAGGGGCTCAAATCACAGCTCCTACAGTGCTGGGGCTGACGGAGAAAGAACCAATCCATAATCGACATCTGAGGCAGAGCCTTACTTCTTACCCAACGTTTTATTTGGAAAAATTTCAGATCTGCACAATAATGGAAAAAAAAGTACAAGAAACACCCACTACATCCCTTTCACCCAGATTCACCAGTGCTTAGCAATTTGCCACATTTGCGCTCTTTCTCTCTCTCTCCCTCCTTCTCTCTCTCTCATATATACTTTCAAAATAAATCATCTGTAACTTACTATATGTGATGTACCTGTAAATACATCACATATCTGCTAAAATCCAGGACTTTCTCCTGCCCAACCCCAGTACCTTACTGCACCTGAAAATTCCACCTCCATACGTATGGTTCACTAATATTAGTCCAAATTCTAACGTCCCCAATTGTCCCAAATTGTGTCTGGTTTACCTGTCTTTTGAAAATCCAGAATTGAAGTCAGGGTGACACGTTGCATTTATTAGCCCTTTCTCTTTAGTCTCCTTTAATCTAGAACGTTCCCCGCCATCTTTCGGTCATCCACGACGCTGGCATGTTTTCAGGGTCTGGACCAGCATGGCCCAGCTCTGCTTCTAAGGACACAGCCGGGCACCCCGCATCCCCAGTGGGTGGCGGACAGGGCTCTGGGCCAGCTCCAAGGCCCCCGCTACTCACCCCGGCTCCGGGCCTCCCGCAGACAAGTGGTGTGGCTCAAAGGGGCGTGCGGTAGCAAGACCTTCACCCCCAGCTGCCGAGCTGGCCTGTGTCCCCACCCCGAGCTGGCCTCAGGGACCACAGGAAACATCTGCAGGAGGGGGTGCAGCCCGGGGCTGGGGTGCCCCACGGGGACCCAGGAGCCCAGAGGAGGCTGAGCTAAGGAAATGCTCTGTCAAGTCCCACTCCCTCCTCTAGGACTGGCTCGGGGCCACGGTAGAGCCGCTCCCGTCCATGGCCCCCAGCAGCCTCAGACGGGAACCCACAAAGGATGGAGGCCAGGAGGGGGGCCTTCACCGCTGCCCCCAGCCCCCCACAGCCAGGGCACGTGGATGGATTTTGATTGCCTGTGGCTTGTCATTGGAGGTGCCCATCTCTCATGGGGGTCCAGGCAGGTGGGCTCCGCTCCTGCGACCTTCACCCCTTCTCAAGGCAGGCACCGTTCCTACATACCCCCATTTTACAGATGAGGAGACCGAGCCCCAGAGCAGAAAAGCCACCCACCCGGGGCCACAGCTACTGGGCCTGGCAGAGGTCTGGTGGTAGGGAGGGATGCCTCAGCAGAGGAGCCAATGAATGAGCCAATAAATTAACAAATTAACAGATAATGGGTGGATAGATGAATGAATGAGCCAATGAACAAATGACTTAATGGATGATTCAATGAAGGAATGGATCAATGTACAAATAACATTCAATAACTGGGCCTTGAAAGATGAACAGGACCCTGCGAGGTGCATGGGGGCTAGGGTGGTAGCACATGCCTGGACCCCGAGTCTGGAGCCAGGTGTGTTTATCCCATGGCGACAGGGGCTGGGAGGAAAGCCCGCAGCCTGCAAGCCCCGGTGGGTTCCGGACGGGCTGAGGACGGGCCCAGGATGGGCTCCCCTACATGCCTGGCGCCAGGTGGGGGTGGCCGCACCCTGGGCCTCCTCTGGCCGTGCAGCTCCGGGGCCTCTCCGTCTCCCGGGGCCTCTCCCACAGGATGACTGGACTTCATACCCGGGAGCTCATGGCTTCCAAGAGCGGGAGGGCCAGGCCTGCCCAGGGCCAAGGCTGGAAGCCAGCATGGTGCCACTTCCACGCTACTGTGTTCGTAGCACGTCACGGGGCCAGCTCAGTTACATGTGGGGGGCATCCATTCTGAGAGGGCAGCTCGCTGGGGCCACCGTGGGAGACAAGCTGGTCGGGAAGGACCCCAGTCTCCATGCAGAAGAAAGAGATGATGGGAGAGGACAAGAATGGGCAGGAGACAGGCAGGCAGGAGGCCAGCTGGGGATGCTGCTACTAAAATTTCAGAGCTGGGATACTCCTGGATCGTTCACCTGGGGCTGCAGGGTGGGAGACGGAGCAGCTCCTCTGGGTCAGAGGAGAAGCAAGTGTGCAGAGCCCGAGGCAGGAAGGAGTGTACGTTAAAGGAGGAGAATCCGGGCAGCGAGAGGGAGAGGCTGCGGAACAGTGCCAGGGTCCCCCCCACAGGGCTGGAGGCCACGGGGATGAGCTCAGCTTTTATCCAGGAGCAGAGGGAAGCCGGTGGAGGGATTGACACTGGGGGTTCGGGTCACATTCACATTTGTGAAAGTCCCTCACCCCTGCCCTGCCTTGGTGCTGGTGGAGGAAGTGGGGGTGCAGAGACAGAGATGGGGCGAAACTGCCATCCATGCAGCAGGTGGTGGTGACCATGGAGGTGGGAGCAGTGGGGGGCAAAGGGCTCCCAAGGAGGTGAGAGTGATCTGGGCATTTGAGGCGCAGAGCGGCCCCAGTGGCAGTGCCTCCCCCCCACCCCGACAAGGAACAGCCAGGCTTCAGCTGGCCGTGTGGGACTGGCAATGTCCTCGGGGACTTTGAGTTTTCCCTGCCGTGGAGCCCCCTCAGCGCTGGCTGCCCTCTGCCTCCCCAGGGACTCCACCCGAGCCATGCTTGCTGCATGAGCTCTCCCTGAGCCTCCCCTCCTCG
The DNA here is from genome assembly GCF_015220235.1 of Choloepus didactylus. Lineage (NCBI taxonomy): Eukaryota > Metazoa > Chordata > Mammalia > Pilosa > Megalonychidae > Choloepus > Choloepus didactylus. The sequence goes on along the minus strand of NC_051309.1, from coordinate 4,172,534 downwards.
CCGCTGCTCCCCGCCCCTCAACATGTGACTGTCCAGCAAGCCGCAGCTGCGACACAGCCTCCCCTCTGCAATTCCTCCCACCGTTATCTGCCCAACTTTACAGCATCTGTCCTCACCCGTTAGAAGGGACTCCTCATTTCCCGGGGGACTGCCACCCAGCCTTGGGGACTTTTCTGTAACCCCTTTCAGCCGCTGCTTCCTGGGCCTCCTTGTTACAGCTGCAGAACCTGCACCTCCACTGACACTGTCCTGCCCCACCCGCCTGGCAGAAGCAACCCCCTCATTTCCACGTTAGCGGTTGGGTGAGTATTTGTGGTTGGGAAAATCAAGTCTCTGCAGGTAACGGAGACGATTGGCTGGGAAGCGTGTGCAGTACACGCAGTGCCACACCAGGAGGCATTGGCACACGTGGCACCACCGTCCCCCCACTCTATTTTTATTGTCCCCGCATGGCTTTGAACACAGGGGCTATGTCACTGTCCCCATGATAGATGCAGGGCTCAGTACATGGGAGGCCCTTGACCATGCCTGGTTGATCAATGAGAGATTGAACCTTTCTGCCACACTCTCTCCTACCCCCCAAATAAGACAAGGCTTGCACCCACCTCTCCAGGGGCTGTCCCCTCTGGGAAGCCTCACTCAGCAACATGCACCGAATTCCCACCAGTTTACATGTGTTGAAGGAGCTCAAGAATGTTTACTGCCATGCATTGGATCTACCTGGGGGCTCTAGTGTCTGCATGAAATCTTCTTTTCTCTGAATTTAAAGAATATCTCTTTTGCAACAGCCCTTTATGGAACCCTGAGGGTACCAGCTGTTTCAGGGATTCTCTAATCGGTTTTTAGGAAAATCTGGTCTATATTTGGGACCCACAAGGGCTCTGATCCCCTTTTCTTAATTTATGCAAATTTGATCATGGCTGCCTCTGTGCCTGGTTCTCCCCCAAAGGGCTAAAAGCATTTCCCTGAACTGCATTTTCTTTCCAAGATAATTCATTTGAGTTCTATGCACATCCTATCAGCAACAAGCCAGTACTGATTGATATTTTCTTTCTTAGTCAAGTAAGTTATGGGGCATCCATCATATTCAATTTGGGAGCCTCAAATTCATTTAGGAGTTTCATGGAGTTTGCTGAGCTCGCTTCATGCTAACTGGGCCAATTTCAGAGCACCCTGGGGACAACCAGCTCCCTAAGAAAGAAGGTCATAGCTGAGAGGCCCACAGACTCCTCCCCAGCCCTGAGAAGGCACCCGTGACCCAGCAGGTCCCTGGGAGCTCCTCTGAGGACATTTTCCTCAATTCCAGGTCCCGCTCCTCGGTGCCACGGCCCTGGTGGGAAAGCTGGCTGGTCTGTGGAGGTCAGAGGGCTTCATCCTTCTCACGTGGCTGCCCGATGGCCGGCCGGTCTGAGCAGCTGGCAGCCACGTGCAGAGTCTGGCATGTCCCAACTGCAGTGGGGTGACAGAGGGTCCCATGAAGCACGGACTACAATGCCCCAGCCCACTGCCCAGCACCTAGCAGGCCCCCAGATTTTGGGGGGACTGGCAGAGAGAAGGGAGTTTGCTCCTGGGGCACCAGGGTGACCTGGCTTGCATGTGTCCCCTCAGTGACGAGGACACGCCCCAGCATATACGAGGTGCTCGGTCAATATGCCGCGTGCAGGGCTGTCCTGTGTGCCCCCAGGCAGGTGGCTCCGTGTCTTTGAGGCACCGTTTCCTTGTCTGCGGGGTGAGGTTGGTGCTCACGTGCACCAGCTTGCTCCATCTTGCATGGGAGAGCAGCTAGTACTAGCTCATGTCACACAGTGCTCACTGCGCATCTAGTGCCACTTGAAATGCTTGAGCTGCGTGACGCCATCTCACCCTCATAATAAGCAACCACCTCGTTCTATATCCTGGTAACATATTTCACGTCTATGGGTTTACATGTTATAATTAGTTCATATCAGTGAGACACTGCACTATTTGTCCTTATGTGTCTGTCTTATTTCACTCAATATAGTGCCCTCAAGATTTCACCAACCCATTTTTTAAGATGGTTTTGTTCACACACCACACATTCCGTCCTAAGTAAACAATCGATGGTTTCCTGTATAGTCACGTATTTATGTATTCAGCACCATCGCCACTGTCTATATAAGGGCATCTCCATTTCTTCCACAAAGAAGGAGGAAAAGTCAAAGAAGGTAGAGAGACAAAAGAAAGAAGAAAAAAGAAAGAGAGAAACAAAACAAAACAAAACATGATAGCTAGGATGCAGCAAAAGAAAAGATAGCATTAAACTAAAGTAGAATACAGAGTCAGACAACATCACCAATGCCAGGAGTCCCATACCCTTCCGCTATGTTCCCCACCCCCATACACATTTAGCTTTGGTGTATTGCCTGTTATATTAAAGGAAGCATAATGCATGTTTCTATTAACTATAGTCTCTAGCTTGCATTGATTGTATTTTCCCCCAATCCCACCCCATTTTTAACACCTTGCAATGTTGATGTTCATATGTTCTACTTCATGTAAAAACATATTTGTACCTTTTATCACAATCATTGAGCACCCTAGGTTTCACTGAGTTATACAGTCCCAGCCTTTATCTTTCCTCTTTCCTTCTTGAGTCCCACATGCTCCTAACCTTCCTCTTCAACTGTATTCACAATCATCTTTGTTCAGTGTTCTTACATTGCTGCGCTACTATCTCCCAAAACTGTGTTCCAAACCTCTCACTCCTGTTGTTCTAGTTTGCCAATGCTGCCAGATTGCAAAACACCAGAGATGTATTGGCTTTTATAAAGGGGGTTTATTTGGTTATACAGCTATAGTCTTAAGGCCATAAAGTGTCCAAGGTAATGCATCAGTGGAGTACCTTCACTGGAGGATGGCCAGTGGCATCCGGAAAACCTCTGTTAGCTGGGAAAGCACGTGGCTGGCGTCTGCTCCAAGTTCTGGTTTCAAAATGGCTTTCTCCCAGGATGTTCCTCTCTAGGTTACAGCTCCTCTTCAAAATGTCACTGTCAGTTGCTCTTGGGGTGTTTGTCTTCTCTTAGCTTTTCTGGAGCAAGAGTCTGCTTTCAATAGCCGTCTTTAACTGTCTCTCATCTGCAGCTCCTCTCTCAGCTCATATGCATTCTTCAAAGTGTCCCTGTTTGCTGTAGCAAGCTTGTTTCTTTTGTCTGAGCTTATATAGTGCTCTAGTAAACTAATCAAGGCCTATGCTAAATGGATGGGGCCACACCTCCATGGAAATTATCCAGTGAAAGATCTCGCCCAGAGTTGAGTGATCACATCTACACAGAAACATCCAATCAAAAGTCTCCAACCTAATCAATGCCAATATGTTTCCTGCTCACACAAGACTGCATCAAAGATAATGGCATTTTGGGGGACATAATACATCCAAACCAGCACACCTGTCTTTTCCTTTCTGTCTGCAGTGCTTCCTTTAGTGTTTCCTGTAGAGCAGGTATCTTGTTCACAAACTCTGTCATTGTCTGTTTGTCAGAGAATATTTTAAGCTCTCCCTCATATTTGAAGGACAGTTTTGCTGGATATAGGATTCTTGGTTGGTAGGTTTTCTCTTTCAGTATCTTAAATTTATCACCCCACATCCTTCTTGCCTTCATGGTTCCTATTGAGAAATCTGCACATAGTCTTATCAAGCTTCCTTTGTATGTGATGTATCGCTTTTCTCTTGCTGCTTTCAGGATTCTCTCTTTGTCTTTGATGTTTGATAATCTGATTATTAAGTGTCTTGGTGTAGGCCTATTCAGATCTACTCTCTTTGGGGTATGCTGTGCTTCTTGAATCCATAATTTTATGTTTTTTTTTATAAGAGATGGGAAATTTTCATTGATTATTTCCTCTATTATTGCTTCTGCCCCTTTTCCCTTCTCTTCTCCTTCTGGGACACCAATGACATGTACATTTTGTGTTTCATGTTATCATTCAATTGCCAGAGACATTACTCATATTTTTCCATTCTTTTCTCTATCTGTTCCTTTGTGTGTAGGATTTCAGGTGCCTTGTTCTCCAGTTCCTGAGTGTTTTCTTCTGCCTCTTGAGATCTGCTGTTGTATGTTTTCATTGTGTCTTTCATCTCTTGTGTTGTGCCTTTCATTTCCATAGATTCTGCCTGTTGTTTTTTCAAACTTTTGATTTCTACCTTACATACACCCAGTGTTTTCATTATACTCTTCATCTCTTTTGCCATATCTTCCCTAAACTTTTTGAATTGATTTAGCATTAGTTGTTTAAATTCCTGTATCTCAGTTGAAGTGTAAGTTTGTTCCTTTGACTGGACCATAACTTCATTTTTCTTAGTGTAGGTTGTAGTTTTCTGTTGTCTAGGCATCTGGTTTCCTTGGTTACCCCAATCAGGTTTTCCCAGACCAGAACTGGCTCAGGTCTTGGAAGGAGGGAATTGTATCCAGTTTCCCTGAGGGTGTGTTTTAGAAGATTGGTACACCCTGTGAGGCCTCAAGTCACTGTGCTTTTCCACCCAGCAGGTGGCACCTGTCAGCCTGTAACTCCAGACTGGTGTAAGGAGGTGTGCTCCGTGGCTGTTTTCCCCCAGGCTCTGGGGTCTGGTTCTGAATGGAAGCGGGTAGTAGAGCTGGGCCCCACCTCTTTCCTCTTACGGAAGATACACCCCCTAGGAGAGGTCATTAGCATTTGAATAGTCTCTCTGACTCTGTTATCTCCACCCTTGTCTGGGTCAGAACGCTGGGAACTGAAAACGGCTGAGGCCTTCTCCACTGAGTCAAAAAAGATACAGAAATCCCCCCTTCACGGCCAAGTCCACAGCCACCCTTCATTTCACCCATCGGCCAGAGATAGCACCCATTCCTCTGGGCTCCCCCTCCCTCCCAGAGAGGTCCTCTGGCTCTCCAAGGTCAGGCATCACCAAAAGCCTCTGTCTGCTTGTTGGGGATTCGTATCTTATATTGAGCAGTCCATGTTTATTAATTAAAGCCCCAGTTGGAGCTCAGCTGAGCTGTATTCACTTGCTCAGAGAGAGCTGCTCTCTAGCACTGAGCAGCTTTGCAGTTCAGGCAGTGGGGGGAGGGGGCTCTCGGCTCGGGTCTGCAGTTTTTACTTACAGATTTTATGCTAAGATCTTGGGCATTCCTCCCAATTCAGATTGGTGTATGATGAGTGGACAGTCACATTTGTCCCCCCACAGTTATTCCAGATTATTTGCTAGTTGTTCTTGTTTGTTTATTAGTTGTTCCAGAGGGACTAACTAGTTTCCACCCCTCTTCATGCCACCATCTTCCAGACATCTCTAGATAGTGTTTTTGAGTGCATTTCTTTGTATAACTTTTTAAATCATTCCTCTGTGTATTACATTATGTACACATAACTTAACCACAGGACACCGTTGTGATGGTTTGGTTCATGTGTCAACTTGGCCAGGTGATGGTGTCCAGGTGTCTGGTCAGGCAAGCCCTGGCCTAATCATTATTGCAAGGACATTTGTGGCTGGTTAATAAACCAGAAGGCTGGTTTATTAAATCATCAGCCAATTGGCTGCATCTGTGACTGATTACATCAATGAAGGGCGTGTCTTCCACAATGAGAGAATTCAATCAGCTGGATTTAATCCAATCAGTTGAAGACTTCTAAGGAAGAAAGTAAGAGAAACTTCATTTCTTCTTCAGCTAGCCAGTGTCTCCTGGGGAGTTCATTGAACATCTTCACCAGAGTTGCCAGTTTGCTTCCTGCCCTACGGAATTGGGACTTGTGCATCCCCACAGTTGTGTGGGACACTTTTATAGAAAAATCTTATATTTACAGATATCTCTTATTGGTTATGTTTCCCTAGAGAACCCTAACTAATACAACTGTTGTCATCATTTTAGCAGTTTGAGTGATGCATAAGAACACTACCTCCCTTTACCTTCCTTTACCCTCCTCCATTTCTAATATAATGGTCTTAAATACATGCTCAACATACACTGAGAACCATGTCAGAGAGTGTTATAATTTTGCTTCAACCATCAAACATAATTCAAAAAGCTCAAGAGGAGAAGGAAATCTTATTTTATTTACTTATCATGGTCTACTTTTCTTCTAGATGTCCCAAAGTTTCTTATTTTATCATTTCCTTTCTGTTTAGAGAACTGCATTTACCCTTTCTTTTAGGATAGGCCCTCCCATGACAAATTCTTGGAATTTTGCTACATCTGAGAGTGTGTTAATTTCCCCTTCATTCCTGAAGGGAAGTTTCTCTGGGTATAGTTTTTTTTTTTTTTTTTTTTTAATTTCTTTCAGCATGTGAAAATTACTGTGTCACTTTCTTTTGGTCTCCATGGTTTGTAATGAGAAATCCACTGTTGTTCAAACTGTTTTTCCCCTACAGAGAATGCGTCATTTTTCTCTGGCTGCATTCAAGACCTTTTTTTTTGTTTTTAGTGTTCAGACGTTTGATCATTATTTGTCTTGACATGAATTTCTTTGGGTTTATTCTGAATGAGGTTTGCTTAGCTTCTTGAATCCATAGGTTTATGCCTCTTAACTTGAGAAATTTTCAATTATTATTTTTCAAGATTTTTTGCAGCCCTGCCCATTTTTTCCTTTCTTTTCAGGACTCCAATGACACAAAAGTTAGATTTTCTTCTTATACTTCTACCAGTCCCCAAGACTCAGTTCATTTTTAAGTCTATTATCTCTCTGCTGTTCAGGCTTGGTACTTTCTATTTTTCTATCTTCCAACTCACTTGTTATTTTCTTCCTTCCCCTCCATTCTTCTTTTTAGTCCATCCGCAGAGCTTTGTACTTTGGTTATTGTATTTTTCAGGTATAAAATTTCTCTTTGGTTCTTCTCTGTGTCTTGTATTTCTTTGCTGAAGACATCCATTTCTTTACTGAAGACTTTCTATTTTTCCATTTGTTTCAAGAATGTTTGTAATTCCTTACTGAAGCATTTTTTATGATGGCTGCTTTAAAATCTTTGTCAAATAATTCTAACAAATACACCTTCTCAGAGTTGACATCTATTGATTGTCTTTGTTCAATCAGTTTGAGCTCTTCCTGTTTCTTGGTGTGATGTGGAACTTTCAGTTGAACCCTGGCCATTTTCATATGATGCTGTTAGACTCTGGATCTTGTATAACTTTTCTGTTTAGCTGTGGTTCTCTGGCATCACTCCAGTGGGGGACAGGCAGCATCACCTCCTTACTGCCAGCTGGAGGTAGAAGTTCAAGTTTCCCATTTGGTCTTGTTGACACCTATAGGGGAAGGGTTCCACAATTTCATGGGGTGTGGGTGGGTGTTCTGGCTCCATGTGGTCTCCACTGACCCCAGGGTGGGATGGCCTCATAGCACCAGGCAATAGTGAATGCCGTGACTTTCCACCCAGTGGGAAGGGGGAGGAATGCCAAATGACTGCCAGATTGGGGTGGATGACGAGGCCCGCCGCTAGTTTCCACTGACACCGTAGGGACAGGTGCCTCATTACCAGCCAGAGTGGATGGAAGTCTCAACTCCCCACGTGGCCTTCAGTGACACTGCCCTGGCAGGGTGTTGGAGAACATCATTATAGCCTCCCAGGGGTGGAAGCCTAGGTTTCCCCCTTGGCCTTGGCTAGAGGGGGTGGAGCCCCTATTTATCTGTGGCCTTTGGCTGGATAGGGTAGCTATTGTCTAAAAGGTTCTGTCCTGATACACTGCCCCTTTCCTGGTCCTTGGCTAGAGAGAGCAGGCTCTGGATAGGGCTTTATCTGTGTGCACTGTTTGGCATTTCCAGGTTGCCACTTTCTTCAGCTCTGAGTCTTGGATAGAAGAGGCCAAGAGAAAACCCAGGAAGCCCACCATTTGTCATTCCTCGGGCCCCAAGTTCCCTCACTGGTTTGTCTTTTTCCCTCTACTTTCAGAGACTTCTTATGTTTGCTGTATATAATGTCCTGAGTTTCTAGTTGCATCTAGTGGGAGTAATAGGAGAAAGTAATCTACTCCATCTTCCTGGAAGTGGGGGTTTCTGGGTTTTCTCTTGGCCACATTAACCCCAGATGGGGTGCTGGGGAATCCAGCAACATAGAAATGTCAACAGATACAGTTTTAAAAAGCCACAAGGAAAGCCTACTTTCTTCAGCCAAAAGACCAAGAAAGGGGCAGCTGAGAAGACAGAAAACATTTAGACAATGGCTGCTCTACTCCAGCCAAACACCAGAGAAAATGCTGCTGCCCCACACCCTTTCCCCTCAGCTAAAGCTGACTGGGGAGCCCAGGCCTCCACTCCTGCCAGGCTGTAAGGAGGTGCCCCCGCCCTCCACTGGGGTGGTTTAGAGAAGGCCAAAGAGGGAACCAGGACTTCCACTTCTTCCAGGCAGCAAATGAGGTGCCCCCCACCCTGTGGGGTCAGTAGAGACGAGGGTGGCCTGGGCTTCCACCCCCATGTGGTGGTGACAGGGTGCCCCTTCACTCTCCACTGGATGGTGTTGGGGGGGCCTCATGGAGAGGCAGGACATCCACTCCCATCAGCAGCGCTGTGTCCTCGTGTCGTGGAGAGCACTTGGGAGCAGTAATGGGGTGCCCCTGCCCCTCCCACCAGGGTACTAGCAGACGCCAGCGGGAGCCAGAACTCCCACCCCCACCTGGCAACAGTGAGGGGCCCTTCCCCATCTCCGCTCCACTTACCTGGCAGTAACAAGGCGGCACCCCTCTTCCCCCACGAGCACGGTGCCAGAGGAGGCCCGTGGGAACCAAAGATTCAGATAAGATCCAGAGTCTCATAACACAGCACCAAAATGTCCAAGTTTCCATCTAAAAGTCACTCATCATAAGAACCAGATAATCTCAACTTGAATGAAAAAGACAACCAGCAGATGTCAACACTGAGCTACACCAATGTTAACCTTATCTGACAAGGAATTTAAAGCAGCCATAATAGCTTCAACAAGCACTTACGAATATGCTTGAAATGAAAAAAAAAAAAAAAAAAAAAAAGAGAAAATCTCAGAAAATAAATGGATACCATAGAGAAGAAGCAAATGGAAATATTAGAACTGGAAAATCACAAACTCAGTCCACGTGCTCAGCAGTGAACTTGAAGACAGAACAATATAAGGCTCCCAGTGTGATCAATAAAGACAGACTGAAAAAACAAGTGAAAGCAGTCTCAGGCACCAGTGGGGCTACGAGAAAAGATTTAACGTTTGTGTCATAGGAGCCCCAGTAGCAAGTAGAAAGAAGTTGGGGCTTTAAAATTATTTTAAGAAATATTGGCTGAAAATTTCCCAAATTTGGCAAAAGACATAGATCAATAGATACAGGAGGAGTAAACCCAAAACACGATAAACCCAAAGAAATCCATGTAAAGACACGTAATAGTCATTGTACTCAAACTTCTGAACACTGAAGATAAAGAAAAATTCTTGAAAGCAGCCAGAGGAAAATGACACCTTCTCTATGGGGAAAATAATTTGAACAACAGTGGATTTCTCATCACAAACTGTGGAGGCCAGAAGGAAGTGGCATAATACTTCTCAGGTGCTCAAAGAAAAGATCTGTCAGCCCAGAATTCTACACCTCAATAGAGGATGGAGGGGAAATCAGACATCCTCAGATGGAGGAAAGCTGTGGGAGTTTGTCACTGGCAGGTCTATTCTAACAGAAGGGGTGAAGGCAGCTCCCTAGACAGAAAGGAAATGATAAAATGAGAAACCTTGGAACATCCATCAGGGCGGTGGTTTGAAGCTGCATGTACTCCAGAAAAACATGTTCTCAAATTCAATCCATTCCTGTGGCTGTGAACCCAGGGTAAATGGGAAGTTATGGTGAGGTCCCTTCAGTTAAGGTGTGTCCCACCTCAATCGAGATGGGTCTTGATCCTATTACTGGAAGAATTTACAAGAGAATGAAATTCAAACAGAGAGGGAGAAAGCCATGGAAGTAAGAAGCTGAAATCAATGAAATCAGGAAGAGAAGGGAGACCTCAGCAGATGCCGCCGTGTGCCTGGCCACGTGGCCGAGGAGCAGAGGATCACCGGCAGCTGGTCTTCAGGAAGAAAACATCGCCTTGATGAGGCCTTGATTTAGACATTTTCCCAGCCTCCAAAACTGTGAGTGAATAAATTGCCATTGTTTAATCTGATTCATTTCATCATATCTGCTTTGAGCAGCTTAGGAAACTAAAACAATCAGTAAAAGAAGGAAGAATGTAATAAGCAAAATTATGTGTACATACAATGGGCTTTCCTTTCCCTCTTGAGATTTCTAAATTATGTTCGATGGTTGAAGCAAAATTATAACACTGTCTGATGTGGTTCTCGGTGTAAGCAGTGTAGATATTTAAGACAATTGTGTTAGAAATGGAGGAGGGTAAGGGACGAAAAGGGAGGTAATGCAACACTCCAACTGGTAAAATGATGACCCCCGTTCTTGGGGATTGAACTGTGTCCCCACAAAAGACATGTTCAAATCTTAATCCACATTCCAAGGGGTGTGAATCCATTTTAAACAGGACCTTATGAAGATGGAATTAGTAATTATTGGTTAAGAGCTGGCCAAATTGAATCACTTCTAGACTGGTGGCCAAATAATGAAGGTAATGGAGATGCAGTCAGTCGTAAGTCGGTGGAAATGACAGGAGACCGGAGATACAACCCTGTGGGGGAGGACACCATCACCAGAACCCCACAGACCCGGGAGAAAGCCCAGCTTTGTCAGTGTCATGAGTTTGAGCTTTTGGCCTCCAAACTATGAGCCAATAAATTCTTGTTGCTGGAGCCACCCCGTGTGTGGTATTTGACGTGGACGCTCCGGCAAACTGAGATGCCAGAGGACTGTGGTGTTATGCGTGAGATACAGCCAAAGGCGCTACAGATAAACCAAAATGGAATGCTAAAGAATGTTCGAGTAACCCGCAAGAAAGCAGGAAAAAGAAAACAGAGAAATGAAAGAATGAGAGAACAAACAAAAGCAAAATGTATGACAGACTTAAGTCCTGATAGCTCTATAATCACATTAAATGTAAATGCAAATATACCAATTAAAAGACAAAGATCAGAATTTTGGATAAAACCATGACCCAAATCTAGGCTGTGTTCAGGAAATATAATAACATAGGCAGGTTGAAAATAAATGGATGGAAAAAGATAGATGGTGTGGACAATCAAATCAGGAGTGGCTATATTAAAATCAGATAAAGTAGACTTCAGAAAAAAGAAAATGCTAGGGACACAGAGGGACGTGATATAACAATAAAAGGATCACTCCATGTGCCAGTTTGGATGTATTATGTCCCCCAAAACGCCATGTTCTTTAACGCAATCTTATGGGGGCAGATGTGTTAATGTTGATTAGGTTGGAATCTTTGGATTAGATTGTTTCCATGTAGATGTGACCCACCCAATGGTAGGTGATGACTCTGATAGGATAATTTCCATGGAGGTGCGGCCCCGCCCATTCAGCGTGGGCCTTGATGAGTTTACTGGAGCACTATATAAGCTCAGACAGAAGGAGCTCAGTGCTGCAGCTAAGAGAGACATTTTGAAGATGGTCATTGAAAGCTGACGCTGACATTTTGGAGAACACCATTTTGAAACACAACCTGGGACCAAGCAGACACCAGCCACGTGCCTTCCCAGGTAACAGAGGTTTTCCAGATGCCAATGGCCTTTCTCCAGTGAAGATACCCAATTGTTGACCTTGGACCCTATATGGCCTTATGACTGGAACTTTGTAACCAAATAAACCCCCTTTATAAAGCCAATCCATTTCTGGTGTTTTGCAAAACGGCAGCATTAGCAAACCAGAACACTCCCCCCAGAAGACATAGCAATCCTAAATGTGTATGCACCAAGAAACAGAGTTTCAAGATATGGGAAGCAAAAACTGTTAGAACTGAAGATCTGTGTGGCTCCAGAGACAATTTCTTGCTCACCTATGTCTCCAGGGACCCTTATAACTTTCCCAGTTATATAGGTAATTTTGTGTGTATCCTTTCCTTGGAAACTATGATAAATCATTTTTACAAGACAAATACTATTTGAGAAAAAATAGCAAAGCTTTGCTATAATTCATTTCAAGATGATTCATTTTCCTGAATGTTTTCTGCTGACTTATATTGTCAATTGTTCCCAAATGATTTCACAGTGACCAAATTGGCATAATAAATGTGTGATATAAAAACAAAAAAAGCAATACATGAGAACTCTTTTATGGAAAACGCTGGTCTCAAAAAGTGTTGAGACCCAGTACAGTGGGACAGGCACCGGTCTGGAGAAGGGGCTAGAGTGGCCGGTAGATTTGATTTTCCACAGCTCCCAGGGAAGACTGGAACAGAGGAGAGTCACAGAGAATTTTAATTTGGCTAGGAAAAGTGTAGAGCTGTTAGCGGAGAGCAGGTAAACCAAGGGGCTTCATCTCCAAGGGCTAAAATCTCAGGACTGGGTGAGTCTCAGGGGAGGAACTTCCTGCTGGAGGGTGAGTTGTCCCTTCTGCCTCATTCTAACTGCCAGGTGCTCCCACTCGAAAACCTCTATGGTGCCACCTGTTCAGAGCAGTCCAAATTAAGTTGTCCTCAGGCTGATTTCTACACTGGATCGAAGTGTCTTCAATTGTTGCATCACACATGCAGTGTATTTTACGGGTCCCATGGGGAATGAGTGCTTGGGGGTGCAGTATCCCCACGTCACCACCTCTGATGTCTGGGAGCCTCGCTTTTCTCTTTTGTCAACCTGGGATGGAATCCTTCCTCTTTGCAGGGTGTTTACAAGGATTACAGGTTTGCAGGTGCTGCCACAGGCCTTGGCACGCAGCAGACTTTGAACTTGTGATCACTGCTTTTCTTTTAGCAATGGTTTTCACACATTCGTTTCTGCCCCCCTGGGCTCCTACCCTGAAGTGAAATAAATAGAAGATTGTAACTATCACACACGTCTACTTAAAAGGGGATACCGTGTCCTGACTATAACACAAAGGTCAGATAAAAGGAAAGTGCATTATAATTTACAAAAAAATATCTGTCATGTCAGTGTGTAGCTGCTGGCAGAACCACAGGTGCAGACACCACAGGTGTGTGCATCAAGTTCCGGGAGTGGGGCGGCCACTGGTGATGTGGCTTTATGAAACGGTGATCGACTCGGTTAAGTGCCCAAAGAAGAAAGTTCCATCTTCTCAATTTGCATGATAGTTGCGGTCCTGGAAAATTCAGTTTATGGTAAAACTATTTAAAAATGCTCAGTGCATGTTTGTAGGTTGGAGTTGGGTTCTAGGTCCAGAAAACCAGCAATAGGATTTTCACCCACAAGAATACCCAATACGCTTGAGAAGTTGTGCAGCGTAAGGAATGTGTTTCATTATGCAGCGTTGGTCCCGTGCCTTACAGGACATCCAGCTTCCCTAGACCCCTATCTACAATTGCAGGGGAAATCCCGTAATTGGACCAGCGCACCACCCCAATTTCCCCTGGCGGCACCCCAGCTTGCTGACTATGGTGATCACCCAAAGTGCCTGAAGTTCTGCCCTAAACGGACACCTGCACACCCCCTGAGCCACTCCTGTGCACACGGATACACCCTGTGGAATGTTCTTGGGAAAATGAGCCTTTGGTTCATGGATACCTCCTGGTTAGGTGAGGTTAAAACCAAGCCAGACCCTGTGAATGTTAGAAAACAGCTCTTCCAGGAGATAATTCTCCACATATGGCTTCAGCTGTGGCGACTGCAGTAGCAAACAACAGAAAATGGAAACTAAACTGCCTTTGAAAAGAAGGTCATTCATTATGTCACGTAACACAACGTCCCAGGTGGGGTGGCCCCAGGAGCGGTAACTCTGCAGCTTAGTGACGCATTCGGGGGCCCAGGCCCTTTCTCTCAGCTCTGCTGTCCTGGGTGCCCCCCCGGCTGCTCTCGTGGCTGCAAGGGGCTGTCGTGGTCAGGAGATCACACGCACACACGGCCACGTCCACTGCCAGAGAGGCCGTTCCTCCCTGTGCGTCTTCTCCAGACCCAGCTGGGGAGCTCTGTCACATCTCATCGGCTATAGCAAAGGGTTCCCTCTGTCCGCCATTCTCAGGCCACGTCCAGGATGGCGTCGTGGAGAACGCCCTTTTGAGGGCTTCCCAGCCAGCTTGCCTGCTGCTTTTTGATGCAGGTTCAGTGGCGGGACCAAGACTCGGGTGACACAAGTGAGCTACTGGCTTCGGGCACAAAATATAAGAGGGCACCAAAGACCTCAGTGATTAAGGTAGAGAATATTTCAAAAAAGCAGAATTAAGGCAAAAATCCACCATGCAGGATATATCAAAAATTTAAATAAAGACAAGCTTGGCCCTGAATTTGCATGACTCACCTCATTTGCCTTGCTTAACCCCAGCCCTTTCTGGTCCTATCTTTACTTACAATTTTGGTGTTTTGTTCACTAAGGATTTTTTGCATGAATTTTGAATTTTAAAATATTGCTTTAAAATAGTATTTCTCTTGAGTGTTGAGTTTTTTGGTGCTTCCTTACAATTTCATCCCAGGTGAGTGGCTTCTTCAGTGGCCTTTGGCTCTCAGAAAGGGCTTGAGCATTCTCAAAGCCACTACAGTTCCTATAAAAGCTTCACAGACCTTTAGTTTGTTGTGTGCATTCAGTGCCAGGGGACCACAGTCTCAGCCATAATCTTGGATTCTAGACACTTTTACCTCCTTCATGCAGGCCTGCTCACCTCCTCTGCTTGCAATGGTCTGACTTTGGCCAGCTGGTTGTCCCTGTATCAACCAGCTGGCTTTCTCTGACTTCTGTAAGGTCCCCAGTAATCTGGAGGAAGACACACCCTGGTTCAGCTGGGCCACACCTTAACTAATACTATCTTGAAAAGGTCCTATTTACAAATAAACTCACCCCCAAGGAATGTAGATTAAGATGAAGAGCAAGGCTCAAGGCTTTTGCTGGGGTGCGTGATTCAATCTACCACACTCTTGAAAGCCACCAGAAGTAGCCAACCCACACCGTCTTGAAAGTGTCCTACAATCTCCCCTAGAATGGCAGGACCAGTGGGCGTGTGCTGTGTACCCCTGGGTTAAACAGGTGGCAGTTTAAGCCAACGAATGATCAATTTTCCTGCCTTCCACCAATTCTACATGTTAGAGCTGCTACTCTTATTCCTAGCACCCCACTTCTGGTGCTAAATTCTGTTGATCATCATAGTTTTTGTCTGTAAGCAAAAGAAACAAAGATGGGTCCATGTTAGCAGAATAGGAATTATTGAAAAGAATGTCAAATAAGCCAAAGAGTCTCCAGGAGGGCTGGGAAGCCAGGGTTGGAGGTGCATAGGTATGGATACCCTCAGCCTCACGCCTCAGAAATGTCCAGGTGCACACCAGATGCACCAGCTCGTGACAGTGAAGCTAGCGAAGCTGCCCCCCTGGGGACCCTGCCTCATTGCAACTGCCACCACCACTAACGCCACTGTCCCTGCTAAACCAGGAACTCAGTCTTTCATGCAACTTCTGTAGCTGTCAGAACGCTTGGCTGCTTCTGCTTTGTGGCCCTTTATTTCTTGCTCCTGATTTAAAGCCTGAGAATGGAAGTGGCCTGATTTATCCGCTATAATGGAGACATGTTCTGCTTGCCACCAAGAGTCGTAAGGGGCAGGGGTTCCTAATATGGAGTGTGTTGAGGTGCTCAGGAGCTAAGAAGAGGGTCAGATGTCCACTTCACACATCCCCAGAAGCAGGTGATTTCCAGCCCCTTCCCAGCGTCTTCCCTGGAGTCTCTGCAGTAGGAGACTAAGAGGCCACCGTCACCGGTCTTTCCTCCCATGTGCTATGGGTCCACTGAGCGTCCACTGCCCCCCACCCTGCTCCTGCGCCTCTCTGTGGTCTTCTCCTTCTGGCCTCCTACGCATAGCGTGCTCTCTGGGGGCCTTATCCTGTCCCACTGAGCATTCTCTCCCTCAGAGGCTCACCGTCTCCCAGGGCTTCCCTTACCTGCACTCCCAAGACAAGACTCCAATTCCACGGCCTGCTGGTTCTCCCTGCTCAGGTACCACATGGGCATCCCCTAAAACCCAACCAGAGCATGGCTTGGCTCAGAGTGTGGTTCCCGACCTGCCCACTTCCAAATGGTGTAGCCTTGGCCATCTGCCCTGATTCCTTCTGCTCTTATTTCCTGCACCCAATTGGCTGCTAAAGGCTCTACCTTGTTCCCACTAATTCCTTCCTACCAAACTTGTCATGTCTCCTTGTTACCCTGTGTAAGAAAGGGACAAGTTTAGTTTTCACATAGAGACAGCATGGAATAAGGGAAATGGAGGCAAAACCAGTTTAAACAAGCCCCGTGATAAAGAGAAGAAAGAATCTGCCAGCCCCTTATATGGAAAAGTAACCATGGTTACTGGAATGTAAAGAAATATGAGGTAAAATCAGAGGCGGGAACTCACAGCAAAAGAAAAAAATTTTTTAAACTAAATGAACTCTCTGGGATAGGCTGATCAGTTCAAAATCTCAATAATGAGCTAGTTGGCTCTCTGGGATTGGCTGTACAAATTAAAATCTCAAAAGATGAATTAGTTAGTGTTCTCGGATAGGCTGTAACCTCTGTAGTACCCAGTCAATGGGGAAACAGGGGAGGGACTTGCGAATTCGGAGTAGGAGATTTAAAGATCGCCATTCTCTTCCTCTGGCGCGCCAGCCTTCCGCGTGTTTGGCTGTGTGCCCTATCTTGCAAGATCGTAAATAAATTCTTTTCTCCTCCAGAACCGAGTGAGCGTTTATTCCCTTACAGGTACTGCTTTATTTCCGACACCTGGGACTACCCGTACCCACCTGTGGAAGTTTCCCCTCAACAAGCTCCATGGCTACTGTTGTTAGGAGTCGAGCTGATCCCTGGCAGTTAAAAAATCCCTCTTCTCTTTTTCTTCCCATGATGTCCTACCCACTCTTGTAGGCTCATCTTAAGCCCCATTTCCTTGGGACTTAAGCTGGCCTTTGGATGACTCTTGCTAGAAATATCACCCACATATGGAACTAAAATGGGAGTTTGAGAACAAGCTCATTCTCTCCCTCAAAGATCTGAGGGGCAGCTGAGAGCAAGAATTAACAGGGGCGCAGGGGTGGTGGGGGTGGTTCAGAGCCCCCTAAATCTGGCTCTGATGACTTGCTGGCTTTGAGGATGTTAGTAGAGAACTAAATGCACGGATGCCTTGATCCATGCACGAGGCCACGCTCACAGAAGCACGGGCACGCTGGAATGCCGTTGGATGCTGTGAGATGATGGGGGATGCTGTGAGGGGCTGTGGGATGATGAGGGATTTACAGGATGCTGAGGAATGCTGGGGGATGATGGGAGATGCTGCAGATGGCCATGGGATGCTGTGGGATGCTGTGGGATTTGCGGGATGCTGTGGGATGTTATGAGGTGCTGCCTCTGTATGTGCCATCCCTCACCCAGGGTCTGCATATCTCTGGTCTAAATATCCTGCTTCCAAAACCGTTGTCTGCATGAGGTTTATCCCTCTACCCCCAATATAAACGGCTTTGTCATTTTATGGTTACATAAATAACATGTGTCATTGTATTTTCTTAATATGAAAAAGTGTAAGGAAAGAACTGAAAGTCATTTGGAGTCCACCTTCCTGCAGTGACCTTGTCTGTACGGATGTCTTTGTCGAGGTTTGTAGAATGAAAACAGTGAAGCTGACAATCTGTGGGTGCTCACCCAGCATAGGCACCACCCTGCATTCCCCGATGCCCGTATCGCCCCACAGCCCTCTGAGGCGAGCCCCCCCGTCATCCCGGGACCCTCAGCCTGCTCTCTGTCAGGGACGGCTCTCGGGAGGGAGGGCCGGAGCAGGACGCAGAGCGAGCATGTGGCCCCAGGGCCCGTGCCACAGCCCCCCACCCACCCCGAAGTGGGGTCGGGCCACCCATGTCTTTCTCTACTCATTTTAATTTTGCTTCCTCCCCATCCTGCTCTCTCCCCTAATAATCTGAAGTGATCATGTCCATTCCATTCTTCATCTAAGTGATGTATTGTTTTTAAAAGATATTGCAACCCTTTTCTGTGTCTTGCTTTTTTTCACTTTAAAAATACACCATATGTCCTTTCCAACCGGGTCCTGGCAGAACAGCCCCACAAGGAAGGACGGTGAGGGGAGGGCCGCTCTGCTGTGGAGGAGGGGGTGAGCGGGGCATCCGTCACCAACGTTGACCAGAGCATCCATGGGGGGCTTCAAGAGGCAAGCCCCTCGGGCACCCACGGAGATTGGAAATTTTCCATGAAGGAGAGGGAACACCGGGTTGTCCACACTGACACGAGGCTCACCAAAGGTGTCTGGGCCAAAGGATCCTGTACTGTATCCATGTCCAGAAAACGTGATGGGGACAAAAGCCACCGAACAAGCTGTTACCTGTATACATAAGTCACCTGTGTACCTGCCACCACATTCAAACACCTGCAGATGGTCAGTGTGGGTGGAAACTAACAGCCAATGATCAGATACAATTAGAAAAATAACTGCAAAGAAATACATGTGGGTGGAGAGAAATTCATAAATACCAAGGCACTTAGGAGACATATCAGTTGAGTTGTAACTAATGGATCTTATTTGAATCCTTATTCAAACAAACTGGAAATACTACATGGCAGTCAGGAAAACCTGAACATTGTATATTGGATTAAGAAGTACTTTTTTCTTTTCTGAGATTTTTTGAAATAACACCTTCATTGAGATAACATTTCATATATCATAAAATTCAACCTTTAAATATGTTAAACTCAGGTTTTTTTAGTATATTCACAGAGTTGTGCAACCATCACCATGCTCTGATATCAGAACATGTTTATCACCCCAAAAGAAACCTCGTATCCGTTAGCAACCACTTTTCTTTCTTTCCTCCCCTCAGCCCTGGGCATTGATTAAGAAGTTTTTAATTTTTCAGATGTTAAAAAGGCATTGAATTTATGTTCTTTTCTTTACGTTACATACAGAACTATTTGTGGATGAAATTATATGATTTGGGGGGTTTGCCACGAAAAATCCCATGGGCGAGGAAATGGTCGTGTCCTCTCTGAAACAAAACAGGGCTCAAGTTGGTCATTTTTAAAGCTGAGTCAACCGTCCATGGGCTTATTACTTTCCACTTTTATGTAAATCAACTGTCGGTAATGCAAAGTTTTGGAATAGTGCTCAGAATCCTGCATCGTGGAAATCCACCTCATTATGTGATTTAGACCCCTTGCATCTTAGCTGCTGTGTGGAATGCACCGGGCTTACCCTGCCATTCCCTCGGGATGGACAGACAGATGTGCTCTCAGTTTCACCAAAAGTAGCACCCACTGACACCCCAAGACCTGGAGCTTAGCGGGTCTCAGCCACGCACCGTGGCTGTAAGATGCAATGAGCCACCCCGATGCCCCTCACCCACAGAGAGAGAGGTGGAGACTGCAGCCTGTCCTCCCTGCTAGGGCCCAGCATGTGCCCTGGAGGCGCCGCTCCAAGAACGCCGGGCACCCCACAGCGTCACCTGCAGGGGACCCCCACAGCTCAAGGAAATAAAATCCACAGCACCTGCTCCAGACCAGCCCGTGCATCCCCCAGGATTCGCTCTGAGGCCCCGGCGCTGGCTTGCAGAGAGCCTGGCCACTTCCAGCATGGGGTGTCCCCAAGTGTTGCCAGCTGGGTCAGGCTCCCCAGGGAAGCCTGGTAGAACTGACCCCTGGAGGCTACCTCAGCAGCTGCCTGGGGACCTGGAGGCACAGACTGGGAGAAGAGGGCAGTGAACACCCCACGGAACGAGCTCTGATGACAGGCAGGAGACCAGAGGCGCTCTGTCTTGTCCCTTGTGGATGGCCCCGGTGACTGAGCTGGGGGCTGTTTCCCGTCACGCTGTGGCCAGCTCAGGGACGCGCCCTGTGTTAGCTCTCCGTCCTCCCTGACTCACTTCCCTCCATCCCTCCCTCTTGCTGCCCAGGACCGTGCCTCACCATGGTGGACGACTCCAGGACCCTCCCCAACAAGCCCCGTCTCCCGGGGGTCACGCCCTTGCGTGTGTGTGGTGGGGGAGGCTGGGGCTCCGTCACGCTAAGACTCTGTCTTGCCAGCAGATCTGCTCTGGAGTCTCCTGGCTGGCTTGACGGTGCACAGCCGTGTCGAGCAAGCCCACGTCACACGACCAGGGAGCAGAGGAGGCCTGCAGCTATGTCCGGAAACTGCGGTCCCCGTCCTACTGCTGCCAGGAGGTGAATTCTGCCAATGACCCGGGTGAGCTTGGAAGCAGATTCTGCCCCCATGGAGAACTCAGCCTGGCCAGCACCTTGGCCGCAGCTCGGGGTTCCCTGAGGCCGAGGGCCCAGCTAGGCTGACCCACAGAGACTGTGCTGGAACCAGCGTGTGAGGATGCAGGCCACTGAGTTGGGGATCATTTGTTACGCAGCAGGAGGTAGCTGGTACACTCGGGAGCCCAGGCTAGGACAATTCGCTGCCTTGGAACGGTCTTGCTCCTGGAAGAGCCTCACATGGAGGCTGGTGGGACAGGCCGGCGGCGCCTCCGGAAGGCCGGGCAGCGCGATGTGTCAGCGCCTTGCAGTGGAGGAAGGAAACTCTGTGGACAGCTGCGAGCCCTGCTCTCCCCCGGGAGGGAGGTGCCATTTTTATTCCCATTTTAGACACGAGGAGACTCAAGCCAGTTCCCACGAGAGGCAGATCCTGGCCCCGAACTCACGCGCTTGGGCGTCTCAGTGACCACAGCCCCTGGTCCTTTGTGGGGTCACTGCCTCGTCCCATTTACAGTCCCTGGTGCGGGGTCAGCGGCGATGCCAGGCTGCCAGCGTCACCCCACGCTGGAAAGGCCCGACTCCTCCGTCCTCAGCCACACCCCCACGGCACTGCCAAACTGCGGGGACCCCAGGGACCCTCCCGGGGGTCTGGGTGGGGGCCCTGGGAAGAGGATGGAGTAGAGGGCTGTGCGGGACACGAGGCCCCGTGGGGCGTGTCGCAGGCTCCTGGGGCCGCCGGGGGAAGAGGCAGGAGCTGAGGACATAAGACGACAGTCCCGGATTCCCTCGCAGCTCTGGGGCTGGAGGTCCCAGGTGAGGACGTCAGCGGGGCCTGGCTCCCCCCGAGGCTCCAGGGGAGGGTGGTGGTCACCCGGGGTTCCCAGCCTGGACACACATCACCCGGTCTCCACCTTCGTCGTCACGTGGCCTCTCCTGTGTCTGTCTCTGTGTGTCCCTGTCTCCACGTGGCCTTCTCATGAGGACACCCATCCCTGGACGACTGAAAACCCCACAGCCAATGCCTCTCCCTGCCCAGCACCCAGCATCCATCCCACGCTCGCTTGCACTCTCTCTGTGCTCTCTCTTGTTCTCTTTTTTTCTCTTGCGTTGTCTCCCCATTGCTGTTTCTTTTTCTCTCCCCTTTTTCTGCTCTCTCATTCTCTCTCCCTCTCTCTTCCCTCTCTCTCTCTCTCTCCTCCCCTTACCTCCTCTCACCTTGGGCTGGCGGGAAGCACGGCCATCCAGGATCCCGAGCGGGAGAGAGGGCCCTTTCCCGCCAATGTGGAAACTTTGAATGAAGGGCTGAGATCGCCAGCTGAGGGCCACACACCGGCCTTGACCCACGACTGTGTCCACAGGTTGTGGGTCCCCAGATCCAGAGTCAGGGCTCAGCTGTGCCAAGCGAGGGGTCACGGAGGTCGACGGCCATGATAAGGCTACATTGGGGGTGTGGGGGGCATTTAAAGGAAGTGGGTGCTTCCCTGCCCCCTGCCCCTATTTTCAGGGCACTTCCTGTGTCTTCTGTGCTGGGCGGGGGCAGGCAGCCCGAGGGCCAGTGTTGGGGGTCTTGGGCCAGGTTTGGGAGCCGACAAAGTCAAAAAGGAAGCAGTAGGTTCACCCTCCTCCCAGGCTGTGCCCAGCAAACGCGCTCTGGGCGTCCCTGGGCTCCGGAGGGTCCGGGCCCTGCCTTGGAAGAGCTGGAGCAGGACATCCAGGCTCAGCCACACGCTGCCCCGGAGCCTGGGCTCTGGCAGGGGCAGTGGGGAGCAGCGAGGGGAGCGGCGAGGGCTGCGGACAGGGCCATCACCTCCGGCCAGCACTCGGGGAGGATCTCGGGCTGCTGGCATGGAGCAGACGTGTCGGGGCGCAGCAGGGCAAGCCGGGAGGGGCCCTGTCCTGTCCTGGCCCCCTGGGATCTGAGCATGGCTGGGAGGGTGGTGCAGAGACCACGGCCAGAGAGCCCTGTGGGATGGTGGGGGGCAGTGGGGAGCTAAATGGAGCCCAGCACAGTGACTGAGGACAGTGCCCTGTCAGTGCGTCACTGAGGAAAGAGCCCATGGGGTGAGCGGCGGGAGGGCTCGGATGCAGGAAACTACCTGGAGCCTTCACCTGGCTGGACACGGATTTTGGAACCATCTGTCCAAGGCTGCTCCCCTGAAGGTAACTGTGCAGGAAACAGCAGTCCTGAGCCCCCACCGGTCAGCCCCGAGGACACACCACGGACACCGGGCACCCACTGACCGACCCTCAGGTCCAAGCCTGGACCAACACTGGCCAGCAGGCCGAGTGGCCGCTCAGAGCCCCCTTCCCTCGTCTGCGGACCGGCAGCAGGTCTTACCTGCCTGTCACCTGCACCCAGGCTCCCAGAGCACCTGCCCTGCACACCCAGGCCCTCGCCTCGGGGAGCCCACAGGGGACGACGCAGATGGCAGAGATGAAGGGGCCAGGACCCCCAGGAGTGGGAGTTTGGGGGGGCTCCCCAGGGGTGACGTTGGCACCAGGGCTGAAGACGAGCAAAGAGCCAGCCTGCAATGGTGAGCACGCACACATGCACACGCACACCCGTGCCCACGCACACGTACTCCCACATGAATGCACACGCTCCTCACACATGCTCACTCACATGCCCGTGTGTACCCTTCCATGCACACACACACACACATTCCCACACACATGACACGTGCAAGCATGCACACATACACATGCAGGCACACACACACATGCATGGGCCCCCACAAACACCACACACACACACACTTGAGCACACTCATGCACTCTCCCACTGTTGTGCACACCCTCATGCATATGCACACACGCATGGGTGCTCCCCCCAAAACACATACACGCACTCATGCTCAGGCACACCACTTCACACCCACCCACACACACCCAGATGCGTGCACACAGGGGACGTGGCTACGCCCTTCTCCGCAGAGGCATCAGGGAAGGTGAGACAAGGGCCCCACCCCCCCTCCTGCCCTCTCTTTGTCTGCTTCGCAGTGGGGGGTGAAGGGCTCCTCGCCACCAAAGGCTCGTTATTAAGAACTGAGGTCACGCTGTCCCCTGTTCTGAGCCACTTCCAGATTTACCTTGGCGCTCGCATCGTTTCTGGGCCCCTGTCTGCCTCTGTCTGCCCCACAGCCTCTGCCCAGCCCCCTGCCCCTGCCCCTGCCCCTGCCCGCTGCAGCCCCGGAGCTCGGACGGCCCTGCGTGCGGACCCTGACTGCCCGGACCCTGTGGCCTCTGTGTGTGGGTCCCCTTGTGCTAGACCCGGGGGACTGGCCCTGCCTCGCCCGGCTCTCATGAGGGGGAAATGAGTGAACATAAATCTCAGCCCATGTGGGTGCACAGGGTTTTCCCAAGGGGTGGGTCTCCTTTCCCAGCACCACTTTGGGCCAGGCCCCATGCTCGCTTCCTCTTACCCATGGGGAAACCGAGGCACAGCAACCTGTCAGCATCGGGTTTTTCAGGTGCAGGGTTGGGCTCGTCCTCAGGGCGGGGGCTGGTGCTGAGGGTCAGAGGGGGTCCCCACCCTTGAGTCCAATGTGGGAGGTGGTCATGTGTGCACACTCATGCATTACACACATGCACGCACCCACACATGCACTACACATGCACACACGTGCATGCATGTATTGCACACATGCACATTGTACACACACACACACATGCACTGCCCACACACACATGTATGAGCACGTATTGCACACGTGCACATTTTGCACACACACACCACACACTGTATGCACACATCCACACACAAACACACATACACACCTCTGGCCTCCTCCACCCTGAGCGCTCCCAGCAGGCTGCCGTGTTTCAGTGCCTCCTTCCTGGGGCTGAGGCTTACGGGGCTCTGTCCCATCTCCCCCCGCAGTCCCCCTGCCTCTTCCCTCCAACTGGAATGGCCTTTCCTTCCGTTCCTTCCCTCTACTTCCTGGAAAGCACCTGCTCCTTTCTCAAACCCAAGGATACACTGCCGCCTGTTCCTGGAGGATCCAGTAGCAAGCACCGGCCTCCCTGGGGGCTCCTGCACACCTGTGCCTCCGACTGGTACTGGAGGGAGGGGCATCCTCGTCTGCTCACTGGCCTGCCTCGGTCTCCTCGAGGCCAGAGGCCACGAAGGCTCACCTTGAGAGCCAGAGACCTGCATCCCCAGCCAGGAGAACCCTCTGGGTGCTTGGGAACCAGGAGATGGGACTTCCCGTGCTGAGGCCCTGAGTCCTGGGCAAAGGGGCTGAGAGCGCCCCAGGTGGCGGGGCCGGTGGGCAGAGACCCTGCTGACGGGCACTCAGGGTGCCCTTTCCCTCCGGGGCCACCAGGATCCCCGTCCTTTCTCCAAGAGGATTCTGGAGCACAGGGCGAGCCGTCGCTGTCTCCGGGAGGAGGAGAGGATGCGCTGGGAGCAAGGCCCGAGGGGAAGGAGGAGAGGACAGGCCGCCCGGAGATGAGCAGAAAACCCGACTAGCCCAGGTGTCTTCCTCCAGGGACTGAAAAGACAAAGGGAGGCCTGGGGGTGGGCAGAGAGAGAGAGAATGGCCGGCATTGTGCGCCAGGTGGGGTGGGACAGTGCTCCCTTGGCACGCCCCCCCCCAGCTTCTCTCCCCCTGCCAGGCGCCCGGAACAAGCCCAGGCATCCACACCTGCCCCCTGCTCCTGGCGTGTCCTCACCTGGGCAGGCACCAGCCTCCAGCCTCACGTGCCCCTCCTGGGCAGGCACTTAACCCTTGGCCACCCAAGGCGCCTCTATTTCCCCACACCCCGGCCTGCTCTCCTGGGCTGCCCTTGGGCAAGTGTGGACGCCCCGGGTGGCCCCTGCCTCCTTCCCCGCCTGATTATTCCCTTATTGCCGCGAGCTCAGTGAGTGAGGCCCGGCCTGCAGCGGGTCCACAGTGCCCCGGGCTGAACCAGCACAGAGACGAGTGGCCGTGGTCTCGCAGAGCGTCCACTTGCGAGGGGAAAATGCAGTGGCGGGTCCTGTGTGAGCTCAGAGGGGGCAGATGTTTGAGAGGAACTGCTGCATGTGTGTGCAAGACATGCGGTGGGCATGCCATGTGTGTGTGCATGTGCAAGGGCTGTTGGATGTGCAGGTTACATGTGTGTGCAAGCTCTGTGGGTGTGTGAATGTACACACGTGTGTGTGCATATCCCTGGGAGTGTGTATGCATACCATGCATGAGTGTGTGTGCATGAGCTGTGGGTGTGTGTGTGTGCTATGTGTATTTGTGCACACATGTGACAGGGGTTTCAGAGTGGGGCAAACTGGGGCAAAATTCCCCACACTGGGCAGGGGCTGGAGCGGCCTCAGCCCCTTGGAGACCAACACCCTACGATGGGAAAGCTCTGGGAGTCCCAGGCGACCCTGCCCCCTCACCTCATCCCACTGACCCCCACCTCTGCTTGCTGGCCTCCCAGCCCCCCACTGGCCCTCCTCCTCCCATGCCCTTGCTGGACCCCCCTCCCCACACTAGTCCCCCACATGCCCCCACTGGCCCCCGGCCCACACTGCTATACTGCAAAGTTCCAACACTGTCAGCTGTGATGGCCCGGCCTGGGTGGGGGTAGAGTTCTCCGATCCTAAAGCTACCTCTTCCCCCCCCCACCTGAGACCTCACAGTGCATCTCCCCACACAGGGGGCACCTGCCTCAGTGACAGGGAACGACTCCGGGAACAGAACACCTGTGGGCTCAGCCTGCCTGGCTACGGGTTCTCCACGGTCCGCTCACAGCTGTCTGTGCCCCGGTGATCATCTCTCCATGAGTTTCTATAGCAGGGGAAGGGGTGATGGAGCCCTCATCTTTCTAACTTCCCTTTTGGAAGCTGATCAGAAATAGCCAAGTGGGGAGCAGCAGAAGCTATATAATAGGGACTCAAATAATTATAGGTAGTACTTTGTATGTCTTGTGTCCACATACAAAATAATACCCTTGAAGGGCTTAATGGGGGGGGGGGTCTAATGCCTTTAGGGAATGGGACATTGTTGTGTAGAGGCAATTGGGTGTAAACCCCAAAAGGAGACTCATAACTGTCATCATCTTCATTGTTACCTGAAATCTTGGTCCCATTTCACCAACAGTTTCCTTTGCCTGACCTTTCATTCCCCCAGAAATGTGTGTCTCTAGTAGAGTAAGTTCTTAAGTTAATAAAACCTTGAAGGACTTGGAGAAAAATGGTGTCTCTAAAGGGGACCTGGCCCTACAGTGGGCTCCTGACTCACAACAGTAGAAGTCTTGCCAAGTAGAAACTGAACATTTACTAGGCCCTGCAGTCGCAGTTGATTCGTCTGGGGGGGGGGGTGGCGGCCGGTTGCTAAATCCTAGGCTCCCAGGATTGCTCGGAGGGTACCGGCGGCGGGGGCTCTTTCCCGGAGGCGAGGGCGAGGCGGGGGACTTGGCCAGGTCCCCGGCGGGGTGGCGTGCAAAGTATGGAGGGTGGCGAGAAAGGAACAGGCGGGACACGGTTCTTTTAGGGTGAAGAAGCCAAGAGAGAGAGAGTTTATTAGGGGAGAGTACAAGCTTATATCGGGCGTTTAGAGGGTGGGGTAGCTGTAGAGGTTAAAGGCTTGGATTGGTTCTGAGAGGGCGCGGAGGTTGATTGAAAAGGGGCGAGAGTTGCTCCGGTAACGGTGTCTGGCAACAATGTATGCGCACTGGTGGTGATGGGAGTTGCACTGGCAACGGGGAGTGTCCGGGCAAGATAAGGGGGTGGGGAAAAGGCGGTTCCCTCCGGCAAGCCTCCCCTAACAGTGGTATTTTGGGTGAGGAAATGGGGCCTGCCTCCGGCCTCACTTTCCCAGGCCCGGGGGGCTGCGGAGGGCGCTGTCGCCCGTGCCCACCACCCTCCCCAGGGGCTGATCAGGTCCCCCAGCCCAGGCCCGCCAAGTTGAAGCACGTAATCAGTGTCCCGCATTTCCCCCTTCTTTTCTAATTAAAGGAAGAAGCTTACCGGAGAGGCCCGCTAAGGGATGAGGGAAGGGGGAGGCCGGGGAGGGGAAAAAGGGGTTGACAGTGGCTCAGCGAGGCTGGAGCTCGGCGTTGGTGTGGCGCCCGGGCGCTCGACAGGGGCCTTGCTGCTTGCGGGATGGACGAGGGTGGGGGGTTTAAAGTTGGAGGTTCAGAGAAGCTGGAGCTCGAGGTTGGTGCGATGTTCAGGCGATCGAGAAGGGCCTCGCGGTCGGCGGGTTGACCGGTGGTGGTGAGGTCGCGGAGGGTTGGTTGTCATCTCGGAGTAGGGAGCGTCAGAGGTGGCGAGTCGCTGGTACTGGACTTGCACGAACGAGGAGAAAATAGCATCCGTTTGTTTCCTTACAAGCTGGACAATTCTTCCTGGCGCAGGTTTCTTCGACTCTGGAGACAAAGGTGGCGAAAGGCTCGTTTGGCTCCTGGAGGAGCTTGGTAAAGTTGTCAGGTCGACGGGCAGAGCAGTTGGCAAACGCGCGTAAGGCGATGCCTCTGAGGATAGTCCAGAAGGTGGCAGGGACATTAATATAAGCAGACGCATTTAGAAACGCTCCCGTGCCTAGATAGGCTTCGGGGTGATGATAGACTCCAGTGGCTGCATCTTGCTCACTTTGCTTAGCTGCTTCTGCCTGGAAGTGAGTACGCCAATTAACAAACTGGCCGGGGTTAAGAATGGAACGGGCAAGCGAGGCCCAGTCTTGGGGGAGGCAAAAGTCCATGCCGAGATCCTGCAGTATTTGGGAAGCGTATGGGCTACCTAACCCGTCCTCCTTGACGGCCCTGCGAAGCTGCTTGATAGTATCAGAGTCAATGGGATACCAGTTATACGGTTTCTGTGGTGTGGGGGTAAGGTTAAGAGGAAAGCAGCGAAAAGCACGAGAGAAAGGAGGACGCGCTTGCAGAGGGCTTGGCGCGGGAGTGGGGGTAGGGGGAGCGTTGCCCCAAGGGTTGCCTTGAGGTGTAGAAGGCAGCCAGGGGTTGTTAGTCGGCAGGGTGGGAGGAGCGGCGGCAGCTGCCGGTAGTGGCTCCGAGGGGGAGCTCGCCGGAGGGGGAGGCGGAAGTGGGAGGCCCCAAGCGTCACAAGACGGCGGCGCGGTGGGAGTGGCTAAGGCATAAGATGGTGGACTAGCTCCGCCCTGTGAAAGGGCGGGGTAAAGCGCTTGCGGTTTCCAGCCCAGCTTAGGGCTGACGTCATCGCCGGAGCACTTCCTCCCCTCGATGGAAGAAGAAGGAGGAGGAGGAAGTTCGCCATCTTGGCGAGGCTCAGTGTTATTTTGTCTTTTGGGAGTTACTTCGAGCGCGTTGTTAATCTGCTCGACTAAGGACTCTGTGTCCGAATCGTGGTCTACATTAGTATCGCTGTCTGAATCTGTTGACTGGGTTGATAGGGCCTCCTTGGATTTAATGGGGCCTCGATCAGGGGGGAGGGAGCCTTGAAGGCAGGAGCGGACAGTTATTAAGGTGGGGAGCAAGCCGGGAGGGAAGCGCTTGCTCTCATGTTCCATGGCGTTGGTAACCCGATCAATAAGGCGATCATAAGTAACAGGGTCCCAAAGATGGCAAGTGGTGAGCCATGGGTTAAAGGGCAGCAGGAGGTCCCAGTATACTTGCAGCTGCCGGACAGACACCTTGAAGCGATGTGTGTCTAGGAGACCAGCCAGAGCACGAACTTGGGGTGCTTGGCGTGCAGATAGACGATTACCCATAGCGGAGTGAGAAAAGAAAAAGGGGGGTTGATTATTGAGTAAAGAAAATGAGGTAAACCGTGGTCGCGAGGCCGAAGGAGACGGCGAGAATAGAAGGCAGGAGCCTCTAGTAGCGAGAGCAGTTTGGGGGGGGGGGCGGTCGCAAAGAGGCACACCGCGCGAAACAAAGAAACAAAGACACAAAGGACCACAGCAAAGTAATGGAGGGGAAGAGGGAAAGCTACTGGAGGAAGAGTGTTAGGAGGAATGGGGGGACATAGGAAGAGAAGACGAAAGGTAGTCGGGGGTAAGAGTTAGGTTAACGCGGGAAAGGAAGAGCGGCCCGGGCGCGGAGCGACGTGGGAGAGGCGGCTCCGGACGTGGAGCGGCGAGGGAGAGGCGGCTCCGCGGGGCGGCGAGGGAGAGGCGGCCCTTACTTTGCAGGTGAGGAGAAGGGGAGCTAGAGAGGCGTCCGGGCGAGCGGGTGGTTTTACTGGACCGCTGCGTGGAGAGGACTTTTAATTCCAGGGGCCCCACGTTGGGCGCCAGTTGCGGTCGCAGTTGATTCGTCTGGGGGGGGGGTGGCGGCCGGTTGCTAAATCCTAGGCTCCCAGGATTGCTCGGAGGGTACCGGCGGCGGGGGCTCTTTCCCGGAGGCGAAGGCGAGGCGGGGGACTTGGCCAGGTCCCCGGCGGGGTGGCGTGCAAAGTATGGAGGGCGGCGAGAAAGGAACAGGCGGGACACGGTTCTTTTAGGGTGAAGAAGCCAAGAGAGAGAGAGTTTATTAGGGGAGAGTACAAGCTTATATCGGGCGTTTAGAGGGCGGGGTAGCTGTAGAGGTTAAAGGCTTGGATTGGTTCTGAGAGGGCGCGGAGGTTGATTGAAAAGGGGCGAGAGTTGCTCCGGTAACGGTGTCTGGCAACAATGTATGCGCACTGGTGGTGATGGGAGTTGCACTGGCAACGGGGAGTGTCCGGGCAAGATAAGGGGGTGGGGAAAAGGCGGTTCCCTCCGGCAAGCCTCCCCTAACAGTGGTATTTTGGGTGAGGAAATGGGGCCTGCCTCCGGCCTCACTTTCCCAGGCCCGGGGGGCTGCGGAGGGCGCTGTCGCCCGTGCCCACCACCCTCCCCAGGGGCTGATCAGGTCCCCCAGCCCAGGCCCGCCAAGTTGAAGCGCATAATCAGTGTCCCGCAAGGCCCTATGGGGAGGCCATTTTTATGTGTCTGATTTCTAGTAAAAACACCACATCCCTTGGGTTAAAGAGGCCACAACATAATCGCAGGCTCGGGGCCTCTTAAGGCACAGCCCAGAGTCATCCCGGAAGGAGAGCTCCTGACTGGGTACCTGGTGTTGCTCTCAGGGCCCGTCTGCAGGTGCGGGGGTGGTTGTCAGGGGAGCACCTGGTTAGGACTGAGTGGGGGGCACAGACCCACAGAGGCTCTGACTGGTTTCCTCTGCTGTCTCGTGTGCTAGAAGGCCAAAGGGACTGTGCTCAGAGTAGGAGTGCACAGGGCAGGCAGAGGGCAAAGAGGAGACAGAAGGAAACACGGAGAAGGTCGGGCGTTATTGGGGATGGAGATGGGGCATTGTAAGGGGTATAGGACGAATAAGAGCACGTTTAGACAGACAGTGAGGTGCAGGAGACAGAGAAGACAAGGAGAGTCAGGCGTGCCTTGGTCTGTGATCTTGGGCGTCACCCCCTTGTTCTGATGTCTGGGGTAGAAGCTGTCTGCGTCAGGTGCCGTCTGCTTCTGGAATCCTCGTGTCAATCTTAGCTGGAGATCTGAAGTGGGAGTAAGTTCTGGAGGACTTGGAGCCTGTCTTGGATGTGACAGGTGGACCCAGGGCCACGTCCCCACATTTCACTGCCGTTGTGGGGTCCATGAGGCGCGATGAGGTCCTCTCCATCTGGGTCCTGGTCCTTCGCTGGCGTCTCCGGGGCATCGAGCCTCAGGTTGACGCTCACGTGGCGTCCACCAGAGAGGGGTCTCGGGGGAGGCAGCCTGGTCTGTGGGCGGTGGGACGGGGGATTTGCCATTGGTCCCTCATGGTAATTAGCAATTTCACGTTGTAGCGGGTCAGAGGCTGGTGGAGCAGGGGAAGCGAGGGGCCCCCCGGGTCTGCCCTCGTGATTTCACAGGGGTGGGCTGGTGTTTCCCGAGGGGCTCGACCTCACGGCATCGAGGCTGAGGGGAGACCCCCAGGCCCAGGCAGAGCGAGGGGCTCAAATACTTCAGCTAATTTAACTTTAAAGAAACCACTTGTTCACTCCGCCTTTCCCGGCAGCTGAGGACGGTGGGGGCAGCGAAGCTTTGGGTGACGGCTGAGACCTTGCAGAGCTCCCTGATCACAGTTCCAGGAAACTGGGAGCCTCTGTCGTGTGACAGGTAGCAGGAATTTCCCAGGAGGGAAAATAAGTCTGACAGTTTCTAGCTGCGGTGAGGGCAGTAGCCTTGTGGCAAGGAAAAGCCTCTCCCCATCCAGAAAATCCACATCCGGTAACAAGGACACGCTCCTGTCCCATAGAAGGGGGAAGATGTGCAAAAGGCCCTGTTGGTCGAGGAATCTGACCCTGTCCCACCTGTACAGGTTTACCAGGTTGTGTGATTGGCAGGTGGAGCATGATTCATATACTCACCTTGCTTCTAGTTTAAAGCTGTTTATTTTTTTTCTGGAGATGAAGCGCTAATCTGTAGCTCACTGTGAGCACTTTTAGAGAAGCATCAGAGTAAAGCAATGAAACTACAAGGAAATTTTGTTCCTTTGTGGCATGTAGCAATTTTTTAAAGAATAACTAAAATTATGACCAATAACGCTACATTGTTGTCTAATGTCTTGAAGATCAGCATCAGCACATATGGACGGTGAGATCTCTAGGGATTTTATATAATCCATAAGTATTACTATGGATAATATTTTATCCATGCAAACTTAATCACGGAAGGTTAGAAAATCCCTTATAAACAGACAGCACTTCCCAGGCAGCTCACAGCATATCAAATGAACCTAACCCTTTCTAGCACCTCTCTTTTTATAAACTGAAAGGAGAAATCCTTGTGATTTGCCAGAGGTCCTCTGCAAAATCCCAAAGACATTTTGAAACAAAAAAGAGTTTAAAAGATCTCTTTGATTTCGAGAAGGCAAAATATCAAAAGTTGTCAGGAAAAAGAAAAATTTTTTAAAAGTTGTTGGGAGGTTTGAACACTTGGCTAAATAGGATCACAGGTTGCTGATAAACAATAGTTGGTTATTTACTTAATCAAAGTGACAGTAACAGATTTAAAAGTAAATATAGACTGTAACATGATTATAAAAAAAGAAGAAACAAAAGCTTAGTTCATTTAAAGTGAGAAGACTTGTTCCCTTAAACAATGAAGGATGATAAGGTCAATATAAATATCAATGAGGATATTATTTGAAACGACATAGGATCTTTGTCTTCTAGGCAGATTACTCAGATGGTTAAGAAACACCTTTTATAGCTTCTCACAAAGAGCACACCAATATTCCAAGAAAATGTCGTAATTTTAACAGGCAGAAAACCAAATTCTAGTTTTGCATGAATATACTGTTTGATACAAAAACTCTTTAAAAAATCTTATAAATAAGCCTATCAAATCTTATTCAGCATTGACCAGGTCAAATAAAATTCATTTCTACAAACCTTCTACGACTTTCTATATCCTTATAGGTTTTCCCCTACACTTTCCTGTTTCTCTCTCTGCAACATCAAGTGAATTTACTTTAGTTTTTCTATAATAAAAATGCATATCTTACATACTTTTCCCCCCAAATGATCCTGGAAATAATCTTCAAGCCAACATCCTACACAAATAGAGAGTTTATAGCTTCAACTAAAAATTTTTCAGCCATGAGTCAGACACAAAAACACAGAAACGCAGAAATACAAAAATTCACTAGTTTATTTAAAAGAACTGGCTTTCCCTCCTTGCTCCACTGCGGTCGCAGTTGATTCGTCTGGGGGGGGGGGGGTGGCGGCCGGTTGCTAAATCCTAGGCTCCCAGGATTGCTCGGAGGGTACCGGCGGCGGGGGCTCTTTCCCGGAGGCGAAGGCGAGGCGGGGGACTTGGCCAGGTCCCCGGCGGGGTGGCGTGCAAAGTATGGAGGGCAGCGAGAAAGGAACAGGCGGGACACGGTTCTTTTAGGGTGAAGAAGCCAAGAGAGAAGGTTTATTAGGGGAGAGTACAAGCTTATATCGGGCGTTTAGAGGGCGGGGTAGCTGTAGAGGTTAAAGGCTTGGATTGGTTCTGAGAGGGCGCGGAGGTTGATTGAAAAGGGGCGAGAGTTGCTCCGGTAACGGTGTCTGGCAACAATGTATGCGCACTGGTGGTAATGGGAGTTGCACTGGCAACGGGGAGTGTCCGGGCAAGATAAGGGGGTGGGGAAAAGGCGGTTCCCTCCGGCAAGCCTCCCCTAACAGTGTTATTTTGGGTGAGGAAATGGGGCCTGCCTCCGGCCTCACTTTCCCAGGCCCGGGGGGCTGTAGAGGGCGCTGTCGCCCGTGCCCACCACCCTCCCCAGGGGCTGATCAGGTCCCCCAGCCCAGGCCCGCCAAGTTGAAGCACGTAATCAGTGTCCCGCACTCCACTCTTGTATTTTGATCAGAATTTCTGTTCTTGGCAGCTGTGGCAAGCTGAGGGCATTTATTTAATGGCTAAAGCTTTCCCATGGTAATTTGCGGAGGGGCCTGAGCTTTCCTCTCCCTGCCGTGGGGGTCTCAGGAAACCTGCCCTAGTTCTCAGCCTCTTTGTCCCCCAGATTCTCTGTGGAAAGAGGGATCTTGTAGCCCCTCTCTGGGTCGCTCACCCAGCTTTTGCCCGCCAGGATTTAGCACCTGAGGCTCCGGCCGACGTGCACAAGCTGACACAGGTCAGGGAGCCCCGGAGCCCGTGTACCCCGAGGATTCTAAGTTCGTCTGTGAATATTCGCTGGTTTTGTTTGGGGAGTTCTTTGATTATGGCTCTCACTTCAGGCCAGGGTCCAGGTTTAGGTTCTGCTCCCGCGGGCAGCCAGGCCTGGAAGCCATCGTCTGCAAAGGCGTCTGGACGGGGTCATTTTCCCTCCAGGGTCGAGAGGAGCCTGTGAGGGGCTGGGGGACGGGCTGGTGAGGGAGATGGGGGCTCTGGGTTTGGTTTGGAGTCTCTTCCCCTTTGTTCTGTTCTCGGCCTTTTCTTTTTCTAAGGAACCTGTAAGTGAACTTGTCCTCCAGCAGCCTCCAATTTCCAATCTCCCATCCTCTTTTTAGTGTTTGTCTTTAGGAGCTTCTCAAGGGCACAATTTTGTTCCTATCGGTTTCTCAAAGTGGCCACGACAAAGGCACGTCGCCCTGTGTCAGATCCACCGTGAACGGAAAGCCCCGGGTCCACGGCGTGAGTGTGCAAGGGGCGGGGGTCTCGGCAGGGGAGGGGGGTGGAGGGCAGGGGACCCCCTGGGTCGTCGGATGCAGGGTCTCTGTCCCCTGTCTTCCGGCTCAGCCCTCTGATCCCCCCGTCCTCAGGGAGGCCCCGGGGAGTGGACGTTCCAGGCGGTGTGCGGAGGGGACCCGGGCACGTCCTGGGGAGAGCAGGAGGCTCGTTTCCCGGGAGCGAGAGGACGAACCCGCTCACCCGGGACCCCGGCTGGGGGTCAGCTTCAGGGGCCTTGCAGATTCCCCAACCCGGGGTCTCCAGGAGGGACAAAGTCAGGGAGCTGGAGGGAGAGAGGAGGTGACACAGACGAAGGGCTGACGGCAGAGCCACAAGAAACCCAAACCAGAGGTGCCCAAACCCAAGTCCCGGAGAAAAGGCAACTGAACTCGCTGCAGACCACGGAGTTCAGGGGTAGGAAGGGGTCCCCTGGGGGCCGCGGCTTCACCTGGCCGGTCACGGAGCCCCACCTGTTATCTCTGGGTGGGGCCTCCAAACTGGGAAGGACAAATCGGACTTTGCAGACCTCAGCATTTTATTCGGGCACCAAAGTTTTCTTGCCACAAAGGAAGCTAGAGCGGAAGTAGCTCCGGGGTTCTAGGGCTAGTAAAGGATGTTTTTGGACAAAAAAACGAAGTTAGCCTGACGCCTATTGATGGGATGAGGGTTTGTCGGTCCTATGGGGGTGGGTTTGGGGCAGGTGGGCTTTATTTTGTTTTGGGCCAAAGGTAAGGAGCCAGGGGCCTGACTGTCTGCTGGGGTCAGCTGCCTCGGTGGGGTTTCAAATGCCAAAAGATGAAGAGGAAACTCTCGAGGGAATTCAAAGGGGAAGCAGGGCACGGGTTGTTTGGACCGTGAAGGGTCCCCAGGAGTTTCTCTACACAATTTTATCAGGCAGGGCCCTGGAATCTGCATTTCAGCAAGTGCCCCTGGGGGAAGCAGATCCCCCTGAAGTTGCCAGTCTTTGCCTGGTGGTTCAAGTCATTCTGTCACAGCCCCACTGACCATATCAGAGGGAGGTGACGTGTTGTCTCTGGAACCCTGTGCTTTGCTTGGATGGTGCCTCAGTGTCCCCAGATCACAAGTACACCACACCACAAGACAGGACTCTGTCGCCTCTTCGCACAGATAGGGAAACTGAGGCTGAGAGAAGCAGGGGGCAGGCTGGGTAGGGCCAGGTCCCACTCCATGTACCATGCAAGGGCTTCCATGGTCCTGAGGGGAGAGCCTCTGTGCGCTCGAGCCCTCGTGCAACATGTGGGCTGCCTTGGAAGGTAGTGAGCTCCTTGTCACTAGAAGTAATCCGAGACTCAGATTACTGCTGGACCTGTCCAAGTGCTCCTCAGAGGACTTTTGGCACCAGGTGGAAAGGCCCTTCCAAAGCTGAGCTCCCCGGACCCTGAAGGGATGGTTGCTGGTTTGATTATTGATCACCATCACAGTCTCCCAGGTGGGTACAAATGGTGATCCCGGAGCTGGGGTCCAGCAGACGGCAGACGGCCTTCCCCAGGTCTTCTAGGAACAGTCATGTTACTTTTATGATGCCTTTAACCCGCAGCACCACCTGACGTAAGGATGGTGACCAGCTGCTGGGCGCTGCCCCCAGCCCTGGACCAGCCTGCAGCCCGAGGCCAGGAGACCACTGGGCCCTCTGCTTTCCCTTGGTCTTTGCTAAGCTGCCCCTGGGGCCTCTCCAGATGCCCCAGGCCCCCAGGACACCAGTGATCCCCCAGCTCCCCTAGCAGAGTCTGCTACCTCCAGCCAGCTGTCTCCCTGAAATCCAGACACCACGCCTGGTGCCTGGCCTGACAGCCTTCTGGAACAGCCTCCCCTGCCCTGCTGCCTGGGTCAGCGGGCAGCCCCCATGGAGAAGGGCCTGGGCCAGGGGCAGGCTTGCGGACAGTATCCCGGGTAGGCGGGCAGCGGGCACCCAGTGTCCCCTCCTGGTGGCTCGCTGCCTGTGGCTCAGCTCCCAGGATTTTTCTGGAGCTGATGCATCCCCTCAGGGAGGAGAGTGAGACTGCCAGGGGGTGCCAGAGCTGCTGGGCCTGGGCTGCCCAGGGCATGGGGTGGCTGAGAGGGCAGGAGTCGTGGCATTGGCCCCGCTCCAAGCTCCCAGCTGCCAAGGCACAACGGAAGGGTCTGGCCGTCCCAGACAACCACAGCTGAGCTCGTGCCAAGAGCACTGCAATACTGGTGGATGTTTCCACAAGTGCTGCCAGGTCCCAGAGCATGGGGAAGGGCGGGGGCCGGTGGTCCGGTGCCAGGCACTCAGGACGTGAGGTGGGGTGGCCCCAGACCTGGCTCTCCTCGGGCTGCCCGGCTCCCTCTGGGAACCGCTCTGTTGTGTGCAGTGGTGCCGCATCTCACCAAGAAGAGGGTCCCAGACCTGGGGGCTTCACCCCAAGCCTCATCCCAGCTCCCGTGCTAATCTGTGGAGATGCTGATGGGAAAAGATGGGGCTGGGAGGTAGATGTAGGTGAAACTCACAGCACGTGGAATTCCATGGCATGGCAGACCGTAAAACATAACACAGGACAATGTGACACAACGTCAAACATGACAACATAGCATGAATCAGTACAAAGGGAACAATTCTGTGGCATTTAGGGTGTCCACAAACATTATGTAACCACCACCTCTACCCACTTCCAAAACACTGTCATCACCCCAAAAGGAGACCCTGTAGGCATTAAGCTGTCACGCCCCATCCCTCCTTCCCCCAGGCCCTGGTGACCACCAGTCCTCCTTCTGTCTCTATGGGTTTGCCTACTCTGGATAGTTCATATAAATGGACTAATACAATATGTGACCTTTTGGGTCTGACTTCTTTCAATTGGCACGATGTTTTTGAGGGTCATTCATGTTGCAATGTGTATCAGTAAAGGACTCCAGATTAAAGCTCAACCTGACTTAGCTGGGCCACACCTTCACTAAAGTCACATCTCACAGAAATCTCACTTACAATGGGTGCACACCCCAGGAGTGGGTTAGGTTTACGAACATGTTTTCTGGGGTACAGAAGTGGGATTGCAGAGCATATGGTAACTCTGTGTACCTTTCTCAGGAACCATCAGACTGTTTTAGGCAACTCCTTTCGATCTTCCCAAGACCATGGGAACGGGGGCAGGCTGTCCACACCAGCCTCCCTGGGCACTGGGCATCAAGATGCCCAAACCAGCAGTCCCGTGGCCTTGGCACCAAGCCAGAGCCTTCGCACTCTGATTGGATTTTCCCAAGACTCACTGGGCAGCTCCTTGGGGAGATGGGAAAGGTGGTCTCCACCTCCAGGAGCCAGGCCTGGTTGTTCTTTCCTGGCCCTAGGAGAGGGCCCAGGGCTTGGCCTCTCTTGTCTCAGGTCCATTGTCTGTGACAGGGGCCGTGGCAGGGTTGTCATGGGAAATTCGGCACCGGCCTGCAGTCTTTGCTCTGTAAACGTCGCTTTTGCTTCCACTGTTCTCAAACAAGGCTGTGCCGCCAAGCGCCTGGCTGGCCTCCAGTGACGAGTGACCACGCTGATTGGGTCAGGCCCACCCTCACCCTGACTGATGAGAGCCCCGACAAAGTTCCTTTCCACATTGGGGTCACAACCGCAGGCCTGGGGCTTAGGACCTCAGCGTGCCTTTCACAGGGGACACCGTTCAATCCCCAGCATGCAGTGTCAGGCCCACACCCTGTGCCCCAGTATCCAAATGCCAATTAAAACAGCCCAGGACTCGGTGTTGCAAAACAGCTGCTGTGTTCCAGCTCCTGGCACCGTGGGTCGGGAATGCGCAGGGCCTGGTGCTGATCCTTTGCCCCATGTGGCGTTGACCGGGCTCCCTCGGTGCTCGGCTGGTGGGTGGTCTGGCCTGAAAGGTCCGAGACGGCTGCACTCACCCCTGTGCTCAGCTGGGTGTCGGCCTGAAGCTGCACGGCGCCCTTCCAGCACGGCCAACTCAGGGTGGGTGGGCTTCCACCTGGAGGGCCAGGAGGGGTGCACTAACTCATTCGCTCATTCTTTCATTTAGCAGATGTTTGCCGTGCACACGCCCCGTGCCAGGGCCTCACAGGGGTGGGGACACATCGGTGATCCACAGAAATTGCCGTCCTCATGGTGCTTCCACCCTATGAATAAAATAAACAAAAACAAGATACGTAGAAGAGATCGTGCATCAGATAGTAAGAAGTGTTAGAAAAATTAAAGCAAGAAAATGATATATGAAATTGGGGGTGTGTTGCCATTTTGGATTCCATACCTGGAGGTGGTATTTGGGTAAGATCCGGTGTAAGTAAGGAGCGGGGCACGTCGACCTTCTCAGGCAAGTGCAAAGGCCCCGAGGCGGGACTCCCACGAGGTCAGAGAGGCTGTGGGGTCAGATCTCCCAGTTCTCTGGGGACCACAGAGGATTTTTTTCTTAAATGCATTTTTATTGAGATGTATTCACACCCATACAAACCATCTGAAGTGTACAATCACTGGCTCACAGTTTCATCACATAGTTGTGCATACAGCCCCGTGATCAATTTTAGAACATTTTCATTACTCCTGAAGGAAATAAAAATAAACAAGAAAACCCTAATCCTCCCATTCTCCTTATCCCTCCACAGGAAGGCCTTTAACTGTTACTGAGTGGCTTTGAGCAGAGGACACGACTTGCTTTTTGCAGGATCTCTCTGTAGGCTCTGTTGGAAGAGCCTCGGGGGCACGGTGGCATCAGGGAGATGTCTTTGATTCCTGGAGATGTTTTGCTGACAGGAAGAGACAAGAGGATTGGCTGCTGTTCTGGGCATGGGCCTGAGAATAGAGGGGCCAACAGCGACCCCAGTTTGGGGCCCAGGCCCAGTGGAGCTGCCATTTTGGGCTGGGGCAGATGGCGGGAGGGGCAGCTTGGGGGTGTCTTAGTTTGCCAGCGCTGCCGTGACAAACACCACAGGCCAGGTGGCTTTGACAGTGGGAACTTATGGTCTCCGTTTTGGAGGAAGTCCAACAGCAAGCTGTCTACAGCTCATTCGTTCTCCTGGAATCCTTGGGTTTCTCTGCCGCCATCACACGGCAGTCTTTCTCCTTCTCCAGCTTCTGCTGCTTCTCAATTTCCTCTGTGTAAGGACCTCAGCTGTGTTGGATTAAGGCCCATTCTCATCCGGCTTGGCCACCCTTTAATAACATCTTCAAAGATCCTATTTACAAATGGGTTCGAACCCAAAGGGCTGAGAATTAGAACTTGAACATGTCTTTAGGGCACATGATCCAATCCCCAACAATCTGCCCTCTGGACCCCAAAAAGACATATTCTTCCTACAGGCAAAATACATTCACCCCATCCTAACACCCCCAAAGCCCTACATTGCCTCAGTAACAACTAGTAAGGGTAACATCTCAGCAAAATAGGTTATGGGTATGATCTGTCCTGGGACAAAACTCCTCTCCATCTGTAGACCTGAGAACCTAGGAAACAAGTTATCTGGTTCCAAATACAATGCTGGGACAGGCATAGGACAGGAATTCCCCTTCCAGGAAGGAAACGTTGGAAGGAAAATGGGTCCCGGTTCCGAGCACGTCTGAGACCCAGCAGGGCCGACCTTGAGACTCCAAGTCTGAGAGTTCCCAGTGGAGCAGCCCTTGGCCTCTGGGCCTGCTGGAGCAGAAGCCCCCCTTCATAGCACTGGGGTGGAGGCCGGGCTCCCCCTGAATGCTGGGGCCTGGGTCCCACCTTCCGCGAGCACCAGGGTGGTGGAAGGCCCACACCCTCCAAACACCAGAATGGGGGCCCCGCTCTCCTGGCCTGGGGAGAGCCTCCCAGTGCAGACTTGGCCTCCACGGTGCAG
Organism: Choloepus didactylus; assembly: GCF_015220235.1. Lineage (NCBI taxonomy): Eukaryota > Metazoa > Chordata > Mammalia > Pilosa > Megalonychidae > Choloepus > Choloepus didactylus. The sequence continues at coordinate 4,132,450 of NC_051309.1, read as the reverse complement.
CCCTTGACGTCATCCTTCCTTCATCTCCCCCGTCTCCATCCCTTTCGGTCCAGGCTCGCTGTGCTTCTGCTCATGCAACATTCTCAAAAATTTTGTCCGTTTTGCGTGCAGCTCTAGGGGGTCCAAGCCGTCAGCCCAGAGGGTCTTCCACAGGCACTTCCTGGAATGTTTGGATGATCGCGTTTCTGCTCCTGACCTCCTCTGGGACGGGCGATTGGAGCCCCGAGGCCTCCGCCCAATCTCTTCAGCAAATGCCCGTCCGGCCCCCCACGCGCGGAGCCTGGTGTCTGGGACTCGCCTCCCGGGACCCCGGGGAGCGCACTTTGGGGGCAGCTGTGGCCCCGTCCGAGCTCGCTGTGGGGACAGGCTGAGGGTTTCCCAGCTCACCACGCGCTGGTCCCCGTGTGCGTCCCGGCTCCGTCCTCACTCACCCTCTCCTCCCACGTGTTGCTCTACGCAGCGAGGAGCCCAGGCTGCTCCTTCCTCACGCAGCTTGGAAATGTCCTCAGCTGAAGATCCAGGTTCATCGCTTGCCAATCCTGCCTCCATCCTACGGCAGAACACAATCCCTCCACGCTCTCTGCCGCTTTAGACCAGGCTCCCCTCTCCCAGCTCCCGGACACGTTCGCCACGTCCCTCTAAGGCCTCCCGGACGCACCTTCACACCTGTCGACTTGCTGTCCACGGTGGCACGTGTGTTCTCTGAGCTGATGGGAGCTTTCTCCGAGCCTCCCCTCTCCTCTCCGAGCCTCACCGCTGACGTCCGCGTCTCTACCAAAGGCCTCTTTAAAGCCATCTTAGCTTTTTCCATCAAGCTCCTCAAAATTTTTCCAGCCTCTGACTGATTCCGAAGCACCCCACTTCCTAACACCAAAAACTGTGTGGTTTGCCAGAGCTGCACGACAAACGCCACACACGGATTGGCTGAAGCAACAGGGACTTATTGTCTCACAGTTCGACGGCTGGAAGTTCAAGGTCAAGGCTGTGGCAAGCCGCGCTTTCTCCCGGAGCCTGCAGCGTCTGGCACGGCTCCCTCACTGCCTCTGTACGTGGCTGTCTGTCTTTCTGTCCCCTCCTCTGGCTCCTCTTGGGTCCAGTTCCCTCTGCTTGTTGGATCAGCCACACTGGACCAAGCCACCCTCATGCCACGGGGCCCCTGTGAGCTAGCAACGTCTTCCCCCGTCCTGCGTGCGCACGGCTCACACCGCAGCCCAGGACCAGGCTGGGACGCGCCTTCGCAGGGGCCGCTATTCAGTCTCCAGCAGGAGGGAGACGGGGAACCCGGGGTGGGCGCCTTGCGTTTGAGGAGCCGTGATGTCCAAGGGGCTGAGGTGCCACTGGGTAAAGGATTCAGGGATCCAGCCCTGGAGTCCAGGCCGGATGGCACGAGGGCAGGAGGGGAAGGGGTCCCAGCTGCACCAACCCCGAGGACAGGAGGGAAAGGGGTCCTGGGTGCACCAGCCTTGAGGGGCTGGGGAGAAGAGGGGCCATCAGCAGGGAGACCGAGAAACAGGGTTCAGGGGGGTGGGGAAACAGCAGCTGGGGCGTCTCCTGGGAGCCCTGGAGGAGGAAGGGGTACTGATGGAGGAGCTGGGGGGGCTGAGGGTGGCCAGCACGGAGGTCACGGTGACCTTCACATGCACCGTGGGGCCAAAGGACCACGGAAGAGCCTGCCTGGGATGCTCCAGAAGGTGGTTGAGGAAATCGGAGATGGCCGGCGAGGGCAGCTCTCCCAAGGCTGGTGCTCTCAGGGGAGGAGAGAGACGGGACGACAGCTGTAGGGAAAGTGATTGTTTTTAAGATGGGGAAGGAAACAGATTTCATTGTTGGAGAGAATGATCTGGAAGAAAGGGAGAAATTGATGGTGCAGGGGATGGCGATTGTGGGTGCCATGTCCTTGAGTGGGCTGGGGGCTAGACCTGGTGCACGGGGTCTCCTGGGGGAGATGTGGGCTCCGCAGAAGGGACCAGAGGGGGACCTCTTAGGGCTCCCCGGAAGGACAGGGCAGCCACAGCCGGGGGTGCCACTGGAAGTGGGGGTGCTGCAGGGGAGCTCCAGGGGCCACAGGCCTCCCGTGCGAGGAGCAGTCAGCGCCGGACGCCCACCTCCCAGGACTCAGCTGCCCAGATGAAGAGGCCTGTCCACCCCTCTCCCCAGCCACTGAGTGGGCGCAAGGAGGACACCAGAGCACCAGGGGGTGTGGGAGGAGAACAGACACCCCCACCCCACCTATTACACATCTCGGGGGAGGCGTCAGCCCCACTGGGGAGAGGGAGGCCTTTCAGTTGGGGCGCATCTCTCGGGGTTCTCTTAGACAGGCCTGGACTTAGGACAGGAAGTGGCTGGAGTCCCTTGGGTTGCCTGAAAAAATTGTCTGGGGGTGCACGCAGACCTGCTGGAGAGTTCCTCAGGGTGGGAACCTGGATCCTGCGGGGCCGATCTGCGGGTTTGTGTGAGTCATGTTAAGGGTGAGGGGAAAGAACGGGGTCTTTCTGTGCCTCCGGCTCAGTCCGTTTTTCTCCACCGGGGATTCCGGCATCGTCTGAGGAGGCCAAGTTTGCTTGTCACCACAGGGAGAGGGTGGTGTGGGGCTTCGGTGAATGGGCACGGAGATGAGCCTTGGGAAGCAGCGAGGACCCCCAGGGGTTCCCGGGGACAGGGTCAGCAGCATGGGGCAGGGGACGGGCAAGTGGTGTGGACGGCATCCTGGACAGCGAGGCTGAGGAGGGGAGGACAGTGAGACCCTGGGCTGCGGATGCCTGGTGGGGACCCCAGGCCTTGCCCCTGGGCCACAGGGGTCCTGGAGGCTGTGGGCCTTTTGCTGGCCCTGCCCCTGGGCGTGGTGCTCCCTGCCCCAGAGTTGAGGGTCTCCGCTGTGCAGAGGCTCTGGGGGGCCAAGCGGGGGCCCCTGCCGGAGCCCCAGGGACCCACTTCATGTGGGGGACTAATTATCGCTGCTGTCAGGGAGCCTTCCTCACCAGCCTCGAGCCACTTAAAAATAACTCGCTCGTACAAAATGAGTCACTTGCTCTGCCTCGTTGCCGAGTAGCAGGCCTGCCTGACTGCATCGCGAGCACGCTTCGGGCTGGGGGCTGGGGGGGTGTCCTGGCAAATGGAGCTCGCTGCACCTGCGTCTTCCTCTGGGTCCCCGACATCGAGGTCCCTTTTCTGTGGCCTGATGCTCGGGCCTCTGGGGCCAGCATGGGGGACCCAGCTGCTGTCCACACCTCCTCTCCCTGGCATCAGGTGGGGGAACTCAGGGGCCAGCAGGACGCCTTGCACATGCCTGCGGGTTTGCAGCAGCTCCACGTGTCATCCTGCAGCCCCAGTGCGTGTGTGCACATGTGCACGTGCATGCGTCACTATCTCCATTCTACGGATGAGGTAAACACCAGCCCATGGGGACTCAAATCAGAACAGCGGGGTTTGAGGTTCGAGTCTGAGTCCGGAGCTGGGGGACATGGAGGCTGGTCTGGCTGGGTTGCCGGATGGACTGATCCACATGGGGTTAGGGGGCACGATATACTCCTCAACCACCGGCTGGTCAAAATTCACCTGTAAGATGATACAAGACCCAGGGGTACATGTGTTGACCAAGGAAGTGTAAAAGAAACGTGCATTAAAAACCTTGAAATTTCCTCTGCATTTTAACCCAGAAATACCCCATGTGGGGCTTCAACCTAAGGAAGCGATCACAGACTTGTCAGTGCGTTAGCCGCAGGGGCAGCTGCCTGCTCACGACGGCGTTCCGGGCAAGAGCGACATGTTGGAAACAATGTAGATGCCCAACAAAAGGGGATTAATTAAATGATTTGTGGAGGGCAGACTAACAGCCCAAAGATGCCCACATCTGATCCCCAGAACCAATAACTACGACACCTGACACAGCAAAAGGGACTTTGGGATTGGGTTAAGGACCCTGAGGTGGGGGTGTCCTGGATTGGCTGGGGGGCCAAATGTCACCACAAGGTCCTTGTGGGAGGGAGGTGGGAGGGTCAGAGTCGGAGAAGGGGATGCGAGGACAGGAGAGGAGACGCAGTGAAGACGCTGGGCCGCGGGCCGTGGAGCTGAGGAGGGGGCTGTGAGGCCAGGTGAGGGGTGGCCTCCACACGTGGGAAAGGCCAGGAGCAGCTTCTCCCCTGGGGCCTCCAGGACCCAGCCCTGCCAGCACCTCGGGGTTAGGGTTTCTGACCCCTGCAGCCTCCAGGTTGTGTAACTTGCTACAGCGGCCGTAGGAAACTAGTTCAAGGCCTCTGTCCGCACGGCCGACCCTGGGCCTCACGGAGACCTTCTGGGTCATGGTCGCTGTGAGTGGGGAGGCAGATTTTAAGGCCACTGCCCTTGAGGCTCTCGTTTCTGTTTGTTCACTCGGTGTCCACTGAGCATTACGCTGTGCAGCCCCGAGTTTGGGGCTGGGGTGGAGGGGAAGGGGCCCAGGGAAGGATCCCTGAGCAAGACCTCACAGTGGGCAGATGCGGGCAGGAAGGACCGAGGGCTGGCTGGGGCCGGGAGGGTGGGGGACTGGTTGGTGATGGAGGATGGGGTCAGCATCCTGGGGAAGCCGGGCTGGCTGGAGTGGGGCTGGGGGAGGGCACGGCCATTCCTGGGGGGGCTGGCATCTGGGCTGCAGGCTTGGGGGCCCCTGAGCTGGTTTGTCCTTAATTCCTTCCTTCCTGTCAGGCAGGTGAGCCTGCGAGCCAGGGGCTCCCCACGGCAGGAAAGGGGCTTGAATTCCTTGTGTCCCCTGGGCCAAGTCAGGGCCAGGCACCCCATGGGGCTCAGACAGTAAAGAACTGGCTGTTTGGGATGTGGGGGAGCAGAGAATGGGGGGGTAGGAAGGCCTCTCAGAGGTGGCCAGGACACCCCAAGTCTGACCCTCATGTGCTGGGACACAGCTTCACCATCGTCCTCCTCTGCTCCTCCCCCCGCCCCCTCCCCAGGGGTACCCCCCCCACCCTTGCCTGTGTCACTGCACCCTTTTGGGGACACACTGTGGACCGAGTGCCCGGCAGGTTTGGCCCCTGCAGGGTTGGGGCCTTCACTGACCACACCGAAATCAGATTTGGGGACTTCTTTGCCTGGGGCTGTGTGTGCCCTGTGGAAGTGGTCTGGGAGGCGGGCTGCGGGGTCCCAGGAGGGCAGCTGGGTTTGTCCCCTGGTGTAGCAGAGAACGTCTCTAGACCAGAGGTAATGGACAGCTCTCCCCAAACCTGGGCCTCTCCAGTTGAGCCCTCCACTCTGAGTCCCCCACATGTGCCCCCTTACCTGAGACCCTTATCTGAGCCACCTGAGCCCCACCTGAGCCCCACCTGAGCCCGCTGACACACCACACACACACACGCTGCATTTCTGCTACCATTTCCTACCCTGGAGCCTTGTGTCCACGTCTCCACCAGCAGCCAGAAAGGGGCAGGACCCGAGAAGCTCCCTCCTGCTCTGCGGGTCTGTCCACGCTCAGCCCAGGCCCTGGGAACGTCAGGACTGACCACCCTGGAGGCTGCAGCCCCGGCCGGGGGGTTCGTGTGGCCGTGAGCTGCCAGCCTCAGACACTGGGGCCCACAGCCGCTGTTCTTTAAACAGCAGAAATGGGGGCAAGACAAGCACAGGAGACATCAGGAAAGAAATCAGACTTTAAAAGTCGACAAGGGAAGTGACAGGTGTCAAACTGGGAGGCTCCTGGGGGGCAGAAGGGCGTCCTCCACCTCCCATGACCCACTGATTCTCTTGTTTGCCAGAGACGCTGCTTCAGGCTCCCCCTGCGAGCCAGGCTGGGCTGGGGGCTGGGCTGGGGGCTGAGGCACAGAAGGCCCCTCCGGAGCTGCCGGCCAGCAGCCGCGCACGCTCCAACGAGTCCCGGCTGGGCTGCTCCAGGACTCAGTTTCCCCGCCTGTGACAGGAGGAGGTGGAGTTAGCACTCCTGGAGGGCCGAGACATGAGGTGTAGTAAGATGGGGTCTCAGGCCTGCCCCAGCGTTCATGCTGGATGGCCGCTCCTCTCCGCAGCTGTCTCCACCAACCTGGAGAGAAGCTGCTAGAAAGTGAGGCAGAGATTCCCTGCCTGGCAACCTCCAGGCCTCCTGTTCTTCCTGGGCTCTGGGTGGATGTCCCAGATGCCCTGGTGGACGGGTGGGGCCATGTGACTGGCTCCGGCTGATGGGCCATGAGCAGGAGTGACAAGTGAGGCCGTCAAGAGTGGACATGGGTGATCTGTGTCCTCTCGCATCCTCCACACGGTGACCCCTGAAGAGATGGGCTGAGCCGATGGCACCCTGCTGGCCTGGCCCCAGAGGCGTTGACCGAGCCCCCGCTGTCCTGGTTGGACAGGAGCCCTTGCTGTGTGGAGCTGCAGGACGGCAGGGGAAGTTTGTCACCAAGCACAGTCTTGCCTGTCCCGACCCATACACGAGGGCCTTCTCTTTTGGTTTGCCCGCCACGCTTTTCTGAAACGGGTCACTTTGGGACTGGCTCTGAGGAAACACGGCCGCTGCATGGGGCCCCTCTCCCCCATCCCTGCAGCAGGGTCCAGGTGTAAACAGGTGCATCTTCTGCACTGCCGAGAGCTTGGAACAAGCTGAGGGTACGAGCAGATCCGACTGAGCAGCCCAAGCAGATCCACCCTGCAGGCCTTGCCTGGGCTGCACACGGGTGAGCCACCCCGGGAGCGTGCACCCTGTGCTCCATCTTCTCCTCGGTCGAAGGGGTAAGAACAGCACCTGCCTCGCGGAGCCGACAAGAGGCATAAACGAGCCAGCACAAGACGGGAACTGAGAGGAAGCCTCCCCGGGAGACCCAGGAGGGCCCCCCACCAGAGCCCTCAGTGCCCCTGGCGAGCCTCCCCGTCTCTGCCTGGGCTCGAGGGGCTCTGAGGGGCCAAGGCACGGCCCCTCCCTCCCACCCAAGGGCCTGCTGCTCCCCACAGCACGCAGACCACACTCTGGCTGGCCCACAGGGCCCCTTCCTGCAGTGCCTTCTGCAATGTCTCGAAGCTTCCATGGATGCCACCAGGTGGGGGGTTCTCCAGGCTGGGCCTGGGGCTTCCGCAAGCTCAGCGGAGGGAGCCCGAGGGTGCAGGGGAACAATGGGGATGGCCTGCTCCCCCACTTCCATCTGTAGGCAAGCCCCTCCACCCTCGGATATCAGACCTGCCCTCCATAAATCCAGAAAATAACTGTGTCACGGACAGAAAACAACTGTGAGCCTGAGAGACAGCACTGAGGGACAGAAGAACGGGAAGGAAAGGGGACCAGGGCTGACCCTTAGCATTGGGCCAGGGCTTCCCCTGATGGATGGAGGGGCTCAGTAAATCACCCCAAGGCAGGCAGGTGGGGCGCCCTCACTCATTCACTCAACAAACACTGGGTGGTCCTCACCGTGGGCCAGTCACTATTCTAAGTGCCTCACAGATATCAAGCCATTTTATTCACTTTCTCCTGAAGGCAACCCTAGCAGCATGTTTAGTGTAGTAGAGCAGAGAAAAGTATAGCCTGGCATAGCATAGTATAGCACAGATGAGGAAGGTGGTATAGAACAGTATAATGTAGTATAGTATGCTATAGCATAGTATAGTATAGTACAGTGAGGAAACTGTTTAGTATAGTATAGTATGGCACATTTGAGGAAGCTATTTAGCATAATACAGTATAGGGCAAATGAGGAAGGGATTTAGTTTAGTCTACTATAGTATAATATCAGTGTAAATGAGAAAGGTATTTATTAGAGTATAGAATAGTTCATTTGAGAAAGCCATTTAGTATAATACAGTATAAATGAAGGAGCTATGGAGTTTAGCATCGCACAATGTGGCATAGACGAGAAAGGTATAGCATAGTATGTATAGGATGATGAAGGTATTTCATACAGAACAGTAAAACATAGCACAGTATAGATGAAGAAGATATTTGGCATAGTACGGTAAGACATGATATGGTATGGCATAGATGAGGAAGCTATTTAGTATAGTACAGTGTAGTGTGGTATGGTATGGTGTGGTATAGTATAGAGGAGAAAGTTATTTAAGATAAAAGCATAGGGTAGGATAGCATAGCATGCTGTAGATAACAAGGCATAGATAAGGAAGGTCTGCTATAGGTTCGTATGGGATGGGACGGTAGAGCATAGTATAGTATAGTATATTGTAGTATAGTATAGGATCGTATAGTAATAGTATAGTATAGTGTAGTATAGTATAGTGCAGTATAGGTGAGGAAGGTATTTAGTGGGGTATGCTATGATATGGTGTTTTAGTTTCCTTGGTTGCTCAGGCAAATATCCTGCAATGGGTTGGCTTAAACAGCGGGAATTTATTGGCTTATGGTTTTGAGGCTGGGATAACATTTAAATCAAGGCATCAAGGGGATGCTTTCTTTCCAAAGCCTGGCACTCTGCAGCTGGTTGCCAGCCAGCATTCCTGGGACCCTCTGTCACATGGTGTCTGGTTTGCTAATGCTGCCATTCTGCAAAATACCAGAAAAGGCTTGGCTTTACAAAGGGGGGTTATTTGGTTACAAAGTTACAGTCTTAAGGCCATAAAAGTGTCCAAACTAAGGCATCAACAGTAGGGTACCTTCACTGGAGGATGGCCAATGGTGTCCAAAAACCTCTGTTAGCTGGGAAGGCACGTGGCTGGCATCTGCTTGCTCCCAGGTTGTGTTCCAGCTCCTCTCTCAGCTCCTGTGAGTTCTCCAAAATGTCTCAGCATCAGCCAACATCAGGGATCTGCAACTCCAAGCACTTTGAGCTAAGCCAGCAATCGTCCCCATCTGGCCAGCATTTTTAAAGTACTCCAGGAAACTAATCAAGATCCAAGCCAAATGGGTGGGGCCTCACCTCCATGGAAATAATCTAATCAAGAGGTCACACCCTGATCAAAGGTGTCACTCAGAGTTGGGTGAGTCACATCTCCACGGAAACATTCTATCAGAAGTTTCCAACCAAATTAACACTAACACATCTGCCCCCACAAGATGGCATTAAAGAACATGGTGTTTGCGGGGACACAACACATCCAAACCTGCACACATGGCGATGCATGCGGCAGCTTCTCCTGGCCTCTCCCTTCTCTTCCATTCTCTGTTGACCTTCAGCTTCTGGCTGTCCGCCGTGGCTTTCTCTCTATCTGTCTGAATTTCATTCTGTTCTAAAGGACTCCAGTCATAGGGTTAAGGCCCATCCCGACTGGGCCAGGCCACACCCTAACTGAAGTGACCTCACCAAAAAGTCTGTTTACCGTAGGTATGGTATAGTGTAGTGTGCCAGTTTGAATGCATTATGTCCCCCCCAAATGCCGTTATCTTTGATGCAATCTTATGTGGGCAGATATATCAGTATTGATTAGATTGTAATTCTTTGATTGTTTCCATGGAGATGCAACCTACCCAGCTATAGGTGGTAACTCCGATAGGATAATTTCCATGGAGGTGTGGCCCCCCCCATTCAGCGTGGGCCTTGATGAGTTCACTGGAGCACTGTATAAGCTCAGACAGAAGGAGCGAGCTTGCTACAGCCAAGAGGGACACTTTGAAGAATGCACTAGAACTGAAAGAGGAGCTTCAGCTTACAGAGACATTTTGGAGACACCCTTTGAAAGCAAACTTTTGCTCCAGAGAAGCTAAGAGAGGACAAACACCCCAAGAGCAACTAAGAGTGACATTTTTGAGGAACTGCAGCCTAGAGAGGAACGTCTCAGGAGAAAGCCATTTTGAAACCAGAACTCTGGAGCAGATGCCAGCCACGTGCCTTCACAGCTAACAGAGGTTTCCCGGATGCCATTGACCATCCTCCAGGGAAGGTACCTGATTGCTGATGTGTTACCTTAGACACTTTATGGCCTTAAGACTGTAACTGTGTAACCAAATAACCCCCCTTTATAAAAGCCAATCCATTTCTGGTATTTTGCAAAAAGGCAGCATTAGCAAACCGGAATGTATAATATAGTATTGTATAGTACAGTATAGATGACGAAGGTACTTGGTGTAGGATAGCATAGCACGGTGTAGATGGAGAAGGAAGAGTAGAGACCAGTAGAGCCGAGTCAGGTGAGGAGGGTAGTATGGTCTAGCACAATACACACATGGCAGTTATTTGGCATAGAATAGCACTGCACAGCATAACAGCATGGCACGGCATGGATGAGGAAAGCAGAGGATAATGTGGTAGTGTAGAGTAGAGATGGGGATGTGGTAGGACATAGATTACAGCCCAGATGAGGAAACAGAGCCACTGGGTGGTTGAATCTCTATCTAAGGTCACCCAGCTCACAAGTGGCAGAGCTGGGATTTGAACCCATACCTGGGGTGCCAAGGCCTGTGTCCCACGCTCCCAGGTGCAGCAGGGAGCAGTCAGGAAGCCCGCACTGCTGGTGGGCCGGGGCGCACAGTGTAACGACGTGGGTCTCAGTGCACGTGGCAGCATGGGTGTGAATGGGCACGGGTGGCTCTTCCTGGGGAAGGCTCTTGCTGATATAGGTCACCATGAGAATCCTCCCCTCCGGATGCCCACCCCGTGCAGAGGCTCTGCACCAACTCACCCACAACAGGACGGACAGAGCACCTGCCCTCCTACAGCTCACCGTGGGGTCAGCCAGAAGAGACGCAAAGCAAATGGGAAAAAACTGTGTAATCCATGCCGAATTGTGACAGTGCAAAAGAGGACACTAAAGCACAGAAGGGGACAGAGCAGGGGGTGGCGGCCAGAAGACGTCTCAGTCCCGCAGGGTCTTTTGAGGGAAGACCTGAAGCAACAAGTGAGCCCGTGGGTGTTGGGGGAGAGTGAGGGACAGCAGTGGCTGGCTTTGGGGAAGAGGACGGGGCTGGGGGAGGGGAAGGGGAGGCAGAAGGGGAGCGAGGCCAGACCTCGGGGTCCTCAAGCACATGGAGCCAGTGCAGGCTCGGGGAGCAGAGGATGGGACAGCCTGGGGCCCCGTGCAAGCAGGCCAGGCAGGCAGGTGGCCCAGGTGGGGACGTGTGGATCCGGTGGGTCGGTGGGGAGAACAGATGCGACTTGCCAAGGATCTGAGGCTGCGTGAGAGAGGACGAGAGAGCGAGAGAGGGAGAGAGAGGAAGGGGGGTGGATTGAGAGACAAATGGTGAAAGCGAGAGGCAGGAGGAGAGTGAGAGGAAAGAGAGAAAGAGGAAGATAGGGACAAAGGAGAGGGGGAAGGGAGAGATAAAGGACGGAGAGGGAGATGGAGAGACACTGAGTCGGAGAGGTGGACGGTGGCTCTGCGGTCTAAGCCAGCTGCCCCGGGCGTCGCCGCCAGCCGAGGGGGACCATGGCAGGGCTGCGGGGCAGTGGGGCTAAGGGGCTGCGGGGCTGTGGGGCACGGGACACACTGTGGGGCTGGGCGGTCAAGTGTGCGGCATCTCCATGGAGCAAGAGGTCCAGGAGGCTGTGGGTGTGAGGGGGCCGGGGCCACATCCGGAGGCGATGTGCCTGCAGGGCTGTCCGGGGGATGTACGAGATCATGGGGTGCAGCTGTCCAGGGGATGTACGAGATCACGGGGCGCGAGCATGAGCGAGGGGAGGATGGGGGGGTCGGGTGCGCCTCCAGCCTGGGAGGAGGAGACAGCGCTGCCCCCGTGGGCACCAGGCGGCCTGAGAACTGAGCTGGGCTCCCCCACAGGGCTGGGTGACCTGGCTGGTACCATTTGGGAAGAGAAGGACACAGGGGCCGCACGCACATTGGAGAGTCTCCGAGCCTTTAGCAATCTGTTTCCACAACAAGCGTGTCCTTTCCGCCTGAGGTTCTGGAGAGCCCTGGTAATAGTGATTATCAGAACAATAACGAGCAGCTACAATGCAGCCTTCGCACCGCTCAGGCATCTCAGTGGGGCTGAATTTCTCTTTAAAATGCTGACACCTTCTAGATCTCCTTGTGGTGTGTGTGCTTGTGGGTGTGTGTGAGCATGCACGTGTGAGTGTGTAAGCATGTGTGCAAGTAAGCATGAGTTGTGCAAGCATATGTGTGTGAATGTGTCTGTGGGCATGTGTGAGCACATGTGTGAGCATGTGTGAATGTGTGCACATGAGCATGTGTGAGTGAGTGTGAAAGCAAGCAGGTGTGTTTGAGCACGAGTGTGCAAATACTGTGTGGGCATGGGCATGTGTGAGGTGAGTGTGAAAGCAAGCAGGTATAAGTGTGCAGGCACAAGTGTGCAAATGTGTGCATGGGCATGTGTGAGTATAAACGTGTGCACATGAGCATGTGTGAGTGCATGTGTGCCAGTGCATGCGCACATGAGCATGTGCACATGTGTGCAAGCATGTGTGAGAACACATTGTGCGAGTGTGTGTGCAAGGGTAAGCGTGTGTGTGCGAGCGTCTGTGTGAGCATGTGGGCCGGCATGTACGTGTGAACGTGTAGCAGGAGCGTGCTGACCCAGGGACCTGGAGGAGGGTTTGGGCTCTGACCCTGCCTCTCTCCAGCCGCACGGCCTTGAGGCTCCCAGGATGTGCCAGGAGGAGGGTGCTGTGCCCCCCACCTGCTGGGGTCCCTGGCCGGGGGTGCACTCAGCAGCAGCTCAGGCCCAGGCCCAGGCCTGGCTGAGCCGTGGCAGTGGATCACGTCATGCAGGGGCCGAGTGGAAGAGGAGGGTCCTGGCTCTCGTTTCCAGTCCCTGTGGTTGCTTTGTGGAAACTCTTATGTCTGTCACAAATGTCGGTGCCCGGGAGTGGAGGGACAGGTGGATGAATTCCCCTCTGGTGTGTGGACTTAGCCGGGGGGATCGTATCCAGGCCCCAGACTCGGCGACACCCGGCTCCTCGTGCCCTCGGTGTACTCACTCCCTGTTGCTGCTGGGACAAGTGACCACACACGGAGGGGCTGAAAATAACACAGATTTGACGTCTCGCCGTGCAGGGGTCAGCCGTCTGAAATCAGGTGTCGGCAGGGCTGCCTCCTCCGTGTGCTCTCCTCCTCTTCCGTGGGCCGAGGCCACTGCGGTCCTTGGCTCGTGGCCCCTCCGATCACTCCGACCTCACGTTTGCGTCCACTGTCACATCTTCTCTGACCCTCCTCTTCCCTCTTCTAAGGACGCTGTGATGACACTGGCCTGTCAGAAAATCCAGGACCTTCTCGCCGTCTCGAGATCCTTCATTTCATCACTTCTGCAAGGTCCCTTTGAGGTGACATGTTCACAGGTTCCAGGAATGCTGGACGTCTTAGGGGATCCACCATCAGCCCCCCATGCCCTCCTTTGCCAGATGCGTGTTCCTGGATACATGGCCGCCCCAGCCAGGCCAACCAGCCACGGGGCCATGGGGAGGGGGCTGTGGGGAGAGGGCTGTGGGGAGGGAGTCATAGGAGGAGGTCTTAGGGAGAGGGCTCTGGGGAGGCTGTTGTGGGGAGGGTGCCACAAGGAAGGGTGTGGGGAGGGGGCCACAAAGAGGGACATTGTAAGGAGGGGGTCATGGGGAGGAGGCCATGGGGAGGGTCCATGGGGTGGGATCCATGGGGAGGGGCTCATAGGGAAGTGCTTATAGGGAGGGGGCTGTGGGGAGGGTGTTGTAGGGAGAGGGTCATAGGTAGGGGGCTCTGGGGAGGGGGTCTTAGGGATGGTGCTGTGGGGAGGAGGTCATGGGAGGGGGCAGTGAAGAGGGGGCTGTAGGGAGGGGTTCATGGGGAGGGGGGCTTAGGGGATTGCACTGGCCTTGGTCTCCACCCCCACAAGCAAACTCTGGATCTGCCAGCAGCATAGGAGGAAGCCCCTGGCCTCATCTTTCTCATCTGTGAAATGGAGCTGATGAAAATGCCACGTCCCAGGGTCATGGCACGGAATGGAGGCGGTGCCCAGTCCCATCTCCGAAGCCAGCTGCTGAGGGTGGGATGTTGGGGTCCGCCAGCACGTCCCCGGGAGGGACACGGGAGGCCGCGTGGACCTCAGGGCTGAGTGGGGGCAGCGTCGGGGACTGAATTCCCAACAAGTGGACCCCCGCAGGGCTGGGGGCTGAGGCAGGCCACGTGGGTGGGCACACTGCTAACTGCCAGTGTCTGGCATCTCTGAAACACCCTTTCCAGGCTGGTTCCCAAATGTCATCCCGGCTGAATCAGAGGCTCGGGAAGTCTGGGTGCGCCTTGCAGGAGCAGCGAGGGGCTGCTGTGCCCCAGGTACTTGCCTCTGAGGGGGGCATAGAGGCCCTTGGGGAGGCCGGCCCTTGTGAGAACCCCAGCCGGCTCTGGGCAGGGCGACCCCAACATCCCTGCCATGGAGATTTGGGCCAGTCTGTCCACCCCGGTGTTTTCACTGCTGATGGTTTTTGTTCAAACACAACGCAAATTAAACAGAAGGGTCTCTTTTCCAGAAAAGATCAGATCGTACCACTTTACTGCTTCAAAGCCTTTAAATGCTCCTCAGCACCCAAAAAAGAATTCCCCAACTCTTTGGCAGGGAACCCGTGGATGTTCACCACCCTGGGTGCTGGGAATGCCCTTCCTTTGATCCACTGTCCAGCCCTTGTGCACCCTTCAGCAGCCACCCCAGCATCACACACTGGGAGACACCCCAGACCTCTGTGCACCCCGAGGGAGGCTGTTACCCTAATTGGGGTCCCCACCTGTCCATCTTCCTCGAAGGCAGGCCATGAAGCCATGCCCAGGGTCCAGTGCCCACCAGGGCCCAGGGCTGGTGTCCAGGAGCTGCTTCTTGCCCACAGGGTGGAAATGCCCATGTGGAGCCCTCCCAGGCAGCAGGCCCCAGGCTCAGCGCTTGCAGACCTCAGCCTCCTGCATCCTCCCAGCGGCCCCATGGGTGCAAAACCATCTGCCCACTTTGCAGACAGGCAAGCAGAGGCTCAGAGGGGTTGTGGCTCACCTGGACCACAGCCGCAGGCCCATGGGGATCTAAACCCATACCTCTGGGCCTCGGTGACCATCCATCAGCCCTGGTTTGACGATTTTCACATCCTGTGTGAATCTGCCGTGTGCCAGTCTTGTGCCGGGGAAGTGACCCTATTTAGAAATAGGGTCACTGCAGATGGAATCAGTTAAATTAGGATTTAGGGTGGCCCTAAAGGCAATGGCTGGTGTCGGCACAAGAAGAGGGAACTTTGGTCATGGAGACACACAGAGAAGGCCACGTGAGGATGCAGGCAGAGGCTGGAGGGACACGGCCATGAGCCCAAGGGCACCAGGGACGGCCGGGAACACTGGAGGCTGGTCCAGGCCGGGGGCACGTGGCTCTGTCCACACCTGATCTCAGACATTCATTCTCCAGAGCTGTGAGGGGAGACATTGCTGTTTCAAACCCCCCAGTTTTTGGCCCTTTGTTTCTGTGGCCACAGGAAACTAAAACAGAGGTGTACTGGGCATCCAGAGAGGAAGACAGTGGGAAGATGGCAGGTACAAAGCACCAGGAAAAGCAGCAAGTGAACTTCAGGGACTGTCTGAATCCATGATTCTGAAACTCTGGGGTCTGGTGGAACGCGGTGATGCACCAAGGGAGGGGCTGGAGGAAGAGGCCGGTAAATTGTGGCCAACACCGGTGAGTGCCCCCTCCCTGCAGCAGCTCCCATCCCCAGCCTCTAGCTGCATGGTGGGCAGCCATGGGGGCTGCAGCCCGGGCCCCCGGGCCGGCTGGGTGGTACTGGGTAGGGCAATAAGGACCACGTCCTCCAAAATTGGGGGTAGGTGGGTCTAATAGCTGATCTCTGCTGTGGTCAGCTATTTCAGATCCCTGGGGGCCGGCTCTGTGGGGGGCTGAGGCTGCAGAGGAATCTTAAAGACAATAACCTTCCTTGAAACTATGGAAAACAGGTAAAGGGCTGCAGTAACTGGGCAAGTGCTGAATCGAGAAAACGCAGCTTCAGAAGCCACAGAAGCAGCTCCTGCCCGCCCCACCCCATCCCTTCTACAATGTGGGTGGAGCCACTCATGCTCCCCTTGGGGGTCCCTGGGCCTGTTGCTGGATATGATCCTCAACATGCTCAAGGGGATAAAGGAAGACACAGAAAAAAAAAAAAAAAAAACTACAGGCTACGAGGGGAAAAATGAATGAACAATGTGGGAGTCTGAGATTCTCAATAGGAACCAAAGAGAAATAATGGGGGTGAAGAACACAGCAACTGAAATGAAGGATTCCCTGGAGGGTTTCAACAGCAGATTGGAGGTAGCAGAAGAAAGAATCAGTGACCTCACAGACAAGATGATTGAAATGATTCCAGCTGAGGAGCTGAAAGGAAACAAGATAAAAAAGAGCAAACAAAGTCTAAGAGACATGAGGGACACCATCAAGTGTAATAATGTATGCTTTGTGGGAGTCCCAGAAGAAGAAAGAGAGAAAGGGGCAGAGGGAATATTCACAGAAATAATGGCAGAAAACTTCCTAAAGTCAACAAAAGATGTGAATATGCACATTCAAGAAGCCCAAAGAACCAGAAACAGGATAAACTCAAAGACAACCACATCAGGATACATAGTAATCAAATTGTCCAACATCAAGGATGGGAGAGGGTTCTGAAAGTTACAACAGAAAAGCAACAAGTTATCTCTAAAGGGGAATCACAATTAGATTAAGCTCTGATTTATAACTCAGAAACCCTGGAGGCAAGGCAACAGTGGAATGAAATATTGGAAGTGCTGAAAGCAAGCAAGTGCCAAACAAGCATGTCCTATCTGGCAAGACTTTCAAAAATGAGGGAGCGATTAAGACGTTCCCAGACAAACAAAAGCTGAGAAAGTTCACCACTAGACCTGCCCTACGAGCAATGCTAGAAGGAGTTCTACAAACTGAAAAGAAAGGACACTAGGCAGTGGTTCAAAGCAGCCTAAAGAATTAAAGACCTCTGGTAAAGATACCCATATGGGTATTTATAAATGCCAGAAGTAATTCACTGTATTTTTTGATATGTAACTCAGCTTCATACTTCTTACAGGCACTAAATTGTAAATGCATAAGACACAATGAAAAAACTATGGGTTTGGACACACAATGTGCAAAGAAACAATTTTTAACAAGTTAAAAAAAGGTGGGGGGAGAGGTACAGGTGCACTGTGTGTGTAAGCTATTGAAGTTAAGCTGATATCTAATCACACATGATTGTTATAGATTTAGGGTGTTTAATTTTAACCCCATGGTAACCACAAATAAATACATGAAAAATATATACAGAAAGAAATGAGAAGGGATTCAACATGGTATAATATTAAAAATCAAATAAATATGAAAGTGGGTATTAGCAGGAGAATTGAGGATCAACAAAGGTGTAAGACTTAAAAGGGAAAATAGCAAAATGGCAGAAGAAACTGCTGCATTATCAGTAGTTACTTTAAATGTAAGTGGATTAAACTCTCCAGTCAAAAGTCAGAGATTGGCAGAATGAATTTTAAAAAAGCATGACCTAATTACATACTGTTTACGAGAGGCTCACTTTAAATTCGAAGACATAAGTAGGTTGAAAATAAAAGGATGGGAAAATATATATCATGCAAATAGTAACCAAAAGAGAGCTGGGGTAGCTGTACTAAATCAGATAAAATAGACTTGAAGTCCAAAACTGTTATGAGGATCAAAGATATTATATACTGATTTTATATCCTGATAAAGGGGTCAATTCAACAAAAAGACATAACAATTATAAATATCTATGCACCTATCTAATTTCTCTAATGAATATAGATGCAAAACCCTCAACAAAATACCAGCAAGTCAAATCCAACAGTATATTAAAAGAATTGTGCGGGGGACTGAGCTTGTACCTCGGCTTGCCAGGCCTGGGCCAGGGGACCTGATATCACCCCCTGGGGAGGGTAGTAGGTACGGGCGTTAGTGCCCTCTGCAGCCCCCCCGAGCCTGGGGAGCGAGGTCAAGGCAGCTCCCTTTTCCTCACCCAAAATGTCACGGGCAGGGGAGGCTTGCCGGAGGGAACCGCCTTTCTCCCAACTGCCCTTTCCCCACTTCCTTATCTTACCCGCACACTCCCCTGTGCCAAGGCAACTCCTGCCACCGCCAGCGCGCATGCACCGTGGCCAGAACAACTCCCGCCCGCTGCAACAGCTCCTGCGTCCTCTCAGAACCAATCCTAGCCCCTATCCCTTCAGTATTGCCATTTAAGGCTACTTCACCTCTTTTCCAGCCCTGCCCTTCTTACCAGCCTATATAACCTGTAATCACCCCTGAATAAATCTCTTTGGCGCATACTCCTACTGGATGAAGAGTGTCTTGTCCTTATCGCCGCCCTCCACACCTTGCACGCCTCCCGCCGAGGACCCGGCCAAGTCCTCCGCCTCGCCCTCGCCTCCGGGAAAGAGCCCCCGCCGCCGGTACCCTTTAAGCAGCCCCGAGAGCTGAGGGCTCAGCTACCGGCCGCCACTCCCCCCAGAAGCAGTAACCGCGACCGCAGAATTGTACACCATGATTAAGTGGGAATTATCCCAGGTATGCAAGGGTAGCTTGACATAAGAAAATCAATTAATGTAATACACCACATTGACAGAATGAAGGTAAAAACCACATGATCATCTCAATTGATACAGAAGAGGCACTTGACAAAATTCAGCACTCCTTCTTGATAAAAACACTTAGAAAGCTAGGAATAGAAGGAAACATCCTCAACATAGAAAAGGTAATATGTGAAAAACCCACAGCTAACATCATACTCAATGGTGAAAGATGGAGGTCTTCCCCTCTAAGATCAGGAACAAGTCAAGGATGCCCGCTGTCACCAGTTTTTCAACATCGTACTGGAGGTTCTAGCCAGAGCAATTAAGTAAGAAAAAGAAATGGAAGGCATCCAGACTGGAAAGGAAGAAGTAAAACTCTGCCTATTTGTAGAGGACATGATCTTATATACAGATCCTATATATAGAAAATCCTGAAAAATCTACAACAAAGCTACTAGAACTAATAAAAAATTAGTAGCAAAGTGGTGGAGTACAAGATCAACAGGCAAAAATCATAGGTTTCTCCATACTAGTAATGAATAATCTGAAGATGAAATCAAGAAAAAAATTACATTTCTAAAGCAACTAAAAGAATAAAATATCTAGGAATAAATCCAACCAAAGATGTAAAGGGCTTATACACAGAAAACTACCAAAAAAAAAAAAAAAAAAAAAAAATTTCTAAAAGAAATCAAAGAAGACCTGAATAAATGGAAAACTATTCTGTGTTCTTGGATTGGAAGACTACAAATTGTTAAGATATCAATTCTACTCAAAGTAATTTAAGTAATTTACAGATTCAACACAATCCCAATCAAAAATTCCAACAGCCTTCTTTGCAGAAATGGAAAAGCCAAATCAGCAAATTTATATGGACGGGTAAGAGGTCCTGAGTAGCCAAAATCATCTTGAAAATGGAGAACAAAGTTGGAGGACTCATACTTTCCCATCTTAAATTTTATTACAGAGCCCCAGAAATCAAAACAGCATGGTACTAACACAGCGACAGACAGGCAGATCAATCAAATCACATTTAGAGTTCAGAAATCAACCTTCACCTCTATGGCCAACTGATATTAATTAATTAATTAATTAATTAATTAATATTATGAAGTTGTAGGTATACAGAAAAATCATGCATAAAATGGCCAGCAGGTTTTTGACAAGGGTGCCATGTCCACTGAACAAAAAGTGCTGGGAAAAATGGATGTCATCAGCAAAAGAATGAAGGGGGACCACTACCTCAGATCATATACAAAAATCAACTCAAAATGGATCACAGACCTAAATATAAGGACCAGAAGAAAACACAGGGAAACATCTTCAGGCCCTCGTGTTATGCAATGTTTTCTTACACTTAACACCCAAGGTACAAGCAGCAAAAGAAAGAAATGGATAAGTGGGAGACCTCAACCAAATTAAAAACTTTTGTGCATCGAAGGGCTTTTTCACAAAAGCAAAATGACAACTTACAGAATGGGAGAAAATATTTGGAAGCCGCATGTCCAGTAAGGGCGTAATATCCAGAATATATAAAGAAATTGTACAACTCAGTAACAAAAAGATGAGCAACCCAATTAAAAACAGGCCAAAGACTTGAGCAGACATTTCTCCACAGAAGATATATAAATGGCTAAAAAACACATGAAAAGTTGTCATTAGAGAAATGAAAATCAAGACCACAGGGAGATAACATTTCACACCCACTTGAGTGGCTACTATTGAAAAATGGGAAATTACAGGTGTTGGAGAGGATGCGGGGAAATGGGAACACTCACTCACCGATGGGAAGAGAAAATGGTGCAGCGGCTGTGGGAGACAGGTTAGCGGCTCCTCAGAAAGTCAGCTATAGAATTATCACATGCCCCGGCAATCCCACTTCTAGGTATATATCCCAAAGAGTTGAAAGCAGAGACTCAAACAGATATTTGCACTGATGTTCATGGCAGCAGTATTCACAATTTCCAAAAGACAGAAGCAACCCAAGTGTCCATCAACCGAGGAATGGGTAAAAAAAATGTGGGATAGCCGTACAAATGGAATATTATTCAGCTGTGAAAAAGAATGATGTTCTGATACATGCAACAACACGGATAAACCTTTACGACATCATGTTAGAGTGAAATAAATCAGACACAAAAGAATGAATTATTGTATGGCCTCACTGATATGAAATAATGAGAATAAGGAAATTCATAGATTCAGAAACTAGAATATAGGTTATCAGGAGCCAGTTAGGGGTAGAGAATGGAGAGTTAAGACTCCAATTGTCCCGGGTTTCTGTGAGGGATGATAGAAACATTTTGGTAATGGAAGGTGGCGATAGTGACACAACATTGTGAATGTAATTAACAGAACCAAATTACATGTTTAAGTGTGGTTAAAATGGAAATTTTAGGTTGTATATATGTTACTAGAATAAAGATTTTTTAAAAACCATAGGAGTGTTCAACACAGACAGTGAACCCTACTATAAACCATGGATGATATTTAAGAGTCCAATTATAAAAATGTGATTTCACCAGTTGCAAAGAATGTTCCACACCAAAGCAAGGTGTTACTAATAGGGAGGTATATGGGAATCCTATATTTTATGCATGATTTTTCTCTAAACCTACAACTTCTTTAATTAAAAAAAAATCCTAAATAATTTTTAAAATGTCCAAAACTTTTAATTCCCAACTCAAACCTGCTCCTTCCAGGCTTCCCCATCTCACTGACGCACCCCCGTTCTGCTCAGGCCAGAGCCTGGGGGCCATCCATGACCGCTCCCTCCTGCCCTGTTGCCAGCCTCCTGGCAAGACCTATGGGCTTTGCCTTCAATCCCTAGGGTGCCCCCACTTCTGCTGCCCCCAGCCCACCCATCGCATCGCTGCGGTAACCTCCCACTGCCTCGTTGCCTCTGCTCGGATCGGTACCAGAGCAATCCTCTGAATCGAAGGCAGAAACTCATCACTCCTCAGCTCCAGCTCTTCCCCCAGTGACCTCCCATCTCACTCGGAGGCAAATCCGAAGTCCCGCAGGGTCCCACCTCCAACCTTCCCCTCCTCCCCTTGCTCCTTGTCCCCACAGCATGTTTCTGCCCCAGGGTCTTTGCACATACTATCCCAGCTGCCTGGAACCCTCCTGCAGGGTCCCGCTGCAATGTCAGCTTCCTGCTGCAATGGACCTTTATGGGGAAGAGACCCTCCCCGGGACCCTCATATAGAATAATAGCCAGCCCCCTCCACACATGCACACCCACAGTGTCTACCAACCTCCCCTGTGTTAGTTTTCTTCTTGGTCCTCACCACCACCTGGCACACGTGTTCATGGAGGGGGAGCTCCAGGGTGCAGGCCTCGGCCCCTCCAGCCTCCTGCTGCATCCCCAGAGCTGAGAACGGACTGGCACGTGATAGGTGCTCAGTAAACACCGGTGGAGTAAAGCTGCCCAACCGTCCGTCTGTCGAAGGCTTCCTGAAGTGACTGCTAGAGACAAACGAACTCAGCCACATTTCCATTCCACATTTGAAATTTTCATCAAGGATACATTTCCAGGGTTACCAAAAGATCAGGAAAATTCATTCTCTGGGGCCCAAATTAAATTTAAATAGAAAAGCACTATTTATCTGACCCAGGAAAACATTTATATAAATGTCCTTATATAATGCATTAAAAAGACAAGGAAAGCTACTTGGGTGATCACATTTTATTTCTCACACAGAACACGGCATATGCTAAAGCCACTTAAATCCTCTCTGAACCTCCATCTCTTAAATCCCGAAGATTAAACCTTCAGCATATTTATTTCCTTTCTCTGTTTTACTCCCAATGGCCGGAGGTTTTGCAGTTCCAAAATAGAATGAAGCTGTCACAGGGGGCAGAGCCGAGATCTCTGGATAAACATCCTTCTTTCATTTTCCTCAAGCTGGTGAAGCTATTTGGCTCCGCGGGAGAGACCTCGGTCCAAAGGGGTCACTCCAATTAGCTGCTGATCCAAGCCGGAGCCCGGGGGTCTGGGGCTGCCTCCGCTGCTCACTTCCCAGAGGCGAGGGTCTGTCCCACCCGGAGCGCAGAGCCTCCTCGGTGTCCCCATGTAGCTTTTGTTCTCTAAATAGCATGTGACTGACAATTTATTCTTTCAGATTGAAAAACAGTCAGAGGAACAGGCGTTCTCAGAAAACCAGTGGTTGAATTGGGGAGCGGGTGATTCCAGTGCTGGAAAAGAAAGTATTTTGATTTTCATGTTATGGAATATGCGTTTTTCCCCTTTCTTCTCTGGCATTTTTGAGGTAGGTGCAAAAAAAAAAAAAATCAGTGAATTTTTTAAAACCTAAAATTGTTTAAAGAATAGATCACCTATGTGTGACAAATTACATGGTCCCTGATTGCATTAGGTTTTATTTGGGGGGAGTTTTCGGAAGCAGAAATCCCTTGTCCTCCTCATTCAGCGCCTCTCTGCTCATTGAAACCTGGGTCACCCGGTGACCCCCTGAGTTGGGCTCCCGGGATTCTTTGTTGATGACCTGAATATATGCAGTTGGTGGTCTCTGGGGGCTCCCCGGGAAAGTGTGGGAGCTGCCCTGGCATTTGCTCATTTAGAAAGGATCCAGAAGGCATAAGAGATACAAGCTTAATTTGAGCAGATGATCTGGCAAGGCTAATTAGAAATAAAATGTAATCTTTGGTTGCATTAATAGGAGCAGCGTGTCCAGAATAAGGGAGGTGACGGTTCCATGGCATTCTGGGCTGGCTGGTCCACTCTGCTGTGTCCCAGTTGGCTCTAGCCCCCACAGGTAACCTGGACCTTGACAGCTCTCTGGTCATCTACTGCAACACAACAAACCACCCCAAGACTTGGTGCTGTAAAACAATTTGCTGTTTTGTCTTGTGTGGATTGGCTGGGCCTGGTGGGAGGTTCTGGCTCAGGCTCTGTCACACAGCTGCAGCCAGATGTGGGCTGAGGCAGCCACCACCTGAGGGTGTGGCGGGGCTGGGAGTCCAGGTGGGCGTGGCAGGGCTGGGTGTCCAGGTGGGCTTGCTGGTGGGGCTGGATGTCCAGGTGGGCTCACTCATGGGGCCAGCAGGTGGGGCTGGCAGTTGGCAGGGAGCTCAGCCAGGGCTCGACCAGGGCATCTGTGCACCTGTCCACGGCCTCCACCTGTGGTTGGGCATCTCCCAGCAGGGAGGCCAGGCTCTCAGAGTGAGGACCCCCGTGTGAGCATTCAGGGGGCCCAGGTAGAAGGGCAAGGCATCTTACGACCTAGCATGGGAGTCCCAGGATGGCCCTTTGGCCAAGTGAGGGGCTGAGGCCAGCCCAGATCCCAGGGGAGGAGGGTCACTGGATGGGGAGATGACCACATGTGCCATTGCCCACCATCTTGGTGACACGTTCCCAGGGGGAACCGCAGGGAGGGAGGCTTCACCTCGGCTAAGGCAGAAAGGCTGAGCTGCCCAAGGGAGCTCGTTTCCTCGGAAGGAAGAGGAACCCAGACTGCAGGTGAGGGGAGGCATCGAGGGACTTCCTACCTGAGGGGGAAGCCGGACCAGACGAGGTTCCAGAAAGCTCCAAGAGAGATATCGCCAAAGTAGAGTGGGAGCCGGCCAGCCCAGGTGGGCAGGGAATGGGAAGTGGGGAATGGGGGCCTTTGGGTCAATAGAAGAGAGGAGGGTGCACACTGGTGGTGGGTGGGTGGGTGAGGGAGGAGGGGCTTGGTCTGGGGCCCCCAGATGCAGACCCCTGTCAGGGCGTCCTCTCAGGCCTGCTCCCTGGAGAGCCAGCCGAGGCAGGAGGAGCCCACGAGGCTGGGGCCGCATCGAGCCGCATCGCTGACGGGGCCCCCTCTTCCAAAAGCAGGAGGAGAGCTCTGTCCTGTGTCCTGTTGACCTGTCCTGGGGTCTCTCATTTGCTCCTGGAGATACCTGTGGGGCCGGTCTGCTCAGCCCCCGACTCGGCACAGGACCCTCCCCTCACCCTCTCCTCACCAGCGCCCAGACCCCTGCTGGGGGTGGGAGGCCGCCCAGAACCCATCCTGGGGAGGCGGGAAGGTGGGCAGGGAGCCCCCGAGCCCCCAGCACAGGCTCCACTGTCCCACTGGACTTCAAGATAAAATTGTGAAGAATTTCAAGACAGTAACCTCAGAGCACTTAGCCCAAGTGCAGTGTGACCCCCACCTCAGGGCACCCTGATGGGGACGAGGAAGTGGGGGCGTTCGACATGCAGCCCTGAGCACCCCGTGCTCTGGAATTCTCCCTCTCCCCTTTCCCCAGCTGCAGGGCACACACATCCCAAGGCTTGCGCCCTGGGGGAGGCCCTCATCGCCACCACCATCCCCATGAGAGGCAGGGGTCCTCGGAGGGAGGGACCCTGGGACTCAAGGGCACCATCCAGGGGGCCCTGCGTCCTGCACTGCCTCCGCAGGGGTCGGCCAAGAGGTGGGACAGAGACCCCCACATGGCCGCGGCGAGAGCTCCCCCAGGTGCATCTGGAGTTCTGCAGCGGAAAATGAGCCGTCGCTTCCGGCGTGACGAATCACGGAGATCAATAATCGCGTGTCCATTAAGGTCACATTTTGCTGCCACGTGCGTTATTAAAAGCAAAAAGGAAAACTTCAGGCCGTCAGCTCTGCGGGCCGGGCCCAGCAGGCCTCCACAGGGGGCTGGTGGGGGTGAAAGGAACCGGGTTTGGTTTGTAGAGCGCTTGGCACACCCTCGGAGCTCACGAGATGTTCTTTCACGTAGAAATAGGGGAGACAGAACGCGGTTTGCAGGAACGGCTCCGGCTCTTTGGGGAACGCCAAGCGGGAAGCGCTACCCTTGCCAGAAGCAGTGGGAGCCCCCCTGCCTCCTGGCTCCAGAGCGCAGCCAGCCCCAGCCTCCACGGGGTCGGGAAGGTGCTCTGCAAACACCTCGGAGGGCTGCAAAGGGGGCGGCTACTATTCCCTCAGCGCCTGTGATGTCCACTCTGCAGGGCGACATCCTTCAAAAGCGGCCCGAGGCCGCGCAGGTGCGAGGAGCCCCGAGAACTCAGAGCCGCCAGCCCCGGTCCCCTCGGCTGCTGGCAACCACGAACAAGGAGGGGGTTACCCAGGGCTGCTGGACAGGCCTGAGGGTTTGGGGATCACTGGGGGCAGGTGGGGGTCCCCAGCCCAGCCCAGGGCATCGTCCAACTCCGACAACCTGACCTCCGTGGGCCCTGGCCTCCAGCTGCATCGGGGTTCCCTGGAGCCCCTTTTCTGCACTGCTGGGGCCGGTTTCCCTCAGGAGGCCGCTCTCGGCGGGTCTCTTCTTCCTGGAGCCACCCCCCACTACCTTCCAGGCTTCCAGGGGCCACCCCCAATTTCTGCCCTTTCTTTAGGCAGAAGAACTGCCTAAACTTCATTTGTCGTGTCCCCGCCAGCTCAGGAGGCCTTGCTCCCACACCCGGGAGGCCTGAGCATGGGGTTTTCCAGAAGCAGAGGGCCGCTATCTTCCAGCGGACTCCGGCCCAGCCCCTCCTGCAGCCCCAGCTCAGACTGCGGCCCACAGTCCCGGGAGACACCCCCTCCCCCAGGTAAAGCTCCTTCTCCTTCCGCCATTTCCCTCTTGGGGGGCGAGGGGTGGGTGGGCAGCAGGTGAGAGGCGAGCGGAGCCACAGTCTTGGAATTCCACAGTCCTCAAAATAGAATTTCAGAATTCTAAAAACATTGAAACTTGGAATTATGAGACCATAAAAACCCAAGGAATTGCTGACCGAGCACTACAGACTGTTTCTATTTCCACTGAAATACACATACACATGGTTTTGGAGAGAAGTTGCCTTGTGCACACCACAGCTCTGCTTTTCTGTGCAAATCTCATTTTGGTCTTTGCTGTGTGCACACGCATGTTCAAAGCTTCTCCTCTAATTGATGCGTCTTCCGTTTCTCTGAACCAACAGTGTGCCGGGGGTCTCCCACAGCCCGGGGGCGTTACTGAGTCTGGGGAAGCCGGGTCCTGTATGAAGCCCCTGAGCTGTGGTTTCTGGACCCTAAGGCCGAGATCCCGTGGCCTGGCCCTGGCTGAGGACTTTCCCACCCCCTCCCAGGAGCCAGGGGTGGCCCAGATCCCCCAACATGGCTGCAGGGGCCCTCAGGAGGGGCTGGGCAGCCCTCAGATGAGCCTAATCCCCTCTGGCCTGCTGGGATCCCCACAGGGGCCGTATGGTCACTGTCTCCAGGGAGCTCCCTTCTGGGGGAAGAGACGTGAAAGCCCCGAATCTGTGGGTCACTGGACAGTAAGGGACGGGGCACGGTGGGAACCCCACCCCTGGGCTCCCCAAAGGCACCTGGCCTCAACACCCCAACCTGAACTCCTGTACTTGCCCCTCCTCGCCCCCCTGCCCTGGGCAGTGTCACCAGCCCCCCCAGGCACCATCCCCAACCCACAGGCACCCCTGCTGCTCTCACATGGCCCCTGCCCACAGGTACTCCTGGACCCAGCAGAGCGGGAAACAAGGAGGGAGCCCCCCGAGAAAGTCTGTCTCAGCAGGGACAGCACCCTTCAGGGCCCCTGGTTAAATCCCAGCTGCCTCTGCAGGGGCCGGAGACCCCTGTGCCCGTCCCAGAAGCTGCCTCCTCCTCGGCCCTCGGGCTCGCCACCTGCCCCATGAGCCACCACACCAGCAGCCCTCGGGCAGCAGCCCCCTCCCGCCTGCACACAGTGCCTTTGGGATTTTCCCCTCTCTTCTCCCTGCCTTGTGTGGGTCTGGGGGAGCAAGCCCCCACCGCAGGACAGGACAGGTCTGGAGCCAGAGGTCCCTGCCACGACTCCGCCATGTTGGCCACATCACTATGTCACTGTCCACCGCGTGCCTGCGTTAGCACCTGCACGGTGGGGTCGCTGGTGAGCTGCAGCCAGCCCAGGGCTCCAGCGAGCGGTCAGCAGCTGGTCATCTGGGGAAGGCACCCTGGGGGATGGGTGGGGGGAGTGAGGTCCAGCTGGGCTCCCTGGAGCAGAGACGGAGGGTCTGGGTGACCCCTTCACCCTTGGGTGCCCCTTGAGCATGGGACCCTGTCCAGCTGCTGCTAAAGGACAGCGCTCGTCAAATCTCCCCCCATGCAAGCCCCAGTTCCTCCCTTTCCAGATGAACTGACAGGGTGTGGAAGATGCTCGTGGAAGCTGGGGAGCCCTTGGCAGGGAGGTCTGCAGCTTTCCCCTCTGCTCTCTCTGCCCTGGACATTTAAACCCCCACTGTGCCTGGACATCTTCCCCTCTGCCTTTCTCGGCTCGGGGAGGGTTTCCAGAGGGGCTGCGGACACGAGCGTCCTCACTCACTGGCTGAGCATCTTCCTGTGTGGGACGGCATCCTGGGGAGTTAGGAGGAGTTCTCCACGCGGGACGGGGGTCACAGCACTCAGGAAGAGCAGGTCACCCCTCCCAGGCAGCTGCGTCTAAGTGCTGGGAGTGCCCAATCGGGGGAGGACAGGGAAGGAGAAATCACGGAGGGCTTCCTGAAGGAAGCAGGCTTCTCAGGCTTTGGTGTGGAGGGAAGGGAACAGACCTCACAGGGACAAGTCCAGTGGTCTCCCTTTCAAGCTCGTGGGTCCATCTGAAGCCACTTTAGTCAAGACTGTTTCTGTAAAGACCGGTCTTCGTGGGTAATTCGTGAAGCCATCTGTCATTCTTTCAAGTGCCCCATCTGTTAACTGTGTCCCCAAAGGGCTGATCTGCGGGAATCCCACAGACCTATGGCCACGACCCGGATCACAACCCAATCCCCAGAGATGCTATCAGGAACGTTCTCCAATTACCGCTAGGCTGGGGCCAGGCTACAGCCCAGCGGCTCGCAGAAGCAAGATGGATTTGTCTAGAGACGAGAGATCTGCACAGCTTGAGCCCCTGGCATCGATCTGGCCGGAGCCGGGCATGAAATGGACACATAATTTATCATCTGCCCTGAACGGAGGCAGCTGCCCGAGCCCCCAGCACCGGCAGGATGAGAACCAGGAATCAGGGAGTAGCTCCAAGCCAGGAGCCCGAAATCCAATTTCCACCCTATCCTAAGGACTAAAAGCTTTCTGTAAACAGCCGCACCACGTTCTCAGATCCAATTAGCCACCACCGGAGCGAGCGGCCTGCCCAGGGCAAGGGGTGGACCAGACTCCTGCGCGTCAGGGGCCTCACCCCAAGGCGGGGCTCCCACCCTGCTCCGCCTGCCCGTGGCCCCCACCTTCCCCACCGGCCACCACGCCCCTCATCGATCTGGCACCCCTTGTTGCTCCCCCAGTCGCCCCCAAATGGGCTTAACTCTTCCCACTGCTCAAGCATCTGCTCCTTGTCCCTGCAGCTCTCTCAAGCCGCCACGTCTGCGCTCTTCCCCCTCTCTGCGGAATTTCTTGGATGACTGCTCCAGCGGTCCAGGTCTGCTGCCCTCCTCCTTCTCCGTCTTGGCCCTCTGCCCTCTGCCTCTGGCTTCCAACCCAGCCCCAGCCCCAGCCCTGAACCTGCTCCACAGAACACAGCCCTGGCTGACGGTCATCTCCCTCCCCCTCCCTCCCTCCCTCCCTCCCCCCACCCCACATACACAGTTGGTCAAAATGTTCAGGCAAACAGTCTCTTGGAAATTCAAAGTTTCATTGGCATATTAAAGGCTCTGAGGATTCTGGCAATAAAAATGAAACGGTTTAATTTGGTTTAACCCAGAATTTTCAAAATCATTGAACACAGACACATTTGTTTATGGCACATCTGTTAGCATCCTAAAAGAGGCATTCTGTGGGACTGCAGATTGGAAAATTATTCTATAGATGGATACCTCCACTGAGGAGACTGTTTAGCAAACAGGCTGAGCTCTTGATGGGTGGACAGATAGCAAACTATTGTCTAGTGTTGACTTTGTGCAGGACACCATTCTAAGTGGTTTGCCTATCAGAAGTCTTTTGATCCTCACGGCCATCTCCTCAGGTAGGTCCGGAAATTATCTGCATTTTACTGCTGAAAACACCTAGGCGCAGCTTATGTAAGTCATGAGGCCAAGTGTGTCGGTCAGCTTAGGCTGTTATGCTGCTGTAACAAACAGTCCCCAAATCCCAGGGACATACAGCAATAAAAGTCTATTCCTTGCTCAAGCTCCGTGTCTGTCGTCTTCACTCCAGACCCTAGGTTGACAGGAAAGAGAGCACAACACAGAGAACTTTGAGCTTCTTTGCCAAAGCACTTTCTCTCACCTTTCTTTATCCAAAGAAACTTGCATCTCTGCTTCTGAGTTCAACAGAGCAAGGAGGTTTACTCGGGCAGTGGCTATTTTGAATCCCATGTGGGGATCCGAAGGCTGCTTGAATCCCACACAACACTGGTCCCTGGGTGGTGGACACTGTCCCTCTTATGGTGGGACAGGCCTGCTGAATAGCTTAGAGGGGGGCCAGCCTGGAGATGCTCTTCTCTGCCTGGGCCCCACCATGCCTAGTTCCCTCCTCTTAGAGTGTGTTTCCCTCACGGATACCCCAGCAGAGTCACAAGCCCCTCGGAGGGCCACGTGGACACTGCCCCTTCCACGGAGCACTTTCCAGTTCTCCCAGTGGAAGGATCGTCTCCCTGCTCTGAACTTCTGCGTCACCCGTAATTCCCTTGGCACCGTGGCCATTGGTGTCTATGGTGTGTGTGCTGCCCCCACCCCTGGAACCCCTTCCTCAGACTCCCCCCCACCCCGGGGCCACCCACACCCAGTCAGGAATCCTCCTGGATCTCCAAATCCTGAGCACACTGGACCTCACTAGGCCAGAGGGAGTTTGCCCAAGGGTTTAGTGGGCCCCTGTAAATTGCAAAATAAGTAATTACTGGCAACTGTAGGCAGAGATTCCTTTAAGGATCTCACAACCTAGTTCAAGAAGTGACTCTACAATATCTGGAAATGGTTAATAAATTTAATAGAAGGGCGGGGAATGTGATGCTCATGGAAATCCCAGGAAAACAGGGCGGCTGTTGGTCCTAGACCTGGGGCACGGCCAGCTGCAGAAGGTGGGCAGCCAGGGGCGGGCTCCATGGCAGCAGCAAGCCGCTGTGGTTAAAACAACAAAAACAACAAGAATTTTGTTGAAAATTGACAGCAGTGAGAAAGGACATCTTTGCCTTGTTCCTGATCTTAGGGCAAAGTGTTCAGTCTTTATTAAGCATGATGTCAGCTGGAGGTTTTCATAGTTCTTTATTAGGTGGAAGAAATTCCCATCTATTCCTAATTTGCTAAGAGTTTTTATCAGGAACAGATGTCGGGTTTTGTCAAATGCCTTTTCTGCCTCTATCAAGATGATCATGTGGTTTTTTATAGTCTGTTAATATGGTGAATTGCACTGATTGATTGTCAAATGTTAAACTGACTTTACATTTCTGATATAAGACCCACTTGGGAATGATATACTATCCTATTCATAAATCACTGGATTCAATTTATTAAAATTTTGTTAGAGAAATTTTACATCTATGCTAGCAAGGGATATTGCCCTGTATTATCTTTTCTTGTAATGTCTGTGTGATTTACTATCAGGAAAATACTGGCCTCTTAGAATGTGTTGAGAAATGTTTTCTTCTATTTCTTGGAAGGGTTTGTGTAGAATCAATATTATTTCTTATTGAAATGTTTGGTATAATTTAAACATTGGTAAAGCCATCTGGACTTGCAGTTTTCTTCATGGGAAGGTTTTTAACTACAGATTCAATTTCTTTAACAGATATAAGGCTATTCAGGTTATCTGTTTCCTCTTGAGTAAGCTCTGATGGTTTGTATCTTCTTAAGAATTTGTCCATTCCATCTAAGTTGTCAGATGTATTGCAAGAGTTGTTCAAAATTTTTCCTTTTTACCCTTTCAGGATCTGAAGGATCTTGCCACTACTTTCATTCCTGAATTACTCATTTGTGTCTTCTCTCTTTTATCTGTCTGCTAGAAGTTTATCAATTTCATTGAACTTGTCAAAGAACTAGTTTTTGGTTTCATTGATTTTCTGTTTTTTGGTCTTACCTTTTCTATTTCATTGATATCTGCTCTGATCATCATTTCCTTTTTTCTGATCACTTTAGGTTATACTGCTCTTGTTTTCCTGGTTTCCTAAAGCTGAGACCACAGATTCGAGACCTTTTTTCTTTTCTAATCTGGGCGTATAGTGCTGTAAATCTCCAAGCCCTGCTTTAGCGAGATCCCACAACTTTTGATATGTTATGTTTCTATTTTATTCAGTTCAAAATACTTGCTTATTTCCCTTTGGACTTTTTGTTTAATTAATGGGTTATTTAGAAGTGTTTTATATACTGCCCAAATATTTTGGGATTTTTTTTTTTTTAGATATCTTTCTGTTAACTGATTTCTAATTTAAACCCATTGTGGTCAGAGAACATAATTGTATGATTTCTATAATTTAAAAATTGCTGGTATTTGTTTTATGACCCAAAATATCTTCTCTCTTGTAATTGCTCATATGGAAGGAGTGTGGAGTGTTCTATAAATGTCAACCAGGCCAGGTTGGTTGATAGCGTTGTTCAAATCTGCCCTCTCCTTACTGACCTCCCATCAATTACTGAAAATGGGGTATTGAGATTTTGATCACTGTTGTGAGTTTTCTGTTTCTCCATTTTGTTCTATCCATTTTTGTTTTATTTATTTTGAATCCCTGTTATTAGGTACACAGACATTTAGGATTATGTATTTTTATTGAATTTGTCCATACCATTTTGAATAACTTTTTAAAAAATCCTTGCTAACATCCATTGCTCTGAAATCTACGTTGCATGACGTTTTTAAAAATGGCTGGAAATAACACGGCAATTTGTGATGACTCTCCCGGGCACACTCACGGTGCATGGCCAGGAGGCGGGTAATAAGTCAGTGCCCCCTCCAGGGGGGCCCCCAGGAAACTTGCCAGGGACCCCTTAGACCCCCGTCACTTAGCTTGTGGGGTGCCTCCGTCTGGGGGGGCTGCTGTCACAAGCACGGCAGCCTGGCGGTGGAAGCAGCAGGAAGCTCTCGGCTCGCAGTCGGAGGCTGAAGTCCAGCTCGAGGGGTCAGCAGCTGCACCTGCTCTGAAGTCTGGTGCACCCCGGTGCTGGCTGCGGACACCCCCTCTCCACTTCCATCTGGCAGCCGCCTCTCTCCTTCTCCTCCAGCGGCTGCACTTCTGCACCCGAATTCCCTCTTAGGAGGACTAGAGTCTCACCAGGTTATGGTCACACTGACCCAGTTTGGCCTCATCTAAAGAGGCTCTTTGGAGACCCTTCCCACCCACAGGAGGGGCCGGGGGCCGGGCAGGGGAAGCCGCGGTGACCCGCGTGGCCGACGCTCTCATCCGCAAGCGTCTCCTGGTCACCCGCTCCTCCGAGAGGCCGTCTGCCTCCTTTTCCGTAAGTGTCGCAGCCAGGTGTTCCCAGGCGTGGGGTGGGCCGAAGGAGACCGCCGTGCACTGCAGGGGCAGGGCCGGGACGGAGATCCGGCTGTGCCCTCTCCCGACGTCCCGGAAAAGCCGAATTGGAGAAGAAGGGAACTTAGACGGATCTGGAGCCTGAGCGGAGCTTTCCCTGTGCCCGTTGCAGCCAAAGGTCCGCGTGGCTCGGCCGGGACAGGACACGGGCCCCTCTCCCCTTTGCCAGGCCCCGGCCGCAGCCCAGGACACCCCCTTGCTTGGGGGTAGCAGGGTAGGAGGGTCCGTGGGAACATGAGCTCCATCCAGCCCACAGGTTCTGAGCCCCCCTGGGGGTGCTGGGCCCTGAGACGTATCAACAGGGTCCCTGAGTCCTGGTGGGGGGTGTCTGCCTGGGAGAGGCGGTCGAGGTGGCAGCACTGAGGAGGGGACGCTGGAGCTGGACATGGAGGATGAGTCAACGTCACCAGGTGGAGGGCTGGTGGGAGACAGAGGAGAAGGCACGGCAGGTGGGGGGACAGCAAGTGAAGAGGCCACTGGGGCACGGGGGGCAGTGACTGGGGGCATCATGGATAACCAGGCAGCTGTCCACAGCCACCCCCTCGACCGCCCTGCATCAGCCCCAGCCGGGGGAAGCATCCCTAACCGACGGTGACCCTCCTTCCCGAGGACCCCAGCGACTGAACAGCCTGCCCCACAACCTCTCCCATCACAGCGGCCTGCAGAATTGATTGCAACCTGATTTTACTGCTATGAAAAGTGAGGTCAAAGGAAATGATTTTCTCTGGTTCTTTCCATGTCCCAGAGAAGGCTATGGCCCAGCCCTCCCCGGGCACGGCTGATCCCAGGAGAGGTTGGCGGGTTGTTCTCACTTTGGGGAGCAGCAGCAGAGCCCTCGCGGGGTGCGGTTTACTTCGTTGTGCTGTGGGAAGCCAGCGAGGCCTCGGCTGCTCTGCTGTGGGGCTTGCTGAGAACATGGAGACTTAAAATGCCGCTACATCTTGCCTTTGGGGCAAAATGGGAGAAGCCACATCTGCGCACACACTTGCAGGCTCACGCGCACCCACAGGCCCACAGGTGCTCACTCTCTCCCCCGCAGGTGTGTGCACACCTGCACACCCCGGTAATCTCACCTGCAGCCTCCTGCGTCACCTGACCTGACATCAAAGCTGCAAACCTGCATCTGCCTCCACCTTCTCATTTCTCCTTGAAGTCGAGGAGGCGAGAGGACCAAGGAAGAGCCGGCACTGGGCAGCCGGTGCAGACCGAAGTGGGATTTGGGTTAAAAGGAGCAGTGAGTGCCCTGCGGGGTGCGGGGGACATTTCAGAAAGGCAGGTCTCGAGACCCCCAGATCGGAACAGGGACAGACCCACGGCAAGATTGAACACCCCAACGGGCATCCTGCCTGCTCACGCCGACTTCCTGGTGGGGTGACCTGGCTGGAAGCCCCTGCTCTCATCCCATTTAACCAGCCAACACATGTGGTGTCCACTAAGGAACGGGCAGCTTCAAGGGGGGGAAGGACCCTGGGCACGGCCCCTGGCACCCGCAGCCGGTGCTTCACCTCTCTGAGCGTCAGTGACCTCCTGGGGAAACACCCGCCTCCTAGGGTGCGGCTGGTAGGCAGAAGGGACACTTTGGGGGACAGGCTGCCCATTGGGCACTGCATGGCTCTGTTTTGGCAGAGCCCAGAGATGGAGTCCACGCCACATGGCTCCCCTGGAGGAGCTCCCCTGTCCCCACTCGGGGCTTGCTCCCCGGGAGCTCCATCACGTCTCTGACAGCCCCCCACATCCATCTCCAGCCCAGCCCCTCCCAGGTCCCCACGCTGCTGCCCTCCAACTGCCCACTTGCACACCCAGCGGGCCTCACAGGGTGCGGTGTGGGGCCAGTGCCCTGACCGCCGGGTGCCCGCCCCTCCCCTGTGTCCTCCCCTCCCCTGTGCCCTCCCCCAAGGTCCGAGCCGTCGCCTCTCTCCTGCCACGCCCTGACCCACCAACCAAGCCCCCCGACATCCCCTTCAAATCCAGAGGGTGGAGAAGAGGGTGCTGGCTCGGTGGGGCGTCAAAGGAGCCTCCAGGGGGCTGGCAGCAGGTGATGCCGAGTCCTGAGCTGGGAAGATGGGGAGCCTGCCCCCGAACTCGCCTGCAAGCTCTGCCTGCCCCCGGCTCCCACCTCCCGCCTGAATTTCCTGAAGCCCCTGTCTGTTAGGCAGAGGGTGGATGTGAAATGGCACCATGGGCCCTTTTGGCTGGGAGAGGGCGAGGCTGGGTGGGTGGCGAGGATGAGTGGGCAGGGCTGCGGGCACCGGAAAGCTCACCGCCCCTCAGTGGTCGTGGGCTGTAGCCTGGGCTCCAGGGGCCTCTGCTTCTTTCCTGAGAGGACACCAGACCAGCCCCTGAAGCACCACCGGATCTTATCTCCCTGCAGGTGACCTCACCTCTCCCAGTGCACCTGCCACCACCCATGTGCTTATGACTCACCTAACTTCACCAGGCTCCACTTCTCTTGGAGCTTCAAGCCCATGCACACCTGTGTGACTGGATGTGGCCATCTGGGTGGCTGGGGCCCTCACACACTCCCATCACACTAGGGGCCTCGTCACCTTCCTTCCTAGCCTGTAGCCTCCCCAGTCCCTGCAGCTGCCCAGCCTGGGGCCAGGGCTTGTCTCTTTCATCCACCTCACCATCCTACCCAGTTCTTCACCCGGCCCGATCCATCTTCTCTGCAATGACTCTCCAGCTGTCCCCTACTCCCTCCTCTGCAGCCACCTCCCACTCCAGCTGCGGCCTCATCACCCCTCACTGGACCCTCACTCCAGCCTCGTCTCTCCTCTCCCTGCCCCCACCCCGGCCCCCACAGCACCAAGGCCCCTCCCGGCGGTTATCCCAGGTCCCAAGCTCCAGGGCCTGCCTTCTAAGCACAGCTCAACTCCCGGGCACCAATCCTCTGGGAGCCTCCTCTGGGCTGTCGTTCATGCTGTTCCCTCTGTCATTCATGCTGTTCCCTCTGGCACACCCTTCACCTTCCATATATTCCAGAATTTTCCAAAATTTCCCAAAATGCCAACCAAATGCCACCTTCCATAGGAAACCTCCCAGAACACCCCGAGCGAATTCCTCTCCATGCCAGGCACCCACGTGGTGCTCGCTAGAAACGAGGCCCATGGATCTTCCAAGGGACACGTGGTTCCCGTGAGGTTATGCCCCTCCCCAGCTGCCCCCACCTCGCCTGCTGAGGCTCCCATCACAGGCCCCGTGTGTCGTTGGTGCATCTGCCTCCCCCACAACACTGTGAGGCCATGAGGACGGCACGACGGCTGGCTCCAGCTGCTTCCCCCTGCCCCTGGTGTGACCCAGTGTGTCCTGGGAGGTCAATCAGTAACCCCACGGGGTGACCCTGGGCACAAGTCAGGCCCAGGAGTATCTGCCTCAGCCCAAAGGCCTTTCCCTTCTCTGGGCCTCAGTTTCCCCCTCTGTAAAGTGGTGTCACCATCACCCCAGCCTGAACTGCTATATGTCTGTAGCTGCTGGAGAAATTTCTAGAAGGGAAGAAAGAGCCGAGACACACCTAAAGCTTTGCAGCAATAGCACAGGAGCCCGTCTAGGAGACCCCATCAGAGGCCCGTGGGATCTGGGTCTGGTCTCCTGAAATTCTGCCGGAGCCTGGAGTCGGGGCCTGGGCAGAGGTAGGGGCGTCCCCCGGTCTCCAGCCTCGGCTCCGAACGCTGAGCTGGACCCAAACCAAACATGCTCTTTGAAGTTTTGCTAGAAATCTCAAAGGTCAGCTGTTCCCGTGTTTCCAGAAATTACTGATGCTGTCTGGGCTGGAACGGCGACAAAAAGGCTTTTATTTGTAGCTTGTTCCTGCAGCTGGGGCTGGCTCGGAGGAGCTCAGCGAGGCAGCAGGGCCACCCGGACCAACTGCAGGGCTTGCGGTGTCTGCATCGGCGGCGGCCCCCAGGGGCCCGGGCCTGCTCCCCACGCCTGCTCCCAGCTGTACAGTGGGGTGTCCGTGAGCTCACCGGACAAGCTCACTGTGCACGTGCACAGACGGGGTCTGCGGGCTCCCCTGCCAGTGCTCTCATTTTGCAGACAAGGTCCCTGGTGGCTGGGGTGGGAGCCCCTCCAGGAGCACACAGCGCCTCAGAGGCAGGTGGGCCACCAGAGAGCAAGGAGGCTGTGACCCCCGGGGTTCTCGCCACCTTGCCGGGAGCCCCACGGGGCCTCAGAGCTCCCTATCTTAGGTGTCAACTATGAGCCGGGGGCCGTGTCCTTCGAGAGAAGCTGCTGGGGGACACGCTGGCTGGGCCGCTGCCCCATGGAGCCCCACGGTGTCCACGCCGAGGCCGGCTGCCCCAGGTGCTCCTGGCTCTGAGCCTGGCGGGGGTCCTGCACCCCCGGCCCTCCCAACACAGTGCTCCTCTGTTGGCCGCATTTACTCGGGGACCCCCGGCTGCCGAGGCTTTCTCAGAGCTGCACTGTGGGGTCATTCCCCCATGCCCCCTGCCTCTCTCCTTCACATGCTCGGAAGACTCTCCCTGCCCAGCGCTGCTCCCTCCCCTGTAATCATTTAGGGGTGTGTCCCTAAAGCCCCTCGTGGCCCCATTCTGACTTGGCAGGTGCCTCTCCATGGGCTTGAGGTGAGCCCTGGTGCGAGCCCACAGAGGACGACGTGACAGTCCCGACAGCGAAAAGGCCGTGGCAGGCACTCCGGGCAGCGAAGCGGCAGGATGGGGCCCTGCCCTCGGCCCCCACCCCTGTCCCCACCCCAGCTCAGGGCCTGCTCATCAGGGGTGGCGGGGGGTAGCCTGATGCGCCCGCATGGCCCAGCCTCTGCCCAGGAGCCGCTGTGGGGACTCTGTGGTGGTGGCTCATGTCCACCCCAGCCAACCACAAGGAAAGGTGACCTCAGTCCCGGGCCGGGCCTCCTTCAACAGCCGGAGGCCTTGAGAGCAGAACGGAGGCTCCCCGCGGAAGAAACTGCCCTGGAAGGCAGCAGAGTTCCGGCCTGAGTTGACAGGAGCCCCCCTCTGGGACTTTGGACACCCCGGGTCCCACAATCATGTCAGCCACAGGCCCTTCAAATGAATGTCTATGTGTGTGCAGCCACACACACACATGCACTGTTCATGCACACACACATATATCTCACAAGCACGTGCACACTCGCACACACACATGCACGTGCGGATACATATACATATCTCACGTGTGTGTGTGCACACCGGTACACCCATGCCCCCACTTGTATTCATATATACACATGCATGTGTTCTGGTACATACACACACATACATACAGCTACACGCACAAACACCCCTCCATCGGTTCCGATCCTCTGGAGAACCCTGACGACACTCGGGTAGTTGGGCGCTGAACAAGTGCATGGAAGGGAGGGGGCTCGTTGGCACGCTCCTCCAATTCTCCCTCCCCTTCGGAGCCACAGCTGGACGCCCCGGCGACGGGGAGGCTGCCCTGGGACGTACTGAGTGCCCCATCAGCAGGGGCGTGCAAGCAGAGCGGGCATCTGTTCAACGGGGTTGTCATGGGAAGAAGTGTGCCACATGGACCAGCACACACTCTGGCTTCTTCAAACGCCCCTCTTGGCTTACGCCACGACGACAAGCCCGCGCCGCGGCCCCACAGGAGCACTGCTGGTGAAGGCGGGGGCTCCCAGCGCAGCGAACAAGCCGGCGGCCCCGGCGCCTGCACCTTCCCACAGGAGCTGAAATGAAAGCTGTTCATTAGCGGCGACAAGTTTACCGTTTTGCAGTAATAATTGTTGGGGGATTATTTTACCCCGAGAAGGAGAAATCATGAGTTTGAGTAGCGAGCACCCTGGCAGGGGAGGATGTTTTGGTGACTATGGCTGTGGGGAGGGCTTTATTGGGGGAGTTTTTCATCGCTGTGTCAGGGCGCAGGAGAAAACGCTCAGACGGGCATCCTGCCGCGAAGCCTGAGGCCACCACCGGGCCGCCGGGGTCCGAGTCGTGCCCACTGCTCGGAGCCGAGGGCCAGGCCCTGGACGCCAGCTGTTTGTGGCCCCACCGGGATGCGGGTCAGGGCAGGTGGGGCCGGGGGAGGGTCTGGTGGAGGGTCCGCCACCTGCAGCCAGAGCCGCCGGGTCTGAGGAGGAACCTGCTCCAGGCGGAGCTGCGGCCACGACAGAGTGGACGCCTTCACGCAGCCCGAGCAGCCTGTCTGCTCCTTCCCCACGGGAGGGAGAACTCGGTACCCCCGGGCACAGAGCCCAGGTGGGGGGGAAGCAGGAGGGTGTGCTCTGCAGGTGCACTGTCCAGGGTCACCCCCACTGCCCGGGGCCACCCTCGCTGCCCAGGGTCACCCCCACTGCCCAGTGTCACCCTCGCTGCCCAGAAGCAGGGCGCCTTCAGGGAGCAGGTGGGCAAAGCTGGGGTCTCCCCAAGCCCCCACACAGCTGCCCTGCACCTGCTGCCATCCCTCCGTCCTGGCCACAGCAGCTGACTTCTGTGTCCCAGCCTATCCCTGTTCCCACCCCCAGTCCACCTGTCAGGTGGGCTGGTGCCTCCTGGCTTCCGGGCTGTGCGTGGGCGCTGACCTGACCCCTTCTGGGAGCTGCTGAACTGCGAGGACGTCCACAGAAGCTACTGGGAAAGCAGGAAAGCAGAGAGGGGAGCGGAAGACGATGGCGGGCGGCATCTGCGGACGGCCTCGAGGCGTCTGCCCACCCTTCCCTGTCCTGAGCGGGCCCAACTAGACCGTGTCGCGGTGGCCACCAGAGTGCGGCTCCTTCCTGTCTTGTTCGTGACACCCTCCCTCCGTCCTTCCCCTGCTCTATCCCCCCAGCCCCCAGCCTGGGACGCACATCCCAGGCTGCAGCTGATGTGGGGGGAGCTTCGTTTCCCACCCCGACTGGGGACCCCGGGGCTGGCACCTAGCAGACCCCAACACCAGCCTGCTGGGTTGAGCCGCGTGTAGGGACAGGCGCGTGTCCCCTGTCCTATCACTCCCAGGGGTCCAGCACGGGCCTGTGGACACAGAGGCCATGAACCACCAGTATTTAGTCTCCTGAAGCCACCATAACAGTCCCACACACCGGGTGGCCGCAAACAGCCCAGATGTATTGTCTCACAGCCCCAAAGGTCAGACGTCCTAAAGCGGGGCGTCCGCAGGGGGCTCCCCTGGGGGCTCTGAGGAAGATCCTGTTCCCGCCTCTCTCCCAGCTTCCACCTGGAGCCCCTCGGCTTGCAGCTGCGTCACCCCAAACTCTGTCTCCATTGTCACATGGCCTGTGTGTCTGTCTATCTGTACCTCTGAATCTCTCTCTCCTTCCAAGGACACCAGCCACTGGACTAGGCCCCCTCGTCTAGTGTGACCCCATCTTCACCCAATGCCACCTGCAATGACCCTTTTCCAAATAACGCCCCATTCACCAGGGCTGGGGTCAGCTCTTCATGTCTTTCTGGGGGGACATGCCTGAACCCACCACGACAGGCAACTGTGTGTGGACAGAGCCCCCTACCCCAGGGCTGTGGGCAGCACGGGCTCCACAGACACACTTGTCCCTGCAGTGTCCCCGGCCCCGCGTAGGGGCCCAAGGCAGGCGAGAGGAAGCGGCCCCTGAGGCCCGATGGGAGCTGGTTCTTGGCTCGCCCAGTGCCTGGGGTCTTTGGGCCCCTCCACGAGTGAACGTGGGCTCTGGGTTCAAATCCCGGCTCCCACGCCCCAGCCTCCAACGGGGCAGGAGGCTCCCTCAGAGTCTCACTCCCCTTCACAGCACTGAGAGCCTCCACCACGGGGACACACGCGTGTTGTTGCGTGACGCCAGGCCCACGATCGGCACTAAGCAAGCACGGGGCCGGTGCGGTCGGCTCAGAGAGGTCAATCCGCGGACAGGCCGCTCGGTCCCCTCCCCCAGGCTCCGGGGCATCTGCCCATGGCCCCATTGGTTGGGGACCTGGTGGGAGTCCCAAGGCCAGTCCTCACAGCTGGGGTCACGTGTGGCAGTGCCGTCCCCTGGCCCTCCAGGAGTGGAAGAGGCCACACCGTCCGCCGGCCCTAGCTGGGCCTGAACTCCCACGGCCGCGGAGCTACCCTCCGGCCCGTCGATGGGGAGATAACAGCACAGGCTGTCACTGGAGCGGGCAATCAGCTGGTAGGTTTCTATCCTCACAGCCAAGCGATCAGCCTCGTGGGCGGGGGTTGCTGGGAGGCTCCCCCTCCTCGGCTCTGGGCACCCTGGCCAGGCACCTTCCCAGGAACCTCTGGGCTGGAGTGGGGGCAGCCTCTCCCGCCATCTGTGAGCCCTGGGGGCCAGTCACCCCCAGGAAGTGTGCAATGGGCCTCCAAGGATTGCCCCCGTGCTGGGCCCAGCGCTTTACAGTTTACACAGCACTTCCACACCCACCCCCTCACCGGATCCTCCCACTCGCCCTGTTAAGTCAGCATCTGGGTCCCACGTACAGATGGGGAGCCAACGCGTGGTGAAGGGGACTGATGTCCAGGGCCCACGTGGGCAGCAGTCTGCAGAGCCTCACTGAAGAGGGATGTGTGAGGGCCAGAGCCACCACCACCTCCGGGGTCTCTACATGGCCTCTAGGGTGTCTACACACCCTCTGGGGTTGTCCACGTGGCCTCTGAGGACGTGAGCACTGGACGTGTGCGTTGACCGCCCACTGCCCGCCCCCCTGCCATGTGCCAGCTCAGACTTCCTGAGCCCTCACATCACGGCTCCAAGCCCCAAGTTTCCCATCCACAGACGAGGCATCCAGATGTGTGAGGATGAGAGCACAGCCACAAGTTGAAACACACCCCACCCCAGGGCTGACTGTGCACCAGGCCCTCTTCCAGTACTTTCCGTGACCTTCTCAGAACAACCTCATGTGAAGTGGGTGCTATTACAATTCTCAGGCTACAACTGGGGAAACTGAGGCAAGAGAAAGGGGGATGCCATCCATGTCCCTGAGCTGCGCACGTGGGGCTGGGAAATGAACTCGGGGGGGGGGGTCACCCTGGTGCACATGCTCCCAGCCACGGTGTCTCCCAGATGAGGCTGCACGGGGAACCGAGAGGCCAGGAGGAGGCCGTCCCCCCAGCACCCCACCCCAGGCCCGGCCAGGCCCCGTCGTCCGTCAGAGCGCACTGCGGGCTGGGGTCCTAACTGTGCACGCAGTTTTGTGCCAGGGTCTGCCCCCCACAAAACTGATAACCCCAGGGAGGGGGTCTGTGCCTGCTGGTTTCGTAACCCAGTGCCAGGGGTTTTTAGGGAAATGGTGTAAATGTGTTATTTTCCATAACAACAAAAAGTGGGGGCTCGTTGGACATCCACATTTCTGTATTTCAAGTTGGAGTTGAAGAAGTCCTGCTTGAGGGAATGAAGTAGGTGGCTGCATGAAGCAATGAATGAATGATTGAATGAATGGATGATGCCTCTTTTTGGTGAACTAAGGCAAAGGGAGACCGAGAGGGCTGCCAGCGCCTCGTAGCTCTGGACTGTTGGAGCCCAGAGCCTGTCTGAATTAGCGTCAGGTCTGGATTTTCTCCCCGGCTCAGAAAAAAGTCCTGTTAACACAGCTTCAGGGGCCCCGGGCCTGGGGGTGGCTGCCCTGTGGTTGCCGGCCCCAAATTCTGAATTTGGGCTTTACCGGTGAAGGCCGATGGGTGCTGGAGCACGAGCCCTCAGCTCCCGAGGGGCCCCTGCCAACAGCTCCTTCCCGGGAGGGCTTCTCGGCCCCCAGGCTGGTCCCACTGGCCTCTCCCTCTGCACCCCTGCAGGCCATGGCTGACCCCCTCCGACCCCCTCTCCCCCACAGCGACCTGGACGTGGACCCAGGCAGGCAGAGCCGCCCCCACCACGGAGATGTTGCTGCTCAGGGGTCCCCCAGGGCCCAGGCCAGTGGGAAGGGGAGATGCTGGGACCCGCGTCTTCACTTTGCACCGAGCCCCACACCCCTGGCTGTGCGAGCCGGCAGCTTCTGGGCAGCGAGTGTGGCCACACAGCGGGATGGCCTGGGCCACGCTGGCAGGTGGGGTGGGCGACCTCCCCATGCAGGGCGAGGGGCTACCGCATGAGGTCCTTGCAATAAAGCCTCAGCTACCATTGCAGCGGTCCAATGACCCCAGGGTCCCCCGTCTTAATGAATATTTTCATGCACTGTATCAGAAATCCATCGTGGCTCTAGAACCATTAAGCCAGGGCAGGAGCACTCAGTTGCCAAGGAGTTTTTTCTTGATGAGAATCATCTGGAAGCCGGATCAGGCAGTGAATAGCACTGGATGGAGTAAAGGACAACCCAGGTGCCAGCCCTGCAGCTGATGGCATTGGCCAGTGAGCCCCCGACTCGGGATGGACAGCCCCTGCCCGGAGGGGCTAGCTGGGGGCTGGGGGCGGGAGGCTTAGGGCCCTGGCTGAGCTCCGGCTGGTGCGGAAGGCTGGTCGGGCAGAGCAGCAGCGGGGAGGGCATCCAGGCAGGCAGGGCTGAAAGCCGAGAGGTGGGATGGCAGGCCGTGAGGGGCAGGCGCGGAGGGACAGGCCGGGCAGCCCGTTCTTGCCCTCGGGTCACTGCGTGTGTCTGTGGCCCCCGGTGTTGTCATTACCTGCGTGTCAGTGACAATCGGATGGACTCAGATCTCTGTCCCTGGAGTTCTGTCTCACCACAAGTCCCCCAGTGCCAGAGCAGTGCCCACGACTCGCGTCCAGAGCCCACCTGCTCCAGACCAGCTTCCTCCCCCCGCACCAGACCCCCGGTGCTCCATGGGCCGGCCCCACCGTTCCCATTTCACAGAGGAGGAGACTGAGGCTCAGAGACAGCAGGAGAGTGGCCCAGCACTTGGGGAGAAGCCAAGGTGCAGTCTTCACTCCCTCCCCTGCCTCTTCCTCAGCCCCAGGTACAAGGCGCAAAGAATCAGACTGCCCTGT
Source organism: Choloepus didactylus (assembly GCF_015220235.1). NCBI lineage: Eukaryota > Metazoa > Chordata > Mammalia > Pilosa > Megalonychidae > Choloepus > Choloepus didactylus. Next base: position 4,088,838 of record NC_051309.1, on the reverse strand, counting down.
GGCCCCAGGGGTCAGACGAGGAGTGGGTCGCAGGGAACCTCCTCGGAGGCCACGTGATCCCAGCTCTGAAGCCACTGGTGGGCTGCATCCATCTCTGAGTCCCAGGTGACCCCATCCATCTCTGAGCCCCAGGTGACTCCACCTATCTCTGAGCCCCAGGTGACCCCATCCATCTCTGAGCCCCAGGTGACCCCATCCATCTCTGAGCTCCAGGTGACCCCACCCACCTCTGAGGGCTTTCGCAGCCCTCCTGGCCACCCACGCTAGGCAGCTGTCCCGGGTGTGAGCCTCCCCCCACCCCCAACAGCCAGGCGGCCCGTCCCCGGGATCGTGGGCTCTCCCTGGCCCCAGCGGGCTGTGTGCTCTCGGGCGGCTCTGCCGGAGACAGCCCCAGGGACCCCATTCCTCTTCCCAGAGCAGAGCCGGCCGCACACGGAGCCGGCAGGGGACAAACACCTGGAGGGAAAACCAGCAAGAAGGGAGAGCGGCAAAGACCTCAGGCCCATCTGGGCTGGCCTTCCAGCAGCCCTGGAAGCTTCCTTGAAAATTTACCCTAGGACCTGGAGTTGAAAGTTCAGGGAGACAGCTTCCCTCCTAGTAACATGGAAAACTCCCTCCCGCCAGACACTGTTTGCAGGGTCCGGTCTGCCTTGGGCAGGTTTGTCTCCGTTGCTGGAGGGATGTTACCAAAGGATGAGCGGCAGCGGGCTGGGAGGCCGCCCAGGTCCGGGGACAGGGGTCCCTGTGTTTCTCCCGGTCCAGTAACCCGCATTGCTCCATCTGGAACAAGCCTGCCAGGTCCACATCCTCCTAAAAGCCGCGCCCGCCGCCCCCCTGGGGAGGGGGTGGGTGTCGGGAGGAGGACAGCCTTGTGGTCCTAACTTGGCCCCGAGGGTCCTCTCTGAGCCCATTTCCCCTTCAGTAAAATGGGTCCAAGCCGTCTCCAGGTGCTTTGAGCCCCAACCACCATGTCTCCGAGTAGACGGGGGATCCCTGGTGCATGGGGGCCTCCTTGGGCAGAGTGGAAGGCAGGGACGCGGGACCTTTCAGAGGCCCCCCCAGGTGACCCCGAACTGGGTGTTGACATCCTCGGGTCCGCTGCATAGAACCGGAAAGAGAGGGTGGGGTGACGCAGAGCCAGGGCACGGCCAGCCCCTCCCCTCCCTCCAGCCCCGCCCCTGCGCTGTGCCCGCCCACATCACACCCCGCCCCCTCTGCCCCCCACTTGCCCTGCCCACATCACGTCCCGCCCCTCGAGCCCCACCCACATCTCACACCCGCCCCTCAAGCTCCACCCCAACTTGCCCCGCCCACATCATGCAGGCTCCCTCATGCTACCCCCTCCTCCCATCCCACCTGCTCAGTGGACTCCGTGAGAAGTGCTCCTGGATTCCCAATCTGGTAGGAGGCACCGTGAAGGCAGGACTGTGCCTTTGATAGTTTCCAGCCGATTCTTCCCACGTTTATTAAGAACCTACTGCATACTGGCCTCTTGGGGACCAGAGGTAGGACAGAGCCGAATAAGACAGGCTGGCTCGCAGGAGCCTCAGCTGCACCAGGCTCTCCAGGGCCTCCCCGCCCCGGGGCCCCAGGCCTCAGGTGACCGGTGTCCCCAAGGCCCAGAGGCCATCGCCCGACAGAGCTTGGCTTAAAGCCTGGCTGCACCTGGGCCAGGCCTCCCCGTGGACAAGCAAGGACACAAAAAGGCAGGGACCCTCTAGCTCCCACAGAGAGCTCCAGGGCCCACAGCAGCTCTCCACCAAAACCCCGGGAGATAGGAGGGAAGTCACTGCTGGCGTCCGCTGTCCAGAAAGGGAAACTGAGGCTCAGGACTTCCTGACTCAGTTTGGTTTCAAACCCAATTTGGGACTCTGGAGCCTGATGCCACACTGCATGCCCAGTCTCAGCACCCCCGGAAACCTATGCCACTCCCAGGGGGCACCCAGAGCCACCCAGCCCTCCTCCATCACTGTCCAGGGGCCCTGCAGAGGCACCTGTGTAGCCTGACCTGAAGCAGTTGCCCCCAGTCGGGCCCAGGTAACATGAATCAGTTACCACTCTCCTGCCCTCCCCGGGCACACTCCACAAAGCGCATTTATTCCAGAATTTGCAAGTTATCCACCGCGGCCCCCGGCAAAGCCCACGCTTGGTCGGGCGGTGGGTTCTGCTGGCTCCTGTAGATCACTGGGCGACATCGAAAGAGAATCACCCTCTTGTCTGTCTCCTACTTGAATCCTTGCGAAAACAACAACAAACTGATTTTGAATTGCAGCTTCATTTGAACCAATTAAAAGAGGACTGATTTTATTTGCAATTCGATTTGCAGTGGCAGCCCACTCGAGGAAGCGGGTGCCTGAATTATTTTTCACCACCAACATTTTGGCCTGTTTGTATCTTGGGAGGGGTGGTTTTCAGAAGCTGCCTACTGTTCTGAATCGTTTCTAAGACGACAAAATAAAAACAAAGCTGGGCCCTTATTGGCGTTGTGAAAGGGCACGAAGGACATTGTCGTTTTTATGCGGCAGCTGACGTTTTAGAATGCGGAAGACATAGAAAACAATGAAGCAACCCGAAAAACGGGCAGCTCTTGGGTGCTGCCAGATCCTGCCGATTTACCTCCGAGTCTAAGGGTGCTTCCCAAAAGGAGAGGAACAGAGAGGAGCTCGGAGTTAGGTACTCAGATCCTGTGCACAGAAGACACATCCCACGACCTCGGAGAAGCCCCTTCTACTCTCGGAGCGTCTGTCTTTCCATCTGTGATGCTAGGGATGGCCCCCGACGTCAGCAGCTGGGCGAGGGACTCCACATGGCAGGGTAGGGAACGCGTGTCTTCTAGGGTCGCAGGCCTCCACATCGCTCTGTCTCTGGAGCTCAGTTTGCTCGTCTGTAAAATGGGAGCAGTGGTTTCATGAGCGTTATGGGAAGCAAAGGCCCAGAGCGCCCGGCCACTGCCTGGTGTGTGGGGGGCACGGGGCCCCCGGGCACTGCTGGAGCCCAGGTGTCTCTGCTCTGGTATTCTCTCTGGGATCTGGGGAGGGGATCCCTGAATAGACCCCCATCACCCTGGCACTTGTGGAGGGACCTGATGTCACTTCCGAGGGCCACATCAAGATTTTTCTGTTTTTATAGAAGATGCACAGTTGGTTAAGAGCTAATTCAATGGGGAAAAATTCCCGCCCACCAATATCTGAACATACGGCTTCAGCAGCCGGGCCTGCACGTGAAGTGGAAAACCCCCACAGCCTGGAGCCGAGCCCGGGCACCACCACGCCAGCAGCCCCCCGTGGTGCCCGCCCCCACCACGGAAGGCTCACCCACGGCCTGAGGGCCTTGGGGTTCGGCACCCAATTCAGCACCCACCATGTGGTGCTGGGGCACCATGTCCTGCCACGGGGTGCCCTCCTGGGGTTTGGAGACCAAGGGTGATCCTTTCTGGACTTCTCTGTGGGGAAGGATGGCATCCCCTGGGAGTCCTCTGTGTGGTCAGGGGGGACAGATGGGTGGGGAGCTTCCAGTAGAGCCTGAACTGGGATGAGCTGGTGGGCTGGGGAGTGACAGGCCTGCCCCAGGAGCCACGGAGGGGTCTGAGTTTATGCTGGGGTGACGGGAGCCACCGAGGTTCTCAAGACGGCATCAGGACCCCACAGTATGGCACTGGGGCTGGAGGCAGCACGGCCATGTGGCCACAGTCTCAGACACGGGCTTGAACCCTGCTCGCCATGACTGTCATTCTGGCTGCCCAGCTCTGAGCCGGGGCCTGGGGAATCGTTGGTGGAATGAGTAATAAATGGCCCAGTTTGGTGCAGCTGGTGACTGAGGCTGGAATGGAGGGCTAGGGGTTAGGGCTGTGGTGTGAACACCTCTGAGCTGTTCTCCGGGTCCCCAAACACCACCTCCCTCCCCAGGAAGGCAGATTCTCCAGGGTCCTGGAAACCTGTGGGATTGCACCCACGCCCTTGTTCCAGCTGTTTCTGCCAGTCTTGCCTTGGGCTGTGACAGCGGGATGTGCATCCTGTTTCCCTTTTCTCCATTGCTGCCAGGTAGCTCAGGCACATCTCATGCTTAGGCCTGAGTACCTGACACCATCAGGCTGGCCTTTGGGGGCCAGGGCCCTCTGCCCAGCCTGGCTCTCTTCCTTGTTGCGAGCACCGTGATCCTCTTCCTCCAGAGGCTTTTACCTGGGGCAGCCACAAGTCCTTTGGGCAGGAGACAGATCCATCTTTGGTCTTCAGGTCTTTCTGCTGGCAGACCCTAACAGATCCCAGTGGGACTGTGCTCTCCCTGACCCCACCACGGAGCTCAAGCGCCCAGCCAGGAGGGAATGGGCAGTCTCTCTACAGACAGCGGGAGACCGACGGTGGCGGTCACGGAGAGAGTGGACGCAGATCCCTCTCCAGCTGCCTGCCAGGCAAACCCTGCCCTGGCCCCACCCCAAGCCCGTGCCCTCCTCCCCTCCTTGCCCCTGCCACAGGGGTACCCTCAACAGTCTGGCTGGTCCTGGGCAAATGGGGAGACCGGCCCTCAGAGGGAGGGGGCTGAGGTCACCCAGCCCTACCCCTGAACCCCAGGACTGGGCTCCCTCTGCCCCCCATGTGAGCCCCACCCCTATACTACCCCCACTCTTGCCCCTCGGCTGCCCTCTGGCACAGAGCGGGCAGCCCACGGCCGTCCAAGGGGAGCTCGGGGGACGCCCAGGCGGTGGGCATGTGAGCGGGGCCAGGGCAGACCACAGGGCACCCTGGGGACTCGGCCCCACCCCGCCCCGGCACACGGGGGGCCGCTGCAGGCTGGCGGTTCCTAGGTGCCTCCTCCAGCCCCCGGGAAGGAAAAGGTTGCTGCCGGACAGACTCAGGCTCCTCCACAGGCGCCGCGTGTTTTGATCCGATGCGGCATCGGACTGTTTGAGCGCCGCCGGCGGATGATATAAAAATACAGCCGCTGCCAGCCCTGCCCGGGCAGAGCTGTTTCCCTGCTGGCGAATGCGACCCCTTCGCACAGCGCCCACCCCCGGAGCTGGGCAGACGCGAAGACGGGGCGTCTCTGGTACAGTGTTAACCATCCCGGCGGCTCCCAGCAATATTTTCTTTTGAATTCCTTACTGAGCTGTAATGGAATATTTGGATTATATTATTCATTTTTTTTTCCTTCTTCCTTTTCTACAGACTCAGCAATTGAGTTAAAAGACAGGAGTTCATTTGTTAAGACTCTGTGTATCTGTGTATCTTTTAAGAACTGCCTCAGCCCTGGGCTTGAGCCAGGTACATATTAACACAGAGAAGAGAAGGGATCAAGCCAGGATCCCTCACGACGGAACCTTCTGGATCTCACTGTGGTGGCGGTATTTTGTACTTTGCTGTCGGGTAGAAATGCTTCTGCAGTGGCAAGGCCCGGGAAGACCGACCCATTGTCCAGACACACACAGCTTGAGCTCTCGGAGCCGGACGTGCTGGGTTCGAGTTTTCCCTGCCCCCTCACACCTGCAGGTCTTGGCCTGACAGTTACCTCCGGGCCTCAGTTTCCCCAATCACACACCGGGGTTGGCACTGACTTGGTGTGGTGTGGGTGTGACGATCAAAGTGGAGGCAGGTCGCGGCCCCATCCCTAAGGGAGGGGAGCTCCTGCATGAAGAATGGGCTAGCGGATGATCGACAGACAAGGGGACGGAACCCGGCCCCCCCTCTGTCCCACCAGGGGCCACCCTGCAGGATGGCTCGACGCCTGGGGACCAGCAAGCAGGAGCAGGTGGTGGTCCCAGCACCTTCAGCTGGATGTTGGCATCCTTGCTCACTGATGAGGAAACTGAAGCACAGAGGCTCCCCTGCAGTGCGGCGGGGCCAGGAGCCATGTTCCGCCTTTGTTTATCCGGCTGGAACGGAAGTCTGTCCAGGCAGCAGTTAGGAGGAAGTGGGGAGCATCTGTCGGCTGAGTGGGCTGTCGGCGCAGACAGCTGCAGGCCCCCGGTGGCCCCAGAAGGAACGCTTCTTGGGATTAGGGAAGGAAGAGAAGTGGACGTCCTTCCATGGGCCGTGCACCTATCATGGACTAGGGGGTCACCCCCATCGCACCGGGAGGTCCCCGCCGCTCAGAAGTGACACACCTGCGACCACCCAGTTCTAAGTGACAAGCAGGAGCTCGGCGCCGCGGCCTGCAGACCCCCCGCCTCCCAGGGTCGCACCCCACAGCTGGGCGCACAGCCCGTGCTTGCTCTCCTGCCCCCGTCCCCTCCCCTCTCCCCACCCCGCCCTGCAGATTGCCACCCTGTCGCCGGACACACGTGCACCTGCCTCCCTCCTGCCCTTCCCCCAGGCCCTTGCCTCTGCCGGGGGACCTCCCTGTGCTTCTGTGCAAGGCTCTTTCCCCCGATCCCCCACAGGCCTCTGGGCTGGAATAAGGGGTCTGGGGGCTTGCCTTGCCCCCCCAGCTCTGTGCCCTTGGCCGGGTTGTTCCGCCCCCGTCTCAGGCCCACGCTGGTTCCTCTTGAGACAAGGGTGGGCTGCATTGGCGGAGTCCTAAGTGTTGGCAGGGACAGGCCCCTCGATGACCCTCAGAGGGGACCTGGGTCATCCCCTCTTGCAGCAGTTTTGGGCCGACCCTGCAAGCTTGGTGACATGCAGATTCTAGGGCGGAGATTCGGAGGCTGCGGGTCTGGGGTCCTTCTGTCTAAGGGTGTGGGTGGCCCCCTGGAGGCCTGCCCCCAGACCTCCCCTGGCTGCTCGTCTTCCCAGCGCATGGCATCGCCGGTTCACCCCTCTGGGAGCCCCGGTTTGGCCGATGGGTTGACCCACACAGGCAGCCTGGTGAGGCCTGGGAGGGCAGTTCATCCAGGAGAGCTCAGCCACCGGTGACAGGACTTCCACCCCGGCGGGCCAGGCCAGGGCCCTCCTCTGGTTCAGATGTGGGGGGCAGGGGATGGAGGGCCTAGTGAAACACCCCCTCCCCACGTCCACCCCTGGTCAGAGGGCCAGGGTCCAGGGCAGGGCTGTGGGAGGGAGGGCACATAAGGAGAGGCTACGGTGGTGGGGGCTGAAGCCGGCGGACAGGAGTGGACGGTCACAGGCCAGCACGAGGGCCCCCACCAGCCCACCAAGCTCAACCCCCCCACTCGCCCTTCCTAGTTCCAGGTCCTGCTCCCCCCTCCCCACCCCGCTCCCCCAGGGGCTCCTGGCTCTGTGAGGGGAGGGGCCGGGGGAGTTTGTAGGGGCGGAGAAGGGTCCAGCCCCCAGCGGGCCTCGGCGTCCTCTGCTTTCTTCTGGTCACCCCCTCCTCAGGCCTCAGTGTGGGAGACGCACAGACCCCCTGCTGGAGGAAGGGGACTGAGCCACCAGGGGAGTCCAGGCTGGGATGTCCACACACACCCACCCCCACCCCCGCCTTCAGGCCTCAGTGACCCTCGGTTTGGTTTAAAAACAAGAAATCGGTGGTTGTCAAATGAAAGCCCGCTTCTCACCAGGCCCCGCAGGCAAGAGCCTCTGGGCTGGAATAAGGGGTCTGGGGGCTTGCCTTGCCCCCCTGCCCAAGCCATCTGTGGGTGGCGCCTCTTTCTTCTGTGGGGGCCTCACCTCACCCCACCTCCTCCAAAGTGGAGGCTCAGAGCTGCTCAAAGGCAGAACCTGAGTCTGGGGGAGGGGACACTGGATGCCAAAAGGGGGGCAGGGGTACAGGTGGGGGGGCAGGGATGAGAATGCAGGGAGGATCTAAATTTGGAGTCAACTTGGTCTTGGCTACAACAGTCCCTCTTTTTGCCTCTTAACTCAAGAATTTTGAGCATATATTTTGTATGTATATAAGGTTTGCAGCTTTAAAAAAGGACGCCCACCCCCCCCTTCTCATGCAAGACAGGCGGTTGGAACCTAGCGGCCCAGAGCCCTGGGTCCATTCTTGGGTGAGGATGGGGAGGGAGTGGGGGTTCCTGAGGTGGGGGGGGGTCTGGAAGGTGCCCCCACCTGCTGGCTTAAGGATTGACAGCTGCAGCCAAGGCTTAGATTACAAAGGTTTATTTAGAAAATAGTTCGGTTGTTTTGGCTGTCATTGTTTTTGGCAAACATTTAAATACTTTCAGTAACCAGAGATTGTCAGTGCCCTCTTTCTTAGTCACCCCAAGGCCTGGAATGGGTCTTGGAGAAGTCAGCCCTTGCTTAGACATGGATACTGGTGGGGATGGGGGATGCATTGCCTCAGCCATCAAAACCCCAACAAGGCCCCCAAAGCTGGAGCCAGGCCTGTACCCCCAGATGCAGACCCTCGCTGAGGCGGGAAGGCAGAGGGATCCCCCTCTCTCCTCCCCACGCCCCCCAAGGCTCTGCTGCCTCTGGTCCTTTGGAGGCCAATCCATCCTGAGTCTCCGGGGAAGCGGTCCCCCCTGCGAAGGCCAAGGCGCGGCCCCCCGGCTTTCTCCCAGGCCCGGCCATCACCGCGGTCGAGGCCATCCAGGACGAGGAGGCGAGGCGGGGCGCGCGGGTCACTGCCTGAAGCCCCTTCTCCGCCGTCGGAAGAGGATGTGCTTGAAGGAGCGCCGGAAGTCCTGGTTGAACACGGTGTAGATGACCGGGTTGAGCGAGCTGTTGCAGTAGCCGATCCAGAAGAAGAATTTGAAGAGTGGGCCGGGCACCTGGCAGGCCTCGCGGCAGATGCCGTACAGGCTGTAGCTGAAGAAGAAGGGGAACCAGCAGACGACGAAGACGCCCATGACCACGGCCAGCACGAAGGTGAAGCGCTTCTCGCGCGCCTGGGCCACCTTGCGGCGGCACACGCTGCTGCGCGCCCGGCGCCGCCGCGACAGGAAGAACTCGACGGAGCGCGAGCTAGCGCGCGAGAGGCGCCCACCGGGGCCCGGGGAGCGCGCGGCCACCAGCGTGCCGGGGTCAGCCGCCGCCGCCGCCGTCCCGGGCCCCCCGTCCACGCCACCCTCGGCGCCCCGCCGCCGCCCGCCCCGCCTCAGCGCGCACCGTCGCAACCGCCGCTCCGCCGCCACGCTGCTCTCGTCCGGCTCCACATCGGTGTGGTGCGGCGGGGACGCGCAGTGCCCGTTCTCGCCCCCGCCCGCCGCCGCGCCCACCCCGTTCTGCGTGGTCGGGGACGCGCCGTCGGGGCCCGCGGGCGCGCGCTTCTCGCTGAGCGTGCGCGTGCGCATCTTGGCCACCCGGTAGATGCGCGCGTAGACCAGGCCCATGATGAGGCAGGGCGCGAAGAAGGAGCCGATGCAGGAGGAGAGGATGTACCAGGTCTCGTCGTTGAGGCCGCACTGCGGGTAGGCGGCGCCGTCGGGTTGCCGGTAGAGCGACACGAGCGGCGGGAAGGAGATGACGGCCGAGATGAGCCACACGGCCACGATGGTGGCCTTGACGCGGCGCGGCGTGCGCTTCAGGTTGTACTCGACGGCCTGCGTGACGGACCAGTAGCGGTCCAGACTGATGGCGCACAGGTGCACGATGGAGGAGGTGCAGAAGAGCACATCCAGCGCCAGGTAGACGCCGCACCACACCTGCCCGAAGTACCAGTAGGCCATGAGCTCGTTGGCCAGCGAAAAGGGCATGACCAGGGTGGCCACCAGGATGTCGGCCGAGGCCAGCGACACGAGGAAGAGGTTTTGCGGGGCGCGCAGCGCCCGGCTGGTCAGCACTGCGATCACCACTAGCACGTTGCCCACCACAGTGAAGGCGATGAGGAACCCCACCACGGCGGCCAGCCCCGCCACGGCGCCTGCAGAGTATTGGCCGGGGGGCGGCCCCCACGCAGCCCCCGAGGCGTTGGCGCCCCCGCCGCTGGCCCCCTCGCCGGCGCCGCTCGCGTTGGGGCCCGCCGCCGCCGCCGCCGCCGCCAGCGCCGCCGCCAGCGCCGGGACGCCATGGTCCTCCCGCGAGCTACGCGGTCCCGCCCGGAGCCGGAGAGCAGCTGCCCGCAGCTCTCGCGTCCCGCAGCCCGGCTCGGCGCCCGCATCGCCCGCCGGGGACCGCGGCGACCCGCAGCCGGCGCCCGGCCGTGGTGGCGCGGCGGGCGGGCGGCGCGGCGTGGAGCGTGGCTGCCGGGCTCCCGCAGCTGCCGCGGCGCCGAAGTGCCGAACAGGAGGTGCCCGGAGCGAGAGGCGACGCGGCGCGGGGGGGTGGCGGGCGGCTCCCGGGTCCTCGCGGCGCCCCGCCCTCGCAGGCTCACGGGGAGCTCCTGGGCCGTGAGCCCAACGGCGGTGCGGCGCCCGAGCGCCCGAGCGGCCCCGCAAGCCCCGGGGCCCAGCCGGGGCGCCGGCTACAGGCGGCGGCGGCGGCCCGGGCGCTGCGCCTCCCATCCGGCCGGCTAGGGCTCGGCGCGCCGGGGCGCGGGCCGCCGCTCCTCCCGGCCCCTGCGCACAGCCACCGGCTCCAACTTTACTTTCCCGGCCGGGGCCGGCGCCGCCGCGCGGCCTCCGCCTTCGCCGCCTTCTCCCGGGCGCTCCCCGCGGCGCGCGCTCCTCGCTTGCCCGCTCGCCCGCCGGTTCTGCGCGCCTTCGCCTCCTGCCCGCCGCAGCCGCCACTGCCGCCGCCGCGCGCTCGGCCGAGTGCCGCCTCCCGGGCTCGCCTTGCAACTTGGGCGAGTTGCGCAGCGGGAAGGGCGCGGGGCGGGGCGCGCGGGCGGGAGGGGGCGGCCAGGAGGGAGGGTCGCGAGAGCCGGCCCGGGGTGCCCGCGGCCGTCTCGGCCTCCCTGCCCGCGCGGCGTGGGGGAGGAGTACGGGGCGGCGGCGCGGGGCGCGCGCTCGGCGAGGGCGCCCCCTCCAGGGCCGGCTGCAGCCTCCGGGATGGGGCCGCGGCGCCGCGGGCTTGGGCGGTGAGTTCCCTGCTCTTTCGAAGGCTCCCTCCTCTTCCCCGGCCCCACGCATCGGCGCGCGGGCGCGCACAGCTTCGCACGCGCGGCCCGGTTCGGCCCGGGTCGGCGGCCTGATTGGCGAGCGAGCTTCTGGCGGTCGGGGGAGGACGCGGTGCGCGCGGGGCCCCGGCTCGGCTCCCGGCTCGGTGCTACGGCTGCGCCGCCTCCCCACGCGCGGCCTCAGCGTCCCCGCGCTGCTGGAGCCTGAATCAGAAGGAGAGCGCCCGCGGAAGCCCTGGGCAGGCGACCGGGCTCTGCACCCGCCTTGGCAGTGATCGGGGTTTATTTCTTAGGCTCCGTGGGCTTCCTTTTGAAGGGTGGGGGAAGTATTCATGATCTCCGCCTCCGGCAGTTACCCGCACCCAACTGCCCGGGTGGCGGGAGGCCTTGCGTGGACGCCTCGCCCTTGCCGGCTCAGAGAAGAGCTACTTGGGTAGCCCCTGTCCCACCACCCTGCACATTCATCCCACAGACGTGCCCTGTCCCTCCGCAACCCCTCTTGGGTGGTGGCGGTGGTCCCTGCCTCCAAACCCTGAGGCCTGGGGGAAACGGACCTCAGGGGAGGTGGTGGGCCACCCAAGGGGACAAGTTGGAGCCCCAGGCTAGGGTTGGGGGAGGACCCGCCTCCCAGCAGTCCATGCCGCGGGCAGCTGCCCTTCCCCCCCTCAGATGGCTCGGTGGCGGCGGGAGGGGCTGTCTTTCCCGTGGCTGCCACCGAAAGGCCTCTGGGTGCGCCGGAGGGCCTTGTGGGGAGGGCGGGGGCTGCCGGCCTCCTCCAGTGACTTCGGTTTGGGGGCTGCTCTTCCTTTCCCTGAACCCCTGGAGCCTGGAATTCTCTTCTGGGGTCACGTGGGAGCCCACTGCCGTCTTAGCAGACGCTGGCACCTAGCTCTGGTGTCCTCTTAACTATGTTGTCCCAGCAGAGCCCACAAGGAGGGAGTGGGGCTCGGGCATTTCAGATGTCGGCCCTGCTCCAGGCTGAATGCACTTTGGGAACAGAGGGTCACGGCTGTCACCTGAGAGGTCCGTGACCCAGGACAATGGAGACAGCCAGCCTCCTAACGAAAGTACCTCCAGGTCATGGCGGCCTCTGGGTGCCACAGAACCAGGCGCCTGGGTGTGCTTTGCAGGGAAGATCCCTCCGCACCTCCGTTTTCCATCCTCAGCACCCGCCGGCCCTTGTCTGGGTTGGGGCTCCCTCTGTGTGCAGATCGGGGGCTGGGGCAGTCGCGGTGAGTGGGTGCAGTGACTCCTTCTGTGCCCTGGGCAGAGCATGTCGATAGCGGCCCCTCCCCCGGCCGGGGAGTCCAGTTGTCAGGGAGCCCTTTCCAGAGGAGGTGACCCAGAGCAGTGTTTTGGAGCAGGAGCAGGAGTCAGCCGGTAAGGAAGGGGGAAGCGCTGTGAGCCGTGCTCCTGTGGGTGGGGGTGGGCTTTGTCCTGGAGATGTGTGTGTCGGGGGGAGGCAGGGAATGCCCCGAGAGGACCCAGATGCAGGTTTTGGAGAGAGCCTTCCCTCTTCTAGCCAGCCCCAGGGGCCTCCCCCTTCCCAGATTTTCATCTGGCAAGGGGCCCTTTGGGGGGTGCATGGGGGGTGATGTGGAGACGTCCTTCCTGGTTCCACTCAAGAGCCCCATGCCTTTCATGCGCTACAGCAGCTCCCGCACGAGGAAATTCAGAGTGCCTGGGGCCCAAAGCCAGACAGGACCTCCCAGGGCCCAGGTAGCCACGCTCCGGCCGGGCCAGGTCAGGCAGGGCGTCTGGAGTCCCGGCTGGCCAAGTGACCCAGGCCTCTGGGGATGGCTGGTGGCATACAGGCTGCAGATGTGGTGTCTAATCAGGGAGGGGGAAGCAACTCTCTCCAGGTCTCCCCAAGGCCTGGGACCGTGGGGTGGGGAGAGCTGGAGCCCCTGAGTTCCCAGGGGTCTGAGTCCTCGGCTGTGCCCGAGGCCTGTGCTGGGTGCCAGCGGCCTGCGCGTCGGGGAGGCCCCGGGGATTGCAGCTGTTTGCAGAGTTGCTGCAAGGCCTCTTTCCCCAGACTTGGGGAGGCAGGCTTGACAAACTGCTCCCCGTTATTCTGTCACAGGCAGAGCCCTCCCTGTCCGCGTGTGCCTGGGAAGACTGCCTGTCCTGGGGTGTGGCTGGTGGCCAGGCCGAGCTTGGCACGACCCGCAGGGATGACTAGAGGGGGGTGCTGTGGGGAGTCAGGATGCATTGGGAGGGGGTGCTGCTTGTTCTGTGTGCACGTGGTGGGGGGTGATGGAGCAGGGGTGTGGGCACACCTCAGAAGAAAAACCACAGAGAAGTGGAGCACCTGCCATGGCGTCCTCAGTCCAGCCAGGCCACTCAGTGGGGGGACGTGGGACCCCAGGCCCTAGCTGCTTGCTGAGGGAGCTCTGGGTGGGGCGGCACGTGGGCCGCCCCTGAGAGGGAATTTGCCTGCCCCCCTCCTAGGTTCCTCTCTCTGCACTTCACCAGCAGCCTCAGCGCAGGCTGATGGGAGCTCGTCTCCTTGAACTACCTCTTCCCCTGGCAGGAATGCACGCCCACACCCACACATGTGTGCACATCCATGTAGGGAATGGATATGCGTGTATCCTTGTATACACATTTGGTCACACATCTACACGTGCACACGCTGTGTATGCATCCATGTAAGCACATACCAATCCATGCACATGCATATGTGCATTCACACACCCAGGCACATAGATGCATGCACACACATATAAATACACACCAATCCATGCACACACTACTGCACATGCATATGTGCATGCATGCATGTGCATATGCATGCACACGTAAACACACACCAATCCGTGGACACAATGCACCTGTATATGTGCATACACACACCATGCACACACATGTAAATACACACCAGTCCATACACACACCAATGTACACGCATATGTGCACACACACCCATGCACATACATGCCTGCACACACATGTAAATGCACACCAATCCATACATACACACCAATGCATATGCATATGTGCATTCACAAACCCATGCACATACATGCATGCACACACCAATCCATACATACCCATGCACATGTGTGCTCATGTACACATGCAGGCACACATACTATGAACACATACACACATGCAGGGATACACATGTACACACAATGTGTACATGTACATGCATATGTGCCCGTATACCGTGTACACACATCTGTGCACATGCATGAAGGAAACCTGTACATGTGCATGCACAGTCTTCACATGTATTATGCACCTGTGTCTGTGCATGTTTCCACACCTATACTACACACATATGTGCACATGTATCCACATACGCCTGCCCTTGGGCATACCCTTGCACCCTTGCACACATGCTATGTACAAAGACCACATATACGGCTGCATGTACACACAAGTGAGCACACACACCTCTGGCATCCTCACACCCACTATTGCACACTTAGTCTGCCCACTACCACCCCAGCTCTCCCAGGTTGCTCTTCAGCCCCTCCTTCCAGGCTCTCCTGGCCTCAGCTGGGGACCAGTGTTGCCAGCACAGGACCCCCACCTCCCTCCCCCGACCCTCCCTGCCTGTGCTGGCCCAGCCCGAGGTGCCACTGCTGCCCGCAGCCCAGGGTCTGCTGCACCTGGGCTCCAAGAGGCTTCTAGCACGCCCGCAGCAGGCCTGGCATGGGCCAGCCACTGCCTGGGTCCTGGATGTCCGTGTCCTCCTGACCGCCTGGCTGGACAGTGTTCCTCTCCCACTCCAGAGGCAGCGGCAGCTTTGGGGTGTGAGTGTGCTTTTGGGGGTGCCCGCCATAGACACTGGACAGCGGGGCTGCTTCTCAGGCGGCCTGTGTCTGGGTGCTTGTGCTGACCCGCCACCTCTGGCACCCTCCCCGGCCACACTGGCCCCACCAGGCTAGGCCCGCTTACACCCTGGCACGCGCCACCCTCGTGGCCTGGAAGCCCCGTGCCCCTCCCTCCTCTTCCTCCACATATGTCACAGACGATCCCTCCTCTGGAAGCCCCACACCCCCCAACCTCCCAGGCTGGCCCCCTGGGTGCCCCTTGGGGCCCTGGGCCTCCTAGTGTCCCCCTTTCTCTCCTGGCAGGAGCTCCTGAGGATGGGGCCGCATCTCTGTGTCCCCAGGGCCCCAACCAGGGCCCGGCTGCCAGCTCCCAGTCGGTGCAGTTAAAATAGGGTGGAGGGAGGGTCTGTGTGAGGGGCGTGCTCAGCAGCTTCGGGCCTGTGGGGGGCTTCCGGGGAGCCCCTGGTCTCCTCCAGCCCCCATGGTGTCTCTCGTGTCTGCCCCAGGAGCTCCCGCCCAGCAGGCCCTTCTGCCTTGGTTTTGTGGAGGTTGGAGTCATTGCTGTGGATTTAAGCTTACACTTGTTCCCTAATTTGCTGTGTGCAATAGGCAAGCCAGCAGCTCCTCTGGGCCTCAGTTTCCCCATCTGTACAATGGGAGTATTGAACCAGGTAATGCCGAGGTCCCCGCCAGCTCTGAGTTCCCTCCTCTCCCCATCTTGGCTGTGTGTCTGGTCCCCGTCTTTGTCCTGGGTCAGTATCTGTTGGGGGGAAGACCCCTTACCCTTAGGCCCTCGGTGGGGGCAGCCTAGGGGGCCCGCCTTGTCTTCTTGTGTCAAAACCAAGCGGCCTCTGGAACAGGATCTGTTTTCTCCTTTGAGCCGAGGATTTTTCCCCCCATGTTTATGTGAATTTTTACTTTTAAAGATGAAGCAGGGAAAAATGAGGCTTGCCTCCCTCCCTGCCCCTCCCCAGAGAAGTCCAGAAGCCAATTTGTCTTGTCAGGATGTGGCAGGGACCTGCTGGTGCAGAGCCTGGCGCTGGGGCACTAGCCTGCGGGCCGGATCCATTGCAGTATTGACTGGCATCGGTGGACCTGGCACAGTCGGCTTTTCTGGTGACAGCACAGCTTCCAGACCACCTTGGACTTGAAATGACTGTACTAGATTAAAGCCGTGGGGCGGCCTGTTTCATGGGGCCCTGGCGGTGTCCCTCAGCTTCTGCTTGGCCAGGCCCAAGCTCGGGTTCACCTCCCATCGTGTCCCAGTGACCCCACGGCCTTCCAAGCGGCCCCCTCCCTCTAGCCCCCAGCAGCCTGCACCAGGCACCGCGCTCGGGGCTTTCTGCTGTGCCCGGCTGTCCACACGCTGAGCCTGGCCTCTGAGCACTCCAAGGCCTCTGCCCATAGTCTTTCATCCGTTCCGTCCTTCCTTCAACCCACAGACATTCACTGAGCATCGCCTCTGTGCCCGTCTTGGGGGTGCAGAGGCAGCTACGGCAGGGGGCTGCCCTGAAAGACCCAACCTCTGCCACCCTCCTGGCCTTGGCTAAAGGAGGCCGCCGGTGCCAGGCGCAGAGGCTAGAGCAGCCGGCTTTCCCCGTGGCCCTCGGGCAGCCTTGCCTTTCCCAGCCTCCCTGGGCCGTCATGGGGGATGGCTGTAGGCCCCCCCCGCAGAGGGCTGCTGGCAGGTTCCCGGGCCACATCTGTGAAACACATAGCCTGGGGCTGCTCATCGCAGGGTGTCTGGGACGTGCCCCCACTCTCCCGTGGCCCCTGTTCCTCCCTGGGCCTCAAGTGCCTGCCCCCCTGTCTGCCCATCAGGGACCTGAGCAGATTGAAAGGCCCAGCTCAGATGTCAGCTCTGGGTCCTCCCTCTGAATCCCACCTCACGGTCCGTGACCCCTTGATAATTTGTTATGCAACCTGGATAACTCAGACACTCACAGACCTGGTTTGTTCAGGTAGAGGAGCAGCCATGTGCCCAGCTAAGGGGGACACCTCCCAGCCCCAGAGGAAAGCTCATGGCCCCTCCAAGCCTGGGCATGAGGCTGTTCCCCTTTCCTCACGCGCAAGTCCGACCAGTGAGACAAGACTCCTCCCTGATGACAAATGAAAGATGTGCAGGGAGGCCCACTGCCTGCCTTCCTGTCCTGTTGTGTGCACACAAAGTCATGATGGCAGGTGCTGCAGCAGCTGTCTTGTAACCAGGAGGAGCCAAGGATGAGGATGAAAACCATAGATAAGAGGAAAGATCCTGAGTCCTTAATGTTGTTATTCTTCCACCTCCAAATGACACCCCTGTTCTTTCCCCCCAGAGCCACCCTTTGGCTGGGCTTCCTGCCGAGGGTGAGCCTGCGCAGCCTTACTGTTGAAGGCCTTGTGCAGGGAAGGTTCTGTGACAGCAGGTGACTGCATCCCGACCACTTGTGCTGCCCACATGCTATTTAACTCCTTTGAGGAATCCCCTTGGGGATCCCTGGAGGCAAAATAATGCCCCCTCCCCAAAGATGTCCCATCCTACTCCCTAGAACCACACATAGGTCACTTACCTGGCAAAAGGGACTTTGCAGGTGGGGTTAAGGGAGGTTATCAGGGTTTTCCAGGTGGGCCCGATGTTTTCCCAGGGGTCCTTACCAGAAGGAGGCAAGAGGTCCCGAGTTAGGGAAGGAGAGGGGACGAGGGAAGCGGAAGGATGCCAGGAAGGGGCCACCAGCTGAGGGATGCAGGCGGCTTCCAGAATGGATTCTCCTCTGGAGCCTCCGGAAGGAACCAGCTCTGCCGACCCATTTTAAACTTCCCAGAACTGTAAGATAATAAATGTATGTTGTTTTAAGCCATGAAGCTTGTGATAACTGATTACAGCAATAATAAGAAACTAATACAGACGAGTGTTAGGGGATGAATGGATTAATTATTTAATGCAATGGATGCGACGAGCCTCATAAACGCAAACTCTGGACACAAGGGCTTGTCATTTCTGCAGTCCCGGCTCAGCTGTTGAGTCATTGTGCGCCATTGGACAAGTCACCTGCCTGCTCTGAGCCTCAGTTTCCCCCCTTGTGACTTGGGCCAGGACTCAGTGGTCTCTCCAGGCCATTCAGCCCACCCCCACCCCCAGTCCAGGAGGGCATTGCAGGAGCATGAGGCGGAGTTTTAGGACCCTGAAGATGGAAATCAAAGTGTCAGCTTCGTCCCCGCTAAAGCCCCGTTGACCCGCGAGGCTCTGGCCCTGGGCGTGCGTTCATCCCTCACCCTCACCCTGACTTGCCCGGGAGCCTGGGGTCGTTTCAGGAGGAGGAGATGGGCCTCCCGCGGCCGGCAGGTGCCGTCAGGAGAGGAGAGGGGAGGAGAGCCAGGCTGAGCTGGGCGTCTCAGGCTCCGAGGAGAGCTTGGAGCCACAGCTGAATCCTGGGTCCATCTCCACGCCAGCTGGGGGTCTCGGGCAAACTGCTTAACCTCTCTGCGCCTCCTAACCTGCAGGTGAGGGGTTAACTGGGATGATGTCTGTTAAGTTCCCAGAAGGGTGCACCTTCAGCTCTCAGTCCTGGGTTCCTGGCTCGTGGGAGGGTTTGGGTTGGAAGGGGCTGATGTCCAGTTTTTCTCTGTGCATCTCTGTATCGTTTAACCTGATCCAAGAACTTGAGTTACTTTGGCAAATAAAAAACCAAATGGAAGAGAACTGAGGTCTTGTAGTTCCTGGCCCTTGGCAAGATCCCTCTGTAAGTCATGGTCAATCTTCTTGCAACTAGAATCATTTCTCTTGTGTAGTCTGACCCCCAACTGATGTCAGAGACCCCCTTGGCGACCCCCCTGCAGCTGATCCCACTCCTGCTGGCGCTCCACAGACGACAGGGTGGGGCTACTCTTTCTGACCACGGTGGGCCCTGGCTCAGTGCTGGGGGCTTCTCTCCACAAACTGCCCCGCCGGTGGGGTTGCTCTTCCCATGTGTTCCCCCATTCCCCTCTAGAACAGGCCCCCCTGTGCTAACCAACCCTTAGTCCCAGCACCCAGCACAGTGAATGAATGAATGAGCAAGTGAATGAACAAATGCAGGGAGGACCTCCTCCACAAGGCAGGCATCTTTGTTCAGTTTTGCATCAGGCGACGAGGCCCGGGGGTGGCCGAGTTCAGCTTCTTGCCTAAGCCGCGTCCTTTCCACTCTGTTTTGCTGCCTCTCTTTCGCTGACCATCGAGGACATGCGGGGCTCCCAAGGGGTCCCGGGGTGACACAGGTCCTGTCCCCAACTGTGGTCAGAGTCCATGGAAGCCAAGGACCCCCTAGCCCCCATTGGGAAGCGCAGCTGGGCGGGTGTAACGTGGACACGGCGTGTGCAGGACGCGGGCCCCTCACCACCGTGAGGCCACTTGGGCATCCTGTTTGCTCTTAGCACCGTGGCCCCGGGTACAATCTGGGGGAATGCGCCTGGCAGGGACGGTTAATTAAATAAAGGCAATTTCATGCCCACGATTTTCGCATCTGACCGTAGCCGACACATGCTCCAGAGCTGGAGGAAACGCAGAGATTTTTCCGTTCTGTTAAGCTTTTTATTTTAAATAGGCAAATGCGGATGCGTCCTTAGCACGCTTGAGAAAATAAACGAGGAGGGCTTGCCTCGGCCCTGACCCCTCGGCTCCCTCTGTTGATCCTGGTTCTGAAGAATTTCAGGAAGGTGGGGGGCGGCGGGCCGATCGCCGTCACTGCCCCGGGCCCTGGAATGTTTGGGTTGGAACCTGGACATGTTGGGTCCAAAGTCAGCGAGATCTGCTGTTTTCCTCTTGGTTCTTCCCTTCCCAGAAAGGGCCCTGACTGAAATCAGAAATTCGTCTTGATGGAGGAGGGGTGGACTGAGTAGTTTAGAAACGTGCATAAGTCAGGCGATGCTGTAACAGGAAGATCCCCAAATACAGCGGCTTCGCACAGACAGAAGTTGATTTCCCTCCACACAAATCCGGGCAGGGCTAGTTCAGTCCCCTCGCCCCTTTTCCGTTGGCCACCCTAGACCTGCGCTCCCACCCCGAGGTCTAGTCACGGTCCCCGTCCACGTCCCACGGGGTGGGGCCAGGGATGCTGCAATCCTCCAAGCAGACCCCATCTTCCCTGGAAGTGGCCCGAGGCCTGAACACTCACACACCATTGGCCAGAACTGGGTCATGTGGCCATGCCCACTGCAAGGGAAGCTGGGAAATGTAGTCTTTAGTGGGACGGCTGTATGGCCAGAGCAACGCTTGAAGGTCCCTGGTGCTAGGGGTCCTTGCAGACCTTGAAAGGCTGGAACCAGACAGGTCTTTGTCGGGGGGCTGTCCCGTGCATTGTGGGATGTTTAGCAGCGTCCCTGGTCTCTTCCCTCTAGATGCTGACAGCAGCCCCCACCTTCAACCGTGAAGACAAAAAATGCCTGGGCGTTGCACACGTGCCCCGGGGGCAGCAGTTGCCCACTGAGAACCCCCGGGCCCCAGACGCCAGGCCCGCAGCGTCACGGCGGAGGAAGGCTGGGCTGTGGGGCCCATGGAGCCCATCGGAGACCACGCTCTCCACCCTGCCCCTCGCCCCTGCCAGAAGGACGCAGAGACCTAGGTGTCGTGTGCAGTAGCCTGAGTGTCTACTGATGGCGGCTGGTGCAGAGGATGTGATCACACGACTGCGCACGCCCGGCCGGGGCCGCCCGAGGTCCCGCGTCTCCAGCATGGAGTTGGAGCCCATCGGCCCCCAGAATGCACGGCAGTGGGCTCGTCCTCCTGCAGGTCAGCGGGACAGCGAGGCAGGCCAGGTGGACACGGTGAGTCGAAAAGCACCAGGAAATCAGTCAGGACCAAGACAGGTCCATGGGGGGGACCTGGTCTCACAGGTGCTAGACAGGGCCACACGCAGTGCGGGCCCAAACCACCGGCCTGGTGCCGGCAGGGCTGGGCCTTCCACTGCAGTGTCCTGCAGCCTCTGACTGCAGCCACCAGGCAGCTGCCCAGTCACATGGCCGTCCTCTCTCCTGGGTCTGCTCCCCTGATTTCCACTCACTCTGGCTTCGGCCCCTGCCTGGGGGGCTTTCTCTAACTCTGCTTCCAGTTTTTTCCCTTTCTAAGGTGGATTGAGACCCACTTGGCTCAATTTGGCCACATTGTAACTAAACACAACATCTCCAAAAGGTCCTGTTTTCCCTGGGTCCACCTGCAGGATGCAGACTTAGTTGAGGAGCATGTCTGCGTTGGGGCCCCCAGCTCAGTCACCCGAAGGCGGCGTGAGGTAGGACAGGGCCCTCCTGTCCTGCTCCCCCACACCCGCGCCGTGCTCCCGCGGTCGTCATCCTGTTCAGACCTCAGTCCTCACCCACTGACCGGGGGGAGCCGAGCGTGCCCGGGGCAGGCAGGGGCTCTGGAAAGGATGGCCACCGAGCCAGCGCCCGCGGTAAACAGGCATCGACGGATGTAGGCTTCCTCTCGATTCTTCTGACAGGTAGTCACTAGGTGTCTGCTATGTGTCTGCCGCTCTTCTGGAAGCTGGAGGTGCCTCCTCGAGCCTAAAAAGATGGGGGGCCGAGGGCATTCTGGAAAGTACGAAGTTCCTTGCTCACGTGGTTGACTCTCCCCTGGCTGGAAAGTGGCTAGTGTTGGGCTTGGGGTCAAGACTGGGGTTGGGGATGGAGTTAGGATTGGGTTTAGGACTGGGGTTTGGGGGTGTAGTGATAGTATGGAGCCAGCATTTGGGGTTGGAGTTACTGCTGGGGTTTCAGTTGGATTTAGAGTTAGGTGTAAATTAGGGTCCAGTTGCAGTAGAGTTAGGGTTATGAGGTCAGTATTTGGGTGCTGGGATCAAGGTTAGGGTTGGGTTTATGGTTGGGTCAGCATTGGGGTCGGCGTTTGGGATCTGTATGGGGTTGGAGTTGAGGTTTAGGGCTACAGGCAGGTTTAGGGTTGTGTTTAAGGTTTAGGGTCAATAGTGGGTTAGGGTTTGAGTGCCGGTTAGGATTAGGGTCAGTGTTGGGTTAGGGTTTGGGTGCAGATTAGGGTAAGGGTTAGGATTCGGGTGGTGTATTAGGGTTTGGGGTGCAGGTTGGGGTTAGGGTGAGGGTTGTGGTAGGGACGGGATAAGTCATGCTGGGATTTGAACCCAGGCCCTCTGGCTGTCCTCTTGACCCTCTGAGCTCCTGCCTGCCCTTGCTGTCTTTCCACGACTCTCCTTGCCTGGCCCTGAACGCTCCATCAGAACTTAAGGAGAGGCGCTGTGGCCTCCGGCGCTGGCTAAGACCTGACCCTGGGTTTCTACCTGTGAAAAGTGAGTGGGCTGGCTCTGATTTTCTCTAAAGGCCCTCCCAGCTTGGCAAATTCTAATGAGGTAGGATCTTCTTCAGGTGAGCCTGAATTAGGAGCTATTGTTATGCAGGAGCATGTGAGTACAAAGATGCTTTGGAAAAATGGAGCCGGAACAAAAGCTTAAGTAGAGAGCATCTGGCTCGGGTATTATACTTACAGAAACTATTTTAAAACCAAAGTACTTTTTACCACAGTGTTAATCGGAATTGCCCTGGGAAACCATGTTTGACTTTAACAAAAGGCTTGTATCGACAGGACATGTTATCGTTCAGTTTCTAGGAAAGAGCAGTAATTAGATGCCTCACTCCAGATATTGTTTCAGTTACAGTGGGGGAAAAAATATGACTCCTGCGAGGAAGCCACTACCTCTCTTCCATTCCCGAGAAGGCGGACTTCCCATTTCGGAGCAGCCCCACAGTGCAGGAAGCCCCTGGGAGGCGACTGATTTGGGGGGACTGGACGGTTAGGAGTGACATCTGGTTGCGTTTTGGAAATTTCGAGCTCGGCCCTGGCTGTGGCTGCAAGGCCGGCAGGCGTCCAGGAGGGGGCGACATGCCGAGACCCCACCCCCAGTCCCCGGCCCCCAAGGGAAGCTCGGGTGGGACAGAGGAGAATTAGGGTCCCAAGCCGGGGACGGGGGCGTCTTCCTTACCTGCCCTCTCCCCCGCTCCGCCAGCTGGGCCTGGCCGTTGATCGAGCTCTGAAGCGCCTCTTGCCCCCACCCTCCCTCTGCGACCCCCAGGAGCTGCCCCCCACCCAGACCCGGGCGGCCACCTGCCCTGGGGCCTCGCCTCCAGGGTGAGCCTCTGCCCCTGCCCCACACTGCCCTGGAACTTTCCAGAAGGACTCTGACCCCGTCCGCAGGAGGAATCCACCCAGGGCATGGGGGTCACCTGCCTGGGGGGTTAGGGTCTTCCCCCGCCTCCTCTCCCACCCCTCCGGCTGGGCGTCCTCTTTTTGGCAACACCACCCTCTCTGTTCTTCCCTAACACCTGCGCCTTCTGCCAAGACCTTGTCTGGCTCCCTCTTCTGCCTCCCTCGAGGTCGGCTCGGCCACCTCCTCCAGGAAGCCCTCCAGGGCCTGACGGCTGCCGAGCTTGCACTGCGGGGGCACCCACATCCTGGGTGCTTGTCTGGGTGCCCGGGCTCTGTGGGGGTCCCGGCGCTTCACTTGCTGCCTCCTGGGCCCAGCCCCCATGGGATCCTCAGCCAGACTGTGGGTGAAGACATGAGTGAGTGGGTGAGTGAACAAGAGAAGGGGAGGGGGGCGAAGCTGAAGGCCTGCTGCCTGCCCTTGGGTGGTGAGGCTGGGAGGGTGGGCGTCCGGGGTCCCTGATGGCCCCCGCATCCCTCCTGACTCAGGTGCCCCCCACCCCACCCTCGGCCTGAAGGTGCTGTGGATCCCCCACATCAGGCGATTCGGCCTCAGGGCCCTGGGGTGGGCAAGGTTCTGGGTGCCAGCCCTGGGCTGGGGCACAGGGAGATGGGGTATGGGGGTTGGGGAAGGGGGCCTCCGCCGGGGGCACTGCGGCCGGCCGGGAAGGGACAGGGACACAGTTGTTGGCATTGGCTTCGCTCACCACCCCCTCAGGTTCCTCCTCTCTGGGACCCCTCCCCGGTGTCAGGGGGGAGGCTGGGGGGAGCAGGGAGCAGCTCCAGGGCGCCCCCCACTCACAGGGGCAGACCTTCTCATCCCCAGCTCTTCCGCCAGTCTTGGGGGGCAGTGGCGGGGTCTCGGGACCCAGCCATGCACAGGGCTGGGCTGACCCCTCTGTCTCACTCGCTGGGTGACCCCAGGGATGCTCCCCACCCCCACCCTGCTGGGGCCATCACCCTTTCAGGAAAACCGCCAGCCCCCCCTGCACCCCAGTTTCTCTTGCCCCCCAGGCCCTCTGTCCCTGCTCTGCCTGGGGGGGCTCCACGGACTGGGGGCCCCGGCCTCTGGCTCTGGCAGAGATTGGAGGTGCCGGGCTCTGGGTACTGATCAGCCCGGGTCCCCCTCCCTGCCAGACCGTGGCCCTCGGAGAGGCACACCCCCCTCCGAAGACCCCCGGGCAGCTCCCTGCTCCAGCTCTGGTTCTCTCCTGCCCCCCAGCTCCCCTCCCGCGAGGACCCCTCTCCCTCCCCACCCTCCTTGCAGCTGCACCTGCCTCCTGCTTCCTGGGCCCTGCCCTGACCGTCTCTGGCCCGGGGGTGACGGCAGCTCCCCAAGGCCTGAGAGCCGGCCGCCGGGGCCCTTCCAGGGTTAAGGGAGACACGGGTGCCTGCTCTGACCCCACCCGGCGGGGGCCTGATGCCGGCACTTTGCTTGGCAGGGTTCGCGTGAGGAGGGGTGAGGGCGAGGAGGTAAGGCCCCTGCCCAGGTGCAGGACGCCACCAGTGGCCCTTAGCTGTCGCTTCCATTTGGTCATCAGTCGGGCGGCGCAGCAGGCTCCGGTGGGGACAGCTTCCGAGTGACGGGTGTGCTCGGCCGGGGGCACGGGCCGGAGCCTCGTGCAGCTGACGGTGGACGAGGGTGGCCGGGACGCTGGGGAGGGTCTCTGCTGGACGAAGCCCCCTGCCCTGCTCTGGAGGGTCCCGAGAAAAGGCAAGGCGACCGGCACCGGCCCAGGGACTGCCCATGGCGGTGGACCCCGTGCCCCCAGCTCTCCTCTCCAGGTGAGGAAACCGAGGTCCCTGTGCCTCCAGGTCCACCCAGCACAACGTCCCTCCTTTCTTCCCTCCCTCCGGCCCCCCGGACCTCCCCGGGCCCGACATCGCCAGCCCCTGGCGCACAGCTGGAAGGTGGAAGGGCCCTGGGGGTTGTCACGCCCTTCCCTGGGGGCCCACAGCTCCTGACCTCTGACAGCCTTTGGACGGGGCAGCTTTCCCCAAGCCCCAAATCCACAGGGCAAGTTCTGGGTGTTGGCTGGGAGCGGGGGCAGGGGTCAGAGACCAGACAGGACGGGCTGCGAGGGCAGCTCAGGAGAAAGGCCTAGAACAAGACTGGAGGGCCTGAGGCAGTGGCCCCTGTGAGCAGCCCGGCGGGCAGGGGTGGGTGAGCAGGTGGTGTCCACATACACACAGGTGGTGTCCACACTCACACAGGTGTATCCACACACACAGGTGGCGTCCATACACACATACGTGACATGACATTCACACCTGCACAGGTGTCCACACACATACACACGACGTGATATTCACACACACACACAAGTGGCATCCACACACAGAAATATCACGGCTCCAAGGCCAGGGGCAGTGGTCTCTGGCGCCCGGGGTGCTGGCCCCCCACTCCCGCCTGCTCCCAGGGGACAGCGTGCTCAGCGCACGGCGGAAATCACAGAGTGGGGGGCGGGAGGGCCAGCAGGTGGCCCCGGGAAGGACACAGAGCACAGGTCCTGATGACTCAGTGAGCAGCGTGCCTTGGGCTGGAGTTTACTACAAATACCATCAGAGCACGTAAGCAGGGCCTGATTTCCATGAGCTCAGTCTGCACTGCAGGTCTCACGGCCACGCTGATGTTTTCCAAAGACGAGTGGGGAGGGATGGCCCCGTGGGACCAGGATGCTTCACATCAGTGGTGACATTCGTGCTGGCTTTGGAAAACCCGTGCCCTCGTCCAACTGAGCCACTAGGGTTGGGTATCCATGGCGACCACTGTACTTGGGTACTCAAAAACAAATGAATATTTATTCAATTAACAGGGCACATGGCACTTGGGAAACCTTGGCTTCCTGCTGCGAATGTAATCAGGGCTGCAGGGAGGGGGGGTCAGGCTTGGAGGGCCAGCCAAGGCCACGGGCCTTCCACCCACATTATCCAGTTCACTGCACAGCCACCCTCCGAGCTGGGCACGCTGGGCCCCGCCGTAAGGACGAGGTGGACGCTCAGAGGCTTGCAGCTTCTCTGAGGGCTCCCCATGGTGCCTGAGAGCCACAGGGAGGCTACCATCCCGGAGACCTGCCTGACTCGCCATCGCTCCCCACTCCCCAGGCCCCACTGCGGGGCTGGGTGAGCTTGGACGGGCCACTAGGGTCTGCAACCTTGTGCGTCCTCCATGGTGGGGCCTCATCCTAGGATTGCCCCGGTTGCTGGCAAGACCAGAGGGCCAGAGCACACGGCATGCCTGGCACAGGCCAAGTTCAGCTGATGCCCCGGAAACTTCCCTGGTGGCCCCATGTGGCAGCTCACAGTCTGGACTCGTGTGCACGTTCTGGGAGTGTGCACCTGCATTTGCTGCTGCATGCTGATTACTGATGGGTCCGTTCCATGGATTCCCAGCCTTCTGTCTAGGCGGTGATGAGGGGACTGTGAGCAGTTACTGAGATGTCAAAAGTGCTCATGAAAATCTCACTTTTCACCAGTAAAAGGCACGTCCAGCCCAGCGGGAGGTCCGGCCACTGGGTCTGGAGCTGAGATGAAGTGCATTCGGTTCAGAGCCTGCCTCTCTGGCTGCATGTTGATGGCGGTTGCTGACCATAACAGGTTTGGTGGGCAAAATCTTTCGAGGTGGAGGCCCTTGTAGGAAGCACTCTTGGGTGCTGAAAGCCTCAGGGTGACGGCCACGTCCCCTGGTTACTGTGAAGGCAGCTTGGGGGTGCCTGGAGCAGACTGCGATTGGGCGCAAGGCAGGGTGGCCTTGTGTGGGACTGCAGCCCCGGAGCCTCAGTGTCCTCACCTGTAGAATGGGCCTGACATTGCCCACGTCAGAGTTTCTTTCAGGTGCCTACCTGCCTGATTTGCATATGACAGGAACGGAGTGGGCCTGGCACAGTGCCAGCACATCAGGGTCTCCAGTGCTGGAATTTCCCTGTGGCAGGTTCTCTGTCCCTCCATGTGTACACTTGGATCTATATGCGCGGCACTAGAGAACTGGGTGTAGCTCCTTGTGCCAGTTTGTATATGTTATGTCCCCCAGAAAAAAACCATGTTCTTTAATGAAATCTTGTGGGGGCAGACGTATTAGTGTTGATTAGGTTGGAACCTATTGATTGAGTGTTTCCATGGAGATGTGACTCAATCAACTGGGCGAGACCTTTGATTGGAGAATTTCCATGGAGGTGTTACCCACCCATTTAGGGTGGGTCTGAATTAAATCCCTGGAGCCATATAAAGGAGCTGATAAGCAGAAGGAACTCAGAGCTGCAGCTCAGAGACGGCAAAATGCCCCAAGAGCAACACTTTGGAGAAAGCCAGTTTGAAACGCAACCTGGGAGCAAGCAGACGCCAGCCACATGCCTTCCCAGCTAACAGAGGTTTTCTGGATGCCAATGGCCATTGTTGATGCCTTACCTTGGACACTTTATGTGCTTCAGACTGTAACTTTGTAACCAAATAAACTCCCTTTATAAAAGCTAGTCCATTTCTGGTGTTGTATATAAACAGCAGCAATAGCAAACTGGAACACTCCTTATAGATTTTCCAGGTTCTCTTCCAGGTGGCATTCCAAGGCTGCTCGTGGTGGCTCAGGATCCCTCCCTGGAGGGGCATCTTTCCACCTTGGAAATGAACTGAGCTGCAGCTCGTTACTCAGCCACTTCCTGCCCTTCTATCACAAGTGCTGCTGCTCGGGACAGAGAGTAAATCATCCATAGACACGCTTTGTCAGGTTGGTGGGTGTGAGTGTTCCTTTTTAGGCGCAAACACAAGCCAAAAGGAGCAGGACGGCCAGCTCGGGGCCAGCCAGCCTGGTTTGCATCCCGGCTCTTTCTCTTCCCAGCCGGATGACCGGTTCCTCCTCTGGGTCATGGGGGGTGGTTGCAGCCCCTGGTCCCTGGAGCTGTCATGGAGATCGGGGTCACACACAGCAGGGGCCCTGCTCTTGTCGACCGCAGCCAGATCCGCGGCTCCGGGGCTCCATCCCTTCTTTGCCCTCACCACCCCTGAGCTCCCTCACTGCCGAGCTCGAAAACCAGCCGATTCCCGCTGTGCAAGCCAAACCGTTTCTGGTGTGTTGCTTTTGCAGCCTGGCAAACCAGGTAAGTTTGGTGAATAAAAGGTGCTGTGGGGAGAGGAGAGAGGGGCACCGACAGGAAACAGTGCTTGCTTGTTTAATATTCACAGGTGCCTGAGCAGGGCTCTGCCTCAGTTTCCTTGCCTGATCAAAGTGGGGTGGACCACATACTGAAACCTGGAGGTGGTGACTCAAGCAGGATTTCATTACATCCTGTCTATTTACCACTTCCCTTAGCGGTGCAAGAAGGAAAATCCTTCTGCGTGTCGGGTGGGACTGTGAACGCCCTTTGAGGGAGGCTGGGGCGCCTCGGACAGCGTGGCCCCCACCCCGCCAGCCCCGGCCAGGATGGGCCGCGGTGCCCCGGAGCAGAATGAGAGGTGGGGGGCAGCTCGTGGCCTCCATTTCCTCACCAGAGAATCGGTAATAGGGGTGAGCAGCTCCCACCGTCGCAGGAGCAGGTTGCAGAGCACATGGGGCGTGCCCCCCAAGGTGCTCCAAGGGCCCGGCCCCCGAGGGTGGGAGCCTGCGCACCGCGATCGCCGCCTGCCCTCTGCACCCCACTCCAAGCCTGCTAAGCTGGAGGGCGCAGCTCCACCCCACCACCCGGGAGCCTGCATTCTCACAGCCCCCGGCTGGTCCTCAGTGACCGCAGCCGAGAAGCAGCTCTAGATTTCCAGAGCTTTTCAGCTATCTGGTTTCACTCATCCTTACTTTATCAAGACCCCCCTGCTTAAGCATTTTGACAGCTTTATTGAGGTATAATTTATGCAACAAAATGTACCCATTAAAAGTGTACAGTTCAATAATTTTTAGAAAATTTATAGAGGTGCAAATCATCACCATGATCCAGTTTTAAAACATTTCCATCACCCACCCCATCCCCATAAAAGTCTAATTTATCATATTTTTCTTCGATGGATCATGTTTAGGTACGTGCGTATTTTGAGTTAATTTTTGTGTGTGGTGTGCGGTAAGAGTCTAAGTTCATCCTTTTGCATATAGCATTCTCCATTTGTCTTGGCATCTTTAACAAAAATCACTTGACCATAAATGTGTTTGTTTCTGGACTCTGGATTCTTTCCGTTGATCTACCTGTCTATCCTCTTGCCGTGACCATGCTGTCTTTAATACTACCACTTCATAGTGTGTTCTGAAATCTGATAATGTAGATCCTTTGATTTGGTTCTTCCTTTTCAAAATTGTTCTTGGCTCTTCTGGGTCCTTTGCATTCTCTGTGAATTTTAGGACAATATCGTCCACCTCTACCAAAAAGCCTGTTGGGATTTGGGGTAAGGATCGCATTGAATTGCTCAATTTCAGAGGATCGCCATCTTATTATTGAGTTTTCTGGTCTATGAACTTGAAATATTTCTCCATTTATTTAGATCTTTAATTTCTCTCAGCAATGTTTTATATTTATCAGTGAACAGGACTTGTGCTTCTTTTGTTCAGTTTATTCCTATTTTATTCTTTTTGATGTTATTTTGTTATTGTAAAATTGTTTTCTTAATTTCATTTAGATTGTTTATTGTTAGTATATAGGAATAAAATTGACTGTTAGATATTGACCTTACATCCCATAACCTTGACTTTGCCAACATCATTTATTGTTATCATTGTTTTATTTTGTGTTGGTGGATTTCTTAGGATATTCTACTTATAGGATCTTATCATCTGAGAATAAAGATAATTTTACTTCTTCCTTTCCAATGCTGATGCCTGGTTTTTGTTTGTTCGTTTGCCTTTTGGCACTGGCGGGATCCTTCAAGATCTTGTTACAGAGAAGTGGCAAAGCAGATATTCTTTCCTCATTCCTTAGGGGAAAACATTCAAACTTTTACCATTCAGTATGATGCAATCTGTAGATTTTTCTTAGATGCCCTTTACCAGATTGAAGAAGTTCTTTTATATTCCTGGTTTGTTGAGAGTTTTTATTATGAATAGGTGTTTGCACTTTGTCAGCTTCTTTTTCTGAATTGATTGAGATGATTATATGGCATTTATCCATTACTCAATTAATATGGTTTAATGTATTAGTTGATTTTTGCTTGTTAAACCAACCTTGTCTTCCTGGAATAAATCCCACTTGTTTATGTTACATGGTCCTTTTTATATGTGGCTGGATTCATTTTGCTAATATTTGGTTAAGGATTTTTGCACCTATATCCGTAAGGGACATTGATCTATGATTTTCTTTTCTGTAATGTCTTTAGCTGGCCTTGGCATCAGAGTAATAATGCCTCATAGAATGTGTCAGCAAATGTTCCCTTCTTTATTTTTTGAAAGTTTGTGAGTGATTGATATTATTTATTCTTAAATATTTGATAGACTTCCTCAGGGCAGCCATCTGTGCCTGGGCTTTTCTTTGTGGGAAACTTTAACATTACTGGTTTATTTACTTAGTATAAGTATACTTAAGTTTTCTATTTCTTCTTGAGTAAGTTTGGTAATTTGTGTATTTCTAGGAACTTGGCCATTTCACCTAAATTTGTCTAATTTGTTAGCATAAAAATGTTTACAATATTCTCTCATAATCCTTTTAAAATCTGGATGGTTGGCAAAGATGTTCCCTCTTTCATTTCTATCTTAGTAATTAGTGTTTTCTCCTTTTTTTCTTAGTGTAGTTATAGGGTCAATTTTGTTGCTCCTTTCAGAGAAGTGGTTTTTGGTTTCATTGATTTTCTTTCTTTTTTTTTTTCTCTCTCCCTGTCATTGATTTTCACTCTAATCTTTATTTCCTTTCTTCTGCTTGCTTTGGGTTTAGTATGCTCTAGATTTTCTAGCTTCTTAAGGGGGAAGATGAGCTATTGATTTGAGAACTTTATTTCAGTGATAAGCTTTTAAATTATAAATTTCCCTCTAAACCCTGCGCATCCCATAACTTTTCGTATGCTGTGTGTTCTTTTTCTTTCAGTTCAAAATTTTCTCATTTCCCTTGTGATTGCATCTTTCACCCAGTGGGAGTTTAGAAATATATTGTTTAATTTTCATATTTGTGGATTGCCAAAAGTTCTTTACTCTGTTGATTTCTAATTTAGTTCCACTGTGGTTGAAGAGCATGTTTTGTATGATTCCTGTCCTTTTAAGTTCACCGATACTTGTTTTATAGCTAGCATTTGATTTACCCTAGAAACTTGAAAAGAATGTTTATTCTTACACTGTTCCGCAGAGTGCACTATATATGGCAGTTAGGCCAAACTAGCTGATGGTGTTGCTGAAGCCTTCTGTAATCTGGCTGGTTTTCTGTCTCATCCGTCTATCAATTATTGAGGGAGGGGTATTGAAGTCTCTGACTACCGTTGTCGACACATCTATTCCCCTTTTCAATTTTGCCAATTTTTGCTTCATCTGTTTCGGGGCTCTTTTGTTAGGTGTGTGTTCATTTATAATTGTTGCATCTTCCTGCTGTATTAACCCTTTTATATCATGAAATGATCCTCTTTGTCTCTAATAATAATTCTTTGTATTAAAGTCTATTTTGTCTGATGAGTATACCCCCTCTGCCCTTTTATGTTTACTATTGACATGGTCTATATTTTTTCATTCTTTTACTTCCAATCTATTTGTGCCTTTGATTATAAAGCTTACCTGTTGTAAGGAATTTTATATATATATATATATATATAGTTTTTGAAATCTCATACGATAATTTATTCTGTTTGATTGGAATATTTATTCCATTTGTAATTATTGCCGTGGCTGAGTTTACATCTGCCATTTTGCTATTTGTTTTCTATATGTCTCATTTCTTTGATCCTCTGTTACTACCTTCTTTGCATGAAATAGATGTTTCTAGTGTGCTATTTATATACTTCCATGTTCCTTTTAAACAGATTTTTGTGATTTTTTTAGTGACTGCTTTAGGGATTGCATATACATCTCGATTTATCACAGTCTACTTCAAATTAATACTGACTTCATTCCAGTGGAATATTAGAAACTGCTCCAATATATTCCATTTCTTCCCTTCTTCTTGGTACTATTACTATCTGCGTTGGTTTGCTAAAGCTGCTGGAATGTAATATACCAGAGATGGACTGGCTTTTAATGAGGGGGATTTATTGGCTTACAAGTTTACAATTCTAAGGCCGTGTAAATGTCCAAATTAACGCATCCGCGGGACGCCACCTTCTCTGAAGAAAGGGGCTGGTGATCTGGGGTTCCTCTGTCACATGTGAAGGCACCTGCTGGGCCTTCTCTCCTGGGTTCTGTTGCTTTCAGCCTCTGACTTCAGTGGTTTCCTCACTGTTTTCTGTGGTTCCTCTCTCAGCTCCTGTGCCAGATTGCATATATATTATGTCCCCCAGAAAAAGCCATATTTTTTGATGCAATTGTAAGGGGGCAGATTGATTAATCTTTTTTATTAGGGTGTGACCTCGTGA
Organism: Choloepus didactylus; assembly: GCF_015220235.1. Classification (NCBI taxonomy): domain Eukaryota; kingdom Metazoa; phylum Chordata; class Mammalia; order Pilosa; family Megalonychidae; genus Choloepus; species Choloepus didactylus. Next base: position 4,056,591 of record NC_051309.1, on the reverse strand, counting down.
TTGGATGTTTCCATGGACACATGACCCACCCAACTGTGGGTAATACCTTTGATTAGATTATTTCCATGGAGATATGGACCACACCCACTCAGGGTGGGTCTTGATTCAGTCATTTGAGTCCTATAAAAGAGCTCACAAATAAAAACTCAGAACAGCTGCAGGCAATAGACGGCCGTTGAAAGCAGACTTTTTTCTAGCCCAGAGTTTGCCTGCAAAAAACTAAGAGAACACCCCCAGATGCCTACAGAGAAACATCCTGGGAGAAAGCCATTTCGAAACTAGAACCCTGGAGCAGACGCCAGCCACGTGCCTTCCCAGCTAACAGAGGTTTTCCAGACGCCATTGGCCTTCCTTTGCTTAAGGTATCCTCTTGTTGATGCCTTTGTTTGGACACTTTTATGGCCTTAGGACTATAACTTTATAACCAAATAAACCCCCTTTATAAAAGCCAATCCATTTCTGGTATTTTGCATAATGGCAGCATTAGCAAACCAGAACAGCTTCTCTGGGAGCTTTTTCTTTAAATTTCCCTGGGCCTTTGCTGTGTTTTATCCTCTAATAAAGGACTCCAGTAAGAGGATTGAGAACCTCCCTGGGGCCCTCCTCAATGGAAATAACCCAATCAAAGCGTCTCACCCACAATAGTCTACACCCACAGGAATGGATTAAAAGAACATGATCTTTTCTGAGGTGCATGACAGCCTCAAACCATCTCATTATCATATATATTATATCTGAATATGTTATAAACCCAACAATGCAGTGTTATAATTATTGTTTTCTGTAATCTTATGTCTTTTAAAGAAGTTAAGAAAAGAGTAAAAATATATTTAGGCAGTCTTTTATATTTACCCATATAATTATCTTTTCTGGTGCTCCTCAATTCTGCATATGAAGTTGAGTTACCAACTGCTGATTTCCTTTCCGTCTGAAAGACTTCCTTTAATAGTTCTTGTAACACAGGTCTTATAGCAATGCATTTTCTCAGTCTTTCTTTATCTGAGAATGCCTTTATTTTACCTTCATTTTGAAAAGGATTTTTCTAGATAGAATTATCAGTTGACAAGATGTTATTTTTCCAGCACTTCACATGTATCGTTCCACTACTTTCTGGCCTCTCTTATTTCTGATGAGAAGTCAGCTCTTAACTATATTATTTTCTTCTGTATATGATACTTTTCTCTTGCTGATTTCAAGATTTTTCTTTTCATTTGACTTTATTTTTTTTTAATTTTATTGAGATATATTCACATACCACGCAGTCATACAAAACAAATCGTACATTCGATTGTTCACAGTACCATTACATATTTGTACATTCATCACCAAAATCAATCCCTGATACCTTCATTACCACACACACAAAAATAACAAGAATAATAATTAAAGTGAAAAAGAGCAATTAAAGTAAAAAAGAACACTGGGTGCCTTTGTCTGTTTGTTTGTTTATTTGTTTCCTTCCCCTATTTTTCTACTCATCCATCCATAAACTAAACAAAGGGGAGTGTGGTCCTTATGGCTTTCCCAATCCCATTGTCACCCCTCATAAGCTCCATTTTTATACAATTGTCTTCAAGATTCATGGGTTCTGGGTTGTAGTTTGATAGTTTCAGGTATCTACCACCAGCTACCCCAATTCATTAGAACCTAAAAAGGGTTGTCTAAATTGTGCGTAAGAGTGCCCACCAGAGTGACCTCTTGGCTCCTTTTGGAATCTCTCTGCCACTGAAATTTATTTTATTTCCATTCACATCCCCCTTTTGGTCAAGAAGATGTTCTCCATCCCACGATGCCGGGTCTACATTCCTCCCCAGGAGTCATATTCCACGTTGCCAGGGAGATTCACTCCCCGGGGTGTCTGATCCCACGTAGGGGGGAGGGCAGTGATTTCACCTTTCAAATTGGCTTAGCTAGAGAGAGAGGGCCACATCTGAGCAACAAAGAGGCAATCGGGAGGAGGCTCTTAGGCACAATTATAGGGAGGCCTAGCCTCTCCTTTGCAGCAACCGTCTTCTCAAGGGCAAGTCCTGTGATAGAGGGCTCAACCCATCAAACCACCAGCCTGACTATGATATGTCAAGGTGGGGAACTCTTCGTGTTTAACCTGCTTGGGCTTTGTTGAATATCTAGTATCTTTATATTGGTGTTTTCTGTAACATTTGTGAAGTTTTTAGGCAGTCTGTCCCATTCCTTCTGTCCCCCCTTTCTATTATGTTTCATATTATCCCCACAGGTCTCTCATTTTTCTTTAGGCCTTTTTCTCTCCGCTTTTCAGATTGGGTAACTTCCATTGATCTATCATCAAGTTTACTGATTCTTTTTCTGCCATCTCAAATTTTCTATTTTGCTACTTTAGTGGATTTTTTATTTCAGTTATTGTACTTTTCAATTCCAGAATTTCCATTTGGTTCTTTTTAAATTTTCTATTTTTATTAAATAGACTAATAAATGACGGATCATTGTCATCATACTGCCCTTTAATTCTTTAAATATGATTTCCTTCAGGTCTTTGAACATTTTTTTAATAGCTGCTTTGAAGTCTTTGTTTGCTAAGTTCAACATCTGGGCTCACTTAGAGATGGTTTCTGTTAGCTGCTTTTTCCCTGAGTGTGGGGCACATGCTCCTGATTCTTTACATGACTCATCTTTTTTGTTGTTGATAAATGGATATTTTAGATGCCGTATTGTAGCAACTCTAGATTTTTATTTTTGCCCCAAGGGTTTTCTTGTTGTTGTTGTTTTGTAGGTTAGCTTGTGACTTGAGTGGAATCTGTCTTCCCTGCAGTATGCAGCCAATGTCTCTATTCAGCCTTCTAGATGCTTGTTCTTAGTTTTAAGTCTGGCTTCCCAGAGGTCATCCCTATTTCTTCTTGGCTCAGTGGTGAGCCAATAATAGATCAGAAGTTTTGCTCAAACACCATGATCCAGAAAGGCTCCCACTCCGTCAGTGGGTATGTTGGGGAATGTGTTCAAAGTTCAGACCATTTTCAAGTCTACCAGCTTTTACTTTATGCTGGGCCCTCTTGGATCTCTTCTTCAGGTGTACACAGATCAGGAGCATCAAAGGATGTGAAAAAGAGCTCAGACCTTCTCCGTGCTGTCCTGCACACCTGCAGAGCCTTTCACTCAGCCAGCGATGTGTGGTGAGCCCACTTTCTGGATCTCCCTGTTAAGTCTTGTTGAGTTTTGGCTCATCTGCCAGTCTGTTGCTTGCCCCCACATGAACCACAAACTCGGGCTTGCTGAGCCCCTGGCCTTCCCAGTTTGTTCCACTGAGATCACCGCAGATGGCCATGGGGTTCTGTGGTTTTCTTTCCCCACTGGCAGCAAAGCTCCTGGTTTTCCTGGTGTCACCTTTGTGGAGGTTGGGGATGGGGCAATCCCAGGCACAAATGCCACTGACTTTTCATGCCTTCTACCCAAGGTTTAGTAGTTTTCCATGGATGATGCCTTTCACTTTGTTGAATGATGTTGTTCAATTTCCAGACCCCTGAAATGATTGTTTTTGACACTTTTGCCTGGTTTTACCATTGCTTTTTGGGGAGAGGATGTGCCGGACTTCTCACTCTGCCTTATCAGAAGCAATGGGTCCTGACCCTCTTCCTTTCCATTGTGAGCACAGCTGCCAGCAGGGAGGCACACACCCGGCTCAGATGAGCCTGACCCGAGGTGAAGGACATGGACTTTAAACCTGGGACCTTGGCTCTGCCCTCTGCAAGGCACCTGCCCTCTCTGACCTTCAGTCTCCTCTTCCCTTGTCTTAGGACTAGTAAAGACTTTGTACTCGGTTAAGTACAGTACACAAGTAGGGGTTTATTACTGATAGATTGTTCCATTATTAGTTTACAAGTTTTATTATTATTATGGTAGGGTGTTCGGACATCATTTATTGGAAGGATTTCTCAGAAGGGGCTAGTGGGTGGGTGGAGTGTGTGGCTGCCTTATAGGACTTTTGCAAAAAGCAGAGATTTGCATGGATGTGTTCTTCACTTAGACACTGCAGTGGGGAGCAGGGTTGGCTTTTTAAAAATACTTTATTTGGAAATAATTTCAAACTACAGAAAAGTTGCAAGAATAAGAATAGCACAAAGAATACCCTATACCTTTGACCTCAATTAAACTATTGTTAACATTCCACCCAGTTTATTTTATCATTTGCTCTTTCTCTCTGTCTCTTTAGCTCTACAAGTCTAATTTATTTCTGAACCATCTAAGATTGAGCTGCATGCATCACAGACCTTTCCCTTAAATTCTTCAGCATGTTTTGTAAGAATAGAGGAGTTCTCTTACATAAACACAGTGAACTGATCAACGTTGCTACAATGCCCTTAACCAATCTGCCGTCCACATTCCAAATTCGCTGACTGATCCAATAATGTCCTCCATAGCATTTCTTCCCCGAGTACAGGCTCTCCTCTGGGATCAGCTGTTACATTTATTTGTCATGTCTCTTTAGTTTATTTTAATGTGGAACATTTCCATAGTCTGTCTTTTATGTCACTGACATTTTTAAGAGCACGGTGCTTTTTAAAATAGAACACTGCTCATTTTGGGTTTGTCTGATGTTTCCTCCTGATTAGGTTCAGCATGTACATTCTCAGCTGCACACCACATGGGCAATATTGTGTCCTTCTCCAGGTATCACAACCACAGGTATGTGGGGTCCATCTGCCTCTCACAGGGAATGTTATTTTTGATCCCTCATTTGAGGAGCTGTCTGATTAACATGCTCTCTAATTACTCTTTATATCCTTGCAACTAAAAGCAGTGTTGAGAGAGTCACATTAAGATAATGCAAATAGCTTGCTCCAAATTAAAATCTCCCCCCCTAGTTTAGCATCCATGGGTGATTCTTGCCTGATCTGATTTTTAACAGGATGGCTGCAAAATGATAATATTAAACCCCACACTCCCTCCACATTTGCCAGTTGGCATTCAGCTTTCTACTGAAGTAACAGCCCTCCTGCCTCATCATCCATCCATCTATGTATGTGATCTGTCTGTCTATCTATCTATCCATCTTTCTATCATCTATCAATCTGTCATCTGTTTTCTGTCTATCCATCCTTCTATCATCTATTATCTACCCATCTATTATCTATCATCTAGATATGTATCTCTTCTATTTTCTATCATTCTATGTATCTATGTATCTGTTATCTATATATCTGTCATCTATCTCTACCTTTCTATCTATCCATCTATAATCTATTGTCTATCTAGCTATCTTTCTATCATCTATCTATCCATCTATCGTCTATCTATCCATTATCTATCTATACATCTATCTTTCTATCATCTATTATCTATCTATGCTGGTTTGAATCTATTATGTCCCCCACAAAATCCATGTTCTTTAATGCAGTCTTGTGAGGGCAGACTTATTAGTCTCTTGATTAGGGTGGGATGTTTGATTTGGTTGTTTCCATGGAGATGTGACCCACCCAACTGTGGGTGAGACCTTTGATTAGATAATTTCCATGGAGGTGTTACCCTGCCCGTTCAGGGTGGGTCTTCATTAGATCACTGGAGTCCTTTAAGAGAAGTTGAGAGAGACATTTTGGAGAGAAGTCAAGATATGTAATCCAGAGTTTGCCCCTGGGAGAAGCTAAGGGCCAAGACAGACTCAGATGCCTGAAGACACTTGGAGATGCAGACAGAAAGATGTTTGGAGATGTTAAGCTAAGAGATGAAGCCCAGAGTTTGCCCTGCAGAAGCTAAGAGAGGACCCCCAGACACTTAGAGAGAAATGTCCTGGGAGAACAAGCAAGGATGCACAGAGGCTGAGAGAGAGAAGCTGAGAGACAGAAACCCAGAGACATTTTGGAGAAACCCATTTTAAAACCAGGACCTGGGAGCAAAGGACCAGCAGATGCCAGCCATGTGCCTTCCCAGCTGGCAGAGGTGTTCCAGACGCCATTGAGCATTCTTCACTGAAGGTATCCTGTTGTTGAGGCCTTAGTATGGACACTTTTATGACCTTAGAACTGTAAATTTTTAACCTAATAATTCCCCTTTATAAAAGCCAATCCATTTCTGGTATTTTGCATAGTGGCAGCTTTAGCAAACTGGAACACTATCATCTATCATCTAGATCTCTATCTCATCTATTTTCTATCATTCTATCTATCTATCTACCTACCTATCAATTTATCTATTATCTATATATCTCTCATCTATCTCTATCTATCTTTTTATCTTTCTATCATCTATCTTGGCATGTATTATCTGTTATCTATCATCTATCTCTATCATCCATATATCTATCATCCATCTCTATCTTTCTGTCTGTTTCTATCCTCTATTTACCATCTATTATCTATATTTCTGTCTATCTATCTATCTATCAATCTTTCTATCATCAGTATGTACTTGTGGATCCCTTTTTTTTATAGTTTATACTTCACTACTGTACTTAATTATTTTGGTGCTTGTGCCAGTTTGAATGTATTATGTCCCCCCAGCACCGTTATCTTTCATGCAATCTTGTGGGGCAGACATTTTAGTGTTGATTAGATTGGAATTCTTTGAGTGTTTCCATGGAGATGTGCCCCACCCAGCTGTAGGTGATAACTCTGATTAGATATTTCCATGGAGGTGTGGCCCCACCCATTCAGGGTGGGCCTTGATCAGTGGAGCCATATAAATGAGCTGACGGGCAGAGGGAACTCAGTGCAGCTGTGAGTGATGTTTTGAAGAGGAGCAGCAGCCAAGAGGAACACTTAGAAGAAAGCACAGGAGCTGCAGATGAGCGACAGTTTGAAGATGGCCGTTGAAAGCAGACTCTTGCTCCAGAGAAGCTGAGAGAGGACAAATATCCCAAGTGCAACTAAGAGTGAGATTTTTGAGGAACTGCAGCCTAGAGAGGAACATCCTGGGAGAAAGCCATTTTGAAACCAGAGCTTTGGAACAGATGCCAGCCATGTGCCTTCCCAGCTAACAGAGGTTTTCCGGACACCATTGGCCATCCTCCAGTGAAGGTACCCGATTGCTGATGTGTTACCTTGGGCACTTTATGGCCTTAAGACTGTAGCTGTGTAACCAAATAAACCCCCTTTATAAAAGCCAATCTATTTCTGGTATTTTGCTTTCTGGCAGCATTAGCAAACTAGAACAGTGCTCAAATCATTCCAGATTTTGCTAGTGGGAGCCCCATCAAGTTGGCTCCTGAGCCTTTGTGACATGGCACTTTTTTTTTTTTTTAGCACGTCCTTGCTTTCTGACATAATAAGATGGGCCAGGCTCCTCTCGTACTTTCCCTGCCCCACCCAGAACCAGTCATTTTTCCAAGGAGCCCTGGTTCCTTTGAGTAGGGGGTGGTATTGAAAACTAAGATCTGGGAAACAAATATCAAAGCCACAGGGCTTTAGGCCTCTCAGCAGGCATGTCTAGGAAGGATATGCACATATATAGACACCTGTGTGTTCCCGTGCAGCCACATGGGCACACACCTCATGTACACATGTGCATATCCATCACATTCCAGGGGCCCAGAGTTCCCACCAAACCTCCAATCCTAGCCCCTCCCAGCTGACTGCTTCCTTGCCCTCCCCCACTCCAGAGTTGGGCTCCAAAACATCACACATCTACCCATTTACTCAGTCCTGTAATACATACTCGATGGTGTTTGGATTGCCTTGGCCATTTCACTGCGTGATAGTCTGAAGCTGTACGGACCCCAGAGAAGATCGTGTTCTTAAATTTAACCCATTCCTGTGGGTGTGGACCCTTGTAAGGAGGATATATGGGTGAGTAGGATCTTAAGTCGAGATGTGACCCACCTCATTTGGGGTGGGCTTCCTCCTCTTACCAGAGTCCTTCATAAGATAAAGACAGAGAGAAGACAGAAAAAAGCCCCAGAGACGCTAAGAGATGAAATTCAGAGAAGAAAGTCAGAAAGAAGCTGAAAGACAAGGAAACACACAGAAGCTCAGGGGGAAGCCACCGAAGCCAGAAGCTGGAGGCAACAGAACCGGGAGAGAAGGGGGACACCAGCGGATGTCACCGTGCGGCGGCGGAGCTGAGGGTTGCCGGCAGCCAGTCTTCGGAGAGTGCGGTCGCAGTTGACTCGTCTGGGGGGGGGGGGGGTGGCGGCCGGTTGCTAAATCCTAGGCTCTCGGCGTTGCTCTGAGGGTACCGGCGGCGGGGGCTCTTTCCCGGAGGCGAGGGCGAGGCGGGGGACTGGGCCCGGTCCCCGGCGGTGGCGTGCAAGGTGTGGAGGGCGGCGAGAAGGAACAGGCGGGACACGTTTCTTTGAGGGTGAAGAAGCCAAGAGAGTTTATTAGGGGAGAGTACAAGCTTATATCGGGCGGTTTAGAGGGCGGGGTAGCTGTAGGGGTTAAAGGCTTGGATTGGTTCTGAGAGGGCGCGGAGGTTGATTGAAAAGGGGTGGGAGTTGCTCCGGTAACGAAGAGGGTGGAGGGTGCGGGTAAGGCACCGGGGGGGGGTTTTTCTCCGGCAAGCCCTCCCCAACGGTTGTACTTTGGGGTGAGGAAATGGGGCCTGCATTCGGCTCCACTTTCTCAGGCCCGGGGGGCCGTGGAGGGCGCTACCACCCGTGCCCCACTACCTTTCCTAGGGGCTGATCAGTTCCCCGGCCCAGGCCCGCCAAGTCGGAACTTGATAACAGTGTCCCGCAGGAGAGAAAGCTTTGCCTGTCGATGCCTTAATTTGGACATTTTCATGGCCTCAGAACTGTAAGCTTGTAAGTTAATACATCCCCATTGTAAAAACCAACCTGTTTCTGGTATATTGCATTTGGGCAGCTTTAGCAAACTAAAACACACTGTAAAAGAGAAAAAGAAACTGCTAAAAAGAATTCTAGATTTGTTTGCACTTTTCTTCATTGCTGCCCTCAGACCTCACCCCAGACTGAGGCTATTTAGTTAAAAACTGTGCCCAGAAGTTACTTGGGTGAGTTCTTTATTTCTTTTATGTTTTCAGTGTGCTTATGGTATTCATTTGAAATATATTTAGGTTCACTTTTTAAAATTTGCTTTGCTTTCAATTTTGTATTTTCCCCATTCTTGTCCTAATTAATTTAATTTGATTGAATATGTAGAACATCAATGTGCTTCCAAACATCTAATCTGCACAAAAAGATGTGATCAGAGAAGTGTCCCTTCCTCCCTGCCCTCTCCTAGGGAACTAATTTAATTGTTTTCTTGGGATTTCTTCCTGTGTTTCTTGTTCTGAAAATCGGCAGGCGCATCTCACTTTTCCTTCATATTCATAAAGGGTGTGACGTGTGTGCACTGTATATGCTGTTTGCACTGGCTTTCTTTGTGCAGTGTGTCTAGCAATCACACCACATCAGCTCACACAACCATCCTCGTTCCTTTTTACAGCTGCGTAATGCTCCACTGTGCATTTGCCAGTTTATTCAGCCTGTTTCCTGCTATTGCACAGGTAAGTTTCCAATATTTTGCAATTACAAATAATGCTCTAATCCATACCTTGTGCCTCTGTATTTATGGATTGTTGGGGTATACCTTCAGGTTAAATTACCGGGAATGGAATTGCCAAAATGAAGGGTAATTATGTATGTAGATTTGCTGGATGTTGCTGCATTTCCCCCCAGGAAGTTTGCACCGTTTTGCATCCCCACCAGCAGTGTCTGTGGGAGTCTGTTTCCCCATAGTTCCACCGGCAGGGCAGGTTGTCAGACTTCTCAACTTTTGCCAATCCGGTGGGTGAGAAACGGTATCTCAATGTAGCTTCAATTTGCATTTCTCTTATTACAAATGAAGCTGAACACTTTTCAGTGCTGAAGGGCCAATTTTATTATCTTTTTTTTGAATCACTCATGTTTTTGCTCACTTTTCTATAGGCTTTTTGTGTTTTATTTCTTAACTTTTAAGAGCTCTTTTTATATTAGGGATATTAAAAGTCCCAAATATTTTCTCTTACTTGTCATTTGTTTTTAATTTTGCTCATGGGTGTGTGTGTGTGTTTTTTTTGCCATGCAAAATTCATTGATTTTTGCACAGACAGGTTTGTCAGTATTTTCTTCCACTGTGTCTGTATATTTAGTCACAGAAAGCTTTTCCCTATGTTCTGGTTGTAGAGTGATTCACCCATGCTCGGTTCTAGTATTTGCATGTTTAAATCTTCCACATCATATCTCTGATCCACGTGGCGTTTATTCCTGGGCATGGAGTGAGAAGTGGATCTAATTTTATCTTTTCCCAAATGCCAGATGGAGATCTAGTTGTCCCAGCACCATTTATTCGAAAGACCACAGTTGTGGCTGTGCTTGGAGACACCTCTTTGACCACAGGCTGCTCTCCCTGTGCGGTGGGGTCTGTCTCAGGCCTCCCTTCCCCACCATCACCTGTCTACACAGCAGTAGCTCGCTGTTTTAATTAAAGGACCGTTCTGGTATTTTTGTCTCTGGTGGAAATAGTTCCCCTGCCCTAGCTCTTCCTTTTCAGTGTTTTCCTGGCTATCCGTAGTGTTTATTTTTCCATATGAACCTGGATGTCAGCTCTAGCTCCTCCATAAAAAAGCTCGTTGGAATTTTCGTTGGAATCACCTTAAATTGATGTGCTGAGGGAGGGAGAGTCGCTAGCGATGTGGGATGCCCGCGTCAGCAGTCGCTCTGTCTTCTCACTGTCTCTCAGGAGGGCCTGGGTTCCTTTGTGCAGGTTCTGAGTGTTTCTTGTTGAGTTCGCTTCCTCTGGCTGCACAGTGGAGATTTGACCGGGTGCCGGCCATTCCCCCATGGCCCCTCCAGCCGCCTCCCCCAGGGCTGACCCATCTGGATAATGCAAGGGGCTTCTGGCTGTGTCCAGCGAGGGGACACCCCGTGGAAGGTCACAGGGTGGGAGGTTGGAGGTCAGGGCCTTTATCCCTCGCTCCCCGTGTTTCTCCACCAAAGGCAGCAGCTCCAGTGCTCTGTCCCCTTCCTCGGCTGCAACAACAGCCTCCCTCGGGGACCGGCCTGGGGTGGTCTTGGCTGCCTGTGTGGCTGCCCCAGGATGCCCCCCTACCCACCGCTGGTTTCTCTGACTCTCCTGCACCCTTGAACACAGCCCCTTCTTTAAGCCATCTCGGTCTTATCTTGTGCCTGCTGATTCCCACCAGGGCTCGGACACACCCACCTGGCACTTCTGTGTTTTTGGAAGGAGCACCATGGCTTTTCTAGGGAAGCCCACCCTCCTCCTGCTCTCTTCTCTTGTTTGGCAGACTGCACTGCTAAGACCTGGCCATTTCCGTGGGTGGAAGTGGGGTCAGGGGTGGCCCCGCCCCAAGGACTAGGGGTCTCCGTGTGGGATCTTTGCTGAGGCACTGGGAAGGGGGCACTCGCCTCCCACCAGAGAGAGAGACAGCTGCTGCTGCTCTTCACCCCAGGAAGCAGGAGCCCCCCTCCCATCGAGGCACAGCCAGGAGGGGGAGAGACAGAGCCCCTGGGTCCTGCTGTGCCTGAAGCTAGTTGTGCCAGTTTGGATGTAGTATGTCTCCCAAAGTGCCATGTTCTTTGGTGCAGTCTTGTGGGCGCAGTTGTATTTAGTCTTGATTAAGTTGGAACCTTTGGATTGGGTTGCTTCCATGAAGATGTGCTCCGCCCAACTGTAGGTTATAACTTCTATTGGATAATTTCCATGGAGGTGCGGCCCTACCCATTCAGCATGGGTCTTAATTAAACCACTGGAGTCCTATAAGAGCTCAGACAGAAGGAGCTCGGTGCTGCAGCCAAGGGAGACATTTTGAAGACAGCCGTGGAAAGCTGATGCTGACGTTTTGGAGGACCCCATTTTGAAACCAGAACCCCAGAGCAGACGCCAGCCATGTGCCTTCCCAGCTGACAGAGGTGTTCCAGACGCCATCGGTTTTCTTCAGTGAAGGTATCCTCTTGTTGATGCCTTAGATTCTACATTTTTATGGCTTTAGGGCTGTAACTTTGTAACCAAATAAACCCCCTTCATAAAAGCCAATCCATTTCTGGTATTTTGCATAATGACAGCATTAGAAACTGGAACACTAGCCATTCACTGGTCTTTCCATTACATGAGTCAATGAAGTCACTGTCTTGCTTACGACAGTTTGGCTTGGGTTTCTGTCACTTGCAACCAGAGTCCCCTGACTTCCACGGAGGCTCTGGGAGGAGTTTCCTACTTGTGAAGTAAGGGTGATGCGAGGGCAGCCCCGATACTGAGGAAGAAGCTGTCGCCCCCCTGTGCCCCTGCTGCATCACTGCTCCCTCACCCAGGCCCCGGGCAGAACATGGTGGGGTCTCCATCGAGTTCTCGGGAGCAGGGCCCCTCTGGTGTTGCAGGGGTGGCTGCGAGGCCGCAGTGGGCCAGTCCACTGCTGCTGAGTCTAGATTTCATGGTCCTAGAATGGGCTGCCCAGAAGAGACCCTCTAGGGCACTTCCAGGACTGGCTTCCCTGGCTGGGTGTGCCCCACAGGACACGCTCACGCCCCTCCCGACGTGGCCCTCCCACGGCCCTGGGATATAACAGCACTCGGAGCCACCCAGAGAAGACCGGGGGTGACCCTGCAGGGTGGGTGGGCCAGGCAGGGAGGCAGGAGGCCCCCCCTTTCACTGGCTGCCGGAGTGGCACTTGAGGTTCAGAACAGTGGGTGGCCGGCAGAGTGAGGGGTCATCCACGCAGAGGGGCAGTGGGTGAAGGGAGGGGAGGAAGGGCTGGGACCCGACTGAGTGAGTGACCGAGATGCCAGGCAGCTGGAGACGGATTTTGCCACTGCTGTGGTTTCTAGGAGTCTCTGAGGACCCTCTACCTCCTGCCACTGGGCGGGGCAGCTTGGGCTTGAGGACTGCAGCAGCTTATAAAACTGGCCATGATCCTTCACTCTTGAGTAAACTAAATAAATGATTGTTGCAAACTGCTAAGTTTTGGGGGTGGTTTGTTATGAAGCAATAGCTGACTGATACAGAGTGACCGAAGGGGAAGAAGAAATGAATGCGGCAATTGCAGGGTCCGTATGGCCATGTATCTGCTCAACACGATGGCCCAGGGCCAGGCATTCGCCAGCAGGGGTTTCTCAGAGCCTCTGGATTTATGGGGTGGATGGGGCACAGCAAGGGACTGGGACTCTGGATTCCAATTCCAGCTCTGTGAGCCAAGGTGAGCACCCGACTGGTGTCTCCGAACCTGTAACACGAGGCCGAGTAGAGAACGGGGTGGCCGTGACAAAGCAGCACCCGCTGGTGGCCAAAGGCGATGGGCACGTCGTTCTCAGGGCTCTGGAAGCTGGAAATCCAAAAGCTGGGGAGCAGGTCTCCTTACCTCTCCTGGGTGTCCAGTGTGTTTGCAGATATCAGCCTGGGGGGAGGCTGGAAAGGGGTGGGCTGTCTGGGGCACCCAGGGACAAGGCCTGGGGGGCATCTTTGAACCCCACCTTGGCCTTGGTCAACGCGAGCCCTGCTCCACCGGGGATCGGGGCAGGAGGAGCAGGTCGGGAACAGGCCGAGGTGACCCCCAATCCTGGCCACCTGGGGCCCTGGGGACGCCGTGTGGGTTTTCTCCCCAGCGTGCTCTGCTGCGTGCACAGCCCCTTAGCCGGCTCCCGACCGCGTTTCATTCTTTGGAGAGGTCCCTCCAGAGGCAAACAAAATACTTCAGCTGCCAAATTTCATCCAAAAAAATTATACTTCCAGAGCTTTTTGAAAAAGCAAACGGCGAGCTTTAAAAATGCACTGTCTCTCCCTTTCCACAGTGAGGGGGGTTGGGAGGGAAGGGCAGGGAGGGAAAAGCCGCCTTTTGGGGAGCTTGGGGCACCTCGGCCGAGTGTCAGGGCAGGTTTGGCACAATCTGCAGTAGAATTTGGGGGGCACACGGAGGCGGGCCCTGGGAGCAGATGGCCTGGGCCCTTGGCCAGGGCCACAATCATCGTGATGAGCCCCTGCGCCTCCCTGGGTGGCGGGGCCTGGTGTCCGGTGCTGCCCAGTCCTCCCAGGGCTCCCTCCAGGGCACCTTCCCTGGCGGTGGGGCTGGGGCTGTGGGAGCCACGCTCGGGCCAGGCCCCCGGAACCCCACACCAGACCCCTGCACCCCAGCCCTACCACCACCAGAGCCCAAACCCTGTCCAGGGGCCCTCCGAGGGAAACTGGTGCCCCCAGGATAATAGGTGGCCCCTCAAGAGCAGGAGTTCCCCCAAAGCCAGTGTCCCCCAAGAGGGCAGGTGACCCTCCTTCACTCCTGGACGTGGGGCACCTCCCGGGATGGAGAGCGGTGCACCCCGACCCGCCCAGCAGCTGGCGAGTGTTTACCGAGCGTCTGCTGGAGGCCGGGCCTGGCTGTCTCCGTGTTTCAGCCCCTTCGGCCTCCAGCCACCTCGGGGGAGAGAGCACTGTGGGGACCCTGAAATGGAGGGTGAAAGGACAAGCACAGAGAGGTTCAGACACTCGCTGGAGGGTGTCTTCCTCCTGCTTTACGGCTGGGGTGCTCGCCCCTGGCCTGCCCAAGGTGGTGGGCGAGTGAGGTGGGAACTGGAGGGGCCCCGGGCTCCAACAGGGTCTGCGTTTTCCCCGCTCCCTTGGAGGGGGTGGCCGCCCCCACCTGGCAGGCAGCCCCCCAGGCAGGCCCAGCCTCTCCCCTCCTGTGCCCTGAGGTGGGGACTCAGTGACTGCGACACCAGGGGGGTGGGCCCAGCCCCCGGGGAGCAGCCCTGACAGCCGCACGGACGGCAGCTTCGGGCCCCAGAACGCGCCCCCTTGTCTGTTCCCCGTTCCGGCACATGTCTGTCGTCACCGCCCCGAGGGAGACAGCGTCCCCGCGCCCCTCCCACCGCGAGGCAGGATGCACAACGGCCGCCGAGGTGTGGTGGGGGCCACAGGGTTTCCTCGGCAATAACTGCTCTTCTCCTGGTCTTGCAAATGCACTCCCTGGTTTTCTGCCTCAGCCTGTCTCGGCGGTTAGGGTGCGGTGGGCTACCCGTGGCCCCAGACCACGAGGTGACGGCCCCAGGGTCCGCGGCCTCCCTGCCCGGAGCCGGCACCCACAGCCCGTTCCCGTGCATGTGCAATTGGAAGGAGCCCACGGCTTTTCCTCATTTGATAAGACACGGAATCCGTCTCCATCCCTGTTCTCAGAATGTGACACCAGGTCCTGGGAAGGCGGCCCCGAGGGAGCAGGGGCCTGGTCCTGTCCCAAGGGAGCTCACGACCTGCTGGAGAATCACGGGGACCCCAAACCCCAGCGTGTCGGCAGGAGAGAACCCCACTGTCGCACTGTAAGTTTCCAAACCAAGGATCTCGGTGGCCGAGCACCTGGCATCCCGGGCGGGGCCTGGAGCGCGAACCCCGCCGTCATCCACCTGCACATTTTTCTCAATGGAACAAGCAAATCTTGATCAGCTGCGGGGCCGGGGCCTGGGCGCCGTGGGCGGGATCGACGTCTCCCTGCGTCCAGGCCGGGCCCCTGCGTCTGGCTCCTCGTCCCCCTAGGGCGGCTCTGGGGTCCTCGGCAGCCACGGAGAGGGGCAGGGCGGGGTCAGGGCCAGGGAAGCAGCGCTGTGTGGAAATTGATTTCCCCGATGTGACTTGCCTCTTTTCCCTCCATGCGGAAGGCAGGGGACATACTAAGTGAAAGCAGCGGCCAGTGGGACCCTCGTGGCCTGAAGGCAAAATGGTGGCGGGAGAAGAGGACGCTGCAGGCCCGGGACCCAGGCACCCAAGTTTGCCTCGTGGGTGGGTCACTCCGTCCCCGCCTCGTTCTCCCCACAGGCTGTGGGACGCAGGGCCGGGACCCTGGACAGAGGGGCTGGGTTCTGCTTCCAACGCCCCGGCTGACCTTCCTGGACCAGCCAACCCCACAAGGTTTTCATTTGCTTTAGGGTGAAAGGGGATGGGTGGGTCCCCCGATGGCTGACCCCGGGCCCAGGGCCGGGCCTCCAGGGCTTGGCAGCGCCTCAGCCCCCTTCTCAGCCTCCTCTCCCCCAGCCCCCAGCCCTGGCCCCAGCCCGGGCCGAGCCGCCGTGAAGCTCCAAATTCAGGTGCCCCTCGGAGTGCCAGCGGGTGGAGGGGAGCCCGGAAGCTTCTGTCACAGGTGGCCATGGAGGCCTCCCCACGCTGCCCCCCGGGTGACAGCTGTGTCCAGGGGGTGCTCTGTGGAGACTGGGGAGCTGCGGACTGTGGCTGGGGCACCTGGACGCACCTGAATCACCAGCCTGGACGGAGAGGTGAAAACGCTGGCTGCACCCCAGATCCCGAGGGGTAGAAGAGAATGTCATCCTGGTGGCAGATTGGAAAGGTGGAGTCGGCTCAGGACCCCGGGCCGAGGGCGGGGGCCAGGCTGCCCCAGTGACCCCACCCTCGGAAATCCCAGGGGGAGCAGGAGCGGCCCCCGAGGGCCAGGGGCAGAGGGCAGGGCGGGGTCTGGAATCCACGGGGATGGGGGCCCTTCGCCTCCCTCCAAGCTTCCTGGAGGGCCCGGCCCGGCGGAGCCGCGACGGGAGTGTCCGGCTTCACCAGGAGGAAATGGACGGAAGTGTGTCGGCTTAGACCCGCCGCACGCGAGAGGCCATGCGGGGCTCCCAGAGCTTCAAACATCCATTTGCCGGCTGCACCCGCCAGCGTCCCGAAGCGGCAGCTAGACAGGAGTTTACACCCAGCGGACGGCATGAGGGTGGAAATTTAGCTCAGCAGTAGATGGCATCTCTGCCCCGAGGGCTCGTGGAAATTGGATGATCAATTTCTCGGTGACTTTAATGGCATATTATTTCCTTCTCCTTTGAAATCCAGTCCATGGAAGCCAAAGCTTTTGATTAGGCTAAAAAGCTATTGAAACGCAGGGGACGGACCCGGCAATATTCATCTGGGGTTGACTGAGGGAACGGGCGGGAGTCAAGGCACTGGGGAGTCGTGGATGGCGCTGGGGCCCGGGAGAGAGCAGGCCCGTGCCTCGTGCATCTGTGCGCACGCGGCGGCCATGACTGTGGAGAGATAGTGTGAGCGTGCGAGAGGGTGCACGAGGGAATGAGCAAGTGGGCGAGCAGGGGCGGCTGCACCGTGGAAGGAAGGAGGCGGCTTTGACTCCAGGCCCAGCAGGAAGGTTGACCATTGCCAAGGCCTCCCAGGCCGGCCCCCCACAGCCCCCGGGACCACCTGGTGGGTGGTCTCGTTCCCGACGCCCCGGCCCAGGAGCAATGGGGGACCGCCGAGCTGTGGGGCTGGAACGACGGGGGCCGCAGTCGGGAGCAGGGAGGACGTCCCGGTGTCTACCCAGGCCGAGGTGGGCACACCCCTGCCCTCGGGGGGCACAGGGGCTGGACGCAGGTGCCAGGAGCCCCGGGCAGGCCCACGAGGAGCAGGGGAGGCTCAGGGGGATGGGATTCTCCCGGCTGGGGTGTGTCAGTGTGTGTGTGTCTGTGTGTCTGTGTGTGAGTGTGTGCCTGTGTGTGTCAGTGTGTGTGCCTGTGTACGTGTCTGTATGCGTCTGGGTGTGTGCGTGTGTATCTGTGTGCCTGTGTGTGTCTGTATGTCTGTGTGTCTGTGTGTATATTTGTGTGTCTGTATGTCTGTGTGTGTGTCTGTGTGTCTGTGTGTTTATCTGTGTGTCTGTGTGTGTCTCTGTGTCTGTGTCTGTGTGTATCTGTGTGTCTGTGTGTGTCTCTGTGTCTGTGTGTCTGTGTGTATCTGTGTGTCTATGTGCATGTCTGTGTGTCTATGTATGTGTCTGTGTGTGTGTCTGTGTGTCTGTGTGTATCTGTGTGTCTGTGTGTCTCTGTGTGTATCTGTGTGTCAGTGTGTGTATCTGTGTGTCTGTGTGTTTATCTGTGTGTCTGTGTGTATCTGTGTGTCTATGTGTTTATCTGTGTGTCTGTGTGTCTCTGTGTGTCCATGTGTGTATTTCTGTGTCTGTGTGTCTGTGTCTGTGTGTATCTGTGTGTGTGTCTGTGTGTCTGCATGTGTCTGTGTGTGTCTGTATCTGTGTGTGTCTGCGTGTGTGTCTGTGTGTGTGTCTGTGTGTATCTGTGTGTGTATCTGTGTGTCAGTATGTCTGTGTGTGTGTCTGTGTTTATCTGTGTGTCTATGTGTCTGTGTGTGTGTTTATCTGTGTGTCTGTGTGTATCTGCGTCAGTGTGTTTATCTGTGTGTCTGTGTGTGTATCTGTGTGTCAGTGTGTCTGTGTGTGTATCTGTGTGTCAGTGTGTCTGTGTGTATCCGTGTCAGTGTATCTGTGTGTGTTTATCTGTGTGTGTGTATCTGTGTGTCAGTGTGTCTGTGTGTGTCTCTGTGTGTGTGTATCTGTGTCAGTGTGTGTATCTGTGTGTCTGTGTGTTTATCTGTGTGTCTGTGTGTGTATCTGTGTGTCAGTGTGTCTCTGTATGTCTCTGTGTGTTTATCTGTGTGTCTGTGTGTCTCTGTGTGTCTCTGTGTGTGTATCTGTGTCAGTGTGTGTATCTGTGTGTCTGTGTGTTTATCTGGGAAAGGCCCCGTCCCCAACGCGGGCACCAGGCCCCCTCGCTGCCTCCAGTGAGCACCCGTCAAACGAGGGTGCGATCGTCCCAGTGCTGTCATCCGCGGGTCGTGGCCGGGGAAGCAGAACCCAGGTGGAGGCCGGGACAGGTGCAGGGCACGGGGCGCAGGTGGGGAGCTGAGGGGGCGCCTGGCCCTGGAGGCCCCTGATGGTCAGGTGGGCAGCACGGAGGGGGGGGTCCCTGAGGAGGCCCGAGCAGGACCCCTGGGGTGTTGGGTCACAAAGTCCTGGGAGGGCAGGGGTCCTCCAGCACCCCCGGCCCCTCTGGGCACCCAGAGAGAGGCAAGCATCTTCCTGGTGGGTGGGAGGCGCTCCCCAGTGGGCAGAGACCCTGGTCGCAGGAAAAGGGGCTCCGTGATGGGAGGCTGGGGGGAAATGAGGGGAGACCAACGTGCAAGGCCTGCAGAATGCTATCTGGTGTGTGTTCCGATCCCAAAAATGAGCATTCCCACTGCAGAAATGTGGGGAAACACAAGGAAAGACGAGGAAAATAAAAACCACCTGCGTCCCGCGCATGAGGAGCTGTTATGGGGGCCCAGAGCACGTGGCAGGGGGGTGTCTCTCGGGCCCGACACCTGGATGGACGAGGCCCCCACCTACTCCCGGGCGTCGGGCCCCCAGCAAACACTGCTCAGCAGCAAATAAACCGAAAAGTCGCCGTGCTCTGGAGGAGAATCGTCTGTCCTGCCTGGCTGTGCCCCTTGGGGAGAAAAGAGGTGGACACAGCTGCAGGATGGCGGCTGAGAGGGCGGGATTGTGGATTTAAAATGAACCGTAGATCGAAGTGACAACCACACCGGTCAGCGCAGCCTGGCTGGAGAGATGTGTTTATTCTGCTCGCTGCTGGCTTCTGTCTTCCTGAGGAAGGTCGAGTATTTGAGCACGTAATAAATAATTCAAGCACTTGAGTCCACACCAACCCCACTCTCGTCTTGGTGAGGTCTTGGGGTGAGGGAGCTGAGGCACAGCCTGTTTTCCTCCTCCTGGACTAGCCACAGTCTTGGACGCCACCCACAACCCGGCTCGCCCCCACCACCTTCCCAGACAGCCCCCGGGACGGACCCCGGGACATCATGCCCACTGCCCACCACGTCCATCCTGAGGGAGGATCCCCGCTGCCCACAGAAGCCTGGCTCTGTGGCTGACCACCAGCCACGGGTCCCCGGTGCAAAAGTCACTCAGTGCCCCGTGCATCAGTTTCCCCATCTGCAAAAGAGGACTATGGCAGGAGTGTTAAGTGCCCCGTGTCTTCTCATGTTAGAATCACCTGTGTTACTCTGGCCTCCCTTTTGTCACTGACGTGGCCTCTTTCCCTTTTTCAAGACTCCTGCTTTGGAGGGCCCTCGGTTTGGGGGACACCGAGGATTTGGGGAAGGTTGGGGGACTGAGCTTAGCTTCTGTGCTGTGCAGGAGACACTGTCTGGCTCTGCTCGGCCCCAGATGTGCCCACCAAGGCTGCGGTGATGGGGGGCAGGTGGCCAGACCCACGCACCTGCTCCTGCACCCCCAGCACCGCCCGCTGACCAGCCGCAGCCTCGGGGAGGCCCCTGCCCAGTGCTGACTGCGGCCAGCCGGGCCCTGCTGCTCTGTCTTCCAGGTTTCCAGGCAGGGCCCATAGGCCCACACATGCTTCTTGCAGTGGTGTGTGTGTGTGTGTGTGTGTGTGTGTGTGAACGGGGTCCCCCTGCATCGGGCTGCTCTCTCTGGGAGGGGGAAGTGAAGGCGAGGGCTCCTGGACATCGGGAAGGGCCGGCTCCCGAGCCCGGGCGTCTGGGTTCTGCCTGCTTCTTGCTCCCCAGGCACACGCCCTAAGCTGTCAGCGCCTCAGTTTCCTGACCTAGTGCAGGACTGCAGTGTGTGTGTGTGGGGGGGTGACATTCCCGAGGAACGGGCTGGGTCCACCACCTCCCTTCTGAAGCCCGTGACTCAGTGTCCCGTGCACGGCCGGCACCGAGTGCCCAGGCCCGTCCTTGACCGTCACAGCAAGACGTCGGCCCTGAAGGTCCGGCCTGGGAGTGGACGACGTGATGGCAACGCCTCTTAAATGGCTTCTGCTAATTGTGCTCATCTTTTCATACCTTTCTCGTAGATGTTGTTTAATGGTTTTCAGATTGATTCTTTTGAAAAAAAGGTCACCTAGATCAAAATCCTTCTTGAAGCACCGCAATCACCGACATTAGGCAGTCTTGGGTGGGTTTTAGTTTTGGTTTGGTTGTTTTTGGTGTTTTCTGATGCCAGAAGTTTCCCCTGAAGTTCAAAGCTGGTTTTCCCAGCACCATCCCGGGTCACGGGTGAGCTGCTCCCAGGCCCCGGAAGACCCGAGAGAACCACACGGCAGGTGCGTCTGCTGAGGATGGACGCCCCGCCGCCCCCCGAGAGCCCGTCCCCCGCATTCCCTTGTCTGGTCCTTGCGAGAGCCTGAGAGCCCGGCAGGGATGACGCGTCCCATTCAATCGATACAGAAATGGAGGCGGTGCCTAAGTAATTCACTTTCCCCTCTTCCCCGTCTGCCCCTTTCCTTCCCCTGCTACTCCCCCAGAGTGCACAGGCAGCTCACACACCCTGCGGACACTGAGTCCCCAGGATGGGGAGCTGCACACAGTCAGCACACATGCCCTGCACACAGTCATCTCACATGCCCTGTGCACAATCAGCTCACACGCTCTGCAGACACTCAGAATCCCCAGGATGGGTTGCTGCACACAGTCAGCTCACATGCCCTGCGCACAGTCAGCTCACAAGCCCTGGAGACACTCAGAATCCCCAGGATGGGGAGCTGCACACAGTCAGCACACAAGCCCTGCGCACAGTCAGCTCACATGTCCTGTGCACAGTCAGCTCACACGCCTTGCACACAGTCAGCCCACATGCCCTGCGGACACTCAGCCTCCTGGGATGCAGTCGACACCCCCCCCCGCTGTTTTAGCCTTTTCCCCCACTGTGTTATCCTCCCCTCTACAGGGACACGTGGGCAGGGCCTGCCAGTCGGGCTGGGCGGCTCGCGGTGGATGGGAAGGGACGACCCCTCTCTCGGGCCTGCTGCTGGCCAGGCCCTGTGCTGAGCAGGACGAATGCCCCAGTCTGCTGGTGCTGCCCTCCGGCCCTCACAGCCAGGGAGGAGACACGCCCACAGCGGCCCACTGGATGAGCCCAGGTGTAGGGGAGGAGAGGGTCCTGGCTCACGGGGCCGGGGCTTTGAGAAGAGGGCTACCCAGGGAGCCAGGAGCTCCTGGAGGGCTCAGGGGAAAGCCGTGGGTGAGAAGAGGGGCAGAGGCCTTGGGGAGCTGCAGAGAAGCTGAGGCCAGGAAGCTGGGAGAGGCGGAGCAGGGAGGGTCCCCTGGGTGTCTGAGCCCTGGGGGCTGCTGCAGGGCTTTCTTCAGGTACCCCCCGCCCAGGGCTGCCTGTGGATAGAGGGGCGTCCGGCCGCCGCTGCCTCCCCAGCGTCCCTAGGAACCTCCAGCCCTTCAGTGGGGTGGGTGCACAGTAGGAGCTTAATTAATTCCAGCAGAGATGCGCACACTCCGAGTCTCCCTCGGGAGGGTCAGTGGGCCTGCTGGGCTGTGGAGAGAAGGGGACACACAGGCTGGCACCTGTTCAGAGAGCTGAGTCCATGGGCCTGCGGGATACCGGGTTTCTGGCTCTGGGTGGTGAGGAGGGTCCCCAAACCCTGCCTGGCAGGCGGCAGGCACACCCTGGGGGTCCGGGGAGACCGGGGTGGCAGGAGCCCTCATGGCTGTCCCCCGAGGCCAGGCTGGCCCGAGGCCTTTCTCTCCATGCAGACCCCGGGCTCGGCGCTGCCTTCCAAGGTGAGCCGTTTCCTTGATGACAGAGTCTGTGGCCTCCCTGGGCAGGGCCACTTGTGGTCAGAGCCCCCTCCTGGGACCCCTGAGGGGCACGGCTGAGTCACGTGCCTGGTGCAAGCCAAGGCGGGGTGCAGCTCCAGGCCCCTCTCGGAGCCCCCACCCCCGGGGTCCCGTGGGTGGAATTTTAAACCCAAGAAGGATTCTTAAAAAGCACCCATGCGGCTTAGTTAAACTGACTGAAATAATTGCAGAAGAGCAATTACTTCATTTCAAGGCGTTTAGAGGTGTTAGGAGCCGGGCTGGGTTTCCATGCTGAAAGCATGTCCCTTTGTGCTGTGGAGCTCAGGTGGGAGCCCGCGCGGAGCCGCTCTGTTCTGTGCTGCAGATGCTCCCGGGAGGCGCAGGGGGTGCTCCCCGGGCAGCTGCGGCCCCTCTGCTGCCCAGGCGGTCTGCTCCCACCCCTCAGGGCTGAGTCAGGGAGCCTTGGGGGCAAGAGAAGGAGCAGAGAGGCGGTCAGCATTCCCGATTCCCGGCAGAGGACAGAGCAAGTTTGCAAGGCAAGGCTTTTCCCGAGCACGGCTGGGCTTGCAGGGCTGGCTCCAGGCTCTCCCGCTGTCCCTCGGCCAAGCGGCTCCCTGCAGAGGGGCAGCTGGGCGGGGGCACAGCGAGGGCAGGTCGCCAGGGACCACCTGGGTTCCTGAAACCCATTCTCTGTCCGCTCTCTGAGTGTGAGGCTGCCTTACCCCTGCCCTCCACTCCCTCTCTCCCTCTCCATCTTTCTCTCTGCCCCTTTTCTCACCCCCTCTTCCTTCTTTCCTTCCTCATGCAGCCCTTAATGAATCCAAGCGGCCCCTGCCCTCAGGGAGCTTCTGTTTGGAGATGGCACAGGGGGGCTCACGCTGCCTGGGAGACCAGAGAGGCTGAGAGGAGCCACAGGTTATTGTCCTGCAACGCTGTCCCTGGTGACCCTGTGGGCACCACACCAGAGCTGGGCATGGCTGCAACCTGCTTTGGACAGTGTGACATGGACGCAAACAATAGCAGGTGCATGCTTGAGTCTCAGGCTTGAGAGACGGCACAGCTGTCTGCTCATCTGGGAGCTTCTGACTCCCACCACAGGAAGAACAAGCGTGGGTGGTCTGTTGGTCTTAGAAGGGGGAGTCACAAGGAGCAGATCTGAAGGATCTGAAGATCTGAAGGCCTGAGCAGCCAGGCCTGAGCCAAGCACGGCCAGGGGAGCCGGAAACAAATGCCGTCTCTCAGCATCCACTGAGTCAGGATGATTTGTTATGCAGCATCACTGTGACTCTAGCTAACTGATACAAAGTGACATGGGCTCTGGGCTTTTAAGTCTAGCAGGGTCCATCAGGAGGGGGAGGACCCTCTGGGAACAGGGAGTGAGTCCTGCTGGGCTTTGCCTGCTGTCTGTACTGCCCCGTCTCCCCACCCCGGCCAGGCCTGGGAGGACCCTCCTTGCAGCCACAGCCCAGCAGCCCCGGGAAGTGTTTCCTTTGGGGCCCTTGCTTGGCTGCCTGGGTGCCCAGGGATAGGGGCATCCTCAGAATCTGCCAAGCCAGAGTGGGAGAAGCACCAGCACGAGGGAGGGTCTCCCACCACCCCTGAGGTGAGGGAGGGTCCTCTCACGTGCCCTGTGTCTTACCTAAAGACCCCTTTTTGAGAAAGTCTCACATCCCGCCATTTCTCCTTAGGGAGTTTACGCTGCAGCCCATGTGAATGGACCCCATTCTCCATCCCGACCCCCACCTCCCCCTCTGGGCTTTGTCTCTGCTGTTCCGCCACCTGTGAAGACTGTCCCAGCCTCCCCTCTGCTGGGCTGCACCCCATCCTTCAGATCCAGGAGGGCCCCTGCAGCCCGCATTTCCTCCAGCGGGTGCCACTCTCCCTCCCTCA
This sequence comes from Choloepus didactylus, assembly GCF_015220235.1. Taxonomy (NCBI): domain Eukaryota; kingdom Metazoa; phylum Chordata; class Mammalia; order Pilosa; family Megalonychidae; genus Choloepus; species Choloepus didactylus. The sequence goes on along the minus strand of NC_051309.1, from coordinate 4,032,430 downwards.
GTGGCCCCAAGCATCTCGGCCTCAGGATGGAATTAGGTATCTGTCCGTCTGTCTGTGAGGTCTGTGCACAGGCGCAGCTGGGGCACCAGGGCCACCTGGGCTCAAGGTCAACTGCAAAAGGCAGACTCCTGGGCTCCTGGGGAAATGGCTGCCCCTGGCCCAGCCGTGGGGCCTGGGGATCTGCATTCTCTGAGCCAAGGAGCAGCACAGGCCCGGGGTCTGCTCAGCCCTCAGCCTCCTCCCACAGTGGAGTAAAACACCCAGCCGGCTGTTTGTCCAACTGCACTGGGCACCAGCAGAGGCCCCTCCAGGCTGTCAGCCTTGGCGATGAAGAAAAATGGGCCTTTCCCTCACGAGAAGGAGCTCTGCAGTTTGACCCCTTGGCTGAGGCAGTGGGCTCCTCGGGGTCCTGGGCTCTGCAGGGAGCTGCTGGCCCGGGGTGGCCTGGTCCTGGCTCCCTGCCTTCCGCGGGAGCTGGGGTCAAAGGCATGCTCTTCTCCCGGGCCCCAAACTCTCGATGGACTCGCACAAAGGCCGTTGGACCTGGGGCCTGGGAGCCCTCGTGGTCAAAGCCGCCAGCCCCCACCCATCCAGACCGCAGCAGGCCTGAGTGTTGTGTGGGCACCCCCACCTAAGACGGGGAGCATGAGCCCACCCTCCAGCTGCACCCAGCCACCAGAGCCCCCCTGCGAGCCGGGGGTTTACGGCTGGGGTAGGGTTGGAGTTCCCTTCTCCCCGTGTTTAAATGCACATGGAGGAGACCGTGGAGTTACAACTGAAAAACACCCATTGCTGCGTCAACATAAAGTCCAGTTCCTCACAGCGCTGGTGGTTCGCGGCCCTGGGAGTGGGAAGTTTGCCCCTTGGAAGCGAGACCCCTTGCTCCCCCCGTCAAGCAGCGGAGGCCTTTGTCACCCCTAAACAAGTCAACTCCCCATTAGCCAGTGCCTCTCCAGAGGGAGCAGAGAGGAAAGCAAACGCTGCGGCGAGTCCTTCCACGCGGTTAAACACGGTGGTGGGGTATTTATACACAGACACATTCAAATCCCTGAGGTCGGAACAATTAGTCTGCTTTCCAAAGAAGCAATTTACTGACTTGTTCAGGAAGGCGCCAATTTCTCAGACAAATAAACCGTTTTTAATTCGGCAGCAAACGGGCTTTTACGCTTACTTATATTGATCCACAGCTGTTCCAATGCATTATTTTATCTCTTACTGAGAAAAGAAACAAAACTTCGTTGTCAGATGCCTGTTTGAGCTCGCAAATTGACTGTCCTTGCTCCTGCCCTAAAATTCACTGCCCTCTGTTCCTGCATCTCGAGTATCTATTAAGTGTCTACTGTATACCAGGGATAGACATTGCACTTCAGCAAATACATCGGGGACCACCTGGATTTGTTGTCCTGTTGCAACCCCATTGAAGTGACCAGAGAAATCTGTAATGTTCTGGAAGGCAGAAGACCACACCTCGGGATATGCGAAGAGGCTGACCTGGGGGCAGCCCGGGGCAGTGCTGGCAGCCGGAGCCCCAAGACGGGCAAAGCCAGAAGGCAGGGGGAACAGCAGCTGCGAGGGGTCCACGCTCAGAGGAGGCCTGGGGTGTTTGGAGGGTGGGGTGGGGGTGAGCAGGGGTAGGTGGGGGTGGGCGGTGAAGCAGAGCTCCAGAAGGTTCAGAGGTAGCTTCTCCAGGTGCTGAGACCTGCCCTCCGTGAGCCGTGGGGAGCCGGCCTGGGCTTCTAAGCCGTTAGGGAAGGCTTTGAGTGCATGGTGCTCTTTATCCAAAATGCAAATGGCTTTATAAAGGCAAGACATATTTGTGGTAAAAGATTCGATAGCACTGAATATAAAGAGGAAAGTAAAAATCCAACTCTCACCACCAGGAAATAGCAATCACTGCTAAGTTTTCACAGCCCCCTTCCAGACGTTGCTTCCTGAGTGCACGTTTGTCCCCCTGCATGGAAGGGCGTGCACTCTGCATATCTGTAACTCACTCTCGTCACCCCACGGTACGTCTGGGATGCGTTACCATGGCAACGGACGTAGACCTGCCCCATCACTTGAAGTTGTAAGGCCTTCCTGGGAGAGGTCAGACCAAATACCCTTAATGAATCCCTGACTGAAGCCCGCTTAGGTTTGTCCGGCTCTTCAGTATGAGGCACAACGCAACAATGACAGCCTCAGCCCGGGCAAGATGCTGGGAGAGCAGAGTCATCCAGCAAACAGCCTGCCTCGTGCCAGGCCCTGCTTGGGTCCGGGTGGAGGGGAGGGGGCTGCGGGCCCAGATATTAGGAAGCGTGCCACAGAAGCTGACTCGGGCAAGACAGATGGCCACGGGTCACCAACATTCAGAGAAGGCATCTGATATGAGCGACAGAAACCTGAGAACACAGTATTAAGAGAGCCTTGAAGCCGTGAGAGATGCTGAAGCAGTCAAAACGTAAGAACATGGTCCTTTAAAAATGCACATTTGGCAAGAAAGAAAAAATATGTCTGCATGTTAAAAAATGATAGTAGAAGCTGGAGCGCACAAAGCTGAGCACAGGGGGTGGAAAGAGAACGAGAGAGAAAATGGGGTTGGGGCAGAGGGGACAGGAGAACTGGGGGGTTGCTCCAGGAGGCCTTGTGTTGGAAGTGGGAGTTCCTGAACGAGAGAACAGTGAGAGTGAGGGAGGAAAAGTTTCACTAAAATATGTCCCAGAACTGAAGGACATGAGTAAGATGCAATGGACCACCCAGGGCCCAGCTCCAGGCATGAAAACAGGTGACCAGGCACATTGTCGTGAAAGCTCGCAGCACTGGGGATGGCATTTCCTGAGGCAAAAAGAAACAGGTCACCAGAAAGAACCAGGAATCAGAAGCGTCGAGCTGCTCAGTAGCAACCCGGGAGCTGGGAGGGGTGCAGCCGGCACCCACATTCGCCCAAACCCAGTGGGGGGCAGAGGATTGATGGGAAGACTGCGGCATCTGAGAACTTAGGACCCATGTCCCCTCAGTCAGGATGCTCCAAAGGATGTGCATCCCAAATGAGAGAGTAAAACAGTGAAAAGAAAGACCTGGGATCTGGGACAAGGAGGTTCATCAAAGGAGAGAGACGAGGTTTCCCAGGACAAGAGTTGAGAAGCTTTGAGCAGGAGAGAGAAGACGTCAGCAGACGGACATCTGAGGGAAGGCCACCTTGGTTGGTGTGACACAACGAAGAATAAGTTCACAGCTTTGTCAAAAAGTTTAGAGAAAGATTTACTGATGGGTCCATGAAGAACTAGGCAAGTAAAAATGCAGGGCTCTAATTTAGGGCAGATGTAAACAGCGGAGTCTGAACAGAGGTGTGACTGTCCCATGGGGAGGGAGCGACCCACCCCAGCGTGCTTTAACTACAGATGGATTTATTGATTAAGCCTGACTTAAAAGATTGAATCAACACATTGACAACCATCTCAGTGTCCCATGTGATGGGTTGGCTTAAACAATGGGAGCTTATTGGCTCATGGTTTTGGAAGTGGTAGGCTGGCTTCTTCCCGAGTCGGTGGAGCTCCGGCTGCCGGCTGTCCTCGGGGTTCTTTGGGGTTCTAGTTTGCTGGGCTGCCGAAAGCAGACCCCATAAAATGGGCTGGCTTTTAGTGATGGGAATGTATCGGCTTACAACCCTACAGTTCTGAGGCCATGAAAATGTCCAAATCAGGCGATGCTTTCTTCCCAGACTGGCTGCTGGCGGTCTCTGGCTCCTCTGTCACGTGGCGGCGTCTGCTGATCGCTCCCTTCTCTTCCGGGTTTCTTGCTTCTGTGGCTTTCTCCCTCTCGGTCTGAATTTCATTCTCTTATAAAGGACTCTAGTAACAGGATAAGACCCACCCTGACTGAATGGGTCATATCTTAAGAGCCTACTCACCCAAAGATCAGGGTCCACACCCACAGGGATAGATTAACTGTCAGAATCCTTTTCTGGGGTACATGCAACTTCAAACCATCACACTTGGCTCTCCCCTCCTTTCTCTTCCTGGCTCCCCTGACTGCCGCCTTCTGGCTTTCCCTCCTGCTGTGTCTGAATTTCTTCTGCTTGTAAAGGACCCCAGTGTCCAGGTCCAGGCCCCTCACCCAGCTGGGCCACCCCAATGAAACAAGGTCTCCCGGAGGTCCTGTGTGCAGTGGGTGCCCAGCCACAGGGACACAGGCTAAGACCAAGAACATGTATTTTTGGGGTGCCTACTCATCCTGTGAGTAGATACCGAATAGCAATTCAATCCAAATGTGAGTTCAGTATCTGGGAGGTGGAGAATATGGGCACCGGGGGCTCTGAGAATTCAATGCTTTTGTTGAAAGCAAAATGGTGTTGTCTATAATTGAAACATCAGCATAGAGACAAAAAACATGCTATTTAGAAATAAGGAGGAAAATATCCAGACAATGAAACCCAAACCAAACAAGAACAGCTGAAAGAGTTGCAAGTAATTGCTTCCAGGGTGTGGGGCTCGGGGACAGGGGCAGGGCAGGGGGGCAGCTGACTGGTGGGTTTTACAGTAAATGATGAAGAATGATTTGGTTTTTTAAATTGTGGACCTAACATATTGTTTCCATGAAATACAAACTTAAAAAATAAAATAAGGAGGCCTCTGGGATTCAGAACTTGGTCAGGAGCGTCCTCTTCCACCATGTGGTGTCTGGCTTGGAGTAGCCAACGGGTAAGTGAGGGTCCTTGCCCAGGACCCCCGGCCTCGGGCCCAACCGCTGTTGTGGATCCACGTTCTTGACCTGCCTTTCGTTGGTGCTGGACCAGGTCAGGCCCAGCAAGGCAGGAAAGCAGCTCTGTTTGGAGCCCTGCCCAGCCCAGGGAGCCTACTAGGGTTCAGGTCTTGAGGGGGCCCCTGACAGGTCCAGGTGGATGGAGAGGAGAGGGGACTGGGCAGGAGGACAGGGCCTGGCAGAGGCTGGCAGGTGGGTAGGAAGTCCGGGCGATGTCTGCGGGCTGCCCGAGCCCCGGCCTTGGCAATGGAGGCTCTAGGTTTGCAGATATGTCATTGCCCCGATACCAGTGTCAAGCTCTGCAGAGCTTGCCCTCCCCCTCCTGCAGAATCCTTCCCGAATTTGAGACTGGAAAGCAATTGTGAAAATTGCTTTAAAAATTGATTTTTCCAAAGCACTTCCTCCACCCTGCCCCACTGTAGGGAGAGCCACCGACTTGGGCTCTCGGGCATGGCTCGTGCTGGTCTGAAGGCAGAGGCTGCGTCTTCCTTAGGTGCTGAAAGCAGAACTAGCTCTTCAACCCCAGGCCCAGCGAGGGTCTGCTCACCACTGTCAGGCAGCCAGGGCTTGCCCCTCTGTCTTGGCTTTGGTCCGGAGCTGGCCCGGTAGATATGGAACCCACTCTGCCCTGCCCCCCAGCTCTTCACTTTGGGGGGCCCCGTGGTTTACAGTTGATCAGGCTGCTGCCCAGGTCACTCAGCCACTCGTCCAAAGCCACACCTGGGCCTCTTGGCATCCGAGGGCCCAGCCTGGCCACAGGGGACAGAAGTCCCTTCCCCAGCAGAGGGTCCTTCCTCCTGGGGGTGTGGGAGCTGCAGACCAGAGGCCCACCTGGCTGCCCAAGTCTGGAAGGCTCTGTGGAGAGCCAGGCGACAGGATGTCCCACCCCTCCGGCTGCATCGCCGTGTTTTCTGAGAAGGCCCCCAAGTGCCGGGGGAGCCCTCCAGCGGCTGCGGGTGACCTGGGGAGCCCCAGCCCCAGCCTGGGAAGGTTCTGGGCTGCCCGGGTGAGGCCCACAGAGAGGAGTGCAGGTCCGTCTTCTGGAAGCTGCAGCACAGGGCCTGAGCTCTCAGGGTGGAGTGGGAGGAGCTGAACCCCTGAGCTCCTTCTGGAAGGTGCAGGTCCCAGACCCTCACCCAGATTGCTGAGTTGTTGGGTGGGGGCTCCGGGCGGCAGCTCAGAGATGTCGGCTCAGAAGGAGTACTGAGCCTATGAAACGGGTTCTGGGTGCCAACTCTGATGAGACCCCATGGAGTTTGCTGCAAGTGCAGCTGGCCTGACCCCAGCTCCAGCAATTCGGACCCACAGGGCCTGGGGATCAGGGGGCCTGCGTTTCTCTAGCATTCAATGGTGTGAGGGGTGGGTGGCCTGTGGGTCATGGCAGGGGCAGTGATGGGGTTCCCAGGCAGCTCTTGGTGCTGTCCCCTTGCTTGCCACACCCTTCAGGCTCCTTCACCTGTCACATTTCATCCTCACCTGCAAGGCTGGGTTCCATTACCACCCTGGGTGTGACCAGGGCCCTCCCTGCGCTCTCTGGCCTCAGCTCCCCCCCCCCCCACACAGTGGACTTCCAGCGAAGGCACTGTCACAACCACCGTAAGCTTCAATGCCCCCCATGGGGACCTGGCTCCCTGGACGCTTCTCCGAGGCCAGGACAAACCTCTGGAATGTTCTCTCTCTTGGTCACCTCCATCCGCTGCCTGGACCGGAGGACACAGCCAAGCCTGGCTCGGGGCAGAGGGGCAGGGCTGGGGTCCAGCCCCAGATGCCTTGGGGGTCCCAGCACCCACTGCCTCCCCGGGAATGGAGCCCAGGAGGGACCCTGGCCTTCAGGTCTTAGGCCTTGCTGGCACCAAGCCCTGGTCAGGAGAGGGTAAGGATGGAGCAATAGGCTGATGCAGCCCGAGGGAGCCCCAAACACGAGGGCAGAGGCTGGAAAACTCCCTGTGAGCCGGGAGCCAATGGCTGCACCCAGGAGTTAAGTCCTGTTTGGACAGATTCCAAAATAAGGGGAGCCGCACCCGTTAGTGGCTGTTGGGGGGGCCCGTCCTACCCCCAGGGGTGCAGAGGGGCCGGGCGAAGGAGGCTCAGAGGCCAAGTCTCTCCACCTCCACTGTGCCAGTGGGGAAACTGAGGCAGGCAGCCCAAGTGCCTGACACGTAGGCACTGGTTGAATCCGCCTCTGGTGCTGAGGACCCAGGCTGCCCCGGTACCAGGTGCCGGCACCCTCCCGCGCCTCTGGGCTCTGGCCAGGAGCACATGGAGCCCCAGGAGCCGGAAGGGGCAGCAAGGAGCCTCCCCTGGATTTGGGGCTCCCCGACTCCTGAACTGGGAGGGAGGACATCGCAGTTGGTTTCAGCCCCCCAGTCTGTGGCCCAGGACAACGAGGCAGGGACTGACACCCGGGAAGGAGATGGGGAGGGAGCAGGGGGTGCTGTCAGACTGCGTGGCCAACTGGCAGGGTCCCAGCCAGCCCGGTGGGGGCTCCAGAGTGGGGGTCACCTGTTACAGGGGTCCCGTATTGGGCAGGACCCCCACCCCCCCAGCTCAGGGATGGCTGGGGGTGGCCGGGAGGAGTGTGGCCTCAGCTCGAAAGCTGTGGGGGCCAAAGGCCTCCCTGACCCTCCTCAGCACAGGGAGTGGTCCGTTCCCTGCCCCTCGGGCCCCATGGCCCACCTCACCACACTTGTCCCGAGGGGAGACCTGACGAGGGAGGGCGGTGGGGGAACCACAACCCTGTCACTGCAGCGGGTCCTAAGCCCCCGCTGGTGTCCCCCCCAGGGTGTCCCTGCAGTCTCCACGAGGCTCCCCTCCCCGCGCTGCTCCCAGCACCTGTCTCCCGAGGACACGCCAGGAAGACGGGCTGTTCACTGCTAAATCTCCTTGTTCCTGATACGTCTTCCATTCGGGCAACTTCTCAGAGCATCTGGACCTGCCATTGATTGAGGCTGTTTCCGGCAACCGTGACCCAAACCGCCCTTCGTCGTGAGAGAGGACCATGGCACAGGAGGGGCTCGTCGGAACTGGAGCAGAGGGAAATGGGGCCCGCTTCCCTGAAAGGTCAGTGCATGTGTGGGGTGGGGACCCACACCTTATAACTGGTGTAAGGAGCTGTCTTCTGAGCCATTATCGTTATTCTCATTTTCCAGAAATGGAAACTGAGGTTCTGGGAGGCAGAGTGAGTTCCTCATGGCAACAGCCCAGAAGCAGAGCAGCTAGGCTTGCGGTGCCTTGTCGTGCAGAGCCACAATGTTTCTGTATGCGTGTGCATGCATGCACGTGTGTGTACGTACATGTGCACATGTGTGTGAATGTGTGTGTGCACATTTGCTCAACTGTGTGCACATGTGTGCATATGTGTACGTGTGCCTGTGTGTGCATGTGTGCACGTGTGCATGTGTGGGTGGGTGGGTGCTGTCATGCATGTCTGTGCACATGTGTGCATGTGTGTGCATGTGCATGTGTGTGCATATGTGCTCAGATGTGTGAGTGTGTGTGTGTGTGTGTGCGCATGTGTGTGGTGCGGCCGTGCACTGGTGGGATGGGAGAACATCACTCAGGTCTTCCTGTGCTAGATGGAGGAGGTTGGATTTTATCCAGAATCGGGGGGAGCAGGGCAAAGTTCTCGAGCAGGGGAGCGACATGATCCATGGTGCATCCTGGGAGTCAGCTCTGATGCCCACTGTCCGTTTGCTTAGGTGACAGCTGTTGTCCACACGCTAAGAGCAGGGGAGACGTTGCGGAGCAAAGCCAGAACCGTTGCCTGTCCTTCGGCTCTCCCAGGAGGGGCAGGGGTGGAGCTGGGACAGAGAACGGAGGGGCCCAGCAGGGTGGAGCCTGGCCCCAGGACGAGCTGCCAGGGCATCCGACTGGTCCTGGAGCTCCGGAACAGCCTGGGCAGCACGGCCGGGCAGGGATTCCGTGTTGGACATCTCCGGAACCCCTGGCCACTGGGCGCCACCTCTGCAACTACCACTGCTGTGTGGCTCCCCAGACCACGCGGCCTGGGGTTGCCCCGTCCCATGCCTTGGAATCCTGGGCCCTCCCACCACTCCAGACTCGAGCAAAGGGCTGTGCTCTGTGTGCAGAACCTCGTTTCCCAGCATCTGCCATGGGGGGCAGGAGAGCAACCCTGAAGTGTGGGAGTCAACTCCCCCAGAGAGAGCATTGGCCAGGGGCTGGTGGGAGCTGGGAGGGAGGCCCACAGAGAAGGGCCCTCTCCCTCCCTCCATCTGAGGGGCTGTCCCAGGTGCAGTTTGTCCAGGGGACCACCCAGAAGTGGCTGCCAAGTCGGGGAGTGGCCGCCACGAAGCCCCTGTGGCCGAAGCCACGGCCTTGCACTGCTTCCAGCCTTCCCTGCTTTGCTTCCCTGTTCCTTGCTCCAGCTGCCCTGAGATTGCTCCCCCCAAATAAAACACTGGCCCTTAACCCTCGCCTCAGGCTCTGCTTCCTGGAGACCTCGATGGAGACAGGGAGGTAGGCAGGGGAGGGCGTCCCAGCCCCAGCCACGCGGAGACGCAGGCAGGAGGGAGCTGGAGACTGAGGGCTGGCAGGGGGCCCGTGAGGCTCAGGCCACGAGGCCACGTCCAGGGAGGGCGTCGTGGGACAGCACAAGCTCAGGCTTTGGGGTCGGCCGTTGCGGTCGCAGTTACTGCTTTGGGGGGGGGGGGCGGCCAGTTGCTGAACCCTCGGCTCTCGGCGCTGCTCTGAGGGTACCGGCGGCGGGGGCTCTTTCCCGGAGGCGAGGGTGAGGCGGGGGACTTGGTCAGGTCCCCGGCGGTGGCGTGCAAGGTATGGAGGGCGGCGAGAAGGGAAAGACAAGACACTCTTCCTCCAGTAGGGGTAGAACAAAAGGACCTTTATTCAGGGGTGAGCACAGGTTATATAGGCTGGCATAGAGGGCGGGGGTTGTTACAAGCCAATGCTGAGGGGATAAAGGCTAGGATTGGTTCTGAGAGGGTGCGGAGGTTAGGATTGGTTCTAAGAGGGCGCGGAGGTAGTTTGAAAAGGGGCGGGAGTTGCTCCGGCAACGGTGCATGCGCACTGGTGGTGGCGGGAGTTGCTCTGGCAACGGGGGGTGTGCGGGCAAGATAAGGGGGTGGGGAAAAGGCGGTTCCCTCCGGCAAGCCTCCCCTAACGGTGGTATTTTGGGTGAGGAAATGGGGCCTGCCTCCGGCCTCACTTTCTCAGGCCTGGGGGGCTGTGGAGGGCGCTGTCGCCCGTGCCCACCACCCTCCCCAGGGGCGGATCCGGTCCCCTGGCCCAGGCCCGCCAAGTCGAAGCACGTAATCAGTGTCCCGCAGGCCGTGCCCATTCAGAACTGGCGTGGCCACTTCAGGGCTCACGGGGCAGCCTCCTTAGTCTCCCTGGGACCCCATCACATCCGTACAATGAGGACAGCTCCCCACTTCTGGGACCACTGGCATGGTTTGTTGGCCAGCGCAGCAACTGCGGAGGGCAGGTGTCCTGCCTCTCTGACCGGTTTTGTCTCAACAGCCCTCAACCCAGGACAGACTGAGAAGCAACCCCATTAGCTCCGAGGAAGGTGTCGTGGGCTGAAGGGTGTCCCCCGAAAACATGTGACGAAGCCTCAACCCTGGTGGCTGTGATCATGACCCGACTTGGAAATAGAAGCTTCTGGATGGAATCAAGCGAGGGTCGTCCTGGAGCAGGAGCAGGGTGTCCTTACAAGGAGAGGACGACAGAGGGAGGGCAGCCGTATGACGACGGAGGCAGGACTGGAGCAGCGCACCCGCCATCTGGGGAACCCCACGGTGTGCCGGGAGCCCCCCGAAGCCGGCAGAGGCAGAGAAGGGTCCTCCCTACAGGCCGGGAGGGTGCGGCCCGGCCACGCCTGGATTGGGGGCTGGCACCCAGATGTGAGGGAACACACTGCTTTTGTTTTCAGCCTCCCGATTGTGCGACCCCAGGAAACACAGACTGAACGGCGACTCTGAGAGGCAGGAAGTCAGGGTGCGGGAGTGTGGGGGCGCACATTCCCCCTTCCCTGAGGGGCTCCTTCTGACTCCGTCTGAGCCGCCGTGAAATCGAGAGGCTCGCGGAGCATTTGTTTCTGATTTCCAGTGACCGCGCAGTCCAACTGCCCTCGGCCAGCGCCCTTGCCGCCTTCGAGTCCAGCGCTGGCTCATCTTTCGAAATCAGGAAACTATTTTTTGTTGTTGTTAACCGGGGACAGTGAACTGGAAAGTGTGGAGTTCAAGTTTGGGTCAAAATATCCAGCTACGAACTCAAGGAGGCTCACAGCTCAGAGGAGCAGCTCCCTCCTGCACTTGCACACACGCGTGCACACACAGGCATGCACACACAGGCGTGCACACACACACAGACGAGCTTGAACAGGACTTCCAGAGCCCTCCTGCCCCAGCACACAGGATGGGGAGGGCACCAAGCAGAGGCCCAGGGGAGAAAACGCGACGGGGTTTTGCATCTGTCAGGCTGTGACTCCGTCTGAAGGCCTTGGCCTTCCCACCTGTGAAATGGGCCATCATCCCCCTGCCCCAGGGTGCTGGGAAGCCCACTGAGAAAGCACTTTGCCAGCTGCTGAGTCCAGGATGCACACAGCTTGGAGACAATGTGCTCTGGGGTGGCACGGTGCTGCCCTGTGCCCAGGCCCGGGGACCAGCGGGCAGGCTGTAGGAAGGTTGGGACCTGCTGTGTGATCCCGGGGCAGCACCCACCCTCTCTGGGCCTCAGCACCTCTGCACCATCCGAGCAGCCACCACTGCTATGGGCCGAAAGCCTGGGTCTCAGGGCCTTGCTGCTTTCTGGGCAGTGAGGGAAACTGAGGTTCAGCAAGGTGAGGGGACAAGACTGGAGAGCGTGACCCACAGGATGATGCAGTGGATGTGTGCTCATACGATAGGGCGGAGCCGGGATTTTAACTCAGCTCTGACGATGGTGATAACCCAGCACTCACGTCACGTACTGGCCACACAAGCCAGAGCAGGCAGGCAGAGCCATAGAATTGGGGGTGAGCCAGGTAAGCTGCCCGGCACAGGGTCTTCAGGAACAACTTCACAGCCACCTGTGTCACCATCTCAGAGACCAGCTAACCTTGCCCCTTTCCACTCCAGTGTCTCAACTGCCCGCTCTGTGTCCATGGAGAACTCAGCTGGAAGGGAGACCCCATTCGAACGTGTCCTCCCTTCCCTTCCCCGCCCGTGCTGTGCCCACTAGACAAATTCCCAGGAGGAGAGTTGGTGCCCGGAAATGAGAGCAAATGCCCAGGAGGCCCCTGAGAGCTCAGACCCCAAGGACAAGGGCCGGGGCTGTGCCGGAGGAAGGTGCCAGGCTGAGCATCGGGGCGCAGAGTGGGCTCACTGGGGGGTGGGGTGGGGGTCAGGGTGACCAAGCCGCAGCGAGGCCCGGAAGGTTCTGGTGCCTAGGCCTGGGCTTCTGGGGTCACACCCCCAGCACTGGCTCTCTGCCCCCTGGAGGGCAGGGACGTCTGACGGTTCACAGCTGGGTTCACAGCTACACGGCTGCATGGGGAGGGGACGCTCCGAGAGAGAAGCTGCCGCGGGGGGCGCGGGCTGCAGCCCCTGCAGAGCCGGAGGGCTTGTCGTTCTGGCCGACCACCGACCCCCCCGGGACAGCTTCCTGCTGGGGCTCCTCCCCCGGGGTCGGACCCACACCCTGCCCGAGGCCTTCCCTGACTCCAGCTGACCCCGTGGCCTCGCCCCCCATCAGCGTCACCCCCAGGAAATGTTGGGCACTTGTCCCTCCATCCTGGCACCCACTTCCTGGAACCCCCAAGTGGGCACCACTGGATGAGGAAGTGAATGGGTGAGGAGCAGAGGGGAGCCCATCAGTGCTGACCCAGGAAGAGAGGCTGCTCTGGGTTCAGTCCCTGCTGCCTTCGGAGGAAGGGAGCAATTGGGTGACGGGGGTGCAGCTGACGACGTGCAAGGAAGTGGGGGGGCCATCAAGAGGGCAAGACCACCTGTCCCAGCGCAGGGCCCAGGAGAGCAGGGCCGGAGCCTCGGCCGCCCTCACGGAGGGCAGGAGGAGACCCCCAGGCACCCTCCGCACATGGGTGCTTCTCAGGGAGGGCCACCGTAACAGCCCCCCAGCTGGCTCGAACGATAGGGGTCACCCACTGAAACCCAGCAGGCGGTGCCGGCCGCCACCTTCCCCAGAGTGGGGTCACGCTCGGTGCTGGTGGCACCCGCCGTCCTCCGCCAGTGGCCTTCCCGCTCCTGGGTCTCCTGCTGTGACTTGCCCTTCTGCATCCAGTTTCCTCTGCCTCTGAGGACCCCGGGCCCAGGGTGGAGGGTGACTCATTGTGTCCCTCACGGTGGAACCCGGACAGGGGTGAGTCTGCCCTGGGCAGCAAGAGGGACGCTCCAGCACCGTCCTCAGAGGGGAGGCCGGGGACGGCTTGAAGCTGTCTGCACCCCAGAAAAACGGGTTCTTAAAGTCGATCCATTCCTGCAGTGTGGACCCTTGTAATAGGATCTTTTGAGGAGGCTGCTCCTCCAGTGAAGAGATAAATCAGGATGGGTCTTAGTCCTCTTCCTGGAGTCCTTTGTAAATGGAACGAACAGAGAGAGAGACAGAGGGACAGAGGGACAGAGAGACAGAGGCAGGAAGCGGCGGGAGGGGGAGCTGAACATCAGCGGACCCCGGGAGAGGAGGGGCGGGCCCGGAGCAGCCGCCAGGGGCTTTGCAAGGTGACAGAAGAGCCCAGGACCGGGGTCGCTCGCAGCAGCCCCGGAGCGCCGCAGTCTTCGGGAAGCAAGCATGACTTGCTGACGCCTCCAGCTGGACTTTCTCCCAGCCTCACCCCATGAGCGAATGACTCCCACTGTTTAAACCAACCCACTTCGTGGGCTGTGCTCGCCCAGCAGCCCCGTCTCCCGGCCATCTCCCAGGGGAGGCTCGCGCCCCGCACGCTCTGCTTGTGACCGGGACATGCGGTGCCCACCCAGGAATCATATCCTGTGATCCAAGGTGGGGTGCTGCAGCCAGCTCAGGTAGAGGCCCACCTGGCGCAGGTGGGTGCCACCAAGAGGCAGAGGGAGGGCCTCACGGTGCCGAGAGGGGCACGAAGGCCATGCCCTGACCCCCTGCCCAAAGCCGGACCCTGGGGAGCCCCAGAGACAGGGGGGCTCAGCCACTCGGGGCCACGTCCTGGGGCGGCCCTCTCGCCGGGAGCACAGCAGTTGGCTTCCTGCAGCTGCTGGGACAAAAGACCCCAAATCCAGTGCTTCAGACCATGGGCATTTACTCCCTCCCAGCGCCGGAGGCCGGGCTCTGACATCAGCATCCGGCGGGACCGTGCTCCCTGGGGGCTTTAGGGGAGGCTCCTCCCAGATGTCCCTCCAGCGTCCACCTCCATCCTCCGGGGCCTTCTCCTCTGTCTGTCCTGTCCGGTCTCTTCCAAGGACACTTGCCACTGAACTTAGGGCTCCAGGGTGAGCTGGGGTGGCCTCCTCTCCTCGAGGTCCTTAAGTGATTGCACCTGCACAGACCTTTTTCCAAGTGGGGTCTTGCTCGGGGGCCGGGGCTGGGATGTGGATATGCATCCTGGGACCCCACTGTCCCTTCTGTAGGGGCTGAGTGAGACCACGGATGCAAAGCTCCTGGGACCCCAGAAGGGGAGCACTGGAGCCCCACAGGGCGGGGGCACAGATCACATCTCTGCAAAAGGCTGTGGGGATCGAGGAAACCTGTCTCATCTGTGAAATGGGCCAAGACCCCCACTCGTCACCTGCCACACCACCTTTCACGGGAGCAGGGGCTGAGGCTCTGAGGGGAGGGGTGGGTGGGGAAGGCCAGGGGAGCAGAGGGGTCATCGCTATCTGGGCTATCACCCCAGCCCCCCAAGAGACCCGCCTGTCCCTCCTGGGTCCTCTCCTCTGGCTCCCCCTGTCCGGTCCACTGAGACCCCACCAGTCCCTGCCTTCCCCACTCCCCCACGTCCTCCAGCCCCCACCTCCCCCCACCCCACCCTGAGTCCTTGTCCCCTATCCCCAGAATCCCCTCCTCCAGGACCTATTCCCCTGTCCCCCCAGGCCTCCCCCTGACCCCCATGACCCCCATCTCCTGGGTCCTCCCCTCTAGACCCCTCCCCTGTCATCTAAGCCCTCCCCCCAAGCCCCTCCTCCCTGTCCCCGCGTCCCCCCTGCTCAAGCATCGCCGAGATGAGCTGCCTGGGCACCAAGATTTGCTCTGTATTTAAGAAAGTAAATAACAGAAATGCCGTCTGCTTTACTCTCTGAAACAGACTAAGGAGCAGATGGCTTCACTGTCTCTGCCTCTTCCACTGTCCAGACTGATTGTTCAGAACTCATCGTTAGGATTTCCTGATTGCATCGTCCAAGATTTAAGACTTTCATAAAAAAATGTAAGAGTCCGAAGTCCTTTCAAATCTCCCCTGTCGGATCCACACACTGTGAGCTGCTGTTAGCATTGTCCCCGCTTTGGAGTCGAGAAAGCCAAGACTCAGAGAGGGTGAGCTGCACGCTGGGGCCACCCAGCTCGGACGCAGCCGAGAGCAGGCTTAGGCCCTGGCCCGTCGGACTTCCAAGCCACAGCCTGGACCTCCGACTCCACGGCCAAGTCTTTCTCCAGCAGCCAGCGGGAACAGCCCCCCGCCCCCACCGGGGGTTTCTGTAATTGGGTGAGGACGTAGTAATTATGCAAACCCTGCTGTGCCAGTATGGATATATTATGTCCCCCAGAAAAAGCCATGTTCTTTGATGCAATCTTGTGGGGGCAGATGTATTAGTGTTGATTAGGTTGGAATCTTTGGATTAGGTGGTTTCCATGGAGATGTGACCCACCCAACTGTGAGTGACACCTTTGATTAGGGTGTGGCCTCTTGATTGAATGTTTCCATGGAAATGTGGCCCCGCCCATTCAGGGTAGGTCTTGATTAGTTCACTGGAGCCCTATAAAAAGAGCTCACACAGGGGGACGTAAGAGCAACTGAGAGTGATATTTTGAAGAGAAGCTGCAGCTAAGAGAGGACAAAATGCCCCAAGAGCAACACTTTGGAGAATGCCATTTTGAAATGCAACCTAGGAGCAAGCAGACGCCAGCCACGTGCCTTCCGAGCTAACAGAGGTTCTCCGGATGCCAATGGCCTTTCTCCAGTGAAGGTATCCCATTGTTGATGCCTTATCTTGGACACTTTATGGCTTTAAGACTGTAACTTTGTAACCAAATAAACCCATTTTATAGAAGCCAATCCATTTCTGGTGTTCTGCAAAACAGCAGCATTAGCAAACTGGAACACCAGGGGTGGGAGATTTGGTGACTACAAATTCAGGTCGACAGGGCAGGTGTCCAGGTCTCTGCCCCTTGGATGAGCAGAACGGCGTCATAGGAAGATGACTGCCTCACTGGAAGGCCACCTCTGGGTGTCTAGGATGTGGAGGGCCTGGCCGTGACCTGTAGCATACCTGTTTCCCTTTTCCCCTGCCTGCCAGGAGGCTCGCTCCTCCCTGCCCCAGCACATGAGTGTGATTGCCCAGGGGTGTAGTCCTCACTCACCTCTCTGCCCATCCCACCAGCTCCCCTCCTCCCCTCCATGCTGCAGCCAACAGTTCTCTGCCCCCAGGCCCCTGCCCTTCTGCTTCCAGGCAGGACGGCCCTTACCAGAAACCTCCAAAGTGCATCTAAACCAGGGAGGCTGTGAGAGGGCCTTCCTTGTCACCCCCCTCTAGGTGCTGAGCCCAGCCTTGCCACCTAGACTGCGGTGTGGTCAGT
This sequence comes from Choloepus didactylus, assembly GCF_015220235.1. NCBI lineage: Eukaryota > Metazoa > Chordata > Mammalia > Pilosa > Megalonychidae > Choloepus > Choloepus didactylus. Next base: position 4,015,957 of record NC_051309.1, on the reverse strand, counting down.
GGGTGGACAGCAGGGTGCCCCCCCCCCACAAGCCACATGAAGCAGGGGCCGTGGCCATCCCACTCTCCCATCACCCACAGCCCGGTGCCAGGCGCGGGCAGTCCTCCCCACATCCTTGCTGAATAAACATCACAGAAGGGAGCCCAAAGATGTGAACAACAGTGGCTTGTATGTGTGTGGCCAAAATAGGACAATTTGGGCCCCCGCCATGAAAAATTCCATTCTCCATTCTAGAATTCACAGGCCACCATGGCTCCCCCACCCAACAGCAGCATCCAACAGTGAGACACCTGGCAGTTGTCCTCACCCCACAGGGAGCAACCCTCTTATGAGCTCAGAGGCCTGGCTGTCCCTCGGGACCCTCGACGCACGTGGCTCTCTGAGCAGCTCTCCTTTGGTCTTGGAGTCCACTTTTGAACACAAGTCATGTGAGTCTGAGCAGCCTGAAAACAGGTCTGAGATCAAGTGTGTGGGTGCTCAATAAATCCTGCACAGATGGGTGGGTGGGTGTATGCTTGGGTGGATGGATGGGTGGGTGAGTAGATGGATGGGTGGATGGATGGGTGAGTGGTGAGTAGATGGATGGGTGGACTGGGTGGGTGTGGGTGGAGGATGGGTGGTGGTTGCTTGGTAGTGGTTGGATGGATGGGTGGGTGGTTGGGTGGGTGGTCGTTGGATGGATGGATGGTGGGTGGTGGTTTGGATGGATGGATGGTAGGTGAATGGATGGGTGGGTGTGGAGGTGGAAAGATGGGTGAATGTGTGGATGGGGGGAGGGTAAAGACTTAAACAAGCTTTTATTCTTCAGCAAACAGGCTGACACCGGAGAGAAGAGTTACAGCCTCAAAACTGGTGTGTGTGGGGGGCTTGAAGATCTGGGCCGAGAAGAGACAAGCATCGAGTAGGGGACATGGAGCAGCAAACAACCTCTGTGTCATGATGGGCCCCAGAAGGGGCTGAGAGGCAGAGCCCCACGGGGTCACCCCAAGTCCCTGCAGCCCCTAACGTGCTGTGGGCCCCCCTCAAGGGCCAAGTCTGCGCCGTCCTGGCTCTTTGTTCATCGGGCCAATGCCCAGAAGCCACTAGAAGGTCCCTCCTTGTCTGGGTTGAGATCCTGGGGTCAGAGGCTCAAGGGCAGCACCTGCAGCCCCTGAACTGACAGGTGCAGGTGGGAGGACACACCTGGTGGGCTGGGTCACTCCCCTGGGCCACCCGCGTGGGAGACGGGTGGGGCTGGGGTAGACCTGGGGGCTGGCATGGTGCCCCCCACCCCATTGTCCTCAAGCCCTTCTGGCTGGCTCATTCACCCATCAACAGTACATACGGGCAGACGCATCAGCCCCAGTGAGGGTAAACTGAGGCCCATGAAGGGAAAGGGCGTGTCCCCAGCCCAGTCCATCTGACCAGTCCTCCCGTCAATCTCTCTCTTTCCTAGGCAGTGGTCTCAGCAGGAGAGGGGCTTCTGGGGGCCCTTCCCCCATCCCCAGCCCAGGCTCTGCCTGGGGAGTAGGTGGGTGGAGCATGGGGGAGGTGAGACCCCGGGGGTCCCTCACGGGGCAGAGCAGGGCAGACGGAGAGTACGGGCACCAGGCGGGCAGCAGGAGGCTGCGCGGTGGCATCTGGGGGTACCAGGCACAGGCTGGAACGGGGGCCCCGGAAGAGGAAACAAGAACAGCACGTGATCTGTGGCCCCTGGGTGCTACGGGCCTCACTTCCCCCGCCCTGGGGAATCAGAGCTCATGCCAGGCCCCCCACAGCCCCTGCTTCCCGAGCCCCCTGCCAGGCACTAGCCCATAGGGCTCCCCTCCTCAGGTGGCGCCCACCCCCGCTTGCCAGCACCAGCAGGATGGGGTCTGAGCCCGGCGGGTCTGACGTCCCAGCTCCCCCCTTCCCAGAGCCCCTGGGGACCCTCCCAGGATAGCCCAGGAAACAGCCAGGGGCACACTTTTGTCCCCTGCACAAAGGGTGATCCGGCTTCCCCCCAAGACCTCCCGTCCTCGTCCGGAAGCCCACCACAGGCATTTCAAGTGTTTGCCCCTCCCCTGCTGTGGTGACCATCCAGACGCCTGTGGACCCAGTGACCATCTCCCAGGAGATCTGGGAGTCAGTTCCCCGATAGGAAAAGGGCCTTCTTGTCCCCAGGGGACAAAGCATGAAGCAAACACAAATGCCTCTTTGCTGATAAGCAGCCGTGAGAAAATACTCGCCTTATCTGATTGGCATTTGGCTTGTGCACGGCTGGTGGCACTTGGAGACCCAATAGCGTAGAGGCCCGGGGATGTGCCAGCCTCATAGACATATCGTGCCATGTGCCTTCGAGGACACCCCCCATGCCTCCACCTGGGGTCACAGAGCTGGGCCCCACCTGCCCCCCACCTCATGCACTGGTTTCAGATTCTATCCACAAAGGCTCCTGGGCCCCTGACCTGGGCTGAGTCCAGTGCTGGGCTCTGGGGGCCCAGACATGCTCCCTGCCCTGGTGGGGAGCCCTCTAGGAGGGGCAGCCATGAGCAAACGGTTAATGAAGGATGACAAGACCTGCTGACTAGGTAGCATAAAGCATGGTTGGACTCAGAGGACCCTGGGGACCACAGAGAATGTGACTTTGATATGGGTTTTGAGGGATGTGTAGGAGTTCGCTGCATGGGGAGGGAGGAAAACCCAGGCCCCAGGAGCAGGCTGTGTAAAGGCTGGAGGCAGAGTAGTTCTGGGTCTGATGAGAAGGTGTGGGAGGCTGGACCTGGGGTGCCTGAGAGGGGTTGAGAGGGATTACCACAGGAGCTGGCTGGCCCACACGCCAGAGATGCTCTCGCATTTGCTCCCAAGGCAGTCACGGAACACCATCCCCAGTGCCAGGCATGTTCCTCTGGGTGAGGGCAAGACACTGTCTCTCCCCGTTACCATGGGGATCCACACAGCCTGCTTGGAGCATCCGAGCGACAGCAGGTGCGAGAGAGAAGGCCACGGGACGGGGAGGCTGTGAGGGAGAGGAAGGGAGACATCGCCCGGGGGCTCCCGGCAGGCAGGTTGCCTGGCAAGGCCTGTCCCCCAAGGAGCGGCCACAGCCCTCTCCTATGGCTCCAAGGGCCAGGGCTGGACACCAACCCCAGGAAGGGAGGAGCCCCAAAGCTAAGATGCCCCCATTCCATACAAATCCCCTCTAGAAGGCTGCCTGGAGGAGGGGGCGTTTGCGCTTAGTGTGGATAAAGGACGTGTCAGCAGAGAAGGGGAAGAAAGGAGCAAGCTCCATGGAAAGGAGGCCTCTGGGAAGCGGGATGAGATGACCGTGACCTGCGTGGGGCTGAAGCCATCGTGGGGTCCCTGCTGCTCGGCGGCCGCTGCCGCTGCCCCCACCCCAGGCACAGAAACTAACCAACCCCCGAATGAGCACAGCACAACCTGCGGCCTTCTTTGTCCTGTGCTCATTTCAAAGGTGGGCGGTCTGGCTGGGCAGCCCACTAATGAGTGGGGGTACTGGGACCCCCTGAGAGGGGAGACTGAGGGGCCAGACGCCACACAGACAGGCTGTTGTCCCCTCTGCCCCCTCCCCAGACGTCACCTCTCGTCCGCAGCTATCTCCACACGGGGCTTTTCCGACAGCCTGCTCCGCGCAGTCACCAGCCTCCTTCCGTTTTCCCGCCTTCCTGTCGGCGACTTGCACACACACGTGCACGCACGCCTCAGCTCTGGGTCTTTGCCCCTCTGGCTTACCGTGTTTGTCTGCGTCTGTCCCTCCCTGCAAACTTCACTTTCTCCCTCCCTCTCTGTCTGCGTTCTGGGCTGCTTCTGAGATCGTGGCTGACCTGGGGCAGCCAGTCCCAGTCCAGAACCCAGGCCTGGAGTCGTGTGCACGGGGGGCAGGGGGCGGGGAGGGGGTGCCTGTGCAGGGGTGTTTGCGTGTATGTGTGTACATGTGTGTATTTGTGTGTGTGCTTATGCACATGTGTAGATATGTGCACATGAGTGTATGCTTGGGTATGCACATGTGTGTGTGTGCACACATGTTGCCGTTGTGTGTTGGTATGCTTCTTGTGTGCATGTGTGTTCATGTATGTGTGTACTTGTGTACATGTTTGGGGGTGTGAATGTATGTGTGTGCATATGCAGGTGTTCGTCGCATGCCTATGTGTGTGTGCAGCATGTGCATGTGTATGCACGTATGCGTGTGCACTTGTGTGTATAGTTGAGGTGTTGTGAATGCGTGTGTGTGCAGACATGTGTGTGCATGTGTTACATGTCAGCATGTGTGTAACAACAGGAGCCGGGAGGGAAGAGGAGGTAGGGCAGCTGGGCCTTGGGCTCAGGTAATGGGGTGGCTGAGAGGAGGAGGCAACAGGGCAGGTTTGGGGCATCTGCTGAGCTCCCTGTGCTGGGGTCCCCCTGAGGACAGCTGGGCCTGAAGCTCCAGGGAGCGCTCAGCACTAGAGAGGGAGAGGTGGCTGCTCCGGGACTCTTTGGGGGACAAGGTGACCAGGGGCTGCAGGGAGCAGAGGGGCCAGCGCCTGGGGACACACTGGGGACAGCCCCATTATGGGTGGACAGAGGAGAAGGAATGAAAGAGGTCAAGGCGCCTGGTCGGGGTGGGGTAGAAGCAGGGAGGGGGCTGCAGAGCCAAGGGGGGAGCCTGCAGGGGGCCTGTGGCCGTCCAGGGAGAGTGCCGCTGCAGGGCCAGAAGGCTGAGCTGCTGTAACAGGGAGGTGGCAGGGGCCCTGCAGGCCTGGCAGAGTCTCGGGTGCCCGGATGAGCCCACGTCCAGGAGCAGAGCAGCCATAGTGCACGGTCAGACACCTGGGAGTGAAGGCACAGACCAACAGGCACGAGGAGACCCGAGGATTCCGGAAGCACCGCAGCCACCGTTCCACCCAGAGACAACCACCACGGCCCTGAGCCCGCCCAGCCTGCCCACCCATCAATACCCTGAGTCCTCAGGGCATGCCCACCTACCCAGGGCCCCCTGTGCGAGGTGGGGGGTGGAAGGCACACTCAATGTGCTCTTGGACTTTGAAAAGGTTCATGCGCAGCCTCTCTTGGGCCTGACAGGGTGGCCGTTCACCCAGCTTGCTCGGTCTCAGCATAATTATAAATCAGCCTCCTCCTCTCTCTAAACTGTCCTTGTTATTTGGGCCACAAATGCTTTGGTTACCTCTGCTTAAGGATGTAAGTTCCATCTTACATCCTGCACTTTGGTGGCGCGGGCTCCTTCCTGACACCTCGGCAACTGGGCACCGCGCCAGACCCAGAAGCAGCCGTGGGCCTGTCGCCAGACCTTGGCGGTTCGTTCTGAACCCACTCCCAGGGAAAGGAGCTTGGCGTCTGTCTGCACTGGAACGCACCAAAAGCTTCATAGACAAGTCAACATTTTCTGTCTCTTCTGAATCTCCTTATGGTCCGGAATGGAGATGTCTGGGCACGGTGGTAAGACATGCTCTAGTTTTGCCCCCAGAATCCTTTCAGTGGAGTGTCGGGCCAACCTGTGCACTCTCATGGAAGGCCCGGATCGAGTTCCACTGGGTCCTTGGAAGGACAGACAAGGGTGTGGTGGACACCTCTGGCCTGCGTCCAGCCCTCAGCAGCCCCTCACTGAGCCCCCGCCATGGGCAACCCCAGGCCTGACAGCTCGAGAGACCCTGTGACAGGGGCCATCCTCAGAGATGGGTGGCCTGATCATGTCCCTGAGAGCCACGTGGGACTCACCCCCTCTGAGCCTCCCTTGGCCGTCACAAAGGCACCAGGCCCCATCCAGACCCTTCCCCTGCCCATCAAGCCTCCTCCTCCTGCTGGACTCCTGAGTTTAGGAACTGGCCCCAGCTGCCAGGCCTCAAACTTGCCACCCTTCGCTTCTCCCACCCCAGTCGTGCTCTCCTCCGGGCCTCCGCTCCTCCCGTCCAGCCTCCAGCTGCTTCCTCTCAGGATATCCCTTACCTCTGCCCTGGGGCTGGAGGAATCTCACAAAACACAGGTTTGACCAGGCATCCCTGCCAAGCACCCACCAGGCACCTCCATTGGCTCCATGGTGGACCCCAAGACATTCACGGGCCCAGGAGCCCCCTGCCCAAGGCCCAGGTCTCATCACCCGCTCACGTTCCTCTGCTGGCCCCATATGCCTCTGGAACTTTGAGCATGCTGTTCCCCTGCTGGTGTACTCGGCCTGCCCTTCCACCTCTTTCCCAGGATCAGTCTCCTGGATAGTTCTGACTCAGCTAGAGGACCACCTCCTGCAGGAAGCCATTAGTGATTTCTCCCCTTCCCCGCCTGACTAGATCAAGTGTTTCCTTTGTGCCTGCACAACCTCTGCCACCATCACCTGTTGGTTGTGTTTGTTTCCTTCACCTGTGAGACGCTCAAGGGCATGTCCCCAGTACCCAGCCCACGGCCAGCACACAGCAGGCACTTAATAGATGAGCATTGAGGGTGAAGGAGGATGGCAGGATGGATGGACGTATGGATGAATGGATGGATGGATGGATGGGTTTGTGGGTGGATGAAAGGATTGATGGAAGGTTGGATGGACAGTTGGATAGATGGATGGATGGATGGATGGATGGATGGATGGATGGATGGATTGATGGATGGCAGGATGGATGGATGGATGGGTGGGTGGGTGGATGGAAGGACTGATAGAAGGTTGGATGGACAGTTGGATGGATGGACGTGTGGATGGATGGATGGATGGATGGACGTATGGATGAATGGATGGATGGATGGATGGCAGGATGGATGGATGGCAGGATGGATGGGTGGGTGGATGGATGGACAGATGGATGGTGGTTGAATGAATGAATGCCCCATGGTCAGCAAACTGTGAATGGAAACCGACCTGCCCCTGCGAGCCAGGCCTGCTCCCCACCATCTCACTCTGCCCATGGGGCCCTGGATCACATCTGGCCTCCACAGGGTGCCACCAGTAGGCCCTGGGCAGCTGGCGTGTCCTCATCTGAAAGTGTCCTTGCGTGTCACAGGCACTCAGCCTGTGCTCCTCCCTCCCTGGTTTTCAGCCCACTTGGGGCCATTCCAGCCTTTAAAAGCACTGGACTCTGCCCCTGCACATGGAGGGGAGGGCGCAGCATTGTCACCCCATTTCCCAGATGGAGAGACCAAGGCTGGCAGGGGTAGTGGCGTCCCCAGGCTCGCTGCTGGGACACAGAGGGCTGCGGAGGGGGCACACATCTTCCCTGGTGGGCCCAGCCCTGGCCGGCAGCCCTCCACCGGGCAGCTCTCCCTGGACCCACTCGCTTCCTCGCAAAGTCAGCTGGAAACTGCCTCTAGGTATTTGCCGTCCCCTGGCCCAGAGCTTACCCGGACACTGGCTGGTTCAATTTAAGCTTCCTGCTGGGTCAGCAGATTTGCAAACCACGGGTTTCTTTAATTTGTTTTGGGGGAAATAAAAAGAAAAGGAAGAGAGAAAAGGGAAGAAAATCAATTCCCAAGGCATCATCCTCCTTGGCAATCAATCAAGGCTGAACAGGCCTGGCTCCGGCTCAGGTCCGGGTGGACGGCAGAGCCCAGGACCCCCACCCTGGACGGGCCCGGGGAGGCCCTGGAGCCCTGTGTGGGAGCAGTGGGATCTCAACTTCCTGCCCGGGCCTGGCTCAGCCTGCTTGGCTGCTCCCTCTGCAGCCAGGGGGTTCTGGCCAGGCCCAGTCGGCCAAGGGTTACAAGGGTTACACTCCCACCCCCGTATGTCCACAGGCACCCCGTGTCTCCACAGGCACTCCACCTCCTCCCCTGGATACACAGCGTCCATGTGCTCACAGAGCCGTCAGGGCCTCTGCACTCCGGGGAGGGCTCTGGAGTCCACTGGCCTCGCCAGTTGTTCCGGTTTGCTAATGCAGCTGGGATGCAAAACACCAGAGATGGATTGGCTTTTATAAAGGGGGTTTATTTGGTTGCACAGTTACAGTCTTAAGGCCATAAAGTGTCCAAGGTAACACATCAGCAATTGGGTACCTTCACTGGAGGATGGCCAATGGTGTCTGGAAAACCTCTGTTAGCTGGGAAGGCACATGGCTGGTATCTTCTTGCTCCTAGGTGGTATCTTCTTGCTCCAAAATGGCATTCTCCAAAATGTCAGCATCAGCTTCCAATGGCTGCCTTCAAAATGTGACCCTCAGCTGCAGCTCCTCTCTCAGCTCCTGTGAGTTCTTCAAAGTGTCCCTCTTGGCTGTAGCAAGCTCGCTCCTTCTGTCTGAGCTTATGTAGTGCTCCAGTGAACTCACCAAGGCCCATGCTGAATGGGCGGGGCCACACCTCCATGGAAATTATCCAATCAGAGTTATCACTCACATCTGGGTGGGTCACATCTCCATGGAAACATCAACACAAATATATCTGCCACACAAGATTACTTCAAAGATAACGGCGTTTTGGGGGACATAATACATTCAAACTGGCACACCGATCTACCTGAGGGAGCTTCAGCTCCACCGTCTGGTTCCTTCCTGCAGCCTGTGAGGGGAGGAGCCCCCAGGACCCCACTCTGTTCCTGTCCTGCTCACGGGGAGCGGGAGCTGGGCTGATCTGGGAGCACGTCCTGACCTTGGCCTCCCGGCTGTGTGGCCTCCCAAGCCCTTGGGGCCTCCATCCTGAGTCGTCCACCTGTGCCTCAGGGGCTGAAATTCAGACCTGGAAGGTGAGCTTGGTGTGAAGGAAAAGATGTGCGTGCCAACACCACAACTGTGACAACCATGGGGCCCACAGCAGTGAGGACAGGGCAGCCTTGGCGGGGGGCATGGACCTGGCAAGGGGGAATGGGGCAGGAGGCGATAAGGGCACACAGAAGCCATTACTGAGCCACTAAGACTCTGGCAAACCCCCTCAACTACATCCCTTCACTGACCCTTGGTGGCCCAGAGTCACGGTTTGATGCTGGTATGTACCCCAGAAAGGCCATGTTCTTTTAATCCATTCCTGAGGATGAGGAGCTGTTGTGGGTGGGAACTTTGGATTAGGTTTTCCATGGTGATGTGACCCTGCCCATGCAAGAGGGTCTCAATCCTTTACTGGAATCCTCTATGAGAGGTCAAAGGACAGAAAAAGCCCAGCGAGCTTAGAGAGAAACACCCTGAGACAGATGAGAGAGAAAAGCCCTGGAGAAGCTAAGAGAGGACCCACAGAAGCTCAGAGAGGAAGCCACTGGAGCCAGGAGCTGAAAACCCAGGAGAGAAGGACAAGCAGACCCCAGCCATGTGCCTTCCCATGTGACAGAGTGTCCTAGTTTGCTAATGCTGCCAGAATGCAAAACACCAGAGATGGATTGGCTTTTATAAAGGGAGTTCATTTGGCTACACAGTTACAGTCTTAAGGCCATAAAGTGTCCAAGGTAACACATCAGCAATCGGGTACTTTCACTGGAGGATGGCCAGTGGTGCCCAGAAAACCTCTGTTAGCTGGGAAGGCACGTGGCTGGCGTCTGCTCCAAAGTTCTGGTTTCAAAATGGCTTTCTCCCAGGATGTTCCTCTCTAGCAAGCTTGCTCCTCTTCAAAACATCACTCACAGCCACACTGAGTTCCATCTCTTTTAGTCACCATGTTTATATGGTTCCACTGATCAAGGCCCACCCTGAATGGGTGGGGCCACGCCCCCATGGAAATATCCCATCAGTTATCATCTACAGTTGGCTGGGGCGCATCTCGATGCAAACAACCTAATTCAAACGTTCCAACTTAATCCCCACTATTCTGTCTGCCCCACAAGATTGCATCAAAGAATATGGCTTTTTCTGGGGGACATAATACGTTCAACGGGCACACAGAGGAACCCGGATGCCAGCAGCCTGTCTTCAGAGAAGTTATCCTCCTGTTGATGCCTTAATTGGGACATTTCACATGCCTAAGAACTGTAAATTGTAAGCTAATGGACTCCCATTCTAAAGCCAACCCATTTCTGGTATATTTCATTTTGGGCAGCTTTAGCAACCAAAACAGACTTGGTTCCAGGAGAGTGGGGTGCTGCTGTGATTGCAAATGCCAGAAAATGCTGGAACAGCTTTACAAATGGATAAGGGGAAGATTCTGGAAGAACTGTGAGATGCTTGATAGGAAAGGCCTAGATTGCTTTGAAGAGACTGTTGGTAGAAATATAGAGGCTGAAAGCACTTCTGATGAAGCTTTAGACAGAAATGATGAATGTGTCCTTGCAAACTGGAAAAAAAAGGTGATTCTTGTGTTAAAGTGGCAGAGAAATTGTTAAAATTGAGTCTCGGTGTCAGACAGAAGGCAGAATTTGGAAGGGACAAGCTTGGATATCTAGCTGAGGAAACTTCCAAACTAAATGTGGAAAGTGCAGCCTGGCTTATCCTTGCAGCTTATAGTAAAATGCAAGAGGAAAGGGATAAGCTGAGAACCAAACTCTTGGATACAAAGAAAACCAAAATTGATAGCTTGAAAAATTCTGAGCTTTGGGGAAATGAGTCCCCAAAGAATATTGCCCCACGTGAGGATTTAACCAAACATGGAAGAGGTCAGCCATTTCAGTACAAGACAGGATCAGAAATGCAGCTATCCAGAAAGGATCTGTGGCAAATCCCGTTGTCCCTGGGCAGAACCACTGCCAGCCTGGATTAAGAGGGACAGAAGAGGGACAGGTGGAAGGAAAAATGACTTCCAAGGCAGAACCATGGAAACTGAGATCTGGAGGAAAGAAACTGAGGGCCAGGTGAGTGGACACACCCCTGCACATGGAGAGCATGAGTTCGCCCTGGAGTTTGCAGAGGGTGCGCCTTCCTCCCCGTTGTTCAGGAAGAGAGCTGCAGCCCCAGGCCTCGGAGAGGGTGGAGCCCATTCCCCGGGGACTGAGGAAAGCCTGGCCCTGACCCCACTGTTTGCAGAGGGGCTAGCCTTTGCCCCGGAGATGGCAGAGGGTCCGGCTACTGTCCAGACGCTTGAGAAGGGTGTGGCCAAGAACAAGGTGGTCTCCCCAATGCTTGGAGATGTTGGAGCTTCACCCCAGTGTTTGGAGAGAGCAGGGATGCTGCACAAGACTTGGAAAGGGTGGGGCTGCCGCCCCCTTGAGCCCTGCAGATAAAACATCTTTCTGTAGGTGACTCAGACTTTGAAATCTAATGGGGTTACCCCTGCAGGTTTTCAGGACTGTTTTGGCTCCCTGAACCCCGTTTTCCTCCCAATTTCTTCCTATGGAAATAAGAATGTTTATCCTATGCCTGTCCCTCCTTCGTATATTGGAAGCAGATAACTTGTTCTAAGTTTCGCATGTCCACAACCGGAGGGGAATTTTGTCTTAGGACAGACTGTGCATTTAACTGATTTTGATGAGACTGAAATGATTTAAGGCATTTGTGATATTGTGATGGAATGGCTGTATTTTGCATATGGAAAGAACATGTCCTTTTGGGGTCCAGCGGGTGGAGTGTGCTGGTTTGGAGCTGTGGTGTGCCCCAGAAAAGGCCATGTTCTTTTAGTCCATTCCTGCGGGTGCAGAGCTGTTGTGGGTGGGACCCTTTGATTAGGTTATTTCACTTGAGATGTGACCCACCCGTTCAAGGTGGGTTTTAATCCTTCACTGGAGCCAACTATGAGAGAATAAAAGACAGAAAAAGCCCAGAGCTGAGAGAGAAACACCCAGAGAGAACTGAGAGAGAAAAGCCCTGGAGAAGCTAAGACAGGACCTACAGAGGCTCAGAGAGGAGGCCGCTGGGACAGACACTGAAGCAGTGGAACCCGGGAGAGGACGAGCTGATGCCGGCCACGTGTCTTTCCATGTGACACAGGTGTCCCGGATGCCTGCAGCCTGTTTTCAGAGTCCAGGTTTGTCCTCTTAATGCCTTGAGTTGGACATTTTCACAGCTTTAGAGCTACAATTTGTAAGCTAGTAACCCCTCACTGTAGAAGCCACCCCATTTCCGGTATATGGCACTTTGGCAGCTTTAGCAACCGGAACACCCGGGGGGCTGGCCTCAGCATCTCCGGTTCACAGAGGAGGGGGCCGAGGCTCAGGGCAGGGGGCGCGTGCGCGAAAGCCGGCAGGAAGCAGGGGTGCGAGCCGCCCCGCCGTCCCCAGCGCCCAGCCCTCACCGCCAGGCTGCTCTGCCTTACTCTGGACTCAGCAGGAAGAGGCGGGGGCTGCCCTGGGAGTCCCTTCCTTGTGGGGTCTCTGACTGTACCCACTGCTGCCACCACCCAGGTGTGTGCACACATCCCTTCCTGGGCCCCACGGACAGGATCCCAGCCAAGACCGGAATATTCCAAAGGGATATGGAAAGTGCCAAGGCCCAGGAACAGGCCTCTCCTGGCGCTAGTGTCCAGGCCCGACGCGGCTACTGAGTATTGAACACGGAGGGCAGGTGAGGGGGGAGGTCGCCCAGGGCTGCGATTTCCTGGGGATGCCCCACTGTGACTGAGGTGGACCTTCCAGTGCCTTCTACACCCCAGTTCTCTCCAAGCTCCCACTGCACTGGCCAGCAGCGCGGCAGTTCCGCCACTGAGCCCAGGACACTGGCCACTCTGGCCCCTACCAGGCATGTGTGTGCTCCTGTGTGGGCCTGCAACACACACATGTGCACACACAAGTATACACATGCATGTGTGTGCACACAACCACATGTGCACATGTACACAAGCACACATCCATACACACATACACATGTGCACACACAAGTATACACAGGCACGTGCACACAGGTACACACCAGTACATGATGCACATCCACACACTCATACGCATGTGCATGTACACACAAATGCATGCACACATATACACACAAAAACATGCATACACATGCACACACTACACACATGCACACACAAATACACATGCGCACATACCTGCGCACACACAAAGCACATACACACATACACATGCACTCACGTGTGTAAGCACACACAAATATGCACACATGCATACATACACATACCCCATACCTTGTCCCAGACTTGTTCTAGAAAAGATGTAAGAAAATGCAAAATAAATGTCTGTGTCTCTCTCTCATCCATCTATCAGATGCAGTGGTCTGAATGGCAGCTCCCAAAAACGATTTCCACGTCTTAGCGCCTGGAAGCTGTGACTGTTACTTTATGTGACAAAGTGAATAGCACCTTGCATGGCCCAAAAAATATGATTAAGTCCAGGCTGTCGGGTGGAGGAGCTTACCCTGGGTTACCCGGTGAGCCGCAATCACGTGTGTCCTTACAAGACACACGCAGAGACACGGGGGCTGTGTGAGGACCAAGCAGGATTGGGGGGTGCAGCCGCAGTCCCAGGAGTGAGGGGCCCAGTGGGAGCTGGACGGGGCACGGAAGGCCCCCCAGGGCCTCTGGAGGGAGGGGCTGCCCACACCTTGAGAACTGAGAGAATAACTTCTGTTATTTGGAGCCCCCAGTCTGGGGCAGCCCCAGGAAAGTAAGGCAGCAGGAGAATACGAGATAAAAAGAGATGGTGCCCCCGGAGGGATGCAGGCTGGGGACTGCCGTGGGCCGGGCGGGCTCAGAAGAGGGTGAGGCGCAGCGTCCCTCAGGGGCCACAGCCCTGACCTCGCCTCCTCGGCCACCACGACAGGGAGCCCGGAGCCTGGGGTCTGGCCCGTAGACCCTCCACGACACACGACTCAGCCTGGCAGTGTTTCCAGAGGCTTCCTAGAGGGCTCAGAGCTGCAGGGAGCTCGGGGCCCACTCCTCCTAGAGCAGGCCTGGCGCTGGGGGCCCCTTGTTGGGTGATGGGGGAGCCAAAGCAAGGAGCCGGCGTGGCAGCCCACAGCCGGCCTGGCCGACGGGGAGAGTCCAGGCCCCAGGGATGGGTGGTGTGTCCTCGGGGCAGCGGCCTCTCCTGACTGAACAGCTCAGTCCCTGCCTCGCCCTCCCAGGGGCTGTGCACACACATGCACACACGGGCACACACGGGCACACACACCCAGAGAAGAGGCGGAGATCGGGAATCCATGGACGCCGCTTCCGCTGAGCTTTCGTCTCGAGTGTCAGGAGCCGTGAAGACCCCGTCGTGAGTGGTCAGGGGCCCTGCGCAGGTCAAGGAATGGAAAGACGAGGACCCGCGGGAGCTCCCGAGGCCTCCTCAACGAACCACCGCAGACCTGCTGCCTGTGCCGGCCACGACGGCTCCGCACGACCGAGCCCGGAATCAGCCTTGCTGGGCACCGCCAAGGTGACGCCAGCCCCACTTCCCAGGAGCCCCCTTGGCGAGGCGCCCGGCCCACTATTCTACAACCCCTGCTGCCCGCGGACACTCCAGGGTCCCGGCTGCACAGGCCGAAGGTCCTGAGGTCACTTGGGGTGGGGATGGGGCCCAGGCCCAGCCCTTGCCCTTTCCACACCTCCCGCTACCCTCCGGGCCCTCTGGGGGGGCATGTGGAGTGGGGGGGTGTGGGACAGAGCAGGGAGTAGACTGCAGCAGGGGAGCAGAATCCGGGCCAGCGCCGGCCTCTGAATCACCGATTCCGGCTTATATCCACCTCCCCACCCCCCACAACCCCGCTCTCACACCTGGATCCCACACCTGCCCGGGACCCCCCTCCCACCTCCAGCCTCCCCCTGGGTGAGGACCCGCCGCGGCAGCAGAGGGGTGGGCGGCTCTCGGAAATAAAATGGTGAGGGGTCAGACCTGGCCGGGGAGGGCACTGGGCCGGGCGGGAGGTCAGCACTGGTGGGAGCCGGGCTGGGCAGGTGAGGGGTGGGGGCAAGGGAGGGCAGAGTGGGCTGCAGAGAGGGGGCCCAGAGAGGAGGACCTGGGCAGGCTGGGGGACACGCTGGATGGGGGAGGTGACCTCACCCCGGCCTGAGCCCCTCAGGGGTCTGAGAACAGGTCAGGGGTCAGGAGATGAGCTGTGTTTGGGACCGTGGGGTACAGTGTCTGTCCCCATTGGGGTGTTTGTTCTGGAGCTCTGGGGTCTGCAGTGCAGAGCCGGGGCAGCTGGTCCCAGCGGTGTCCCCAGGGAAGGCCGAGGCAGGCCATGGTGGCGACGGGAGGGAGGGGAAAGGGGATTCACAAAGCAGGTGTGTGGGGTGGGGTCCCAGGAGGAGCTGGGCTTGGGTCTCCATCCCGGGCAGCTGTCCTGGGCAAGCCTGGAGGCCCTCAGGGAGAGGAGACTGGCCTTCCCGCTGCGTCTGGGACCTGGGGCTTCTCCTGGGACCTGGACTTCGGTGCCAAAACCAGACAGTTGATCACTCTGGAGCAGCCATCGCCTGGACAGCCGAGCCCGAGCCGCTGCGAGGAGCCCTGCCCACCCCTCCCCACCCCCTGCCCCCTGCCCACCCCTCCCCGCCCGCCATCCCCTGCCCGCCCCTCCCTGCCAGGCAAGATGCCGCTGCCTCTGGGAGCCATCTCCTCGCGGAGGTTTATTTGCACCCACCGATGGGATAATTACAGGGAAGAGGGATAAAAATGAAGTTGAAGGAACAGCAGATTAGAGAACAGCTCAGCCCACTTCCTCCGGGAGCCTCGTGCACCTCCAGAGCCTGGCTGGCTGCGGATGGTGCCGCCTGCCGGCCCTGGATGCACCGGCACATGGTCTGGGTCCCCAGGAGCCCCCAGGAGCCCCCCACACCACTGCCCTCCGTGTCCTGTCCGGCTGCCCAGAGGGCCCGGCCTGGTGAGCCGAGGACAGTCCACGTCCCAGGGCCCACAGCGCAGGCCATCTCCCCCAGGGCTGGGGGCCAGCGTCCTCTGCAGCCTCAGCCATCTGAGCTGCCGTGAGGCCCTGACGGGGGGTGTGGGAAGCGGGGGTCCCAACAAGCCTAGTGGAGGACGGAGAGGCTCTCCCTGGAGACCCCATCCTCCACCGGCCCGGGCCCCACCACTGGAGGCAGGAGCCTCTCCCGCCCAAACGAGCAGCCCCCGGCCTCCCCACCTCCCCTCTGAGGGCTGGGGGTGCTGGATGGGGCTGCTTGGGGTTGGTGGGGTCCAGAGCGCTGGCCAGGCTGCTCCGGAGGACAGCTGCTCCCGCCGTGCCACCGTCTCGGCTGTGGCCACCACGTCCTCCCCACAGGCCCAGCAACCTGCTGGGGTTCCACGGGCAGCTGCGTGGGCTCTCAGGTGGCTCACGGCACAGCTGGCCCAGGTCCCAGAGATGCCGCCCCTCAGGCCAGTCTCTCCCCTTAGGACCCTCCTTGCCAGACCAGACGAGGTGGCCCCGGGGCCCTGTCTCCTGAGCCCAAGCTGCAGGACACCATCTCTGTGCCCTGCAGAGCCTCCCAGAGGCCACACTCCCAACTCGCTGGGACCCCCTGCCCAAATCCTTGTCTGGTCGCTTGGCCTCACAGGCCTTGGTCTGTGGCCTCATCCAGCTCTGCCCCTGGACACACCCCTGTCCACCACGTCCTCCCCTCCTCGCCTCAGGCTGCCCCTGCTGCCTCGATGCCCTTCCGTCCTCCCCAGCCGGGTGAATCCTGATGCGTGTTTTGAGGAGCTGCCTCCCAAACGTCCTGCCCGGCGAAGGCTTTTCCAAATGGAGCCCTCAGCGGCCGCCCCACGGAGGGCGCAGTCTCACGACGGGCAAGGCCGGCCCCTTGGGGGCTGCTGGGTCTCCTGGCTGTGGCCATGGCCTGGGACCGAGCCTGCCCCGAGGCCCCCGGCACGTAAGCCGGGAGGCCCTGCACCCGCACCCCTGCCCCTCTGAGCTGAGCTTCCCCTGGGAGGCTGGACAGGGGGTTCTGAGGGCCCTGGAGGGGAGCCCAAGGGCGGGAGCCACAGCCCCAGGGAGAGGCTGGGGGCAGACCCTCTTCTGAGAGCCAGTGCTGCTGCTGGGGCATGTGCGAGTCTGCGAGTGTGTGTGAATGTTGGGGGCTTGAATAGGGGGAGGGTAGGGGGTGTCCTCCAAGCTGGGCAGAGCTCACCCCACCCCATCACAGGGACCTCCTTCATTTGGTGGGTGGGCGGCCGAGGCGCAGACCAGGGTTACTCACCCAGGGTATAGTCAGGGCAGTGGCGGGGGTCGGCCCGAGCACCCCAGGGCTCACCCAGGAGTGTCAACCCAGGAGCCCCGACACCTGGGAGGTCCTTGGCTGTGACTTCGGGGGCCGCAGGCCAGGCCGGCAGACCCAGGCTCTGCAACTGGACACGGCCCTGTCCCTCAGGCACTGTGTGGCCTCAGGGCCGCGGCTTTCCCTCTCTGGGCCTGCTTTCCTAGGTAAAGGGACCCCCAAGCAGTGCCCACCCCCCAGGAGGGTGTGAGTTTAGAGGGGCTGGGGGTGTCCAGCATGGCCGGTCCCTGTTGCCTCCCCCTCTTGGGGAGGGGCACCAACAACCCACCCAAGGGGGCGGGGCGGCTCAGCAGGGGTGGGGCCGAGCGCCAAGGCCACCCGCGCCCCAGGCTCCCCTGTTTCCACGGCAACCAGGCGCTGCAACTCTGCACCGATTTCTAGAGGCTGCGGGTTCCAGGCAGTCCTGGCGGGTGGGGGCAGCAGGGGGCTGGGTCCGCCTCCCCCAGGTTGTCCTCTGCAACGTGAGCCCTGACCCCACCCGGCCCCTGGCTCCATGGGGAGGGACCCCTGGGATCAGAGCCGCTGGCCATTGCTTGGAGATGTGGGGCCGCTCTGCCACCCGCAGCAGGGGGCTCCCGGGGGGCCGGAGGGGGGAGGGGGGCAGCAGCATGGGGTGTGTGCCCGGCCCCCCACTCAGCTGGCAGAGCGCTCGGCGGGCTGGTCCGGTGCCCTCGTCGGAGCCCACAGCAGGGCAGCCGCGTTTCCCTCTAGCCCGTCTTCAAGGAGCCAATGACCAGGAGGGGCAGCCGGGTGAGGGGTGCAGCCCCCGGGGCCCAGCAGGGGAGGGGCAGCCGGGACGCACGGCCCTCTGGCTGCCAGCGGGAGAGCAGCCTGGAGAGAGCGGGCAGGGCCAGCGTCTCTGCATCCCCTAACCCATGCCAGCGGGCACAGCTCCGTTCCCTGCAGGGGGGCCCTGGGTGGACAGGGCCTGCAGGGCCTGGGAGCTGGACTAGGGTCACGGGAGGTTACAGGGAAGCTGAGTCTGCTCTGGGAAGCACTGAGCTCCCCGTGCATGGGGGGATTCAAGCAGAGGCTGACCTTGGGCGGTTCTCACAGCAGGGGGGCTGGACTGGGTCCTGAAGTGTCTTTGAAGGTTCCCCTAGAGAGGAGGAGAGCCCTGCTGTGTTTCCAAGTTTCACTGATGGGCCAGAGGCTCATCCGAGGCTCGCGGACAGCAGTCGGGCAAGGCTGCCTCGGGAGGGGTTTCAGAGGGAGAAAAATACAGCTTTGCCCACAAAGTGGGCAGCCTTGGGGGCCTGGACCCTTCCCCAGAGTGTGAGATGACCCAGCCGCTGCTGGAGGGCAGGTGGGCACACACACACCCTGCCCCACATATACAAGCCCCATGCACACACCCCACACCCGAGGGGGCAGAGAGGCTGGCACCCCTGGGAGCCGGGCAGGGGCCCACGATGTGCCTGGAGGGAATCTGAGTATTGTGACAGGTCCCGCCCCCATCCTAGGCTTCCTTCATTCTGTGGAGGGCTACCCCCTCCCCGTGCACACACACACACCCCATTCCACACGTGCAAACACAGCCATCCGGTGCACACATACACCCCATGTACACAGAGCCCTGCACATACACACGTCCCCACACACCCAACACACACACACGGGGGGCATCAGGAGCTCCAAGGCCGAGGCAGAGGATGTCAGAGTGGGGGCGAAGACGAGGTTGAGAGCTGCCGTCACCAGCTCCCTCTGTGCTCCCAGGGGCCATGTCGGGGTGGGAAGCCAAGGGCGCTGAGGGGCTGGAAGGGTCTTGAATTCCAAATGCAAGCCCAAGGCTCCCGGCTCAGCACGTTCCAGTCCAACCAATCTTCGGCCAACTCTACTCAAATTTAATTTAATTCCATTCATTTCATTTCAATTCAGGCCAAATCCAACTCAATGTGAGCTCAAATTTATTTCAATTCATTTTAACTCAACCCAATAAACATTCAGCTCACCCCGAACCAATCCTCCCAGTCTCCAAGGAGCAGTGTCCCCTGGGAGGGGCCTTCCAGAACCTTCCCCAGTGCACACGGCCTGCCTGCCTGCCTGAGGGGTGCACGGGCTCAGGGCCACCTGCCGTCTCCCCAGCAGAGTGGACGCGGGGAGGGCGGGGCTGCGGGCTGGTCACTGCTGCCCTGTCGTCGTCTCGCCATCGCCACTAGTGTCCCCTCCTCCCCCTCCTCCCACTGTTCCCCCTTCCTCCTTCACACTCATCATCATCATCTTCATCATCATCACTGTCATCATCATCTTCAGCAGTATTGTCATCTTCATCTTTATCATCAACTTCTCCTCCTTTTTTCTCCTCTTTTTTTCCTTCATTTTAATCTTCATCTTCCTCATCACTGTTATCTTTGTATCACCATCATCATCTTCCATCATTATATTTTCTCCTCCTCCTTCTTCCTCTTCTCTTCTGTTCCTCTTCTTTTTCTCCTCCTTGTCCTTCATTTTTATTTTCTTCATCATTATCATTGTCATTTCCTATTCAGCACTACCACCATTTTCCTTTTTTCCCCTTCCTCCTCCTCCTCCTTGTTCTTCCTCATTTTCATTATCATCGTCTTCCTCATTATCTTCTTCATGACCATCTTCATCATCTTCAGCAGTGCCATCATCTTCATCATCAACACCTTTTTCTTCTTCATTATCTTCATCTTCCTCTTGCTTGCTCTGTACCAGGGGCTGCTCAGCATTTTCCAAACACGAGTGCCTTTGAGCCTCCAGCAGTCCCGTGAAGTGGGCCTCATCACCCCGTCTCACAGAAGGGGAAACCGAGGTGCTGGGAGGAGACGCAGGTCACCCAGACGTCCGCTGGAGGCCGTCAGATCTGGGAGCAGGACCCGGGCCCGGCCGACCCCGGCCCTGCTCCTAACCACTGGGCTCCCCTGCCTGGCCCCGAGAGCAGGTGCAGGGGGCCCCCTGTGTGCAGCAGGCAGCGTGGACCCGAGATGGGGCCGTGGCTGAAGCCCCAGGGCTGGGTCGGAGCCCCCGGACCCTCGCCCAGTGCTCCTGAGGTGGAGCCCGGCCTTTCCCTTCCTTCGAGGGCCCCGGCGGTCATTGCCTCCTTCCAGTCCCCGCGACCGCTCCTGCCCTCCTGCCGGGTTGTGTGTGCTGCGCT
Organism: Choloepus didactylus; assembly: GCF_015220235.1. Classification (NCBI taxonomy): domain Eukaryota; kingdom Metazoa; phylum Chordata; class Mammalia; order Pilosa; family Megalonychidae; genus Choloepus; species Choloepus didactylus. The sequence continues at coordinate 3,995,895 of NC_051309.1, read as the reverse complement.
CGCGGCTCCCTCTGGCCTAAATCTCCCTCTCTGATTAGTGAGCCCGTCCCTGGGCACTCAGTATAGCCTGGCATGTTGAAGGCCTTGGCACTGGATTTTATAAAAGTGACTAATAAGTTCACAGTTCTGCAGGGAGCTCAGATTCCCCCAGCTTCCATGGAAATAATTTACCTCCACGGTGTCTGACGGAGACTGGGAGACAAGGAGGTGGCTGTCCTTGACTGGGGGAGCGGGTCCCCTGCCGGGGCTGGGGGCTCCCTGGGGGCAGGGCCAGCGGTGGGCTTGGGAGAGGCCTGTTCCTCAGTGGACACACAAACACATGGGTGAAAGGGGGCTGTGGCTTTCTAAAACACAGAATTATTTTATCATTATAAAAACAATACACGTCCAGTACATTTATTTTCTAACGACTGAAACAGACACCCTGCAATGGGTTGGCGTAAACGACGGGAATTGCTTGGCTGATGGCTTGGAGGCTGGGAGAAGTCTGAATCGGGGTGTCCGCGAGGTGCCCCCCTGGACAGGGGCATTCTGGGCTGTGACCGGTGATCCTTGTCCTCGGCTTTTTCATCAAGTGACAATCACGTGGCAGCCTCTTCTGTATCTCCCCGGTGCCCTGACTTGCAGCCCCTGCTGTGCCCCGTGGTTTCTCCTTGGTGTCCAGTTTCCTTGCATCACGAGGGCCTCGGCCGTGGGGGAGTCAGGCCCTCCCTCGAGTGGCCCAGGCACGTCTTGACAGATAACAGCTTCACAGGCCCTGCGGACGGATGGGTCCACACCGCAGGGCCAGGGTTAGGACCTGAACATAGTTTTGTGGGACGTGATTCAATCCCCAACAACTAGTGTGGGAGTTTCAGAACATACAGAAAAATTACAAGTGAGAAAGAAGAAGACAGCAAGCCCTCACGCTTCCACTCCCCAGAGAAAACTGCCATTAAAGTTTTGGGATTGTTTCTTTGTACAGGCATTTTATTGTCTGTAGATGTTTTATCTATTGACTTTTACACTTAACGTTTTCCAGGTTATTAAATATTCATTGAAAGAATTGTTTGAAACAAAACTTCTGTTATGTAACTTTTCAAATACATAGAAAAGTGAAGAGAATTATATAAGGGACCCCGAGGTACCATCCCCAGCTTCAACAATTATCACCTAATTGCCAATCTCATTTCATCTTTTCCTTTCTTATATATTTTTTACTTTTTCTAAATTAAAAAAATACTTTATTTTTAAATAATTTCAAATTTACAGAATAGGTGCAAAAATCCTAACCCCATACAGAGAACTCCAACATCCCCCACCTCCAGATTTCAGACTAACCAATTTAAAATTTTACCACATTTGCCATATTATTCTATCTTTTCATCTATCCATCTATCCACCCATCCATCCATCCACCTATCCATCAATCCATCCACCAATCTGTCAGTCCATCCATCCATCCATTTGTCCATCCATCCATCCATCCATCCATCCATCCACTTATCCATCAACCCATCCACCAATCTGTCAATCCATCCACCCATCCATTTGTCCATCCATCCATCTATCCATCCATCTATCTTCTAAACATTTGAGGGTAAGTTGTATATACCACTTTCCTTGAACACTTAATACTTCATGTACATTTCCTAAATTCATACGTATTTTTATTCTTGGTGATGTATTTTGAAGTAAGTCCTAAACATCAGAAAGCATGGCTTTTAATGACTGCCTGGAATTTCCTCAGGAGGTTGGGGGGAAGGTATAGGTGGGAGGAAAACACATGTTGTAAAATTATTTACAAAGCATTAGCTTAGCCAAGTAAGAAGAGGCGGAAAAAGAAGACAGAGAGGAAATACATCATAATGTTGCTTTCCAAAATTTTACTATTGTCAAAGAGAATTCAACAGCATCGCGCTCTTGCTGTGCTCCGGGTACCGCGTGCGCTCCTTCTTCTCGTTCAGTGCCACCCGTTGGCTCATGACATGGGCTTCAGGATCCCGATTTACAGATGAAGGAGCTGGCAGCTACGCAAATTAACTTGCCCAAGGTCCACTGCTGGAAGAGGCCAAGTGAAGATCCTTACCAGGCCTGGCCTCCCGGCATCCCCAGAAGAGTGTGTCTCCACGGCAGCACCCAGGGCACGGCCACCCGCTGAGGCCAGACAGCCTCTGTTCTAGTTTGCTAAAGCTGCCAGAATGCAAAACACCAGAAGTGGATTGGCTTTTATAAAGGGGGTTTATTTGGGTACACAGTTACAGTCTTAAGGCCATAAAGTGTCCAAGGTAAGTCATCAACAATCGGGTACCTCCACTGGAGGATGGCCAATGGTGTCTGGAAAACCGCTGTCAGCTGGGAAGGCACATGGCTGGCACCTGCTCCGAAGTTCTGCTTTCAAAATGGCTTTCTCCCAGGACATTCCTCTCTAGGCTGCAGCTGCTCCTCAAAAATGTCACTCTTAAGTGCTCTTGGGGTGTTCGTCCTCTCTTAGCTTCTCCGGAGCAAGAGTCAGCTTTCAATGGCCATCTTTGAACTGTCTCATCTGCAGCTCCTCTCTCAGCTTCTGTGCGTTCTTCAGAGTGTCCCTCTTGGCTGTAGCAAGCTTGTTCCTTCTGTCTGAGCTTATACAGTGCTCCAGTAATTTAATTCAGACCCACCCTGAATGGGTGGGGTAACACCGCCATGGAAATTATCCAATCAGAGTTATCACCTACAGTTGGGTGGTTTGCGTCTCCACGGAAACACTCAGTCAAAGAATTACAATCTAATCAACACTAACACATCTGCCCACACCAGACTGCATCAAAGATAATGACGTTTTGGGGGACGCAATACATCCAAACCGGCACAGCCTCCTAGTCCCCTCAGCATCTCACCCCCATGGCCAACCCCCCCACTTTGCGTTACCATTGAACGCACACCCTACGGAGTCTTGTTTCCAGCTTGCCCCTTCCCGTGCCTCCTCGGTCTCTCCCGCTCACACAGGCCAGGGCTCCCAGCCCCAGCAGGGCCACACTGGACTCACTGTCTTTTGTCCCTGCCACCTTCGCACTGGCCCTTGCTTCCCCCATTACCAGCTGAGATTCCTTGGAGCATCTCTACACGGTCTCCCTTGTACACACACACACATGTGTGTGCACACACGCACACACACACATGCACACACACGCACATACGCACACACACACCCCTTCGGCTCTCCTGTCCATCTCATTTCACCATACTCAGCTACCAAAACCCCAGCCCTGGTGAAACCCAGCGCTCCACCCAATCAGCAGTTGCATGTGATCAAGAGAAAAAGAGAGAAGTCACAAATATCCTGAAGGAAACCTGGGAGCTGTGGGGACAAGGCACCAGCAGGCAGCCAGCCCGGGTCACCCGCGAGCAACTCAGACCGCGGACGCCTGACGCCTGAGCCAGCGACTCACCCAGCAGCCGGAGCCATGCCACGTGGCCAGGGGAGCCACCGAGGGAGTGGGACATGGAGGCCAAGGCAGGTCACTCGACCCAACGGCATGGACGTGGGCCTGTCGGAGCCACCTGGTCACACAGCACTGGGCAGGGGCCCGAGAGGTCCGGCAGCCCAGCGCCCAGTGGGCTCACCTGTCTCAGGATGGCTCCACCCACCTGACCTGGCAGTGCCCTCACCTCCCAGCACCTGCCCCCACTGCACCCCACATTACACCAGCCCCGGCTGCATCTTCACCTCCTAGCACCTGTCACCCATCACCACTGCACCCTCACCTCCCAGCACCCTCACCACTGCACCCTCACATCCCTGCACCCTCCGGGCTGCACACTCACCTCCCTGCACCCTCTGGGCTACACCCTCACCCCTCTGCACTTGGGCCTGTGCACAAGTGGCCCCTCCACCTGTGTGTGCTTCCTGCAGCCCCTTCCCTGACCCCTCCTCCCCGTGGGTCGGGACTGACCCTGGACATCACTTCCTCTCAGAAGCTTTCTCTGGCCCAAGAAGACTTGTCAGACCTTGCTGCACCCCCAGAAGTGTCCCCAGGGCCTGCATGTCCACCACAGTGCAGTGGGGGCCCAGGTATAGAGGGTCACCAGGTACCCGGCCCCTCCCTCAGCCCACTGCCCCTACCCCACTTGGGACTCCAAGCTCCTGGAGGAAGCCCTGGGACCGCGGACCCCCTCTCGGGGCTGGGACTGCTGGGAAGACCAGCGGGTGGGCCTGCAGCTTGGGGAGGGGACCCCGGAGACCTAGGGCAGTGACTGGGGAGCCAGGGGCCAGCCCTCCTGCCGCCACTTTCATCGGCCTGATGTGAGGGAAGGGAGTGTCTCTCTCTCCCCACTCAACCTCTTTCTTTCTTTCACCGAGCTGTCAACATTTACAAGCCAGGACATTTTGCCAACCTTCCACATTTCTGAATTCTCTTGAGAACCCTGGTGCTCTGCCCGCTTGGGCCTGCTCTCCCGCCCAGCACGGGTGGCTGGAAAACAACAGCCGCCCCCCGCTCCATCTGGGGCCCCATCCCACCCGACCTCCACACCCACCACAACCCAACCCCACCCCGACCCTGAATCCCCCCAACCCCACCTGGCCCCTCCCCCAGATGGGCGCCCTGCCCCACCGTCTCCCTGGGGTGCTGCCCTCTCCGGCTGGCCCTGCACTGACCGAGCCCGTGGCCCCTCTGCTCGGCCAAGTGCCAGGATCTGACCTTCGACATGTGGTAACCGGGGCTCGACCGCCTCGGCCTCACCGTCGGGGAAGGCGGCAGCCCTGCACCCAGTCGGGGCCTCTAGGCTCCCCCGTGGTGCCCGCGAGTCCTGTCGGGGGACTGCCACTGTTACTTCTGCAAACGACACTTTAGTTTCCCTTGTATCCTCTGGGCTGCTCACTGCTGGGAAGGAAACTGCATCTGCCCGGGGCCCCTGGAGATCGCAACTTGCCGTTTTGCTCAGGGCTCGTTTCTTCTGGAATTTTTGATTGTATTTTTTTTGTTAGAGAAGTTGTGGGTTTACAGAACAATCATGCATTTTTGTTGTTTTTATCCTTTCCAGCTTTCTTGGTTTATGGTCTTTTCACCTCTGAGCAGTGAAGATACTATTTCCTCCTTCCGACATCCGTGTCTTGTCCTTGATCAGCAGCTCCAGAAAAATGCTGAGTGGTCGCCGAGATATTAGACATCTTCATCCTGTTATAATTTTAGTGGAAATGTCTGTAATGTTTCAGGGTCATGTTTTATTTGATTCTGTTTTAGACACATGTTCTTGATCATATTAAAAAGCTATCCTCTTTCCAGCTTGCCAAGAATTTTAAAAAATAAATAAATAAAGGAAGCTGGATTTAATTAGTGAATATGTTTATTCCTCCATTGGGTCCTCAGTAACTTGCAAAGGGTCTGGCATTTAATAACAGCTCAATAAATATTGGGGAATAAATGTATAAATGTACAAATCTAGTAAAATTGTCGTTTGTTTTCATCATCCGACTCGCTCATGTGATTGATTGTTTTTCTGACATGCTGCTTTTGAATTTTAGAATAAGCTCTCTTTGGTTGCAGCAGATTAATCTTTCCCTGTGAAGCGATGCTGGATTTTTATTTGCCGGTATTTTGCTTAGGATTCTGCGTCTGCATCCAATGGCGCTGTCCTGAAGTTTGTGTGCATGTGTGTGCTGTTTTACGGATTTTGATACGAGCCTTGCTTCATAAAAATTAATTAGGTACTTTTCCATCTTTTTCTATGCTTTGGACAAACGTAGGGAATATCGTTACGGTCTGTTCCTTGTGAGTTTAAAAGAACCCACTGGACAAACCACTGAGCCCTGAAGACAGGGGGAAAGAATGCTGATGATTTTTCAGTATCTTCCGTACATAATCAGCTTTTCTTCTTGAGATGACTGACAATCCAGTTTTTCTAAGAAAATGTCCATTAAATCAGAAATTTTTATTGTTTACTTATAACATTTTCATATCAGTTTTTGTGTCCCCTTTCTCTTGACTAATTTAGAATTCTTTTTTCTCTTCTTGTTTAAAGAAAATGAGGTTTGTCTATTTGCATGCATGTATGTGTTTAAGGTAGCTCTCATTTATCTAGGTGTTGATTCTATTATTAATTAAATCTACTGCTAATTACATCAGTTTCTGCTCTGCCCTGTATTATTTGCCTGCTTCAGCTTTTCAGGCCTTTGTGGGACATTTGCGGCCAAGGATGGGGCCTTAAATCTATTTGCACAAGCGCACGGTTTGAACTTCAGCTTAGCGTCATCGTTCCAATTCTCTTCTTGAAGCCAGTTGTCCTCGTCGGGAGGAAAGATGCTTGCTCTGGGCGTCAGAGCTGCATTAACTCAAGGGCACGGCGAATGCCTGGGTGACTGCCGGGACTTGACCAAGCCTGAAGACGGGTGACAGGAGCTCTCTGAGGACAGGGGTGTGGACAGGCTCTTGGGATGGGCCCGAGAGTGAAGGAGACTCACATCAATCAGCCGAACAAGAGGACCCATCCAGGGACACCAGTCACGCTCTGTCCCCAGCCAGGTCTGCCCTCAGCAACCCCAGGCATCCAGGTCACGGCCGTGGTGATGGAGGCTGTGCAGAGGCCCAAGAGCCATGGCGGAAAATCAGGCTTTAAGGCTTTCTGCGGGAAACAGAGGGGGGTGCTGGCAGAGGCACTGCGTTCTGGGAAGGCACCCCACAGTCTGAAGGTTCCTAGTCCCATGGGGTACCCGTGGCTGAGGACAGGACCCCAACGTATTTGTGCAGGGTGCAAAATTACAACTGTGGCTTAATCATGATCTCTCCACTGGCCTCTCCATCATGGAAGGAACACAACGTCATCAACCTGCCAATATGGCACCCGGGGATGGTGCCACATGGGAGGGCCGGCGTTGGCAGCGAAAGTGGCCAGGTGGACCTTGGTGAGGGAAACCCACGTCGTCGTCAGGAGGAAGGCAGCTGGGGATGGGCTGGCGACGTCAAGGTCATTTCCAGAACGGAATTTCCCCTGCCCTTGGGAATTCCATCCCATCTCATCTGTAATCTCTGACTGGAAAATCCTGGAACCACATGAACGGCAAAGCCACCACTGCTTTGCAGGTGGATGGCCTGTTTTTGGAAACTGAAATATTGCTTTAAGTTTCCATTTTTAACCATTTTTAACCAATTCCGATTGCGGTTGAGGGCCTGAGAGTGGTTATGATGCTCCAGAAGTTCATGTCCAAACACAAAGGCACATGTGAAATGTCAGAATCCAATGGGTGTATTTTCCTTTCAAGCTCTCTCTGATGGGAGCTGGAGCTGCAGCCTGAGGCTTCAGGATGTCACGGGGAGCAAAGAGGGCAGCAGGTTAGAGCTGACCACGGCGGGCGGCATCTCCCCAGCGGAGGGAGGTGGTGCAGAAGACAAGGGCCTCCTCCCTCCACGTCAGGATGACTGACTTAGTTTCCTGGGCTGTGGAAAATCCACCTGACACTTCGTGGCTAAAACAACAGGAATTTACTGTCACAGTTGCACAGGCCAGAATTCTGGAAGCAGCGTTCCTGGGCCCTCCCTGGTGTGCAGCCGCGCCGCTCCACCTTCAGGGCCCACATCTGCCTGCTCCACCCCAACATCTGGCCGTCTCCTCAGGGTGTGTCCTGGCCCCCTCTGCCTCCCTCCCACAAGGACCATTGTGGTGGCATTTGGGGACCGCCTGGTGATCTGGGATCCCCTCGCTGTCTCCAGACCCTTCACTTATCACCAAAGACCTTTTCTCAAATAAGATCCTATTTATAAATTCCAGGGATCTGGACCTGATAGCTCTGGGGCCATCATCCTGCCTATGACGATAGCAACATCACGTGACAAAACGGACGGGGAAAGGGGTTTCTCATATCAGAGAATAACCCGGCTCTCGTGGGAGGAGTGTGACTCCCCGGCTCCCTCTAACGGGTGCAGGGTGGGGGGAACTGATCGCCCTCCCCTGCAGGATCCCGAGGGGTGATGCGGAAACGTCACGTGGGGTCCTGCATGGGGTCACAAACAGCAAGGGGTCGTCATGGGAGAGCTAAGGAACCGTCCGGCATGTGGACGCCCACGACTGTGGATTGCTATCAGTTCAGTACCAGTAAGAGACGCACCTGCTTCTGTGAGGCGCTGCTGACTGGGGAATGCAGCTGCAGAGTATGTGGGGACTCAGTTTCCTGCAGCTGCTCAACGAAGTACCTCAGACAGCAGAAAGGGGTTCTCTCATGCATCCGGGGGCCGAAAGCCTGAAACCCCGGCGTCGGGGGGGCCGTGCCCTCGGGAGGCTCTGGGGAGTCTCCCTCCCACCCCTTCCGGCTTCTGGTGTGGCCGTGCTCATGGCCTCGTCCCTCCAGCCGTGCAGCCCCCCTCCCCACCGTCCTCTGCGGCTGCGTCTCTGCCCTCCAGAAGGACCTGGGTCGCTGGGCTCAGGCACCCTCACCCGGCACAGCCTCGCCTTGGCACTGTCCACCTGCCTTCACGGCTCTGGGGTCAGGGCGTCAACGTGTCCTTTTGGAGGGACACAGTTCCACCCACCTGGAGTCTCTGTAATTTTTCTGAAAATCTAAAACTTGAAAAAAAGTCAGTCTGTTAAAAAGAAACATTGCCATGTTCAAAATGTTGAAAGAAGGTCTCTGTGGATCAGAAATGGAGAGACAAAGCTCAGCCCCAGGTATTGGCCAAAGCAACCCCCTCCCTCATCCCTGGGGGCACTGGGAGGAATGCAGAGGCCCAGGCCAGGTAGTGCTGCCCGCTCTGCTCACACTGGGCCCAGTCCTGCCCCAGCGCCAGGGAGACCCCTACCATGCAGACAAAAGACCACAAGGTCACAGGTTGAGGCGAGCTGAGGCCCACCCGCTGAGAGGGGTGTGTGGGTGGGATGGGGGCTGCCCAGCAGAAATGAACCCTGGAGACACCACAGAGCGGAAGGAGTTAGCATCCGTGGGACTGTAACAGGGTCTCGTAACACAGGAACATTCCATCTAAAAATAGGCTGGGACGTCTTATAAGTGAAAAATGTTGCTTTTGTGAAACAAAACAAAACAATTCCATAGATGGGCTCTGTGGCCTTGTCACGGCTGGAAATAGAACGGCTGAGTTATCGAACAAAATAGAAGGAATTTGCCAGAAGCGTAGAGAGCAGATTAAAGAGATGGAGAAAATGAAAGAAGGTGAGAGGAGAGCAGAGCGTTTTAGACAGGGCCGAGTGTAAGCAGAGGCAGGGGAGAAAAGAAAGCAGCTGGTAGAAGCAAGACTCAGACGACAGTCGCTGAGATTTCCAGAATGACAGAAAGACGCGCGTCCTCGGGTTTAGAAAGCAGCAGCACGGCCGTGGACTGTGTTCTGGAAGGCAAAGCATCGAAGCCAGAGAGAACCTGCTGAGAGCTACTACCTTCCTCAGCACAAAACAAATCAGTAAACGGAGACCGCTGATGGAGGAAAAACCCAAGGCTGCCGCTCATCAGTCACAAAAAGAGGCCAGAAAACAGCGGAGAGAACGTTCCAGTTTTAGAGGAGCCTAAATGAGCACCTAGTTTCCTACATGCAGCCCAAACATTGGAGAGAAGGGGTCAGACAGGGACACGTCTGTTCCATGTGCGAGCCCCACACTCCTGTTGTAAAATCTCCAGAAGGCATCGAGAAGCCTGGGGCTCAGGTTTAGGGGTTCCCAGTTCCGCACTTGTCCACACGGCGGAAACAGCAGCCCCCCCAGCTGTCAGGCCCTGCAGATCAGGCTGTTTCTCCCTCATCCTGGAGCTCCTCCGGGAGGCACAGGGGGCTATGGCCATCACAGCCTGGGGTTCAGGGCCCACCTAAACTCCTGCCCAGACCCCACCCCAGGCCCCCAGCTCAAACCCCAGAGCGGCTGTTTCTGCAGCAGGACAGAACCACGGTTCCCAACCACGAGCCCATCATGCACCGAGCAAACAGCTCAGCTCCAACCGCCATCAGATCCTTCTTTCCAAGGCAAACTGCCAAGAATCACTTTAATTCTCGCCAGGTTGAGGATGAGTTGTTTGGGGCCCGCGGTGCTGGGGGGGCCTCTTCCTTCAGCTCATACATTATGCATCGCTCCTGATCAAAACGACTCGTGGCAACCTCCTACTCTCAGAAGGCTGGTTCTGATAAAAAGGGCTCCGGGCGGCCGTGGTGAAGGGGATGTGTTTGTCTAAATTATTTAGAAGAAGGGATGTGAGCCGGGCAGGAGGTGATTAACTTCCTGTTGCATCCCAGTTCTACCAGCGCTGCTGCTCCAGATAAGAGCAGACCCCCGGCCCGGCCCGGGTGGAAAAGGGGGTGGCTGCCTCCCCCTGCGCGGAGGTGCCGTGGCTGAGGCTCCGGAAGCAGAGCTGGGAGGGTGGCAGGGCAGGTGCAGAGGGGGCACCCCGGCCTGGAGGCTGGGGCCTGGGAGACGGGCTGGGGGCACAGCCAGCGCAGCCTGGTCTCACCCACCAAGTGGACACGGGAGTGGAGTTTCCCAAGAAACCCAGTCCTCGGGTTTTCTTGGTTAACAATAATATTCTCTGGAGCCCGAGACACCGAGCAGGTGAAGCTGGTCATGCCGTGATGGGGATGGTGGGGGGCCCTGGTCTCCCCCTCAACCTGGCCCTCCTCCCCTCCCTCCTATGGAATCCTTGGGGCTCCCCAAATACGGGTGGGGCTGACTGCTCAGCACAGCACCCATCCTTTCAGGTGACCCTGAAGCCTGGGGGGCGAGAGGACAGGGGCCGCGGGCAGAACCAGGGAGAGGCCTCGTGGCAGAGCCGCCTTTTACTGTCTCCCCCCCGTGTCTTGGTCTCCCACCCCCCCAGCGGACCCTCCCCAGCTTCTTCCTCCTCTTTCTTGCCCCCTCTTCGCCCCCTCCTCCTTCCTCCCTCTCCCTCCCTCCTCCTCCCCCTCCTTCCTTCCCCTTCCTCCTCCGAGGGGAAAGGCCCTTCTGATTCCGCATCACCCAGAGACGTGCTTTTACCACCGGTGGGGACAATGAAATTTATCCACAGCACCCGCCCCTGTGCAGCGAAACTGAAAGCCGAGCCCTGGGGAGATCTCAGGGCAGGAGGCAGGAGCTGGGGAGCCCTGGGCATGCCCGTCCCGTGTGGATCCCAGGCCCTGTTGGACATCCTTCCTGAAGGGGCCGCCCTGCAGGTCCCTGGGTGAGCAGCCGTGTGTGCTCGCATGAGACTCAGCCTAATGAGGGGCTGAAACCCAAAGCAGGTGGAGGCAGGGTCCCTCCAAAACTCCTTCTCCACAGTAAGCCTGTCTTTGTGCCACCTGGGCGTCCACCTGCCTGTCCCGCATGTACCTGGGGGTCCACCTGTCTATCCCACATCCACCTGGGCACCCGCCTGCCCTTCCGGGTGGGCTCCCAAGAGCAGATCTTGCCCGCAGAAGGCAGCAGAAGGGAGCAGCAGTGAGGTCTGAGGGAGGCTGGCTGCTCTCACAAAGTCCAGCCATGACGGGGAAGGGGCAGGACAAGGCCTGCGGGTCCAGGGGTGGGGAGGATGGACAGAGCCGCAAGTCTCCCACCATGGACAGTGCAAGGCCCACCTGGGACTGGGGACCGGAAGGTGTGGGCCTCTGTTCCGTGCTGAGCCTGAGGTTCGGGAGGAGGCTGCACCCCTGCCCTGAGCAAGCTGGGAAGATGCCGAAGGGAACTGGCAGGCAGGGTCCTGGGGGTGGCAGGGTGGTCCAGCTCAGCTCCTCAGGCTCCGGGCCCGCAGGCAGGGTGATGGAGGTGGGTCCTCGCCCTCCCCCGGGGAACCTGGTGGTGGGGAACGAGGCTCTCCCTAGCCTCAGCCAAATGGGGGACACTGGCCGCTGTCCTCACGGTGGGTGGCCTGAGAGGGGGTTGACAGGTGCCTGCCCAGCTGGTGGCCCCGGCAAGGGGCTCATCCCCACCACTATGCGGGAGGGAAACCAAGTCTCGGGGGGCTCAGCGCGGTGCCAGAGGCTCAGAGAGAGCGGGAGGGAGCTGTGGGGGAGAGAAGGAGAGGCAGAGAGAGGGGACGGGGGAGAGCGAGAGAAGGGGCGAGACAGGGACACAGAGAGAGAGAAAAAAGAGATTGAGCACACATTTACCAAAACAGAGCAGCCATTGTTTCTCCACAGTGGGCTCACTAATAACGTATTTTATGTTTTCCTGTATTAGAAAAGATTCTAAACACTTTATTTTTTAAATTTTCTTCTTGCTTCCTCGGCCCTGGGAGAACCAGGCTCCCCAGCCCTGTCTTCCTGGCTCCGTCTGCTTCCTCTGCCCTGGAGACAGGAGGGCTGTGCTGGGGGAGCTCTGTCTTCAGGGGCTGCCCCCACCATGCACGTTCCCCTGGGAAATTCCACAGGCCTTTGGGGACACATCCGTCCTGGGGCGACCAGCCCATCTGACCGACAGCCCTCCAGCAGAATAAGCCAGCACGTGTAGCCTGCACATGCACACACTGCACACCTGCGTTTTCGCACCTGGGATGGTGCTACCTGCCTGGCAGGTGGGGTCAGCCAGGAGCCCCAGAGGCTGTGAGGGGGGAGCAGGGCAGGGAGGGTGCCCTTGACTCCAGCAGGCTCCGACAGGAATCCGGCTCAGGCTCGCTGCTGCGGGGTGCTGGGCTGTCCACTCGGCCCCCGAGCTCGTTTCCCTCTTAATGCTCCCGAGATGCAATAAGGATGGAGCAGGTGCAGCAGAGGCGCCTCGCAGGGCACCGGGCACAACAGGTGCCCGAGGGCAGTGGACGTGGTGTCCAGAGCATGACCCCTGCCCCGGCTTGAGAAAGACCAGAGGAGGGACGGCCCAGAGAGGCTGCATCGCTTACCAGCTGTGGCCTGCAGGTCAGGGACAGGTGCAGGCCCCCAGCACCCAGCCCAGGCTCCTGCTCACCCTGAGCATGTTTGCCTGGATACACCACCTGCACCAGCACAGCCGCTCTGGGGAGCACCCCATGTCCCCCAGGAACCACTGCAATCCGCCAACGGGCCTGTTCAGGTATGGAGTCATAGCACCTGGAGCCATCCCGGCCCCGCTGTGTCCCAGCTGTGCACTCACCTGGGCTCGTCCTCAACTCCACAAGCCATGGTCCCCTCACCTGTGTAACGAGCGGGTGGCCCTGGTGCTCCTGAGCCCCAGGAAGTGCCAGGAAGCACGTTTGCTGCCACTCGCTTCCCCGGGGACCACGTGTCTGGTCACTGCCCAGATGACCCTCAGGCCCCAGAGTCCTGCCCCCTGCAGCCCACGCTCCAGCCCAGATCCCACCATGCGGTTTCTGTCCAGCGCAACCCCACCCCACGCCTCCACGACAGCCTTGGTGAAGCACCCACTGTGCGCGCATGGCTGGATCGTCTTCCAGCAGCCGCCCTGGGGTGCTGATATGACCTGCTTTACAGACGGGAGGTCCAGAGAGGGGTGGGGCGGCTGCAAGGAGGGGGCCCCACTCCCCCAGGCCTGCTGACCCCAAACCTGGGCTCTGTGTGCAGCCCCAGGCCGCCTTCCACGGGAGGGCACCGGAGGGTCCAGAAGCGCCACGGACATGGCTGGACCACAGATCTGGGCAGCTGGGGACAGGGGCCCGGCTAAACCCCTGGCAGCCTCTCCCCAGAATGAAGGGGTTAAAACGCCTGGCAGATGAAGGGAGCGGCAAGCAGATGCCCTGACAAACGGGGGCATGAGAATTTAATGGAGCACTGACTCTGAACCCAGAGTGAAGTCCGCTAAGCCAGTTGTTTTATTCTGAGGCACGAAGTCCTAGAATCTTGCATCTGGAGGGGCTTTGCGGATCTCAGCCCTGGCCCCATCCGACGTTTGGTTCCCTCCACAGTGTCCAGCAGAGTCGCCATCTGGAGGCTTTCCCTGGTGCTGGGGCTGCCCCGGGGCCGTCAGACCGGCTCGCCCTCCCCCTGGCCGGCCCAGCGGCGCCTGGAGATGGCTGGTCCCCGGGCTGCAGGCACCCAGAGCCGACGGGAAGAGGATTCGGCATGCCACGGCCAGTACCCCACTCACAGACGGGGAAACTGAGGCTCGGGGTGGGTGAGAAACTTGTCCCACAGCAGGCCAGGGGGGGCCTGGGTTCCAGCCCGATTGACCTGAGGCCAGAGCTCACGGCCTTTCTCCTCAGTCGGGGGGGGCCCCTCTCAGAAAGTCACTTGCACACACACGTGCATACATATAAGCACAAGCACGCACACGCATACTCACACATGCACACATGTGATACGTGCACACACACTCATGAACATGCTCACACACGCACACACACAAGAACACACACATGCTCACAACTCACACATGCACACACACACATGCACAAGCATGTGCACACACATGCTCACACATGCATACACACACTCATGCACACAAAGTGCTGGAGAGCACGCCTGCCCCGTGACCCCACCGCTGTGCACAGACTCAAGACCCCCCGCCCAGGAAGCCTCCCAGGAGCCCCAGCTCGCCCTTCCCTGCAGCAGGAGCCCGTCCCTGCTGGGCCTCACCCCGGGGCTGCCCCAGGCAGCGGCTGCACCTGAGCTCAGGGAGTGGTGGGGGGCTCCACACATGGGCCTTTGCCTGGACGGGGCCAATAGGGAGATTAGCAGGCGCCTGGGAGGGCCCCAGGACAGATGCCCCCACGGACGTCTCCATGGACAGTGACAGAAAAGGGAGGGGCGTCCCTTGAGGACACAGGGTCTCAGCGCGGTCTCTGCCAGGCGCGGTGCTCCCTGAGCCCACCTCCCCACCTCCAGGTGGGCTCTGGCCCACAAGCTCCGCGCGTCCCCACGTCCGTCCTTGAGGAGGGCCCAGGCGGGGCAGAGCCCAAAAAGCAGCACTTTGTGCTCAGTTGGAAAATTGATGGGAATTGCTGATAGTAAATAGACATGACACCTTCCAGCCTCATCTCTATGAGGAGCTGCCCATTTCCTGCCCCCCATGTTTTGTTCTCTAATCTCTTCCGCCTGAAGCCTGGCTTTAGCTGCATCACATCCTTGGATTAGACCAGAACTTCCTCTCGGGGCCGGGAACACGGACGCCCTCGGGGTGTCCGGGGGCACAGGGTGGGAAAGGGTCCAGCTTGAGGGCCCACCGGCCACGTTTGGTCATCTGATCACATGAATAATAATCGCCACAGGAGGAAAACTCGTCGGAAATGGCCCACAGCCCGCCGTGCGGGTGTTGGCTTCTCCTCCAGGTTGGGACCCTGGCTGGACCCACGGGCCAGGCCCCAGCGAGCCGCTCACCCACACGTTCTGACCCGGAGACGGGCAGCAGGTCAGATGGGTGGGGAGGAGCAGCCGGCCCCAGGGTCTGCCCGGGTCCTCCAAGAGGCCCCACACACCCTGCACAGCCACGTCGCCCGCGTCCCCCAAGGCAGGATGCTCTGGCCCTGTGTGGGGCTGCTGGAAGGGGCTCTTGGGACCCTCAGGGGTGTCCGGCCCAGGCCTACGAAACAGGACAAAGAGTCAGGTCACCCCCAGGGAAGCAAAACTGAAAGGGCACCCCGACTCCACACCCAGGAGAACGCCAGGGTTCCCACAAGAGAGAACTTCATGAAAGGAGAAGCCCAGGCCCTTTCACGGAACCACCAGCTTCCACAACGAGGACACTCAGCCTGGCACCAGGGCTTCAGGTTTCGGGGTCACAGCCAAGCCCCCGTTTCAGTAGCCACATTTCCAGGGTGAAGGGGCACCAATGGGACCCTTGGGTGGTGTCAAAGCAAGTGCAACCCTCAGATATACCCCAGGGGAGAGGGTGGGGGGCAGAGGCCGAGGAATAATATGATAAAGGAAAAAATGTGAACATGTTACTCTCTCATTGGGTTTTCTACATGTGAAATACTAAGTTTTATGTCTCGTCTGCTTTTTAAAGTATTTAATGCAATGAGACAGGCAGTTTAATCCTGTGATTTTAATGGAGCGTTTAGAAGGCTTTGATTCCATACATTTGGGATCCATATTTGAATTTCTGGGGGAATGCGGTCTGTTTAATTCATGCGTGGATTAATGAGTCCTCTGAGCGATGTGTAAGCATTAAAGGGCTGGCAGCTGCTCAGTGTCTTCAGGCCCATCCTTCATCTGCAGACTCAGAAGGGAAGTGACACCAAAGCAAGCTCCTTCCGCCAATCCCCCGAGACCCTAGGCCAGTGGGACCTTTCGGCCTTGGTTCCAGATGCCTCCCCTGGGCCCCTCCCCGATGGTCTCGTCCACCTCAGCCTCGTCCACGCCGGAGGACAGGGCCTGCCCGCGGGGCAGCGAGCCATGGTGGACAGACACACGGATGTGCACGAGGGGCTAAACCCTGCGAGAACAGCCACGTTGAGAGCAGGCCTCATGCCCCCCCAAACCCTGAGTCGGCACAGCCCCCATGAGAATCCCACCGGATTCTTGGCAGAAACTGAAAAGCCGATCCTCAGATCCATATGGGAGTGCAAGGGGCCCGAAGAGCCAAGACAATTCTTAAAACCAAGAACAAAGCTGGAGGACTCACACATCCACTTCAAACTTCCTCCAGCGCTAGTGATCGGGGAGGGTGGCCCTGACATAGACCGACAGGAAATAAACCCTCACGGTGACGGTCAGTAGGGTTTTGACAAGGGTGCCCAAGACCATCCAGTGGGGAAGGAAGAGGAGCCCAAAGCACGTGCACTGGGGGCCAACGAGACGTCCAGAGAGGATAAACTGAGGCCAGATCAACAGCCGCCCACTAAACACCGCCCTGGGCTGGGCCCTGGGCTGGGCTGGGGAGGGACAGGCCAGGGTCGGATCAGACAGTCCTGCCCCAGGGGCACCCGGCCCAGCATGGGCGGCAGAGCCAGGACAGAGCGAAGCCCTCCAAGCCGCTGTGGGCAGCAAGACACAGGCAGAGGGAGGGGTGGCCATCTCCTTCCAGGGCTTAAAGGATAAGGGACTCCACCGGGCAAGGACTTCCGGGGCCAGTGCAGCTGGCGAAGGTGTGGCGAGACCAGCCCGGCTCCGGGATGGGCCTACACACGGTGGTGTCCTTGATGGTGGGTGACAAAGGTGGGAGGAAGTGGCCACGGAGGCGGGCTGGCCATGCTCGAGCATCCTTTCTAGGGTGCTGGACCTCCACTGGGGTGAGGGCCTTGATGGACCCCAAGGGGGTGGTCACTCAGCCCAAGATCCATAGGGTGGTGGAGAAAACCCGCCGTCCGTGGCTGCAGCCCCAGAGCGAGCCGTCCTCACTGCGAGTCTTCCCTTCCCTGCCCTCACCTCCGTGGCCTCCCCTGGGCTCCTGACCTCCTCCGGACTTCACGGGGACCCCATAGCCCAGCACAGGCCCCAGGAGGCCACCCAGGGTTGAATCCCACAGCGTCGCTTACAGGATGTATGACGGAGTGAGCCTCTTACAGGTTCCCTGCCTCAGTTCCCCCAGCTGCAGAAGGGGGTTGCCGTGCCTCTACTTGAAAGGCTGGGGGTGCCCCATAAATTGCAAACACCCAAAAATTGTTAGTCATTTCCAGTGCATAAAATCTGGGCTTTGATGAGGTCCCTGAATAATTCGAAACACTGTTTCCTGCTTCAGCAAAATTTTAATATTTAGATAGAAAACCAGGCTTTTTAATTTTTATTGGGGAAGAGATTTAATTCTCAGCCTTTTGGAAATGCTCAAGAATGCAGAGAATTTCTCTTTTTTTTAAAAGAATATTGCTCCCTGAATCAAAACAGAGCTTCAAATTATCCTACTGGCTGTTACATAAAGGACATGCTTAGTCATTTTCTTTTCCCTAAACCATGTGTCTGGAGTGGGACTTCCTCTAACTCACATCCAGGACTGAAATGAACTAAAATACCTTTCCCTCCAGGAAAATCAGCGTTTAGGGCCTCATGGCTCAGAGTCCCAAAATCCCAGCAATTGCAGGGACAATTCAGATCCCACACGCGTGTGGCCACATTCCTTCGTCATCCCCACCCAGCCATGGCGAAGACGAAGACGCCGCGCGGGCCAGTGCCAGCCCGGTGCCAACTGTGCGCGGCCCGGTGAGAGAGAACCCCCCGGAAGCCGAAGCCCCCGCCAGCGACTCCACTTTGAAGACGGAAGATTTCATGACGGGCCGGGGTTTTGCACGTTTTTTTTGAATGCAGCCCACGGAGACCGGCTCGAAGGCTGCAGCGATCACACCGCGCCCGGATGCGGCTGTCTCGCGGGTGGCACCCCGGCTCCGGCGCGCGGCCTGCCGGGTATTTTGACCAGAAGCCTCAATAGCCAATTTGGTCCCTCACAGCTGCAGCAGCTGCCGGGAAGTCGGACAATCACAGGCCCCGCGTTCCAAACGGACGGGGTCGCAGTCGGAGGGTCGACCGAGGGCCTCCGGAAGCGACGCCGAAGGGCAAGTGCAGAAGTCGGCGTCTGGGAGCTGGGGGCAGAGGGAGGCGGGATGGAAGAGGGAGAGAGGAGGAGGAGGAGGAGGAGGAGGAGGGAGAACAAAGAGGTGGGCTCTGGGCAGGAGGCAAACTCCTCTTTCTGCAAGACGGTGTCGTTTCCACCGGCCGAGCTTGAACCATGGTCCTCGCACGGCCCAGGCTTCCAGGGGCCGCGGCCTGGCAGGTGCCACACCTAGGAGGACAGCGCCCGGCGTTTCCCACGGCTGCCGGAACAGAGCCCTGCAAACCGGGGGGCTTAAAATGACGGAAATGTGCTCTCTTGCAGCTCTGGGGGCCAGAAGTCCCACACCAGGTGTGGGCAGGGTCACGCTCCGTCGGCAGGCTCCGGGGCTCTGGGGTGGCTCCCCGGGCATCCCGGGCATCCTTTGGCTCGTGGCGTCCCTCAGCCTGTGCCTCAGTTGCTTACGTCTTCTCCCTGTCTGTCGGAGTCAATTTCCTCTCCTTGTCGGGTCCCAGCCACATTGCATTAGGGCCCCACCCCACTATCAGGTTTGCCTTCATCTTAACTGATACCACCTGCAAAGATCCTATTGCCAGATGGGGTCACGTTGGCAGGACCGGGGGTGAGGAGTCAGCAGACCTTTTGGGGGTCACAATCCAACCTGTAACAACAGCAGAGCTTCATGGCAAAACACCACAAGAGACTGAGCACTGGGACAGGGGCAGCCCAGAGGGACCAGCTCAGCCCCCCGGGCGTCGGGGCGAGACGAGTGGGCAACCTTCAGGGAGAAGGTGCCTCCCGGGTTGATTTTAGGGGGAAGAAGGATTTCGCCGGGTGGCCTGCAGGGAGACGGGCATTCCGGGTTAAGGATTCAGCGTAAGCGAGGGCTGGAAGGTTCAAACCCCCAGCTCTGTCTGGGGCCTGCAGGGGGAGAGGGGCAGTTGAGACTGGCAGAAAATAACCCTGGGAGGTCTGCGAGGGACGGAACACACAAGACTTGGGGAGTCAGGCTACGGCTTTGGGCTGTGCTGCAAGGGCAATGGGGGGCCATGGAAGGGGTTTGTCTTCAGGTGCAGGGTGCTGGCTCCGGATGAGCCTACCTGGAGCAGATGGGGTGGAGGGCCTGGGAGGTCAAGTCTGACTCAAGAAGGCAAGACTTCCTGGTGGAGTCATAACATTATTTTGGGAGTTACTATAACCATTTTCATGACATTGCCCTCATTTTACACGTCTATGGGAACTTCATGCTTTTTCTCACACATGTTGTTTCATTTGATTCTTACAAAAACCCACTGAGGTTGGGGTTCATTCATTGTTGTCACCAACACAGACTCACCAAGTTAGTCTCTCGTGTGACGTTGAGCATCCGTGGGGCTCGAGTCGGGGTGAGGGTGCAGAACCCAACTCCTTATTCAAGGACTCGGGGATCCTAGCTCCTAACTACCCGTCAGAGGAATTGAGCCACAGAAGCTTTTATTCGAAAGGGGTTGCAACTTCAAAGGCCTAAACGATAGAGTGCCAGCCACAGACAACCCCCAGACCCTCAGACAGTCTTAGTTCTGGACTCAAAAAAGTGCAAACTTAGTGGGTGCGGTTGTTGTTTAACTGAGCACATTTGTTCAACAGGGATCATTAGACCTCAGGAAACCAGGTGGGGAAAGGGGGTGCCTTGTCCCCTGCTCCCACCTCTCCTCTCTCCCTCGGGGGATTCTCCCCTCAGCTCCAAAGTCTGCCTTCCTTCCTCTTCCTTCTACCTTCTCCCCCTTCCTTCCTTCCTTCCTTCCTTCCTTTGGTGTTGGTAGCCTGGACAATTTGGGCAGTGCCTTTAAAATCTCCTCCATCTATCAGTCAGCTATTGCTGTGTAACAAACCACCCCACAGCTTAAAACAACCACTGTTTATTTAGCTGGTGATTCTGAGTCCTGGCGGCTTAGGCTGGGCTCAGCGGGGGCTTCTTTGGGCTGGACCCCTCTGCGTCTGCATCAGATGCAGGTCATGAAACCAGACTTTGCTGACTTCTGTTGAGCTTTCCCACATCTTGGGAGCTCAACTGGGATGACAGGGGGCTCAGCTCTGCTGCATGTGTCCTCTCCCCCTCCAGCAGCCCAGCCCAGCTTAGTTCACATGGCAGAGGAGGGGTCCTCAAAAAGAAAAGGGACACACTGGCCTCTTAAGCCTAAAGCTGGGGATGGGCCCAGCATGTCCACCCCATTCTATTGGCTGAGGCAGCACCAGAGGCCAGCGCAGGGGCAAGGGGTGGGCAGAGCCTCCAGGCCTTGCTGGCAGGTGCTGCAAAGCCACAGGGCTAAGGTGAGATGCAGGGAGGGTAGAGCAGGGCGATGTAGCTGCCATGAGCTATCGCACCCTCCACTAAGGCCTGGCCATCCCACAACACGACTTCCCCTCCCTTGTGCTTTACCGGATACCAGCATCACCGGCAGGGGTCCCAGCAAGCCCCTCCTCTCTAGAGCCTCGGACCCAGGCAGGATGTGGGGTGCATCAGCTCAGCCCGGGCAGTGGGATTCCTTGGGGACCAGCACCCCTTCTTCCTTCTGCAGGCCAAGAGGACTTGGAGGGGAGGGGGTGGCCGAGGGCCAGGCACCCTGTACCCCAGCCCAGGTATACAGGAAAGAGACTCACACACAGTGCGGAGCCATCAGCACGAGTGAGGGTGGAGGGGCTCAGAGAAGATGGGGTGCAGGGGTGAAAGGAGAGGGAGGGAGGGAGGCAAGAGGAGGCAGGAGCAGAGGAGGAGAGACGGGAGGTAGGGGGAGGGGAGGGAAGGGAGCGGGCACTCAGGGAGGCAAGGCCAAGCCTGTGTCGAGTTCCAGAAGCCTCCGCAGCCTCCTCAGCCTTCAGCTGCTCCCCCTGCACCTCTCCTGCATCCTTTTAAAAAACCGTCCCACAAGCCATGCTTTTCTTTGCAGCTCAGAACCGGTTGCCTTGAACGGGAAGAAGTAAGTGGCTGTGGCCCCGCAGCCGGCCAGGGGCCCACCAGGCCTGGTCCTTACCTCCAAGAAGGAGGGGAACGGGCCAGCCCCACTGTCCCCTTTCTCTATCCCCTCCGGGCCTTGCGCCACCTCCCCTCCAGCCCCCCGCCTCAGTTTCCCTCTCTAGCCCATCCTCACACTGTGGCCGAGTGAGCTATCCTACTTCGTCAAATTTTTAAACACATAAAACAGGGCGGCTCCCCGCACAAAGAAAGCAGCACGTGGCTGCCGAAGGGCACATGGATCCTTTCCTGCCCCCCGCACCCCTGCCTGACTTCCTTCCTGCTGCAGCCAGGACCCGAGAGGGCAGGACCCGTGAGCGTGCTCAGTGCCCCCCAGCTGCTGCTGTCTGCTGACAGCGCGCCCCAACACCCTCCCAGCAGGCCTCGGGGACAGACTCCCACCCCCCAGAACCACAGGCCGGAGCATGGTCAGGCGGGCCAGGCCCCCGGGGGTGCGTGGGCTGCTTCCCGTGCACCCCCACAGGTGACTCATTCTGTGGGTGCTCAGAAAGTGGCCCATGGAAGGATGGGTGGGTGAGGGAGGGATGGACGGGGGGCAGGGGGTGCAGAGGGAGGCCAGGGCAGAGAAGAGAGGGAGGGAGGGATTAGGGGGAAAGGGAGGGAGGGAGGGATGAAGGATGGGAGCACAGAAGAGTGAAGGAGGGAGGGAGGGGGAAGGAAGAGAGGGAAGGAGAGAGAAGGAGGGAGGGATGGAGGGATAGATGTATAGATGGGTGTATGGATGGGTGAGTGGATGCTGGGCAGGAAGTTGTGCAGGTGGGTGGATGGATAGATGGATGACTGGATGGATGGATGGATGGATAGGTGGGGGGTGGCTGGGTAGATAGATGGGTGGGTTAAGGGGTGGGTAGATGAATGGGATGAGTTTGTGTGGGGACGGTTAGGGGGTGGATGGATGGATAGATGGGTGGGTGGGTTGATGGAAGGAAGGAAGGAAGGAAGGATAGGTGGGTGGATGGGTGGGTAGATGGATGGATGGATGATGGATGAGTGGATGGATGGATGGGTGGGTGGATGGGTGGGTAGAGGAATGGGTGAGTTTGTGTGGAGAAGGTTAGCGGGTGGATGGAGGGATGGATGGATGCGTGGGTGGGGGGTGGGTTGGTAAATTGTTGGCTGGCTGGCTGGATAGGTGGGTGGATGAGTGGGTGAGTGGATGGGTGAGTGAGCACCCCAGCTAGGGGTCTGGAGGCCTCAGACCACCTTGCCCCTGTAACATCTTATGCTGACCCAGCGCTGCTGCAAACAGCAATGCCATTGACTTTTATCACTGCTTTCTCCTCATGTTTTTATAAATCAGAGTCACTGATGCTGGGTGCGAGCTTGAGAACAGGTTTTCTCTGCTCTCAAAGCCAGTCTGTCCTGAAGCCCAAGCCTGGTGGCTTTTATCACCCTCCTCTCCCTGCAGCCATGCTTGGCAGACAGCGGATTATTGTCATTTTCTTGACTTGGGCTTTTCTTCCTGGCTAATAACAAAGGCTTACAGGAGAGCCGGGCTTTCAGTAATAACACTGAAATCAGATCCCGAGGTGCTGGGCGTGCACACACTGTTGAGGGGCTGCATGCCGATGAGGTGTGTCTGGCCCTGCTGCTCCAGCGGCCATCTGTCTGGAAAGGGGCTGACTCGCAGGGGAAGGGCTCCCCCGGGCCTAGGCTGGGCACCAACTCCCTCCTGTCCACTTCCACACACACAGCAGACTGACGGGAGACCCCCAGGGATGTCTTCCACTCCAGGGAGCAGGCAGTTGGTTTCCTCACCGTGCACTCCCCATCTGGACACTCACTCCGCCTGGAGAGCTGTCTCTGAGTGCCCCCTGCCCAAAGGCCGTGGGTGGGACAGGGAGCACTGGGCCAGCCCCTGCCCTGGGGAGCCCGCCCACACACCAGGGACGCGGATGCCCAGTGGAGGGCTGCCAGCGGCTGTGGGACCCCCTTCCAGGGGCAAACAGGCCCCGGGGCAGGACACCTGCCAGGGAGTCAGGCCTGCCCACTATGCAGCCCACTTCAGAGAAGGCTGTGCCCCTCCTGTTCTGGCATGTTCCAATCAGGAGGCATAATTTTTGGGCTGAAATGAAGATGCAGGGCCCCCTTTCCAAAACTGAGAATTTCTAGATGGTGACAGCAGAGTATTCTGCCAAGAGTGGTCCCATCTGGGCGGGCCCTTCTGAGCAGGTCCTCCTTAGTGGGTCCTTCTGAGCTCAGGGTCCTTCTGACCAGGTCCCTCTGAGCTCAGAGCCCCTCTGAGGGGATCCTTCTGAGTGGGTCCTTCTGAGCAGATCCTTAGTGGTTCCTTCTGAGTAGGTCCCTCTGAACGGGTCCTCCTGAGCAGATCCTCCTTAGTGCGTCCTTCTGAGCTCAGGGTCCTTCTGAGCAGGTCCTTCCAAGTGGCTCTTTCTAATTTCAGGGTCCTCCTCAGGGGTTCCCTCCCAGCACAATGGTCCTTGTGACTGCCCAGTTGCGTGTCTTTGACATTAACCTTCTGGAGGTTCCACTCCCTGCATTCCAGAGCTGGAGGATGTCTCACAGAGCCCATTGCAGGTGGCTGAACTCGGGCCCCAAGTTTGATACTCCTGAGGTCGCTTTCGCAGCTGACCCTTGCTGCAGGGTGGCCGGGACCCCTCCCCACCCCAGCTCTGACTAGCCACTCCCCCCTTCGTCAGTGTTGGGTCGTCTCTGAGAATGTTCTAGGAAAGCTGCCCGCCGTCCGTGTCCTGGAGCAGGTGGCGGGAATGGAGAGCCCTGTTGTGGTTGTTTCTCAACTTGTTAGCTCCTTTCTTTCTATCACTGAATAATATTCCATTTATGGTTGGACCACAGTTTGTTTATCCATTCCCCTGTGGACAGGCATCTTTGCTGCTTCAAGCTTTTGGTAATTATGAATGAAACTGCTGTAAACATTCTTATGCAGGTTTCTGTGTAGATACGTGTTTCCATCTCATTTGAGCAAATACCTAGGAGGCTGATTACTGGATCACATGGGGAGCCTATGTGTAGCTTTGTAAGAAATTGCCCCCACTGTCTTCTAAAATGGTTGTACCAGTTTGCATTCCCACCAGCCATGAATGAGAGCTTTGCTTTCCACGTCCTCACCAGCATTTGGTGTTGTCCATTGCTTTATCTGAGCCATTCTAAGAGATGTGAGGTGAGATTCTTGTGCTGTTACTTTTATTGGAGCCATTGTAAATGTACAGAAAAATCACGCTGAAAATACAGAGTTCTCATATACCCCCACCTCACACACAGATTTCCCCATTAGTAACATTTTGCACGAATGTAGTACCTTGTTACAATTGAGCCAACATTATTATAGTTAGAGTTTAACTCTAGCTCAGAATTCACATTAGGGGTCACTCTTTGTGTTGTACAGCTCTATGGGTGATTTTTTTTACCTTGTAATATACATGCAACATAAAATTTCCCATTTAATGACTTCCAAGTATTCGATTCATTGATGTTAATTACATGTACAGTGTTGTACAACTATCACCACTATATCCTTACACATTGTGTGTCCAAAACTCTAGATGTGTCATCTTTTTTATTCTGTTGCATTTTAGATTCTGTAAGAAGTAAAAGTGGAGTTACAGTCCAAAAATGCATACAAAAGTATTGGCATTTCTATTTACCTCTGAGGTTACCTTTACTGGAGAGCTTTATTTCTTCACGTGGCTTTGATCTGTGTCCTTTCCTTTCAACCTAAGGCACTCCCTTTAGCATCTCTTCTAGGGCAGGTCTAGTGGCAATGAACTCCCTAAGGTTTTATTTACCTGGGAATGTGTTCATCTCTCCCTCACTTTTTTTTTTGAGTTTCTTTTAAAATTCAGTTTTATTGACATATATTCACATACCATACAGTCATCCATGGTGTACAATCAACTGTTCACAGTATCATCCTGTAGTTTTGTATTCCTCACCCCAACCTATTTTTGAACATTTTCCTTCACCAGAAAGAATCAGATTCAGAATAAAATAAAAAAATAAAAAAGAACACCCAAATCACACGCCACCACCACCCCCATCCCACCCTATTTTTCATTGAGATTTTGTCCCCATTTTTCTACTCATCCATCCATACACTGGATAAAGGGGGTGCGATCCACAGGGTTTTCACAATCACACTGTCACCCCTTGTAAGCTACATTGTTATATAATCGTCTTCAAGAGTCAAGGCTTCTGGGTTGGAGTTTGACAGTTTCAGGTATTTACTTCTAGCTATTCCAATACAATAAAACCTAAAAAGTGTTATCTGTATAGCGTAAGAATGTCCACCAGAGTGACCCCTAGACTCCACTTGAAATCTCTCAGCCACTGAAGCTCTATTTCATTTTGTTTCACACCCCCCTTTTGGTCAAGAAGATATTCTCAATCCCATGATGCCGGGTCCAGATTCATCCCCGGGAGTCATATCCTGGCATTGCCAGGGAGATTTACACCCCTGGGAGTCAGGTCCCACGTAAGGGTCTCCCTCAATTTTGAAAGATTATTTGGCCAGTGTTCCGGTTTGCTAATGCTTCTGTTATGCAAAATACCAGAAATGGATTGACTTTACTGGAGAAAGGTCATTGACATCCAGAAAACCTCTGTTAGCTGGGAAGGCATATGGCTGGCGTCTGCTTGCTCCCAGGTTGTGTTTCAAAATGGCATTCTCCAAAATGTCAGCACCAGCTTTCAACAGCCATCTCCAAAATGCCTGTCTCAGCTGCTCTGAGGTCCTTCTGTCTGTGAGTCCTTTCATAGGACTCCAGTGATTAAATCAAGACTCACCCTGAAGGGGTCCATATCTCCATGGAAATAATTTAATCAAACATTTCACCCACTGTTGATTGAGTCACATCTCCAGGGAAACACTCAATCAGAAGATTCCAACCTAATCAACACTAATATGTCTACCCCCACAAGACTGCATTTAAAGAACATGGCATTTTGGGGGACATCGTACATCCAAACTGGCTAAGCTGGATATAACATTCTCGGTTGGCAAGTGTATCCATTCAGCATTTTAAATATGCCATCCCGCTGCTGTTTTGCCTCCACGGTCTCTGATGTAAAATCGTCATGCAACATCATGGAGGCTCCCCTCTACACGTCATGTTCCTTCTCTCTTGAAGCTTCCAGGATTCTCTCTTTGTCTTTTGCACCCAACAGTTTAACTAGAATGTGTCTGGATGTACATATGTTCCAGTTTATCCTCTTTGGGGTTCACTGGGCTGTTGTTCTTAATGTTTGAAAGAACTCACCAGTGAAGCCTTGGGATGTGGGCACTTTGTGAGCAATGGTGGTCCCTCGTGGTCCTCCTCGCTGCTTGATTTTGATCTTTTGTATTCCTTTTTTAAGCCATGACTCTCTTCCAAGGGTCTCCACACACCTTAGTTTACAGCCTTTTGCACCCTCTATGGGAGGATGAGGGAGAGAAGGGGACGAGCCAGCAGGACTCTGGCCACTTGATGATGGGGTGTCTCCACTCAGCACCCCTGAGCCCCAGGACCCCCCACACCTGGCTGGCATCTTGTTTGCTGTGTGCTTGCTCTCGTCTTCTCGGTTGTGTTTTCAAGAGGCTTGCTCATTTTATAAAATGTTTTAAAAGAACTGGCTCTGGGGTTTAATGATCACTTCTATGCAGCTTTAATTTTAAGTTTGTTTTCTTTGTTTTTGATCAAAATCATTTCTTTCCTCTGCACCTGGAGTGTGCCATGGTAGTCTCCCTCATGGGGGGCCCCCAGGGCCTTCCAGGGGTACAGCCCAGGAGAAATCCAGGCCATTTCTGTTTCCCTCCAGGTTGTCCTGACCCACTTTCAATTGGGCTGATTTTAGACCCACGTTAATTAGCATCATCACTAGTTTCAAAATGCTGCATCCCTTTTCCAAATAACTGTTTTATATTTAATTGCTTTACATTTCATCAATCGTTGTCTCAATTTTGTTTAGCTGATTTGGGTGCCTTTTTACCCAAGCATCTCTTGAGTTTTTTTCCTCTGATGTGGTTCCTGTTTACCAACGGGCAGGTTAGGAAATACTTTCAGGTGCAATTTCTGAGTTATTTTGCACCTGAGAAGGTGTCCCCTGTGGTCTGTCCTAGTTTGCTAATGCTGCTGGAATGCAAAACACCAGAGATGGATTGGCTTTTATAAAGGGGGTTTATTTGGTTACATAGTTACAGTCTTAAGGCCATAAAGTGACCAAGGTAACACATCAGCAATTGGGTACCTTCACTGGAGGATGGCCAATGGCATCCGGAAAACCTCTGTTAGCTGGGAAGGCACGTGGCTGGCGTCTGCTCCAAAGTTCTGGTTTCAAAACGGCTTTCTCCCAGGGTGTTCCTCTCCAGGCTGTAGTTCCTCAAAAATATCACTCTTAGTTGCACTTGGGATATTTGTCCTCTCTTAGCTTCTTCAGAGCAAGAGTCTGCTTTCAATGGCCGTCTTCAAACTGTCTCTCATCTGCAGCTCCTGTGCTTTCTTCAAAGTGTCCCTCTTGGCTGTAGCTCCACTTCAAAATGTCACTCACAGCTGCACTGAGTTCCTTCTCTTTGAGTCAGCTCATTTATATGGCTCCACTGATCAAGGCCCACCCTGAATGGGTGGGGCCACGCCTCCATGGAAATTATCTCATCAATGTTATTACCTACAGTTGGGTGAGGCTCATTTCCATGCAAACAACCTAATCCAAACATTCCAACTTAATCCCCACTAATATGCCTGCCCCACAAGATTGCATCAAAAAATATGGCTTTTTCTGGGGGACATAATACATTCAAACCGGCACAGCCCCCTTTCAGAAAAGCCAATCCACTTCTGGTGTTTTGCATCCCGGAAGCATTAGCAAACTAGAGCACCTGGATTATTTCCCCTTCCTGGAGGCTTACAGGCTTCCCCTCAAGTCAGCAAAATTCAAAGATTTCAACAACGTGCACCTGACATTCATGGCCCCCTTAGCCTGCACCCTTGGGCTCTTCTTAGTCTCTCAAAGGTGTCCTGCGTTGCCTGTGTTTTGATTTGCTCTGGTCTCTTCTTGGAGAGACGGCTCGTCCTGGGCTGGCCCAGCGCCTTTTTCTTGTCCCTTTGCCCTCGTTTTCCATAGTGCACATGTTGCTCTCCTTTCATGTGACTATTGGCTTTAACTTCGAGGTTATGGTTTCTGGTTTCCTTCTGACTTTTCTTACTTCAAGTGGCTCCCCTTCCCTTTTGCCCACAGGCAGCTGTGCCCCTCACCTCCACCTGCCCTCCCAGTTCACGGAGGCCGCACGAGTTACTCCAGGCTCTCCAGACATCTGATCGAGGAAACCCAACACACACCAGCCTGCGGGACCAGGGCGGGGGGCACAGGGGACCGGGGCATGTGTGCCCCAGGCCAGTGTCCCTCTCCCAAGCCCTCTTGCTCTCTGTCACACCCACGCACACACACACATGTGCACACATGCACACACACATGCACACACACCCAGATGCACTCACACCCACATGTGCACACACACACACACACATGCACTCACACCCACATGCACACACACCACATGCACTCACACACACACACACACACACAGGCACACACACACACACACATATGTGCACACATGCACGCACCCACATGCACACACACCCACATGCACTCACACCCACATGCACACACACACATGCACTCACACCCACATGCACACACGCATGCACATGCCCCTTTCCCCTGCAGGTCTGCCTGGTTCCCTCACAGGGCCCGGCCCCACAGCCCCCGACCAGGCAGCGAGGGGAGGCTGCTCCCGACGTGGGAAGGACGCCGACTGGCTCCCCCGGACCGGTTACGAGCCACCCAGGGGTCAGGGCAGGGATCCTCTGATTGGCCGGGTCAGGTGCCCTCCCAACGTGGATGGAACAGAGAGGGGCACAGGGAACCCCCTTCCCAAGGGCATCAGGCCCCCCTCTGAGAAGTGGGAGCCCACCACCCACCTCCACCTCCTGGGTCCCGCACCCAGGGCTCCAGGCCCTCCCTGTACTCGGCGTCTCACTGCCCAGCGGCCACGGTCCCCAGGCTGCCACAGCCCCACACGCGGATTCTCCAGAACAGCCCCATGTGAAGCCTCCCCGAACCCGCGAAACACACACACGCCCTTCCTGGCCCCTGCTGGGGCGAGAGGGGAGGCCTCAGTCCAAAGGCTAGAGGGCAAGGTCTCAACTCCTGGGCTCCCGGGCCCTGTGCTCGCTCGACGGGGGCGGCCGATGGGGCATTCTAGGGCAGCTTTGTCGGTGTCACTCGATGTCGCGGTCCCCAGGGTCAGAGCCCAGGCTCCCCAAGACCCTCCAAGATACCCCAGACGGAAGATGGCAGTGGAGGAAGGTGGGGGTCAAGGCACGTAAAACCAGCTTTGCACCAGAAGTGGAACGGGGATTTTTCACTCCAGTTGGCACGGCTCTCCTCACGGAACCAGAGGCTGCGCTCCCCCAGGCTGACTGTGCAAGAAATGAACCCCTCTCGGGAGAGCCCCCCGAGTTCAGGGACCAGATCTCCGCAAAGAGGGAGAGCCGTGCTCAGTTGGGACTTTAGCCAAACGTGAAACCCAAGACAAGGAAACCAGTTTTTCATTTCCTCTGAGTTAACCGGCTCAAGGTTGTGATGGTAATTATGTTGCTACTTCTTAAAACGAACAGAAGGAGGCCGGAGCACCGGCGGAAAAGAACACGATGTTTCAGGTTCAGTTGTAGGACAGAAGACTCAATCTCTCTCCCCCGCTCCCAGTTTTGACTCTGAGGCCCCGTTTCCACAGCACGTTGTCTGTGGATATGTGGAGGTTTTGTCTGTTTGTCCAAGCCCCTTTCTTCCTCCTCCACGGCTTGGGCTCACGGCATCCTCTTGGAAGTAGCTTCTCGTTGATATCCCCCACTCCCGCTGCTTCCGCAGCTTATGGGGCCAACCAGGTCACTGGCCCCAGCTCTCACTCTCTCCGCATCACTTTCCTGCCCTGTGACTCTGCGGTCACCCCACTAGCCTTGACGTGGGCTCCGACATGAGCCTTCCTTCAATCAATTGATGCTGGCAGAGGCCACCCACGCAGGGTCTGGCCATGTGCTTGGGCTGGCAGGGTGTCGCCTGGGGGCTGAACACGTGTGAGCACACCTGAGCATGGGGCCCCGCCCAGCTGGACCCACAGCCTGGAGCAGAGCCACCCCAGCCAGTCCAGCCCCTCCACAAATCTGCAAGCATGAGACGTGTGATTGCTTCCTGCTGTATGCCTGGAGGCTGTGTGATGCTTGTTAGGCAGCTACAGCTGACTGATACACCACATTGCTGGGCCTTCCTTTGCAGGAGCTTTGCATGTGCTATAAGGCTGTGCTGGTTTGGATGTATTATGTCCCCCAAAACACCATTATCTTTAATGCAATCTTGTGGGGGCAGACATATTAGTGTTGATTAGGATGGAATCTTTGGATTAGGTTGTTTCCATGGAGATGTGACCCACCCAACTGTGAGTAATACCCGCCCATTCAGCGTGGGTCTTGATTCAATCACTGGAGCTCTGTGAGTGCTCAGAGAGAAGTTTGCTCCTGCAGCTTAGAGTCACATTTTGGAAATGGCCATTGAAAGCAGACTTTTGCTGACACTTTGCTCCGGAGAAGCTGAGAGGACAAAACCCCCAATGCACAGGAGCTGAGAGAGGAGCTGGAACACAACCTGGGATCAGCAGATGCCAGCCACGTGCCCTCCCAGCTAGCAGAGGTTTTCCAGATGCCACTGGCCTTCCTTGCTGTAGGTATACTTATGTTGACAACTTACCCTGGACACTTTATGGCCTTCAGACTGTAAATTTGTAACCAAATAAACCTCTTTTATAAAAGCCAACCCATTTCTGGTGTTTTCCCTAACAGCAGCATTAGCAAACCGGAACAAAGGTGTTCTCCAACATCTCTCTCATCAATGTCATAGAATCCTGACTTGTTTCCTTTTTTTTGCAAATTCCCTTTGGAGTCACTTATTTTGTGTGAAATCTGCCTGCAGAGTGGAAGACCCATGGGCTGTGAGTGAGGACAGAGGCCGGTGGCAGGTGGGAAGGGAATGTCACAAGCAGCCACGGGCTTGGTGAATCTCTTAGTTTTGGGACCCACCTCTCTCTGAGCATGGTGAACCCCGAATGAGGTGTGAGAAACAAGCACTATTCCTAAAAAGGAATAAACGTTCAACCGATCGTGGAGAAGAAACAAATTTATTCACGGTCTTGCAAGAGCAGGTGCCCAACCAAAATATGGGGCTTCATGCGCAGAACAATAGACCCAGCAGTATTTATTCCCTACCCCTAACCACAAGTCCCTCCCCTGGTTCTCCAGTGGCTGGATACTCCAGAGGTTACATTCTATTCAACAAGCCTAACTAGCCCACCCAAATTTGAAACATGCAGCCCACCCAAATTGGAAACATTTGAAAAAAAGTCTCCTGTGCAAACTCCACCCCTCTTTCCTTTGTTCTTGAGCTGCAGAGCCAGTCTGAGCTAGTTTGGTAACAACTTAAGAAGCTGTTTAAGGAAACTCTACCGGGAGTCTCCACCTTGCAAGGACAGTAGATAGTGGGCGGATAAGCAGGGGAACTGACTGTGGATTACAGTTTGTCTTTTTAACCTTCTGCCAATTCCTTAACTGCCCCCACCCCGTGTGAAAGCTAAACTTAATCTAATTCTCACATGAGGTGCCCCTGTTTCTCCTGCTCTCCATCCAGCTCCAGGCCATGGAAGATTTTAAGCTCCTTTCTGCAGTTGTGACACTGTGTGCAGCTGTGGGGCAGGCCCTCTCCTTCCCTGGGTCCCTGGAACCCCATCTTTGCAAAGGGAGGGTTGTGTGGACCCCTGGGTCTCCCAGGGCCTGCCCAGCTCTGGCCTTTGACCCCGTCCACAGTGCCCCTTTCCCCTTCAACACAAGCCTCTCCAGATTCTTCTTGCTTTAGCTCAGCCCTCAGACGTGCAGCCCCCACCAGCCCCCTGCTGCTGACCACCCCACCTCTGACAGACACCCGGGCAGAGGGAACTGACCCCAGGAGATGTCACAGCTGCTCCTCCTCTTGGCTACACCTGACGTGCCCAGGCAAGCTCTCTCTGTGTCCCTTCCTTGCCCAGGAAGTGTTTCATCAGGGGACCCCAGGGCCCTCCCCGATCCCACGTTCCCTTTCTTTGGCCCCATCTTCCTTGCCCCCACCCACAGCGAGGCTCACCAGGCCCCGAGGGGGGCCAAGGTCCTGCAGAGCCCCCAGCCATCCAGAGAGGGTGGGAAAGGCCCCTTCAGGGGACCCCTCCCCACCCTCAGGGCGCCAGGCCTTGCCACAGCCCAGAGGGTCTCCCTTTCTACCTGGACGGAGAAAATGAGGCACCCTCCCCGGCTGAGCCAGTGCTGAGCCAGCCCTTGAGGATGGTCCGTGGAGGGGAAATGAGGGTGATGTTTAAGCATTTGAGTGGAGAAAGTGGGTTGAAATGGAGGAAAGAGGGAGTCCCTTCCCTCCAGCCAGGAAACAGGGTCATTTTGTCAGTGAGAGGGAAAACGGGTCCCCACTGGCCCGCGCCCTCCCCACCCCGCGGCACAGGTCGCCCAAAGACACCCCCTGGGGCAGGAGGCAGGACTCCCCCCTCCTCCCTCCCACGGTCCCCCTCTGTGTCCTCGGACCCTCCCCATCTCCTGTGTCGGGACACACACTCTGTGTTTGACATGGACACGCTGTTCCTGGCCTCGGCAGCTCATAGCCCAATGGGGGAGGCCACACAGAGACAGACGGTGGTGGCCGGGGGACATGGAGGCTGGGAAGTGGGAAGCATGGGCGGGGGGCGCCCAGTGGGGACACCCCCAGCCGGGGAGGTCAGGACGGGCTTCCTGAGGGAGGCGACACTGGACCATGGGCCCCGGGAGGAGCGGCAGGTACAGCAAGACAGACAGCAAGTGCACCTTGTCCCCAGGCCGTCCGAGCTGGGGTCTCCAGCAAGTGGCTTCCCACCTCCCTCGGAGACGGAGCTCCCTGCTTCATGAAACAGGGAAAGCCACTCCTTCCCTAGAGGGGCTGCCCCACTGGCTGGAGGGCTGCTGGGAGGAGGCGCCTGGTATACCCTAGGCGCTCAGTAGATACCCATCCACCTGCCCCAGCCCCAAACAGGGAAGGGGAGTCTGGGGCTCTCCCTCCTCTTTCCCTCTCTGCACCCACGTCCTTTCTTGGCCCCAGCCTGGGAGCAGCGGATCCACCAAGGATCTGGTTCCCATGGCCATGGGGGCTGCAGGCCGGACAGACGTGTCCCAGGTGACCGATCCCACGTTCAGACGTCACTGTCACACGGAGGACCCACTAGACCAAGCCACCATCTGCCGCCTCCGCCCGCGGCTGGCTCCCAAGCCCTGTCCAGCGTCTGTGTGTCTGGGTCCCGAGCCCTGCCCCAGCGTGACGGAGGGCGCGGCGCCTCCGTGGGGACCACCCACCACCTGCTTCTCCCCTGCTCGGCTGTCGCCGGCCCAGCAGCCCTGAGGGGACGGTGGCCGCACCCAGCCCGGAGCTCGTCACGGGGCCGCACGCGGTGTCTCGGCCTCCCGGGGCTGCTCTGACAGACACCGCACGCTGCTGGCTGCGACAACAGGGATTCACTGTCTCCTGGTTCCGAGACCCCAAGGCCACGTCGAGGTCTCGGCCGGCCGTGCTTCCTCCTGGGCCTGCAGTGCGCTGGGGCTGGCCTGCCATGGTCCTGGGGTGCCCGGCCTGCGACCCAGGCTCTGCCACGTGGCCACTGCCTCCGGGGCCCCTGCCCGTGGCCTTCCCCGCCCGACTGCTCCGGAACGCCCCTGCTTTCAAGGCCTCAAGCCGTGTGGGCCAACATGGCCTCCTCTAAATAGGATCCTCGTAGAGCCCACTCACATGAAGTCCACACCTTCACCAACAATAACTGATAATAATCCTCAGGGCCCTGTGTACACATGGGTCACCCCAGAGCACGCCTGTGTGGGGGACACGGGTCAGTCCCCAGTGCCTGGAGGGGCCAGAGGTCTGTGCGGAGGTCCACAGAGGGCCCTGGCAGAGCAGAGTGGCCACTGCCGGCTCCCAGCCCCTGGGCTAGCCTGGGAACTATGGTGACAGGCCCTGCTGCCCCTGGACGCAGCATCCACGTTCCAGGACAGGTGCCTCCATCGCTGGAGGCCACGGGCCCCGCGGAACTTTGAGCAACACGTAATTATCCGGGGAGGACGCCAGTGGTGCCCATCTGAGCCAGGGGTCGGCTGTGTGGGCCGTGTCTGGGGGCAGCTCAGGAGGAATCTGAGGGCCAGGGGCTGAGGCTGAGGGTTGCTCACAGAATTCACAAAGTAAAAATAATTTGGAAAGGCAGGTGTCCCCGTCATTTGGCATTTTCTCCAGGGGTCAGGGCAGCTGGTAGGGACTCCAGAGGGCTTGGGGCTGATGAGAGCACCCCACCCCCTTCCACGCCCTCATACCCCTCACCCCCATCCTGCTGGCCTTGACCTAATAGGGTGGGTCCCGGTGGGAAGGGCTGGCCCCCGGGACACAGGCCAGCACCTGCCCCTTGGCCCTGCCCCATGGTCCAGCACCCAAGGCCGTGGCTTTGCCCCCAGGGGCACTGTCTAACCGTGGACACTGGGGTCCCTGTGGCCCAGCAGGAGTCTAATGTGCCCCTGGCTCACCCAGCGCCACGCTGCACCTGGGGGGATTTGGGGAAACACCGAGAGGGGCTCGTCTCCCACCTGCCTCGGCCTGGCACCCACGGCTCCCCCTCCAGGACCCCCCTTCCCAGGCCCCTCCTGCCATTCCCAGGCAGGGACCCACTGCCGGCCTGGCTTCCTCAGCTGCCCATGCCCCACTTGTCTGCTTGCCGGGTGCCTGGGCCTCCCCTGGGCAGGGCCCAGCAGCTGTGTGGGCAGCCCCAGTGGACAACCTTGGGGCTCAGCCTGGAAGGCCACCCACCTGCAGGCCTCTCACGGCCCCCAGACCTGTTTTCCTTCTGCGTGACCCCCACAGCAGCACATCCACAGTGGAGGGCTGGCGGGCAGAGCCACAGGGTGGGGTGACCCAGAAACGGCTCCCGTGGCTGTGGGCGCCCTGCCAGCTCCCCATGTTGTCTCCTGTGGAAAGGCTGTCCCCAGCCCTCGAAGCCCCGCGTGGAGCCGGGTCTCACGGTGGGAAAGGGGGCAAGGCGGGGCCTGCGAGCAGGGGCTCCTCCCGGGTGCCAGCCGCAGCGTGGGACAAGGGTCCGTCACGGACCCTCAGGCGCCGTCCGCGGGCCCGCTTCTGCACCCACACCTGAGGGGACTGGGGCCTCCGTCTCCTGGGCCTCCCGCCTCCGACCTCCAGGCCAGGACCGGGGAGTCCCTCCAGCACAGAGAACTGACCTCAGGGTCCCCAGCCCCACTCCATCACCCCCCAGCACCCTGCCCTCCTCGTGCCGGCAGTGCCCGCTGACCTCCGCCCCAGCCTCCCCTCTCCAAGCTGGCCCTGGAGCGCCTCTGCTGGGCGCCCTCCTCCCCGGGCGGTGGTGACATTTCTGGTCATGAATGTGGGACCCAGGTCCCATCCCTGCACTCCTGGGGGCGGGCAGTGCTCAGGAAAGGGATCTACTCCTCCAGGGCCCCTGGGAATCAGGACCTGTGACCCCGACATTTCATGGCTGAGAAATGAGGGTGGGGGTCTCTGGCTTGCAGTAGCCAGGGTCAGAGGCGGAGGTGGGGAGGGAGGTGCCCTGAGCCGAAGGCTGCGGTGCCCGAGCAGCCGGGGAAGCAAAGGGACGGCCGTCCCGGAGCCTCCGAGGAGCATAGCCCGGCGGCTCGGATTTCAGGACTCCTGACCCCCCTGGCTGAAAGGGGCAAGTGCAGCTTGTTTTAGCTTCTCCATTTAGGCAACGTCAGCTACGGAAAGGAGCACAGGACTCAGTGAAAGGGCAGGAGGGGAGAGGGGGAAGGGGTCGAGCTCACACCCAAGCCCCCCACAGACGTCCACGAGGCTCCAGGGGACCCGGGTCTCCGTCCGGCTCCCTCCCACTGGCGTCCCAGTGCACAGACAGTGCCCAGCCCAGCAGACACCACCTGCCCAGTCGGTGACACCGGGAGGGTGGTGACAGTGAGGCCGCTCACCACGGAGACCGCTCTCTCCACTCTCCCCAGCAGTCAGGCCCAGCAGCACTTTCCAGGGTCTGGCCCGGCCCCTGCACGCCAAGGGCCTGGCTGCCTGCACAACGCTGGGGGCTGGAGCCAGAGACGCAGCGACCCCTGTGAGCCCACCTGGGGCAGGGGGGGTCTCTCGGATCATAGGATCCCTGGTGGGCAGAGGAGTCACAGCCGTCAGGTACTAGGGGTACCTGGAGGAGGCCCCGAGGCCAGCCTGGGACCATGGGGGGCTCATCAAGGAGGCACTAGAGCCCGAGGTTGTAGACCCCATGGGAGAAGGTGATGGGGACAAGGAAAGGGCACCTGGGAGGGGGCTGCAGGCTGAGGCCAGTGGGAGCCAGTGGGGAGCTGGCTGAGCCCCTCCCACACCCCACGAGAGGAGGGGGCCTCGGGCCAGCCTCCTGCACCCCTGCAGCACCAGGCAGGGCCCCCCAAAGGCCAACAAGGAACAGACCCTGGAGGTGGGGTGCCAAGGGGGCCAGGTTTGACTACGTAAAAGTGAAACCTCTGCCACCACCAAGAGACTGCAGGTAAAAGGCAGGAGAGGCGGACAGTCAGAGACAGAGACAGACAGACAGACAGAGGGGCGGAAACAGCGCTCTAGCAGCACATGCACCCAGGACGCCCCTGGCCACATGGAAGGCTCGGAGGGCAGCTGGGCTCGGGGCCGGGTGCCAGTGACCCGCTAGGGCTCCCCCAGCCCCGGGGGACGGTGGCTCCTGATCCCCGTTTCTAAGAGGAGGAAGCGGAGTGTGGAGGGAGGGTCCGCTGGGTCTCGCCCTGGCCACGCAGCTGCCGCGGAGAGCCGCCCTCGCTCGGCCGTCTGAGTCGGGGCCTGCCCGTGCCCCTGCCCCCCGCTCGGGCACAGGCAGCCGGGGCGAGACCAGCGGACCCTCCCCTCCTGCGAGGGCGACGGCCAAGGTCCAGCCCCACCCGTGACCCGTGACTTCCCGCCCGAGTGGCTCAGAGGGACGCTCGGCTGGACTCGTGGCCCTGGGCCCTGAGGCTGGAGGAGGATCACAGCCTGTGGTCCCGGCTGGCGAGGGGGGCAGCGGAGGGAGAGCGAGGGAGAGCGGGGGCAGAGGGCGCACAGGGGCAGCGCTGGTCAAGCCCAGAAGAGCAGGTCACATCCCCAGACAGCGGCCGGGACTGCGGGGCAGGGAAGACTCACTCCAGACGGAGCAGCCCCCGAGGGGCCCAGGGAAGTGGAGGGCAGGTCCGAGGAGCCAGGAGGGTCGTGGGATCAACAAGGGGGGTGCCAGGGTGATGCCAGGCCCGGGGGTCCCAGGGGAGGTGACTGAGGATCCCCCACTGCCCAGGGCTGCTGGGGGGGGGGCAGGAGGGGGAGGTGCAGGCATGGGGGTGCAGCAGAGGGGCGGGGAGGCTGGGGGAGGTGCCTGAGCCCATTGCCCCCGCCCAGTCCCCCTCAGACAGACACGGCTTGGAGCTCTGGGCTCTGCCCACAGGGCGTGTGGGGAGTGGAGGGGGCCGGGGGTTGCTCCCCACAGCAAAGCACCCCGTATATGAGGTGGCCTTGTCACTCGGGCCAGCAGAGTGGTGGCGCCCCGTGTGACGGCCCGTCCTGAGCCCCCACACCCGTCACCATTGGGGAATTCGTGACGTGTGCCCCCTACCCCCCCGCAGCCCGGGCACACATACTTGGCAGTTAGATGGAGTTATGATTACTTTGTTTTTAAGAATTTGGGGGGAACATTTGGAGAAGACCAGAACAATCCCCAAACCCACGTTGAAACCTCTGGTTGAGGGGCAGCTCCCTCCCCTCTCTGAGCCTCAGTTTCCCCCACAGCAAGAAGGAGGGGAAGGAGGGAGAGGAGAAGGTTTTCCTTGAGGCATCTCCTCTTAGGAGGAGCCGTGAACGCCTTCTTGCTCCAGCATCTGGGGCGCCAGCCGCGCTAACTTGGAGGGGTTCACACATCACAGAGCCGGAGCAGGGGGTCTGGGCTGAGCAGGGGGGAGGCCGAGGGGGCCCAGGCCACAGCGGGGAGGGGTTGGGAGCCGGGAGGGCCCTGGGCTGGGTCCACGGATTCTCGGCTCTTGGCTGGTGCCCTCCCGGCCACGCTGCTGCCCCTGGGCCTCACCCCGCTCTCCCTGCCTGCTCAGGGACGGACAGATGAACGGACAGGGCAAGAGCAGAGCTGGCCCCACGGGGAGGAGGGAGGTAAGCGGGACGGTGTGTGCACAGCCTGGCACCAGCAGCTGCTCCCTAAACATCAGACGTGGACGCCACCAGCCAGGCCAGGGGCGCTGCCCGCATTGTGCCCCCAAAGGCACTTGGGCAGGAGAAAGAGAGAGAAGGAGAGGGAGAGAGGGGGAGAGAGAGAGTGAGAAGGGAGGAGAGGGGAGAGAGGGGGAGCCCCCACCCACACCCTCCGTCCTGAATCCTTATATGCATGAGAGAAAGGCGCCCTGGCCTCGGGGTATTATAAATCTCTCCTTTTCAAGTATGTGTGACCAATTTATTTCTAGAAAACAACACAGAACTTTAAAATGTTGCCAAGCGGCTTGGCCTCCGTGGGGACTTTCCGGGGCCCCGAGCCG
Organism: Choloepus didactylus; assembly: GCF_015220235.1. Classification (NCBI taxonomy): domain Eukaryota; kingdom Metazoa; phylum Chordata; class Mammalia; order Pilosa; family Megalonychidae; genus Choloepus; species Choloepus didactylus. The sequence goes on along the minus strand of NC_051309.1, from coordinate 3,956,949 downwards.
CCTCCCCTCCGGCCCCCTCTTTCCTTGGGCCGTCGGGGGTGGCCCACGGCTCGGTGGATCCGCATTTTTCCTCTTTTCTTTTTCTTTTTGCAACGAGTGAAGAAGAAGAAAGAGGCAATTGGACTCGAAGCTGGGGCCAGCGAGCCGGGCCCTCCTGAGCTCTGAGCCTGTCATCACACGTCGGGGAGGAGAGCAGGGGCCGGGGGTTCGGCCTGGGCCAGGAGCTGGGGATCACGCGTGTCCCCCCCATGGGGCCCCTCTGGGAGTCAGGGTGCCCTGGGCGTCTCGCCGTCACCCCAGCATGGGAGGCGCTGTGGACTCCCCTGCCATGTCTCCTGGGCCTCACGAACGCTAGAAACCCAGCAGCTCCAGCCATGGACACTCGCCCAGAGCCCCCAGCGGGACAAGGCCCAGCGAGCGCCGCAATGTGAGCTGACAAAGGCACGTCGCCCAGTGAAGGGAGCTGGTGGGACACGTCACATGCTGTGGGTTCCAACCAGCTGACGCCCCAGAAAAGGCAAAGCTACAGAGACAGGGAAAAGGGCAGCGGTCACCAGGGGTTCAAGGAGAGGGGTGGGGTATCGGGGGGGCGCGGGGCACTTTCAGGGCCATGACCCGCCCTATAGGACACTGCGTTGGGGGACAGGACACCAGGCGTTTGTCAGACCCACAGAACTGCACACGGAGAAGGATCCCTGTGCCGACAGGGCCCTACTTACTGATCACACCCCACGCCGGGTAACCGGGTGGAGCAAATGTGCCTCACTGAGGCAAGATGCTCCCGGTGGGGGAACTGGGGCAGCGGTGGGCAGACAGGAATTCTCTGCACTTTTTGAGCAATTTTTCTGCCAACCTAAAACAGCTCTAAAGGGAAAGTTTATTTTCTGAAAAGGTTTGCACCCTGAGCCCTGACCCACCCACCAGCTGCCTTCTCAGCCTCTCTGCGGGGGTGTCTGTCCCACGAGCACCCAAGGCCCTCGCTGCTCCAGCCTCACCGCCTCCTCCAACCTGCAAACACAGCGTGCTGCTTGTCACCCAGCCCCTGGCCCTCCCGCTGTCTTTTCTCAGCCATCAGATCCTCAGAGCGGCCTTCCCTGAGCCCCCGAGGGCAAAGCATAACCACCCTCGAACAGTCACCGTCCCTGGTGCTGATTTCTGTGGCACTCGCCACCACCCACGAAGGACACCCCACCTCAGTCACGGTGGGTCTCCCAGACAGAATATCGGCTCTGCAAGGGTGGGGGTTTGTACCTGGTCTGCTCCCCGTGCTGTTCCCAGCACCTAAAGTGGTGGCTGTTATGTACTAGGAGCACAGAAAATGGTGAATGATTGATTGATTGATTGATTGAATAGCACACTCCTCCCATCCTCCCCCAGCCTTGGATGGGTCCCAGCCGTAACCTTTCTCCACCTTTTCTGAGCACACCTGGGCTTTGGGAAATGGGGGTCCTGCTGCCTCTGTTAAAGCAGCTCCTGGCTCCCAGGGTCTGCTCTCTACTGGTGAGAACCTAGAAGGGAGACATGGGGGTGCCTGGCTCCCCAAACACCCAGCAGTCACCACCACTGAGCCTGAAGTGAGCTTACAGCAGGTGCTGATGAAGTTCTTACTGGTTCGGTGGATGGGCAAATGGAGGGATGGAAGGATAGATGGATAGATAGATAAAAAGATGGATGGATGAATGGATAAATGGATGGATGGATGGGTGGATGGATGGATGGATGGACGAGTGGATGAGTGGATGGATAGATAGACAAGTGGATGGATGGAAGGAGAGATGGATAAATGGATGGAAGGAAGGAAGGAAGGATGGATGGATGGATGGATGGATGGATGGAAAGATGGATGGGCAGATGGAGGGATGGAAGGGAAGGATGTAGAAAGCAAGGGTGAGGGTGGGGTGCAGCAAGAAAGACACCCAGTTTGCAAAATGTAAGGATTGGCCCACTCTCGGTGGCATGAAAGTGCAGGGTCAGCACCTCTTAAATTTGGGGCCCTGACAAAAAGGGGAAGCCTTGCCTGCAAAGACAAACTTCACCAGCCACATGAGTTCCTCCAGGGATGGCACATGGGGCGGGATCGGGTGAGGTGATGCGGGGCCAGCAGGAGAGCCGGGTCCCCCCAGGACACTTGGCAGAGGATGACGAGCTCACATCTGGCTTGTGCCCACAAAGCCCTTCCTTTCTCCTGTTTCACAGACAGTAAATGGTACACACAGAGCGCAACTAAATCAAGCAACTTAAATAAGAAATGCAACTGGGTGGGAACACGGGAGCGGCCTGGGACGGGGAGGTGTCATCCGGGCACCCAGGGTTCAGAAGCCACCGCTGCCTTCTCCCCCCTCAGCCCCGTCTGAGCAGCTTGCAGCCGGGGGGATTGGCTTGGGGGGGACAGTGGCTGCAGCCCCTCGGGCGGTCCTGCCTGGCCCTCTGCCCAGTATCCCACAGGGAACTCCATGCTCGTGAGTGGGAGCTGTGCGGGGCTGTCCTTGCCCTGAGTGTCCCTCATGAGGGGACCCCTGGCTTCCACTGACCGTCCAGGCTCTGTCCAAGCCCCACCCCACCCCCCCGAGACCAGGGCCCACAGCCGGCCTGGGCCAGCCTCCCCGTCCACATGCGGTGGGCTCTGCCTGTCCGTGGGTCCTGCCGTCCATGCCAGCTGCTTCCCGTGCCATTGTTCTTGCACAGGAAGGAGTTGTGGGGATGATGTTGACACAGCCGAACCCGAAACAGTCCAGGGTCCGGCTCAGTGCCCACCCGTGGGGCATCGGCAGGGCCTCGTGGCCATTGGGAGCACCATGGCTTTCACCTAAGTGACAAGAGGAGCATCCAAAAGTTTCCGCACAGAGGAGGAGAGCAGGAATGTGATCCCACGGATCATCGTGGGACCAGAGGGGCAGTGGGCAGGTGGTGGGTCAGGGGAGACCAGGGGCAGGGGGTGTGACCTCAGGGGTCAGGATCACCTTCACAATCACATCCCACAGGACACCGACGAGCTGGTGAGGGGGGCCCAGGACCTCAGAAGACCCACAGACGTATAATAGCAGGAGGGTGTGCAGTGAGCAGGGGGCCAGGCAGCCTCTGGGGGCCGGGGGATGCTGGGGGGAGGCGAGGCGAGCAGCGTGCAGAGACGGGGACCACGGGCACCCCAGGCCCGGCCCAGAGCGAGGAGCAGCGCCCACCGGGTAAGGGGGGCAGGAAGGAGGAAGTTGTGCAGCTGAGGAGGGTGGAGGGGGCAGCGCGGAGGCCAGAGAAGTGGGTGGGGTCCGTCCTCGGGGTCAGGCGCTTGGCCAGGTTCTGTGCGGGGCAGGAGGCCCCTACGGGGGTCGCTCGGGGCAGCCCTGGTTTATTCCTTGGAAGGTTCCTCCACGGGGAAGGAACACAAGGAGGCTCAAGAGAGGAGCCTAGGACGGCTGGGAAAGAAGATGGGGGCTTGGCCAGGCCTGCAGGAGGGACCCCATGTGGGGTGTATGGGGTGGAGTCGACTGGACTCAGCAGTAGACAGACGGGGTGGGCTGGGGGGTAGGGAAGGAACGGAGAACCTGGTGGCCACGGACCTGGCAGTGCCAAGCAGAGCTTTTTGTTGCAAACAGAGGAAACTGGGGCAGAAGGGATTTATTGCGAAGACAACGGGAGCCACGGAATTGGCTGCACCCTCACAGCACCCCCCGGAAGCAGTGGCATTACCCCCTTTCCACAGACGACGAGACCGAGGGTCAGAGTGGTGCCAACTGCCTGAGGTCACCACCAAATACGGGACGGAGAGGGCTCCCCACTCCCTCACATGCTCCCTGCTCCTCTTGGCTGCCCCGGGGAGGAGCAGGTCTTGGGGAGACGGAGCTGACTCGCCCATCCTCGCAGGCACCTGTAGCTGCATGGAGGGGACTCCCCCTCCACTGGCACCGCCCAGGACAACAGAAGGAAGGTCGCCCTAAGGCCCAAGATGCAGAAGGGCTGCGCGCCCTCACTCGCGCTCTCGCTTATTTGTCCCAGGCCCAGGAAGAGCTCTGAGGCTCCCCGAGAACTGCCCGAGCAGCAGAAATGATCAGAGAGCAGATGTTCCAGAACCTCAGAGGATACTCATCTTGGCTGGGCCGGATTCAGCCTGGGGGTGGGGACTGCCCCGGGACCTGGGCAGAACAGGCAGATGGAACAGGGGGGGCTCAGACTCACATTGCTGTCCGTGGGGCTGGGGGGAGACGTCCACGCTGACCCTGTGGTTCTGGGCTGAGCCCCCGGCGGGCGGGCTGGTGCCTGAGATGGGCAGAGTAGAGAAGAGGCAGGCTCTGCGGACACGGAGTTTGCAGTGGCTGTTGGATACCTGGGGCAGTGTGGGGGTGAAGAGTGAGTCTGTGAGAATCAGGGTGCTCTGTGGGGGTTCTTACCAACCAGGCAGGAGGGGGGACACCCCCTGGGACCCAGAACAAGACTTGCAAATGGTTCGCTTGTCTGCGGAGCCCCAAGAGTGGGCAGGGCTCAGGGTGCTGCCCTAGGCCTCTGTACACAGAGGGGAAACTGAGGCTCAGAGAGGAGGAGGAGGAGGAGGGCTGCACTCGAGGTCACACAGCCACCCTGGGCCCAGCTCCCCTCTCCACATGTGCAGCGTCCTGACTCCAGGCCCTTGGGCCCTGCACCCAGGCAAGCAGCCCCTGAGCCCCTGCAGGCCACGGCCGACAGATCGGCACATCTCAAATGCTGGAAGATGCCGATGGCGAGGTCCGGAAGGAGCTGTGGGGCCATCGAGCTCCTTTGATGCTGTCTCCGTCCCCCAGCTGCTTTCACTTTCTGGTGGTCATTTCTTCTGTCCACTGTGGGCACTGCAGCGTGCCAAGGCTGCAGGAGGACAGACGACAGACTCGGGCAGAACCCGAGAGCAGAGGCACCTGCCCGAGGCCGTGGAGGGAGCACAGCCGGAGGCAGCCGGGACCCCGGGCTGCCCGCCCCCCTGCCCAGGCCCTGCTCTCTCCTTATTTGGCCCTGCTGGCGAGCCGCGGCGCCTGGTATTTATAATGGATTTTCCACGACATTTGATGTCTTGCGAAACATAACATGCAGAGTCATCTTTCCAAAGCAAGTTTGCTGGGCAGGATCTGCCCCCCAACTTCCACAAAGGCAGCACGTCCTTTTCCCCGCGTAGGCCTTGCGAGGGGAGCTGGTGCAGAAATGTGAGAGGGCAGCGGGGCAGCCCATCCACTGACCGCGACCGCTCAGGCCGGGCCTGGCTCCAGGCAGCGATTGGCAAACTGTATTTAACAAAAGGCGACAAACCGACTCGTCACCCAGAAAGTTCCTGAGCCACTGTGCATCTCTGTATGCTCAGAGCAAGGCCCATGGTGTTCCGCCTGGAGGATGGGGGCCTGGGGACCCCAGGCACGAGGAGGCACCTCGAGGCCACCCGTACCGATGTCCTGGGGCTGCCACAGCCAAGCACACAGATGAGAGGGTTAAAGCCACAGAAATCTGTTTCCTCACAGCTCTGGGCCACAAACCCAAACTCGAGGTGAGGGCAGGGCCGCGCCCTCCGGAAGCTTCCAGAGGCTCCAGCGTTTCCAAAGCGTGGCTGCATCTCCCCACCCTCCACCGCGGCCTGCACGAGGCCTTCTCCCTCTTAAAGGACACTTGTCACTGGATTTAGGGACACCCCCCCACCTCCTCCCAGATAATCCAAGACAAGCTCATCTCAAGTCCCAGAACTTAATTACGTCTGCAGAAGACCCTTTTTCCAAATAAGGTTCTTTCACAGGTTCTGGGAGTCACAACGTGGACATAGCTCAGGACCAGAGGGCTCCATTCAACCCCCCACACCACCTCAGGCCGCCCACCACCCAGACAGATGCTGCCTCTGCCAGCTCTTCTTGAATGCTCCCAGGGACGGGACTCTCACTCCCTCCCAAGGAGATGGCCCCTAGGGGATGCTTTCAAGAAACCGTGCCCTCCCTCCGTGGCCCTCCCTCCCTTCCCGGACTCCTCCCTCTGGGCCCCACTGCACCTGCCCTTCCCATTGTCCTCCTTCCCCTCCAGCCCCACCTATTTCTCTCTGGCTCTCCTCCATGTCGCTTCTCCACAGAACTCACTCAGCGCATCGGGGCCACCTCCCTGCTGGCTCCTCTCATTGTTTTCCGTCGAGCTCCATGCTGTTCCTCTGCGGTCTGAGGACGTGCTCCCTTAGGGACGGGGAAGACGGTACCCGCTGCCAGCCCAGTGCCCTTCTCTCCTGGCAGCCGCCTTGCTGCCCACGGGCCATCCCAGGGCTTTCCTGGGAGAACTAAGAGGCATTTCACATCTGTTCTGGGAAAGGTCTCTCTGCAGGTTCTCTTATTTGATCCCACACACTTTGCAAAACAATGATAATCTGTTCCATTTTACAAGTGAGGAAACTGAGGCTTGAAGAGGTGATTCCAAGGTTACCCAGTGGACACAGGGCTCACACCCTCCTGCCCGTGTACACTCCCCTGAGCCCGACAGATGCCACGGAAACGAGCAAGGAATTAACCCTCAGGACGGGAGAACAGGGCTGCCCGTGCGCCCCCAGCCCCTGGCCGTCACTCATGGCCTCCTGCTGTGCACCGGGGGTGGAGGGGGCGACTGCGGTCAGTGTGGCCTGCAGCTCCCAGGGGAGGACGCTGCCTGGAAGCCCGGCCCCAAGGGACGGGGCAGGAAAACACCGCCCGGGGCTTCCCAGCCCTCCGTCCACCAGCTAGACTCTGGCTCAGCCCGCAGGCCGGGGGGAGACTGGGGGGCTGGGACCCCACCCGGCCCCCTCTGCTCCTGAGCTGCCCAAGCTCCGCCTCCTCGCCTCGCGGGCCCCGGGGTCGACGTCCACATCCCCAGGCAGCCGTGATGGCCACTGAGCCGGAACACCCACTTTTACTTTGTAAGCAACAGTCGGTCAGAAAGAGAGACACAAATGCTGGGTGACGAATTAACTGGATTAGAGGCAAAACAGGGAAGCAATTTTTAGTTAACTGGTGACAAAGGGCAAAGGTGTCCTGTGATGTTAGCGTTTCAACTCATCTATTTTCCAGGGAGCGGGGAATGAAAGCTGTCGGGCATCTGCCAAGCGGCAGGCCACAGGCTGGCCCCGAACAACGACGACAGCAGCAGCAGTAACAGTAAAGACCCTGCCACCCTGCCTGTGTACTACCCCGGTGGACAGGTGGGGAAACCGAGGCACAGAGAGGTTACAGAATTCCCTCCAGGTCACAGTGGGATCCCAAACCTGAGTCCATGCTCCTTCCCAGACTAGAAAAGACAGATGGCCGGAAAATAATACAGAGCTCTACTGTACCATGAATGAATGAATGAATGAATGAATGACTATAAGGGGAGTTGCTGACTGCAGACGTTCCCAGGCACCTGGAGGTGTCTCTGCAATGTCCCGGGGGTGGGGGGGACATGGGGTTGCCGCTGGCATGGGGTCCAGGGGCTGGATGGTGGAGCGGGCAGCCCAGCCTGCCAGGACATTGAGGGCAGGAAAGGCACCGTGTCCAGAGCTCTGAGGGGTCAGGGGCCACACGAGATGCTCTCGAGATGCTCCTGGGACCCCGCAGGTGCCACATCCCTCGTCGTCCACTGCACCCCTCCTCGTCCGCATCCGCATACGGGACGCCCCCACGGGCCACGCTTTCCAGCTCGGCCCACAGCTGGGACTGGAGTGTGAGGTGAAAATAAAGAGGAAATTTACCCCGTTCATCTCAGCCTCGAGCAAGCCCAGAGCTTCTTTAACTTGGTGGACAAAAGAGGCTTCAGCCAAGACAACCAGCCCCGAAGTCCCCAAATGAATGGGCAGCGGGGCCCCTGGTGCACCTCGGGGAGCGGGTGGTGGCGGGGTGCAGGCTGATGCAGAGCTGCGGCCCGCGTCCTCGGGTGCGGGTTGGGGGAGAGGCACCTGTGCAGCCCCAGGGCAGCACTGCCTCGGGGGACACCGGGTTCAGCTCGGAGCAGGTGAGGTGCAGCCTATCGGAGCTGCCCAGTGACGGAACAGGTGGGCTTGTCAGGCAGGAGCCCCCGGGCCTCGAGGGTCCGAGCAGAAGGTAAAGCGATCCCGTCTCAGAGGGGCTGCGTTCACACATTCATTCCAATGTATTCCCCCTCAGCCACTGCATCGTCAGGGTTTCCAGAGAAATAGATGCAGTGGAAAGATAATTAGACGGGGAGATGATTGATAGATAAATAGATAGAAAGAAAAATAGATGATTGGATAGACTATTGATAGATGACAGATGATTGATAGATATCTATTGATAGATGATAGATGATTAAATGGATGCATGGAAGGATAGATGATATTGATTGATAGACTAGATGATTGATATAGATAGATGATATCAGATTAATTGATGATTAGATGATTAATAGGTAATGATAAAATTATATTATAAAGAAGGCCATGGAGATCCCCAGAGCCAAAAAAAACAACCTGTGCTCTGCTTCCCCTTTGAATTCCCTCGAGAGTTTCCTCTTCATCTTTTGGCATTTGAAACCCCACCGAGGCAGCTGACCCCGGCAGACAGTCAGTCCCCTGGCTCCTTACCTTTGGCCCAAAACAAAATAAAGCCCACCTGCCCCAAACCCACCCCCATAGGACCGACAAACCCTCATCCCATCAATAAGGCGTCAGGCTAACTTCGTTTTTTTGTCCAAAAACATCCTTTACTATCCCTAGAACCCCGGAGCTACTTCCACTGTAGCTTCCTTTGCGGCAAGAAAACTTTGGTGTCCGAATAAAATGCTGAGGTCTGCAAAGTCCGATTTGTCCTTCCCAGTTTGGAGGCCCCACCCAGAGATAAAAGGTGGGGCTCCGTGACCGGCCAGGTGAAGCCGCGGCCCCCAGGGGACCCCTTCCTACCCCTGAACTCCACGGTCTGCAGGGGTTCAGTTGCCTTTTCTCTGGGACTTGGGTTTGGGCACCTCTGGTTTGGGTTTCTTGTGGCTCTGCCGTCAGCCCTTCGTCTGTGTCACCTCCTCTCTCCCTCCAGCTCCCTGACTTTGTCCCTCCTGGAGACCCCGGGTTGGGGAATCTGCAAGGCCCCTGAAGCTGACCCCCAGCCGGGGTCCCGGGTGAGCGGGTTCGTCCTCTCGCTCCCGGGAAACGAGCCTCCTGCTCTCCCCAGGACGTGCCCGGGTCCCCTCCGCACACCGCCTGGAACGTCCACTCCCCGGGGCCTCCCTGAGGACGGGGGGATCAGAGGGCTGAGCCGGAAGACAGGGGACAGAGACCCTGCATCCGACGACCCAGGGGGTCCCCTGCCCTCCACGCCCCCTCCCCTGCCGAGACCCCCTGCCCCTTGCACACTCACGCCGTGGACCCGGGGCTTTCCGTTCCCGGTGGATCTGACACAGCGGCGACGTGCCTTTGTCATGGCCACTTTGAGAAACCGATAGGAACAAAATTGTGCCCTTGAGAAGCTCCTAAAGACAAACACTAAAAAGAGGATGGGAGATTGGTGCTTGGAGGCTGCTGGAGGACAAGTTCCCTCACAGGTTCCTTAGAAAAAGAAAAGGCCGAGAACAGAACAAAGGGGAAGAGACTCCAAACCAAACCCAGAGCCCCCACCTCCCTCACCAGCCCGTCCCCCAGCCCCTCACAGGCTCCTCTCGACCTGAGGGAAAGTGACCTTGTCCAGACATCTTGGCCAAGGAAGGCTTCCAGGGACTGGCTGCAGAACCTAAACCTGGGCCCTGGCCTGAAGTGAGAGCCATAATCAAAGAACTCCCCAAACAAGACCAGCAGATATTCACAGATGAGCTTAGAATCCTCGGGGTGCACGGGCTCCGGGGCTCCCTGACCTGTGTCAGCTTGTACACGTCGGCCGGAGCCTCAGATGCTAAATCCTGGGGGGCAAAAGCTGGGTGACTGACCCAGAGAGGGGCTACAAGGTCCCTCTTTCCACAGAGAATCTGGGGGACAAAGAGGCCGAGAACTAGGGCAGAGTTTCCTGAGATCCCACGGCAGGGAGAGAAAAGCTCAGGCCCCTCCACAAATTACCATGGGAAAGCTTTAGCCATTAAATAAATGCCCTCAGCTTGCCACAGCTGCCAAGAACAAATATTCTGATCAAAATACAAGAGTGGAGCAAGGAGAAAAAGTCAGCTGTTTTTTAAATAAACTAGTGATTTTTGTTTTTCTGTGTTCTTAACTCTGACTCATGACTGAACAATTTTTAATTGAAGCTATAAACTGTCTCTGTCTGTTGGTTTGATTGATGTATGTTCTCCTACCTCCAGATGGTAACACCAAATTAACAGACAAAAATCCTTAAAAGAACTCTATTCAAATTGCTTGAAGATAAATAAGCCTATGTATAAATTAATACTCCGAAAGTCCCAGAAGTTAAGGAAACCCACTTTCTAATTCTTCAATTGTAGAAAGAGTATTCATAGAATTAAATCCAAATGTTTTAAAAATTCAAGTGCACATAATCTGGGCAAACTTTTAGCAAGCAGGACTAGTTCAATATTGCTAGTTAAATATAAGCAGCTATGTCTTCTGAGTTATCAGTGTTAAACACAATACAGGAATACAATTTGATTCTACTTGGGTATGCTCTTCCTAAATTTGTACAGGTTTATTGATCAAATATGCTCACACTATATCTACTAGATTTTTAAAATGATGAAAAATGTAAATGTGTGTTTAGTCAAATTGAGTTATTATACTGACCAACTTTATTTTAACAGTTATTGTGTTTGTAGGATGTCAGCTTGAAGATAGTTTCCAGGGTCTTTTTGGGAACCTAAGTATGCAATTTATGCAGGATGAGTTTTTTTATAGAAAAAGAGTAGTTTTGTCCTAAAGTAAATTGACTGGGTGTTGCAGAGGGAGAAACAGGAAAGTATAAGACAAAACCTACAGGGATATAGAAAGTTGTAGATGGTTTGTGGAAACAGATTTTATTTGTCATGGTCAGTGCTAATAATTGACATGATTATTTATAATTCTTAAGAGCTTTCATATTGAACAGCATATTCCTGCAAAACGAAAATTTAGTTCTCTCTGTTAAAATGAAATTTTCTTGGATTATTGGTGTGCTCTTCATGAGAGCCTATAAAAGGTGTTTCTTAACCATCTGAGTAATCCGCCTAGAAGACGAGGATCTTACGTCATCTCAGAATAATATCCTCATTGATATTCATATTGACCTTATCATCTGTCATGGTTTAGAGAAACAAGTCTTCTCACTTTTGATAGAACTAAGTTTTTGTTGTTCTTTTTTTAGCAAACAAACAAACAAAAAAAAAAACCTCCTATATTTACCTTTAAAATCTTTCACTGTCCCTTTGGTTGGGTAGGTACCAACTATTGTTCATCAGTGACCTGTGATCCTATTTAGCCAAGTGTTGAAACCTCCCAACAAATTTTGATATTTTGCCTTCTCAGAATCAAACACTAAAAGACACCTTTTTTATTTCAAACTGTCTTTTTCCAGAGGGCCCCTGGAAAATCACAAGGGATTTGTCCTTTCACCTTATAAAAAGAGAGGTGCTAGAAACAGTTTCATTTGATATGTTATGAGTTATATGGGAAGTGTTGTCAATTGAAAGGGATTTTCTAACCTTCTTCTGGTTAAATTTGTGCACGTAAAATGTTTTTCATGTTAATACTTAGAGGTTACATAAAATCCCTAGAGATTTGATAGTGCTTTCACTGCCCGTATGTCCTGATGCTGATCTGCAGAATATTGGACAACAATGTGGTGTTACTGGTCATATTTTTAATTTTCTTTAAAAAATTGCTACATGCCACAAAAACAATCACATTTCCTTGTAGTTACATCATTTTACTCTGATGCTTCTCTAAAAGTGCTTGCAGTGAGCTACAGATTAGAGCTTCATCTCCAGAAAAAAATTAAACAGCTTTAAACTAGAAGCAAGGTGAGTATATGAATCATGCTCCACCTGCCAATCACACAACCTGGTAAACCTGTACAGGTGGGACAGGGTCAAATTCCTCAACCGACAGGGCCTTTTGCACATCTTCCCCCTTCTATGGGACAGGAGCGTGTCCTTGTTACAGGATGTGGATTTTCTGGATGGGGAGAGGCTTTTCCTTGCCACAAGGCTACTGCCTTCACCGCAGCTAGAAACCATTACTTATTTTCCCGCCTGGGAAATTCCTGCCACCTGTCACGCAACAGAGGCTCCCAGTTTCCTGGAACTGTGATCAGGGATCTCTGCAAGGTCTCAGCCGTCACCCAAAGCTTCGCTGTCCCGACCGTCCTCAGCTGCCGGGAAAGGCGGAATGAACACGTGGTTTCTTTAAAGTTAAATTAGCTGAAGTATCTGAGCCCCTCGCTCTGCCTGGGCCTGGGGGTCTCCCCTCAGCCTCGATGCTGTGAGGTCGAGCCCCTCGGGAAACACCAGCTCACCCCTGTGAAATCACGAGGGGAGACCCGGGGGCCCTCTCGCTTCCCCTGCTCTACCAGCCTCTGACCCGCTACAACGTGAAATTGCTAATTATCGTGAGGGACTGTTCTACTTTGCTAATGCTGCCAGAATGCAAAACACCAGAAATGGATCGGCTTTCATAAAAGGGGGTTTATTTGGTTACACAGTTACAGTCTTAAGGCCATAAAGTGTCCAAGGTAACACATCAGCAATCAGGTACCTTCACTGGAGGATGGCCAATGGCATCCAGAAAACCGCTGTTAGCTAGGAGGCACGTGGCTGGCGTCTACTCCAAAGTTCTGGTTTCAAAATGGCTTTCTCCCAGGACGTTCCTCTCTAGGCTGCAGTTCCCCAAAAATGTCACTCCTAGTTGCACTTGGGATATTTGTCCTCTAAGCTTCTCTGGAGCAAGAGCCTGCTTTCAATGGCCGTCTTCAAACTGTCCCTCATCTGCAGCTCCTGTGCTTTCTTCAAAGTGTCCCTCTTGGCTGTAGCTCCTCTTCAAAAGTTCACTCACAGCTGCACTGAGTTCCTTCTGTTTGTCAGCTCATTTATATGGCCCCACTGATCAAGGCCCACCCTCAGTGGGTGGGGCACATCTCCATGGAAACACTCAAAAGATTCCAATCTAATCAGCACTAAAATGTCTGCCCCACAAGATTGCATCAAAGAATATGGCTTTTTCTGGGGGACATAATACATTCAAACAGGCACAGGGACCAATGGCAAATCCCCCGTCCCACCACCCACAGACCCGGGCTGCCTCCCCCGAGACCCCTCTCTGGTGGATGCCACGTGAGCATCAACCTGAGGCTCGATGTCCCAGAGACGCCAGCGAAGGACCAGGACCCAGATGGAGAGGATATCACCACGCCTCACGGACCCCACACGGCAGCGAAATGAGGGACGTGGCCCTGGGTCCACCTGTCACATCCAAGACGGGCTCCAAGCCCTCCAGAACTTACTCCCACTTCAGATCTCCAGCTAAGATTGACACGAGGATTCCAGAAGCAGACAGCGTCTGACGCAGACAGCTTCCACCCCAGACATCGGAACAAGGGGGTGACGCCCAAGATCACAGACCAAGGCATGCCTGACTCTCCTTATCTTCTCTGTCTCCTCCACCTCACTGTCTGTCTAAACGTGCTCTTATTCGTCCTATATCCCATACAATGCCCCATCTCCATCCCCAATAATGCCCAACCTTCTCCGTGTTTCCTTCTGTCTCCTCTTTGCCCTCTGTCTGCCCTGTGTACTCCTACTCTGAGCACAGTCCCTTTGGCCTTCTAGCACACGAGACAGCAGAGGAAACCAGTCAGAGCCTCTGTGGGTCTGTGCCCCCCACTCAGTCCTAACCAGGTGCTCCCCTGACAACAACCCCCGCACCTGCAGACGGGCCCTGAGAGCAACACCAGGTACCCAGTCAGGAGCTCTCCTTCCGGGAAGACTCTGGGCTGTGCCTTAAGAGGCCCCGAGCCTGGGATTGTGTTGTGGCCTCTTTAACCCAAGGGATGTGGTGTTTTTACTAGAAATCAGACAGGTAAAAATGGCCTCCCCATAGGGCCTAGTAAATATTCAGTTTCTGCTTGGCAAGACTTTTACTGTCATGAGTCAGGAACCCACTGTAGGGCCAGGTCTCCTTTAGAGACACCATTTTTCTCTAAGCCCCCCAAGGTTTTAGTAACTTAAGAACTTATTCCACTAGAGGCACACATTTCTGGGGGACTGAAAGGTCAGGCAAAGGAAACTGTTGGTGAAATGGGACCAAGATTTCAGATAACAATGAAGATGATGACAGTTATGAGTCTCCTTTTGGGGTTTACACCCAATTGCCTCTACATGCCAATATCCCAATCCTTCAATGGCATTAGATACCCTCATTAAGCCCTGCAAGGGTATTATTTTGTATGTGGACACAAGACATACAAAGTACTACCTGTAATCAGTTGAGCCCCTGTTATACAGCTTCTGCTGCTCCCCACGTGGCTATTTCTGATCAGCTTCCAAAAGGGAAGTTAGAAAGATGAGGACTCCATCACCCCTTCCCCTGCTATAGAAACTCGTGGAGAGACGATCACCAGAGCACAGACAGCTGTGAGCGGACCGTGGAGAACCCGTAGCCAGGCTGAGCCCACAGGTGTCCTGTTCCCGGAGTCGTTCCCTGTCACTGGGGCAGGTGCCCCCTGTGTGGGGAGATGCACTGTAGGTCACAGGTGGGGGTGGAAGAGGTAGCTTTAGGGTTGGAGAGCTCTACCCCCACCCAGGCCGGGCCATCGGTTCACAGGTGACAAAGTGTTGGAACTTCACAAAATGACTCTGCAAAGTTGCTTTGCATTAGACTGTATTCTGGCCGCCCGAGGAGGTGTGTGTGCACTGGGGGGACACAGTGCTGTGTATCCGTAAACAACAGTCACAGGAAGTTTACCAAGAGCTGGTGGCACAGAAGCCTGTGCTAGAGAAGCAGCCAAATCCACTTCCCCGCCCCCGAATCTGAGTGATCTGAGCTTCTTTTGGTCGGCTTCCAGGGCCACGGGGAGCATGGCTCGGAGATGTCCTAATAGGGCCCTTTTATCCTCTTAGTCACATTCACAACATCCCTCAGTCACTGCCTGGCCTCTCCACTCTCAAATGCTGCTACACAGCCCGAACTCGACAAACGATACAACTGAGGACACAAACCCAGCACGAAGGGGACGACGAGGATCTGGAACTTCAGCTAGCCGTGGAATCAGCGATGGAACACGAGACACTTTCATGGTGAATGGGACATTTTTGGTCAAGTCCTTATAAGGGAGGAAATGTCCAAAAGAGGGGAAATTGATAAAATTCTATAGAGAAAGCCCTGGAGACACCTCAGAGCAAAAATCCCATGCCCTTCTTCCTCTTTGATTTCCCCCTTGAGTTTCCTCTCTACCTTCTGAAATGTGAAAGCCCCACAAGGCAGCTGACTCGGAAAGCCAATCAAGCCCCTAGTTCATTGCCTTTGACTCAAAGCAAAATAAGCCCCACTGCCCTGAACCTGCCCTTATAAGATGGACAAACACACCTCCAATTAACAGGAGCCACGCTAACTTTCTTTTTATGTCTAAAATCATTTGCCATCCCTAGAACCCCAAAGCTACTTCCATTCTTGCAAGTGATCTGACTTCCTTTGCTGCAGCAAAACTCTGGTGCCCCAAATAAAATGCTGTCACCCAAAAACTCAGCTCTGATTTATCTTTTGAGAGTAGATAGATTCAGATGATAGAAAGATGGATACAGATAGATAGTGATTGACAGATAGAGAATAAATGATTAGATGATTGATAGAGATTAGATTGATGATATTCAGTGATAGATGGTAGATGATTAGATGATTAGATGATTGAAAGGTGATAGATGACAGATAGGTAGAGGATGATGATAGATCACCCAAATTCATACCTCACGGCCTCGGAGCTTAGCACACACACCGTGCAGCCGAGCGGACCGAGGCTTCCCTGGGGCAGATTTGGCTTTGATGGAGGAAGTGTTTCCCGAGCAGTAAAGTGGAATTAAAAAAGTAAGAGTGTATAACTGTGCCTCCGCTGTGTGACCGCACCCAGGTGGGTTCATTGGCTCTCATTGCAGTTACAGACCTGTCTGCCGGCCCCAAACCTGTGCGGCAGGCTGCCCTGGACCCAAGGCCCTGAGCCAAGTGCCTTCCCTGTGCCCAAAGAGAGTACAAGGAAAACACAAGGTGTGGCTTCTGCCCTCCAAAACACACACCTTAAATGAGAGGAGCAGGCTTTTCCATGGGAGAAAAGAAAGCAATACTGGTGGTCAAAGTGGACCCTGACCCAACGTTCCCAGTCGAACGGCTTGTAGAAGTGAAAGTCCACAGTGACGCTGGATCCTGGGACCGGCTCGGGCTCCTGTCTCAGAGGGGGGTGTTCTACCTGCGAAGGGAGTGGCAGTGGATTGTAGGAAGTCCACAGAAGGCGGTGAGACTCTCACTTCTCTGGGCCAAGGCTGCGGGTGGGTAAAACCCATCTGGGTCAATCCTTCATCATCTGAGGATAAGGAAGTGAATAAACACCCATACAGGCCTTTGAAAAACGCTGCAGCTCATCAACCAAAACACCATCTTAAAGCTGCGAAACAAGACACAGTCTCTGAAAATAACATCACTGAAGCAGAGGAGCAGTTTACAAAGCGTCAGAGGGCCGAGGGCAAGAGCGGGCTCCCGGAAAAGACAGCAAAGAGAGCTGGGTAGCGAGAGGAAGACCACAAGGGAATAAAAACAGGACAGTGGAGTTAAAGTGGCATCAGGAGCAAAAAATACGGAATCGACAAAGAAGAAAACGAAATCAGTGGCCCGGAGAACAGAGGCGAGAGGCCCGGGAACTCGGAAGGGCAAGGAGTGGGCGTGGCTTGAGCTCGGGGTCAGAGGTCAGGGCTGCATCACGCTCCCGAAAGGCAGAGCACCTGGCGGGGGGACAAGAAGGAAAGGGCCCCGGATCCCGAGCAGCGGGGCAGAGGCGAGGAGGGTGATGGGGTCGCGAGACGAGCCAGAGTTCCCAGCCATTCAAACAGACCCATCGGAGGGAGCCGAGGCCCTGGCCGGCTCTGGCTAACTGTCTAGGGCAGCGCTCGGGGTGCCTCCTGGCCCAGAGGGAAGGGAGCAAAGCCGCCGTGCAGAGTCGGAGGGTGGCCCAGCCGGGCTGCCCTTCCTACACGAAGGCACCAGCGTTCTTGAAAATCCCCCTTGAAGACGAGCCCCAGAAGACGGAGGGTGGTTCGAAGTTAGGAATTCAAGGCCAGGGAAGTGTGCAGGGCATCGATCGGACGGCGCGTCACCGCGAGACCCAGGGAGCAGTTCCGCCCCCAGGACCCGCCTGCGCTGCTTCTCTCCGGCTCCGCTCCGCTTTCAGCTCAAAGAAATGCACTTTTGACCAGTTTGGTGGAAAAGTGAAATTGTCATTTCTGCAGGTCGGAAATGGTTGAATACTGAGGATTCCCTACGGTTCGCCTTGCACTTTGGGGACACTCTCTCTCGGTGTCTGGTGATTCCACATTCCCGCACCTGGGCAGGACCCTTCCGCTTGTCATCCACTGGTGGGATCGGGGCACCATGCCAGGAGCAATTATTGACCAAAATGTTTCCTTTTCCCCTTAAAAAAAAAAGCAGCATTGTATAATGGCCATTTTTATTAGCAAGATACTTAAGTACATAGATCTGGCTATAAATTATATTTAAGGGCACAATCCATGGGGACATTTTTACACGGATTGGATCATATCTGACATCACCGTTTATCAAACTCCCCCTGGCGTGATCTCATCAGGTTCTCAATCAGGCTGTAAAGTCAGCATACCAGGATGAGCTCAGCTGCGTGAAGTTGGACATTAAAATAGACAAGAATAAAAGGCTATGGGAAAATATACCGAAAGATACCAAAACGTTCCTGGGGACACTTCCTGGCGGAGAAACTGCACCATGTTACCTCTCTCATAGGTTTCAGCATGTTCCAGTTTGCTAGAGCTGCCATCATGCAAAATACCAGGAATGGATTGGCTTTTATAAATGGGATTTATTAGGTCACAAATTTGTAGTTCTAAGGCCATAAAAGTGTCCAAACTAAGGCACCAACAAGAGGCTACCTTCACTGAAGAAAAGTCCATGGCATCCCGAACACCTCTGTCAGCTGGGAAAGTGTGGCTGGCATCTGCTGGTCCTTTGCTCCTGGGTTTTGGTTTCAAAATTGCCTTCTCCAAAATGTCTCTGGGCTTCTGTCTTTGCTCCTTTCTCAGCTCCTGTGAGTCCTTGTTTCTTTCTGCCAGGACGTTTCTGTCTAAGCATCTCTCTTAGCTTCTCCAGGGCTCCATCTCTTAGCTTAGCATCTTCAAACATCTTTCTGTTTACATCTCCAAGTGTCTGGGTCTGTGTCAGCCCCTGGGCTCTCTTAATGACAGCAGTAAACCAATCAAGACCCACCTTGAATGGGTGGGGTCAACCTCCATGGAAATAATCTAATCAAAAGGTCTTACCCACAGTTGGGTGGGTCACATCTCCATGGAAACAACCTAATCAAAAGATCCCACCCATAATAAGTTTGCCCCCAAAAGATTGCAATAAAGAGCATAGTCTTTCCCAGGGTACATAACAGTTTCAAACTGGTACACTGCATATTCCAAATTTTCTATAATGCCCATGTTTTTTACAATGGAAAATATATTTTTAAAACTTGCATTCAGAATTGTAAATAGATTATGGAGTAGACACCGTGGCACCCCACCAGCTCCCCCATACCAGCTGCTGGGAGTTTTGGCAGAGAACCCACAGCTGCCCTGCTCCCCGGAGAACCGTCTTTGGCCCGAAGGGAGATACTGCCCCTGGGAAGTTTGCCACCCTAAGGGCAGATCTGGAGAGTGCCTGCCCTACAGGAAGGTACAAACAGCCATCCCCCTGTGTCGCAGTAGGAATGACTCAGTGGGCAAATGGTTCCCGTGTCGTTGGTGTCTCCTTACAGCTGCCAACTTAGCAGTGAACACAGGAACTTCCCAATTGCTTACATGCAGCTTCCTGCCTGCTGCAGCCCAAGCAGTTCCAAAAAGCAGTGGCCCTCGGTGGGCTGGGGCCACACTGGGGGCAGGGGGACAATGACCAAGGAGTGAGGGGGCAACTTGGAGATGGAGGCTGGGGGCACAGAACAGGAAGTGAGTTGGGGAGAAATATTTGACTCGCCGGACCCAGGAGAGTCGGAGTAGGAAGTATGAGCAGGAAGGAGAAGGGAATTGAAAGGTGGATGTAAAGTGGGTGCCTGGTTTTCCAGAGCTGCCATGACAGATAGCACAAACGGGTTTGGACTTAGCCATGGGAATTTATCGGCTCACGGTTTTGAGGCTAGAAGTCCAAAATCAAGATATCGGCAAGTCTTGCTTTCACCCGGAGCACACGGCGTTCTGGGGCTGGCTGCCGGCCATCCTCGGGGTGCCCGGGCTTGCGTCTCCAGCCCCCATCCCGTGGCGATGTCCTCTCTTCTGTTTCCACCGACTCTCTGCGTCTCCCTGTGTGGTCTTCCCCAGTCTGGGTTCTGGCCTCTTCTCTTTACGTGGCCTCCAGGGATCCGGACTGGAGCCCACCCTCCTTCCGTCGGCCCTACCTTATTGATAAGTGGCATCTCTAAGAGGTTACATTTACAGGGGGTTTGCACCCACCAGGACACGGGTGGAGACGAAGAACCGATGTTTGCTGGGAACATAACCCAACCCACCACCCAGGTTCAGGCCACGGCAGGAGGAAGCCAGGGGTGAGCTGGGGGTCTCACCAGAGCTGCCCGGGGCGTGGAAGCCCACCTCCCCTCCCAGCCTCGGGTAGCATTTCCTCCTCCCTGGGCCAAAGCAGGGGGCCGGGATGCTCTCACCCGCCTGGCACTGCCGCCAGGTGGCTTTGCACCCCGGGCCTGCGGGGGTAAAGCCGACTCGTCTCTCGCGTGAGTTTCCGAGGGAGCCCTGGTCACCAGGGCCACAGTCACTGAGGACCTCAGACCAGTCGGCTTCACCCCCAGGGACTTACAGTCTCACAGTCCCGGAGGCCGGAGCCCGACATCCAGAGTGGGCCGGGGAGCCGACTTCCTGCCCCTTCCGGCCCTATCCCACCTCCATGCCATGGCCGGGTCGCACCCTCTCTCTCTCTCTGTCTCTCTCTCTGTGTCAAAGTCTCCTCTGTTTATAAAGCCTCAGTCATGTTGGATTAAGGCCCCCAGTCTGGCTTGGCCTCATCTTAACTAATCACACCTTAAAGACCCTATTTCCAAACAGGGCCCCCCCCAGGACCAGGGTTGGGACTTGAACACGTCCTTGGAGGACACGATTCAGTCCCTGACGGTGGGGTCCCGGGAGCCCCCTGCTCAGCCTCTCTGAACCCCTCCTGAACCCCTCAGCTTCTGTCTCCGGTGGGTCACCGGCAGCTTCTCACCGCAGGGACCCTGTCCACTCACAGTGACCCCTGACCCACACCCCTTCCCGGCTCGCACGTTGGGATCTTGGGATCCAGTACAGCTTGGGGTGGAAGCTGTGGACTTGGGGACCGGTCAGCCCATGGCCAAGCCCCTCTCCTGCCCCTGGGTGTGCTGTGTGAGCGTGGGCACGTGGCTCGCCGTCTCTGGGCCTCAGTGCCCCAGCTCTGGACTGGAGGGGTGAGGGGGCCTGTGTGCGGGACCTGCCGTGGGGATCTGCACAGAGCGTGCAGGCCATGCTGGCACTTGGAGAGGCTGAGGGGCCAGGGGGTCAGCCCATGCCCTGAGCCCCACTCTGCAGCCACAGTCCCCGGAGGGTGACGCGGGCCACAGTCTGCTGACTGCGGAAAACCCTACGGGGCCGTCCGAATGATGCATGAAGACCTCCCCTCACGTGGAGAGAGCAGCCCGGCCCCTCGGCAGAGCAGAGGAGGATTCCGGAGGCCCCCCCGGTCCTCACAAGCCTGCCCTTCCCTGCTGCCCCCAGGCCCCGGGCCGTGCAGGGCACAAGGTGCCCTTTCCCGTGGCCACCCCATGTGCCCCTGCCCCTGGGGATGGGGACCCCGGGAAGGACCCGGCGCCCTGCTGGGCTGTTGCAGCTCAGCCAGCCCTGCGGGGTCTGACCCACCCTCGGCACAGCCCCAGACCCTGACTTGGCTTCCTGGGGCGGCTCGCCCTCGCCACTCGTCTCAGCCTTCACCTTGGCTTCCAGTCCAGGGAGCCCAGCCCCGGATCCCGGCACGTCGGATGCCCAGGGTCCCCCTGCCCCTGCCGCTACTTCCAGGCAGTCTGGGAGGGGAGGTTCCGGGAGCAGCCAGAGCCAGGTTCAAGTCCTCCTTCCGCCGCCCCTCCTGGGTGGGTTTGGACACGTCATGAATCCCTGGGACTCCAGTTCCCTTGAGGATGACGTTCCCGAACAGGACAGCTGGGAAACCGTGACATCGAGGCTGCAAGCCCAGTGTCCGGCCCATGGTGGGGCTGACCGGGTGGGCTCACGGCACTAGCATAGGACACGTGGCCCATAGCACCCATGGGCCCTCCTCTGAGGCGTCCAGGTGCTGGCTTTGCGGGGATCCGGGACAGCAAGCAATGCCCCTCCCACAAGGACCCAGGTTCTCACTTTTCATTTTAGCTGCCAGGCCCTGGGCCCACCCCACCCCCCATCCCCGTCTCTGCCCAGTGTCCTTGGCTGCAAAGCACACACGGCCATCCACAGCTCACCCACAGCAACTCCCCGGCTCGAGAGGAAGGGGGTTGGGAAACCCCACAGCTACTAAGGGGAGAGGGTGCACACAGTCGTCCTCTGGCCCGGGGTCTCCAAAGAGATAGTGATTTGTTCCCAAATGCGACAAACCTTTTCCCTGGAAGCCCCCTCCGCGGGTTGACGGAAGGTGGATCAGAGCTTGTCGTGTGTCCCTGGAATCAGCTCTCCCTCCGGTCCTTCCGGGGGCCTCAACTTCAGGCCTCCATGCGGGGAACCTGCCTGGCTGGGAGATGGGGAGCCCGTCCCCAGCAATATGTGGCTTGGGGGACAGGGGGCAGCGGGCAGGAGGGGGCTGGGGGCTCCCAGTTCTCTGCCACCCCGGCATTCACTCTGTGTTCAGTTTTGAGTTTTAGGAACATTTCTAAACCCTTCCTTCTCCAAGAGGGTAAAATTAGTTAAGAGTTGAAAGTTCTAGTAAAAAGAGGCCCCACATTACTACAGAAACGAAAGGGCAGGGTTTTGAAATAGAAACTGCTGAGAAAAACGACAAATGTGCATTTGTAAGGGGTGAGTCACCCGTGGCAGGAGGGATTCCAACGGGCAGAGCGCGACGGCGGCCAGCGAGGGGCCGGACTGGCCATCCACGGACACCAGCGAGGGGCCCGGCGGGGCGGGGGGCACCCAGCCCACCCAGGAGCCAGGTTCACGCTACTGTACCCTGCTTTGGCCCTGCAAGTGTGCCCCCGAGAGGAAACCTGACTTGCCCCTGGTTTTGACCCTTTGTCATCTGAGGACATCTGCTTGGCAATTGGCCACCTGTTCTGCATACCTGAGACCCAGGACAAGGCACGGCCTGGGAGCGGCTCATGCCTCAGGGCAAACACCCGTATTCCCGGGGCTGATACTCAGCCGTCTTCCCCTAAGCGGCTTAGCTCTGGTCTGGGGGTCCCAGGGCTTGAAGGCAGCACAAGGGGAAGGAGGGGCAGGCTGGGGATGGGGTCCAGGAGGCTCATGGCTCCTGTCTGCTCTGACCCTG
Source organism: Choloepus didactylus (assembly GCF_015220235.1). Taxonomy (NCBI): domain Eukaryota; kingdom Metazoa; phylum Chordata; class Mammalia; order Pilosa; family Megalonychidae; genus Choloepus; species Choloepus didactylus. The sequence goes on along the minus strand of NC_051309.1, from coordinate 3,934,346 downwards.
CGCCATCCAGCCCCCGGTGGAAGCAGCAGGGGAAGCACCCTGTGGGCCACTCACAGCCCTGATGCAGAAAGCAGGTCCATGGGGCCCGGCCCAGCCCAGGAAAGGCTGGGAAGGACCGAGAGGGGCCAGGAAGCCAGCTTGGGCTCGTGCACACCACCCCCAGGCAGATGCCTCTTAGCCACGACTCCTCCTGTGGTCAGTGGGGGACCTGGGGAGTGGCCACGGGGCCGAGTCAGGGTGCACAAGGTTGGGGGTGATTCCCACAGGAAACAGAAGGGGCAGAGGTGCCTCGGAGCATCCTGCCGACCGGCCGGCATCCTGGCAGCCCAGCAGTGAGCCTGAGCTGGGGCCACTGCGGCAGTGTCCAGGGTTGGGCAGGATCCACAGCCTGGGAGGGACAGGCCACTGCTCAGCCACTGCAGCAGGAAGGCCAGCATGGGCCTCCTCCACACTGAACCCCAAGTTCCTTCTGCAGGGGGGAGTGAGAGATGCCCTCCGTGGTGCCACTTCCCATGAGAACGGAGCTGTGTACTCTGTCTCCTGGGGAGTCCTAGGCTCTGCAGGCAGCAACCAGGCTGGGAGCTGGGGGGTCTGTGTTCAAGCCCCTGATTCCGGAACCTCAGGCCATCAGACTTCCAAACCAGGCTGCGGTCACACTGACTTTTAGGTGTTGGAAAATGTAACAGCGGTGTCTTCCCCAGGACCCCCACAACAGACCAGGGAGGAGATGAGAAAGAGAACAGCCAGGGACCCTAAAGAGTGACCGTCCAGCAGCAGTCCCAGCCCAGGAGCACCCAGCCTGGCCCCAGGCTCTCTAGTTGGGGAGCACTGGATTTCTCCATTTTTGGGGGGAGAAAACAGGGTGTACTGGTGTGGGTGTATTATGTCCCCCAAGATGCCATGTTCTTTGATGCAATCTTGTGGGGGCAGATTTATTAGTGTTGATTAGGTTGGAATCTTTTGAGTGTTTCCATGGAGATGTGACTCAATCAACTGTGAGCAAGACCTTTGATTGGATAATTTCCATGGAGGTGTGACCCCACCCATTCAGGGTGGGTCTGAATTAAATCACTTGAGTGCTAAAAACGAGTTCACATACAGAAGGAGCTCAGAGCAGCTGACAGGGACATTTTGGAGAGCAGCTGAAAAATATTTTGGAGATGGCCGCTGTTCTATTTTGCTAATGCTGCTGGGATGCAAAACACCAGAAATGGATTGGCTTTTATAGAAGGGGGTTTATTTGGTTACACAGTTACAGTCTTAAGGCCATAGAGTGTCCAAGGTAACACATCAGCAATCGGGTACCTTCACTGGAGGATGGCCAATGGCGTCTGGAAAACCTCACTTAGCTGGGAAGGCACGTGGCTGGTGTCTGCTTGCTCCCAGGTTGCATTTCAAGATGGTGTTCTCCAAAATGTCTGCATCAGTTTCCAATGGCCATCTTCAAAATGTCTGTCTCAGCTCCAGGTCACTGTGATCTCCTTCTGTCTGAGCTTATATAGTGCTCCAGTAAACTAAACAAGGCCCACGCTAAGTGGGCAGGGCCACAACTCCATGGAAATTATCCAATCAGAGTTATCACCTACAGTTGGGTGGGTCGCATCTCCATGAACACTGAACCAATAGGTTCCAACCCAATCCACACTAATACATCTGCCCCCACAAGAATGCATTAAAGAATACGGCTTTTTCTGGGGGACATAAATATACAAACCAGCACATCCGCTGAAAGCAGACTTTTGCTGATACTTTGGAGACGCCAGCCCAGTGTTTGCTCCGGAAAAGCTAAGAGAGGACAAAACGCCCCAAGAGCAACACTTTGAAGAATGCCCAGGAGCTGAGAGAGGAGCTGGAACACAACCTGGGATCAGCAGACACCAGCCACGGGCCTTCCCAGCTGACAGAGGTTTTCCGGACCCCATTGGCCTTCCTTTGGTGAAGATATACTTGTGTTGATGCCTTAATTTGGACACTTTATGGTCTTCAGACTGTAAATGTGTGACCAAATAAATCCCCTTTTTAAGAGCTAATCCATTTCTGGTATTTTGCATAACGGCAGCATTAGCAAACCGGAACCCAGGGGTTCCGAGAGATGGAGAAACTTCCAGGATCCACCAGCCAGCTGGGGCCTGGTCAGGAGTGAGGGGCAGCCCCACTGAGCGTCTGCTGACCACCAGCCCGGGGAAACAGCCAGGCATCCCGCCCGGGAAGCCTGCTCCCGAGGGCACCTGGCTGCAATCACGCGAGGGGCCCCAAGGGAGAACCCCCAGCCAAGCCCCCCTGCGCTCCCCACCAGCAAAGGCCATGAGAGGAAAGGCTTGCTGGAAGCCACTGGCTGCAGTGATTTGTCTCACGGGGCAGCGGCAGGAGGGACAAGCCCCTACCCAGGGCCGCGGTCGCCTCTGGAGCAGGGGCAAGGGAAGGGGGCGAGGACCTCGTTCCACCTGCCACAAGGCATTTATTTCAGCAGCAGGAAAGAGCCAGAGACTCTGTGAGCTTTGCTAGGTCTGAGGGGCTCGTACCTGGGGGGAGAGGGAGCTAAACCCCATGAAGGTGACAATAAAATATAACAAAGCCTCACTGCACGATTCAAGCTTTCAGGCACAGACGGCATCTGCACAGGGGCAGAGGGTGCGGAGAGAAGACGCCGCCCAGCCAGGCTCGAGACTCCCGGGCAGGGACCCCGGCTGGGGGGCTGCCTCGCCCCCCTCCTCCTCAAGGGTGGAAAGTTCCAGATGAACATTTGTTTTCAGCTCCTGAGGGCCACGGTGGGAAAAGCCCTTTTGAGAGTCCAAGGGAAGCAAAAAGCCACCAGGCAAATCTGAGCTTGGGGGGAACGGCCTCTCCCTGAGCTGGGAGAAAGTGGCTCCAACCCACCCCAGGAGCCCCCAGGGACCAAACCGTCAAAGAAAAATGTTTCCTCGGGTCCACTCTCTGCCTCAAGAGGGGCCAGCGTCGGTGGCTTTCGTGGCCTGGACGCGGGGCCTTGAGGCTGGGGCAGGGTGGGGTCCCCGGCTCATCGTAGCCCCAACCACCGTATTTCTCCACCCATTGACAGGTGCGTTTGGGCCCCCGGTGGGCCGAGCCGGGCAGGGTCCGGGCAAGGAGGCGCTGTGAGATTGACCCTGAGTTTGAAGCCAGGTCCACCCCCTGCTGCTCCCGCTCACCAGTTGAGCCTCAGTTTCCCCAACTGTAAGTGAAGCCCTTGGCTCCTCCCTTCCATGAGAAAGAGGCTCTGAAAAAACTGAATTGTTGACTCGGTGGCACTCCAGGCCCCACCTTGGGAGCGTGCAGACTGGCGGTGGAGGAACACGCATGCACATACAAACACACACACATATGTGCACACTTACACACTATGTGCATTCATAGATGTGTGCATGTGGGTGCATGTGCACGGGCGTGTGTGAGTGTATGTGCACATGCCACACATACATGTACAAACACACCACCATGAGCACATAGACACGTGCACATGACACAGGCACGTGCAGGCATGCACCTGCATGTACCCACTGGGACACCGGCACGCACGTATACACATGCAGTACAAACATGTGTGCACACTTGCATGTGTACCACATGCATGCAAACACACATGCACGGAGAGCTGTGGCAGGGCTGTCAGCACACAGACCCCACGCCCTGTCTGGGTGGCCTTGGGGCATCAGTCAGCACACCTGCGGCCCTGTCCCCGTCCCCACTCTCTGTCTGAGCGGCCTCAGACGTGTCACCTCCCTCTCTGAGCCTCGGTCTTGCTGTCCGTGCAATGGGCGGGATCCAAGGCATCCACAATTCTACGTGAGGCCGATGTGGAGAGCGGCCAGTGCGCTCTGGTTCTGCCGATTGACAGGGAATCCTCCCCCAGATGTGCCTGGACACCTGGCCACGGCCCAAGTGTCCTTGAAAGCCCCGGATGGCACCACATAGTCCTCTGGGTTGGGTGTGGCTCGGACTCAGGGACTGATCAGGTCACCTTGGAAATGCACATCCACTGCCTGGAGCTGCGGGGCTGAGGGGACTGTGGGCCTTGTTCTCAAAAGCCGGAGGGAGTAGCGGAGGCAGATTGCGGGCTGAGCCCTAGGGCACCGGGCGGTGCCCTTCTGAGCCGGGTCGCCAGCCCCCAAGCACTCAGGCCCAGCCCGCAGAGGGGCCACGTGCTCCCGGCAGCCCTGGGGCGACCCAGGCCCAGAGACCCCCTCTTCCACAGGGCAGAGTCCTGTCTCCACTCCCGGGGTGGGGGGCTGAACCCGGACACTGAGCCCCCTGCTGCCCCCGCCCCTGCGCTCACTCGGGTGGAGAGGACAGTGACTAACCCCAATGGAGCTGGGGGGGCCCGAGGCCATGATCCTGCAGCACAGGTGGGGGGAGCCCATGGAAGGGGGTGGGGGCCGGAGGAGAGAGGGGAGACCTGCGGGTGGGGAGACGAGGGCAGGGGGCTCCTGGGTCGGGTGACACACAGGGTGGAGGTGCCACCCGCTGGGATGGGGCCCAGGGAGGGGCAGGTTCACGCAGGGAGATGCCGGATCTTCAGCCCAAGGGAATCCAACCTCCCCAACGTGCCCCTCAGGCGAGGCTGGGGTGGGCCGGGGAACTCTCATTTGGGGCTGGGGGCAGCATGTGAGGACGCAGAGGTGGGGCGGGCCGGGAGCGGCCAGGAGAACCCCCAGAGGGCCCCGGTCGCGGCCGTGGGGGCTGGGGGCTCTGAGCTGCCCCGGGGCGGGGGCTGGTCGGCGCAGCGGCTCTGGGCCTCCGGCAGGCGGCTTCACCCTGAGCGCACGGACGGTGCCCGGAAAGCCGCCGGGAGGCCTGGAGGGAGCAGAGAGCCCCCGGGCTGGGCCCAGCTCCCCTCGAGGGGCGGGCGCCGGGGTCAGGTCCCACCTGCATTCACCGTGTTCCAGGTGAGCCCCACGTGGAGAGCCAGGGAGGGCGGGTGAACCAAGATGAACGGCACCCCCGGGGAGGGGTGGGGTTCAGGGGGGCCGGAGCTGGGGTCTGGGCTGAGGCTGGGTGAGGCCGGGGCTAGCGGGAGAGCTCCGGACGCCGTGGGTCATTCTGGCTCTGATCACCTTTTCTCCAAGGGTTGACTTGAGGCCCGGCTGCCCCCCACCAGCCCCACGGGCGCCCCCAACCAGCCGGGGGGCTGTGGGCAGACCCAGCTCCAGCTCCCATCAGCTGGTCCCAGGCCACTTGCCATCCCCAGGTGGGGCAGGACCCTCGGGGAGGAGAGACGTCCGATCCTGCCCAGGGCTTCGGGCTCGGGGGACAGCCTCCGGGGACCCTCGGCTCCGGGAAGCGGGCGCTGGGCGTCTGGGATCATGACCCATTGTGAACCACGCTGGGGCCAGGCCGCAGGTGAGCTCCTGTTGGACCCCGTGCTGCACTGAGTCCATGTCCGGTCGCACCACCCCACCCGCCCCAAGTTCCGGACCCTCCTGTGGGTGTAACCAGAGCAGCCCACCCCTGCCCGGCCCTCCCCTCCCTGCTCCCGGCCCACCCCATGGAGCTCAGAAAGCCTCTCAGAGGCCCCCAGGAGCACCCACCACCAGGCCCTACCGTCCTCCCTGCTTCCAGCTTTGCCTTCTCCACCTCAGTTGTGAAGCTGTGATCACAACTGCCAGCCTGAGTGGCTGTGTCCCTCCAACAAGACCAGTTCTAATTAGCCCTGTGGCGGTGAGCCCGGTGGTCAGGGTCTCACCCAGAAGGAGCACGTCACCATCCTGTGGGGCAGGGGCAGGCCTGGGGTGGGGTGCGCTGAGCTGAAAGGCTGTACAGGCTGGCAGAGGGCACCCCACACGCCGCCAGTGAGAAGCAAGGCTCCTGGGCCTGTCAGCAGCCCCTGCGAACCCACAGGAAGGGACGTACAAGGCCAGCTCCCCGGGCACCCAGCACCCAATTGCAAAGGCCCCAAGGAGGTCCCCAGCTGAGGAATCACCACCATCTGGCTGAGGAGAAAAGATAAGCACACAGGGTGGCAGCAAGGACAAATGTCCATCCCCATGCCACATGGGCAGCCAGAGAAAATGGTCCATGCCCAGGAAACATCCGTAGCCCCTGCTTCTGGGGGCTGGGCCAGGTGCCCCTGGACCCTGGGGCAGTCAGGGAAGGCTTCCTGGAAGAGGTGGCCCTGAGATGTCTTTGAAGGCTGGGCAGGCAGAGCGAGACCGAAGCCTGCTGGTGGCGGCACATGCCTCGCACAAAATCTGGGGCCTGCCAGGCCTGCCCACCGGCACCAGCCCACTGTCCTACCACCTGGCCGAGACCCGTTTGCCCCAAAACCTTTCACCGTGGTTGCCCTAGTCATGATCCCGGCAGCACCAAGTTCAGGGCCCGAGGCTGGCGGGAAGCCGGGCCCCTCCCTCCTCTCTCAGCGCCTGCCCCCAGCTGGGACATGCAGCTCCCTCAGGGGTACACGGTCCTTACCCATGTTAGCTCAAGGGAGGAGCCCTGCAGCTAAATCAGGGCCCCCGAGAGCTCATGACTCCACGATGGGTGGGCTGCAAGGAGAGGCACAGGGGAGGGGAGGGGGAGAGGCGGGTGTGGGTGGCACACGTTCCGGCTGGAGGCAGGGGGCTTGTGGTGGTGCCCCACAAACCGGGGGCTTAACACGAGAGAAACGTCCTCTCACGGTTCTGGGGCCACAGGCCCCCGTCCAGGTGTGGGCACGGCCGCACTCGCTCTGAGCCTTCCGGGCCTCCTGCGGCTTCTGGGGTTCACTGGCCATCCCTGGAGCCCCTCAGCTTGCGGCCACAGCCCTTCAGTCCCCACGTCCTCCATCTGCATGTGACCATCTTCTCCCTAGTCTGTCTGTGGGTCCAAATTTCCTCTCCTTCCGAGGACCCCTAATCCCATTTGGCCTCATTGTCAAAGACCCCATTTCCAAAAAAGGCCACATCGTGGGTCTGGGGTCAGCACTTAGGCAGGCCTCTTTGGGGTGGTATCGGTCGGAGGCTGGGCGTGTAGCTCTGTTAACAACCCGAGGCTGGTTCGAAGGCCGCTGGAAAGGATGGTGCAGCCAGGGGTGCCGGCCTCGGGAGCCCCGTCCTGGAAGGAGCAGGAGCCAGTCCAGGCGCCAAGACCGGACCGTGACCCCAACATCTCCAGGGCTCCAAGGGGCCGGCTGGTGCACAGAATTCCCTTCAAAGGGAGCGCACGTCCGGCTCCAGCCTCGACTGCCGGATTTCAAAGAGGCCGCCCCGGGGTTTTACGCACCGCACCAAGCGCCCCTACCTGGATGCCATCTGCCCCCTGCCCACTCCTGCTGTGCCACCCCTTCCCCGCGGTGCCTTCCTCCCCACCCTCCTCCGGCACCTCCTGGTCACCTGAAGCCTGTGCAGATTCGTCCCACCTGCCAGCTGTGCCCCCACCCCGGGTGGCCTGAGGACCTGCCGTCCTGGGGTCTCAGGCCCAAGCTTGGCCACGAGGCCTGGGGACGTGCCACTCTCCTCCACTTAAGCCACACTTCGTGGGAGAGGTCTGCACATACGTCTCCAGGGACAGCCTTCAGCAATCAGTGCCGCCATGCCCACAGCATGGAGAGGGCTGGGGGTCTGCATGCCAGGAGTGGGGAACCAGCAAGGAGGGGACGGGGGTGGGGGTGACCCCGCCAGGGCTGCAGGGTCAGGGCGCCGGAGGCTGACCAAAGAGGTGCCCAGAAGGAAGGAGGAGCTCAGCTTGGGGTGAGCCGAGTGGGGTGCCCCCCTGGACAGCGGGCGAGAGGGCCACCCCAAGACACAGCCGTGGAGCTAAGTGGGAGCTGCCACTGCTCAGATCTGCTCTTACCAGGAAAAAGCCAAGAGGAGCCGCCTCCACCTTCTTTCATTTCTGGTTTCCAAAGCAACCTGCGAACTCCCCATATGGCTTCTAGTGCCCTGGGGGCAATGCTTTCTTGGCCATGAAACCCCAATTCCACTCTGGGAGGCAGTCGGTGCCACTCCTGTGGACATCCTGGGAGATCTGACTGGGGACAAACATCCCAAAGGAGAGATGAGACTGTTAAGGGAAGGGCCTGCACTCACTCTGGGGAGGGCTCCAGCCCACCCCTCGGAGCAGAAGATTCAGTCGGGCCACCCATGCAGGAAGACGCCTCCTTCATCCAAGGGTGAGACGAGTTCAGGAGGAAATCAGCATCGAGCCAATGATCAAAAAGTCTACAGCCCAGGAAGAGGAGCAGAGGATCAAGGGCTTAGCGGAAAATCCTTCCTTTCAAATAGATTTGCTCCATGAAACAGAACATATGTATTTAAAAGATTTACTGTAGTGTCAATAAGCCACAAAGGATGCAGATTCTATAAATCAAAGCCAGGATTAAAGAGAGCAAGATACCACGATCAGCACAGGGATGGCAGCTCTGAAAGGCAGCATCTGCTGCAAGAAAGCAGCTGGGAGCCAGTGTCTCATGCATATGAACCCAGCCCTGCCCAGCTGAGGGTCTCGGCATGCTGCTGTGCTGCAGGTGAGCTGCAGGTGAGCCACAGGTGAACTGCAGGGTGCCTGTCCAGCCTCTGGCCATAAGCCCCATCTGAGCATCCCAGTGAGTGGCACGAAAGTTATCTTCACCTATGTATGCCCTGACACCAAAAAGTTGGGAAGTTCTGGGTAAACTTATTAATCTTCATTCTAAACTTGGAAAGTGTGTATAATCATCCCCATTTCTAAGAAATTGAGGCCTAAAGTCACACATTTCCTAGTGGGGGAGCCGAGATTTGAAGAGTCTGCCCTTTTAGCCATTATACCATAAAATAGGAACTAACACTTCTTAAGGGCTTCCTGTGTGCCAAGCACAAACCCCATGTGATCTCTTTTGATCCTGACCACAAATCCATAGTGTGCTGCTTTGATTGTATTGTGTTCCCCAGAAAAAGCCATATTCTTTGATGCGATCTTGTGGGGCAGACATATTAGCGGGGATTAAGTTGGAACATTTGGATTAGGTTGTTTCCATGGAATGTGCCCCACCCAACTGTAGGTGATAACTCTGATGAGATATTTCCATGGAGGCGTGGCCCCACCCATTCAGGGTGGGCCTTGATCAGTGGAGCCATATAAATGAGCTGATGGGCAGAGGGAACTCAGTGCAGCTGTGAGTGATGTTTTGAAGAGGAGCTACAGCCAAGAGGGACACTTTGAAGAAAGCACAGGAGCTGCAGATGAGAGACAGTTTGAAGACAGCCGTTGAAAGCAGACTCTTGCTCCAGAGAAGCTGAGAGAGGACAAATATCCCAAGAGGAACTGAGAGTGACATTTTTGAGGAACTGCAGCCTAGAGAGGAACGTCCTGGGAGAAAGCCATTTTGAAAACAAACTTTGGAGCAGACGCCAGCCACGTGCCTTCCCAGCTAACAGAGGTTTCCTGGATGCCATTGACCATCCTCCAGTGAAGGCACCCGATTGCTGATGTGTTACCTTGGATGCTTTAAGGCCTTAAGACTGCAACTGTGTAACCAAATAAACCCCCTTTTATAAAAGCCAATCCATCTCTGGTGTTTTGCATTCCAGCAGAATTAGGAAACTAGAACATGTAGGAAAGGAGTTTTCCCACACGTCAAGGCTGCTGAGAACGAGACTGGCCGAGGTTCAGTGGCCACCCAAGGTCACAAGGTGGGTGTATGGAGAGTTCTGTCCTAGTGTCACCAACAAGCTTTGAAACGGAAAGACAAATTGCATCCCAGACCACCCTGTTTATCCGGAGAAACCAACAAGCAGGGCAGTCTTTAAATGGCAAGGAATGAGGGCAGCATGGCGCTGGTGGAGCAAACTGACCGGCGGGGCATGACCGAGTCCAGAAACGGGCCCACGCAGCAGCCTGATTTGCAACAAGGCAGTGCTGCAATGTGCCCTGAGCAGCGCTGGGTCAATCAGACATCTGAGCAGAAAACACGTGACCTTGACCCATCTCACACCACACCCAAAAATAAATTCTAGAGGGTCTGAAGAGCCACATGCAAAATGTAAAACAGCAACACTTTTAGAGGAAAACACAAGAAAACATCTTCATGACTGTTCAGGTTTGCTAATGCTGCTGTTATGCAAAATACCAGACATGGATCGGCTTTTACAAAGGGGGTTTATTTTGGTTACAAATTCACAGTCTGAAGGCATCAACACACGTATGCCTTCAGCGAAGGAGGGCCGATAGTGTCCGGAAAACCTCTGTCAGCTGGGAGGGTCCAGGGTTGTGTTCCAGCAACTCTCTCAGCTCCTGTGTGTACTTCAAAATGTTGCTCTTGGGGCATTTTGTCCTCTCTTAGCTTCTCTGGAGCAAACTCTGGGCCAGAGTTTCCAAAGTGTCAGCAGAAGTCTGCTTTCAGCAGCCGTCTCCAAAATGTCTTTCAGCTGCTCTCCAAAATGTCACTGTACAGGACTCCAGTAATTTAATTAAGACCCACGCTGAATGGGCAGGGCCACATCTCCATGGAAATAATCTAATCAAAGGTATTATCCACAGTTGGGTGGGTCATATCTCCACGGCAACAATCTTAATCCAAAGATTCCAACCTGATCAACACTAATACGTCTGCCCCCACAAGATTGCATCAAAGACCATGGCATTTTGGGGGACATTGCGGGTGACTGAGCTTGTACCTCGGCTTGCCAGGCCTGGGCCAGGGGACCTGATCACCCCCTGGGGAGGGTAGTAGGTACGGGCGTGAGTGCCCTCTGCAGCCCCCCTGAGCCTGGGGAGCGAGGTCAAGGCAGCTCCCTTTTCCTCACCCAAAATGCCACTGGCAGGGGAGGCTTGCCGGAGGAAACCGCCTTTCTCCCAACTGCCCTTTCCCCACTTCCTTATCTTACCCACATACTCCCTGGTGCCAAGGCCACTTCTGCCACCGCCAGCGCGCATGCACCGTGGCCAGAACAACCCCCGCCCCGCTGCAACGGCTCCTGCGTTCTCTCAGAACCAATCCTAGCCCCTATCCCTTCAGTATTGCCATTTAAGGCTGCTTCACCTCCTTTCCAGCCCTGCCCTTCTTACCAGCCTATATAACCTGTAATCACCCCTGAATAAATCTCTTTGGCGCATACTCCTACTGGATGAAGAGTGTCTTGTCCTTATCGCCGCCCTCCTCACCTTGCACGCCTCCCGCCGAGGACCCGGCCAAGTCCTCCGCCTCGCTCTCGCCTCCGGGAAAGAGCCCCCGCCGCCGGTACCCTTTAAGCAGCCCCGAGAGCTGAGGGCTCAGCTACCGGCCGCCCCTCCCCCTAGAAGCAGTAACCGCGACCGCAACTGGTGCCCCGTGTGAGGGAGTGTCTCCACACAACAGTTTGGCAGGTCGCCCGCTCGCCCGGACGCCTCTCCAGCTTCCCGTTTCCTCGCCTGCAAGTATCAGCGACTCGCCACCTCTGACGCCCCCCACTCCAAGATGACAGCCAACCCTCCGCGACCTCAACGCCACCGGTCGACTCGCCAACCGCGAGGCCCTTCTCAATCACCTGAACATCGCTCTCACCTCGAGTTCCAGCTTCTCTGAACCCCTGAACTTTAAACCCCTCACCTTCGCCCAGCCCGCTGCAGCGAAGCCATTGTCAAGCGCCCGGGCACCACACCAACACTGAGCTCCAGCCTCGCTGGGCCACCGTCAACCCCTTTTTCCCTTCCCTAACCTCCCCCTTCCCTCACCCGTAGTGGGCCTCTCCGGTAAAGCCTCTTCCTCTAATTAGAAAAGAAAGGGGAATTGCGGGTGACTGAGCTTGTACCTCGGCTTGCCAGGCCTGGGCCAGGGGACCTGATCACCCCCTGGGGAGGGTAGTAGGTACGGGCGTGAGTGCCCTCTGCAGCCCCCCCGAGCCTGGGGAGCGAGGTCAAGGCAGCTCCCTTTTCCTCACCCAAAATGCCACTGGCAGGGGAGGCTTGCCGGAGGAAACCGCCTTTCTCCCAACTGCCCTTTCCCCACTTCCTTATCTTACCCACATACTCCCTGGTGCCAAGGCCACTTCTGCCACCGCCAGCGCGCATGCACCGTGGCCAGAACAACCCCCCGCCCCGCTGCAACGGCTCCTGCGTTCTCTCAGAACCAATCCTAGCCCCTATCCCTTCAGTATTGCCATTTAAGGCTGCTTCACCTCCTTTCCAGCCCTGCCCTTCTTACCAGCCTATATAACCTGTAATCACCCCTGAATAAATCTCTTTGGCGCATACTCCTACTGGATGAAGAGTGTCTTGTCCTTATCGCCGCCCTCCTCACCTTGCACGCCTCCCGCCGAGGACCCGGCCAAGTCCTCCGCCTCGCTCTCGCCTCCGGGAAAGAGCCCCCGCCGCCGGTACCCTTTAAGCAGCCCCGAGAGCTGAGGGCTCAGCTACCGGCCGCCCCTCCCCCTAGAAGCAGTAACCGCGACCGCAACTGGTGCCCCGTGTGAGGGAGTGTCTCCACACAACAGTTTGGCAGGTCGCCCCGCTCGCCCGGACGCCTCTCCAGCTTCCCGTTTCCTCGCCTGCAAGTATCAGCGACTCGCCACCTCTGACGCCCCCCACTCCAAGATGACAGCCAACCCTCCGCGACCTCAACGCCACCGGTCGACTCGCCAACCGCGAGGCCCTTCTCAATCACCTGAACATCGCTCTCACCTCGAGTTCCAGCTTCTCTGAACCCCTGAACTTTAAACCCCTCACCTTCGCCCAGCCCGCTGCAGCGAAGCCATTGTCAAGCGCCCGGGCACCACACCAACACTGAGCTCCAGCCTCGCTGGGCCACCGTCAACCCCTTTTTCCCTTCCCTAACCTCCCCCTTCCCTCACCCGTAGTGGGCCTCTCCGGTAAAGCCTCTTCCTCTAATTAGAAAAGAAAGGGGAATTGCGGGTGACTGAGCTTGTACCTCGGCTTGCCAGGCCTGGGCCAGGGGACCTGATCACCCCCTGGGGAGGGTAGTAGGTACGGGCGTGAGTGCCCTCTGCAGCCCCCCCGAGCCTGGGGAGCGAGGTCAAGGCAGCTCCCTTTTCCTCACCCAAAATGCCACTGGCAGGGGAGGCTTGCCGGAGGAAACCGCCTTTCTCCCAACTGCCCTTTCCCCACTTCCTTATCTTACCCACATACTCCCTGGTGCCAAGGCCACTTCTGCCACCGCCAGCGCGCATGCACCGTGGCCAGAACAACCCCCGCCCCGCTGCAACGGCTCCTGCGTTCTCTCAGAACCAATCCTAGCCCCTATCCCTTCAGTATTGCCATTTAAGGCTGCTTCACCTCCTTTCCAGCCCTGCCCTTCTTACCAGCCTATATAACCTGTAATCACCCCTGAATAAATCTCTTTGGCGCATATTCCTACTGGATGAAGAGTGTCTTGTCCTTATCGCCGCCCTCCTCACCTTGCACGCCTCCCGCCGAGGACCCGGCCAAGTCCTCCGCCTCGCCCTCGCCTCCGGGAAAGAGCCCCCGCCGCCGGTACCCTTTAAGCAGCCCCGAGAGCTGAGGGCTCAGCTACCGGCCGCCCCTCCCCCTAGAAGCAGTAACCGCGACCGCAGGACATAATACATCTAAACTGACACAATGGCCTTGGCATAAATGAAGATTTCTTAAACAAATACAAAATCATTAACTATAAAAACATGGAAAAATTGGACTATAACAAAACAGCTTCTTGCCATCCAAAGACACTGTTATAAATGGGAAAAGATATTTGCAGTATGTTTACCAACAAAGAGCTCTCAGCCAAAAGATACAAAGAACTCACATAAACCAATAAGAAAAAGATCACAAAATGGACAGAAAACAAATGGCACTTCACAAAAGAGGAAATTCAAATGACTGATAAACATATAAAAAAGTGTCCAACATCATCAGTGCTCAGGAAAATGCAGATTTAAACCACAATGTGATGCACCGACACACCCAGCAGTATGGCTAAAATAAAAAGACAGAAAACATCAAGTGTTGGCAAGTACAGAGCACCTGCTGGTGGGAGAGCAAATTGAGGCCAATGTTTTGGAAACCTGACTGGTAAATGCTACCAGCATGGCACAAATGCGCACCCTGTGACCCAGCAGCCCCACTCCTCGTTGCACACGCAGGATAAATGCACATGTGTTCACCAAAGACCTGGGCTGGAAGATTCCCCAGCTCCCTTCCAGAAGCTGCCCCAACGCCCAGAGTAGAACGTATGAATAAACTGTGGCAATGAGAATGAACAAAGGACAGCCACACACGCAACACAGGTGAATCTCTGACATCATGCGGAGTGGGGCAAGGGGGCGTGCCACACCCCAGGGCAGGCACAGGGAACACACGAGGTCAGCAGTGGAGCGTGGCCACAAGGCTGGGCACAGTTTATAAAAATGCACTTGTGACTGGGAATTTATACATTCATATGTGTGTGTGTGTTCCTGAAGGAGAAAAAGGAGCAAAGAGAGTAGAAGTAATAATCAGAAATATAATAGAAGAAGGCTCTCCAGCTCTAAAAAGAGACCCAAGGTTAGAAATTCAGATTGCAGGAAAAAAATAATTCCAAGAGAACCATACCAAAGGATATTGCGGTAACATGATTCAACATCAGAGAAAGCAAGGCATCTGGAAAGCTCTCAAGAAGCTCTCAAGAGAAAAAATAAACAGATTATCTTCAAACAAGCTAAAAGGCGTTCTGGAGCAAAGAGGAGTTGTCCTCGTATTTCTCCACTGAAACGCCAGGAGGCCCTGGAATAACCGCTCTGACTTAACTCACTGGCTTTTGTGGGAAAAGTTCCCAGGACCCAGGAAATTGTAGCACATTTGTGAGAGCCCAGAAAGAACCCCGGTGACCTCTCTCTGCACAAGCGGCTTCGATGTGCTCATCCGAAGACTCACACCGTGAATTTTTAAATAACACAGTAATGGGGCTATCGAGAGAGAAAACATTTAGCAGGGACGTTGAAGCCAGAAATCAGTAAGAGGATGAAAGCACTAAGCACTAGGTGGGGAAGGTTGCTGCTGACACAAACTGGAAATATATATATATGACAATGCCAATGAGATAATGCATGGAAACCTTTAAACGATTTCCATTTTCAAGCAAGAAGCACGCGGTTGGAGGGGTCTGAGGACACTGGCTCGCTTAGGGAGGGATGAGCAGAGAAGGCCAGCATTGAAGTCTTTGCTTTCCGTAAGAGGTGGGTGAAAGTCATTGTTTAGATTGTAGTAATTAGATAAATATAAATGTAAGACTTTGTTTTTTTAAAAAAAGTTAAGTAGGAGACTCAAAAGCATGAGGTCTGTCTTCCAAGTCATTATAGAAGGTTGGAAAATGGGGAAAAAATATGCGAACAGGAAAAGACAAAATAGAAGCGATAACCTAGCAAGAAAACAAAAAGAGAGACAGGAGGGAGGGAGGGAGAACAGGGACGGGAGGGGAGGGGAGGGGAAACAAATATGATGACAGAATCATTCGAAACATGCTTATTAGGAGTGTTTAAATGTAAAGGATTTCTGATTATTAGGAAAAAAAGACTCCCATGTCTTACTACTTATAAGAGACATCACTAAAGCGAATTACGCAGAAAGGTTTAAAATGAGGAGATGAAAACAGGCACAGGCTGAAGTGAAAATCAATCAAGCTGGGGCAGGAGCGTTGCTGTTGCAAAATTGAATATGGCAAAAAGCATCTGAAGGTGCACTGCGATCGCTTTGTATTATTCAAATATGCAACTGAAGGTGGAGCACTGCTGACAACAAGACAGAAAAAAGAGAATTATAGTAAATACAGGGAACTGAGGACCAGATCCACTTGAGACAAGTGGGTCGGGAAACGCGGCACCGGGAGGCCCGGCTCACAGATTCCTGTGGCTGTTCACCCGCTATCACCCAGATGCAGAGCACAGCGCAATAAATATTCAAAACAGAAGATTTAGACAGCTCTTGTTTTCTTATCATAATGCAGTAAAACTATGAGTTCATGATACAGGTTTACACAAGAAAAAAGAGACAGCCACTTGGAAATGTAAGAGTTCTGGAGCAAAGAGGATATAAAATAATGTATTATCTGTAATAAAATAAATATAAGGATACTAAAGAGCAAAACTTGTGAAATAGAGCCAAGACGATAATCAGGCATGAATCCGTGGTTTCAGCAGCTAATGCAATTTTTAAAAGTAAGATACGAGAAGTATGCTTGGCATTCAACTCAGGAGTTTAGAGAATCACTTCTAGTTTAGAAGGGTGCCTGGCAGGGGGCCCTTGACGCAGACTCCACCAATGTCCCCTGGAAAGCCTGCAGTGCTCTGAGAAAGATGAGAGCTCACGGCCCTGCCCACCCCTGTGAGTGGACGATCGACCCACCTAGCTCAGGGAAATCGGGTTGGAAACATCACAGGAGATGCCCCCGTGCCACACAGTGCTGCCCTGTGACGTAGCCGCCGCACTGCCCTTCCGGCCAGCTCTCCTGGCCGCCGCTTTTACTGCAACATAAAGACTTTGCACCTGCCCAAGAAAGCAGTGGCAAGACATTCCCAGGCACACAGGATAACAGAGGATATCTGAGGTGCTGTTTAGAGACAAGCTCTGGCCGGCTGAGATGTGAGCAGCAGAAGGAAACGTGGGGCATAAAAAGAGCAGAGAGTTGCAGCGAGCCTGGAACCAGAGAAACTTTGAGATCAGAGTAAGTAATTGTTGTAAGTGTGACTATACCTTAGATACAGCTGTGGATGTGACAGGTAGATACAGAGATAGAGGCGTAGCAATGGATGGCAGAAATGGATCTTGGAGGAGACATGACGTAAGATTGAAATAAAGAGCACTGTTTTAATTTCCTGGTGGCTCAAGCAAACACCATGCAAGGGGTTGGTCTAATCATTGGGAATTTATCCACTCATGGTTTTGAGACCAAGGAAAGTCCAAATCGAGGCATCATCGAGGCGATGCTTTCTCCCTGAACACTGTGGAGTTCTGGGGCCGGCTGCCGGCGGTCCTGGGTCCTGGGCTCCTCCGTCACACGGCAATGCGCACGACAGGCTCTCCTGGTGAGCCAGTTTGGATGTACTATGTCCCCCAAAACGCCATTATCTTTAATGCAATCTTGTGGGGGCAAACGTAATAGTGTTGATTAGTTTGGAATCTTGGGATTAGGTTGTTTCCATGGAGATGTGACTCAATCAACTGTTAGTGAAACATTTGATTGGATAATTTCCATGGAAGTGTTACCCCACCCATTCAGGGTGGGTGTTAATTAAATCACTGGAGTCTTATAAAAGAGTTCAAAAGCAGAAGGACCTGAGAGCAACTGAGAGAGAGTGACATTTTGGAGGTGCAGCCAAGAGTGACATTTTGAAGATGGCTGTTGGAAGCTGACACTGACTTTTGGAGAACACCATTTTGAAACGCAACCTGGGAACAAGCAGACGCCAGCCACGTGCCTTCCCAGCTGACAGAGGTTTATGAACACATTGGCCATCAGTGAAGGTACCCTGTTGTTGACACTTTATGGCCTTAAGACTAACTTTGTAACCAAATAAACCCCCTTTATAAAAACCAATTCATTTCTGGTATTTTGCATAAGGGCGGCATTAGCAAACCGGAGCAGATTTTGGTATCAGAGAAGTGGGGTGGTACTGAGTTTGAAATACCAAACATGTTGGAATGGCTTTTTAAATGGATAAGAGGAAGACTCGAAGAATTGTGAGGAGCTTGATAGAAAAGGCCTAGACTGCTTTGAAGAGACTTTGTGGAAATATGAGACTCTAAAGATACTTCTGATGAGACCTTGAGCAGAAATGATGAACATGTTGTTGCAAACTGGAAGGAAGGCGATCCTTATTTTAAAGTGGCAGAGAATTTGGCAAAATTGTGTCCTGGTGTCAGAAGGAAGGCAAAATTTGAAGGTGACAAGCTGGGATACTTAGCTGAGGAGCTCTCCAGACTACATGTGGAGGATATAGCCTGGCTTCTCCTTGCAGCTTATAGTAACATGCGACAGGACAGAGATAAACTTACAAATGAACTTATGGGTACAAAGAAACTAGAAACTGATGGTTTGGAAAACTCTGAGCTTCCAAAAAATGAGACCCCAGAAGCTACAGCCCCACATGAGGATTTAACTAAACATGGAACCCAACCGCCATTTCAGTACAAGCCAGGATTGGAGATGGAGTTATCCAGAAAGGATTTGTGGAAATTCCTATTTTCTGATGGCTTTGACCCGTGTGTGCTGCATGCCAAGCCAAAAAAAATTTTTTGCAAGATCTGTATTGACAGAACCACTGCCAGTCTGGACTTGGAGGGGACAGAGAAGGGACAAGTTGAGAGAAGGATGACTTCAAGAGCAGAACCATGGAGGTTGAGGTCTGGAGTCAAGAAACCTTGGGCCAGGAGAGCCAAGTGGCCCATGCAGGTGGACAGGGTGAGTTTGCCCTGGAGGCAGAGGGCGGGCCTTCCGCCTCGATGTTCAGGAAGAGTGCTGCCATCCCGGGCCCCAGAGAGGGTGGAGCACATTCTCAGGGGATTGGGGAGAGCCTGGCCACCACCCCACTTTTTGGAGAGGGGAGAGCATTTGCCTTGGAGAGGCAGAGTCCAGGCGGCACCCCAATGTTTGAGGAGGGTGGGGCCAAGCAGGTGGTCTCCCCAATGTGTGGATATGTTGGAGCACTCACCCCAACATTTGGGGAGAAAAGGGCTGCTGCATAGGCCTTTGGAAAGTGTGGGAAAGCCGCTCTCTCAAGCCCCAAGGATAAAACATCATTCCATAAGTGATTCTCAGACTTTGAAATCTATAGGAGTTTGCCCTGTGGGTTTTAGGAACTGCTTCAGTCCATGATCCCTGTTTTCCTTTCAGTTTCTCCTTATGGCAATGGGAATATTTATCCTATGACTGTCCCGCCTGTGTATACTGGCAGCAGATAACTTGCTCTGAATTTCACAGGTTCACAGCTAGGAGGCAATTTTGCTTTAGGACAGACCACGCTTGTAACTGATTTTGATGAGGTCTTGTACTTACCTATTGTTACTGAAATGATTCAAGTTTTTGTGATATTGTGATGGGATGAATATATTTTGTATTTAGAAAGAATATGTCTTTTTGGGGTCCAAGGGGTGGAATGTACCAGTCTGTATATATTATGTCCCCCAGAAAAAGCCACATTGTTTAATGCAATCTTGTGGGGGCAGATTGAGTAATCTTTTTGATTAGGATGTGACCTCTTGACGGGTTTCCATGGAGATTTGACGCCGCCATTCAGGGTGGGTCTTGATTAGTTTACTGGAGTCCTCTAAAGAGAGCTCACAGAAAGCAGAGGGAGGAAGACGCCCCGGGATATGCTAAGCCAGGACACACAGAGGTTAGACGCTTAGAAGCCGACAGCGTTGCTTGCTGACACTTTGAGATGTTCGCCCAGAGTTTGCTCCGGAGAAGCTAAGACAGGAATAAATGCCCCAAGAGACGCTTACTGACACTTAGAGATTCTTGGAGATGCAGACAGAAGGACGCTTGGAGATGCTAAGCTAAGAGAAACCCAGAGACATTTTGGAAACAGCTGTTGAAAGCAGACTTTTGCTAGCCCAGAGTTTGCCTGGAAGAAACTAAGAGAACACCCCCAGATGGCTAGAGAGAAATGTCCTGGGAGAAAGCCATTTTGAAAGCAGAACCCCAGAGCAGATGCCAGCCACCTGCCTTCCCAGCTGACAAAGGTGTTCCGGATGCCACTGGCCTTTCTTCAGTGAAGGCACCCTATTGTTGATGCCTTAGTTTGGACACTTTTATGGCCTTAGAACTATAAATTTGTAACCTAATAAACCCCCTTTATAGAAGCCAATCCGTTTCTGGTATTTTGCATAACTGGCAGCTTTAGCAAACTGGAACACTTCCCCACAGACCCTGGACCTGAGCCTGTGGCTGGGGGTCCTCTGGCCTCTCCTTGAGCAGCTCCTCCCCGGGACATATGAGCTGCAGTCTGGGGAGCTGCCCAGTTTGCACGAGTTGACGAGCCTGATTCTTTGTCTGGGGCTCCCTCCAGCCTCAGCCCCATAAACAGGAGCTGCACAGCCCTTTCGACCCCATGGGGCCAGGCTGAGGAAGGGGCCGCCCTCCAGCCCTTGGGCCCCCTGGAACTGGGGTGCAGGCTTCTGCTGCTCTGGGAACAGACTTCCTCCGAGCAGAGCAGGCTCTGTCTCCTCCACACCTGACACGATGACAGGAACCTCAGGGACAGGGAGGAAGAATGAAGAGACTGGAGTTTACGGTGGTGGGTGCTGAGGCTGGGTGGCCGCGAGGCCGTTCCAGAGTCCCAGTCTCCAGCCCCGTGAACTTAGATGGGAGGTCACCTCCAGCCTCCCCAGGAGCTTTCCCTGCCTAGGGGGCAAATGGACAACTTAATTCACCTGCTCACCCCCCAAAGGGGCACATTCCATACTCCCAGGGGATACCAGGACTTCTTACAGGTTCCCAGGATTCCTCATTGAACAAAACAGCCAGCAAGCCCCTGCTTTCATGGAATTCAATTTTAGTGGGGAGATAGAAAGTAAGACACACGATGCATAAATTGCACGGTGAGCAGATGGTAAGTCCCATGGATAAGTCCCAAGGAAGCAGGGAAGGTGGGCCAGCTGCGGCCAGGAAGGGGGCCAAGGTGCAATTGCAAATGAGGTGGACAGGGTGGGGCTCCCTGAGTAGGTAAGATGTGAGCAAGAGCTTGAAACAGGTAAGCCATGTGGGTGTCTGGGGAGGGAACTCTGCCGAAGAAGGAACAGCTAGTACAGGTGCTACAAGACAGGTAGAAAACCAGGAGAGAGAAAATCTGTCCAAAAAGCTGTGAGCCCCAAGATCTCCCCCCACTCCCCCCACTTCCTGGCCCGCTGCCCCTTGCCAGCCCCTGAAGGCCTCCCTGTGTGGGGACGGAGGGGCGAGGATGGCCGCAGCTGGGGCTCAGGTCCCCCATCCCCACCCTGTGCCATGTGGCAACAGAGGTAGAGCCTGAGAACCCCCCATCCTAGCCGGCGTTCTCCTTTTCTGGACCTTCATTTCCCAGCAGTCTTAGGAGAATGTGCTGGGTGTGTTTTCTTTAGATTTATTCTGTTTGTCATTCATTGGGCTTCTTGAATCTGTGGCTTGATGTACTTCATTCATTTCAAACCTTTCTCGGCCAATATCTCTATAAATATTGTCTGCTCCATTCTCTCGTTCCGCCACATCTGGGGTCCAACGACCCTTTTTCCATTTTTCACCCTTTCTGCGGTCTGTGTTTCAAGTCCCAGCTGCCTCAGCCATAGCCGAGCACCTTCTGATAAATGCCATTTTGCTTTATTGTTGTCACAACAGCTTTTCTCGTTCTCAGTGAAGACCCAAGAACGTTTGTACTAAAGGCCCCCAAACTGAGACAAGCCAAAAGCAAAACAAAGTGCAAAGCAGCAGGAATAGCGGTCGCTCCACAGCCCTGACCAGCTGAGCTCCAACGGGCAGTGGGCACGTGCCGGCCACACCACGGCTGCCTGTCATTTCATCTCCCGAGAGCCTTCAAGCTAGCCCAGCTGCCCCATTTACCAAGGTTCAGACGCACGGCTGTGTGGCCCCAGAGCCTGCCTTTCCCCGTAAGCAGAGCAGCTTTCGGGAGCGTGAACCATCAGAGAGGCCTGGGTGGGCAGTCAGGAGGCTTCCTGGCAGGGGGGGACAGACAGTTCCAAGCAAAGGGGAGACTGGGGAGGGGGCTCAAGGGGAAGAGCAACAAGATAGAGAAGCAGGGGTGAAGAGGGTCTGGAGGCAAGCACGCTAAACCCTGGGATCTCCCAAGAGGGAAACAGTGATTTTTCAAGCGCAGCTCTCTGAGCAAATCAGTGCGATTGGCAGCGTCTGCCATAGCCATTGGTATAAGCAGCCCCCAGAGTCTCACAAAAAATAATTGCCATCCTCTTGTCACTCACTCAAATTAGTCAAACCAACAACGATGCATGAGTCCTTGTCTAAAAACGAGAACAGAATGTCGGTATCTTCAGATGCTTTTTCTTCAATGTTTTAATTATCTCGGCTTCATCGTTAAGGCGTCCAAACGGAAGGTTCAGTGCAATCTGAGACCCTGGGAGCAACCCCTGAGCTGGGGCTGGTGGCACCGAGGGAGGAGAGACCCATAGACACAGACAGGACAACGGACAGGACAACGCTGTGCAGAAGCTACATTGGGGAGCTAGAACTGCAGAGGACAGAGGAGCTTCTGGAAGTCTTCCTGGAGGACACCTTCTTGAAGGCCAAGCAGGAAGGAGCGGGTACGAGAAGGGAGGAAAGGGGCTTTGGGGCCCAGGCGAAGCTATGAGCCAAGGCCCAGCGGCAGGGAAACGGGGCAGCTGCAGGGCAGGTGTCCAGGAAGCCCTAGTGCATCAGGAAGTGGGAAGCACGGCTGCAGTGCAGAGGGGTGGGCTCGGCGCAGGCCTGGGAACCCGCTCGACTTGGTTCTCTGAGGAACGTGCAGGTCTGCTTGTGAACAAGCCCTCCGGGGGGCCTTGAACCCGGGAGGCCAGAGGCAGGAAGGCCGTGAGCAGGCAGGAGCAGGGCCAAGAGGAAAGAGAAAGAGCATGGCCCAGGCCAGGCCGTGGCCCCACGTGGCAGAGCAGAAGAAGGGGGCGTCTTGGGCTTTTCCTCAACGCTGACCTGGCGAGTGTGGACCAGGTGGGTGGGAGGACACAGAACCGGTTCGTGACATACGGGTGGGCAGGGCCCTTTCTGTCTGCTCGTTTGTCCCCAGGACTTGTCCAGCGTGACCCTGGCTCTGTGTCAATCCCTGTGCTCCTGGTGCCAGATGCACAGAGAAGCAGGACACAGGGGGACCTGTGGTTGGACCCGGAGAACGAGAACAGCCTTGGAAACTGCTCTGGTTCCCGAGGCACCAAAGACAGACGACGTTGGGGAGCGAGTCCAGCCACTGAGGGCAGCCGGCTGCTTGGGCCACCGGGGCTTGTGCAGCTCAGGGGCTGCGGCCCCCAGTGAGAGATCCGGTCCCAGAGTGGCCTCCGCACGTCCCATCCCACAGCGAAGCTCGGCGTCCACATCCACTTCCCATGGAGCCTTCCAGCCCCTCTGGCCAGAGGACACCGAGGGAGGCCAGCTAAGCGACCGCTGCCCCTCGCCTGACCCCGCTCTCCATTCCCTCCTGGAGAGAGGACAGTGCCCCAGAACTGGGGACAGGGCCCCCAGCGTCCCCCACGCTCACCCGGCCCCAGCTTCCCCCACACATGCACCCAGAGCCGTGGTCGCGGGAGAGGAAGGTCTTTGTGGCTGGGTGACCTTGGGCCAGGCACTCAGTGTCTCTGAGCTTCAGCTTCCTCATCTGTGAAAGGGTTGACAGCTGTCCGCACCTCAGGGTAATGCAGGGAGGTTGGAAGGAGTGGGTGCTCGGGAAGGGCCTCCCTCAGGGCTGGCCACAGGGTCTCAGTGCCCACCTGACCCCACGGCTGCCCCGCACAGGACACGGGACGGAGACGACTGAACGGAGGGACGACCAGAGCCCTGGGAGGGGAGGGGCGCACCTCCACTCGCACAAATGCACAGCGGTGGGGCCCACACTTACACCCCATCGCCCATCACTCCACAGCCTGCACCCAGCCCGCGGCTGCTTCTCAGAGCAAAGCTGGGATCCTGTTCCCAAAAGGACCCAGAAGGACGCAGAGAATGAGGAGGGATTTGCCTGTGTTTGCTTCAGTTGATTAAATTTCATTTGCTTAATTAATGATAGTGGTGTTGGGAAATAGCAGCAATTAAGAGCCCCCTCCTTGGGGAAGAACCACAGCCTGCGGGCTCGCGATGCCTCCGCCGGGAGCTTGCCCTGGGCCCTCCCCAGCCAGCTTCCCTGCCCTCCGCGGGCCCAGAGCCCTCCCGGCGGCGGCTGCAGGCTGCTGTCGTATTTGCAGCGGGGACCGGATGCCAGTCAGCCCCCACCCCCACGCTGCCCATGGTCCAGGTCGCCCATGGCTGACCCTGGGCGGGCACGGCCCGTCCACACAGGCTGGGCCTTCTGCCGCGGTCACAGGCTGGGGCAGGCCGGGAGAGGTGGCGACGGCCAGCCGGGGCCCCTGAGCCAGCGGTGTTCAGAGCCTGAGACCCCCGGTCTCCCGCGGCCGCTCCCAACACCTGCTTCTTGGAGCTGCTTGGCGGAAAACAGAGACCTCCTGTGTCAGGCGTCGGGGCTGCTCACGCGGCCTCCCTGCCCTGATCCCATCGCCGTGCACCGGTCACCAGCACTGGCCACCTTGAGGACACCCTACCCCTAGTTCTGTTCTCCGTAACAGCCGCCAAATCCCCCCAGCGCTGCCCTCCTTCCTCTCCCCCCGCCCCAGAGCAGTGGTAAGAGCTATTTACTGCACAGACCAGGGATCGAGTCTCCTGGGGCCCCACCCTGCTTTTGGCCCTGATGAGGAGGGGGATTCTCAGAGACAGCGCAGTCTAGCCTCAGACAAGGGAATTCCCGGTGAGTGAAAGACAGATGGATGGACAGGTGCAAGTCTGAGGGATGAGTCAATGCCCATTTAGATGCATGGGTGGGTGGGTGAAAAAGTGGCTAGGTGGGTGGGTGATGGATGGATGAATAGATGGATGGATGATGGATGATTTGGTAGATGGATGGATGGATGGATGGGCGGATGGATGGATGATGGATGGATGGATGGATGCGCAGATGGACAGATGGATGGATGGGTGGGTGGGTGGACAGAGGGATGGATAGATGGATGAGTGGGTGGATAGACAGATGGACAAATGGGTAGGTGGATGATGGATGATGAATGATGGATGGATGGATGGATGGGTGGGTGGGTGGATGATGGATGGATGAGTAGATGGATGGATGGATGGATAGGTGGGTGGGTGGAAAGGTGGGTGGATGGATGGGTGGATGGATGGATGGGTGGGTGGATGGATGGGTGGGTGGGTGGGTGGGTGGTTGGATGGATGAGTAGATGGATGGATGGATAGGTGGGTGGATGGATGGATGGATGGGTGGGTGGATGGATGATGGATGAGTAGATGGATGGATGGATAGGTGGGTGGGTGGATGGATGGGTGGGTGGGTGGATGATGGATGTGTGGGTGGATGGATGGATGGGTGGGTGGGTGGATGGATGGATGAGTAGATGGATGGATGGATAGGTGGGTGGGTGGAAGGGTGGGTGGGTGGAAGGGTGGGTGGATGGATGGGTGGATGGATGGATGGGTGGATGGATGGATGGATGGATGGATGGGTGGGTGGATGGATGGATGGGTGGGTGGGTGGATGGATGGATGGGTGGGTGGATGGATGGATGGGTGGGTGGGTGGGTGGATGGATGGATGGATGGGTGGGTGGGTGGGTGGATGGATGGATGGGTGGGTGGATGGGTGGGTGGATGGATGGGTGGGTGGGTGGATGGATGGGTGGGTGGATGTGGGAATGAGTGGGTGCACACATATT
Source organism: Choloepus didactylus (assembly GCF_015220235.1). Taxonomy (NCBI): domain Eukaryota; kingdom Metazoa; phylum Chordata; class Mammalia; order Pilosa; family Megalonychidae; genus Choloepus; species Choloepus didactylus. Next base: position 3,909,033 of record NC_051309.1, on the reverse strand, counting down.
TGGAGTATGAATGTTGAGTGTGTGATGAGTGAGTGGGTGCTTGGTGACTAGTCGGCCAAAAATCCAAACTGGACCAAGCGCAGTTTGTCCATCCAGGTAGGTTGTGGCCAGTGGGCAGGGACCAGAGCAGGCAGCCCCCAGGGGATAACCAGGCAGCTTTCAGAACCTCACCCTAGAGAGGTGGGGGGTGTGAGAGAGAGACAGAGACATACCACCACTTGGGCTGACTCTCACCTGTCTGTTAGTGTGTGTGTGTCTGGTCGTGTGTCTTCATGTCTGTGTTTCTGTCCATATCTGTATATGAACATGTTTGGGTGTGTGCTTGCATGTGTACCTGGGTATCTGCGTGTGACTGTATCTGCGTGTGCTGGGGCGTGTCCGTGCCTGTGGGGGGTGGTGGGTGTCTGTATGGGAGGGTAGACTGTATGTGTGTCTGTCTCTGTGTCTGACCATTCGTGTGCATCTGTGTGTCTGCATTTGTGCCTATGTGTGTTGCTCTCTCTGCTCCCCAGGGCTGGCCCCCTCCTGGGTGTACCGTTTGCTGGTGTCCAGGGTGTGAACTGCTGTGTACAAACACGGACAGTCTGTTCCTGCCCCATGGGGCTCACACAAAGGAACCAGCACAAAGCACTCGCCCCTCATTCAGCAAATCTCACGGGCTGCAAGCTCGCCCCTGAAGGTCTCCTGGACCCAGGACCACACTGCCATGACTATATCCCATCGACACTGTCCACACCAAGTGGGTCCCAACCTCAGCTTACATTCCTCCCCGGTCGGGGAGCTCACTACCACACAGGCTGCCCAATCTGTCACTTCCTTTTCATGCACTGCCACCTCGCCCCTGCCCCCCAGCCCCTTCTCACACACACGTGCCTGGGGGTGGGAGTGGGGGACAGGACACTGCACAGAGCTGTCTGCCCCCTGTGCCTGGGCTACCGGCATCCCTTGAGAGGAGGGAGAGGACATGCCCTCGGCAGACGGTGCCCCAGGCGGAGGCCAGCCCCGTGTCTGCTCAGATGGCAGAGGCCGTTTGGCTCCCCTCCTCCGATGCAGTCAGATGGCCTTTGCCACGGCCTCCCGGGCCCGGCGAGCATCTCGCCATCTGCACACACGTGTGGCCTCCAGCTCTGCGGCCTCTGCCTGCCCTGAGCCTGCCCCAGCCCTGGCCCTCTGGCCCACCCCCTCCGATGCGGTCACCTTCTCAGGTGAGGGGCTCACCCGCACAGCCCTGCCCTGCCCTGCCCACCCCCCCCCCATGACCCCGAGACCAAGCTGCTGGCCTGGGAAGTCCACTGCATCCTGAGCCGGGGCTACGCCTGCGACAGCACCCCTCTGCCTGGGACCCCCGCCCCAGCCTGTGCAGGGGACATCCGTAGGTGCTTCTCTGCCCCGGACATGCCTGACAGAGCCTCAGGGCTGTCCCTCAAGGAAAGCAGGTTTGCAGCTCAGTGCAGCCACGAGGGCTGAGCGCGGTTCATGCCCAGCTGGACCTCCCTTCTCCTCACCCATCACCCCACAAACACCCCCAGGCGCCCGCCACGTGCCTGGAGCAGAGAAGGGGCTGGGAGCAGGGCAGGAAGGAGCCTCTGCTGGTGGAGCCGAGGGCAAGAGGCCGGCGAGTACAACCGGGGGTGGGCCCCAGGGAGGTGAGGGTCGCAGAGAAAGACGAGAGCTGGGAGGCAGGGGAGGCCGTGGAGGGGGGGGGGGCAGGTGTTCAATGGGGTGTCCCTATGCACGTGAGTCAGTAATGTTCCTATACACTAGAAATGACCTAACTGAAGAGACACTCAGGAAAAAGATTCCATTCTCAATAGCAACTAAAAAAAATTAACCCAGGAATAACCTTAGCCTGGGATGTAAAAGACCTATACACAGAAAATTACATGACTCTGCTAAAAGAAATAAAAGGGGACCTCAAGTGATGGAGAGATATTCCGAGTTCATGGACAGGAAGGCTAAACGTCATTAAGAAGTCAATCCTATCCAAACTGATCTACAGATTCAATGCACTTCCCATCAAAATTCCAACAATCTACTTTGCAGACTTGGAAAAGCCAGTCATCAAATTTATTTGGAAGGGAAACATGCCTCAAATTGCTAAAAACTTTCTAAAAAAGAAAAATGAGTTGGGAGGACTTACACTCCCTGACTTTGAAGCTTATTGTAAAGCCACAGTAGTCAAAACAGCATGGTATTGGCACAACGATAGACATATTGATCAACGGAATTGAATTGAGAGTTCAGAAATAGACCCCCAGATTTATGGTTGACTGATTTTTGATAAGGCCCCAAATCCACTGAACTGGGACATAACAGTGTCTTCAACAAATGGGCTGGGAGAACTGGATATCCATGTTCAAAAGAATGAAGAAGATCCCTACCTCACACCCTACACAAAAATTAACTCAAAGTGTATCAAAGACCTCAATATACGAGACAGTACCATAAAACTCCTAGAAGATAGTGTAGGGAAACGTCTTCAAGACCTAGTATTAGGAGGTCGCTTCTTAGACCTTACACCTAAAGCACAAGCAACAAAAGAAAAAATAGACAAATGGGAACTCCTCAGAATTAAAAGCTTCTGTACCTCAAAGAAATTTGTCAAAAAGGTAAAGCAGCCAACTCACTGGGAGAAAATATTTGGAAACCATGTATCTGATGAGACTGATATCTTACACAAATCAAGAAATCTTACAACTCAACAATATTACAAACAGCCCAATTACAAAATGGGCAAAAGATATGTAAAGACATTTCTCTGAAGAGAAAATACAAGTGGCTTAAAAACACTCGAAAAACTGTTTGTCTTCACAAGCTATTAGGGAGATGCAAATCAAGACCACAATGAGATATCATCTCACAGCAATTAGAATGGCTGCCATCAAACAAACAGGAAACTACAAATGCTGGAGGGGAGGTGGAGAAATCGGAACTCTTACTCATTGCTGGAGGGACTACATAATGGTACAGCCACTCTGGAGGACAGTTTGGCAGCTCCTCAGAAAACTGGATATTGAGTTACCCTCCGATACAGCGATTTCATTACTTGGTATTAACCAGAGGACCTGAAAGCAGTGACAAGAACAGAAATTTACACAGTGAAGTTCACAGCATCATTGTCCACAATTGCCAAGAGATGGAAACAACCCAAATGTCCTTCAACAGTTGAATGGATAAACAAAAAGTGGTACATACACACGACGGAATACTACGCAGCAGTGAGAAGGAATGAGGTCGTGAAACATGACAACATGGATGAACCTTGAGAACGTAATGCTGAGTGAAATAAGGCAGACACAAAAGGAGAGATACTGTATGTTACCGCTGATGTGAACTCTGTCAAAAATAAAATAAGTGTCTTATATTGTAGAATACAGGGGACCTAGAGATAGACAGCAACTAAGGAAGGGGCGAAAACCTAGTAAGAACAGACAAGATACTGAGGGTGATCTTAACGATAAGGGAGCGCTCAGGTGTGACTGTGGTTCGTTAATTTTCTTTTGGTATGATAGCAGTATATTGGAAGGAATGAAGTTATTTCAGGATATTTGTTTTTCCCATTGCTTTGCTTTATTTTTTTGGAAAGGCTTTTTTATTTGATAAATAAAGTAATTTTTTAAAAAATGCTGATTCCGGGAGAGCTCCGTTGAGAAGGCGTGGGGGGCCGGAAGGAGGTGAGGGAGCCGAGAACCCGGTGCGAAGGCCCTGAGGCGGCAGGTGCCTGGCGAGGTTGGTGAGCAGCCAGAGGCCAGCACGGCCGGCGGAGCGGGAGGGCCGGGCAGCCGGGACAGCCACGTCCTCAGCAGAATCCTCGTGGGAGCAGCTGGCAGAGGTCCCGGCCCAGAAGGACCACCATTCCTATGGATTTAGACCTTCCTATGCTCCAGACACTGTGCTAAACAGATACACACATGCACACACACATGCACACACACATACACATGCACACAACCCAACATACACGTGTGCACATGCATTTGTACATGTGCAGTCACACAAAAACGTGCACACAACACACATGCACAGAGATACACACAGATGTGCATGCACACTGATATGCATCCACACACACGCACATGTACACCCACCCACACATGCACATGTGCACATGCATTTGCAGACGTATACCTACACAAAACCACACATGCACATGCACACAACCCACACGCACATGTGTGCACATATATTTGCACACATGCATGCACACAAGAATGTGCGTGCACACACATGCTTGTGTACACACAACACACATACACAGAGATACACAGAAGTGTGCATGTACACACATGCACATTCACACACACATGGATGCACACGTATGTTCCTTTTTATGCCCATTTTGCAGATAGAGGCACAGAGGTGACTTTCCCAGGCTGCAGAGCTGGGTTCCAACCCAGGCAGACCGGCCCTGCACCCCCACACTGGTCTCCCGGAGAACAGCGGCTCTGAGGTGAGCCCCGAGGGCAGGGCCCATCTTGAGGCGAGGGCCTGACCCCCAGCAGAGCTCAGAAACCCACCGAGGAACCAGACAAACTGCTGGGACCAAATGCACCAAAATCCTTGATAATTTGCCCAAATCCTAGAACCCAAGTATCTCGTGCCCACTCACTCATTCACCCATTCACTCATTCAATCTCTCACTCATACTTTCAGTCATTCAACAAACCCAGCTCAGCCCCACCAGCTCCCCAGGCCTGAGCTGAGGGCTCTGAATTGCCTAGGCCTGTCCCCACCCTGGCTGTCCCAGGTGGAGGGGGATACCTGGACACAGACAAGGACAACCGGGTGGCCTCAGCCAAGAGTGGGAAGCCCAGGGCTGGATGGGGCAGAGGAGGCCGCTTGCCTGGACAGATCAGACAGCGGGCTTTGCTCCCGGGCACCAGAGGCCCTGAGTTCTCCCACCAGCCCAGCTCCCTGGCCGAAAAAAGACAGCCTTGCACCCGGATGGCACCGGGGCCACCTGCCCTTCCCCCTGCGCCTGACAGCCCACTGGCCGCTGAGCTTCAGGAGGCTGCCAGACAGACACGGGGCGGGCACCGCCGAGCCTGCCAGACCCTGGGCAGATGGAGGAGGCAGGGGGCGGGCAGGGCCGGCCTCGGGCAGGAAGGGACAGGGCCAGGACTCTGGGGTCTGGAGAGCCGGGCAGCTTGGGGCATCGGGAGCACAACATGTCCTGGCGTCTGCCCAGCAGTGAGGGTGAGGGCGGCCGAGAGGGGCTGGCGACGTGTTCACCAAGGGGGTCCTGGACACCAGCCCACCTCCCCTCCCCACACAGGGGCCACCCAGAGAGGCTGGCAGATGCTGGGGTTTGGGCCCTGGCCCCAACACGGAGGGGGATCTGGGTGTGATTGCACCACAAGTCTGTGACAGGGCCATTCCAGGATGCTGAGACCTTACCCAGAAGCCATCCCCGCCCTGTCAGGACCTCCTGACAGCTGGTAAGTTCCAGTCGGTCTCCACAGCTCGCATGCAGTACCTGAGGCTCGGAGCCAGGCCTCACTTGCCCAGGGGGCTGTGGGCTCAGGGTCCTGCCCCTTGCCCACCCTATCCCCTCTGGGGGCAGGACAGGCAAATGCTCACCTGGAACGGTGAGACAGAGCCCCAGGCCCGGGGGACAGCCAGGCTGCCCCAGGAGCCTCCACCCCTAAGCCGGGTGCACCAGGCCAATGCACCCAGCAGGCCCCAGCGCGGGACAGAGGGGCCGCGGAGAGCCCTGCCCGGGTCCCATGGCCTCCTGGAGCCCAAGGCACCCCTGCCGAGCTCGGAGCCAGGGGGTCCAGGAATGGAATGACCCATTGACCTTGCTCCTCCCAGAAAGGAGGACAGAGGACTACAGTGCCCCTTCTCTGTCCAGAAACCCTGGGATGCCACACGGGCCTGGTTTGGGCTCACCCCCCCCCAAGGGTCCTGAGTGGGTGGAGCAACACTTCCATGGAAATTATCCAATGAAAGGTCGCAGCCAATGTTGATTGAGTCACATCTCCATGGGAACACTGAACCAATAGGTTCCAACCTAATCAACACTAATACGTGTGCCCCACAAGATTGCATCAAAGAACATGGCGTTTGGAGGACATAATACATCCAAACCAGCACATTGCCTGCCTTTTGCAGTGAGGCCTGAGGGTGGGGGCCCCAAAGGAGAGGACCCTGTGGGTGTGGACAGGCCTGTCTTATGGGGGGGAGGGCAGGCTGCAGAACTTGAGGGGACACCTGCCTTGGAGTTTGCTGGGAGCCCCTATGCTGCCCCCGCCTCCCACAAAGACGCCCCTGCCGGGTCCCCCAGCTTCTGGGCGCTTTAAAATCCAAGAATCATCTTGTTCGGTTAATAAATACTCTCTCTTGGGAGAGCCTCATAGCCAAGTCCATCTCTTCACCTCTGGCCCCACGGCAGCATGGGGACTGGCCGGGGGCAGAGTGAGGCCTGTTCCTGGATCCTGGCTGCCGGCACTCTCTGCTCCCTCTGGGGACCCCCAGGATGGGGCACTGGGAGGGGGCGCCCAGAGGAAAGGGGCAGGGTCTCTGGTCACAGGGGCACTGCCATGCCCCCCACCCCTGCCCTGTGCTTGTTCACTGTCCTGCTGGCAAGGGGGCCTCCTGCTCTCTTCGTGGGTCCAGCGGGGACAGCCCAGGCCACCCCCACCCCCACGCCCACCCGACCCACAGGAAAAGCCCACGCCCCCATCACCCCCGAGGGAGGACCCCCCATCCTGGCCCTCCGTGCACCCCTGGCCCACATGGTGGCCTGCCCCTGACACCTCTCCAAGCCCCCCACCAGCACTGCTCCCCTGCTCACGGAGACCCTGGCTCCAGGAGGCCCCGGCCAGCTCCGCCCGAGGGACAAGCTCTCCCGCGAGGGGGCCGGTTTCTGCAGCTCGTCCTGCCGCAGTGTCCCCAAGGCTTCTCCTGCAGGCTCCTCGCCCAATGGGGGACGGGGCACAGGCACCCACGCACCCCTGTGAGAGAGCAGTGTCACGAGGGGGCCAGTGGCCCACCACCGAGGCCCCTCGCCCTTCCTTTTCACTTTCTGGTCTTTCCTTTTTCTTTTCTTTTTTAAATCCTTTTTAAGGCAGAAGAATCTGAGGGGGAGTGAAGGGGAAGACATGAGTAGTGGAAAGAGCCCCTGGCCAGGCAGCAGACGAGGCGGCCCCCGGGTGACCACTCGACCACAGCATGCCTCAGTTTCCCCACGGCCCCCAGTGGTAAAGGAGTCACTGTTTGCCAAGGAGGGCACCTGGTCCACAAGGCTGTTAGACAAGAGGATGGGGGCAGCCCTCCCGCCTCCCAGCGTGCCCATCGCCCACCCCACCCACTCACTCTCTGACCGCCCCCTGAGCCCAGGTCTCACGTGTCTCCCCGCTCTGTCCTGTGGGCACACTGCTGTCCACCCCAGTGGCTCTCTTGGGTCTCTTCATGCTCTGCTGTGCCCTCCCCTGGGTGGGCCCTGAGGTGCGGGCTGTTGGGAAAGCCCCCAGGGAGGCTCTGGCTCCCCCCGCTCCTTAGCCCACAGTCCACCGGCCCGAGGTCCACCCACCCTGTCACCTCACACAGGCTCCAGGCGAGCAGACGTGGGCCCAGAGAGGGTAGCAGCTGGCCCGGCTCACGGTGCTCCTGGGGTCTGAAGCCGGGACTGGGGCCCAGGCAACCTGGCTTGTGAGCTCCTGGTCCTCGGTTCTGGGTGGCTGTGTCCCCACACACACCACCACTGGCTCCTCCCTCAGTGCCTTCATGGCATTACCTCTGCTCGGAATGCCCTTCCAATTCAGTTCGGACCCATCGCCGCCTCCAGGAAGCCTTCCCTGACTACCCCACCCCCCACCAGGCCAGACGCCTCATAAGCGTCTCCTTGTGTAGATGGTGACCCTGCGGCACTGAGCTCTGTGAAGGACAGGCAGCTCTCCTGCATCCACCCAGCACTCTAAAGCAGGCTCCGTGTGCCTTTCCGGGGTCTTCCTGGGACCCCTGGGCACATGCAGGGCTGATGCTTTGCTCACTGGCCCTATGAGATACATCCCAGTCCGAACAGTTCCTGCCATGGGGGTGGTGAGTAAGCCTTCAGCACCATTAAGCCAAGATCTTTTTATTAGCTCTGTGTTTTTGGGGGCTGGTTTTGCCCTTTTAAAGTAAAATAGTTTATTTTTAACGTATTGTTGCTGTTTTCCTTTTAAGAAGATGCAAAAATAAAACCCTGTGCCTGTTTCTTTTCTTGGCCCACCACGCCTGGGAGCAGCCTCCTCATCAGACCACCTGAGGCTGTGTCTGGGCCCCCCCCAGCACCCCCAGCACCCATGGCTTTCCTGGGTTCTCAGAGAGAGGAGCCTTGGATTGGGCAGGTCTCCCCTGGGAGGGAAGGAATGTGGTGAGTAACTTCTTGGGGACAAACTGGAGGTGCAGGGGAAGGTCTGGGGAGGGGACCAAAGAGATCATTACACTCCCAGGGACGTGGGCTGGGACAGAGGTCAGGCAAGGAGGCGGGGGCACAAAGAGGGTTCCGGAAGGCTGCCTGGAGGAGGTGGCTTCTGCGCTAAGCCCTGAAGGATGTGCAGGGTGGGGGAGATGGGCAACCAGGACAAGGAGTATGCTGTGGGCGAGTGCCAGCCCCTGCAGCAGGAATGGGGTCCCCTGCATCCGGGGACTCAGTCTTCCCTGCTGTACAGTGGGGACAGCTGGTGACAGTTCCTGCCGGGCAGGACCGTTACAGGAATTCCATCGGCTCGCCCACCCAGGCATGTGTTTTTTCAGTAAGCAACCACTGCCGTCTTCTCTGTGCCAGCCCCACACGGGGCCTCCGGATGCAAATGGGAATCAGATGAGGTTCTAGAAGTTTCCAGTTTCCAGGTCAGGAAGGGAAAAGGACAAGGACAGCCCGCTGTGGCTCAGGCAGGGGTTTGGGAGTCCTTCATGGGGAGGAATGTCCGCTCTGCCCCTTGATCAAGGATGAGGAGGAGGGAAGGCTGCTGTGGGCCAACAGGGGATTGACTGAGGAGGGGGCGAAGGGCTGGAGCCGGAGCTCACTGACCCACCTGGCGCGACTTTGCCACTGGGACAGCAATGGCTGCACAGAAGAGGAGGTGGCGTCAGGTGCAGCCCGAGCGAGGTTCTGACAGCTCTTGCCCCCTCTTGGCCTGGTGACCCCCATGGAGAGACCCTGAGGGCTGGGTGGGGGGTCTCCTGGGCAGCCAACCAGGGACAGCTGGGGCCTGCAGAGCCCTTACCCAGAGGGGCCAGGCGAGGGGCATCTGTCTGGGTTTCTCTCTTCCACTCTCGACTTTCCTTTTGTAACTTGAAGACCAGGTGGGGTTCTCCAAGGCTGCTGCTGCACAGGCCACTGTGGTAAAGGAGCTCAGGGGGGTCCGGGGGGCACTGACACCCCTGGCCGGACCAGTGCCCAGAGCTGCTCCCCCAGCGGCCTGTGCAAACTCCAGAGCTGCTGCCTTGACTCGTGAGTGCTTTCTCCTGCGGCCTCCTGTGGGGCATCGCGGGGACGGTGACAACACTGACCACAGTGATTTACAGTTTACAAACCCCCTTGGTGCCTTCTGCTGCCCGGCGCTGGGAGGGCAGGACGAGGACTTCTCAGATGCCCCCTGGGCTCCGGCCCCCACCCAGGCCGGCCCGGCCCCCTCCCTGCCTCTTCCCTCCACCTGCTCCCCGCTGGCAGCCCCAGTGCTCCCTAAAGCCCTGGTCACCCTGAGCTCGGAACCCGGCAGCCTGCTCAGGATGAGTCCCGGGGCCCTGGGCCTGCGAGGCAGGGGACACGCAGCAGGGCCAGGGGCCTGGGGACAGCCACCACCCCTGCACCCCAACTCTACCATTTCCAGGAGCGGGTGCCCACCACCCCAGCTCACCAACTTATCACCCCCGTGAGCGCCGAGGAGGGGCCAGAATATCTTTAAAAAGAAAAGGAGGGAGAGAGGGAGGGAAGGGGGGGCAGAGGGAGAGAAGACAGGAAAGAAATGAGGGAAGGAAGGAGGGAGGGAAGACAGGAAGAAAGACAGAAGGTAAGAGAAAGAGCGAGAGCAGAGCCGGCGAGTGTGGACCTGACGGCCGTGGTCTCGGGCACACGTGTGTGAAGGACCAGAGCTAGCAGAGGGCGTGAAGGGACACACGGGGCCCAGGCCGGCCCCCTCGCCCCTGGAAGCCGGGTGTCGGCCAACAAGGGGCACCTGCAGAGGCGGGTGGCCCAGGTCCTGCTGCTGATGTGGGCCGCGCTGGCCACCCCAGCAGAGACCACTGCAGCCGGCAGTCCCTCCCCCGGGCCCGGGCAGGCGAGGACACCGCTCCACTCGGGGCGCTGGCCCTGTCCCTGTGTCCCCACCCCACACTGGGCAGGGGAATATGGGTAGCCAGGAGTGGGACACCCACAAGGCCAGCAGGGGCCTGGGGGCAGCCCGCTGTCCCGGGTCCACTGGATTCTCTTTTTGGAGGATTCCCCACCTCAGAGGCCAGGGCTGACACCCCATTCCCCGTCTCCTCGTTTCCCCTGAGACAGGCACACAGGACAGTGGCCCGTGCAGCACTTATGAAGCACCTAATGCATGCGGGCCCTAGGCTTAGGAAAGTGGGGGTGTAAACGTGAAGGTGAGCTCTCGGGGAGGCCTGGAGCTCGCGATAGGGGCAGAACGTGGAGTGGATGTAGAGTGGAGGAGGGATTGGGCCTTCAGTAAAGGGGGGGCTACCACTCCCCTGAGAGCCGCTGCTGCTACCCAGCCCCCCACCAAAGGTCCCTGTCCTCAGGCTGGGCCCCGGCCTTCCGGGCCCTCCACCCGAGCCCCAGCTTCCTGCCTCCCCACGCTCAGGGGCAGCCCAGACCCCAGGACAGGGCGAAGGCTGCAGCTCCAGCCCAGCTGCCCATAACACACGTGCTGGGAGAGCTGGTGCCCGTGGGCACACACGTGCACACATGGACACACATATGTGTGCAGGCACTTGCGCACATCACGTGTGCACGCATGCACACACACATGCACTCTAATGTGCATGCACAGAGGTGCACATATGCACATGCCCACACACACACTCACACACGTCACACACACACATGCACACACAGATACACATGCACATACATGCATGCACATGAGCAAATGCACACGCACACACACACACACTCAGCAGCTGGAAGAAAATGACAGGAGTCGCTGTCACCAGCTCCAGCTCCCTGCGGGTTTCCTTGGCAACCTCCCTACACGGGGTTCGGCTCCCAACGACTCGGGGAGCAGTGGCACAGCTCCTTCCACCTCTGTAGCTTCCTGAAGAGCGGACACCAGGAGGGTGAAGAGGCCGCGGGAGGGTTTTCGGCCTGGCATGCGGTCATTGAGCTCCACACGAGCGGCTCACCCCTCACCAGCCAGGGCCCCGGAGCCGAAACCGGGACAGAGCCCAGCTGTGACCACCGAGCACTGCTCGGCCTTCTGAGGTCTCCACTTCCTGAACCTCAGCTTCCCCTCCTCAGGAGACAGGAATGAACAGCACCATCTCAGGGGCCGGGGCGTGCGGGGGGCTGGCAGGGGTGGGCATCTGGGACCCCCTGCAGCTTCCGCATTTCTGTTTACATGTGGGCACATCTCAGGGGGCTTCCAGGACCAACCCCCACCCTGCAGACCCCCAGCACACTGTCCCGTCACCCGGGCCAACCCCACCCCAGCACACTGTGTCCTCACCCCACGGTACTTATCCTATCTGACATTTCATCTATTTATTCATTCATTCACTCATTCATTCATTCATCCACTAATTCACTGACCTTTGAGCATCAGCTGCCATCCTGTATCATCAGCTCCTAGAAGGTAGAGACCCCCACCCGCCAGCCGCTGCACCCCCAGGCCTGGCACATGGCAGGGCTTAGTCCTGCCTCCTTGGACCGCCAGACCCGGCAACCCTGGTGGGGTCTGGGAGCACTGCCCACGTCTGACCGGCACCCCGGCTTTCCCTCACCTCCCAGCACAGGTGCACGGCATGTTCTCGTCTTTCCTTTCTGTCCCAAGAGCGACACCCCCAGGCCCCCCTCTGTGGATGCACAGGCTGGCCAGGCCCCCGCTGACCACTGCTCCTTCCCCAGCAGTCACTTCTCCCCCTCTACAAGCGCCTCCCCGTCCCCCAACATCCTCCAGCCTCAATGCTCCACTCACGTGCCCACCTGTGTCACACACAGGGACCCTCTAGCCTCAACATTGTTCCCTGTCCACAGTGTCCCCACACTGCCCTGTGCTGGCCGCTGACCACCCCAAACTACTCCCCCATGGCCTTCCCCTGCTCAAGGCCTCCCACTCAGATGGCCCACCAACAGGGGAGGGGCCATCCTGGCCTCTGGCTCCCTGACCCCTTGGCTGTAGCTGGAGGACAGACAGGCAGGCACACAGACAGACCTAGGCCAAATCCTGCCCCTAGCAGTTGTTACCTGTGCAGACCAGGGCAGGCTCCCTAACTCCTAGGAGCCTTGGGGTCACATGTCTAGAGTGGATGGAGTATAGACATGGCTGGAGTGGATGGATATAGACGTGGATGGAATGGATGGAGTGTAGACATGGCTGGAGTGGATGGATGTAGATGTGGATGGAGTGGATGAATTGTAGATGTGGATTGAGTAGATGGAGTGTAGACATGGATGGAATGTAGACATGGCTGGAGTAGATGGATGTAGATGTGGATGAAGTCGATGGAGTACAGACCTGCTGGAGTGGATGGATGTAGATGTGGATGGAGTGGATGGGGTGTAGACATGGATGGAGTGTAGACTGTATGCACAGCGTATGCATAATGTGCATAACTCTGCACTAAGGAGAACACGGACACCCTAGAGCACGTCTGAGGACAAGGTGGATAGAGTGCTGGGATCATTGAGCTCTGGCTGGCCAGGTGCCCGCAGCTTGCTCCCTGTCACCCACCCCTGCCACCTCCGTTACGTGGACAAGAAGCACACGGCCACCCCGTCCCGCCCCTGGCCTGTCCGGGCCCCTCTGTCACTGCCACCAGGCTCTCCTGCCTCCAGCCGGGGAGGCATTTGAGCAGCGACCAGGCAGCAGCCCCATGGGTGCAGAGCCAGGACGTGTTGACAAACGGGCTGGTTGGACCCCTACCTCCCGATGGAATCAGAAACTCCAAACTGCAGGAGAAAGAAGCAAAATCTGGGCCCCGGAATCTCCCAACTCCCCAAGCTTGACCCTCAACTTGGCAGCTGGGTCTCTAGTCTGCCTTCCTTCACAGCATCCCCCACTACCTGCCCTCACCCGCCCACCCCTGGGGGACCCACAGGCACCCCTGGCCACCGTGGGGACTCAGAACAAGCCAGGCTCTGCGGCCATTCCAGCCCCCACCCCGGGCCTCTTCTCTGCCTGGGACGTGCTCAGCCCACCCCCCGACCTCTCTCTGGTCCCTTCCGACAGCCAGGCCTGCCCCGAACCCTCCACGGAGCAGCTCCTTAACTCTCACGGCATCTCCACATGGTGGTGGCTCCATAGGCCCGTTTTACAGGTGGGGAAACTGAGGCTCAGGGAAGAGCAGTGACTCGGCTCCGCTCTCAGGTCATTAGGAGTCGAGAGGTCGGATAACGGCGGGTGGACGAGGCCCTGAGGAGCCGGAGCCCCGGGCCCTCCCACCGGGGAGGGAGAGCGGTGCAGCCGCTGCGGGAGGCGCCCGGCATCTCCGCCAACGCTGCAACACGGAGTGTCCACGCGACCAGCAATTACACGGCTAGGGACGTACCCAAAAGAAGTGAAAACGTGTGTCCACACAAAAACATGTACACAAATGTTCACGGCAGAAAAATTCATAACAGCCAAAAGCTGGAAACAGCCCAAATGTTCATCGATGGACACATGGAAAAACCAAGTGCGGTCTAGACACACAGTGAATTATGTTTCAGCCCTAAAAAGAAGGAAATTCTGATCCATGCGACCACATGCTGAGTGAAATGAGCTGGACCCAGAGAGACAAATATTTGTGATTCCACTCGAGTGAGAGGCCTGGAACAAGGGACAGTAGACGGCAGGGGGTCCGCGGGGGCTGAGAGCTCACCTGTCCCCACAACCAACCCTCAGGGACGCCTGTGAGCCGACGGGCCTGGGCCCAGGTCTCCGGGAGGGCTCAGCTGCGGCCCCGGCCCGTCCTCCGCTGTGGGGGTCCTGGGCAGCCCAGAGGAGCCCCCGGCCCCCAGGGACTCAGGCACACCAGGAAAGGGTTCCGGGGGGAGGGAACCTGCCCCTATCCTGGGAGGAAGGAGGCAGCAGGGAGGGGACCCAGCGGATGGCGTGGCCTGTGCCGTGTTCCGGAGGCCGGGAGGAGCGCCCCGGGGCTGGAGCAAGGGCCGGGCGGGCAGGCGGCCAGAAGGCGGGCAGGGGCGAGCGCCCGAGGACAGGACGTGGGTCCCTCGTACTCGCAGGCTTCTGTCCCCGCCGCACCCTCGGGCTCGCCTGCCGGTCCCGCTGCAAATACACAGAGAGAGGTTAGAATGCAGGTGCCCAGGGCGGGGGTGGGGGTGGGGAATGGGGAGTTAATACTTGATTCGTCAAGTTTCTCTTTTTGGTAATGGGTGGTATTGATGGCAGCACAAGTGCACCACTGAATTCTATCCTTGCAAGTGGCTAAAATGGCAAATTTTATGTTTTATAAATATAAATATATGCACAATTTTAAAAAAAATAAGCCATAGAACTGTACAACACAAAAAGCTGACCCTAATGTAAACTATGGACTATAGCCAATAAAGTAATTATAGTAACATTGGTTCATCAATTGTAACAAAGTTTCCATACTCATGCAAAATGTTAATAACAGGGAAAACTGGGTGTGTGAGGGGGGTATACGGGAACTGTGTACTTTCTGCATGATTTTTCTGCAAACCTACAGCTGCTCCAATAAAAAAAATATTTAATGTAAGGAAAAAGTAACCTAGAGTAATAGAAATTTATCCAATTTGAAGGATAGAGAAAAAAAGATTGAAAAAATAAACAAACTCGGTGACCTTGGAGATGATACTGAGTGGTTTAGCATAAATATTATTATGTATCAAATCTATTATTGGAGTCCCAGAAAGAGAAGAGAAAGAGATCGTGGCAGGAAAACAATACGTATTTGAAGAAATAATGGCCAATTTTTTTTTTCCAAATAAAAGCATCGCATACAGGAGAAAAAAGAATACAAAGGAATCTCTAACTTCTCATTAGAAACAAAGGAAGACAGAAGACAATATAATGACATCTTTGAATACCGAACAAGAAAACTGTCAATTTACAGTCCTATATCTGGCAAAATTATCTTTCAAAAATGAAAGCAGATTTCCAGTTTCAGCTGGAGACATAGAGAACTGGAAAGCACATCACTCCTGCCCTTCCAGCAATTTAAAATAAAAGCTGAACAGCAATGCAAATCAATGGTTTTTCTTGAACCCACTGGAGAACTGAGGTCACGGAGCAAACAACTCACCCAGAATCTGGGTAAAAAGAGGCACAAGCAGGGGAAGCAGGACCTGAATATTTCCTTATCTAGGGCAGATGCCCTGGAACGCCGTGCAAGCTGCTAAGAAAACTCAGCTGGACACTTTCAAGGAACTGCTAAAGGCCACGGGTGGGTTAGCGTGACAGCACGAAGCCCCCGGAGGTGGCGGGCATCTGGGAGGTTGCAGCCTCTCGCAGGCCTGTCCTCAAGGATTCCCACCAGCCTCGCACAGCAGCGCTCCAGGAGGGCTCTGAGACAGCTGTCCCTGTGGCGCCTAAACTCTGCCCAGATCCACCCCTGCCCGCGCCTCTACAGAGCAAAAACCCTGGTCTGCAGAGGAAGTACAACCAAACTGCATCTAGGACGCTGGTTGACGTCCGCTGGGGCTGGGAGAGGGTATTGGAAATACGGAAAACTCTATCCTGGGAGCTGGGCGGGAGCACACGCGGCCCGGCATGGAGCACTACTGGAGAGTGTGGCCAAATCTCAAACGGTCTCATGTACACACAGTTGGAGCGACTTCTCATCAGAAACCACGTGAGCAAGACACCCCAGAAATCTATGCCCAGAGAACATGTCCTTGAAAAGTGAGGGCAAAATAAAGACTGTCCAAAACAAAACTGAGGGCGTTTCAGCCACTCAACTCGACAGCAAATGTTAAAGGAAGATCTTCAAATGGAAGGAATATTACATAGGCCGAGACTGGAATCCAGACAAAGAAATGAAATAAATGAAGGTAAAATAAGATCATTTTTAATTGCTCTAAAAGATAATTGATAATTGGTCATTTAAAGAAAAAACAGTAATAATATACTGTGTGTTTATGTAGAAGTGTAAAACAGAACCATGTAATAACAGCGACCCAAGGAGTGGGAACTGTGTGCAAACTTTTATGGTCCTTAACGTCACAGTTGAAGAAGTCTGCTGTTATTGGAAGGTAGACTTGGATTGTTTGAAAACATACTGTAAATCTTAAGAAAACCTTTAAAAAGTTCCTTAAAAAGACAAATAAATAAGCCAATAGAGGAGTTAAAATGGTAAATTAAAGATGCTCAATTAAGATCAGAGAAGACAGGAAAGGAGGGAAAAAAAACACACACAAAATGCCACAAGCAGCCCAATGCCACGTGCCACCTCGAGCGAGGCAGGGTGAAGAGCAGAGCGTCACTTGTGAATGATTGGTGACTAATGTCCAGTTTACAGAAAAGACGGGGCCCAGGAACAACAAAACAACACTGGGAGGAAACCAACAAAGGCACGATGTGGGCAAAATCCCAGACGACTGACCTCCCCCTTCAGAAAGCAAACTTCACACACACACACAAAAAAGAGAGAGAGAGAAACTGTCCTGGATTAGAAGATAAAAAGGGACAAATAACGCAGTGCATGAAATAGTTAGATTTTGTTTCAAAATAAGATCTCTAAAAGGCATTTGGGAGACATTCGGGACACTTTCAGTCTAGACAGGATATTAGATGAGACTTGAGGGTTAATTTTCTTAGGGGTGATAATGGCTTTGTGTAGGTGATGCAAGTTGAAGTTTGGGAGTAAAGAGTCACAATGTTTGCAGCTTATTTTGAAATGTTCAGGGAAAAACTGGTATAGAGGGAGGGAGGGTGAGAGAGGACACATGACAAAACGTTACGAACAGTTGGACCTAGTGGAGGGGACCCGGGAGTCGTTGTGCTATTCTTCCGTATTCTTCTTTCATAATGAAAATTTTCATAATTAAAACAGGCCTCCAATGTTCCGTGGGTCACGTTTCCAGGAGACTCGACCATCTGGTGCACAGGCAAATACCCAAAAGTAAGCGAGAAGAAGCGACTCCCACGGTGGGCGTTCAGTGTCCAAGCCCCAGCCTCCAGTCCCCTCCCCATCTGCTCTGCATCCTGTTTGGGGACCCCTGTGGTTTAGGAGAAGCTGACCCCAAGCCCCTTCTCTGTGTCTCTGATCATAGAGGTTGGCTCAGGGATGGTCTAAGTCATTCCAATCACAGTGACTTCATGGTGGACGTGAATGAAGAAATTACCAGCAACGGGGAAACAGACTTAGGACAAAATCAATCCTGCAGAAGTAGTGCACAGAAGTTAAAGGACTGGGTCCTTGGTGACATCAGGGAGCCGCCGGATCACATTCACCTTAAGCCACCACCACCTCTGGGTACAGCTGTTGCACACACCAACAATTTCACTATATTGTTTACAGCCAGTTCAAGTTGTGTTTTCTGTTGCTTGCAGCCAAAAGAATGCTAAGTCATGCAATTCTGTAGGAGACCCCTTTGGGTCCTCACAAAGAGCCTTAAGTCAGGAAAACGATGTTCACATTCAATTCTGAAATCTTCTGTCCCTTGTCTTCCAAAACTCAGATGTATAGACCCTGCAAATTGGAAGACAGAAGGGCAGTTGACAGGGACACCCACAGCATCAGACAGTAAGAACTGGGAGGATGTGAGCAGCCAGATGCCCACATATTGAAGAGGGAAGTGCAAATTAAACCCACCACAAGATACCACTTCACATGTGCCAGACTGGCAACAATTCAAAACTAGGATAATAGCAAGTGTTGACAAGGGTGTGTCATGCCTAGAATACCCAGAGGCTGCTGGTAGGAATGTAAGTTAGTGGATCCACTTTAGATGGCAATTTGGTATGTGTGTGTGCACCTATGTACAGACATGCATATGTATAACCAAAATATTAACAATTGGTTAACCTAGTTAGAAGATATGCAATGGTTCATTGAGCTAGACTGTCAAATTTTCTGTCTGTGCTTCAAGGTTCTCAGACATGAAAAACTGGGGAGAAAAATCTAAAAGGAAAGAAAAAAAACTACACAGAATCGGTGGGACAAACAGCCCAAAACAACAGAAGCTTCCACCTCAGGTGCATCAGAAACTACATTAAACGTAAACAGACTAAAAGCTTCAGGTCACCCCATCATTGTCAGATGGAAAAATGGTCTCTTGGGGTCATCAAGAAAAGGTGAGCGCCTACCCAGAACCCTCTGTGCAGGGTGAGTGTGGGGCAAGTTCCCAGCAAGTTCAAGCCAGGGGGTCTGCGGAAGCCAAGCCATGAGATGGAGCGGAGAGCCCTGGCCAGACGGGCCTGGAGGGGGTGCTTTGATGCCCTGCCCGCCAAGCAGCCATCAGTCTGGAACACTCAGAGGCTGGTTTGCCAGGTGTCCTGGGTTTGCTCAGAGGATGGGGCAGTCAACTTGCCCTAACACCCTCCTAGGAGATCCGAGTGCCAGGCCAGATGCACATTTATTCATTGACCATGTGTGATGGAGCCACCGGGTCGACCAGATGGCCATGTAGCCAGGCCAGCCAAGTCCCTCTTAGTGGATGAGCTGTGGGGAAGACAATGTCAGGATCAGGAAACAGGCTCAGGATGGGAAAGGCCTGCAGCAGGGGTGGGGTCCCACCTCGAAACCCAAGGAGGGAGCATGGGAGACCCCTCCCCAGGCACTGCTGGGGAACCCCATCTCCCCTCCATTTTCTTGCCTTTCCAGGTGTCTTTGGAATGGGAACAGAGCCCGGCAGATGCTGTTGCTCCTTTCCCCCCTCAGTGTCAGGTCCCTAAAGGCTGCCCCCTCTTCCGTCACCTCAGGTGTGCCCACCCCAGCCTCTCCTGGGGGCCTGGAAAAGCCCACCACCCAAGGCACCACTCGGGGCCAAAGGAGAAACCTGGGGTGTCCTCCTGCCTGCTCCTGGGGCCTTTTATGAAGGCTTTTCCAGCCCCCGTGTCCCCTTGCTCCTCTCTGCTCTAAGATCACGACCCCTTCCTGCCGTGGGAGCGAGGCCCTGGCTGCCCTGACCTCGGAGGGACCGTCCCACCCCTCGCATCCACGCAGCAGAGGAGGCTGAGAGAAGTAACCTTCCTCGAAACTACGGAAAATAGTTGAAGGGCTGCAGTAACAGGGCAGGTGCTGAATCGAGAAAATGCAGCTTCGGAAGCCACAGAAGCAGCTCCTGTCCCCCACCCCATCCCTTCCACAATGAGGTAGAGCCTCTCACGCTCCCCTTGGGGGTCCCTGGGCCTGTTCCTGAGGGAGCAGAGGGCCTCTGTGTGCACACTGGTTGCATGGGTGTCCATGCCAACCCACCAGGGGTCCGAGGGACCGAGCCGGGTCAGGCATCTGCTCCGAGCACAGAGAAGCCGCCTGTGGGCAGCTGGGCTCCGAGAGAAACACTTAGGGTGACGTGGCCTGGGGCAAAGGGCACCGGTATTAAGCCATGGGACACAGCACCCAGGAGGGGGTCTGCTCCAAGGGGATCAGAGGGGGGTTCACTCAAGCTCCCGTTCACTGTGAAGGGATTCCGAAGGCCACGGGCCAGCCAAGCCTGGGAAAGGAGGCAGCCTCCATGGCTCCGGCTCCACACAGCTCCGGCAAGACAGAGAGGGCCCTGCACGTCCCCTTTGCCTCGGGCCGATCTTCTTGACGCAGGTGCAGGGGGCAGAGGGCAGCGGGAGCCAGAAGCACAGGGATGGAGAGTCACCTGGGAGGCACCTGCCCGGCCAACACCACCCTGGGCTGAAGGGCCCCCGCCGGCCTGTGCACGGGCCCTTCCCTCTGGTGTCCTCTGGGTGCACCTCCTCTTAAGGCAGGCAGGGAGAAGGAACCCAGGGCTCCAGCTCCTCCTCCAAGGTTTGCCCTCAGCCCTGGTCTCAGGTGGGGAGACCCTCTTTGATGGGTGTTTTTATTTATATGCCCCCCCCCCTTTTCTCCTTCCAAAGCTCCCAGTAGGGTAGAAGGAGGGGGACCTCCACTAGCTGCAGGGCTGCCCCGACCCCGGCCTGTGCCCCAGTGTGGCCAACACGCTCTCACCTTCCACGCAGCAGTGGCGACGGAGAGGCCACCATCACCCCCTCCTACAGATAAAGGAGACTCGGAGCCAAGGAGACGCACCCAAGGCACACAGGGAGGAGGCTGCAGAGTCGGGGTCACGTTCAGAAACGTGGGGTTCCGGGTGCTGAGGGCCCTTCCCCTGTGTCCACACTCCCCTCCCCAACCCCTTGCACAGCACGCTGTGCACACACACACACACACACACACAGCAGCCACAACTAACACACTTGGCCTTGGCCAGGCATCTTAGACCCTGACTGTACCAGTTTGAGTGTATTACGTCCCCCAAAAAGCCATTATCTTTGATGTAATCTTGTGTGGGCAGACTTATTAGTGTTAATTAGATTGTAATTCTTTGAGTGTTTCCATGGAGATGCGCCCCACCCAACTGTAGGTGATGACTCTGACTGGATAATTTCCATGGAGGTGTGGCCCTGCCCATTCAGCGTGGGCCTTGATGAGTTCACTGGAGCACTATATAAGCTCAGACAGAGGGAGTGAGCTTGCTACAGCCAAGAGGGACACTTTGAAGAATGCACAGGAGCTGAGAGAGGAGCTTCAGCTTACAGAGACATTTTGGAGACAGTCTTTGAAAGCAGACTTTTGCTCCAGAGAAGCTAAGAGAGGACAAACGCCCCAGGATCTACTGAGAGTGATGTGGTGAAGAGAGGCTGAAGCCTAGAGAGGAACATCCTGGGAGAAAGCCATTTTGAAACCAGAACTTTGGAGCAGACGCCAGCCACGTGCCTTCCCAGCTAACAGAGGTTTTCCGGACACCACTGACCACCCTCCAGTGAAGGTACCTGATTGCTGATGTGTTACCTTGGACACTTTATGGCCTTAAGACTGTAACTGTGTAACCAAATAAACCCCCTATATAAAAGCCAATCCATTTCTGGTGTTTTGCATCCTGGCAGCATTGGCAAACCGGAACACCAACCCCGAGTCAGCAAGTGAGACACCAAGGCCCCAAGGAACCCAAGGAGACAGGAGGACACAGCCAGGGCTGTAGAAAGGGGCCACCGCCCAGAGGGGAGCCCGTGGCAGGGATGCCAGCTTGGCTCCTGTCAACCTATGTTCTGGGGAGACACCCCAGGATCTGGTCACGACCCCCCTTTTCCCTTAGGACGCCCATCTGTGTGGCCACCCGTGTGGCCAGCGTGGGCCCCTTGTTGCTCTCCTGCTGGCCTGGAGGCCCCTGCAGACGGAGACTCAGGCGGGGATAGCTCTGCCTCTCCAGGGCCCACGAGTGACAGGAGCAGGTTGTTGCTGCATTCCAGGGAGGGGCTCCCGCGGCTCAGCAGTGGGGGTGCAGGCAGTCGATGGGGGCCCACGCCCCGCCCAGGCCTCTGCCCAGGGAGCCACAGGGACTGCAACAGTGGGGCCCTCCAGGAGGGGCTGCTCTGCCTCCCCTGAGCTCAAGTCACCCTGGCTCCCGGAACCGGCTGCCTTCAGGGTCCTGCTGAGCTGGCCGTGGCTGGTCCCCGACTCCTTTGGGGGGCTGAGGGGGTCAGTGTTTGCTCAGGGCTGAGTCCCCGGGGCAGAGAGTGGCCCAGCCAGGTGGGAGCAGGAGGCCCAGGTGCCAGCCCCTGCACCACCAGCTGGCCCTGCCACCCAGGGGCTCCTGGCCCCACATGGCCTCCACTTCCCCGGGTGAAAAAGAGGCAGTGGAGGTGGTGGGGTGGGGTCTCTAGAGCTAGCAGACAGGGCCCAGAGGTGATGGGGGGTCCAGAGGTGGTGGAAGGGTCTAGACAGGCCTGCTGCGTGGATGACAGGCCCCCTCCCACCCTCTAGCCCCATCCCCTACCCCTGCTGTGTCTTTCCCTCTGGCCCCTGAACCCCTTCTGCACACACACAAAGCCCCTGCCACGCGCAGTGTAATGTGGCCCCCAGTGTCTCCGCCATCCCCACCGCCGGCAAGTGACAGAGGCCAGAGCCACCACAGACCCCATCTTGCCCTCATGTGTGTCCCACCTCACGGGGACCAAGGGCCGGTCAGGGCCCTACTGCACACGCCGCCCCTTGTGGCTCAGCCTCTCCCTGACCCTGGAGCCCCAAGGCACACATGGGGCCCCAACATCCCAGCACAGGCCGAGGCTGCGGCTCGGGCAGCTCAGCACCTGCCAGGGACAGGCCGCAGGTCCCAAGGACAGGCTGGACCCGGGCCCCGGCCTGTTCTTGGCAAAGCTCGACCCCAGCCCTGGCCAGGCATGAGGGGTAGTCAGGGAGGGTGGCGGGGGGTGGGCTCTGAGGGTCCATCAGAGCAGGTGGGCCTGGGGGGCAGGTGGGGCAGCCACTCAGGCCTTGGGCCTGCGGATTGCAGTGGACGCACACAGCTGGGGTCCCAGTGCCGCAGCCCCTGGCCGCTCAGGACGGGCAGGCAGGGCAGGGGGCTCGGGCGTGCATGGGGGAGATGGTTAATATGACGCCAGGGGTCACAGGGGCCAGGGACCTGGGCAGCTGTGCTGGACCACGGGGGCAGACGTCTGATCCACGCCGGGACGGTCGCCCCATCTCAGCAGGGTGGGCCCCCATTCTGGGACCAAGGTTGGGGACATGCACAGATCCTCTCACCCACGCGGCCTGGCCGGCTTCTCCCACGAGGCTCCTGAGAGGAAAGAAAGCCACCTGCCAGGTACACGGACCCTCCCTGTCGCCCTCTCAGAGGGCCTGGGGGGCCAGGTGGGGGCAAAGGACAGGACTCAGGCCTGGTCCAGACACTGCTCACCCTTGTGGGGCCCCAGCCTGGCCCTGCCTGCCGGGCCCACCCGCCAGGTGGGGTTCTGGGGTGCTGCAGGAATGAGACTCCCTGGCCGGACCCCCCAGAGCCCATTCTGCAAGCAGGAGGCAGGCAGCACAGAGAGTGTGCCCAGCTTATTCCTCCCTGTCTGCCCCTCAAGACTCAGCGCAAGCACCACCTCCTCCAGGAAGCCCACCTTGGTGCCCCCACATGCACACCCAACCAGGACGAGCCCCCTCCTCACATGGCACACGTGGGTCCTGGCCGGCTTCTCCAGCTGGCCTGGGGGCTCTGGGAGGATGGAGAGGCCATCCTGTTGGGGTCCCCAGCACCAGCAGGGCAACCAGCCAGAGAGGGTTGCTGTCATTGCTCGGGCTGCCGGGTTGGGGAGGCTGTCCCGGGGAGCCCAACGCAGGGGTCTGACTTGTGTGACGAGGAGCTGCCCAGGAGCAGGGATGGGAACGTGGGGTGTGGGCAGAGGACAGGGCCCAGGACAGGCCTGAGACTGGGGCGCTCGGAGTGAGGGTGTAGCTGGGGGTGGGGTAGGAGGTGAAGCGGGTGGAGGGGCCGGTGGGTTCCCACCCCTGGGGTCCTGTGTGCCCATAGGCAGGGGCTTCACCTGCCACTGAGGAGCTCCGGGCAGGGGGGGACTTTGGCAGGGTCACGCTGGACGACGGAGAGCGAGGGGCCGCGGGGAGAGCGGAGAGGGCCTGGGAGGGGGTCCAGGGTGAGGTGCCGAGGCCTGAGCCCGGCTGGGGTGTAGGGAAAAGTTCACAGGCCCGGGGGTCCCACAGGGGCCCCGAAGCGTCTGGGGACGCTGGGGCCGGCGGCAGTGGGGGTGGCGGTGACATCCTGGGGTCTGGTGGAAGTTGGCTGGTGGGGGAGCAGAGGCTGCAGGAGGTGACAGGCTGGATCTGGGCACCATGGGATGGTGGCGTTCGAGGTGGTCCAGGCAGAGGGATGAGGGCCGATGTGCCGGGCTGAGGTGAGAGGGCTCGGGGCGAGGCCGGGACCCATCGGGGGGCAGGAGAAGACCAGGGTGGAGGGAGAGAGCAGCGAGGGGCCTGGGGTGGGCTGGGGGTCCCGCTACAGAAGGCATGAGCCGAGGAGGTGCTGGCGGGGGTGGGGGGCAGGGAGGAGCAGCCGGAGGGGCCGAGGGGGCTCCCTGGTGGGGAGGGACGGGGGGCTGACCCCCGGCATCTCAAGGGGAGAGGCGTGACGTCCTTCTGGAAAGAAGCAAGTACTCGCCCTGCCGGGTCTGGTCCCCCCCAGGCCCTCTGGAGAGAGCAGAACCCTGAAACCAGGCAGCCCCCCACAAGGAAGGGGCTGGGAGCACTCGAGGGCTTGAAAAGATCCAGAATGAGCCCTTCTCCCCGGCTTCCACCTGAAATCCCTCCAGTGGGAGTGGATTCCCTGGGGGTCTCATCCTCCATGGCTGTCAGGCACAGACGCTTGCCTGCTTCAGTGCTGCCCAGCGTCGGCAGGGGACAGAGAGGGCACGGCGACCATCAGGGAAGGCAGCCCTGACCTTCCCGGAGGGGCTGCGGGGAGGGGAGTCCACACCTGATGGCGTCCTGGGCTGCTGCAACAAACGGCCACAGTCCTAGTGGCTTTTCTCGGCACACAGGTGCTCTCTCGGTGTTCCGGCAGCCAGATTTCACAAGGGCATCTTGGGGGCTACAGCCACGGAGCCGGCAGGGCAGGGTCCTCCCAGGGGATCTGGGAAGGAGCTGCCCTTGGCTTGTCTGGCATCTGGAGGCCACCGGATTCCTTGGCTGGAGGCCCGTGTTGCACCAGGTGGCCTTTTCTCTTCTGCAGTCCAAGCCCCCCTCTGCCCCCCTCTTTCAAGGACACCTGTGCTGGCTCCAGGCCCACCCAGAGAGCCCAGCCCACCTCCCCAACTCAACTTCGTCACCGCAGCTCATTTCTCAGAGCACCACGTCCGTCCCTCTCTTTGCTCTCACAATGACTGCCATTTTTCACATCACCCTGGCCAGATGGCACAGTCTATGAATGCAGAGACGTGGTGGACTTTCCTCACCAGGACAGGCTGGGGTCCAACAGGACAGTCTCGCAGTCCTAACAGGGCCACACAAGCTGAGGGCTGGCCACGGGCCCCTTGCGCACCAACACCGTCACCCCTCACCTGAGCCTGGGGTGCAGGGGCGCTGCTGCTCTGCTGACAAAGTGGCAGTGAGGGAGGGGCACTGGGATTAGAACTGCTGCAGGCACCACAGCCCACAGGCTCACCTCTGCACCAGCGATGACTAAACCATTGTTGAGTACGAGACGGCAAGAGAAGGGACAGACCAGACAGGGAGGAGCAAGGCGAGCCCCTCCCAGTGCTGAGGGCAGAAAAGTCCCGCAGGCCCAGAAACAACTTCCTCTTAGCTTTGAGTGGCTATTTCTAGTTTCTGTAACCCACTAGGTCCTTTAATAAATACTTCTTGTATGGGTAGATGGATGCATGGATGGATAGGTGGGGTGGACGGATGGTGAGTGGATGGATGGGTGGATGGGTGGATGGATGGATGGTGGATAGATGGATAGATGGTGGGTGAGTGGATGGATGGGTGGATGGATGGATGGATGGATGGATGAATGAGTGGATGGATAGGTGGATGGATGGATGGATGGATGGATGAATGAGTGGATGGATGGGTGGATGGATGGATGGATGGATGGGTGGGTGGATAGATGGATGGATGGTGGGTGAGTGGATGGGTGGATGGATTGATGCATAGACGGATAGAAGGTGGGTCAGTGGATGGATGGATGGGTGGATGGTGGGTGGGTGGATGGATGGATGGGTGGGTGGATGGATGGATGGATGGATGGGTGGATAGATGGATGGATGGGTGGATGAATGCATGGGTGGATGGGTGGATGGTGGGTGAGTGGATGGATGGGTGGATGGGTGGATGGATGGATGGGTGGATAGATGGATAGATGGTGGGTGAGTGGATGGATGGATGGATGGGTGGGTGGATAGATGGATGGATGAGTGAGTGGATGGATGGGTGGATGGATGGATGGATGGATGGATGGATGGGTGGATAGATGGATGGATGGTGGGTGAGTGGATGGATGGATATATGGATGCATAGACGGATAGAAGGTGGGTCAGTGGATGGATGGATGGGTGGATGGATGGATGGATGGATGGGTGGATGGATGGATGGTGGGTGAGTGGATGGATGGGTAGATGGATGGATGGATGGATGGGTGGATGGGTGGATGGATCAGTGGTTGGGTTGGTGGATGGCGGATGGATGGATGGGTGGATGGTGAGTGAGTGGGTGAGTGGATGGATGGGTGGATGGATGGACGGGTAGAGGGATGAATGGATGGGTGAATGGATCAGTGGGTGGGTTAGTGGATGGTGGGTGGATGAGTGGATGGATGGATGGATCAGTGAGTGGTGGATGGATGGATCAGTGGGTGGGTGGATTGAGGGATAGATGTATGGATTGGTGGATGGATGGGTGGATGGATCTGTGGCTGGATGGGTGGATGGGTAGATGACTGGATGGATGGATGGTTGAATGGTGAGTGAGTGGATGAGTGGATGGATGGGTAGATGGGTGGATGGGTGGATGGATGGATGGATAGTTGGGTGGATAGATGGGTGGAAGGATCAGTGGGTGGGTTGGTAGGTGGATGGGTGGATGGATGGATGGATAGATGGATGAATGGATGGGTGGATGGATGGGTGGTGGGTGGGCGAGTGGATGAATAGGTGGATGGATGGATGGATGGATGGATGGGTAGATGGTGGGTGGGTGAATGTGTGTGAGTTAAGGGATGGATGGGTACGTAAGGCCCGTAAGTAGACTTGTGGGTAGACGAATACTGGGCTATCCTGGAAGAAACATGCTAAGTGTGTGGGTGGGAGGATGAATGAGTCGGTGGATGCTGGGATGGATGCCGGATGGACGGATGGGTAGAAGATTTGGTTGATGGGTGACTGAATAACCAAGTTTTCAGCCTAGAAGACTAGTGTCCCCCTTCAGAACTTCTCGGAGGTGCTGGTCCTGGCCCCTGCTCTTCCACACACTTGTGTTCTGATCTGGAGTGAGTGGCTGGCCCTCTCTGGACTCAGTTTCCCAATCTATTCCAGGAGGGTGATGGAGCAGGTGGACTTAACCAGCTGTGCCTGTTCCAGTCCTCCTCCAGCCCAGGCCTGGGGCTGGGGAGCCCACCCCAGGACACCTGCCCGGCCATTTATGCCCAGGGTCATCTGCTTCTGGCCAGACCCTTGGCATCTTGGGACAAACCCAGGCGGGAGATAGCACTCGGCTCCAGGTGGTTGCCATGGAAACCCCTCACCACTTGTTTTTCTCGACTGATTAAGGACAGACACTCGTAAAATGACAGCGCGTCACTGGGCCTTGCCGCCGGCCAGCTCTGACTTATTCCCTGACATTTCCCAAGAGCCAGCTAACCTTTTCTGCCACAAATAGACTGATGTGTGTCCCTCTGGGCAGTCTGGGCTGAGCAGAGCCCTGTCCCAAGGGAGCTGGGACCCAGGGGACACAGCAAACGGGAGACAGATAATAACAATCGTGCAAGAGAGCAGACTGCTGCATGGGGCAGCTGAAAGAAGCCACTGGAAGCAGGCCCAGAGACCCACAGCCACAAGAGGCAGCAAGCCCCCCATGCCCAGAAGCACCCCAGAAGCTACAGACCACCTGGAGGGGAGGTGCAGAGGCCCCAGGCCCCTCTCAGTGTCTGTGCAGCCGACATTCTACAAGATTCCAGGTTCCTGGGATCTGTTGGATGGGGAGTCAGAGAGCCAGCAGCCACTGCCTTGTCAAAGGGGAGGGCAGGTTTAGCTGGGTGGCTCAAGGAGGGCATCCTGGAGGAGGTAACTCCTGAGGAATGAGGAGTCAGTCAAGCAAAGAGCTGGGAAAAGCATCCCGGGCAGAGGGAACAGCATTTCCGAAGGCCTCGAGGCAGCAGAGGCTTGGTCAATTCAAGGAAAGACAACCGGGGAGCAGCGTGCAAAGCACAGTCAATGCCCAGTTACACTCTGAGCACATGAGAGGGTCCTGGGTGGGCCAAAGGGTGGCCACCGAGGGAAAGATGGACACGTTAGCAAGGAAAGTCCTTCTCATGGCGTGACCTCCCTGTGGCCACGCCTGAGCACCCAGGTGAGCAAGAGGAGGGCTGGGTCAGGGCCCCTGCCCTGGAGCCCCTTGCCCGGTGCTCTCTGCTTCTCTAGCCATGAGTTTGGGAAGGAGGTGGGGGTGCTGGGCCTGCCTCGCCGTCCCTGTCAGATCCAACGGCCCCAGGGAAGTGGGCTCTGGCCTGTCCCCACCGCTGTCGGGGCCGCCGTCCAGCTCCTGGTGACTGGGTAGGGCCTCTCGCCAACACATCATCTCCAGGGCAGCTTTGGTCAGCAACGACCTACATCTGCTTGTCTCCCATGACCAGGTCCCAGTCAGTTCTGAAGGGGTTAGGGGTGTCCCTTCCTGGGTCCCTAAAACCCCAACAGTTCGTGTGTACACCCTGAAACCAAGCATCGGGGGGAGCACAGCTCTCAGAGCCTCCAAGGGCCGTGCTGGGGCCCCACAGTGCAGACCTACCCCGAGCATCAAAGCCTCGTCCGGGCTCCAGGGGGGACGGCCGGGGGCCACGTCAGGGGAGACGGCCTCACCCAGCATCTGCACGGCCGGGTGGCACACTGGGCATTGAAGGAAGGCACCAGGTACGGACCAGTGCCACCTCTGGGCCTGGGACGAGGGGAAGGAGCAGGGTCCTGGGAGAGCCGTGGTGGGGCAGGTTGGATGGAGGAGCCAGGGAACACACACCCACACCCCTCTGCCTCCTCTCCCCGTCTCCCCAGGCACAGGGCATGCAGTCAGCCACACGGCACCCAGGCAAGGGGAGCAGGCGGACGTCCCACCCACAGGCCCTCCAGGGCTTCAGGCCCGTGTGTGTTTGACAGGCTGGGACGGCCCTGCCACCTGCGGGAAATCCAGGCCCAACCTCGGGACAAACGCTCGGAGACTCGCAGCCCCACCCGGACCTGGCCATTTCCAGGAACCCCCCGATGGTGCCCCCGCCTCTGGCCTCACCAGAGGGGCTCAAGAGCAGAGAGGACCTGAGAGGGCCCGCTGACGCACGTCAGCTGTGAATCAGGAATTCATCACGGGGCTGCTGCGGGGACCGAGAAGTGAGTCACACAGGCCCCGTCATCCCTCCCCCACCCTGGTCTCTGACTCCTGGACCCCCAGGTCCACTGTGAAGCCAGGCCAGGGTGGGGTATGGGCAGGAAGGCTCCCCCTGGTGTCCCACTGGGGCAGGGAGAGAGCTTTGGGTGGGAGATGGGGACACTGAGTCACCGGGGCTCACCCAGGTTCCCACAGACCAAATGAGACAGAACCAAGGCCTGTGGTCAGGTCTGACCCCAAAGCCCTGACACAACGCTACCCATGTCTGTGTCACAACCACAGCGTCTCCCCCACTTGGCTGGGGGACGAGGCTTGCTCTCCCACTAGCTGTGTGTCCCCAAGACGGGCTCCCAACAAAGGGGTTCAGGGAGGGCTTACAGAGTGGATGGGTGGATGGATGGATGGATGGATGGACAGGTGGTGGATAGGTAGATGGGTGCACACTTGGTAAATGGGTGGACAAGTGGTAAATGAGTGGGTGGTTGGATGGATGCATTCATGGTAGATGGGTGGATGAGCAGGTGGATGGATAGGCAGGTGGATGGATGGATAGGTAGGTAGATGGATGGGTGGCTGAATGGGTGGACAGGTGGATGGGTGAACGAGTGGTAGATAGATAGACGGATGGGTGGATGGATGGACAGACAGGTGGGTGGAAGGGGGGTTGGTGGATGGGTGGGTGGATGGATGGATGTATGGATGGATGGATGGATGAATGGATGGATGGATGGATGGATGGATGGGTGGGTGGGTGGGTGGATGGATAGATGTAAGTGTGGGTAGATGGACAGGTATTGGATGGGTGGGTTGGTGTATGGGTGGGTATGTGGGTGGGTGGATGGATGGATGGATGGATGGATAAATGAGGAAGCAGAGTAAGTAAAGGGGAAGAGCCCGAGGCTACGATGGCCCAGGCCAGCAGCTCTGGGCTGAGTCGAATCTGGGTTTACTTCCTCCAACCACAGATGCAGCCTACAAGCTCTGACCTCAGACCCAGAAGGGGGCATGAGTCACCTGTTCCACCCCTCCTTTGACTGATGGGGAAACTGAGGCCCAGGGTCATGTGACAATGCAGTGAGGCCCCCCAACTTCCCCTCATTACCCTCGGCCCCTGCTCTGGAAACACCAGGCTGCCCCACCTCCCACAGCCTCTCCCTCCCCCTGGGACCCCCAGCCCCCCTGCCCACACACAATCTGATAAACCCTTCTAAAACTGGCATCTGTGGTCACGTCTAGCCATTTGTACTCAAAAGAGGGTTCTGGAGAAGAAAGCACCATGTGGAGTGGGGGAAGTCGACGCACAGCCAAGGAGAAAGGTTTGGAGCAAGTGTGACAACCTGGTTCAGGTTGACCCCACCTGGGCAGCATTTAACACTGGGGCAGCAGAAACGGCCTGGGTGGCCCTCGGGAGGCCACGTTCTCCCCTCGCACCTGGCCCCATCGGTGGGACGGGACGGTGACAGCAGATGTCCTCTCCGGGTCCTGCGCCTCAGCCCGGCCTCCGTCTCCAGGCAGGAGGGTCGGACCCCTGCAGGGGTGGGGGGCTGTCCTGGCTGGGATTGGGACAGTGTCCTTTCAGATGGCCTGGCCACGTCCCCGAGGCCCACCAAGATCTCCTGGAGATCTCAAGCTCCCCCAGTTCTGGCCTTGCAGGGGCCAAGTCCTCACCAGGCCCTGTCCTCCCTCCGTCCCGCCACTGAGACCCCACCCCAGAACACCCTGGCCCCCCGCCCACCTCTCCACACCTCACCTCTCCATCTGCCCTCCAGAGGTCAATCCAGCTTCCCACACTCAGACCCACCTCCCCAGGGATCCCCACCTCTCAGCACCCGGCCAGCCCACCCCATCCCTGCAGCTCTACCGTAGAGGCTCCTCTTGCTCCATCTCTGCTCTCAAGCTGGGCCTGGGTCCCCTTTTCCTGCCCCGTCCCTTTCCGTGTCCCCCCCTCACCTCCTTCCTCTTCCCTCTTCCCCATTTTCCCCTCCTCTGGGACCCAACACTGCCTTGCCCGCAGCGCTTGGCCCGTCCTTGCCAAGTTTCCCCTCTTGTCCCTCTTTGGATTGGAAAGAACAGCTCTTGCCTTGGGGCCACTTAGTGTGAGGCCCTCGCAGGGGAGAGTGTTTCTGGGCCCTGGACATCCAGACATCGAGGGCACGGCCATAAACAGGCCCGGCTCTGGCTCTGGCCGCCTGGTTCCCACCCCAACTGTGAAGATGGCGCTCGCTGGGTTGCAGCCCTGAAGCCTCGGGTCCCAGGGGATGGCCCGGTGGTCCCGGGGCCTGGCCAGGCAGCCTCTCCTCCTTGCCCCTCCTGCAGCACACACACCCCTTCCCTCTGGCTGACACTGACCGGGCAAGACGGGCACTCAGGGACAGTCAGGGACAGATGTGAGCAGGAGGCCACTGGCCATCCTCAGAGGAGTCCAGGGACACGTGAGGCTCCGGCTGCAGGACAGTGGGTGCCCTGGGAGGCAGCACTTGGGACTTAGGCGTGTGGACTGGGCACCACCTCCCCCCCCACCCCGGGCCACCTCGGGGCGGCTGCACCACCTCCCCAAGCCCAGGTCCCGCTCCTGGAATAGAGCCCAGGGCTCTTCCTCTGGGAGTGGGGGCCTGTCACCCAGACATGGCCGGGAAGAGCCTGGTGAGCTGCAGCGTGCCCTCGCCTGGGGGAGGAACACAGATGGTGGCAGCTCCGGGCTGCCCTGGTGGAAGGGGCACACACACGCTGTTCAGACAGGCAGGGGCAGGGCTGTCCAGGCTAGAGCCATTTGCCTATTGCCTTGTATTATAGATCTAGTGATGTAGTTTCACAGAACAGTCTAAAAGACCCCGGGGCTGGTGTGATGCTCCTCGGCAGGGATGCCCCTAGGCTGGCTAGCTGTGGTAGACCAGCTGGCTGTACCCACTGGAACATGGCAGATGAACAAAATTGGGGTTCTGGGGGGTTCTGGAGGGCCCTGGATACCCACCTTATCAGTCTCCTGAGTCTGTAAACATCTCATTCCCTGCATTAAATCCCTCTCTGCTGGAAATACCTCAAGCCACTGCTACGCCCTGAACTGAACCCTGACATGCCGAGAGCCTGGAAACCCCCTTAGGCACTGCTGCCCACTGCCCACCCACTGTCCCCCGTTCTGGTGTTTCTGCACATCTGAGCAAAGGACGCTGCGAGAAGGTTTGTGTGAGGGACCAAGGGGCCACCTTGGAGGCTCGAGATGTCCCCAAAGACAGAGAGCCCTGGAGGAGTTTAAGGGAAGGACGGTCTACTGCCCACTTGACCTGACCCCCTGCGCCCCTCAGGGCACCCTATCCCCTGGCTGTGCCCACAGTGCCCCGGGGCCTCCTGGGAGCCACCTGCTGAGACCCTGCCCACCTCCCCAGCCTTCTCTCAGCCCACAGCCACCTCTGCCTCAGTCCAGCCTCTCAGGCCTTCCTGCCATTCCTTGAGCATGCCAGGCAACTTGTACCCCAGGACCTTTGCACTTGTTTGTCCTCGGCCTAGAACATTCTTTCCCCAGCTCATCACACGACCAGCCCATTCCCTTCAAACCAGGAATCTCAGGTGAGAGCATCCCCTAGAGAGGCCTTCCCTGACCACTTTGTCCTTGTTCCAGGCAAGCCCTAGTGCTTTCATTCATTCATTCTTTCTTTCTTTCATTCATCAAATATCCATGGAGCCCTCCACGTTCAGGCACCTTCCAGGCAGTCAGGACACGGCCATGAACACGAGCACCCACGGAGTTTAATCCTAACGGAGGAGCAGGAATGAAGCGCTCACACGTCTAGTGGAATCTCCAGTGCTGAGTGTCGAGAAGGAAAAGAAAGCAGCCGCCAAGCAGGGTGTGTGCGCCAAGGGGAGTGAGCATGTCCGCCTGCCCTGCCATCTCCTTGGCCCTGACCACCCTCTCCGGGGATCATCCTCATTTCCCTGCTTTGTCCAGGTCCCCTGAGAAGCAGATACCAAGAGAGGATTAAATCACGTGCAAGGGTCTGAGTAAGGGGATGGAAGCCAGGAGGCTGGGGGGCCAGTGGGGGGAGGCGAGTCGGCCGCAACTCGAGGGGTCAGGAGGGTGGGTGGATGCGTCCTGGGTGCCACGCAGCCTGAGGAAGGCAAGGCAGGGCCGCAGGGGTGTCCTCAGGTCAACGATGGCCATCGGGGGTGCCCTGTGTATCCCTGGGACCGCAGGGCAGCCTGGGAGGTGCAGCTTTGGCACCGTGTGGTGACACATTTCAGCAGCACTGGTCAAGTGCTGATCCCTGCAGGTGGGGGCCGGGGGACGCATTCTCTGCACCTGACACATTATCCCTCCACCAGAATATAAGCCCCAGAGAGCAGGGCCCCTGCCAGTCTTGGGCACCACTGTGCCCAGAACCTAGAACTGAGCTGGCACAGAGCAAAGCGATAAATAATTGATGAATGAATGGAGCTCGCACAGAGGGGCAGGAAAGGCCACGGAGCCCTCCCATCCCGTGCGCCCACCCTGGGCGCTGTGATTTGGCTGCCCCTCCCGTGGAGATGAGACTCTTCTCCAGGCCTGTGATGGAGGCCTGGCCACATGACTGGCTTCACCACGGGGCGTGCGTTAATGATGCTGGCGAAGGCTGGCCAGGCACCTGTGTGTGGTGGCCCCCTCTTGCTCCGGAAGCTCTGCGGACCACCGAGGGGATGTGCCGGGCTGGCTGCTGGATGGCGAGACCTACGGCCTACCCAGCCCTCTCCCCAGCTGACCTCGAGCCAGCACCTAAGAGGGAGGGAGGCCAGCCTGGGACAGCCCCACTGGCCGGGCCAGCCGATGAATGAAATAAATACTTGTGAACGAAATAAAATAATTGTTGTCTTAAACCACTTCATTCTGAGGGATTTTATGCAGCAAAAGCTAACTGGTGAAGGAAGCCCTGGCACAGGCAACGGCACGGAGGAACCTTGGAGACTTCTGGTGGAGTGAAATAAGCTGGACACAAAAGGACAGATCTCGCATGAGCTCACTGGTCTGAATTGATTAGAACAAGCAAATTCATGGAGTCAGAAACTAGAATGCAGGTTACCAGGGGCCAGGGTGGGGACAGGGAATGGGGAGCTAAGGCTTAATTGGTAGAGTTTCTATTTGGGGGGATGGAAAAGTTGTGGATGGTGGTGATGGGAGCACAACATGGCGAATGCATTCACAGCACTGAATTGTATAGGTGAAGGTGGTTCAGATGGGAAATTTTAGGTTGCATAGATGTTACCAGAACAAAGTTTTTTTAAAACCACTGAACTGTACAACACACGGAGGGAACCACACATGTATCCTCTGCCTCCCACATGGGAACCCTGGTCCCCAGGAACATCAGTAGACTCGCTTGTGCAACACCCCTCAAAACTCAGAGAACCCCACAATTACTGCACCAGAATCACCACCACCACCACAGACCTACCAAGGCGAGCTCAAGATCCCCTTGCAGCGAGAGTGCCATGTTCAAAAGCTTTCTGCTGGCTACCAATTTATTTACATTCATTTGTTTCTGTTTGAATTCAATTTTAGGGATTTTTTTAACCCTTGTTGATTTTAATTTCATTTTCTGAATATAAAAAACATTTACATGATTCAGAATTCAAAACAATATTAAAAAGAAACCCAGAGAATTCTCACTCCATCCCAGGCCCCCTGATGATAACCATGTTCACTGTTGCTGGGTTTGTGTTCTGGTTTGCTGAGCTGCCATTATGCAAAATAACAGAAATGGATTGACTTTTATAAAGGGGGTTTATTAGGTTACAAATTTACTTTTCTAAGGCCATAAAGGTGTTCAAACTAAGGCATCAACACAAGGATACTGTCACTGAAGAACGGCCAGGGGCGTCCGTTACACCTCTGTCAGCTGGGAAGGCACGTGGCTGGTGTCTGCTGGTCCTTTGCTCCCCGGTTGTGTTTCAAAATGTCTTTCTCCAAAATGCCTCTGGGCATCTGCCTCTCTTAGCTTCTCTCTCTCGCTCCTGTGCATCCTTGCTTGCGTTTCTCTCTAAGCATCTGGAGGTCCTCTCTTAGCTTCTTTGAGGCAAACTCTGGGCTTCATCTCTTAGCTTAGTATCTCCAAACGTCTTTCCATCTGCATCTCCCAATGTCTCCAAGCATCTGGGTCTGTGTTGGCTCTTAGCTTCTCCTGGGAGCAAACTCTGGATTACATATCTTAGCTTCCCTCCAAAATGTCTCCCTCAGCTTCTCTGAGCTCCTTCTCTCTGTGAGCTTTCTTAAAGGACTCCAGTGATCTAATCAAGACCCACCCAGAATGGGAGGGGTCACACCTTCACGGAAATGATCTGATCAAAAGGTCTCACCCACAGTTGGGTGGGTCACATCTCCACGGAAACAACCTAATCAAAATGTCCCACCCTAATCAAAAGACTAATGAGTCTGCCCCCACGAGATTGTATTAAAGAACATTGATTTTGTGGGGGGCATAAAAGACTCAAACCAGCACAGTTTGTTTTTGCAAAACACTTAATTCCCTCCCTGTACTCCCCCTCACTATAGATGGTTTTTTGCACTTTGCCTGCTTCACTTGGCAGCAGCACATCCTGGAATCACGCCACTTCGGCCCCCTGATTTTTCATAGCTGTATAATATTCCATTGTGTGGCTGAACCTATTGATGGGCACTCAGGTTGTTTCCTGTATTTTGCTATGATGAATAATGACACAATTGATCACCTTGTGTATACATTATTTCTCATTTGCAGACATGTAGCCTCAGGAGATATTCCCAGAAATGGTGTTTCTGGGTCAAAGGGTAAAAGCCTAGGTAATTAGATGAAATGTTGCCAAATTCTGCTGCCTGGGGGTCGTTCAGCATCTCCCCTCCCGGCATCGATGAGTGAGTGCACCTGCTCCCCACAGCCTCAGCGGCCAGGTGTGTCGCCACACCTCGGAACCACTGCCCATCTGATAGGTAAGAAATTACATCTCCCTGTAGTTTTAATTTGCATTTCTTTATTATGAGCACCTTTTCAAATGTTTAAGAGCCATTTGTCTATCTTGTTCTGCAAACTATCTGTTCATGTCTTTTATCTGCTTTTCTACCAAGTTTTGGGTTTTTTTTTTACTCAGTGGTTTTAATGGGACACACACTGGGAACAGGAGACAAACCAGGGTGTGGAAGGGGTGAGATCAAGAAAGCCACGGAGAGAGGACACACCGGGGAGCCCCTCCCAGAGAGGAAGGTGACGCCGTCCCCACTTTGCTTCTGGATGGGGGTGGGGTGGGGAGGGGGTGCAGATCATCCCACAGAACTCCAGCCACAAGCCTAACTCAGGTGGAGTGGGCCAGAGTTCATCCTTGCTGTGTAAATCAGAAAAAACCCGAGCCAAAATTTAGTTTGAAGCCATCTTGGCAACCCAAGCATCTAGCAGGACTTTGCAAGTCCTCTCCAGATAAAAGAATGTGAAAGTCAGGCCTCAGAGAATTCCCACAGATGCAGATGCAGATGCAAGGATGGGGACTTGCTGTCAAATCCCCCAACTCACGGGGAGA
The DNA here is from genome assembly GCF_015220235.1 of Choloepus didactylus. Classification (NCBI taxonomy): domain Eukaryota; kingdom Metazoa; phylum Chordata; class Mammalia; order Pilosa; family Megalonychidae; genus Choloepus; species Choloepus didactylus. The sequence goes on along the minus strand of NC_051309.1, from coordinate 3,872,322 downwards.
AAGCAACCCGGAGGGGGTTAGCAACAATAACAGATGACAGTGTGGAGTCATGCATGCCCCGGGAAGGAAAGTTGGAGGTTGAAACATGGGAATGTAGAACACAGTGGATCTCGTGGTGGACAACGTCTGTGATTAACTGTACAGATATTTAAAAGTTCTTTCATGAACTAGAACAAATGTATAACAGTAGTACAAGGAGTTAATAATAAAAAATTGGGGGGGGAATGTACCTATTGCAAATTATGGACTATAATTAACAGTAATATCATAATATTCTTTCATCGACAGTAACAAATGCAGCTCAGCAATGTCAGGGATCAATGATGGGGGGTGGGTAAGGGGTATGGGATGCTTTTTTCTTTTTAGTTATTTTTCCCAAATGATGAAAATGTTCTAAAATTGATTGTGGTGATGAACACACAACCATGTGATGACACTGTGAGCCACTGATTGTATACCTTGGATGGATTGTTGGGTGTGTGAATATATCTCAATAAAATTGCACTAAAAAAAAACAAACTCCATGCAAGAGACGCCGACTTCCCCACCACACATCTGCAGCAGCCGCGGCGGACACGGCAGAGGCGGCCCCGACTCACTTTCCCTCCAAAACCCTTGCCCGGGTATGCGGGAGTGGCGGCAAACAGCTCACACCCACGACCCCAGCTGCTGGAAAAGACCCCCTGGAAGGGGCATCCCGGAAGCGAGTGGCCCCCTCACCATCCCCCCACCCAGGAGCCTTGGACCTCCCTAGGGGAGAAGCTCCCCCATCCCTAAATCACCGGCTGCAGCTGTGGGAGCAACTCGGCTCCCCCCACACGCCTGGGGCCCTTCACCTGTGCCTGGGAAAAAAAAACAAAAAAAGGAAAGAGGTTAGGATTGTTTGGGAGGTTAACTGAAAAGTTTTGGACTTTGGCTTTTAAATCATGAGGGTGAGAAAACGGCTTTTCTCTTTAACGTCTTTGAACTATAATTTGCAAGGGGATTTGATCTGTGAACTGGTTCTCCCCAGAAGTGTGATAAGGGAAGATTAACATTCACATCTGGGGCCCTGTGTTATTGCTGGAAAGTCCTGAAGTCGTCATGGCAGAACCTCTCAAATGTCATGTTGACAATAAGCCGGTCATGGCTCCAACAGCAAATACAAGGGGTGAATTTTCAGCTTTGGTGCTGGCGGGCGTTGGGGTTGGTTCATCGATTCTGTTGAATCCTGGGAGGAGAGCCCCAAATGCTCTGCTCTGGTCCCAGGGGGCCGCCGCTGGGGTGGCCTCTTTACCCAGCTGACCATGGGTAGGACGACAACATGCTGGGGAAGTTGGGGGACACTTCGCCTGGATTCCTGAGGCTCTTTTCACAAGGAGAAATCTGATTGGTCAAACTCCTGGCCTCTTTCCCACCTTTTCTCCCACCCCCTTCGTGAGCAATGTGACTGGTAAATTTGGGAGTCCCCCAGGCATGCTCTGCCCACTCCATCCTACGGAGCAGGGGCTCAGTAGCCAGGCAGCACCCGGAGCTGACAGCCCACACCTGGGCGCCCTGGGGTCAGGCAGAGCCCACCTGGCTGCTCACCAAGCACGTCCCCGGCCGGCCTGTCCGGAGGAAGGGCAGGACTGTGACGGGCACCGTGGCCGCTGTGGGCTCCCTCCTCCACAGAAAATATCAAAAATTATGTTCACAACTGCATTGGTACAGCGAGGAATATAGTCCAGGCTGGGGTAGGTTTTCTTCATCTGATTTTGAAAGAAATGGAAACATTTTTCTGGGACCTACAAGCACGACTGGCCCTGGACCCCGGGGCTCCTGGCCCGAGTAAGCCGGCCCCGGGAACAGTGGTATGTGGGTCTCCTGTCACCTTCCCTTATTTCCCGATGGGTTCGGGATGCAGGCAGGCAAGAATGGGCTATTCATTGGGCCCCTGGAGACCCCAGCAACTCTCTGTCACATCTCACTGTTTACTTCCTTTAGAGCACTCACCACCATCTAAACAATCATGCTACCTGTGCACCTGCCCCCAGCAGGGAGCACAGTCCAGCGGCAAGTTCCTGCTGGGTCCCCAGCACCTCCACAGGGCAGGTGCTCAGTAAAGTACTGTCAAATGGAGGATGGATGGATGGATGGACAATTGGATGGATGGATGGATGGACGATGGGATGGATGGATGGATAGATAGATGGATGGATGGATGGATGGATGGATGGATGGATGGATGGACAATTGGAGGGATGGATGGATGGATGTGTGGATGGATGGACAACTGGAAGGATGGATGGACAATGGGATGATGGATGGATGGATGGATGGATGGATGGATGTACAACTGGAGGGATGGATGGATGGATGTGTGGATGGATGGGTGGTTGGATGGATAGATCGATGGATGGATGGATAGATGGACAGATGGATGGATGGATGGACAAATGGAAGGATGGATGGACAATGGGATGGATGGGTGGATGGGTGGATGGATGGATAGATCAGTGGATCGATGGATCAATGAATGGATGGGTAGATGGCTGGAAGAGTGGGGGGTGTATGGGTGGGTGGGTGGGAAAGTGAATCACCACCACCCAAGCAGCCAGACCCCATGGTCTCCACAAGCTCTGCCATGAAAAGGGGATTCCCACCCAAGCTCTTGCCAGCCTCATCTGGGTTTCAGACCCCAACACCCCCAATGAGCCCCTGAGCATGGGGCAAGGGAACTGTGTCTGTCCACCTGCCTCTGAGCACCTGGTCAGCACCGACTCACTCACAGAGGATTCAGGACACTCACTGAAAGAAGGAGTGATGGCAGAGGGGTCACCCACGCCCCCTGGAAACCCAGGCCCCAGTCCTGGGGACCCACTGCCCAGGGCGTGCAGACTTTCAGAGTCAAGCTTGCTGGCACAACCCGGGCATGTGTCCCCAGTGCTACCCAGACTCCCAGGTGAGCACCCTGCCTGATTCAGCTACAGCCCCTGCACTGCCCAGCACCAGAACAGGCCGGGCGTGGACAAGCACAGTGGGCGTGGGCTGAGTGGTTGCCATGGATGCACAGACTCCCCTAAAAGCCCACCCTCTCCTTCCACCTCCTGCCACCCTGACGCCGACAGCCCTAGCCCGGGCCCAGCCTCCAGTCTCCCGGCTGCTCCCCTGCAGCCTCCCTCGGGGCTCTCACTCCCGGCTGCTTTTATTTCCTACCATAAGGGAAAATGCAGGGGTAGCAGGGACGCAGGACAAACTGCCACACTTCTGTGCAGCCCCTCACAAAGCTGAATGTTCCCATGTCCTTCCAACGTGTATGTCTCCCGCCAGAAAGCTGGAAGGGAGGAGAGTCAGTGCCTTCTCCGTGTGCTTGTCCCTTGTGTCCCACGGAGCCAGCCCCTGTCAATCTGGGAGCAGAGACATTCCCTCACGCCTCTCTCGGAGCCCAGTATGGTCCCTGGCACAAAACAAGCTCTCGACACATATTGTCCTTGAGAGCCGGAGACGGGGCCCCCCCAAGAACCAGGCACCCGGCCTTAGCAAGCACCTACCCAGCACAGCAGGTCGGCTTTCTCCGCCTCCAGGTAACGATGTGCACAGGGTAACTGACACACAGCAGGTGCTGCCAAACGTGCACCCCCTCCCGCTCTCCCCGCTGAGGCCACAGAGTGACGCTAGAATTATTTTGCCAAAAGGAACAGCCTTTGCCTTTGCGAGCCCCCCTGCGTGCAACATTCCAGAAATAGCAACCAGCCCTTCCAAGCTACAGGAATCTGTGGGATGTGCAATCGCGACGCTGCCCCCGCACGTGTCAATGGCGTGAAGCTCTGTGTGCGAGGAGGCTATCTGCAGCCCAGGCAGCCGGGGCTGAGGGGCCCCACATTCCGTGCATGCCGTGGAGGGTGCAGAGGCCGGCCAGTGGCGAGGGGCATTTGGAATCTGCACCCACCTGCCTTCCCTTAAGGTTGCAGTGGGTGAGGCCAAGGACTGGGCTGAATAGGGGACCCCAACACTCACGTCCACCAAAACCTCAGCGTTTGAACTTATTTGGACACAGGGTCTTTGCAGATATAAATAGTCAAGATGAGGTCATGTCAGGTCAGGCCCTAAACCCATGACTCACTTCCTTGTAAGAAGAGAAGAGGCCCCCATGCAGGGAAGACGGACCGACAGACAGACAGATGGAGAGGGGGTGATGCAGCCACAAGCCCGGGGTGCTGGGGATTGCCGGGGACCACTCAAAGTGAGGAGGGTCAGGGAAGGGTTTTGTCGCCGGCGCTCTGATTTCAGACTTCAGCCCTGTGAGAAGACACACTGCTGACACTTTGGCCCCGGACACGGGGACAGGGGGTCTCAGGGGCAATTTCCACACTTCAGGTGACAGGAATGGTGGGACCTTCCAACAAGGGTGGATTTTTATCTTTTCTCTTTTTGCTGATGAAGAAATTGAGGTTTGGGGGAGCTCAGGAACTAAGACAAGGCCCCCGGATGTCAGGGGAGCCTCCCACCCTCCCTCCTGGCTTGGTCCCTGAAGGGGCGAGTCACCCTTTCTGAAGCACCGGGCGGTGCTCGGGGGGCCCTCTCTGCCCTGGAGGGAGAGCCAACCCCTCGGATCACTCAGGCTCAGCTCCCCGCACAGGCTGCCCGTCCTCCGCACACGCCGGGCCCAGCTGCTCTCCCTGGGCAGCCGGTAAGCTCCGGGGCCAGCAATCCCAGAGCCGGAGGGAAGATCCAATCCGGGAGGGCCACCTTACCCCGACCATTGTGGTGGTGGGAGGGCACCTCACTGGGCCCTCCCTTATCAGGAATAATACGGCTATTTTGTCCTCCAGTTGCCTGTTCCCCTCGTCTTAGTTCTGGATCAGTCTCCCCACTGCATGGCCTCTCAAGCGGCCTTCCAGGGCCTCTGGGTGGCTCATCACAGACTTGGGGAGAGCCACGTGGACCCAAGTTGGGGAACCAACAAACGCACGGCCCAGGCTTCCAGCCAGGCACACCTGGCTTACCCTGCCAGCTCTCAGCTGTGTGACCTCGGTCAAGCGCCTTAACCTCTCTGAGCTCAGCTCGGCCCTCTGCAGAGGGAAGCCTGGGCATACTTGCAAGGTCATTGGGAATGACAGCAACGATGGGCCCCTGGCAGTTTGTTTTGGCTGCACCCAACAGGGCCACCCCAACTGAAGAGGCAGAGACAAGATTGGAGCTTATATCCTTCATAAGTAAAAGTGGAGACAATTCCCCAGGGTCGGCAAGCACTGCCTGATTTTTTCACCAAGTGCTTGCCAAGCCTGGTCTGCAGCTTCATACAGAATCGCGCTGAGTGGCTCGTGCAAGGTCTTTGGGGCCAGCTGTTCTGCATGCACAGCCCCCCGCCGACCACCCCAGCCACAGCCCCCCACTGGCTATAACCCAGAATTTCAGACCCAGAGGCTGAGCCCATTCCACTGCCAGGCAGGAAGGCGCTGGCTAAGGGCTTCCTGGTGGGGACCCCGGGAGGAGGTGGCCCTGCCTCAGCTTACAGATAGTGAGGGAGGGGCTGGGGACAGGTCAGACATCCAACACCCCGGAGGGGGAATCTGAGCCCCCAGAGGGCTACGGCTGTCTCCTGAACCCTGCACCCCGCGGCCATGGCGAGCCTCTCTCACCTGCAGGTGCAAGGCCTCGGGACCCCTGCAGCCCCACCCCGTCGTGCGCCCAGGACCTCTCCGCCTGGATGTCTGCCTGGTGCTCTGAGACCTCAGCCTGCAGCCCTGCCCTCCACCCCAGTCCCCTTAGCTCCTGCCCTCCCTGGCAGTGACCGTTCCCCGGCTCCCACTGGGCATTCACCCCACCTGCTCGGGGGCCCTCCCTCAGCCACTCTCCTCCCAACAGGGAGGCGCGTCCCCACCCCAGCTCGTCCCCTCAGGGTTACCTCCTGGCGCCCTGAGCTGTGCTCCACACCTGCAAAACCACCAGGCACCTCCCAGGGTACCGGGAGGTGAGGGCCCAGCCCACAGAGGAAACCACTGTGGAAAGGTGTCGGGCTGGACAGGGCAGCACCCACACGGGTGGGGGGCAGGGAGGGGCGCTCAGATCTCGGAAAGCACCAGTGCACGCCTGCGACCCCAGGCTGGGACGGAGGCTCTGAGCAAGGCCAGCTCTGAGACCCAGGAGATGGGCTTTTCCTTCACTGGCAGCGACAGCGGGAACCCCTGACCACACTCTGCACCTCCACAAGAACCTTCCACGGCCCAGGAAAAAGCACCTCATTCAAACACGGAACACAAAAACTGAATATGCTCTCCATTTTTAAAAGCACGCTATCTTCCTCTAGGTAAAGAAGTCTCACCACAGAGCAAACGAAAATGTTAATCTAGGAGTCGAACGTTCCTCTCAGTCCAAACGAAGAGCACAACACACAACAACAGGAATTAAGGGACGGGTGAGACAGCAGGAGTGTGGGAAACACGTAATTCAGGAAGAAAATGACGGACACAGTTCAGAAACGGAGAAATGAAGTTACAAGTAACATGAAAGAATAGACACCATGGAAATCACAGTGAGGGACATACAGGGAAAAAACACAGACAAAAGTTGAACACATGAAAAGAAATAGGCAAAAGATGAAAAAGAATTAGAGAGGAAATGGTAACTGTAAAAGACAAGTAAAGGAGCTCCAACATCCGCGTAACTGGAATCTTCAAAAGAGATACATGAAAACCTTAATAGATGAGAAAAGTAGTAGCTAGACTCTTACCCAAGAAACATTGCTTCCCATAAAGGAACACATGCACCTACATCTACCTGAATGTACTTGGCATATACCTGGGAATACTGGCCTATAATGGTTGACACCAGGACATGGCCTGGGAAAATCATTGGACTTAAAGAAATAAACCTTTGGGCAGCCAGAAAAAAGACCACGAATATTATAAAGGAAAGGGAACCGGCTTGGCATCAGACTTCTCCTCACTAGCACCTAAAGCCAGAAGAAAGGGGAGCAGCTCTTAGATGATACCAAAGAAAGAGCACGCAGGCTGAGGATTTTATACCCAGCTTAGCAATCCTCAAGTGCAAGAGCTGCACAACAAACAGTTTGGAATGTACAAAAACTCAGGAAGTATTGTGCACATGAATGTTTCTTGGAGAAATTACCAAAAATGAGTTCCACTCACCAAAAGATGACAGGGAGAACTTTGGCAAAGGATTGGCAGAGAGCATTAAATGTAATTAATGGCAGACATAAAAAATTACCGGAAGACAGAATGAGAATAGCATATTAGAAATCAAATGAAGATATTACTTGGTCCAGCAATATAGCAATAAAAAACCAGCAAAAAAAAAATGAAAGGAAATGAGGGAGAAAAGGTGAAAAAAACACAATTAGCCACTGGCTTTCTCATTCCTAAAAGCTGGAAGTCAATGGCTAGCAAAACTGACAAATCAAGGCACAGAGGGACAAGCATATTTAGCAGAACAGAGGTAAATACTATTGACTATAATGGGTGATGATGAGTAAGGATGGGGGGGTTAAGAAGAAAGAAGCTGACCCCACCCCTGCCTGGCACACCCACATGCAGACACCTGCTCCAAGAGCAGCAGAGAACTTGGGGACTTGCTCAGGAAGCTTCCTTGTGAAATGAGGTGGCCTCTGGAGGACTTGCAGGACGAACTCAGCTACTGGCGTTGTCTGCAGCAGCCCCTTCGGGTCCCCTGGAGACCCTGACTTAGCCCACAGGCACTCCTCCCCCTGTTTTACTCCTTGGGCTCTGCCTGTCCCCAATTCCTCTCCTTTACCATAGTACTGTCCCAGACACACAGCCCTGGGGGGCTCCATGGGAGATGCAGGGGGTTGGGGCTCTCTCATATAGAACCCCCCAAACTCCCCCACCTCCAGGGACCCACAGCACGGAAAGAACCCATCAGACTCAGTGGCCCCCTGCCCCAAACCTGGGAAGGCCAAGGCTTATTCTTGCCCCAGGGACTTGGATGGAAATATTGATTGTCACAGGCAGCATCTGTCCAGTCCATCCTCCCACAGGATTTGCCCTTGAGCAGGGACAAGGAAGGGACCCGGTAGCCAGGGTGGGGTTCAGACTCGGAGAAGCCAGGCCCAGCTCCCCACAGAGCCCCCAGGCTGGAACGGAGAGGACCAGGGCCTGGGGGAGGGCAGCCCGGCCTGCAAGGGGCCCTCCGCTTTCGGATGCTGGAGCAGCTGCCCCAGAAATCTTGGTCACCAGCACGGGCGAGCTCGGAGCCCCGGACAGGGACCGCGGGGAGGGGCGGGGCCGGCGGAGGAGGCTGGATCCAGATTCCCGTCAGCCCTGGAGGTTGCAGGTGCACCGGGGTGCTCCCTCCACCCTGGCCCTGCAAGCCCCGCTCCCACCCAGGGCGGCAAACGCTCACAGGGAAGAGGGAGGCAGCGCAGACGTGAGGGGGTGGGGGTGGGGGCTGGCAGACTCGGAGCATTTGCGGACTCTCTGCATATAAAGATGCCCACCATGGCTGACTCACCACTGAACGTGGAGCAGGGAAGAGTGGTGTCCCGAAGCCGGCCAGCACCCCGCTGGTCCCAGCCTTGGGGAGGCCTCCCGTGGGCAGCGGGACCCCCACCTGCAGGCCAGGGCAGGGGCAGCCCCGCCTCCCCTGGGAGAGGCGCATGTGACATGTGGCCAGTGTAAGGGGCCACGTCGCTCCTCCCTGTGTCCTGAGCGGACGGGTGGGTCAAATCCCCAGGCGCTCAGGAGAGGCTGGGGTCCCACGACGTCCGCCCCCCCTTGGGATCCGCCCCCACTGGGATCCGCCCCCCTTGGGCGGCCCCTTCTCTCCTTCCGCATTCACAGCGCACAAAGCTGAGCGGTCCCTCCACATTTTGGGCCTCATCTTCTATGACTTGGCCCGAGGGTGCCCCTCTCGGCTGGGGCACTTCTGCCCCGCAGCCGGCCACAGTGCTGGGACCCCAAGTAGGGTCCCGGGAGGTCTCCCAGGTCCAGGCCAAGCCTGGGGGAGCACTGGGGGGCCTGGGCACAGGATCCTCACTCATGCTCACTCAATTGAGCAAAGCTTCCCTGGGAATGTGGAGAGGGGCGGGGAGGGGAGGGAAGGGGAGGGGAGGGGAGGGTGAGAGTGGAGAGGGGAGGGGAGGGGCAGTGGGACCCAATGTCTGTTCACAAGACTATGTCACATCAAACCTAACCACTTCCCGTTTCCCAAAGACCAGAAAACCAACCCTCCCCTGGGGCCTCCAGAAGGCACCCAGCCTGCCCACACCTTGATTTTTAGCTAACCGAAACTGATTGCTCTGGTCTCCAGAAGTGTAAGAGAACCACGTTGTGCTGTTTTAAGCAAATCAAAACAAAAAAACTTGGAAATGCAAAATGGCACAAGAACTTTGCAAAAAGGCCTGGGGTTTCTTATGAAACGAAATCCGCCCTCCCCATGACTCGCAATCCCACCTCCAGCCCTTTGGCAAGGGAGCTGAAAATGTGCACAAAAAGGCCTGCCAACAAAGGTTCGCAGCTGCTTAGTCAGAACTGCCCCAGATTGGACCCGACCCAAGTATCCGTCTGGAGAAAACGGGTAAATATATCACGGTATATATTCACACTGGAATATTACTCAACATAAAAAGGAACAAACGAAGGCAGGATGAATGTAGCAACAGTGCACTGACTGGAAGAGGGTCCTGCGGGATTCCAGGTACTGAAGCTCTAGGACAGGTAAAGCCGAATCAGCAGAGGAAAAAGACCAGGCGGGCAGTTTCCCTGGGTAGGGGGCGCTGGGAGGGGAAGGCGAGGGGCGTGCGGGACGGTGCGCAGTGCGCCTGCGCGGGGTGTGGCTGTCAAAACGCACAGGGTGGAGCCCGCGGGTTTGTGCGTTTCTCTGTGCGCCTTACAGGAAAAACTGTAAATAAATAATGAACGCTAGTTGATGATAGGCAGGCTGAAGTGATATGGGAGATGTCCTTATGTCTACAATTTACTTTAAAATACATTAATAAATAGGATGGATGGAAAGAAGGAGGGAAGAGGGAGAGAGACGGAGGGAGGGGAGGAGGGAGAGATGGCAGACACTGGTGAGGGGAGAAAGCAAACCGCGGGTGCGCCATCCTCAGTGGGGGGCCTGTGGGTGCCCCTGTAACATTTCACTTTACTTTGAAAACTTTCATGATAAAAAGCTGGAAGGAAAAAAAAACCCACCACACCTCCCTCTACAGAAATAACACCTTTGTTGGTGATTAGAACCACATTTCTAGAAAGTGTGCCTTCAGGAAAGGATAAGGGTTAGGGCTCCATATGGAAAGACGCTCGGAGGAGAGTTCTGGCACCTTGCCGAGAAGGCGAGAGGACCAGGGTGGGGCGGGGGGAGCATGTGTGGCCTGGTGGGGAGCAGGTGCCCCCACCCCAGACACTGCCTTCCCTGGCTCCCAGGTGTGGCTCCCAGGTGTGGCTCCCAGGTGTGGCCCAGCACCCCAGGCAGAAGGAAACCACAGGCATAGATTCACTCTTGCTGGCTCCAAACACCCCAAATGTCTGGGTCTGCCTGCCTGAGTGTGCCCTCACCCTGATGACGTTCAGCGCCTCTCCTTGGTGGCTGGCACCCAAGGGTGACTCGGGGACCGGGGCTGCTCCCTCTGCACCTCAGCCCCGGTGGCCAAGAAGCAGGGGGGCGGGCTGGGACGCCGAGGGCCCCTGGAGGCAGTTACCTCTCTTCCATCCCACCCCGAGGGCCAGGAGGAGGGCAGGGGTGGGTGGCACAGGGGCCGAGGGCTCAGGCAGGCAGGGAAGTCTCGCCGAGGGGGCTTGGACATTGGTTGTGGGCGGCGCCTGGGTCTCCGCAGCTGACTCAGGAGCAGGAAGGCCCCCACCCGCAGGGAAAGGGCCCCCCAGGGGCTGCACCCCACCACACGGGTGTTATGGCCGTGCCCTTTACTCTGCCACCTACTCCCAAGGCCCAGCCCGATGGGGGGATGGTCCTCGAGGGGCGGCCTGGCGGGGGGCGGGGGACAGGGGACGGACAGAACCTCAGGGCCGCGGACCCCTTCCTGAGCCACCCCAGGAGCCAATGGGCAGCCTCTGGGTGGGACACGGGAACCCCGGGTGATCCCCCCGTGCCCCGAATACCCCCCGACCCTGGCCCAGATGTTCAGCTCCATTGTGCCATCCCTGGGGAAATGGAAAGAGGCCTCATGGGGGGGGGGTTCCTTTCCAGTTGGACTCATAGAGAGGTCTTAGCGCCCCCAGGGACCTCATCCTTCATCAGCACCTCGAATGGGCCCTTGCTGAAGCCCAGGCGGATGCTGGGACAGGAGTCACAGCTGGGGGGTGGGGCGGGTGGTCCCGGAGGTGGGGGACATGGGCGTGTTAAGAGGAAGCACCAGGCCTGGGGGTGGCAGTTTGCTCCTGCGCCCACCCCATTTTCTACTGTGAAATGGGGAGCAAAGTCCCTTTCCTTCTTCGCTCTTGGCCCTGATTTGGGAAGGTGGAATATCTCTACATGTTGAGTTTTCTTTATTGGGCAAACTAGCTGGGATTCAAAGGCCTGAGCTCTGGTGCACCCGCACCCGTCCACCCCAGAACCTGGCTCACAGTCTGTGAGATGGGAGAGGGGTCCCGCTACCCCCGCCGCCCCTGCCCAGGGTGCAAATGCAGTCCTGACTCCCGGAGCCCCCCGGAGCCCCCACAGCCTCACGCGCCCCTCTCAGCCTCGCACCCCTGACTTTGCGGGCTGGCTCATCCTCTGTTGGGGGCACCCTGTGTGCTGAAGGCCGTCTGACCGCACCCCTGGCTCCTGCCCCTGGGCACTGGCAGCACCTGCCCCACGAGCCTCCTGGAGCTGTGCCAGCCAGACTTGTCTCCAGACAGCATCGGGGGTCCCTGGGGGCAAAGTGCCCCCAGCTGAGAACACCAGCTCTGCAGCAGGGCGTCCTTCCCCAGGCAGCAGCCCCCCAAGCCAAGGCCTCGTCTGGCTGAGCTTTCTGTGTCCCCAGCACCCAGCACAGGGTCCACAAGGCCAGGGCTCAGCAAATGCTTCCTGAATGAATGAATGAATGAATGACTAAACAAATGAATGAATGAATGTGTAATGCACATCTTGGCCATAGGGCAGGGCTCACTGTGTGCAGGGGCTATGCCAAGCACTGACCTCACTGATTTATTTTGGACAGGATTCTAGAGGATTCCATTTGCTCCTGGCAGTGCCCTCCAGGCCAGGAGGGCGGGTAACATCCCCATCAGAGAAAGGCACCCAAAGACCTCATGGGTCCCAAAAGGGCAGTCACCTCCCAGGTCCCCCTCCGTGGCCTGCCCACCCCTGACCCAGCACTGAGGCCCTGCAGTGGGCAAGGGAGGGGAGGCGAGAGAGGCATGGGGGTGCGGTGGCCAGCAGAGTGATGGGCAGGTTGGAAACAGGTTTCGCAGCACCTTAAGCTCATACAGCTCTGTGGCACTCTTCCAAGAATACAAACTTACAGGAACAAAATTAGGTACGAAAATGAATATTTATTTAAAACAATTGCAAGTTTTAAAAAGTTGTCAAATGCCAAACTCCAGAAAACAACAGAATATTTTCATTCATTAACTGCCTGTTCCAGCCACGGTACTTTTTCCCGTGCTTTTTGGCTGCCTCCTTTTTAGTCATCTCACGGCATGACAACAATTTTGTATCATTTCCTATAGAAGGGCTAGTAATACATAATTTTCGTTCCAGCCTGGCTGATTGAGGTTTGTGTTCTCTGATTTGTAGCCGGGAAGTCTGGGCCATGTGGCTTCCCACCCCACGGACTCAGTGTTTGCAGAGAAGGCTTTAGTGCACCTCCAGCCACGGGAGTTGTCAGTGATTCTATTTTGCAAGATTCCCGCTTGAAAAAAGGAAACGCTGCCTGGTGCACGTTTATAATTGTACACACACATTGCTGAGTATATTCCTGGCAAGAAGTGGTTTCCATCTGGCCAGGTGTGGATACGAGAAGCCTGGGCCCTGGAGCTGGGAGAACCGCCTGAGCCTGGCTCCTGGCTCCTGGCTCCGTCCCACGGGCCCTGCACCTCCCACCGTGGGCCGCGGCAGCGCTGCAGGAGGAATCCACCATCCTGAGCCCCCCGGGACCCTCAGGTTCTGCCTGCAACGGGAGGAGCTGGCAGGAGGGCGGGGTCCCGGGTTTATTCCTTCCCCTGGCTCCCTCCTTTCCTGGGAGCACATTTTATTCCTCTGCCAAAAGTACTCTCGGGCAGCCAAGGAAAGTTCACATATCAACATATTAGTAGATAAAAAGTCATCCAGTCATCTTAGTAGATGCAGAGGCGACATTTGATAAAATTCAATTTCTGTTCTTATGGAAAAAGTCTTAGCCCTCTAGGGTTAGAATGGGATAAGGGCGGCCACCGAAAGCCCGAGGTCAGTAGTCACGGTGAGTGGGCACACGTGGACGGCTGCCCTTGGGAGCCGGGCAACGGAGCACAGAGGCCAGTTAGTGCCCCTGATGGTCAAGGTCAGCCTGGGTGCGGCCGGCGGGGCGGTGAGTCAGGCAATGTGCATGAAGAAAGGAACTGAACTTCTGTTCAAAGAAGATATGATTGTGTGTGCAAAGGAGCCTACCGATAAATTCTGAGCGTCATGAGTGGGGTTAGCAAAGTTGTTGGATACGAACTCTATATGCAAAATTCAATTTTATTTCTATGTATGAGCCACAATGTTGGGAAAATGTAATTTTATAAAAAGATATCTAAAACAGCATTGAAAAGCATGCTTTGTAGTATCTAGGAAGAAAGTGTAAGACCACTCCAGGGAAAATTAGAAAACTTTATTAAATAGAGACATTAAAGAAGGCCTAACTCAAAGGAGATTCCGTGTGACTGAATTAGAAGCCTCAATATCGGAAAGATTCTCCCCAAATCAGCTAAGCAATCCTTTCACACTGATTTAAGGAACCTAGGAAATTTCAATCCAAACCCCAACCGATTCTTTCTGTGGGACTCAAAATACCAATTTGATAATGTATATGGAAATACAGATCCCATTCAACAAAAATTTCTTGAGTGCCTAAGTCCAGGCCAGGGGGGCATCAGAGAACAAAAGCAACCTGGACCCGGCTCCTGGGGCGTCCATCCCAGCAGGGGAAACAACAGACTTAGATCAAATATGGAAATTACCCCTTACAGGAGAAGGACTACAGCAGGGTCGGGAGCTCGGGGCAGGGGCAGGAGGGCGGGCTGCACAACGGCAGGTCAGGTGTCCTGAAGGTGACCTTGGGGCAAGACCAAAGACCAGAGTAGCTACCCTTGAGGAGATGGAGGTGGGAGGACATTTTACAAACTATGCAACTGAGACAGCCTGGGGCAGGTAAGAGGGAAAACCAAGGAACAAACGAAGACATTAAAGGTCCCAGAAGCAGGCCCTCCTCGATCTGGGGCCCCCGGGTGGAGGAAGATGGGCGTTTCAATAAATGCTTCCAGGACAACACGGAGATAAAGAAGTGCGATTATACTCCCACCTAAAACGGTCCTGAAAGTCAGAGCCAGGGGGATTCAGGACCCAAGCACCAAAGTCACAACTTGGAAGCAGTTAGGAGAGAATATAGGAGAAGAAAGTCGTGATCCTGAAGCAGGGGAGGATTCCGTAAGAAAGACACAAAACTCACCAGCAACTAAAGGAAAAGGCTGATAATTTCAACTATATCAAAATGTCTGTACTTCAAATGACACCATGAAAAGAGTAAAAAAACAAGCACAGTTTGGGAGAAGGTGTTCACGACAGACAAGCCCGACAAAGCCGCGGTGTCCAAATGGTGGCTAGAGATGAGAAAGTTACGTTCTCATCAGGAACAGGCAAATTCAACCCGCGGCGGGAGGCTGCTGTTCAGAGCCCTTGGGTGGGAGAAGCCTGTGGCCGCAGAGTCGCCCACACACTGGGGCCGTCCACACCGTCTGTTTTGGAAAACTTGAAACTGTGCATTAAAGCTGAAGAAATGCAAGCCACGTGCCCCAGCAATTCCACGCCCAGGTAAATAAATACTCCAAAGAACTAAGAGCTTGTGCAACTGGAAATAGGTCAGCAGTGTTGTTGACAAGCGTCAAAAATCAGAAGCAAGCCAAATGCCCCCTGTCCTAAGTTCCCATCCGAGTACCTCACCCTCGGTGGCCTAAAGCAGCAGTTTATTCCTCGCAGGGCCGTGCAGGTGGCAGACGGGCAGCTCCCTCGTCACGTGGCCATCCTCTCCCACTGCCTGGTTTTCTGGGTCCAAGTGTCCTCTCCCTGTACGGACCCCAGTGCTGTCAGATCCGGGCCCACCGGACTCCAGTTTGGCCTCATCTTAACTGAGTGACATCTTCCATGCGAGTCACCCTCCCAGGACCGCGGGTTACCACTTGAAGGTACCTGTTGGAGAACCCACTTCCATCCACGACCCCACCATCGGCAGGACGGATGAGCGAGTGGCAGCATCACACAGCAGGGAACTCGACAGCCATGGCAGTGTTTGCAGAACATGGTGCGTCTCACCCACAGAACGGTCACCGGGAAACCAGAGCACACGGGCGGCACGAGCCACTTAGAGAAAGTCCAGAGCAAACCACCTGGGTGAGGGCGCTTCACAGGCGGTGAAATGACAAAGAATCACAGGAAGCGATTACAACAAAAACTGGGATAGCGGTTCCCTCCAAGGGGAAGAGGGGTTGGCGTTAAGGGTGGGGGCCTCCGGAAGCCAGCCGTGTCCACAGCTTACAGAACACATGCACCTTGTAACTTTACCACACCATACGTAGGTGTTTGACATGCTTTCCTCTCTCCCTGCCGTATTTCACAGTGGACGGTCTTCACGGCCGTGGAGCGTGTTACGTGCTCTAACGACACGCGTTGGGTCAGGGCTGAGGCATCTCTACATTCCCGTGGGGCCATGCAGGGCCTGGCCGGAGCATGTCGGGTCCATTTCAACCCACGAATGCTTGTTGAGTGACTGAATGACTCAAGATTTTGCCAAGATCGATATAGCAGGGGTGGGGTGGGAGTGTCCTTGCGTAACCGAGAAGTCAGGATTTAAGAGCTGATTATGATTATTGAACATTATATAGACATTCCTTTTTACTTTCTGGTACATTAGAGTAGGCAGAGGGAAATACCTGGAACCTGAAATGCCATCCAGCCGCCTTGATCTCTGATAATGACTGTACAGCCTTTACCTTGTGCCGTTGTGATAGTAAAAAACCTTGACTGACCCTCACTCGTACCCATTTTATCCAGTTTTTCCACTTTAGAGTCTTATGATCACCAAAGACAGCCCCTAATGATTATTCATGAAGGGTCTTGGGTCAGCCCAGAACTCACCCACCCCAAGTCCAAGATTATCTTGATAACCGAAGCTGGATCTAACCAAAATGGGCCCACGTGACATGCACAATAGCTTAGACTTGAACCTACAAGTCACCTATACCTCATTATAATACTAAAAATCATGCCCATCATATTCCATCATTTTCTTACATATGTTCTGTGACTAAGCATGTCATCAGTCTGCACATGCTCAGTAATTAGATCCTCTGGAGCCATTATGCTCATTATCCTAAAACCTGCCCATCTTTTGATGCTATAAAACTATCACAACTACTGCAGTTCGGGGAGACAGATTTTTAAGCAGATAGGCCGTCTGATCTCCTGCTTCGTGCCTGGCAGCAAACTCTTTGTCTCTCTGAAACCCTGCGGTCGCAGGACTTGGTCACTGAGCGCGTCGGGCAGAGACTCACCGCCTGTGTCTGGTAACACTTGTGCAGGGAGCATGAGATTCCTAATTCCTGCTGGGAGGCCTCTGGTACCTCCTGGTCCTTCCCAGGCCCCGGGTCTTTGGGTGAGGAGCCAGCTCCAACACTGGCCACCTCTGAGGCCCGACGAGAGGCCCCTGGGCCGTCCACGGACCCCCTTGACCTCTGCAGCTCGGAGCAGGAGGAGCCGGGTTCTCCGGGAGCCGCCCTCACCTCCAGTTATCAGCCACGAATACCCCTCTGTGGGGCAGCAGACTCCTCATGGGTGGGTCTCGTGGCAGTTTCCTCGCCCACTCTCAGGGCCCTGCCCCCTTGGGAAGGGGGCCCGCCCAGGACGCCAGCCGCACAGCCACCTTCTTTGGCTCTGCAGTGAAGGCGCAGGGCTTGGGGTGCTTGACACGGGCACGGGGGCTGCACTCAAGCCTCTGAAACAGGCTGCATGAAACTGTTACCTTTTCAATCCGTCTTTGTTAGCATGCTCTCCACACTGGAAATGCTCCAGATGCTCCTGTTTTCACAGCCTGGCACCCGTTACAAATCATCTTTATCTACACCTCTCGGAGTCCTCGGTGCCATCCTGGCAGGGAGGCACCGTGTTGGAGACAAAGCGGATCCTGGACCCAAAATCACAGAGCTGCTCAGTGCATGACAGAGACGTGACTTCTCGTGCCCACCTGAAATCACATCGAGGGGGCCAGGGCTCCGATCATGAGACTGCACAACTGTCCGTACCACGGGGTGCAGCTCATCAGAATAATTTACTTCTTGTTTTCACTTGCGATTGCCCGGAACACGAGCTCCTGGAGGGCAGGACTTTTGCCATTTTGTTCACTGCTGGGTCCCCAGAGCCTAAAGCAGCGCCTGACACTCAGAAAGTGCTCAGGAATATTTGGTTACTGACAAATACTATAGAAACCAGCCTTAGAAATGGTGTGTGTGTGTGTGTGTGTGTGTGTGTGTGACGTGAAGGAAAGTCAACACCCTCCAGCAGCATCATCCTGGGCAGACCAGGGTTTGGAGTCGGCCCCGACACGGGTTCGAATCCTGGCTCTGCCATGTCCTGGCTGTTTGACAGTGGGTAAATGGCCTCACCTCCCCAAACCTTAATTTCCTCATCTGTAAAATGGGGAGGTGGTCCCTCCCTCCCTCCCAGGGTGGTCCCTCCCAGTGCAGACCCCACCAGCCCCTGTAAGCCGGGGCTCTGCTGCGCTGAATGCACTGGAGAGACCCGCCCATGCCAGGCCCGTGTCCCCCTCGTCATCAGAGCAGGGGCCGGTGGAGCTTGGGCGCGTGATGGAAAGCCCTGCTCCAGCTCCAGCAGCTCATGGCGACGGTCCTGGGAATCGGGTGGCTGCATAAAGCTTGGAGACGGAGGCTCCTGGGTGCCTGCACCCTGGGAGCCGCCTGCAGGACCGACTCGAATCACAGCTCGTCTCCTCTGGGGAGGCTGGGAGGCGGGGGAGGAGGGCCTCTTACAAAAATGTCAACGTTTTAAAAAACATGTTTCCAGTAATTGCTGTTCTGCGCCGTGTCAGCCTGGTGGGAGTTCCACGTCGGAATAACTCAGTGGGAGCTGCCAGCCGACAAGTTAATCGTCCCCGGGCAGGGGCTGGGTGCTGGGGCTGCCCCCCGCTCCCAGGCGAGGGCTCCCGGTCTGCAGGAGCAGGGCTGCGAGTGGCTGCAGAGGGAACGTCGCCCTGTCCCCAGGCTGTGTCCCCACCGCAGCCGCATGCACACCCCAGGGGGAAATGCACCCGCCAGCCCCCGGCCCCCGAGCCGCAGAGGCATGGTGAGGGGCTCCAGGCCGGAGGCTGCAGCCCAAAGCCCGGGAAGAGCCTTTGGTGCTGTCCTCCTGAGACCCCCGCTGGAGTCCCCGGCCAGGCCCCGCATCAGCCAGCAGGCTGCCCCCACGCCAACCCTGGGCCGAGCTGACCTGAACTGGGAAAGGGACAGTGGCCCTCTAACCTCCCTTTGCCAGGACCAGGCTGGGAACACGGGAGGGGTTCATCATCCGCAGGCCTATCCGTCCATCCGTCCGTCCGTCCGTCACTGCCGAGCCGACTGAGGCCAGCACGGGTGAAGGATACAGGCCCCGCTCTCGGGAACACGTGGGCCCGGGGGGAGGGAGACGCGGACGGAAGCAACAGTGGAGCCTGCGAGTGGACGGCCGGTCTGACCCCGGGGACGGCCGAGGCCCTGGGGCTGCTGGCCCGAGAGGACGCGGGGTGGGGGTGGTCGTGGAGGCCGAGCGTGCTGGGCGCTCACCGGGAGGTAGGTGCAGGGCAGGAGGGTGCTGGAGGGTGAGCCGACGGGAAGTCCCGGGCTGGGGGCGGCTGAGACACGACGTGGGAGGAGCGGACTGGGAAGGTGGGCGGTGGTGCCGGGCGGGGGGCTGGCCGGGGGTGACGTCACCGAGGAGCACCGGTGGCGGCTGTGATGGGATCACCCGCCTGGGCAGCCACCGAGGCATCATTCGGGGTGGGTGCTGGGGAGGGTGATGCTCCCTTCCAAGGACAAGGCAGGGTGCCCACTTCCAGTTAGAATGGGGGAATGCTCCGGCCGAGGCTGAGGATACGGGGCTGGTGGCCGGCCGGGAGTTTGAGGGTCTCCATGGAAGGGTTGGGGCGTCGGTGAGGGGTGGGGGACAGGATCAGAGAAGGACATATACAGAGCTGTACGGGAACAGGGAGCTCCACCCACAGAGGGGGAGAGGGCCGGTGAGATTCCCCGGGGGTCCCAGCCAGGGTTGGGGGGAGGGGGGAGGCCAGCCCGGGTGGTCCTGCCATAGGGACACTCCTGGGGTCTGCATGGGAGAGGGGAAGCTGGGGAAGGGGCAGTTTTCCCCAGGCACGTGGACACACCCAGACTGCCTGTACCTGGCTGGAACGCCCACCCCCACTGCCCGCAGCTGCCCCTGGTCTGGGGGGGTCCCCCTCGGCCACACGGGGGCTGCCTAACCCAGCAGTTTATACCACTCCATGCCCACGGCCCACAGCTACCCAACTCGTGGGCTGCAAAGCGGCCCTTGCTCAAGGAGGAGGCTCTCCTGGGCTCCCCGCAGCCGGGCGGACGTGAACCCGCGGCCGAGCCCGCACCCTGGCATCCCTCCCAGTCCCGGGGGACCCGGCCACAGACAGAGGGGCGGAGGGCCGGGTGCAGGGACACGGGTGGCCTCACGGGCTTCGCTCGGTCAGGCCTGGGTGTGGCCCCGTCCTGCTCTCTGTCCTCCCCTCCGAAGGGCTCTCGCCCCTTGGGGTCCCCGCGCCGTCCTCGGGGTTCCGGATCCCCTGCCAGCTCCTCCGTTTCCCCTGAAGCTGCCCTTCCGTGGCCATCGTCTCGCTGTCATGCCCTCCGGCCTCCCTTCTTCTCACTCTGGAGGGGCACCCCCTACCCCCCGTCTTTTTCTCTCTCCCCTCTCCTCCCTTCTCTCTCCTACACCCCACTTTTGCCGAGTACCAGATCTATTCAGCTGAGCGAGAGCCTACAGGGACCTCTCGCTTAAAATCCTCAAAACTGGGCCAGCCCCTCCCTCCCCGACCTGCCCCCGGGGCTCCGGCTCGAGAACGGTCTCACCAGGTGGGCACTGCCTTGACTCCGGCCACCACGTTCCATCCTCTCTGCAGGCTCATGGTCTCCTGAACACCCCCCGTCAACTCTCCCACCTGCCTGCGAGACCCTGCCTCTCACCCAGCTGGGGCAACTGCAGCCTCACTGACCTTCAGGTGCCTCCTCTACACACATCCCACCTGGTGGGCTCAGGACCCTCCCATGGTCGCCCAGTGCCTGGGGGACAGGGTCCTAACTGGGTCAGCGGTGTTCCCGGCCCCCCAAGGGCCTGCCCTGGGCCCGACCGCTCCCCTGCCTCCTCGCAGCCGCTTCCTGACACATACCTGTCCGCAGTTGCTGATGCTCACCTGTACACGTGCCCCTCTCTGCCCTTCCCAGGTGAGAACGAACATCTATACTCCAGAGTCAAGGAGAAAAGGAATCACTCCTGGGTGGTACAAGCCAGGAACCACCAGAGCCCATATGACCCCAGCCCAGAGAGAGACACCTTTGCCCGCTCCTCAGAGCCGTCCAATCGGTGACGGCCCCTCACTACCCAAACCCACCAGCCCTGAGATGGGCACAGGCCTCAGCCCCCCTGCTCCTGACGGCCGCCTGCCCCAAACCCCACACCTCCCTCTTCCCACCACACGCAGCTGGTTTTGTTCGGAGAGACTGTCCCACAGCCTCAGCTCCCCGAGGCCCCACGAGCACGCAGTTCAGCTGTGGTTCAGGTATTGGACGGGGCCTCCGCTCAGGCCCCCAGGGCTGTGTCCCTCCCCGGGCACACGTCTTCGCCCGCACCCAGACGGGACACAGTCCTGCCCACTCCGA
The DNA here is from genome assembly GCF_015220235.1 of Choloepus didactylus. Lineage (NCBI taxonomy): Eukaryota > Metazoa > Chordata > Mammalia > Pilosa > Megalonychidae > Choloepus > Choloepus didactylus. The sequence goes on along the minus strand of NC_051309.1, from coordinate 3,851,257 downwards.
GTCCCCGACCACACCGCAGTCCTGGCCGAGGGGAGTCTGTCGAACTGAATTGCGGAAGAAGAGATCTGGTTGCTGAAAATGAATGTCCAGCCCTGGAGGAGGCAGCCTGGGGCCTCACCTGGGGCACCTGCAACCTGTGCTGCTTACATTAAGTCACAGAGTTTTTCAAAGGTTTCTGAGTTTGAAATCTATCATGTGCGCAGGGGAGAGCACGAATCGCATGCTCCACCCGGAAAAGGATGACGAGAGCACACCCGGGCCTCATCCCCCAGGCTCGTCGCAGCCCCCCCACCTGGCCAGCCACTACTCTGACCTCAGTCCCCCCTGTGCCTTGACCTGTGGCTTCACCAGCCACGTGTGGTTCCCTGAACAAGACACAGCTTCACTCTGAAACCCGACAACAACAGGCTGAGGTTGCCGCCGTGAGCTGGACGTTCCTGGAGAAGGCTTTGGTCCTGTCTGCCTTGTTTCCCTGAGTTTATGATGCCTTTTCTGGAGAAGGGTCTGCAGGGGCTGGGGCAGTCGCCAGGCGCTGGGGAGGACCAGGTCCCGGACAACCAACAGGGTTATGCTCTTGGGTGGGTGGGGGGCTGACTGCACATTCCTTTCTAACCCCCCAAGACCCACCTGCTGCTCTCAGGATGGGTGAGAGAAGTCAGTGGGGTGACACGGCCAACCTCTCTCTCCCAAAACATGGAGGGGAGAGCTGGAATTTGGGGAACACACGGTGAAGACAAGTACAGATGAGGGTGGGGCCAGCATCCCCTGTGCATTCTGTCTTTAGGTTTAACAACATGGAACGAGGGTAGTGAGAGTGCGTGCCTGCTCTCAAATCACACTGGTTTCTCTCCATGCTGGGCACCCACCTGTTATCCTCCCTCCACCATCTGCGAGGGGTGAACTGTGTCCTCCAGAAGACAGTTGAAGTCCTGAGCCCCATACCTGTGAACGTGCCCTTCTTTAGAAGCAGGGCCTTTACAGGTGCTGCAGCTGAAGGTGAGGGCCTGCTGGATTCAGGCGGCTCCCAGTTCAGTACACGTGTTCCTAGAAGAGGCAGACAGACTCACGGAGAAGGCCATGGAGACCAAGACTGGAGGGCCGTGTCCACGAGCCAAGGAACACCGGGGCAGACACTACCAGAAGCTGGAAAAGGCAGGGAGGGGTCTCCCCTCCAGATTCAGAGGGGCACGGCCCTGCCCACACCTGGGTTTTGGACGTCTGGCCTCTAGAATGTCAGACAATAAATTTCTTGTTTGAGCCTCCTGGTTTGTGGTGCTTGGTTACAGCCACCCCAGGACACTAAGACACTGTCCTCTTGGGAATTTATTTTTACTACCCCTCTCCATAAACTCCACATATTGAATCTTGAATGTGTATCCTTGCATTCGTCTTTGCTTATTTTCTTGCTTTCATGGAGCATCTGTTTGTCTGAAATGTTTATTACCCTCAGAATTTCTTGATAGTTTGGCTGGGTGTAGAATTTTTGGCTGGAGATCATCTTCCCTCAGAATTTTGAAGGAATATGAGTATGATGTGCACTGGGCATTTTGGCAGACGTCCCTTATCAAATCAAGGAAGTCCTCTTCTGGTCCCAGTGTGCTGAGGGCTTTTATCACAAGAGGTGTTGGACTTGTTGAGTGTTTCTATTGCTTCTGTGAAGACTGACGTATTTTTTCTCTCTTACTGTCTTAATGAGGGGGATTACATTGATTTTCAAATGTTAAGCTAAACTGATTCATTATTGATATATCGATGGCTTCAGTTTGCTAATGTTTTATTAGGACTTTGTGTCTGTGTTCATGAGGATAATTGGGTTGCAGGTTTCCTGATCTGAATTACATTTTAAAAGGATAATTCTGATTGCCCTACTGAGATGGGACCTGGGAGAGGAGTTTAGAAGCACAGAGAGTGATTGGGAGCAATCAAGTGGCCCCGATAAGATGCTCAGCAGCGATGTGACTTTGGGCAATTAAACTCTTGGCCTCAATTTACCAGCCTGTCACTGGAAGCTGCACGACTGGATGACCCTTATGGGCCCTTACAACCCTGATGTATCCTGGCTCTGTCAACTTCGGGCTGCATGATTCTGGGACCCAGAAGGCCACAGGCTTTGAGGTTGGCAGTCCACCAGGCCCCAGACTGTGTAAGACAAAGGTGGCCAGCTGCCCACAGCTCTCATTTTCCCTTCCACCGGGGTAAACAGCAGGATAGCATTTCCCAGGCTCCCTCACAGGAAGGGGTGTCCACATGATTGGCTCTAGGCAGTGGGACTGGGCCAAGGTGTGTGAGCTGCTTCCAGGTCTGGCCTTGTCTGCAGCCTCCCCCGGGAGAGTGTCGGTGTGCCGTCCCCTGCTGTCAGAGGATATACCCCCGGAAGCTCTGGGCTGAGGAGAGGGCAGCTGATCAGGAACATTCTGCCAGATTTTTTTTTTTTAATTTTTCTGTAGGTTTATACTTAAAAAAGTTTTTATTAGAGAAGTGGAAGGTTTGCAGAAAAATCATGCAGAAAGTAGTTTCCATATACCCCCTATTATTAACATCTTGCATTAGCGTGGTGTATTTGTTACAATTGATGAAAGAGTATTATTACAAGTGTACTATTAATTATAATCACAGTTTACATTAGTGTTCTCTGTACAGTCCTATGCTGTTTTTCTTTTTAATTTTTATTCTAGTAACATATCTACACACTAAAACTTCCCCCTTTAACCATATTCAAATATGTAATTCAGTGGCGTTAATTACATTCACACTATTGTGCTACCATCACCACCAACCATTTCCAGAACTTCTCCATCATCCCACACAGCTCTGTGCTAACTGAACACTAACCCCCCATTCCCTGCACTGCTAGGGCCCCTGGTAACCTGTAGTCTAGTTTCTGACTCAACCAATTTGCTTATTCTGGTTATTTCATATACGTGGGATTATACAATATTTGTCCTTTTGTGTGGTTTATTTCAGTCAATATGATGTCTTCAGGGTCCATCCATGTTGTTGCATGTATCAAGGTATATACTTTAACATTAAAAAAAATTCTGGTAACATGTACAGCATAAAATATAGCATTTTAATCACTTTCAAGTACACAATCAGTGGTGTTCTTTACATTCAACAATGTGCTACCATCACTACCACCCGTTACCACAGTTTTTCATCACTCCGAGCAGAAACTCTCTACCCATCAAGCGTTAACTCCCCATTCCCCACCCCACCTCCACACCTGGTACCCTGTAATCCTCCCTCTATCTCTATGATTTACATATTCTAATTATTTCATATGTGAAATCAGACAATATTTGTCCTTTTGCATCTGGCTTATTTCACTCAACATGATGTGTTCAAGGCTCATCCATGACTTTCAGATTTAAACAGGAGTAACAATAAACTTCTATCCTGTTGGGGCTTTTATACATTTTTGGGGTTTTGTTTGTTACAGCAGTTAAACTAATACACAGGATGAGTGCATTGAATATTAAAAAGCCGGGCAGCTGGGAACTCGGGTAACAGGGACTGAATTTGCCCTCCAAGGTGACTCGGAGCTGTGTACCCCAGAAAGCACGTTCTTCAACTTTCCTATACGGGCATCTTAGTTTACTGCTGTGAATTAAAGGACAAGTCCTAATGTCCAAAGTATATTGAAAATAGAGGCAGAAAGATAATCCCTAGAGAAATGTCACTGTGTTAGTTTATAGGAAGGACTGTCTTCCGGGAGTGACCCTTGCTGATCCACCTCTTGGAGATGGACAGAGTTCTGTACTTGGTCATTGAAAGGGTGGAAGATGACAAAGAGCAAGGCAAAGGGATGGGCTCTTTGCTAGACTGCCTATACCTAGAAGACAGTTTTAGATCATAACCAAAGTTCTATGTGCATTTTTAAAAAAAAATACCTGTGTTTATTGCGAATAAGATTCATTATTTCACAACACCTAAGCTTCTTAGATTTCTTGAGGTGACAATGTATGATAAAAAGCAGAGCTAGTGAATTAACGAATTTATAAATATATTTGTTAATAGAAAAGGAACATCTTTGACATGGAACTGTGAAACCATCTCTGAGCAGCAGGCATCAGGACTTGTTCATTAGGTTGGCCCCAGAAGGAAGCACAGGGGGAGAGACACATGCAACTGTGTTCATATTTCCATTTTGATGTAACCACTGTATGTGAGCATCTCTTAGCTGTACCATAGAAAAACATTGTTAAAACAATTTGGTGGAAATGTACCTTGCTACTTCATCACAGATCTGACAATGAATTCACTTAGATGCAATATATTTATCGTACTCTTGCTTTCTGTCTCATTTTAAATTGAGCATTAGGGGAGCACAGTATTTGTAACTCTGCCAATAGCAATAGAGGCCCGTTGCATTTTTGTCTTCTAAGCAATTTTTGTCCCCAAGAAAGGCAGGAATACATTTTTCCCAGCTGACTGAATTGGTGTCATGTATTCTTGGTTATCCCAATACTCATGGCTTTGGGACTTGGAATTGGTAAAACTTCAAGAAAAAGCACGACACATTCTGTGTGATCTCAACCACATAAAAATGTATGCTCTGTTGAGTGTATACACATGAAAGACCCAGAAGGATATGTCAAACTGTAAACTGCTTGTGATTCTGGATGACTTTTGTGTCCTTCGCTTCTTGTGCTTTTCAGTTTTCTATTTTGCACAATTAACTTAAAAGTTTGAAAAAAATGTTATTTTAAAAACCTTCAAAAAAATAAACAAACAAAAACCATAATCCATTCCCATGGGTGTGAGCCCAGTGTAAGTAGGGCCTTTTGATGAGGCTGCTTCAGTTAAGGTGTGACCCACCTCAATCAGAACAGGTCTTAATCCTATTACTGGAGTCCTTTTTAAGCAGAATGAAATTCAGACACAGAGAGAGAAAGCCACAAAGGGAGCAGCCAGAAGCAAAAAAACAGAACCCAGAAGAGAAAGGAGAGGCCAGGAGAGGCTGCCATGCGCTTTGCTGTGTGACAGGAGCCCAGGACACTGGCAGCCAGCCCCAGATTGCCAGTTTGGGGGAAGAAAGCATCACCTTGATTTGGACTTTTCCTAGCCTCAAAACCGTGAGCATTGTTTAAGCCAAGCATTTCATGGTGCCTTGGCCATGTGGAATCTAAAACACCCCCCCACTTAAAACAACTAAAAAACACATGAAGCAACGGCTCTCAAGATACAGGACATCAGGCAGTGAGGTGCAGGATACTGTTCCTTGATTCCAGGTCCCCTAAACCCTTTCTGGAGCAACATAAAAGTAAACAAATATTGACTCCTACCAAGATGCCCAGGCTTTCTCCAGCCTCTTCCTTTCTCCCCATCGCCCCCCTCCACTTGCAACGCCCTTCCCTCCCAGGGTCAGTCCCACCCCTTATCCCTCTGGAGGCCTTTTCAGGTCATCCTTGCCAGACGGCCTCCTCCAGCCCCTTACCCAGGCTCTGCTTTGCTGGTGTCTCTCCTCGGCCCTATGGCTCACCCTAGTTGAGGGCAGCACTCTGTGTCTCTCCTAGCCTTGTGGGGCCCCGCTCGGCAGCCTGGCCCAGCCCCGCACCCCGCACGCTGGCCGTGTTGACTTTTGCTCACTGTATTTCCCAATTGTGGCGTCGGGAGAAATCAGGTACACAAACATCTCTAGCACGGGGAAAGCGCATTCGAGTGCGTGTCTGAAATGCGGTCCAAAGGGCAGCGTTAGGACGCGGGTGCTCCGGGGACGAGGAGGGGGGGGGGACAGGAGACGGGGTGCGGGGACACCCGGGCTAACCCCGGGCTGCCGTTCAGCGCCTCCCTGGGCCCCAGCTCTTCCTCCCTCTGTAACGTGAGGGACAGGACCACGAGGAACAGCCCGGCCATTCCTGCCTCCGAGTGTCACGCAGGGGCCGCCTTCCCCAAGCCCGTGGCCAGGAGGAATCTGTCTCTCAGGTTTCGGCCAGCCCGAGTCCTGGTTCTGAACCTCTCACTCCTTCCACGGAGTACAGGGGAAAGAGGCCTTCGGACACTCCGCCGGGCCCCGGATGATGAGGTTTCTTTAACCGACCCCCGAACGACTCCGCCACTCCCGTTTCCCCAGCCCGGGTCCAGCGGTGCCGGGGAAGATCCGCACTCCTCTCCCGAGGCGGCGGCGCGGTTGCCGGGGAAACGCTCACGTGCTTCCGCACTACTTCCTGGGTCTTGTAGTCCGCCGGCGGCCTCGCCTCGGCCGGCGGCGCCCGAAGGGACTACAACTCCCAGAAGGCAGTGCGGCGGGCCGGGCCTGGGCGGGGCCTCCCGTGGTCCGCAGTGCGCCGGGTCCCGGGTCAGAGCCGGAGACGAAGATGGCGACGCGCAAGGTCGTGTCGGGGCCGCGCGGGCTGCTGCTGGTGCTGCTGGTGCTGCTGCTCGGGCCCGCGCCGGCGGCGGGCCACGGCGGCAAGTACTCGCGGGAGAAGAACGAGCCCGGGCCGCCCCCGAGGCGCGAGCCCGGCGACGAGTTCCGGATGGAGAAGCTGAACCAGTTGTGGGAGAAAGCCAAGCGGGTGAGCGGGGCCCGGGCCCGAGGGCCGGGTGCGCGGCGCGCCCTCTGCACGGCGGGGAGACCATGGCTGGGCCGGTTCCCCGCGCTCCGAGGCCGGCCGGGGTGGGATGGGGGCGTCCCCGGGACCTGGCGCCTCGGGGCTCGCGGACCGCCTCCTCCTACCGTTTACAAACCTTTATCCTTGGCAGAGGCTCCCCCGGGTGTCAGGTGGGCGCTGTCACGTCCCCGTTGGCAGCAAGGAGGGGGCATCCCGGCGGGAGCGGTACCCCGCTTCGTAGCCACCCCATGGAAAGGAGCCATTCCCACTCCTCACAGCTGGAGACAGATCCAGCCAGGTTAAGAGGTGACCCCCACCCAGCCCCGGCCCTGCACCCCTACTTTTGCTGAACTGACCCCGCCGGGGCCGGGGGCAGAACTGAGACCAGATCGCAGGTTTCCTGCTTCCTAGTTCTTTGTCTTTTTTCTTATGTTGCATCTATATGGAGAAGCAGGCGAAATAGATGATTTGGGGCATAAAGGCAAATCCTGGGACAGCAGAAATCCCAGAAGCAGGCTAGTTATAGTTAATTTGGGTGAGGGGAGGGAGGTATGGCAAAGTAGGAGATGGGCGGGTTTAGAACACAAGACTGATGGAATGCCAAAACTTCAGGAGATTTAGCAGATGGTTTAATCTCATCCTCTTCCTTTTAGAGATGAAGGTACCAAAGCCCAGAGGGGAAAGGCAACCCTGGGGGGAAAAGGGCCCAGCCCAGGGGAAAAGGGCGCCTGCCAAGGTCACTCAGCCAGTAGGAGCAGAATCCGGACTGCAGCTTCCAACCGGGCGGCCACCCTGGACTAGCCGCCATTAACATACTGGTTACTGGCCCCGCTGTTTGGCAGAGGGTTGCCTTTAGTGAAATGGGTATTTACAAACTATGCATTGTGTCCCCGTCCCCCCCCCCCAGGCCTCAGAATCATCACACCTAAAACCAAGAGTCCGATTAGATCATCTGTGGAGTCTTTCACACTTGACATTCCTTGAGTCTTTGAGAAGGAGAGAAATAAACATCAAGTCTTAGAAAAGAGGAGAAACTTTGACCTGGAGGGAAGAGGAGGGGAAGGGCAGAAACTATGGGAGAACCAGGTGGGAGGGGGATGCTGTGGGGGCAGCGAGGAATCCGCCCTTGGTTGGGCCTTCATGAGCTTCTCCCTGGGCCCAGCATCGCCCCCCAGCCGGTGTCCCTTCTGGATTCTGCTGGGGGGAAGCCCAGCAGCCAGGCCCCCATGGGTGGTCAGCTTGTGGTGGTGGGAGGGAGTTGGGCTGGAGGGCCAGGGAGGCTTCCTGGAGGAGGGGGCCGTGAAGAGGGCGGGAGCCTTGCAAGCAGCAGGGAGCAGGCCTGTCCTCGTTCGCCTGTATCTCCCCTGGTGTCAGTGTACCTTGCATCTGTTGAAAGACCGGGTTGGGGGCCCCAGTAGGGTGAGGACTTGAGAACTGGGGAGAGACTGACTGGCTGAGCGGGGGTGGGGGCTCCATGGGGAAATGCTCTCTGTGCCCAAGACCCTGCATGGCTCCCCTCTGCTTTTCGAATCTGGTCCCGAGCCCCCCCGATCTGCAGACCCTCTGTCAGCCCCATCTTGCCTGCCCAGATGCTGCTGCCCGCAGGCCTCTGCTCCATGGACAACATGTTTCCAGTCCCCGTGGCCCTGACATTCTACTGTCCTAAGTGGACTGGAAGTTTCTGCAGGCTGGGGGTTCTGTGTCACACTATTTCTGATGTTGTGGAGCCCTGTGGGCAGATTCATCCTGGTTTTCCTTCTAGACAGTGGTGGTTAGAGCTGTGCCCCAGGTGCTGTGCCATCTCAGGTGAGCTGGTGCACAGTCAGACCGTCCCTGTCGCTGTCCTTACAGTACACACTGCCAGCGGAGCTGTTCCTCGCCTGGGATGGTCCTGGTGCTTCTTTTCTTGCTCTTGGAGCCCCAGGGTCCTGGGCGCAGGGCCCCATCCCAGTGTGGACGGGAGGCAGGGCTGGGGTCACTCAGGATAAGAGAGGCCGCTCTAGGTGGAGATGAAAGAAGCTGAGGCCTTCAGAGCGGTGGTCTCCTTGGAGGGAACTGGCTGCGGGCAGCACCCAAGGCCGATGCTTTTTACAAGGAAGCACTTCCCGAGCGTACCTTGTGAGCTGGCGTCCTCAACCCTCGTTCACCAGCTCAGAGAGGTTTCTCTTTTTTATAACTTGCTCTATGGAGACTTTAAATGTTTGTTTTGTCTTCTAAATGTAAATTGATATCTGAGCACATAGAGTAAGAGGAGAGGCAAGACGAGATTGTTTGGCCGCCTCCTCTCTCCACCTCTGTGGGATTTGGGGGGTGTGTGAGTTCCTGACCTCGACCCACAGCCGCCCGTGGTGCAGCTCTGGACGGCACTGGAGCCCGCTCCGCGTCGTGAGAGGCCGGGCCGGGAGACCACTGGCCCTGCTTTGTTGAGTCTTGGCATCTGCAATCTTCACTTTCTGGGGAATCATCTACTTCCTGTTTCTCGGAAGTGCCTAGAAGAGCGCACGCTAGGATCGTGGGCTACTTCTGCCCCGCATCGCGGTGTTGAGACATCGCCTGGTGTGTTGCAAGACTGTCGAGCCTGGGGGCGCAGGACGGGCCCCTCGGGGCTGGGGGACAGGGCGAGGCTGCGGAGAGTCCTGGTGAGGCCACTTCCGTGGGTGCCGCCCGTGCGCCGTGGAGACTTCACACTTGGCTCTCTCCGTCTTCAGAGGTGCCGTGCTTTACGCGAGATCCGGGGGGCTGTCCCAGGCCGGCCACTGCTGCTCCCTGGCCTGGGGCCCAGGGCCCCCGGCTGTGTGACTCCCATCTCCTACGGGGGATTAGGGCGTGGTGTCCTTTCCAGGGCTTGGGTGTGAAGGCAGAGGGAGTGGGGGAGAGCTCTGACCTCGGGATCAGTTGGCCCCTGCTCTGCAGGGCCCCCATCTTGTTCTCTGTGCACCATTTTCTCCGCCTCTGTCCCTGCTGCGCCTTCTCACCTCCAGGCAGAGCTTCAGAGCAGGCCAGGCGTGGCCAGGGCGGACCTTCCTGCTCCTCCCAGCAGCCTGAGGTGGGTGGGCAGGTGTCTTTGCCCTTGGTGCTCTGGAGGTCACTCAGCTGGGAGGGGCGCTGTGCAGCACACCCCCACCCCACTGTGCGTGGCCGAGGCCGTGTGGCCTGCTCATGGGCTCCTTGCCACGTAGCCTTGGGAGGACATCCGCGTGCTTGTCCTGAAGTGTGTGGACACCGGGCCCTGGCCACCGAGAGCCGCCGTCTCCCAGATTTGCTCTGGAGGCCACTGCCCAGCGGAAGCAGGACACCTTGGCCCAGGGAGGCCGTGCGGCTCTGTCGTGTTAGCTGCACGTCCCAGCCAGCTCCTCAGCCTCCCCGGGCCTGTTCGCTGCCCAGTGAGGACAAGCCCCAGCAGGGTGGTGGGCCTAGGGCGGGGCTGGACCCTGGCCTTTGGGCAGCAGGGAGGGGGGCAGGTCAGCCAGCAGGTCAGTCAGCCGATGTGCAGCTCCACGGAAGCTTCCGGAATGAGATTCCTGAAGATGCAGATCCGCTTGTTTCCAGGCACTAGGAGGAATGTTCCTTGTCCAGGAGAGCTGTCTGCACCTCTGCTCATCCGGTAACGACCCGTGGCTGCTTCACTGATTAACCTTTGGTAGATAGTTTTTCACGTCTGGTTTCTTTAATTCTAAGCCTGGAGCGTGACGACTTAACGTTTGTTTTTTTTTCTTTTGCCTAAAACCATAGCTGATATACAGTGAGCTTTTTTTTCTTCTTAAATCATATTTTTTATTGTAGAATATAACATGTATACATAGAAGTGATATCTTTCCAAGTGAAATTTAACAAGTGAAGAATAAATTTCAAAGAATATTATAGGTTACAGCTCAACAGTTTCAGTTATTTTTTTACTGAGAAATATATATGCAAAAAAGTGATAACGTGATAACTTTCAAAGTACAATTTAACAAGTAGCTATATAGCAAATTTCTGTTCTTTCCTTCTATTCTAGCACCCTAGCAACTAAGAAGAAAATTATACAGAGATTCAGTATTCACAATCCTTTGTTAAATTCTGTCTTGTCTGTTGCTACCCCTTCCTCTAGTTTAATCACTTCCCTGATCTTCAGGGGTGTCCAAGCAGTGACCACCCTAAGGTGACAACTTAACTTTATGTTGAAGAGATGACAGGGACCCCGAGGGTGGGTGCCAGGGTTTCCATATGACTGCAGACCCTGCCCTCAGCCTCAGTCAGTCACTGTCTTCGGGGTGAGTTGCCGGGCGGGCGTCTTCGGTGCTGAGTGCTGAGGTCCAGACGTCAGGGTGCGAGGCAGCAGGGGGGCTCCTGTGACGGGTAGGGCCTGCAGCAAGCCCCCCAGGCCCAAGAGTTGCTGGCACCCACTCTGGTTGCAGCTCGTGGTCCAGCTCCCAGGCTGCCTTCCCCGTCCTGCTTGCTCCTCCCATCCCAGGGGGTGACCAGGCTGGGGTGGTGCCTCTCACCCAGGTGGGGACACTGAGGGCCAGGAGGCATGTCTGTGAGGGTCACCATCAATACATGGGAGCGAGGCCCGAGGGCTTCGGGGAGACCTGTGTCCTTCCCCTCCCCCTGCACCCCCCCGGGTTGTTGTCAACCCCACAGAACACAGCCAGGGGCTGCACGGCCTGGGCCCTCCCTGCCCCTGGATGTGGTTCCCACAGGACGTACCCTTGGTCCTGGCCCCTGGGCCTTGGTGTCCCATGTCCTCGGCACCCTGGAGCGGAGCACAGCCCAGGCGGGTGCTAAGCCCGGGCCACACGCAGGGAAGAGGGGAGTGTGGGCTTCCTGTCGGCCCCCAGAGGGCACCGAGCAGGTGAGGCATGGTCCTCACCTCCGGGGGGCCAGGGGTGGGGTGGGAGATTGCCTGAGAATCCTGGAGTGAGGGGACCCCCACCAGCCTGCCCAGGGCCAGCACAGGAGGCGGAGAAAGAGCAGGGTCAGGGGGCAACAGGGTCAGGGGCGTCTAAGCTCTGCGTCTCCGCTGCCCTGGCTCCCCCGACTGTCCTTTTCCCCAGATGCCGCCCTGGGTTTGTGGCTCCTCCCGACCTTCTGGGCAGGGCCCCGGGTTGGTTTCCGTGGCCTGCAGGGCCCAGGGAGGCCTGACCCCGCGTCAGCCTTGGCTGTGGTCGGGCCCGAGGCTTTCGTCCTGGTGACCCTCCAGAGCTGTCCTCAGTGCCCAGCCAGGCGCTGGGCGAGGCTCGGGCTCTAGGGTGGACGGGATGGAGGGACACTGCTCCCGGCGGCTGCAGGCAGGGCTTATCCTGGGGACGGGGGGCTGGACAGGAAGGCTCGGCCACGACAGCCTCAGGGCAGAGCCCCTGTGGGGTGTCCTGGTGGATCTGGGCCCTGCTGTCTGGGGCCAAGGTCAGTGTCCCCGGTCTCACACGGGAAAGGCTGGCAGGGGTCAGGCTGGCGCCAGGCCTCCCAGTCTCTCCTCGGCCTCCAGGTGTAACAGGCAGCCGCAGGTGGAGCCATTTGTTCTCACCCAGTCCATCGGGCCCGGGGCAGGGCCCCCCACCCCTGCGACACTGCCCAGCTCCAGGCTTGGGGTAGGGCAAAGAGCCGAGACACTTCTGCCTCACCTGGGAGCCCTCGGGGCCGCCATGGCGGCGTCCCTTCCATCAGCTTTCCCTGCGCTCCGGGCCTAGCGCCTGCGTTTGCACAGCCCGCTCCCTCCCCTGGGCAGCGTTGAGTTAGAGGCAGGCGAGCTGGTCCCCGTGGCCGGGACAGCCGTGCGGGCGGGTGTGCATCTGGAAGAAGGGCGGGCAGCACCCGGTCGTCCGGGTCACAGCTGGGCTCTGGGGATCTCGCCGTCCCCAGGCCTGGCTCAGCCCCGAGCTCCCAGGAGACACTTCAGCTGCAGGCTGGGTGGGGAGGTGCACGGGGGCCCAGGGGTGTGGGGTGCGCCTGGCGGACAGAGTCTCGGAAGGAATCTGCGATCCCTGGACGGTCTGTGGGCACCCCCCAACCACACGTGGGCGCGTTGGCTTGTGGAGCGTGGGGAAGGCACCCACCTCCACCATTTGCTGTGTTCTGTGAATACTGGCTCTTAAAAATTACTGGAGCACCTGTAGGTTTACAGAAACGTCACCCGGAAAGTGGCGTTCCCACATTTCCTCTCCCGAGTTCTCCCCCCCGTGTACTCTGCGTTGTGGGCTGCTTCCACAGCTGGTGAGGCAATGCTTCGTCACTACCAAGTCCTCGGTTTACATTGGGGTTCACGGTCAGCGGGGTACAGTTCCATGAGTTGGTTTTTTTGATGTTAATTCTGGTAACATCTGTACAAGCTACAATCCCCGCCTGAGCCCCTTTTGGGAATGCAGCTCAGCGGTGGGAATTACACGTGCTCCCATCACCACCGTCACCAAAAGGGCAGGGCAGCCCCGCCGCCAAGGAGCCGGGAAGGAGCAGGGATGTCCCTTGTGATCTCCCACCAGCACGTCACACCCAGGCTCAGGGTGGGCGCCCCGGCCTTCACACCCCACGGCACAGCCCCTCCCGACCCCCCGGGAAGCCGGGCGGAACTGAGCAGCCCCAGGCTGGCAGCCTCTGGGCACACACTGCTCCCCGGTGGCAGAGGCAGGTCACTGCGCCTCCCACAGGGACAGACGGCCACCCAGCGTGCCGCAGGAGGCTATGGGTGTCTTTGTTTGTTTTGAAGATTTTATTGGTGAGTTTTCTGCCAGTTCAATGCCTCTGTCCTCTCGTGTTTTTAATTTGCTCTTCTCCTGCTGTCAGGGAGATGTCACGCCCTTGCTCACCCAGCCCTCAGGGACACCCCTGGGCCCCCCACCTGTTTACTGGCGCCGTGTCCCGTGGTGGGAGAGGTGGGTGCCCGCTGCCGGGGGCCGGGCTGCAGCCAGTTCTCAGGGAAGTGCCTCAGGAGAGCCCGAGGAAGCCGTCTGCCCTGCGGCTGCTTGGCCCTCGAGGTTCCCTCGCTCGCGCGGGGTGAGCGCCTGGGCCGGATGACAGGGCCCGCGCCTCCCGCCGCCTCACCCCGTCCCTGGTGCCGGCTCTCAGACCTCTCTGCTCCACAGCTGCAGCTCTCTCCGGTGAAACTGTCCGAACTCCACGTCGACCTGAAGATGCAAGAACGGGATGAGCTCAGCTGGAAGAAAATGAAGGCTGAAGGGTTGGACGAAGACGGGGAGAAGGAAGCGAAGCTCGTGCACAGTCTCAGCGGTACGGGTTTGCGTCATTTCTTGACGGGAAGCGAAGCAGGCGCCCAGCCCGGCAGCAGCGGCTTCTCACTTATGATCTGTGGGCTCCAGACGTGCCCAGGTGGCTGCAGGTGCCCGGGACGCCCACACCATCAGGAAGCAGGCACATCCAGGGTCGGGAGGTCTCAGGCAGCAGGTTTCAGACCTGTTAAGGAAACAGCTCTCTAGTGGTGAGAAAAGCCGTGTGGTATGAGGGAGTGAGCTGCTCATTCCTGTGGGTATCCAAGAAGAGACTGTCCAGTATACTGGAGACCGTGTTCCAAGGCCAGGAGGTTGGAGATGCTCCCATCAGACCCCTCCTGCCCGTCTGCCCCTTGGGCACCAGGCACACCAGCCGCTGTGCAGCTCAGGGAACTAGGTGGCATCTCGGGGCTGGGAGCATTTTCTGAGCCGACTCCACGAGCTGGTTTTCCCCCGTGCTGGGGTGCAGACAGCAGATGAGCGGGAGGTAGGGCCCAGCCCAGCTCTGCCCTGCCCCATGGTGTAGCCTGGCCTTCCCCTGCCCCTGCACCCTGGGGCTCACCCCTCGTAAACCACCTCATCTCCAGAGCACATCCTGGCCTCCTGAGCCCCCTGTCCCCCTCTAGAGCTCCGGTCTCGCCTCCTGGTTTGCCATCGCCCCTCTGGGGCCTCCCTCACCTCCTAGGCCTCACCCCTCACTGCTTGGCCTGTTTGCCATCCTGCCCTCTCACAGAGTGGCGGCTGAGAGCTGGGTGGAATGTTCCAGGCGGCTTACTTCAGGGCTTCTGGTTGTCACACGTGTGGTTACAAAGCCCTGGTGGCGCCGCTGGTCTGTGCTCTCATGCACCAGCTCACAGAAGCTCCGGTGCCACTCCAGGCCCAGGTGCTGCACTTCTCCAGCACCGTGCTGCATCACCACACTAGTCTGTGGGAACCAGAATTGCTGGCAGAGCCCTTGTCTTGGGCAAACTCTATGACAGGAAATCGAGGGACATCTGAGGTGCTCACCGTCACCCTCATTTACAGATGAGGAGACTGATGCTCAGAGAGGGTCAGAAACTTGTCCACATTCACACAGCTCATGAGTAACGCAGCCAAGGGCACCTGGGATTTCCTGACTCCACCATCAAGTCATGCGACGTTCCCTGGTGTCTGTGCTGAAAAACTAGATCTGCTCTCATTTCTGCTAATTCTCATGGCCCAGGAGGGCGGCCTGGGCTGAGCGGGAGGACACGGGGGTGCCCTGACCTGGGTCCCATTGGCTGGACTCAGCGTCCTGCTAGGGAGCGACTTCCAGCCTGGAGAAAGGGTGCAGTCATGTCCCCTCTGGAGCCGGCACTGTCTTCTGCGGGAGCGGCCTTGGCTTCTTGGTTGGCACTGAGGTGACTCAGTGGAAGACGCAGCGGGACTGGAGACAGCCGGGGAGCTGACAGTGGCCTCCCGAGCACTGGGGCAGAGGGGCCCTGGCTGTGTGTGTGTGGTGGGGGATGCTGCAGTTGGACGGACCTGGGGGCATGAAGGAAATGCTGAAAGGTGCAGGGACAGAGCAGGCGGGTCCCAGCTTCCAGGGAGGACCCCCCAGGGGGTGCTGGGCCAGGACCTGAGGTCCCACTTCCAGCCCACATGGGCTGGGACCCGCGTCAGCCTCAGTTACTGTGTCCCCTGAGCTCTGGCCCTGAGCTCGGTGCTCATTGCAGCTGAGCCACCTGCTGCCGCGTCACATCGAGGTCCGGCAGCCTCCGTTGTGGGCTCGGCAGGCTGCACCTGGCTCACGTTCCTGCCGCTTGACTGGAAGCAGCTGGCACTGACGATGTCCCTCTAGAGAAATGTTTTCCTGAAAATAACAATCTGATTTTCCAAAAGGTGCCCCACTTCACCCCCGGGCGCCCCGCTCTGCCGTTCTCACTGGAACTTGTCCTTCCTCAGAACGCAGGGCTGGGAACTGGTCTGTAGAGCCCGTGGGTGGGCGCCTTGGCCACACGAGCCCGTGCACAGCCTTTCCTCCGACTGCAGAGGGCACAGCCCGGGGAGGAGCCAAGCAGGACCCAGGGGCAGGAGGACCGGGCGGCCTGTGGCGTGGGGCGCGGCCTGTGCCCTGTAGCCCACTGGACACACTGGTAAACCCAGCAGCCAGGGCCTCTGAGTGTGTCGAAGTCCTTGTTCTCGCCCGATCTCACATGCTCCCCTAGACATGGGGTGCGAGGAGGGGAAAGTGAGGTGCAGGCCTGCCTCTTCACCAGCGCACCCGGCTGTCTCCGACTGGAGTCCCTTTGGCAGAACCTTCCGTTTCCCCTAGTGATCTTGGCCAAGTACGGGCTGGACGGGAAGAAGGATGCGCAGGTGGGGAGCAGCAATTCCGTCAGCGGCGATGAGGACAGACTGGAGGACCCGAGGCTGGAGAAGCTGTGGCACAAGGTGGGCACCGTCTCCGCCCCGTCGGGGGGACCTGGGCGTGCCGGGGTCTGCTGGTGAAACGGTGCTGGCCTTTCCTGAGAACATGCTCTCCTCTCCTGCGGGGAGCAGCCTCGCTCTCGCAGCGGGTGTTTGCTGTCTCCGCGGAGAGGTGCTGCTTGGCGCCTGCTGTGGGGTTGTCATGTGCTCTGTAGGTGCTGAGCAGGGCGGGGCCCCCGGGAGCCGGGACGAAGCCCATGCTTTAGTCTGAAGCTGTCTGCTTCGGGGCCTTTGCTGGGACCCACCTGCTCATGGCTGGGAGAGGTGCTGGGGGGAGGGCGTTACTCTTAATTCATGCGTTTTTGAGTCCTGGGGGGCGCCGTGCCCGGCCTGTCACCTGCACGTCAGATGGGGACCTGCCTGTGGCCAGGGCTCACCTGGTCCAGAACAGCCTGTTGGGATCACATTGATTTGGGATCAGAAAACTGGGACTCTCATCCCAGCCTGGTTCCTGGGCCTGAGGGAGGGAGCACGAGCCAGTGGGAGGAAGGGGAGGGAGGGAGCGCCATGCTGAGGGCTGGGTGCTGGGCGGCTGCCCCTCGGTCCCCACACACGAGGATGGGAAAGGCCCAGGGTCCCTCCTGGAGAGGGTGCAGGCAGAGCCTGGCCTCAGGAGCTCACTCAGGACGCCTTGCTCTCCTTAGGCCAAGACCTCCGGGAAGTTCTCCAGTGAAGAATTGGAGAAGCTCTGGCGGGAGTTGAAGCATCATAAAGAAAAAGTTCACGAGTACAACGTCCTGATGGAGACCGTGAGCAGGACTGAAGGTGCCGCTGCACCCCTGGGCCCGGCCCCACACGGGCGCCCCTCTGCTCCCCTCCCTTCCTGGCCCCTTAGTTTTCCAGAGTTCCCTGTTAGGGACGCAGCCGGGGTGTACTGGGTCCGTGAATCCCCCTTAGAGCTTGGAGAGCTCTGTCCTCACCCCTGGCTGTCTCTCCGCAGCAGCACCAGCAGTGCAGCCTTGGCCTGGTAAGACTGCTGTTTTGAACTCGGGACCTCTCCCGAGTCTGCGATTTTCCTGCCCTGAGAGCGAGCAGGTTGTTGAGACTAGAAACTGAGAGACGTGGAGGGGAGGGGCTCCTTGGGAGTGGCCTTGAGTCTGGAGTGAGCCACCCGAGAACCTGCACCTCCCACGTTCCCACATTTGGAAGAAAACACGAGCAAGAACAAATGACCACCATTAGAGATCTGCAGAGGCCTTTTGGAGGAGAAAATGCGAGTTTTCCGACTCATCTGTGATGTGATTGTTTAGGAAACACTGCAGGGGCTCGGCGTGTCGGGCACCAAGGGTGCCAGCCCTGAGCTTCTGAGGGGTCTGTCTCCACAGAGACACACGAGAACGTCATCAGCCCCTCCGAGACGGGCCCTGCCAAGGAAGCGGTGCTGCACAGCAAGCACGCCGAGCTCAAGGACAGGCTGCGCGCCATCAACCAGGGCTTCGACCGCCTGAGGAGGGTCAGCCACAGGGGCTACGAGGCGGACAGCGGTGAGCTCCGGGCACAGCAGCAGGCTGTCCACGCCCCATGTGTGTTTGTGCGTGTGCATGCACAAGCCCATGCCCCATGTGGGTGAGCCCCATACCTGTGTGTGTGTGTGTGAGAGAGAGAGAGGGAGAGCCCCACCCGTGTGTGTGGGAGCCCCACGCCCCATGTGGGTGAGTCCCAAACCCGTGCGTGTGTGTGTATGAGTGTGTGTGTGAGAGAGAGAGCCCCACGCTCCGTGTGTGTGTGTGCAAGCTTCCTGGAGCGTGTGGGACCTCGCCCTCGGTCACCCCTCAGGGTGGCTGTCACCAGCTGTAGTTTGGGGGTGCCACGTGCCCACCTTGCGTCTCCCACACCAGACAGTCGGCTCCTTGCAGGCGGGTCGGGGTCTGCAGGCCTTTGTGCTCTCGCTCCTCTCAGGGCCGGGCCTGGGTGGGCGCTGTGGGGTGAGCGGGGTGAGTGGGGTGGTGGGGGGACAGCCGGGGAGGGGGAGGACTGGGTGCTGCTGGGCACCTGTCCCTGATGTTGGAGAAGGGCTGCCCTGGGCCTGGCCTCCAGCAGGCACCCCGTGGGTGGGGGTCGTCCCCTTGGCCCCCTGTTCCCGTGGCCCGGCTGGGTGGGCCCCTCCCCATCGGCCTCCCTGTGCCCGGGCAGCACGTGTGGGGGTCTCCCCTCCCTCCCTCCTTCCTTTTCAGTTTGCCTTTTCTGTTTCTCTTTTTCATTTATTTGTTTATTCACGTACTCCTTGTTGGTAGCTGAGCAGTCTTATTGTCAGTCTCACGCCTTCCCTGTAATGTTTATAGATGCAGGTTTAATGACTCTCCCTCAACCCCTGCATCGGGGTAGCCGGGTTCTGCTGCAGGAACACGCACTCCACCGTCTTGGTGGCTTATCGCCAGGCGTCTTTCTCCCTCACACAGGGCCTCCGAGGGTGGGCCGTTCCCCTCGCCCAGGGACCCAGGCCGACCCGGGCTGACCCAGGCTTGGGCAAGGGTTTCAAGGAGTCCATCGCACCATTGTTTTTCACCAGCTCCTAATTGTTCCTTTCATTTGTTCATCCAATAAATGTTTGCTAAGCGCTGATGACCAGAAGCTGCTCTAGATGCAGGGTGGGCAGCAGAAGGCGAGAGGGCCCTGCTCCCTCCATGCGGTGCTCGGGTGGCTTCTCCCCTGTCCTCGCAGAACCTGCACCTCCCGAGGGCCGCCCCAGCGTGGAGGTGAAAGGGCCCCTCGGCCCGCCTCTGCCCCTCCCCACCAGGCTCCCCGGCCCCCGCTCCACCCCTCCTGGCCTTGGACTTTCTCCTTCCCAGCCAGATCCTCAGTTTCTCCACCCCAGTCTGCCTGGTTCTCCCAGTAATTCTCCCTTCAAGACCCCTGTCCATTGGGGTCAGGCAGGAGAAGGGGTCAGTGGAGAGATTGAGCAGGAGCAGTGGAGGGAAGGAAAAGTGGGGCCCCCTGGGTTGGCGGCAGAAGGCCGAGCTTGGAGAAAGTCGAGTGCTGGAAGTGGCAGTGGGTGTGGGGTCTTCCCTGGAGCCCCTGAGGAGCTGCCGTGTGCCTTGTCTCTTGCCCTCCGTCCTCTCCTCCCCTCGCCTCGTGCTCGTGTGCTGCCTGTGAAGGCTGTGCTGGTGCACGTGGGAGGCTCTGCTGGCTGCGTGGTCGACGTTTGGGGCAGGGAGAGGCAGGTGTGCTGATGGGGGCGGGTGGGGGCCTCGTCGCAGAGGCCACGTTTCCACGGGGTCCTGCGAGCTGCAGATCAGCGTGTTTGGGGAAAGAGGGCACTGAACACACACATCGTTTGCGTGGTGCCCAGTGGACAGAGTCGGCACCCTGGGGCGTCACTGACCCTGCCTGTGCTCGTCCTCTAGAATTCGAAGAACCCCGGGTGATCGATCTGTGGGACATGGCGAAGTCGGCCAACTTCACCGAGAAGGAGCTGGAATCATTTCGGGTAAGGACATGCAACAGCGTTTGGCAAACATCTGCCCTGCTGAACTCAAGACGACGCAGGCAGGTTCTCTTGCTTTTTCCCTTGGCGCGTGCAGGGGACAGCAGGCTTCTGTTTCCACTGGGCCTTTTTCCTTCTTGCCCTCTTGTGCGTTCTCCTGTCCTGGTCACCCGCACGGGCGACCACAGAGGGCTGCGCCTGCCTGCTCACGGGCGGCCCCGGCCTGGCGGCTCTGTGCCCTGGAGCCTCCACCCTCTGAGACGAGGCGTCTGCTTTTGGGGAGGGGGAGTCCGTGTCGCTTTGGTGTGCTGGGCGTGGGGAGGTGGGAGAGGGCGAGGGGAGTGGGTGGGAAGGGTGGCGGAGTGCGGGAGGGGAGGGATTTCGGAGGAGAGATGTCAGAGCGGCACCGGGGCCGTGGACGTGACCTGTGAGCAGCACCTGCAGGTCCTGTTCCAGGTAGTGGGTCACGGGACAGCAGGGGAGCCAGGACGCGGGACCGTGGGGGGTGGGTGTCATGGGCGACCGAGTTTGTAGACGTGTCACCGTTTCATAATACAGGGAACAGCCCAGGGAGGGGAGATGCGGAGAAAGTAGGCATGGGGTGCCGGGGGTGCTGCGGCCAGTGCCCACAGCTGGGTGGCTCACCCAGCCCATTGTCACCTCACCGTTCTCAGGGCCAGGAGGCCCACCCTGCGGCGCTGGCAGCCGTGCTTCTCCGGAGGCATAGCATCTCGTGCTGCCCGCTCGTGGCCTCCGTCTGGTGGCCGTCTGTGTGTGTCTGTCTCCTCTGATGTCTCCTGGGTCCACTTCTCTTTGCTTATAAGGACACCAGCCACACGGGGTAGTGGGAGCTTGGCCTCACCTTAACTAGTGATGTTTCTGGAGGCCCTGTCCATGGAGGGTTCTCACCCACGGACAGGGTTAGGGCTCGAATGTGTCTTCCAGGGGGTCATGACTCAATCCCCACAGTCTGCCCCCTGGACCCCCAGGAGACAGGTTCTTCCCACCTTGTGGATACATTGGTCCATCCTGACAGCCCCAAAGCCTCGAGCCATCTCAGTAACAACTCCAGCTCCAGAATCTCCTTAAAAGTAGTTCTGGGTAAGGTCCGTTCTGGGGCAGAATTTCTTCCTGTCTGTAGGCCTGTGAAACTTAGAAAACAAATCATTGGCTTCCAGATTACAGTGGTGGGACAGGCGTGGGACAGGAATTCCCCTTCCAGGAGGGAGAAGTCGGAAGGAAAAAGGGTCCTGGGTCCTGAGCACGTCTGAGACCCAGCAGGGCCGACCCCGAGACCTCCGGACCTGCTGGAGCATCATCCCCTCTCCCCGCACCCCAGGAGGCCGGGCGGGGGCCCCACTCCCCTGGCCTGGGGAGAGCTCCCCTGTGCAGACTCGGCCTCCACGGCACAGCCCTTGACGTCATCCTTCCTTCATCTCCCCCGTCTCCATCCCTTTCGGTCCAGGCTCGCTGTGCTTCTGCTCATGCAACATTCTCAAAAACCTTGTCCATTTTGCATGCAGCTCTAGGGGGTCCAAACCGTCAGCCCAAAGGTCTTCCACAGACACTTCCTGGAATGTTTGGATAATCGCGTTTCTGCTCCTGACCTCCTCTGGGACGGGCGATTGGAGCCCCGAGGCTTCCGCCCAATCTCTTCAGCAAATCCCCGTCCGGCCTCCCACACACAGAGCCTGGTATCTGGGACTCGCCTCCCGGGACCCCGGGGAGGGCACTTTGGGGGCAGCTGTGGCCCCATCCGAGCTCGCTGTGGGGACAGGCTGAGGGTTTCCCAGCTCACCACGCGCTGGTCCCCGTGTGCGTCCCGGCTCCGTCCTCACTCACCCTCTCCTCCCACGTGTTGCTCTAAGCAGCGAGGAGCCCAGGCTGCTCCTTCCTCACGCAGCTTGGAAACGTCCTCAGCTGAAGATCCAGGTTCATCGCTTGCCAGTCCTGCCTCCATCCTATGGCAGAACACAATCCCTCCACGCTCTCTGCCGCTTTAGACCAGGCTCCCTCTCCCAGCTCCCGGACACATTTGCCACGTCCCTCTAAGGCCTCCCGGACGCACCTCCACACCTGTCGACTTTCTGTCCATGGCGGCGTGTGTTCTCTGAGCTGATGGGAACTTTCTCTGAACCTCCCCTCTCCTCTCTGAGCCTCACTACTGATGTCCGCGTCTCCTAAAGATCCAATTCCAGAATCACTTCCGCACGTTTAGGTATTTGCCGTAGCAGCACCCACCGTCAGGCACCAAAACCTGCCTTAGTTTGCCAGGACTCGTGACAAATCCCTCGCACTGGTTTGACATCAGCGGCAGGAGTTTATTGTTGACAGTTGTTGGGGCTGGAAGTTGAACATCAGGGAGCCGACAGGCTGCTGGCAGCTGTTCTCCGCCTCTGCCACCCGCCAGCTCCTCTCTCCTGCGAGCGGGGAGAGCAGACAGTGCTCCCTATTGGGTGGAGTAAGGCCCCGTCCATTCCGGGCCCCTTAACCAATGACGCCTGTGCAGTCCTGCTAATAAATGACCCCACACCCCGGGACCAGGGGCAGGCCCTGAGCTTGTGTTTGTGGGTGAGCTCGTGGGGCATGTGGGTTGAGATCGCACTGAGAGGTGTGCTGGGGGCTCAGGAGGCTGGGCTGGGCGGTGGGGGTCTTGGGCGGTGGTCCCACCACGGGAAGGAGAGAGGACGCTGCGGGTGCCTCCCTGGTGGACGGCCAGACCAGAGCCCCCCCACCCCGCCCCGGTTCAGGAGACGGTGAGGGAGGAGGGCACAGGCTGCCAGCAGGGGCTGCTTGGTATTGGGAGCCCCAGAGGCCTCAGACTGGGACGGGTCACCCATTCTGTTTAAAAAGCTTCAGGAGGTGAGTCCCTGTGCTTTCCGTCTGAACGTGCGTCTTTGTAATTGTCTAGCAATGAAAACTGTGGCAGGGCCCCCAACCCCCGTGGTTTCTGTGTGCGAGGGCGCAGCTTCCCTGGCGCCGCACTGGGCAGCCGTCCACACGGACGCCAGGCCGCCTGGCAGGACCTGCCCTTGCATGGAAGCCAGGGTGCCCCCGGGGTGGTTTTGAGGCTTCACCAGGGACCCTAAAGTGGCAGTGAGAACATGTTAGAGGAAGACTGAGTGACTCGTTTCGTTGCAGGAGGAGCTCAAGCACTTTGAAGCCAAAATTGAAAAGCACAACCACTACCAGAAGGAGCTGGAGATTTCCCATGAGAAGCTGAAGCACGTGGAGAACTTTGGGGACAGAGAGCACCTGACGCGGAAAAAGGAGAAGTACGCCCTGCTGGAGGAGAAGACCAAGGAGCTGGGCTACAAGGTGGGGGCGGGGCCTGGGGGCGGGCGTTACACGGGCTGCACTCGTGGCCGAGCAGACTGGCCCGAGCGGTGAGCCGCAGCCCCTCGGCTGGAGGCCACGGCCGCACTGAGCTGTGCTCGAGCCTTCCGGAAGGGGCGTCTGCCTCCAGCCCCCTCCCACTGCCACGGGCAGCCTCCACTGCTCTCAGCCTCTGCGTCTCCTACGGAGTTGAACGTGAGGTCAGAGGAGGGCGGTCAGGTGCCCTAGCAGAATCCAGGTGGAGGCCACATGGCAGTTGGCGAAGGGCCTCGGACAGATGAAGACGGAGCCTAGGGCCGCTGGGCTTGTGGGCGCCTCGCCTGTGTCTCGGGATGTAACTCCTGCCTTCTACTCTTTCTTTGCCCTCCTTCACCCTGCCCTCAGGCACGTCTTAGGGCAGGAGCCGCAGATGGGCTGTAGTCAGCGAGGGGTGGGGGGCACCGACGGGACAGGAGAGGGGTCTTGCCCACAGGCGCCCCTTGTGCTGTCCCACGCTGGCCTGGCTGGCATTTCTCTCTCTGGCCCGGGTGTCAAGACGTGCAGGTCACTGTCGCCTCCTATTCGCAGTGGACTGTCATACACAGGGACAGTGCCTCTAGACAGGGCTGGCTCGTGCCCCTTCCTCATTGGCTTTCCTTTCCTTCTGATACGTGTGAGATGCTCTTTCGCCGGCAGCGGTGGAAACTGTTTGGCTCAGGTCAGAAGCAGTGCGTAGGTGCCGGGCTCTGTTTACCGCAGGGTGATGGGGTGGGGGCCAGTTGACCTCTCGGACGTTCACAGAGCTCCAGGCCCCTGTCCAGAGGGCAGCGGGAGGACCCAGTGGGTACCTGGGTCCCCTGGGCCAGCTGAGCCAGGCACCTGCCGAGTCACCCCTGCACGCGGGATCTTGTGCTCCCAACAGCCCGTGCGTCACAGCAGGAACTTTCCACCCGTGCCTGAGCTGCTTTGGTCAGAGCTGAGAAAGCAGCCAAGGGCCCCTGGCGGGATATGTCCCCGCGGAGTCTAGCGGGCGGGTCTTGGTGCCACGTGTGTCTGTGAGTGACGGGCACCAGGCTGTCCCCTGCTTTGCCACGGGCAACAGCAAGGGGCACAGTGGCCTCCTCGCTCTTTGGGAGCACCGGCTGAGTGATTTGGGCAAATCCTCAAATTGAGATACATAACAGAGTGCATGGAGCAGTCTCCAGTGTAGACAAGTGAAAGAAGTGAGGGCAAAGCAGCTGGAAACACTAAGAAGTAGCCGGAGGGGCTGGGGCTTGAGAGTTTGCTCACAAGTGTGTAGAGAAGTCTGGAAATTGGTGACATCAGCTACCTGCAGAGGAGCCGGGGGGCTTGGGGGGACTCAGGGCCAGGATGCAAGGGGGCTCTGGGCTTTGAGCTGCATGGCCGCCTCACCGATTGAAAATCGGTGAACCCTGAAAAAAAATGAAGAGTTGAGAGTTGGCAGGGGCAGGGGGCTTTGCACGTCCGTCTGGGAGGGGAGGGGCCCTGCACAGGCAGAGGCCAGCCCGGTGGCCGCCGCAGGGAAGCCCGTCCTGAGGTAGCACTGGAAAGATGCCATCTTGGGTATGAGGGGGCGGAGCAGGGCTGGGCCTGTCTGCATCTGCAGGGGGCCGTGGGCAGTGGAGAGGCAGCATCGAGCTCCTTATCCCCTCGCGCCCCAGGCTCCGCGTGTCCAAGGAGGCAGTGAGGCCTTGGGGGGTGCCAGCCACAGGCTGTACTGACGGGGACCCGGGGTCGTTGCACCTGCAGCTGTGCCCCCAGCGGCAGAGTCGTCAGAGGGTCCAAACTTAGCCCCCAGCCCGGCCCGGAGGAGGGCCCTTCTCCAGGCTGCTGCTGCAGGCTCTCCGTCCACTGCTTCCGGAAGCGATGATGTGTGGATACACCGAGACCACCTGGCTTTAATATTTGGTGGTGCTTTTCAAGTCAACGATGAGCTGCCTTTTTGGTTTATTTATGGCAGTTTCTGGATGGGTGGATGATGGCAAAGTAAGGTCAACAGAGAGCTCATGAGTTTTTGTCTCCAGGTTGCACGTCTCTCGGTCTTGAGTGGCAAACGGAATTCCTGCAGTGCCTGCCCAGCTGATGAAATGCTTTTCCTCTCCAGGTGAAGAAGCACCTGCAGGACCTCTCCAGCAGAATCTCCCGGGGCCTCCAGCACAATGAGCTCTGACGGCCTCGCGGGCAGCAGGACGGGGCGCCCTGGGGGTGGCACAGGAAGTGACCAGAACCGAGGCATCTGCAGGGGCTGACGGCGGACGGCCTCTGAGGGAAGGACGATTCCAAACGGCTCTGGCTGCCGCCGTGGCACGGTTCCAAGGGAGGCCGGCTCCACTCCCAGCCGTGCAGACCGAGGCCTGTCGGAGCGGCCGGGCCGGGCCTTGCCCCCGGGGGAGCAGGGAAGCCTCCTCTCCAGGGAGAATGTGGTTTCCAGCCGCCAGCGAGTCCCGCGGCCCCTTGTGCTGCAGCTGCACAGTTTGTGTCAGAAGCCTTTAAATGTGCCGCTGGAGGCACCGTGTACATAAGCCCTCAAAAATACAGTGTGGTATCTAACCCATCTGCTGCGTCTGCTGCCTGCGCCGCCGACGTCCTGGGGCCTGTTCTGGCCTGAGGATGAGTAAATCGCAGAGGAAGGAGGAGGGTCCGGGTTACTCTGCGACCGCCTGAAATGCTTCCCCTCATCTTACTGCTGCCTTTCGTGCCCTGCCCCCGACTCATGCCCCTCCAGGGTGCAGCTGTCGCTGTCCACTGCCAGGGGGGCTCTGGCATCGGGGTGATGGACAGACGTGGGCGTCGGCGCGGCCTGCGGTCGGGAAAGGCAGCAGCCCCCGGTGGGAGCGGCGGAAGCCGGGGCACCCAGTCCCCAGGTGTGTGCGAGAGAGGTGTCTCCACGGGGCTGTCATCACCCCCACCCCTGGAGGGCTGGAGAGTCCAGTGACGGGGCTGACAGATGGGTGGCGGGGGTAGAAGCACCCCAAGATGGGCCAGGGACACCTCTTCCCCTGACTTCCAAACGATTGTGTTGAAGCAATACAAACACACCTTCACACAAGAGCCACAAACCCAGTGCAGTGAGTCACCCCAAAGCGAAGACCAATGGGGCAGGCCAGGCGGACGTCCCCAGAGCCCAGCCCAGGCCCCAGGCCACAGGCCACGCTCCCAAGGGGCCCATCACTCTTGACCTCTTAACACCCAGGGAGGGTCCTTCCTGTTTGAACGGAAATGAAATTAGGCTGTCGGGCCTGACTTCCTGCAGTGTCGGTGAGATTCAGCCAGGTGGCCTGTGGCAGTTTTCACCACAGTGTCGTTTTCCAGCAGATGAACATCCCATACCGTATTTGCAGCCCATCCTGCTGTCAGCAAATGTTTGAGTTGTTTCCAGTTTGGGGTCATAACACCTTGGGCATGCGTTCGTGCACACACCCCCGGCTCCCGGGCGTGAGTTGGCCGGGTGCTCTGCCGTGCATACGCTCAGATGCAGTCGATGATTCCGCCCGTTTCGCACAGCGGTCGGTGCTGATCCACACGCGCACCAGCAGCGTGAGACGCGGGCGCTGGTTGACGGCCTCGACTTGGTTTCCAGTCTGCTTAGACGTTACTATATTTGGCAGTATCTCGCGGTGGAGGTTGCTCTTTGGCGTTGGGTTATTTTGTGTGGGGGGAGGGGAGAACGTTGGAGGGCGTGTGACACACACAGCAAAGCCCGGACTGTATGTGTGACCGAGCGCTGACCGCCACGCATGCCTGTGCAGCCACCATTCAAACAAGACGTTTCCATCCCTGCAAAACTCGGCCCCCTCGGCCCCCTCACCACGCCCACGTTTGCCCCTTCCGGGTGGCATGTTAGAGTGGGCTGCTCCATGCGCCTGGTTTCCTTCCCACGACCTCCATGACCCTGAGGTGGTGGGCAGGGTCCCTCATCAGCCGTCCACCTTTGGGGCTGGATTCCGGCTCAGGCTTGTCCTCACGTCCCTGCACTGTTTGTTTTGTAGACGTGGCCACGTTGATTTGTCCCTTTGTCTAAGAGCCATTGGCCGCTTGTGGTCTGTTTCTGGGCCTGTTTGCTAAGCAGGGATGTCCTCATCTTACACCCTTAAGTAGGACGTCAGCTGTGTGTTTGGCAGATGCTTCTATCAGGTTGAAGAGATTCCCTTCCAGTTTGCCAAGTCTTTTCGTGAATGGGTATTGTGTGTCATCACATGCTTTTCTGTGTCTGTCCAGGTGACTGTAAGGCTTTCCTTCTTTAGTGAGTCACAGTGGGGGACATTCACATTAAAACAGTCCTGCATTTCCGGAGAAACCCACTGACCGAGCTGGGCTGGCCGGAGTTCCCTGTGGGTATTCGGTGGGGTTTGCCAGCACTTGGCGAGGACCTGGGCGTGTGTTTGTTTGTTCGTGGGGGGCATTGGTCTGTGCATTTTATTTTCTTACATGATGTTTCTGTCATACTTTGGTATTGACATTAAAGTGTCTCCTAGAACAAGTTGGGAAACGTTCCTTTCTGTTCTCGGCGGTGGTTTGTGTAGGATTGGTATTGTTTCTTTTGGAAATATGTGATAGAATTTATGGGCAAAACCATCTGGGCCTGCAGTTTTCTTGGTGCCCAGGGTTTTTAATTAAAAACTCAGTTTTGTAAAGTAGGTAAAAGGCAATTTTGATTTTCTATTTCTTCCTGCATCGTTTTTTTTAAAAGCTGCGTTTGTTGGGGAATTTCATCTAAGTGGTCAGTCGGCTGATGGGTATAGGGGCCAAGGTACAGGTGTGCCTCAGAAAGCGGGACCGCGGGGGGCCAGGGGTGCTCATCACACAGGCGAGCTCAGTACGTGGTGCTGGGCAGGGGGAACCAAGCGGGAGATGATACCGCGCGAGACCAGTTACGTGAACTTGAACCCAGGCCGGACAAGTGCGTGCACGTGAGCCACACCCACCCGTGCGGGCGGTGACCCCAAGGGGGCAAGGGCTGGACCCAGTCAGTCTGCAGACCCCACTCTGCTGCTTCCGCTGGCCGGGGATCAAGCGGGGCCTGGTGCTGGTCTCTCCCGGTCAGGGTGTCGCCGTGTCGGACAGTGAGCACTTGAGGGACGCCCCCTCCGCCTGCCCAGCCTGTCCCTGGGGCAGCCTCTGTGCCCTGCTCCCGTGTCCCCTCCCGAGAGGCCTCGGGTACAGATGCCCATGGTGCTGCCGATCGCCCCGGTGGACACTGCCTGAGCCCGTGGATGCACCACAGCCGACGTGAGAGTGACCTGTCGATGGCCCTCGCGTCGTTTCTGTTCTGTTGGCATCTCAAGGTAACATGTCCTGCCCGATGCTAGTTCTCTGAGTCACAGCCACACCTAGGCTCAGCTTTGGAAGGACGGGGCCACCCACTCACGCCTCCTGCCAGCTGCCAGCCCGTCCACCCTCGGCTTGGTGAGGAAGGTCAAGCTGGTGACTAGGGGCCGCCCAGGCTGGGAGTGGCCCTGGCAGAGCCCCCAGCACCCCCTCCCCTCCCCGAGGCACCCTGGGCTGCCACTTCTCGGCAGTGGCTTCGCTCCTTCCCACTGTCTGCCCCCCATGGGCCACCCTCCATGGTCTGGCCCCACAGGTGATGGACTGGAGCCTGGCTGCTCCTTCGTCTCTGCTCACAGCCCCCCAAAGTGCATGTGTGTCACCCAAACTGCGGGACCCTGCTCTGGCTTCCCAGCCCTGCCCCACCCCACACGTCATCGGGTGGACATCGGTTTCCCCAGGAGACGCCTCAGCCACCTCATAATGCAGCAGAGTGAGCAGGAACTCGCAGGGGAGTGGGCCCCAGCTCCCGTGCAGCCCCGAGTCCAAGCACCAAACCTTCCCAGGGACCTGTATGTCTCCAGGTTGCCCCAGCGTTCCCGGAACCGCAGGAGGGAGGGCGTCCCGTTCACCCCTCTGCGCTGGCCAGGGCCCGTCTGAGCTGCCCACAGCTGGAGGGGCCGTGGGGGTTGCCTCCGGCCATGCACATCCTGCTTCTGCCCGGAGGGGCGCCCTGGGCGGGGCATGCCAGCCACAGCGCCCACCACTTGCAGTTGAAACAGTTGGAAGGAGAGGTCCTGCTACCATAGAATTGTCCAGAGGGTGGTACCAGGGGGGCCTCTAAACCAGAAGCTGACCTCATCCACGGTTACTGGAAAAACCCCAGGACCTTTGCTTCCGAGCTGAGGACCTTCCCCTGTCTCCCCAACTGGTGCAGGGTGGTCCCCTTGCTTCCTGCTGTTTTTATTAGAAGCTTCCTCAGCAGATGTCAGCCAAGCAGAGCCAGCTCAGAAGACCCTGAGGGTGGGGCTGGCCAGGCAAGGAGGGAGGTGGGGTGGGAGGGTGGGTGGATAGATCAACGTGTGCATGGGTGGGTGGTGGGGTGGGTGGGCTGATAGATGGAAAGGAGGGAGGGAGGGGCACCCCAGTGGGCCGCATGAGCAGCCCCTGCCTGGCAGAGTCCCCCCCCCCATCTTCGAGAGGTAGGAGGTGCTGTCCGGTGTGTCCCTCGGGCCGTGGGGGCAGGGGAGGGAGGCAGCCGCACCGCCGCAGGACGGGACGGCTGCATCTGGCGAAGCTGCGGGGCCGCCCAGGAAGCCGGCACCATCGGGCGGCCTGGGGTCCGGGGTGACCAACTGATTCACGTCACCATGCTCCCGTACACAGACACACACGCACATTCACATGAACTCGTGCACGTGTGCTCACACACAGATACACTCATGCACACTCAAACTGACTCACGTCACCATGCTCCCGTACACACACACGCACATTCACATGAAGTCGTGCACGTGTGCTCACACACAGATACACTCATGCACACTCAAACTGATTCACGTCACCATGCTCCCGTACACAGACACACCTTCACATACACACAGACACACTCATACACATTCACATGAACACGCATACACGCATGCACGCTCAGCCCTGACCCCCGGGGCTGTCCGAAGCCGCCCCCTTCCTCACGCCATCGGGGCGCTCAGGCCTGAGGCTGCGGGAAACCGAGGGGCCTGGGGACGGGAGTCACTTGGCAGGACAGGCCGGGAGGGTGGCCAGGGAGGCCCCACGGAAAAGGACAAGCTGTACGAAAAGAGCATTTTATTTCCAGTCTAAGAAGGTGTTACAAAGAGTGCAGAAGAGTAACATCGTTGCCAGCAGGGAGGTACCAGGCCGCAGACCTACAGGCGCGCTCTGCCCCCCGGACAGGGACGGAGCCCGCGCCGGACAGGCCACCCCTCCAGGCCTCTGAAGTCGCCGACGAAGTTCAAAAACGACACGCGGCCATGCAGCACGTGAGCAGACGGACCTGCGCAGGGCTGGGCCAGGGTCCCCGGCTTCCAAACGCCCTCCTGGGGACCCCCGGCTCCTGGTCCCAGCAAAGGGGCAGCAGGCAATGGCCGGTATGACCGTCCACGGTGTCACCAGAAGCCCCTCTCAACCCAGCCTACAATACACCCGTAGAGCGGAGAAAACCAGCTCTGCCCCAGAGCTGCCGCTCGGCGCCTCCTCCCCACCGCCCCCACCCTGCCGGGACCCCCTATGGGGGCTCAGAGAAGGGCTGGGGTGGGGTGAGCCAGGCAGACCTTCCGCTTTGCCCCCGTCAGGGGCCAGCCATCAATCACATGCACAAAACCACACAGGCCGCCGCGGAACCGGGGGCCCTGGGGGGCCAGTCTCCAAGCCGGCGTTCATGGGACTCGGGGTGCCAGCTGCCGCTGCAGGTGGATTTAATTTCCACGTCCGAGGAGCCAGGAATGCGGTGTGAGCCCATGAGGTGGGCAGGCGAGTGGGACGGGGGAGGCCCAGGGCTGGCTGCGGTTGAGCTCTGCCTCTGCACCCCTAGGCCGTGCGCTGGGAGCCCCCTGAGCCCTGCAGGTGCCCGCCAGCCCCTGGTCCTCAGGGTGGCAGGAGCAGTGGGCCCTGGGGACTGCCACAGCTGGTTACTCCACCCAGGACACATGTCCGCTCCATCTACCACAGCCCTCCCCGTGGGCACCTGCCCACTGCTGGGCCGCAGCGCCCCTCCAGAAGCTGCCATGGGGTTGTGGACCCACACCCACCCCACTGGGCCGCCCAGGGTGGGCAAGGGGCACAAAGAGCAGCCCCCGGAAGGAGGCTGTGCCCCCTCCTCTGTCATCCAGAGGGGCCGTGTCTGCGGTTCTCAGGGAGGGGACTTTACCTTCAGTCCTCCACAGACTGGACAGGCGGAGGGGACAGCCACCGGGCCGCCCGCCGCCCAGGCCTCGCCACTGGGTGCCTCGCTGGCCGGTCCCCGCCACCTCACGCCCAGCCAGCCGCAGGGGCCTGGGCCCCCCAAGTCCTCGGCGGCGCCCTCGGAGCTGGCCTGCGGGGCGGGCCCCTGGTCTCTGAGCGCGGGGCGCAGGCTGCGCGGCGTGTCGTAGTGGTGCCGCGGGGGCCCTGGCACCTGGTACTCGGCCCGCGGGGCCGCCCCAGGCAGGCAGCAGCACACGCCGGGCCCCGGCAGGCTGAGCAGCGAGCCCAGCTCCTCGGCCACCCGCCACACGTCCAGGCTGCTGCCCGAGCAGGAAGAGTGGCTGCCGGTGGCGATGCCGCTGTCCGAGGAGCCCTGGCGGCCGACGTCCTGCAGCTGCCGTGGCCGCAGCGGCTTGGGGGGCAGCCGGGAGGGGCCCGGCACGGCCTCCCCAGGGGCCTCGCCCTCCCCCAGGTGCAGGGCCCGGGCGGCAGCCAGGCCTAGCCCCTCCTGGGACGTGCTGGCCTCAGAAGAGGACTGCTCGGGCCACGCGGTCAGCCGGCTGCTGGCACTGACGTCCGAGTGGCTGGCCTCAGACGATGAGCTGGACAGGCTGCGGTCGTCCCCTGGAGG
This sequence comes from Choloepus didactylus, assembly GCF_015220235.1. Taxonomy (NCBI): domain Eukaryota; kingdom Metazoa; phylum Chordata; class Mammalia; order Pilosa; family Megalonychidae; genus Choloepus; species Choloepus didactylus. The sequence goes on along the minus strand of NC_051309.1, from coordinate 3,819,451 downwards.
AGAGCGGGGGCCTGAGAGTCGGCTGTGGGGTGGTCCGGGGCAGATGGGCTCCGAGACCTCAGAGACGACTCATGTGGGCTCAGGGATCTGGGGGTTCAGGGGGGCCTGGGGGTTCTGGGGTTGGCCAAGAGGGCTTTGGGGTGGGCCCAGTGGGTTGGATGGACCCTGGGAGGGCTTGGGTGGGTTTGGGATGGGCTCAGGTGGACTCGGGAGGCCAGTTAGTGAGGCCCAGTGTGGACGTCTCACCCCCACTACCTCCACAGAGCCCCCACAAACGGTGCCCCACTCCCCGGGAGGCTGGAGCCCACACCCAGCACCACCACAGCCCCGCCCCCTCCTGCCCAGCACCCCCCCAGGCCTCCCCCTTGGCGGCTGCCCTGGTCCCTGCCCATCCTCTCCCACCAGACGTGGCTGGAGTGTCGCCCGCCCCCACCTCCCCCGCAGCCAGGACGCGGCCCAGACTCTTCTCCTTGCCTCAGGTCCCTCTGTCCCGAGCCCCCAACCCGGCTCCTGGGCTCCCCTCTCCTTTCCTCTCTGCCCCTCCCCCACGCGGCATCCGGCCATCCCGACCCCCTTCCGGCTCCTCGTCCCCCTTGAGGCCTGGAGCAGCCTGCCTCCCGGCATCCCCCCAGGACACAGCTGGGGTGCCCCTTCCTCTGGGACATGTCCCCCAGCCCTTCCAGCCTGGACCGAGGGCGCTGGCGGAGCTGGGGGGCGGCGGCCTTGGGTGTTGATTCTTCCCCCCCCCCCCCGGCCCTCAGCACTGCCCCCCACTGCACCCCTACTGGATTCTAGGCCCCCAAGGAGAGAACCATGCTGGGCCCTCTGTCCTGCCCCCTCCCGCCCCCTCCCACGGCCCCCGGAAAAGCCCCTTCCACACTCCACTCTCCCTCCTGCCTTCCAGAGGTCCCGAGGGAAGCAACAATGTGAAGCCCCCCAAAAAGTGACAGCACAAGGCAGACTTGAGGCCCCCTGCCCCTGGGTGGAAAGGAGGTGCGGGCGTGGCCTGGGAGACCCCAGGGAGAGACCCCTCCTGCACCATCACCCCCACGGGGGGCCCCACCGCCTTCCAGTGAGCTGCGCGGGCCAAGGCACAGAACCTTCCTTCAGGCAAGTCGAGGCAAGTCGCAGCTGGCAGGTGGGAAAGTGCTGGCACCCGCGGCAGCGACCCCAGGCCAGCGGTCAGCACCCCCCCCATGCTGAGACAGCCGCCCCCCGAGCCCGCCCCACCTGACCCCCGGCCCACCCCGGCCCTACCTGCGCTGCCCGGCCAGGCCGCGTGCGCCAGGAGGCTGAGGCGCTTCTCCAGCTGCAGGGCCTCGTGGGCCGCACGCTCCTCCAGGGCCGAGGGCCCCCCGGGGCTGGGGTCTGCATGGAGAGAGTCAGCGGAGGGGGCGCCCCATGCCTCCAGCCCCGGCTCCCCCTTTCCCTGCACCCACAAGTCTTACGTTCTGTCTCCCAGAGAAGTGGGTCCCCACCACGCCCCCCGATTCTGGAGGGGTTCGTGCCCAGTCTGGCCAGGTGGCTCCACGTGCCCCACCCCTCCCCAGCACCCCGGGATGGAGCATCACGGGGCACCCAGGCTGCGAGCGGGTGCTGGCCGCTCCACACCCTCCCCCCTCAGGACCCCTGCCTGGTCCACACCCTGTCCCCCCCGGGGTGCAGCCTGTGCGTCCCTGCCACAGGAGCCCCCCAATCCTGGGCCAGGGCCGAGGGGGCCTGCCACTCGAACCGGGGCTCTGTAGGCTGTTTCTCCTCCGTGTGGCTGAGCCCCCAAGCACAGGAGAAGCCCCTCTGTTCCCGGGGTGCCCCCAGGCGGGACGCGCAGGTACTGGCCGCCCCCGGGGCTGGGCTCATTTACAGGCCGTGGCTCCTCCCTCACTCAAGGGCATCTTGTTTCCTCTGGACACTGGCCGAGCAGGTCGTGGGGCAGGTGGGCCCCAGGGGCAGCGGCCGATGGAGCAGGGCCTCACCTCGGGACTCACCGTCCACCCGCGTCGGTGGCTGCAGGGCCAGAGGGCGCCAGCAGAGGGCACCACCACACCGCCCAGCAGGGCCGGGGGCACAGCGCAGCCGGGCGCCTCCTCCCCTCCCCTCCTCCCAGTCCCTCCTCCCCGGCTGCCCCTCCTCCCCACCCCTCCTCCCCTGCTCCTCTCCCTCCGGTGGCGGCCATGGTGGGGAATGGGGGGCCTGGGTGTCCGCGTGGGGCCTGCGCCCAGCACGCCAACCACCTCCATTCTCCCCCAGCTTTGGTGACATTCAGCATTGGGGTTGGGGCTGTGGGGCGGGAGGCGGGACCCGACCCAGGCTGGCCTCTGACCGTCGCCCCCAGACAGTGGCCAGTGCACCTTCCTCGCTGTCCCCCGCCAGCCCCGAGGGTAGACCCCAGGCCTGGAGGATGGGGCGGAACCTGGAGGAGCCAGCCCTGCCCGAGCCCACAGCCCAGGGGCTGAGGGCAACGCCCTGGCCGGGGACGAGGAGGGGCAGCCCCCCCGCCCTGTGACAGGACACCCCACAGCCAGCTCCACGAGGGGCTCCTGGCCTGACCGCTGCGGCCAGACCACCTGCCCGGCCATGGGGGCAGCACGGAAGGCCCCAAGATCCTCCAGCTCCGACACGGCGGGCGAAGAGGACGGGCCGAGCCGGCCGGGGGCAAGGGGCACCCACATCGCTGACTGGACGGCCACCCTGGACGCGGGCAGCCGGCCTGGCCCCTCCCTGCCCTGACCCCCACCCCCCAGCCCGCACGCACCAGGGAGAACCGGCCGCACCCCGAAGGGGCCCTTGGTGGGCGAGACTCCGCGGACGATGCAGTCGAACAGGAAGCTGATCTGCTCGCCCTCGGCCGAGGACAGGAAGAAGACGCCAGCCCCTGCGAGGAAGAGGCCGCGGTCAGCCCGGGCCCCAGGGCAGGCCCCCCAGGACTCCGGCCAGGAACCCCACACCAGGAACCCCAGTGGGTCCCCAGCACACCAGGCACCGCAAGGAGCACAGGGACACTCAGCTCCATCCTCCGGGACGCCTGGCCACAGGGTCAGAGGGCACCGCCGCTGAGGGGAGACCCGGCGCCCACCATGGGCTCTGTACCCCCACCACACAGTCCCCTCCCCCCCAGCCCTCCTGGCACCACTGCTTGCCCCACATAACCCCCCCACCTCAGCCCTCCCCACTTGCAGCCCCCATCCCCACACCCCCAGCCCCTGCAACCTCCCACCAGCAGCCCCGCACACCCCCACACACCTGCTCCCCCTGCCCCCATCCCCCGCCCTGCACAGCCCCCCACATGCCCACAGCCCCTCCAGCCCCCACCCTGTGGCTGTGGGGAGACGCTCCGGTCCTGGCCATGGGCTCCATCACCTGCTCTCAGGGTGGCTCCAGGGAGGCTGCAGACAAACCACGGAGCCTGGCACCCATCACCCACCCCAGGTGGGGTCAAACCTCACATGACCCCCCCCAGCAAGGGTTAAAATGTGCAGATGGAGGGCTGCCCCCTCCCCACCTGGCAGAGCCCCTCCAGCCTGTAGAGAAGCCACACTGCAGCCCCGCAGAGCCAGCCCCCACCCCGGGATGGCAGACCCCCCAGCCCCACTCCCCACTCCACACCCCACTCATCTGCCCAAAGGAAGGGCCCAGGCCGGGGCCACCTGAGGGCAAGTCAGGGGGGGCCACCAAGGAAAAGCCCAGAGCCCCAGGGGTCTGCAGGAGCTGGCACCTACCAGCCTGCATGCCCCCTAGGCGCCCAGTGCCTGGGCCCGGACCCCCGCCGGGCTGGATGGAGCCCCATGGGCGCCAGGCGGCTGCTGGCAGGTCACATGGGGCCAGACACCACGGTTGTCACTGCCCTGGAATCCTCACGGCGCCGCCTCGGCCACGGCCGGGGCCCGACGCCAACCCTGACACGTGGCGCCAGCCGTGCACCCCGGGGCTGCGGCCACCCCAGGCGGCAGTGGGAGGAGGAGGGGAGCACCTGCTTGGATTCAGAGCTGGGAGCTGCCTGTCCACAGCCGCATGGCCAAGAAGGGGTGCACGCTGGCCCCCAAGTGTCCATCTGGGCATTTCTGGGACCCCAACTCCAGTCTTGCTCTGGGGGAGAGGCTGCTACTAGCCACTGCCCACTGCTGCCCAGGAGAACACCCCACAGGGTCTCGGGCAGGGAGGCTCTGAGCCTGGGGGTGAGCGAGCGCTCGCACCCCAGACCTCGGCCGGCCACTGAGCGCACACCACTGCCCCGTCTGCCGCCATCCCTGGATGAAGGGTCAGCCACTGCAGCCCCTGCTCTCTCAGAAGGCCGGGCCTCTAATCCCGAGCTCCAGACAGCTGGCAGGGGCTGCGGGACAGCTAGTCCCTCGACTATAAAAAACCACATTACCCAAGGCGGTGGAGCCGGCCGGCATTCTGCCCGGCGTCTGCGGCCGTGTCACGGTCCCGGAAGACTGGTGGCCATGCCTGGACTTTGGACACAGCCCCCTGGCAAGCCTGAGCCCCGAGTGCCAGAGCGGCCTCCCTAGCAGCCACTGCACTTACCCAGGGGAGCCAACAGTGGGGTGGCCGCTGGGAGGAGGGCGGGTGTCCCGGGGCTGGCCCAGCCAACCCTCAGCAGCCCCCCAGTTCCCCTCTTACCACCCCACTCCCACTCCAGGCTTTGCTGAGTCCCCACGTTCCCTAAACATGCCCAGCCTGCCAATGGCCTCCTCGGGCGCCTCGTCCACCTCAAATGTCCGTTCACCTCCGGGTCATGGTTCACCTAGTCCCACCTTTTAGGACACCTTTCCCAGCCCCGACCTCCCCTTCAGGAAGGCCCTGGGACCCTTGACCCCGTATGCCCCCTCCTATCTGGCTGCAGTCCTGGGTCATCCGCGGCGTCTGGTGCCCCCCCGGGGCCCACACCCACGAGGCCCTCAGGGCGGGCGGTGGCTGCCGGAGCAGCGGGAACCCCAGGAAGTGCTGCTCGGGCACCTTGTTTGCTTCGGGGAGGGAGGGCAGGAGGGCACCTGGCCCGGTTTGCCTCATCATGTGCATGAGGTCACAATGTGCCGGCACAGCCCACGCAGGCCACTTCTCCCCGAGCAGGTCCGTGCCCTCCCCCGGGCTCTGGCCAGGCTGGGCTCGCTTCGGCCCGTGGCATTCGGCAGGAGGCAGGCCGAGCAGGTTGGGGCTGGTGGCTCATGGGCCCCTAACCCACGTCCAGAAGCCGGGTCTCCTCCTGGAAGACTGAGGCTTCCCTTCCACCCACTGACCCCATCGCCCGAGCAGCCCCAGTACACCCCACATACAGCAGAGACATGCTGTCCCCATGGAACCCCAGTGCACAGGATCAGCAATGAACGGCAATGAAGCAGCCCTTGTTTTAAGCCACTAGGCTTTGGGGTGCATGTTACACAGCATGGGGGGGAGGAAGATGGGAGGAGGAGAGAGAGAGCTGCAGAAAGCAGCAGCTGCCGGCGCTACAGAAAACATTCACCCCGGGCAGAAGCTGTGGGTCTCGGGGGTGCAGGCAGGCCTCAGCCACTCCCTAAAAGCAATTATGTCCGAGGAAACATTTCTCAGCTGAGAAAGCTGTTGCATTCAACTCAAAGGTTCACAGCCCATAAAAAATATAAAGCCAAAAATAGACTATGTAACATATAGGCTAAATAAAACCCAGAGAAAAGCCAAGGAGAAAGGCTCCAACCCCAATGTTAACAAGCAGAGCTAGATCCAGGACGACTCTTCCACCTCCCCGAGGTGAGTCCTGCAGGGAAGTTTTGGGCCCTGGTCTTTGCCGTTCAACTGAATGAAGCGCTCAGGCTCCCAGCGCCTGGAGGACAGTGCTGCTGCATCACCCTCTGTTGACAAAGCCCACACATGCCAAGCACTGTTGGTGAGGGTCTGAAGGCATCTGGAGTATTTTCCTGCTGAGGTTTCACAAAGCTTGTGTCCAGACAGCACTGATTTGGCTCATCTTAGACTTTCAATCAAAAATTTGGCACGGCAAAGATGGCGGCGTAGGAAGCTCCAGGAAGCAGTTCCTCCAGCAAAACGACTACTGAACGGGCAGGGACCGTCTGCATCAACTGTTTTGGAGCTGTGAGGTCTAATGGAGCACTGGGCAGCATCCGGGGAAGAGCAGAAGGAAGAGGCTGGTGAACTGCCGCAAATACCGGTGAATTTTACCCTCCAAGCAGGGGCTACCAGCCCCAGCCCCCGCCGCCTGTCAGCTGCCAGGTGGCAGGGTGGGACACAAAGACCCAGCCCCCCAAAACCCAGGGTGTGGGGTCTGAGCACTGATCCCTGCTTTTGATCAGCTACTTCAGATCGCTGGAGGGACAGCTCTGAGCACAGCCACGGTTCCAACAGAGCAGGGAAAGTGGCAGAGGGGGCTTAAAGCGGCAGGACACCCCCTCCTCCTCTTTCCATTCCCCATTTGGGAGCAAAAATAGTTTGGAAAAGACACAAACTATGGTTCCAGCCCTCAACAACAACAACCTAAAACAAACAATCCCAGAATGGTGGGAGAACTAGATAGTCACAATAAAAAAAATATAATATGCAGAAGGTCTAGTTCTCAACAACAAATTACAAAACACATGAAGAAACAGGAAAGTTCGGCCCATTCATGAGGAAAAGAGAATTTGACAGACACCATCCCAGAGGAAGCTCAGACAATGGAAGTATTAGTCAGAGACTTTCAATTTTTGTTAATGGGCATACAATGTATAAAGATGTAATCTGGGGTAATAACAATGTAAAGTGGGAGGGATGTGGATACGCGGGTGTAGAGAGTTTGGGTATCACCGAAACTTGGCTGGTATCAGCTGAACTAGATTGTTACTAGTTTAAGATGATCATTGTAATTACACTGGTAACCACCAAAAAATAACTAAAAATTACAGAATATTGGAAAGAAGAAGGGACTCAAACTGGTACTCTACAAAATGAAGTAACTGGGGGAAAAAAAGACATACAGACAACAAATAGATAAACGATAGAAGTAAATCCTTCCTTCTCAGATATGACCTTAAATGTCAAAGGATTAAACTCCCCTATTAAAAGGCAGAGATTGTCAGACTGGGTGAAAAAGCATGATTCATCTCTGCTGTCTACAGGAGACATAACTACAAAGACACAAAGAGATCAAAAGAAAAAGAGTTGAAAAAGATATTCCATGCAAACAATAAGCAAAAATGAGCTAGAGTGGCTATATTATTGTCAAACAAAATGGAATTTAAGTAAAACAGAAAGGTTACATGAGACAAAGAAAGATTATACACTGATCGAAGTCTTAATTTGATAAGATATAATGAATTTAAACATATATGCACCTCACAACAGAGACCCAAAATATATGAAGCAAAATTAACAGAATTGAATGGGCAAATAAATACTTCTACAATAAGAGTCCAATATGTAAATGCACCATTTTCAATAATTGATGGAACATCTAAACAGAAGGTCAGTAAGGACACGGGGGCTTGAACAACACTATTAGCAATTACACCTAATGGACACGTACAGAACACCCCACCCAAGAGCAGCAGAGGAGGCATTCTTCTCAAGTGCACATGGAACATTTCCGGGATAGACTTCATGTTATGCCACAAGCAACTCTTAATAAATAAAAAACATTGAGATCATACAAAGTATCTTCTTGGACCACAACAGAATAAAGCTAGAAATCAATAATAGAAGGATAACTGGAAATTTTACAAATATGTGGAAATTAAACAACACATTCTCAAGTAACAAATGGGTCATATAAGAAATCACAGGGATGTTAGAATATACTTAGAGACAAATGAAAATGAAAACAACACACTAAAACTCATGGAATGCAACAAAGGCAGTGCTTAGAGAAAAGTATATCTTTCTAACTGGCAACATTAAAAAAGAAGAAAGATCTCAGATCAATAGCCTAACTCCACACCTAAAGAAACTAGAACAAGAAGAGCGAGCTGAATCTAAAGTCAGAAGAAGGAAGGAAATAGTAATATTAGAGCAGAGATAAATGAAATAGAGAATAGAGAAACAATAGAGGGGTTTTTTTTAATCCCAAAGTTTTTTGTTGTTGTTGTTTTTTTTTTAAACCAGTTGGTTTTGTTAAAGGTCAATAAAATAGACAATCTGTTAGCCAGCCTGACAAAGAAACAGAGAGGGCACAAATAACTAAAATCAGGAATGAAAGTGGGACATTTATTTACAGAAGTAAAAAGGATTATAAGAGGGTACTATGAAAAATTATATGCCAACAAATTAGAAAAGCTGCTTGAAATGGACAAATTTGAAACATACAAATTATCTGATCTGACACCAGAAGTAAATCTCAACAAACTTATAATAAGAGATTGAATCAGTAATTAAAAGACAAGTTCAGGACTAGATGGTTTCACTGCTGAATTCTACCAAATGTTTAAGGAAGATTTAACACCAGTCCTTCTCAAATTCTTTCACAGAAAGAAAATAGAAAAGGAGGGATTACTTCCTAACTCTCATGTGATCCCAAAGCCAGAGAAAGCTTTATAATAAAGGGAAATTACAGACCAATATCCCTTATGAATAGAGATACAAAAATCATCAACAAAATACTGGCAAACAAAGTCCAAGAGTATATTAAAAGGATCATACACCATGACCAAGGTTTATTCCAGGAATGTAAGGTACACCACATTAAAGGGCAAAAAAACCCAAATGATCTCAATTGATGCAGAAAAGGCATTTGACAAAATTCAACATACTTTCATGATAATATCAGTCAGAAAACTAGGCACGAAAGGGAACTTTCTCAACATGATAAAGGGCATTTATGAAAAGCTCATGGTAAAAATCATACTCAATGGTGAAAGACTGAAAGCTTTCCCCTTAAATCAAAGATGCCCACCATCACCACCATTATTCAACATTTACTGGAAGGTCTAGCCAGAGCAGTCAGGCAAGAGAAAGAAATACAAGGCACCCAAATTGGACAAGAAGTCAAATTATCCTTATTCACAAATAACACACACACACACACACACACACACACCACACATTCTCAAAGAATCCACAAAAAAGCTACTAGAACTAATAAATTCAGCAAATCTGCAAGGATGCAAGATGAACACACAGAAGTCACTTGGGTTCCTATGCACCAGTAACAAACAAACTGAAAAGGAAATCAAGAAAACAATTCCATTTATAGTAGCATCAAAAAGAACAAAATGCCTAGGAGTAAATGTAACTGAGGAAGTGAAGGACTAGTACAACAAAACCTACAAAACATTGCTGAAAGAGTTTAAGGAAGACCTAAATAAACGGAAAGACATCCCATGTTCATGAATTTGAAGACTTACTATTGCTAAAATGTCAATTCTGCCTAAAGCAATTTACAAATCCAACGCAATCCCTATCAAAATTCCAGCAACCTTTTTTTTTTCAGAAATGGAAAAGCTGATCCTCAAATTCATATGGAATTGCAAGGGGTCCAAAATTGCCAAAACAATCTTGGAAAAGAAGAACGAGGTTGGAGAACTTGCGCTTCCTGATATCAAAACTTACTACAAAGCTACAGTAATTAAAACAGTATGGTACTGGCATAAAGATAGACATAGACCAATGGAACACAATTGAGAGTCCAGAGATAAATCTACATGTCTGAGGCCAGTTGATTTTCAACAAGGGAACCAAGTCCATCAATGGGGAAAGAGTGGTCTCTTCAACAAATGGTGCTGAGACAACTGGAAATCCACATGCAGAAGAATGAATGTGGACTCCAAACTCTCACCCTATAAAAAATGTATTCAAAAGGGACCAATGACCTAAATTTAAGAGCTAACACTATAAAACTCTTACAAGAAAAAAATAGGGAAGTATCTTTAAGACCTTGTAGAAGGCCATCAATTTTTAGATTTTACACCAAAAGCACAAGCAGTAAAATAAAATAAGTAAATAAAATGAACTTCATCAAAATTAAAAACTTTGGGGTGTCAGAGGACATTAACAAGAGAGTTAAAGGATAATTTAAAGAATGGGAGAAAATATTTGGGATTTGTATATCTGATAAAGGATTACATCCAGAATATATAAACAACTCCTACAACCCAACACCAGAAAGACCAACAACTCAGTTTTTAAATGGCTAAGGATTTGAGTAAACATTTCTCCAAAAAAGATGTTTAAGTGGCCAGTAAGTGTATGAAAGAAAACATGCTCATCATTAGACATCAGAGAAATGCATATTAGAGCTACAAGATACCACTTCACATTCACTAGGATGGCTGGTATTTTTAAAAAACTGACAATAGCAAGTGTGGGAGAGGATGTGGAGAAATAGGAACACTTATTCATTGCTGGTAGGAATGTAAAATAGTGCAGCTGCTGTGGGAAAGAGTTTGGCAGTTCCTCAGAAAACTAGACATAAAATTACCATACGACCTGGTGATTCCACGCCTAGGTATAGAACCAAGAGAACTGGAAGCAGAGAGTCAGACAGATGACTGCACACCAGCGTTCACTGAAGCATTATCCACAACAGCCAAGAGGTGGAGGCCAGCCAAGTGTCCCCAGCAGATGAACGGATGAACAAATGTGGACTAGCCATGCGATGGACAAGTATTCTGCTGTAAAAAGAAGTGCTCGTACATGGATGAACCTTGGAGACATCACGATGAGTGAAACGAGCCAGATACAAAAGGACACACATTGCATGGTTTCTCTTACATGGAATACTTAGAATAAGCAAATTCACAGATGCAGAAAGCAGAATAGAGGTTACCGGCTGGGGCAAATGGGGAGTTATTGCTAAAGGAATTTGAGTTTGGGTTTGGGATTGCGGGATACTGATCACGTGCTTCGACTTGGCGGGCCTGGGCTGGGGGACCTGATCAGCCCCTGGGGAGGGTGGTGGGCACGGGCGACAGCGCCCTCCACTGCCCCCCAGGCCTGGGAAAGTGAGGCCGGAGGCAGGCCCCATTTCCTCACCCAAAATACCACCGTAGGGGAGGCTTGCCGGAGGGAACCGCCTTTTCCCCACCCCCTTATCTTGCCCCTGACACTCCCCATTGCCAGAGCAACTCCCCCACCGTCAGTGCGCATGCGCAGTTACCAAAACTACTCCCGCCCCTTGTCATTCAACCTCCGCGCCCTCTCTGAACCAATCCAAGCCTTCGACCTCTATAGCTACCCCGCCCTCTAATCGCCCAATATAAGCTTGTGTTCTCGCCTAATAAAGTCTCTCTCTCTTGGTTTCATCATCCCTCAAGTACCGTGTCCTGCCTGTTCCTTCTCGCCGCCCTCCACACCTTGCACACCCCCCCCGCCGGGGACCAGGCCAAATCCCCCGCCTCGCCTTCGCCTCCGGGAAAGAGCCCCCGCCGCCGGTACCTTCAGAGCAAGCCTGGGAGCCTAGGATTTAGCTACCGGCCGCCACCCCCCCCCCAGACGAATCAACTGCGACCGCAGGGATGATGAAAATAGTCTGGCACAGATGGTAGTAAAAGTTACCCAGTATTTTCCATGTTCTTGTGGTGACTTGGCACCATGTACCCCAGAAAAACGTGTTCTTAAACCTAATCCATTCCTGCGGGCGTGAACCCATTGTAAGCAGGACCTTTGATGAGGTGATTTCAATTAAGGTGGGGCCCAGCTCAATCAGGATGGGACTTAATCCTATTCCTGGAGTCCTTTGAAAGCAGAATGACATTTGGACAGAGAGAGAGAGAGAGCAGGAGAGAGAGAGAGAGGGAGAGAGGGAGAGCACCACAGGAAGGAGCTGGAAGTCAACAGAACCCGAAGAGGAAAGAGACGCGGCCATGTGCACTACGACCTGACGGAAAAGCCCAGGACCCCGGATCGCCGGCAGCCGGCCCCAGGGCGCCACCGTCTTTGGGGAGAAAGCATCGCCTGGCTGGTGCCTCAGTTTTGGACTTCTCCCAGCCTCGAAACTGTGAGCCAATAAAATCCTGTAATTTAAGCCAACCCACTGCAGAGTATTTGTTTTAACAACAGAGACACTAAAGCAGTACTTAGTGTCAAAGGATAGTCCACTTAAAATGGTTAAAATGATTTTTATGTTACCACAATCAATGATTTTTATTGTTACCACAATTAAATAAATAATTTTTCAAAAATAAATAAATAGCTGTGCCATTTATAAAAATAAAAAAGTCACCCAGCCACTAGAGGCCAATGGGCTGCTGCTAAGCCCAGGGTTCCTCATAGATAAGTCATTTACCAAGTAGATTTTTTTCTCTGCTCTCTCATTTTGGAGAAAGGAATCAATATTCAATGACTCAAATTCATATTCAAAATTAGGTTTTAAAAACCCTCTCCTCCCAGAAGCAGGTTGTGTGACCCCCATCCACATGCAGGCGGTGCTCCACTCTGCAGCCCGAGCCTCTCACGGGTGTCTCAGGCATCTGGGGACAGCACCGCCAGCCGCAGCACATCTAACATCCTGCCCGCTACCCCTCAATACCAGGTGCACCCCCACCGCTGGGACAATGACCGCGCCACATGCTCGTGCACGCACAGGCCACACAATCCACGTGCACACCCACACATGCACACACTTGTGCATTCACGCTTATGCACATGTGCACACATGCACACACACACTTCCATACACACATGCACACCCCCACCCACTCAGTGCACACCCACACATGCACACACTCCAGGCTCACATGCACACACACACACACCACACACACCTACCACACGTTCATACACAAACATCCACATACATGCATGCACACTCCAGGCCCACACACACACATGTACATACTGCACTCACACTCGCATATGTGCACACATAGATGTCCACATATGCACAACCAGGTGTCCACACATATGCACACACACACACCTACCACACGTTCCTGCACAGACGTCCACATATAACACTCACATACGTGCATGAACAGATGTTCACACACACATGCACACACACACACATGCATATACCACAGGTTCATGCACAGACGTCCACACTCACGCACTTACTCCACTGACACACACATGCACGCACCTTCACATGCTCTGTGGGCACTGCAACACCACCCTGACAGCGTATAGGAGCAGAGGCCAAAGTGCCACTGTGACGTCCCCGGGAGATGGGTGGGGAGTCCCCATCTCCCCACCACCCGCATTCCGTGAGGCCCAGCCAAGGCCGCTCCTCGGCGACTGCCATTCTCCCCCACCTCCGCCACACTGCCCACCTCTCACGGCTGCAGGGGTCACCTGCTCCCCCAGGCACAGCCTGCAAGGGGCAGAGGCTCCCAAGGGGAGGAGGGCACGTTGCTCTGCTTCTCCCGAGCACTGGCCAAGGGCCCTGCCCTAGAACGGACCCCTGAATGGCCCCTCACTCAGCATAGTGAGGGCAGGACTGGGCTGTCGCACCGGCAGGCGTGCCGGGCCTCTTGGGGGGGCGGAGCAGGAGCTGCAGGGATGTGGGCAGATGTGAGAGCACACACTCGGCTCGTGCCAGCCACTGTCCCCCAGCCCTGCTTCCTGATGCCCAGGCCGGGCTGGAGCTGGCAAGCAGAAGAGGGACTTGGCGCCCAGGCCCCCGGCACCCAGGCCCTGACCCTCCCACACCCCCCAGCACCATGCCAAGGCGGGACCCAAACATTGAGAGGATGGCCCTGCTGAGATGAACTCGGCACCACCCAAATAATTCCGGAAACCCGGCCTCCCATCCAGAGGCATCGCAGACTGTGCGGCTGAGTCCACCAGCTGGCCAGGGAGCGGGGCCCCATGGACATTTCTGGGGGATGTAATCCCCCACGGCCCTTGCTGCCCCAGTGCCAGCCCGGTGGGGGTCACACCCGATGCACAAGCAGCTGCAAAACTCAGAAACGGGGGCTGCCCAAAGGGGCCGCAGGAGACCGAGGGTCTTGGCGCCGAGGTTTGGGGTCTTCCCGGGGATGCCGAGGTCAGGCTGGCACGTGTGCCCATGCCAAGTGCTCCCCGTGGCACAAATGGGGAAACTGAGGCCCCACGAGACCAAGAGGCTCGGCCACGGCCCGAGGAACGTGCGGCCGTCAGTTGTCACCACGGCCCGAGGGAAGGGGGCTTCAGCCCAAGGACCTGCCTTCTCAGGGCACGTCTCGGGGGCCGGGCGCCTGCCTGCCCCTCGGGCTGGAGTCACGCACCCAGGAGGAAGTGGGGGGCCCCTGAAGGGCCGGGGCACCTCCCACCAGGCGCCCCTCGGCTGAGCGCACCCCTGCCTGATCGGACATCGCCAGGAAGGGGCTTGGTTATTTGAGCAGAGAAAGGGGGTCCTCCTGTGCCGGCCCGGGGCAGGGCAGCCGGAGCTGTGAGGGTGCCCAGGCCGGGCCACCGAGGGGAAGGGACAGTGCCAGGTCACTGCGGGGCGGCCGTGGGTGAGGACAGACGTGGCGGGCAGCCATGGGGGCGGCACTGTCCCAGGGACCTCGCGTCAGATCTGGCTTGGCCCGACGGGTTGCTGCATGCCCCGGGCCTCAGTTTCCTCACCTGAAAAATAGATGCCTCTCAGGGGGCTGTGGGGTGTCCCCTTGGGTAAGTACACAGGTGATGGCTCCCGAGTCCAACGCCACCCCCAGAACCAGTTCCTGGCAGAAACCCGAGCCCACGGAGTGGAGCAAACCCTGGACCTGTTGGAAAACCCACTGCACAGACTGGTCACCAACCCGAGGGGGCCTTCAGTCGATGAAGAGGCGATTAGAACGTGGGGTCCATGTAAGGTCCCCCGACAAGGCTGATGTAGGGCACCTGGCGGCTTATAAATGGCTCTCGGCTGCTGCCAGGGTGAGGGAACGACCGCCCCCAGGACCCCCAGTCCCCTCCCTCTTACACCAGGGGTCTGCTCACAAGTCACCCCACCCCAGAGCCTCCCCCACGACCCCCGACACCCCCAGCCCCCCAGGACCCTCGCTCTCTGCTGCCAGGTGTGTGCTCTGACGCCCGCCACCCCTGCTGTCTGCCCCTCATTTCTCACCACCCGCCGGGCTCCCCTCTCCTTGGCGGCCCAGACAGGGGGGCTGCCTACCGGGACCCTCTCTCCTCCCCCGTCAATCACCACCGCATTAATATTTCCGGAATCCGCAGGCTCCATCCCCCCCGCACAGCTGCTGCCTCGGGCCAGCCCGGCCCCTGCCTCGCCCTCTCTCAGCTGGGCCTCAACCGGAACCTTCTCCTGGCCCCCGGCCTCGGCCCCTTCCTCCAGTCCCAGCTGCTCCCTGGGACCAACGTCATCCTAAACGCAGATGTTTGTGTCACTCCCCTGCTCGAGCACCTTCGATGGCTCCCCGCTACTCTTGGGTTGTCATGCGAACCTTGGCCTGGCCTGCAGAAAGCGGGTGCAGCTTTCTCCTTCTCCCACCTCAGCTCTGCAGTCCGCACCCCACGGGGCCCTGTGTGCACCTTGGGGTCACCTCTCCTTGCTTTAGGTACCCCTCCATACTCTACGATGGCTGTGCGAGCTCCCTTCACCCTTCAGCCTCACCCCCTCCAGGCAGCCTCCCGGATGCCCCCAGGCTGGGGAATACATTCCCTTTGGGGGTCCCCTCACCCCCAGCATCAGCGTGAAGACTAAACGCCTCGTCAGGTCCGTCTCACACAAGGCTCTGAGCCCCTGGCCTGGCCGCAGGCTCTGCTCCCTGAGCCTCAGAACCTCTTGGGGGGTCCCAAACTCATCCCTCATCTCCCCTGCTCCCCGGGGACAGAGGCCAGACCTCGGCCATCTCAGCCATCTCCACCGAGACCACGCAGCCAGGCACAAAGTCCAAGAGGAGCAGATGCCAGGGGTTAAAAATGCAACGAGAAAATCCTCTAATCTCGTGTTGTTGTCCTTTACTCTCCAAAAAGATGGAATTTCACAGGGTCCCTGGGCACTCAAGTGGCCAGAAGAAAGTGAGGACACGATCCCCAGACCCGACCTGGCCAGAGAGAAGTCACAGACAAGGAGCAGCCAGAAGTGATGGGCCAGCCGGAGGGGACAGGAGGAGAGGACACGGCACAGGGGACACGCATGGTGGGGGCTGAGGGGCCAGGAGGAGGCCCTTCTACGTCCACAGCGCAGGGGAGGATTGAGCTGGAATCTGCAGGGCTCAGACGTGTTCGGGCACCGGAGGTGAAGGGTCCCCGGCGCCCCTGAGGGGCCCAGCCTCCTGCTCACTGGCCAGGCCACCCCCGGGGCAGGAAGGCCTGGGGTGGCCCCGGCACCGTCAAGCCCTGGGTGGGCAGTGCTGAGCCGTCGGAGCAGCCCTGGGGTCCCACTAAGGGCCCGTTTCTCCTCCGGATCCCCACGGCCTGGCGGCGAGAGTCCGAGTGGATGCAGGTGGATGGGGACACATCCCTGAAACAAGCTTGCTGGGAGGATGTGCGAAGGGAAGGGGCTGTAACCCTCTCCGGGCTCCGCGCCACTCCCATCTCCACCTAAAAAGTCCTGTCCATCCTTTATGGCCCAGCCCACATCCCTGCTGCCCTGACTCCAGGGCCCCCCACATGTCCCGGGCAGTGTCCCCCTGCGCTGGCACTCCACCACTCACCCTCCCATGCTGGCCACGGCTGGCCCCTCCTGCACGTGGCTCCGCCTGGGCCCCAGCCCTGAGCTGTCCGCGGATCACCGAAGGCCGCGTGGCTGGGACACTGTGAGCCAGTGACCCCCGGAGAAACAGATGGGGCCTCTCATGGGCTGAACTGTGTCCCCCAAAAAGATGCATTCACATCTGGGATGTGACCCATTTGGAAACAGAGTCTGAAGATGTGATTAGTGACAATGAGGCCAACTGGAGAAGGGGATCCCTCTCCAGTAAGACTGGGGTCCTTAGAAGACGGAGAGAGGACAGACACACAGACACAGAAGGCGCTGGGGGACGGAGAGCAGAGATCGCAGTCGCCAGCCGTGGACACTCCCTGGCTTCTGGGTTTGGGCCTGCACCTCCAGGACCGGGGGAGTCGACTTCTGCTGTTTGAAGCCCGTTTGTGGTGACGCATCACAGCACGTTCACCAGTCGTGCTGAACCACCAGCCCCTCCCGGGACAGGCCCCGATCCTGCATGGCTGGAGGGTCTGGCCACCAGAAGGGACGCTCCATCCTCTGTCTGCACAGCCCAGCTCTCCCGAGCCCACTGCCCAGGCTGCTCCAAGGCCTGCTCGCTCGTCAGTCTAAAATCCAGCCGACATCAGCAGGAGCCGTCACCAGCCCTGCTCAGGCGGAGAGGAGAGCCCAGGGGACCTTCCGGAAGGCAGAGGAAAGGGCCCATCGCAGCTCAGACCCAAGAGGGCTCAGAGTTGGCACAGGCCCCAACAGAGATGTCCTGAAAGCAAGTCCACCCTTGCGGGCTTTGCAGGGCAGGCAGGACGATCGTATCGGGCGCCGGAGAGTCACACTGAGAGGCCCATGGATAGTGCCGGAAGCCCTGAGCCTGCAGGATGGAGCCACCCAGGGCACTCGGGCCCCCAGGGGTGTGCTCCGGTGTTCCAGCCCCCAGGAGAACCCAGCAGCAGCCTCCAGCCTCTCCCCCCACCCCCAGGCCAGTCACTGCGTGCAGCAGAGGGGTGCACCCCACCAAGGCCCAGCAAGCACACCCGTGGGCCCTGCCGTGTCCAGGCCACACACAGGTCTGCGGGACACAGGCGCTGCTCCCCTAGCAGCCCTGTCTCCGAGTCCGCCCACGGAGCACGTGTGCCCTGGAACCCACAATTCCAGGGAAGAACAGAGGAGCAGGGATATGGGGCTCTCTCCCCAAACTCCCCTGTGGCCTGGGGCTCCCAATGGTCCCTGCAGCTTCCCTCCCCACTCCAGACACCCCAAGTCCTGCAATTGCCAAATCTGCAGAAAAGGAGGTGGCCCCAGGCTCGCCCACAGGGGGACGCTGGCCGGTGTCCCATCGTGGCCCGCCGGCCCCCGGAACGCCAGCCCCAGACAGGATTGGAAAGGCAGCCGAGCGCAGCACCTCGGAAAGCTGTGGCCCTTGACTCACCCAGCGTTGAGGGTCATCGCCCCAGCTGGGCCACCCTGAGCTGTGGGAGCTGCGAACCGGGCCTGTCCCGGCACCCCGCTCATGCTCCTGGCTGCCCCCCTAAGTCTGCCCGCTCCCTGGTGCCCATTTGTGCCCCAGACTCATAACTTCCTACAAGTCTGGGCACCAGGACGTTCTCCCCGAGGCTCCACCATGGGCCTGACCCTCACCGCGGCGTCTGGCTCTTTGCTCCCATGTCCTGCATCCTCCTGGCTCAGACAAGGCCACAGCCCAGCTGTGGGCCCCCCTGGGAGAAGCAGGACTCACTGCCGGGTTCCCAGGGCCCAGCCTGGACAGCAGGACGCAGCACCCACATTGGCCAGCACCCCTCTCCCGGCCCAGCCCCCCGTGTCCCTCCAGCCCAGGGCCCGCTGGCTTGGAGCCAAGCCCTGGGGGGAGCAGAAGCTCTAGAGCTGGGCCGGCCCCAGGACGCCCTCCCATACTCACAGTAGCCACACCTGGTCCCGCCTTCGAAGATGAAGCCGTTGGGCACGGCCCCGTAGCGGCGCAGGTCCGACAGCTTCCACTGCCCCGCGACGGCCGGGGGCACGTCCCGCGCCAGCACCAGCATGTCATTGCACAGGTGCAGCGTGGCCGGGCCGCTCTCCAGCTTCGTGCCGGGGGCCACCGACACGGGGAACCTGTGCACTGGGGGGGCAGAGGACAGGGCGTCACTGGTGCCCAGCCATGGTGGGGTGGGGGGGTGGGAAGGTGGGCAGGTGGGCAGCCTGGCCCCCCGGGTGCCACCCTCACCCGTGATTGTAAAGGAGAGAAATGATGTCCCTCCCAGCAGGGCTCCTGGAGGCTGGCCGCCCGGGCCTGTCCCCCAGCCTCTCAGGGTAGCGAGGCCCCTGGGGAAACCGAGGACCAGGGAGGCCCCAGTGAGGCCCTGGGGAGCCTGGTGTGCCTCACAGTCCATCCTGGGTCAACAGCTCAGCCCTGCTGCAGGGCGCTTGGGGACCCTGGGGCCCGGCCTCCTATTTCCAGGGTTCTGTGCACTAACTTGGCCTGACCCTGTGCCCCGGAGCCCCCAGCTCCTCTCCCCAGATCGCCCCACCTCGGAGGGGTGCTCAGCCAAGAGGCCCCCTCCCTGAATGAGGACGGCCGCCCGCCCCTGATGCCCGGCCCAGCTCCCAGCCACCCCCTCCTCCCCCACGAGCTGGGGGGCCTGGGCACGGCCTCGCTGAGCCCCACGCCCGCCCCACAGTGGGGAATGCTGTGCCCACACTGCAGGGCTATGGGGTGAGGATGTCAGATCAACTTCCTAAGTGCCTGGCACACAGGGTACAGACCCTCACCTTCACCTCATCCAGCCGCCTCCATAAACACGTCGGCCGTAGCCGGTTCCGCTGGCCCTGATCCCCTGCTCTGGCCCAACCCCAGCCCTTCAATAAAAAGGATGTGGGAAGGGGAGCCGGGCCCTGACTTTCCCATAGGGTCAGGCGTCACCCCATGAGCCCCCAGGGGTGCCTCCAACCCCACCCCTCAGGGGCACCACCAGGCCCAGCACCGGGCCACAGGGGGAGGCCCTCACCAACCATGAAGCATGGTCCCTAAGGCAGCTCCAAGGGGCTCGCCACCCCGCCCCTCCCAGGCTGGACGCCCCCGGGGTCCCCTCCCAGCCCTGCCGCCCCCTGGAGCGCCGGGACCACCAGGAGGCTGGACAGGAGAGCCTTCTGGAAAGGCAGGGCTCTTCCTTCTCTCCCTGGTGCCTCCTCCACCCCGGCACCCGCCCCCGCTGCGCTGCCCCAGGACACCTGCCCTGAGCCCCTGCGTCTGCCTCCCTCACCTCCCAGGTGGCTGGACAGATGGACAGACGGACAGACGGATGGAGGGAGGGCCCTGGGGGTGGCACTAGGGTGAAGCGAGCGAGGCAGGCACCTCAGACGCCAAAAGACTCAGTGATCAAAACAGCATTTCAGTGCAATGATTCAAAAATTAAATTAATGCAAAACAACCACGATGAACAAAATATCAAATTTTGGACGAGGCAGGGAGCCTGGGGTGGGGCAGGCGAAGGTGGGCGGGCGTGGGGTGGGGCGCTCTTGCTGGAAATGGTGATCCTGTCTTCACCGTGGATTCCTGGCATTGATTTTGAGCTCCTGTGGCACTGGATTAAAGTATCATTTATCTTGAATTTTGTAACCAGGCCGAGTCCCAGTCCTGCTGCCCCATTTCCATCCTCACGGCTGGTCCAGAGCTGCCTCAATGGCCCCGATCAAGCCCTCACCTCATCTGGGAGGCAGGTGGGGGGCTCACCGCACCTCTACCAGGGTGCCTTGCAGAGATGGGGTGCAGGGAGCCTGTCCCTCCCCTCGGCTGCCCCCTCCAGCACCGCCCTCTCCAGGAGGGCAGCCATGCCCCTCAATGCCCCGGCCTGGGGTCCAGCCGGGCCTGCTCTGATTCCCCTGACTTTTGTGTACGCCTCAGCTGGCACCCGTGGGGCACGTGGGGCGGCCATGAGAGCCAGTGCCCTTGGCTGCTCCTGCCTGGGTGAAAGGTGCCAGTTCTGATGCCCGGAGTTGGACGGGTGGGTGCAGGGGATGTGGGGACCCCGCTACCCCCAGCCTGTGCTGCCTTCCCCAGCACCACTCTCGAGCCCGAGCCCCCAGGAGGCCCCGGAGCCTCTGCTGATGCCGCCGTCATGCACTGCCCCGGGGACACACCTGCCCTCGCAGCCCATGGCAGGTGCTGCCCCCAACTTAAGCACCCGCCCCATCCCCGGGGTGCCCACCCCCGTCCCTGGGGCACCACCACCCTGCACCCCATCCTGTTCCGAGGTCAGTGCCGGCCACTCACCCTCGCCGAGTGCGTAGCGGATCTGTGCATCCCAGGCACACATGGCCTCACGGCTCTCGAAGCCCAGCATGACGGCCTGCGACAGGCAGACGATGGCCAGCGTGTGGGCCAGGCCCTCGTAGGGCAGCCCCGGCTCCAGGCCGCAGATGCCCTCCAGCGTCAGGCTGCTGCGCTCCCGCAGGCCCTTGGCGCGCTCCGCCTTGTCCTTGTAGGCCAGCATCAGCAGGCAGTCTGCGGACGGACAGCGGGGCAGGGTCAGCCCACCCGGCCGCGCCTGTGGAAAAGTCCAGAAGCCTGCAGGCCGCGTCACGGGACAGACCCCCACCCGACTCTGCACCCCGCGGCTGGGTCCTGCCCACTCCCATCCCTGAGCCAACCTGGTCACACCCCAGGGGCCACCAAGAGCTGCAGTCGGGGCTTGGGGAGCAGGTGTGGGGCCGTCTGGGCGGCTCGGACCTCCCCCCTTGGCCCTGCGCTGGGCCCTGCCCCATGCCCGCTCCTGGCACACGAGCCCTAATTCGTTTCTCGTTTCTCGGTTTCCAGGGTTGGCCGTGAACTCCAGCCCTAGGAGGAGGAGGGGGTCCCTGGGCCTGGGGCTCGCCTCCCTGAGCCTCGGTTCTGTTTCCATCTTGCTCCCCCGGCGTGGCCAGGCAGGCAGGGCCCCCGATGCCGCAGTGCTTTCCCAGGCAGGCCATTCCCACCGTGCGGGGGGGGCACATCCCCTGCCCGCCCCGTCTCCCCTGCAGGTGGGCACAGGTCCGCCTCGAGGGGCAGGTGTGCTGGCGCGGACGGACGCCCTGGCCCGACCTTGCAGGTTTGTGCCCCCCCAACCCCCAGCAGCGTCTGGCCCACAGGACACCCCATGTTTGTGATCACAGAGTAGGTTTGGGGGCCTAACGTAAACTCTTAAACCCTTTGAAGTGTGAGACAACCCGAGCCCCAGCGAAAGGTGGAGAGACCACGTCCCCTTGTCGAAATGCAGAAGGAAGAGGGAGAAGAAAGGGCAGGAGGACGATGTGCCCACTTCCCTCCTCTGAAAAGCAGACGCTCGACCCTCAGAATCGGCCCAGTGAGCCCAGGAAGAACCAAAGCCCCAAACGAGCTTGCCGCAAACGCGCGTTACTGCGGCTCAGTCAAGATCAGAGCTGCGGCCCCCCAAAGATCTGGTCCCCCAGGCAGCCATCCAGCCAGGTCCCGGGGGTCACAGCCAGGCCAGGCTGGAGGGGCCCAAGTGACTGTCCAGGCCAGGGGCCGGTGTGTTGTCCCCGCACAGGGCAGACGCTGAACACCTTTGGTTTCTGGGGCCGCACGGTCTCTGTCGCAGCAGCTCACGCCTCCACCATAACACAAACACCGCCAGTCGGGATGCTCGCAAATGGGTGTGGCCGTGTGCCAATGAAACTTAATTTACAAAAGCAGGTGAGGGCCGGATTTGGGGGGCTGTGGCGTGGCACCCCCGTCGTGATATCAAAGTGTGTGAACACTGGGGGTGGCTCAAGTCCCACACCAGGAGTAGACAGACCCTGAGGCCCCCTGCTCTGTCCCGGACCCCCGCCCCCCACCCGGACTGGGCCTCCTCGGTGGAGAAGCATGACCCAGGCCTTAGGGAAGCCGGTGCCATCTCCCACTCGGGACAGCAGGACAAAGCCCGCTTGGCCCCAGAACCAGCCCCCCTCCCAGGCCAAGCGGGAGCCGCAGGCCTGGGACCCCACCCAGATGCGTGAAGACACCTGCCGTGCGAGCCGTGAGCACGTCGCGACATGTGGAGAGGCCCTGAGCACGTCATGACATGCAGAGAAGCTGTGAGCACATCGCGACACGTGGAAAAACTCCGGCGGCCGCGGAGCCAGGAAACCGTGGTGTCTCTACGGAGGGGGCTGCAAAGGGGGGTTTCACATCCTATTTGAGAACCTGCCCGTAGTTCGATGTTCATAACCAGGAAAAAGCAAAGTCGTGCCCACGTTGAGCTTAAAAACATGCACACAGATAAACAGACCCCGAGGAAACCTGCAGCCGGCTCTGCCCGTCCAAGGACGACAGCACGGGCTCATTCGAAGGGGCTGCAGGCCTTAGACAGGGTCCCTGTGCAGGTTTTAAGCCAAAAACCAGAAGCCGGGCCCAGAGAGCGATGAATGGAACGGGGGTCATAAAAGAATGCACGGATTTTACACCCCCCTCCCAAACGGCCTCTTGCAACAGACTCGGGTGGGTGTGGGGCACCGAGGGGCTCACGCCGAGCCCCGGGTGGTGGCAGCCCTGGGACAGCACCACGGAAGACACCCTCGGCCGCCCCCGCACCTCAGCCCCATGTGCCAGGCCCCTCCGGAGGTGGCTGCAGCGACTCAGAAGCTCAAGAGGTCCATGCAGAGCACACTGGGCCCCACCACGCAGGCCCTCCCCTCGGCCCCTCCCTGGCCGGGTGACCTGGTAGAGGCCGCTTGAGCACCCCAGCCTCAGTTTCCCAACCATGACTCCCACCCCCACCCCACAATGCTGGGAGGATTGTGCACCAGCAAGCACCCCCATGCTGCCCGTGGACTCGGCGCCAGCCGGCTGCCCCGCCAGGCTGCCCTGCACCAGGGCTCCGGCCAATCCGGGACTCACCCCTCAGCTACCCCACCAGGCTGCCCTGCACCGGGGCTCCGGCTGGTCCACGCCTCGCCCATCCAGCCCTTCTCAAAGCAGGGGTCGGGGGACCTCGGTTCCACCCTGGGCATCCCATCCCCCCACTTTTCCCTCCATGTCTCTCCTGACCCCCAGAAGCCCCTTCCTGGCACCCCATGGGGCAGCAGCAGGATGTTAAAGATGTGAGTCATGTCCTGCCAAGGCCCTCCGAGACGTCCTTCCCACCCAGAGCCAAAGCCTTCAGCCCACAGAGCCCTGGGGGGTCTCCCCTGGCCAGTCCCCATGCCCGGCCGCACTGCCCCCTCCTCCCCCACAGGCCCCGGCCCGCCTCCCGGCCCACCCTCCCCAGGTGCCCAGCTGCACGGCCCTTCTCTCAGGATGCCCCTGCCCCAGCCACTGCCCACCCACCCGCTGAGAGGCTTGCCCCACCCCCGCCAACATCTGCAAGGTCACCCACAGAGATGTCCCTTCAGACCGTCCACCTCATGGCCACCTCCCGTCCCCCCCCTCTCTGCTGTAGCACACTCCGGCCTCCCTCACGGCGATTTTCCCAAGTAGCCGCCCGTCCCCTTCCTGGCTGCTGTCTGCCTTCAGAAGGAGAGCCCAGGGAGGGCAGGCCTGCCTCCCCTCTGTTCCGGGAATTACACTCCCAAAAACACAGCCGAGAGCAGCAGTCAGCAAACTTTTCTGCAAAGGGCCGGACTGCAAACATTTTTGGCTTTAGGGGATGTGTGGTCTCTGTTACAACAACTTAACTTGAAACCAGCCACAGAAAACATGTGAACAAATGGCCGTGGCTGCATTCCAATAAAGCTTTATTTACAAAACCAAGCAGTGAGCTGGATTCAGCCCCCGGGCTCCAGTTTGCCAGCTCCTGGCCTGGAGTTAAGTTTGCTGCACTGGACACGGTCTCGCCCTCCAGTTCCTGATGCCTGCTTGTACCTCCTCCTCCAGGCAGGTCCCCCACCCCGGGCCATGGGGGCTTACACAGCCGGTTTGGGGGATCTGGGTGTGGGACGCTGAGCTCCTTTTCCTGATGCCCTGATGCCCACCACAGCCTGTCGGAGCTTTTGGATCTGTCTCTGCAAAGGCATGTTCACACTGTCCACTCTAAGGAGGCCCGAGACTCCTGCTGCAGGAGGCCATTGGTTTCTTTTTGAAATACGGCCACATCCAGGGGGAGGACACTGCTTGTGACATGCTCCCTTCTTCCTGGTGGACACTGGCCTCAGCCCCAAGTCACTGCCCAGATTCCTGCTGAGCAGCCATCACCGCCTCCTCATGCTCAGAGCGGCCCTGGCATCCGAGCTGGGGCATCTGCGGTTGGGGAGGTGTCCTCACAGCGGGCCACGCCATGCGGGCATCTCGTCAGGACATGCACCATGAGCTCACCTTTGCGTGGCTGTGTGCAGGGGCTCATGGAGTGACCGTAGCCACCTTGGGATGAGTGGGGTGCACAGCCCCCTCCCTGGGCAAGTCTCAGGCCCTGCCTGGCTGCCTGGGAGTGAGGAGGCTATGTGGGGGACCCTGGCCCTCCAGGACCTCAGCACTGGCGCCCAGAGCAGGCACGGCGGGACCCTCAGCAGGCAGACACTCAGAGGCCAGAGGCGGGCTGACCGGCCTGCACGGGTGGCAGTGTGGGGCTATGGGCAGGGGCCCCGGAGTCTCCTGGCCTCAGCCTCCTGGTGTGACAACCCCAAGGGCCCTGATGGCCCCTGCGGCTCAGGGTTTCTCTGGTGGCCTTCCAGGGCTGGAGGAGGCCAGCAGGGGCAGCCCCCACGGGAAGCCATGGGGCAGGGCAGACACATGCCCAGGGCCCTCTAGCACAGCTGGGTACAGCTCAAGGGCCCCCCAAAGGCTGCACCCTCCCTGGGTTGCAGATGGTGCTCCCCACCCTCCCGGCACAGTGGGGAAGGGAGGACTCAGGCCCTGGCCCCAGCCCTCCCCGGTGAGCGGACACGTGTCCTCCGGCCACCACGCTGAGGGCACACTCCTCTGACCAACCCCCAGGATGCCTGCACCGAGCCCGGTGGGCAGAAGGACAAGCTTCAGCGGGCCTTGGGCTGACAAACACATCCACATACACACATAAACAACAGAACAGCTCCCATTCTCACCACTTGCGAGTCCACCATTCAGCGGGGTCAATTACATGTGCCACGTTGTGCCACTGTCACCACTGTCCCCCAAACTCCCCCATCCTCTTCTCCAACTATGCTTCGTGGTGAAAGAACGCGCACTCGGGGTTAAACTCCCTCCAGCAGAAGGGGTCACGGGGCGTAGCTTCTCCCCGGTGGGATCCGTCCTCAAAGGAGACACCGCTCACTCGCTTGTCAATGCCAAGGGTGGAAGGAGGCGCTGGGGCGACGGAGAAGCTCAGCTGAGCCCCCAGCAGGAGCCCCACCTGCCAACCTGGTCCCCAACAAGCGTGGGGAGTGTGGGGAGCGCGGGGGCAGGAGTGGAGGCTCCGGGACTGGACACGGCGGCCGAGCTCGGCTGTAGGAGGGGGACAGCCACAGGCTCAGCCACACAGCGCTGGGGGAGGAAATGGGCTGGAGAGGCTAAAGCGCTCATCCCGAAAGCAGGGGGGGGGGTCCCCAAAGGTTGGGCACTGGGACAGTGAGACGGAGCATGAAGGGAGCGCTGTGGCTGCAGGCTCAAGCGGATGTCCACCCCAGGGGGGCGTGGGCACGCCTGCTGAGACCCCCAGCTCACCTCCCACCCTGCCCCCGTGGCTTTGCGCATACAAGGCCCCTTCCGGGTTGTCACCACCTCGTCCCCACCAATTCTCCAAAGCCAGCTCCAGCGTCCGGCCTGGGGAGGGGCTCCACTCCCCCCGACTCCCTCACCCAGTGCTGTCTCTACCCCAAAGACGAGTGCGAACCCTAGATCTCCCACCTTCTCCAGGTGCTTCCTGGGGCACCTGGCAAAACCTGGTCAGCGCTTGATAACGGTCACGTCCACGTGCGGACGCCCAGATTCTCAGAGTGCAGCATCGAAGGCCCATCCCCAACTCCCTCCTCAGCCAGCCTCCGGGGACAGGGGGCCCCAGCCCCGCTCCCCACCCAGTGCTGGCCACTCAGCCCCTCAGGAAGTTCTCGGTGGCACTGAGATGAAATCCTGTCACTGGGGCTTCAAAAAACCGGCCGGTCTTTCCGCCCTTCCAAGATGGACACAGAGCACACAGCAGGGCAGCTCTTGAGGGTGGTGCCCTCCCAGGCGTCTCTCCCGGCCCCCTGGCCTCCAGCTCACCAGGGAATCGCCAAATGACACCCCCACCCTGACCCCCACCCCAGCCTCCAGCCACACCAGACCACAGCCCTCCTGCACGTCCCATCCCCCTGCTGCCCCCCACCCCGGGTCAGGGCCTCTCCCCTTCCTGTTCGCCAGGGCTCCCCACCTCCCCAGGCCCTTTCTCCTCTCCCGGGTCTGCCCTGAGTTCCTAAGGACAAGGACCCTCCCCAAGGGTCCGAGGGCTGACTCGTGGGGCCTGGGCCTGGTGGACGAGGATCCTGAGGACCTGGGGGGACACGCACAGGCAGCCCCCCCGCCCCATTCCTGGGGAATTACAGACACCCCAGGTGACCTGGAAAACACACAGGCAGCCCCGCACGTGTGAGGTGGCACCCACACTCACACACACACACACCCCAACGTCCCACACAGACCCCCGGGGCCCCGGGCCAGCTCCCAGGCACCTGTCGTCTGGGACAGCTGCAGGGCTGCGAGCGCAAGGCTCCCAAGTGTGTCCGGAGAGCTGACGCTGGGCGCCAGACTTCCGGGGCTGCTGGCGGGGGGCTCCTGGGCTGGGGGGCAGCAGCTGGGGAGGGGTGGTGGCTTGAGAGTACCATCCCCTCCTCCTGGAGGACCGTCCCCCCCAGAACAATGTGGATTTCCTTTTCTCAGAAAACCAGCAGCAGCCCCCCCCACTGCTACCTGACAACCCAGTGTGTGTCCCACCTGGGGAAGGTGGGAAGGGCTCTCCGGGCTCAGCACCCACGGGGGCAGCACCCGGTTCTGGGCTCCACCTCCCAGCGCCCCCACAAACACAATTCACACTCCCCAGCCCCCCAGCCGCCCAGGAGCCCACTTCCTGGGGTTCCGTTCCCACCGAGGGGGCCCCGCACCCGCTCCCCGCTCTCCCGGCCGCCCCAGGCCTGGGTCGGGACGCGCGGCCGCAGCCTCTCGGGTTTCGGCCGCGGAGCCGGGTGACCGCGGCTATTTCGGGCGAGCTGGCGGCGCTCGGGGCGCAGCGCGCGGGAGGCGCCCCCGGGGCTCGGTCCCCCACCGCCCGGCCGCCCCCGGCCCGCGGCGCTCACCTGCCACCGGCGACGGCCTGCGCAGCACCAGCCACCTAGTCTTCCACTGCGGGGAGAGGGGGGTCAGCCGCGCCCCGGCCCGCCGCCCCCGGCCCGCCCGCCGCGCGCCCCGACCTTCTTGCCGTCGCGCAGCTTGGCCTGGCCCTCCACCAGCGCCGCCTCGCTCATCTTCAGGCATCGTGCCGGGCGGCGCCCTCTCCGCCGGGCGCCCGGGCCCAGGGTCACTTTCAGCCGCCGCCGCCGGGGCTGGGCCAGCGGAGGGCGGGCCCGGGGCGGGCGGGGCGGCTGGGCCCGGGGCCACCGCGCGTCTGTCCTGGGGCGCCGGGCCGCGGGGGGCGGGGTCGCCAGAGGCCCCGTGTCGTGGAGAGGTGGGGGAGGGCGCGCGGCCCGGCGCCCCGGGGGCCTCTCCAGCTGTCCCGAGGGGGCTGGGGCGTCCTCTTGCCCTGCGAGGGTACCTGCGGCCCCCGAGGCTGGCACCCCTGCCGTCCACCCCAGTCCGCGGGTCCCTAAGGCGGGTGAAGGGGCAGCCGCCCTGCCCAGAGCGAAGGAGCGGCCCAGCGAGGGGGCACTCGCAGGAGGGCTCTCCCCAGTTTTAAGGTTTTCCATCCACCACCCCGGCTGAGTCTCCGGCCTCTGCCCCGTCTCGCCATCCCAGGGCCAATCCTGTCACAGACTGACCAGTGGCCAGCCTCGGCCCAGGACACCTCCGTCCCCTCCCCCCAGCTTCTTCCACTCGCAGAAATGGCGGCTCCCCCTGGCTGTGGGGGTCCACGCCGTGGGGCCCCAGGTCACCTGTCTATTTGCATGTCTGTCACACTGTGAGCTCCTGGCCGCAGGGGCCCCAGAGCAGGTGCTGCAGGTGATGGGAGGGGGCCCTGGGCCCCCTTGTCTGGCCCCCCAGGGAGCACCCCTGCAGCCGGTGGCTCTAGTCCAGCCGCCCCCCGGGGCCTGAGGTTCGGACGCCAGCTCCAGGTGCTTCCAGAGTCCACTGTGCTTTGGGGACCTGGCAGGCCTGCTCCCCGGCATCAGTCCCCTCTCTGTAAAGTGGCCTCCACCACCCATCCCATTAGGTACACCCAATGAGACAAGAAAACGACGACGGGGGGCTGGTGGCAGCCTGAAACCAGCAAAATGAGGGCCCTAGGAAAGCGCGTGCTATCGGCCGTCCAGTACGTACTTCTGCTCCGTCTACGTGAGGCAGGTCCCATCTTCAAGGACCTTGTGATTCTGGTGGGGACAAAAGGAAAGGGTTAATCAGTGTCGTGGGACCCTGAAGCCCCCTGGCGTGAAGGAAGAGCTGGGGTTTATGCAGCACGAGCCCAGAGCCTCGGGGCACGTCTGACTCCCCTTCCTGAAGGAGGAGGCCATGCACAGCCCGGGTGGCGGGGGCTCACGGCCGGGGGTCACACTGGCATGCTTGATCGGCCCCCTCTGCGAGCCCCCTTCCCCCCGTCCCCAAGGATCCCTGAGAGCAGATCCAAGACAGGGCCGGAGGGTGATGCCTTCCCGGGGGGCTGACGTAGAGCAGGGTCGCTCCAGGGCCCGGAGCTGCTCGCTGTGCCTCCTCGCCCCTCCCTCCTCCCCGTCACCTGTGCCACGGCCAGCGGCCCTTCCGCACAACAGCTGCCACCCACACAGCCCCATTCATGTTTCCCCCCACGGGCCCCGCGGGCCGGCCCGGCACAGCCGGAGTGCAGGCGGGCGGCGGTGGGGGCGGCACTTGGCCGTCCTTGCGGGGAGGGGCGGTGCCCCACTGCATTCCTGCGCTGGCCCCGGCCCAGGCTCCTGCCACGCCTGGCAGCTGCACCTGCTCCCACGCGGGCCCCGGAAAATGCGGGCTGCAAGGCACAGACGCCTCCCCCCCTCCACCCATGTGGCCCGCGGCAGCCAGGACTGATGAGAGGCCGAGGAGTGTCCTGCCAGGAGGAGGAGGAGGAGGCTCCACCGCAGATTGGCTGGGAACTCACTCTGGGGCCTTGGGTCGGCTCCTGCCTTCTCTGACCCTCAGTCTCCCCAACTGTCACGGCAACGGTGACTGGTTGCAGGGAGGAGAAACTGACCTTGGCCACTAAAGCAGGGAGGAATTTGTTGGAAGAGGGGCAGGCCTCTGGAGGAATCAAGGGGAAAGCTGGAGAGCCAGCGGGGCCTTGGGAGGTGGGGCAGCGGGGAAGCGAGTCACGTTCCCGAGACAGGACGTCATCCAGCCCCGGGCCACTGCACTGCTGGACAGCACGGCTGCGGGTCACGGCTGCCACCACCACTGACCACACAGACATGGTGCTGCTGGCTTGGCTGCTGCCGGGATAGGGGATCTCGGCCACGGGAGGGGCTAAATCATTCATTGTCCAGTAAAAGGCTCTGAGTCAAAAAGGTTTACAAGAGACAAGGAAGGACAGCATTTATTCACCAAGGGCTCAATCCTGTAAGAAGAAACAATTATAAACATATATGCATCTCACAACAGAGCCCCAAAGTATAGGAAGAAAACCTGACAGAATTGAAGGGAGAAATAGATGGTTCTACAACAATATTCGAAGACTTCAATATGCCACTTTCACTAATTGATAGACCATCCAGACAGAAGACAAAACAGGGAAAAAGAGGTGGACAACACTACAGTAACCAACTATACCTAATGGACATACAGAGAGCACTCAACCAACGAGAGCAGATCACACATCATTCTCAAGAACACAAAGAATGTTCTCCAGAATAGGCAATGTAACATGGCATAAATACAATCTCAATAAATTTTAAAATATTGAAATCATACAAAATATTTTCTCTGACCACAAGGAAATGAAACTAAAATTTAAGAACAGAAATAAAACTGGTAAATTAACAAATATGTGAAAATTAAACAACACACTCAAACAAGCAATGGGTCAAAAGAGAAGTCACAAGGTAAGTTAGAAAATACCTAGAGACAAATGAAAACAAAAACACCACCTACTGGGACTCGGGCAAGATGGCGGCATAGAGAGGAGTGGAAGCTAAGTAGTCCCCCTGGAACAACTACAAAAAACCAGAAACAACTAGTAAATAATCCAGAATAACTGCGGGGGGACAAACAAGACCATCCACTCATCATACACCAACCTGAATTGGGAGGAATGCCCGAGAACGCAGCATAAAATCTGTAAGTAAAACCTGCAGAACCAGGTCGGGAGACCCCCTCCCCCATAGCCCGAGCTGCAGAGCCACGTGGTGCCAGAGAGAAGCTCTCTCCCAGCAAGAGAATACAGCTCAGCTGAGCTCCAGCTGGGGTTTTAAGTAGCGAGTGTGAACTGCTCACTACAGGTACGCAGCCCCAAAAAACAGACAGAGGCTTTGGGTGATGACTGACCTGGGAGAGCCGGAGGGTCGCCTTGACTGGGTCTGAAGGGGACTATCTGTTTCTTTTTCGGCTCAGTGGAGAAAGCCCCAGTCATTTTCAGTTTCCAGGGCTGTGACTCGGGGAAGGGCGGAGACAGCACAAGCAGAGAGAGAGACCATTGAAATGCTAATAACCTCCACCTGGGGGGTCTGTCTTCTCTAGGAGGAAAGGGGTGGGGCCCTTTCCATTCAGAACCAGACCCCAGAGCCTGGGGGAACACGGCCATACCTCCTCACACCAGGCAAGAATTATAGGCTAACAGGCGTCACCTGCTGGGCAGAAAAGCACAGTGACCTGAGGCATCACAGGGTGGAGCAATTTTCTAAGACACACCCTCAGGGAAACCAGATACTGAATATTTCTTCCCTCTGGGACCTGAGCCTGTTCTGGTCTGGGAAAACCTGATTTGGATAACCAAGGAAACCATGCCTAGACAACAGAAAATTACAACCTACACTAAGAAAAACAAAGTTATGGCCCAGTCAAAGGAACAAACATACACTTCAACTGAGGTACAGGAATTTAAACAACTAATACTAAATCAATTCAAAAAGTTTAGAGAAGATATCGCAAAAGAGATAGAGGCTGAAAAGGAAGCACTGGACATGTATACGGCAGAAATCAAAAGTTCAAAAAACCTACTAGTAGAATCTATGGAAATGAAAGGCACAACGCAAGAGATGAAAGACACAATGGAAACATACAACAGCAGATCTCAAGAGGCAGAAGAAAACACCCAGGAACTGGAGAACAAAACACCTGAAAGCCTACATGCAAAGGAGCAGATGGAGAAAAGAATGAAAAAATATGAGCAACGTCTCTGGGAACTCAAGGATGAAACAAAGTACAGTAATGTACGTATCATTGGTGTCCCAGAAGAAGAGAAGGGAAAGGGGGCAGAAGCAATAATAGAGGAAATAATCAATGAAAATTTCCCATCTCTTATGAAAGACATAAAATTGCAGATCCAAGAAGCGCAGCGTACTCCAAACAGAAGAGATATGAATAAGCCTACGCCAAGACACTTAATAATCAGATTATCAAACGTCAAAGACAAAGAGAGAATCCTGAAAGCAGCAAGAGAAAAGCAATCCATTACATACAAAGGAAGCTTAATAAGACTATGTGCGGATCTCTCAGCAGAAACCATGGAGGTAAGAAGGAAGTGGTGTGATATATTTAAGATACTGAAAGAGAAAAACCACCAACCAAGAATCCTGTATCCAGCAAAGCTGTCCTTCAAATATGAGGGAGAGCTCAAAATATTTTCTGACAAACAGACAATGAGAGACTTTGTGAACAAGACACCCACCCTACAGGAAATACTAAAGGGAGCACTACAGGGTGATAGAAGACAGGAGTGCATGGTTTGGAACACAATTTTGGGAGATGGTAGCAATGTAAGTACACTGAACAAAGGTAACTATGAATACGGTTGGGAGAGAAAGATGGGGAGCATGTGAAACACCACAAGAAAGGAGGAAAGATAACGACTGGGACTGTGTAACTTGGTGAAATCTAGAGTATTCAACAATTGTGATAAAATGTACAAATATGTTGTTTTACGAGGGAGAGCAAGCAAATGTCAACCTTGCAAGGTGTTAAAAATGGGGAGGCATTGGGGGAGGGATGCAATCAGCATAAACTAGAGACTGTAACTAATAGAATCATTGCATTATGCTTCCTTTAATGTAACAAAGGTGATATACCAAGGTGAATGCAGATAAGAGGTGGGGATAGGGGAGGCATGTTAGACACTTGACATTGGTGGTATTGTCTGATTCTTTATTCTACTTTGATTTAAGGTTATTTTTCCTTTTGCTGCTTCCTAGCTGTCATTTTTTTTTTGTTTCCTCTTCCTTTTGCCTCTCTACCTTC
This sequence comes from Choloepus didactylus, assembly GCF_015220235.1. NCBI lineage: Eukaryota > Metazoa > Chordata > Mammalia > Pilosa > Megalonychidae > Choloepus > Choloepus didactylus. Next base: position 3,786,494 of record NC_051309.1, on the reverse strand, counting down.
TTTGACTCTCCCTCCTGCCTTGTGGAAGAAATGTAGATGCTCTTGCTTAATATGAGCCGAATGTTCAATTAGGATGAACTTAAATGTTTGGAAATGAACAGGGGTGTTGGTAGCAAGATGTGAGAATAACTAACAGCGCCGAATGGTGTGTGAATGAGGTGGAAAGGGGAAGCTCAGAGTCATATATGTCACCAGAAGGAAAGTTGGAGGTCAAAAGATGGAAATGTATGTATAAAACTGAATCCTATGGTGGGCAATGTCCATGATCAACTGTACAAATACTAGAAATCACTTCATGAACCAGAACAAATGTATGACAATACAATTAGAAGTTAATAATAGAGGGGCATATAGGGAAGAACTATATACCTATTACAAACTATATACTACAGTTAGTAGTATTTCAACATTTTTTCATAAACAGTAACAAACGTACTGTATCAATACTAGGAGTCAACAATTCAGGGGGGTTAGTTAGGGATAGGGGAGGTTTAGAGTTTCCTTTTCTTTTTTTCTTTTTTCATCTTTCACTTTATTTCTTGTCTGGAGTAATGAAAAGTTTCTAAAAATTGAACAAAAATTAAGTGTGGTGATGGATGCACAGCTGTATGAGGGTACCCAGGGGCAAGTGATTGTACACTTTGGATCTTTGGATAATTGTATGGTATCTGAACAATCTCAATAAAAATGAAAAAAAAAAAAAAAAACACCACATACTAAAACTTATGGGATGCAGCAGCAGAAGTGCTCGAGGGAAGTTTAAAGCTCTAACTGCCTACATTAAAAAATAAGAGAAATCATAAATCAGTAATCTAGCTTCACATCAAGAGGAATTAGAAAAAGAACAAACTAAACCTACATCTACTAAAGGAATAAAAAAAGTAAAGATTAGAGTACAGATAAATGAGATAGAGAATATAAGAACAATTGAGAGAATCAACAAAACTGAAAGTTGGTTTTTTTAAAAGATCAAGAAACTGCCTAGACATCCCTGAAGATCGGGAAAGTGATTAAACTAGAGGAGGGGTAGCAACAGACAAGATGGAATTTATCAAAGGATTATGAATACTGAATTTTTATATAATTTTCTTTTCCTTAGTTGCTAGGATATTAGAATAGATAGAAGGTAAAAATTGAAATGGTGGAACTGTAACCCATAGCATCTTTTGAAATTTGTTGTATAGCTACTTGTTAAATTGTAATTTGAAAGCTATACCTTTGTGTATGTATGTTAGATTTCACAATAAGGAAATGACTGAAACTATGGTACTATAACTCATAATCACTTTTGAAATATCCTATACATCTACCGGTTAAATCATACTTTGAAAGATATTACCTTTTTGTATATATGTTATATTTCATAATAAGGAAATAACTGAAACTGTGGAATTATAATCTATAATATTCTTTGAACAACTACTTATTAAATTGCATTTGGAAAGTTATCACTTTTATGTATATGTTATATTCTACAATAAAAAATATGATTAAAAAATCAAGAAAATCTACTGACCCTTAGCCACACTGACAAAGAAAAAAAGAGAGAGAACACAAGTGAAATCAGGAATGAAAGTGGGTACTTACTACCAACCTTACAGAAATAAAAAGATTATAAGAGGGTATTATGAACAATTATGTCAACAAATTAGAAAACCTAGGTGAAATGGTTTGAATTTCTAGGTGAAATGCCTAGAAGCATACAAATTACCTAAACAGACTCAAGAAGAAATAGAAAATCTCAATAGACCTGTAACAGGTAAAGAGATTGACTCAGTCGTCAAAAAATTCCCAAGGAAGAGAAGTCCAGGACCCGATGGCTTCACTGCTCATCTACAAAGCATCTAAAGGATTTACACCAATCCTACTCAAAATCTTCCCCCAAAATAGAAGGGGGAACACTTCCTAGCTCATTCTATAAGGACAGCATTACCTCAATACCAAAGCTGGATAAAGGCCTCACAGAAAAGAAAACTACAGACCCTACCTCTTGAGAATATGGATGCAAAAATCCTTAACAAAATACTAGCAAACCAAATCCCACAGTGTATTAAAAGGGTTACATGCTGTTATCACATAACAAGAAGTCCAGCGAGCAGCCATTTGCCGACATCGATTTGGGTATTTGCTGCACTGGTTCTCCAGTTCTATCGTCTCCCTTTTAACAGGAAAGCAAAGGTTTCCCCCAGAACGCTCTTTTCTAGATTGGTCTGAATGGTTCACGTTGCCGTCCTGGCTGCAAAGGAGGCTGGGAGGGCGGGAACAGGGCTGCCCTGAGGTCTGGGAGGAACCCCGATCCATCACCCAGGGCCAGGCGTCTGCTGGTCCAAGCAAAGCCAGCGAACAGGGAGCTGGGCTCCGGGTGGGGAACCCGCAGGCTGTGCCGGGCCCTTCTCCCGGGGGTCCAGGATGCTGTAGACAGGATCGGAGCCCTCAGGCTGACTGAAACCCCCAAAGACAGCCCCCCAGCCATGCTGCTCACAGTCCAGGGGAGTAATCGTGGGGACAGAGGCTGGCGCCCTGCCTCGGGAGACGAGTGGCTGCTTGCTGGGCATCAGACAACTGCCCTGCTCCGGTCAGCCATAAATCACACCCTGCGAGAGCTTCGCTCCAGCTGCGACCCATGCCCGGTGCGAGCATCATCCAGCCATGACCCACGCCCAGTGTCAGCGTCAGCTCAACCATAAAACACAGCCAGTGTCAGCTTCACTCCAGCCACAACCCACTCCCAATACTTCTCCCCCATGATACTGAATGTTTTCAAATGATTTCTCTGTAGCTGTTGAGGTGAGCATATGAATTTTCTCCTTGACTACGGTAACGAGACGGCTGGCCTGTTTAGATTGTCTAATATCAAGCCAATCTTGTATTTCTGCAGTGAACCATGTTCAGTTGAACGTGAGCCAGGCATCTCCCATTTGCCTCTCCAGATTCATTCACCCGCTTTCTCCACGTGAGCTCTACCACAGGAGGCTGAGCTGCCTGTTTTCATCAGTGGTCTTCTGTGCCCTTTGGGTTTCCAGTGGCCCCTGGGGAGATGAGCAGGAGGTCAGAGGGAAGGAGGAGAGTGGGTGCTTGCTATGTATTTCCCCGGTTCCCCCCTCGTGGGGTCACCCCAGGTTGGCCACAGCCCATGACTGAAGGCTACTCCCGGATGTGTCCATACTGTGGCATGTATCAGCACTTCATCCCTTTTTATGGCTGAATAATATTCCATTGCGTGGCTTTTCCACATTTGGTTTATCCATGCCTGAGTTGGTGGACCTTTGGGCTCTGTGGTCTGGGATGGCCTTTCCCTGGGACCCACGAATCAATCCTGTGCTTGGGACCAGAAGTGCCTGGAGAGCCTAGAGACAGACAGGTCCCCTAGCAGACAGCGGGCTGCCGGCACATTCCTTCCCCAATTGCCCAGTTAATATTCGCTGGAGACAGCCTGGCTCAGGTGGGCAAGTTTAGACACCCGGCTCACCCCCGGTGGTAAATCTGTGGAGGGAGCAGGGTTTTCCTCAACTGTGGCACAAACTCACACCCGAGGGGGCTCTGCCTCGGCCACAGATTGAGCCCTGCTGGCCACGGGGGACCGATGCCGGGACCGATGCCCCTGGGGAAGCTGACCTTGACTGGCTCCCCTGTGTGAGTGAAACGCTCATCCCTCGGTCCCTGAGGGAGTCGTGCTTTTGCTGGTGACTCTGACACCTGCAAACCAGGGAGTGGGCCGGGACCCCAGCCTGCCGTACCTGGTGCAGCCCTCGGTGTGCGCCTTGCCACCCTCGGGCAGTGAGACCCCGTCCCTGGGGGTGGACTAGGTGTCTCTGCTCCTGGCTGAAAAGCTAGTTCCACCTTTTGGTCGTTATGAATAATGCTGCTGTAAACATCTGTGTGTAAGTTTTTGCGTGGAAATGCGCCTGCACTGCTCTTGGTCCTATATCTAGAAGCGGAGCTGGTAACTCCGTGCTTCATTGTCGGGGGAACGCCAGCCTGTCTCCCAAGCGGCTGCACCACTTTACACTCCCAGCAGCAATGCACGAGGGGTCCGATTTCTCCACGTCCTCGTCAACACTATTATCATCTGGCCTTTTGTTTCCACCATCGTGGTGGGTGTGAGTGGGATCTCGTTGTGCCTCTGATTGGCATTTCCCTGATGACTGATGATGCTGAGCCTCTCTGCATGTGCTTATTGGCCATTTGTTATCTTCCTGGATATGTCTATTTAGATCCTTGGCCCATTTTTAAATAAGATCATTTGTCTTATTTTGCGGTCGCAGTTGACTCATCTGGGGGAGGGTGGCGGCCGGTTGCTAAATCCTAGGCTCTCAGGATTGCTCCGAGGGTACCGGCGGCGGGGGCTCTTTCCCGGAGGCGAGGGCGAGGCGGGGGACTTGGCCAGGTCCCCGGCGGGAGGCGTGCAAAGTATGGAGGGCGGCGAGAAAGGAACAAGGCGGGACACGGTTCTTTTAGGGTGAAGAAACCAAGAGAGAGCGTTTATTAGGGGAGAGTACAAGCTTATATCGGGCGTTTAGAGGGCGGGGTAGCTGTAGAGGTTAAAGGCTTGGATTGGTTTTGAGAGGGCGCGGAGGTTGATTGAAAAGGGGCGAGAGTTGCTCCGGTAACGGTGTCTGGCAACAATGTATGCGCACCGGTGGTGATGGGAGTTGCACTGGCAACGGGGAGTGTCCGGGCAAGATAAGGGGGTGGGGAAAAGGCGGTTCCCTCCGGCAAGCCTCCCCTAACAGTGGTGTATTTTGGGTGAGGAAATGGGGCCTGCCTCCGGCCTCACTTTCCCAGGCCCGGGGGGCTGTAGAGGGCGCTGTCGCCCGTGCCCACTACCCTCCCCAGGGGTGGATCCGGTCCCCCAGCCCAGGCCCGCCAAGTTGAAGCACGTAATCAGTGTCCCGCATTATTTCTGACTGAGTTGTAAGAGTTTTTTATATACTCTGGATATTAAACCTTCATCAGATATAAGATAGTGTTCTTTGAAGCACAAAACTTTTTAATTTTGACAAAGCCCAAATTTTTTCTTTTGCTGCTCATGCTTTTGGCAAAATCCAAAGCCATGAACATTTTCCCCTAACGGTTTTAGAGTTTTAGCTCTTACATTTAGGTTTCTGATCCATTTTGAGTTAATGTTTGTGTATGGTGTGAGGTAGGGGTCCGGCTTCATTCTATCACACGTGGCTATCCAGTTGTCCCAGCACCGTTTGTTGAAAAGGCTATTTTTTCCCAATTGAGTGGTCTTGGCACCTTGTTGAAAATCGGTTGACTATGGATACATGGGTTTGTTTCTGGACTCTCAGTTCTATTCCATTGACTGACACATCTGTCCTGACACCAGGCCCACTGCCCGACGGCCACTGCTTTGTAGTAAGTTTTGAAATCGTGCAGGGCGAGTCCACCTCCTTTGTTCTTTTTCAAGATGGTTTTGGCTATTCTGGGTCCCTTGTAATCCATATGAATTGGAGAAGAGGCTTTTCCATTTCTGCAGATAGGCTGCTGGAATTTTGATTGAGACTGTGTTGAATCTGTAGATCAATGGCGGGAGCAGTTGCCATCTCAACAATGTTAAGTCTTTTATCCATGAACACAGGCTGTTTTTACATTTACTTAGATCTTCTTTAATTTCTTTCAAGAATGTTTTGTAGCTTTCAAAACATAAATTTTGCACTTCTTTTATTAAATGTATTCCTAAGTGTTTTATTAACAAAACTGTTTAAGGGTTTCTGAACACAGTCCTGCTGAAACAGGACCAACAATGAGGTGTCGGACAAAGTCTGCGCCCTTCCGTGCGTGCACTCATTCAGCAGGGGTGGTGGGCTCACCCGTGCCAGCCCCCAGGACACGGAAGTGAGCACCAACCAGAAGCAGTCCCTGTCCTCACAGGGCTCACAGGGGGAGGCGGGCAGCAGGACCAGGGACCGGTCGATACCAGGAAGTCACAACTGGGGTGCGTGTGATGATGGAGACATGTGATTGGGAGACCTGGAAGGGGCACTGAGGAGGGCCCGAGCTCCCCATGGTGGCCACGCTCCAGAGGATGGTGAACGGGAGGAGGGGAGGCCTGGGGAGGGGAACTTCCAGACAGCAGGAACAACACATGCAAAGGCCCTGGGGCGGTTTCCAGGACCCGAAGGGAGCCCAGTGTGGAGGTAGGTGGGTGGACCTCTCAGAGGTTCGGGGGAGGCTCTCAGGAGAACATGGGGCACCGTGGGCAGATGCCTTTGGAGAAAGCCCCTCGCCAACCTTGGCAAGCGAGAATGGAGAGCCGGAGGGAGGCTCGCGGTCTGCTGGGGGGGAGCTGGCAGGAGGCAGAGACCGAATGGGGCAGGACCCCCAGGCTTCGGGGCTGCGTGGCGGGGAGGGACCCCCTTTGCAGAGCCGGATGGGTAGGTTTGGGTCTGGGTGCACCGGGTGAGGTGCCCTCCCTGGGTCCGCGGGCTCCCGGGGTGGGAACTGTGGTGTCTCCCTCGGCACTGGCACTGCCACCTGCTCTGCTGCTGGCCCGTCCGGCTCCCCACGTCACCCCTGCCCCCGACTCTCTCCTCGGCCCCTCTCTGTCCCAACACCCCCCACCCCCACACTGAAGCCTCTTTTCCCGAGACAAATGCCATGCACCTTCTCCTTCTGAAACCCATCAGGCCTTCCCATGCCTTGGGGTACACCCAGCTCCCACTGCAGCCTCTAGGCCTGCTCTGCCCCGATACCCCCACCCTGCACCCCCCACTCTCCCCTTCCCCCTCTGCCTCTAGCCCCTCCACCTTCCCCTGGCCCCCATAAGCCGCCCTCCTGCTGCCCTCAGGGCTTTAGCACACGCCGCCCCTCGGCCTGGAATTCTTGGCCCTTCTGAGGCCCCCATGTATTCTGCTTGGTTAGATGCAGGGGGATGGCTCCAATGGGCTCAGAACCAGCAGTGGCCCACCCGCCGCGACCCACCCGGCATGCGGGCTCTCTGCTCCCCCAGTTCCAGTGAAGGAAGCCTCTGGTTTTCTCTCTCCTAGAAAACAGAAGGGTGCTCCATTTGGAAGCAAAGAGGCCCAGGATGTGGTGGGGGTCCCTGACAGCCATCTTCTCTGGGGGCTCATATTCTGGGTGCTGCCTGGTTTCCTCCCTGCCCTGGGGGGCGCAGGTGCCCGGACTCCCACCCACCCCTGACGTCGGGCCGTGATGACCAGAGCCCTGGAGGGGTGAGAGCAGGAAACGGCTCAGGCTACAGGGAGGCCGACCCCATCGCCTGGCTCGACTCCCTGGGGTCCCAGGGTCCTGTCTCCACCGCAGAAAATGGCTGGGACGCCGGGTCCAGGCCTCCCGGCCTGAGGCCACATCACCCACCCGTGGGCCCAGGTGCGGCTGGGGAGGGAGCGGCAGACAGAGCGGGCACGGCCCGGCCCCGGGACAACTTTATTGTCGGCACAGCCAGGAAGGAGGAAACAGCGGGAAGCCACTGCCCACCCCGGGGTCTCAGGAGGGGGCTGTGAGCCGCTTGGGGAGCCGCATGCGGTCGTTGAGCCAGTCCACATAGTTGGCCACGCGGGTGTAGACGCCCGGCTTGTTGAGCCGCCCGCAGCCGTCGCCCCAGCTGATGATGCCGTACAGGTAAGCCACGCCGTTCTTCTCGCAAGCCAGGGGCCCGCCCGAGTCCCCCTGCCGCGGGGACACACAGTCAGAGCCGCCCCACAGGTGCCCAGAGGCCCAGCACCCTGGAAACGGCTCCTGCACCCCCTCCCCGCCCTCACTGCCCCCTCACCCCAACCCCACAAGGACCCGCAGAGGAGCCAGAAGCCTGGAAGCAATTCCCATGCTCCCCTCTAGCCCGGCGTCCTCCATGGCTGTGGTGGTGGACGGTCAGACCGTGGGGGGCCGGTGACACAGGCTGGGGAAGGGAGCTGGGCGCTGCCAGTGAGAGCCACCGGGCAGATGCCACCTCGTTCCCAGGTGCCGTCCCGGAAGGAGCGGGAAGGCGTGCTCCGAGCAGCCCCTCTCGACCCACAGCTACCTCTCCTGCTCCACCGTCCTCCCTCCCGGCATGCACCCCACCACCCAGACACCCCAATTCTGCACATGTTCTTCCTGACGCCTGAAAAGCCTTCTTTGCCACCTGGGAAACACCTGGCCATCCCTCAGGACAGATGTGAAGGCCACTCCCCCAGGAGGCCATCCTCGACCACCCCATCGTGCCACCTGGCTTGGCTCCTGCTAGGCTGGGTGGCCTTGGGGGACTCACTGGGCCTTTTCGGTGCCTTGGTTTCCCCATCTGAGGGAGGAGGGGTCTCTCCCCCCAACTTCGAGGAAGATCCTCCCGCAGTGGCCCGGGCAGCGGCCCGGGTGTGGTCTGCAGGGCGGCAGGGGCACTCTCGGCCCTGGGGTCCCTGGATGGGCCCCGGGGTGGGGGTCCCTTCCAGCTCTGAGATTCCCGGGTGAGCGGTCGCACCTGCGTGGTCCCCGTGGGGCCCGGCGGGCTCACCTGGCAGGCGTCCGACTTGCAGTCGAAGTAGCCGGCGCACAGCATGTTGGCGCTGACGTCGGCGCCGTACACCTCGGGGCTGCTGCACTTGTGGTCGGCCACGAGTGGCACCAGCGCCTCGCGCAGGAGGCTGGCGTAGTCCTCGGCGTCTGCGGGCGCCCGGAGGGGTGAGCGGCCGGCCCGGCTCACTGCCCCACCCGGGGTGACGGGGGAGCCCACCCCCACCTCACGCCGTCCCCGTGGCCCTGCGCCCCGTCTCACGCCCGTCCCCGCGCTCTGCCCCCGCTCACTCTCGTCCATGTGGCCCCAGCCTGCAATCTGGCACTTGTGCCCAGTGGGGAAGGAGCTGCCCGGCTCGGGCAGGCAGATGGGCTGGACGAACTGGGAGCGGACGGCGCAGCGCTCCCCCTTCTTCTTCAGCCGGATCAGGGCTGGGCGGGAGCGGGGGAGGGCTCAGTCGGGGGTGGGGGGGGCTGTCCTGGGCCCGGGATGGCCGGAGGGCCGCCGAGGCCTCACGCAGAGCAGCCCGAGGACAGGGGGCCGTGGCCCGGGAGAGCCACAGGGGAGCGGAGACTGTCTGTCCACACCAGGCCCGCCCGGCCGGCCCTGGCCCCCTCCGTCCCTCCTCCCGGCCTTCCCCTCCCTCCCTGCCCCACACGTCTGAGGACTCAGCCGGGCCTGCCTGGGCCCACTGCCCTGCCCCGAGCCGTCTCAGCTTTGGGGTGCACAGAGCACATCCCGCCGCCCTGCCCTCCATGCCCCCATGACAGGCTGCGCTCACCAAGGTCGTGGTTGCGGGGGTTGTACACGGAGTACATGGGGTACGGGATGTACTTCTCGATGCCAAACGCCTGCGTCACGTCCGTGGTGCGGTTGAAGAAGTGCTGGCCCAGCACCACCAAGACGCTTTCCCTGGAGGGGCTGAGCAGGGGGGCTGGCAGCAGCAGGACCCCAGACTCCCCTGGGCCATGGGGTGCTCCTCCTGCCCCCCAGCAGCCCACCCAGGAGCAGAGCCCCCCACAGACGCCCCTGGAGGCCCGGGGCTGTGCAGGGCGGTCCTGAGAAGCAGCCTGAGCAGAGCCCGGAGGGGGATGGGGACCCAGCACAGGGGTGGGGGGGGGGGGGGGGGGGGCTCCCGGAGGAGCCACACTGGACACCTTTCTAATGACACCGTGTTAATGGACCCCAGGGGTCCTCATGCCAGGTCCAGGCAGAATCTGCTGAAATTGGGCCATGGTGGGTGGAGACCCTGCCCCAGCCCCTTCTGGCTGCTGGGGTCCCTAAATCCAGCACCTGGCAGGACTTGCCTGGATCAGCTCCTGGGGACTGATCCGCCTCCATTTTCCCATCTGCTGGGGGTGGGTCCCCCCCATGCCTCAGTCCCCCTCAGCCCCCCTCAGCTCCCCAGCCCGAGACCGCAGTCTGGGACCCCCCCGACCTGTCCAGGCCCTTGTGGGTATGAGGGGGTGGGCCTCCCAGTCCTGAAACAGCGGCCTGGAGTGGGGGGTGACTGGTGCCCGGCCTCCCCTGCTGAAGGGTGAATCCGGCCCCAGCCCACCCAGGAGCCTGCCCCGGCCCCCACCGTCCTCACCCTGTCCACATCCTCCACCCCACCCACCCACCTTGCTCCGAGCCCAGCCTCCCCTGGGAGAGGCCCTGGGGACCACCAGCATGGTGGTCCCTTCACAGAAGGGAAGTGGGCCTGGCAAGGGCAGGGCCTGACACTCTGGGGTGCCCCAGCCCACCTCTCCCGGGCTGTCCTGATGCCCAGAACCCCCCGTCCCCCTGGGGCCCCAGTGGGCTCTCCTCCTCCACTGGGTGCCCAGAGCGTCTCGCCCCACCCTGCCCCCACCTTTAGCTGCCACCCCAAGCCTGCCTCCCACCAGGGTGAACACCCTGACCTGCAGGACCTGGCTGTGGGCTGGGCCTCAGTTTCCCCAGCTGTGCAGAGAGTTGGACTCAGGAGCCCCCAGGGCTCTGCCAACCCCCTCCCAAAGCTGCGAGCCTTGTCCCTACGCCCTGGTGCCCAGCAGGGAGGGTCCCGGTGGATGCTGGGAGGTGTCAGGCGGGTGGACGAGTCAAACGCCCCCATGGCCGCTGCCTGGCACCGCCCCCTCCCCCAGCCCCGCCCAAGCACAGCGTCCAAGCATCCAGCGTCCAAGCGTCCGAGCGTCCGACCCCCCATCCCCGAGGGCCGTGAGCTCCCAGGGACAGGACGGAGCCCCAGGCTGAGTGCTGAGCCCCAGCTAGGTCAAAGAGGGATGGGTGGGGAGCAGGAAGGGGTGAACAGGCACCAAAAAATGGGGGGTTAAACAGTTGGGGGGACAGATCTGGGAGCCACACAGGTGAGTAGTTAAGTAAGCATGTGTGAGGACGGGCAGACGGGGTGGGGGCTGTGAGCACGTGGGTGGGGGATAGGTGAGGAAGGTTGATGAGTTGACAGGTGGATGGGGGTGGGGGGGTGTCTGGGTGGTTAGATGAAGGCTGGGTGTGTGGGTGAGGTGGGTGGCTGGAGGATGGGCTTGTGGGGGTCCAGTGCTGCAGGGGTGCCCTCGGAGAGAGGACGGAAGGGCTAGGTGGCCGGGTGAGTGGGTGGTGGGATGCGCAGATGGGGGGCAGGAAAGGTGGGGTGCATGCCAGGGAGGGGCGGGCTCACCTGTTGGAGAAGCAGTGGGCGGCAGACACCACCCAGCAAGTGTGGATGAGGGTCCCGGCGCAGAAGTTGTTCCCGATGTAGAGCGCGGCGAGCCAGGGATGGAGCCGGGCGGAGAGAGCCGCCGATGATGCGCGGCCGCAGGAAGCTCCGCTTCTTGTGTCTCCGGCCGCAGGTGCGGGGGACGACGGGGGTGGGCTCGGCCTGGGCCAGCAGGACCTCGGTGGGCGGGGGATGGGCCCTGGCAAGGGTTTCTGGGAGCAAAGGCCGCGCGGTCACCCCCCCCCCAGCCCGTCGTGGCTGGGCCAGGGTCCAAGAGGCAGAGACGGCCCATCGGGGTCCCCATATGCCTCCCGCCCCGGCCCACCCGGCGCCTCCGGCCCACCTCGCCCAGCGCCTGGGACGCCGCTGCCCCCATCTAGGGTGATGAGTGGGTCCCGCTGGGTCAGGTCGCCTGGGGACCGGCTCACCCGGGCAACCCCCAGCCGCGCCCACCCCCGGCAACCCGCCCACCGACCCCGCGCACCGCAGGGGCCAGGCGGCAATACTCCCAGGACAGCGTGTTGTCCTTCACCACGTAGCACCACGGTCGCTCGTCCTTGTCGGGGTTCCTGGGGGGCAGGGAAGCGCGGGGGGTCGCCAGTGTCCTTCAGTGGGCGCAGCTCGCGGAGGGGGTTACAGCAAGCGGGGGGGTTAGTGGAGACCCCGGACAGGGGCGCAAGTCCCGGGGGTGGGTGGAACTGGGACCCCCGAGGAGGGGCGCAGAGCCCCGGGGTGGCGGAGCAGAGGACCCCCGACGGGGGCGCAAGTCCGGGGATGGGCGGAAACCGGGACCCGAGGGGGGCGCAGAGCCCCGGGGGGGGGAGAAGAGAACCCCCGACGGGGGCGCAAGTCCCGGGGATGGCGGAAACCGGGACCCCGAGGTGGGGCGCAGAGCCGGCTCAAACGCCCGGGGGTGGGCGGAACCGGGACCCCGAGGGGGGCGCACAGCCCGGGGGCTCCCCCTGCAGACCGCGCCCCTCCCGTCCTGCGGCGGCCTCTCCCGGCCCGGCGCTGGGGCGCGCGGGGGCTGACCGGCAGTAGGGGTGCGGCCCAGGCCAGCAGCGCGGGCGGCGCCCACCGAGTCCACGTGCAGCCCTGGTAGAGCAGGTCGGAGTTCCAGGGCAGGCAGCCCAGGCCCGAGGCGCCGTGCGGGCCACGCCCGCGGTACTCGGAGCCGTTCCCCACGAAAGCAGCGCTCGGCGGGCACTGCGGGAGGGCGCGGGGGCGCCATGAGCCGGCGCCGCGCGGTCCTCCGGGGGGTCCCCCGCGGGCGGGCGCGAGCCGCGGACTCACCGATGTTTGCAGAGGCGCCCGGCGCGGCCCGGCGGACAGGCGCAGACGGTGGAGCCGTGGCCACGACCAGGTGGCAGGCGCCCCCGTGCAGGCAGGGGTCGCTCAGGCAGGCTGCGGGGAGGGCCGGGGCGCTAGGCGCGGGGGAGGGGCGGCCCGAGGGGACCCCCGCCCCCACCCCGCGGCCCTCACCTGTGTGGCGGGCGCTCTGGCACCGGGCCTGCCGCCCTCGCAGACGCACTGCTCCACGCGGCCCTGGTGCACGCGGGCCCAGCGGTCGCCCCCGCTCCAGGTACTCGTAGCGCGTCTCGTCGAAGCATTTCTCTGGGGGACGCCCAGTGAGACCCCGCCCCGACACCCCGGACCCTCTGCCCCTGCACCCCGGCCTCGGCTCCGGGCGCCCCCCGACGGCGCCCCGCCGCCCCGCAACCCGCGGCCCCACTCACCGGTGCCGCAGTCCTTGCCGGTGAAGGCCTCGGGGCAGGCGCAGTGGTAGGACCCGTGGTCCGGGGCGTTGGAGCAGGAGCCCCCGTGGAGGCAGGGCCCGGAGGCGCAGGGGTCCAGCGTGCCTGGCCAGGCGGGCACCCACCTCTCAGCCCCGGGCCCCTCGGGGACCCCGTCTGGGGCAGCCCTGTCCAGGGCTCCACCGTGGCCGCAGGGCCTGGCGTGACCACCGGGGGGCGCGCGGGGCCCAGCAATGGCCCCACGGAGGCCCTGCGGGGACCCAGGGTAGGGTCCTGCCGGGAGGGGAAGGGGGTTTCCCAGCTCCTACCCTCCTCTGGTCCCCACTGGCCCTGGACCTGCTGTGGGTCAACCTGGAGCCCCCACCCACCCCAGCCCACGTGCTCAGCTCTGCTCTCTCCTCCAGCCCCCACCCCACCCAGTCTGCCTCCCCTGACAGCCCCCCACCAGCTCACTCACCCCGGGCTGTCCAGGCAGGTACCCAGGCCCCACCCCTCCCACCTGGGGCACAGGCGGCCCACACACCCCAGACACCCACCTGGCCCCCCCTGAGGCGTGGTGACTGCTGAGCAGTAACCCCAGGCTCTGTCCCGGTCGTAGTTGTGAGTCGTGGCGCACCTGGGTGGGATGGGGGCGACGCGGGCCGTGACGGGGGGCCCAGCCCCGGGGAGCCCCTGACCCCCTGGCGCTCTCTCCCGTTCTGTGCACACACGCGCGCCCACCCAGGGGCCTGTTCCTTACTGCACACACACAGGCTCTCGGTCTGGAGTGGGGGTCTGGCTGGGGTCCCCTGGCCCAGGACCCACCACTTCCTGTGGCTGCTCCCGTCCGAGGTGCAGGTGTGGCGCATGCGGCCGCCATAGCGGAAGGGGAACCGGCAGGGCCGCCCATCCTCCGTGAGCACTGCGGGGGGCAGGGGTCAGGGGGTGCCCATGCTGGGCCCTCCTGACCACCTCACCGCCTCCTCCCGAGAGCCTCCCGGCCCACCTTGGCCCCCCAGGCTGCCTGTGGAAGCCGGCCTGGGCTGAGGACCCCCCACCTCGGCCCCTGGAGAGAGTGTGGCTGGGGTCACAGGTGTCACCAGGGTCGCAGGGGTCACTGACGTCGAGAGGGCCCCAGGGGCCACCGTGGCGTTAGGCCCTGGAGGTTCTGTAAGGTTCTGGGAGGAGCGAGAGGGCTGTGCCTGGGCGGGGGCTCTGGATGTCCCCAGGGTCCCTCCTAGCCAGAGGCACCACTGCCCCTCCAGGGTCCAATTCTGGGGGTCAGTTCTGGGCTTCCCACCCCATCACTTCAGTCATTCCGGCCCAGGGGAGGCTGAGAGAGAGGGAGCGGCCCCCACCCACGGCGGGCCCAGGCAAGGCCACAGGCCCCCGGCCCCTCTCCCCAGCCAGCACACCCGCCTCCCCCCAGAAGGCCAGCTGTGCCTCCCTGAGCTGCCCACTTGGGGACTCAGCCCACTCCCCACTCCTGCCTGGATGGGGACCCCCTCTGGCCGCAGCCCGAGGACCCGTGGGGACTTTGGCCTGAGCGGGCAGGGGCAGCGGTGGGGGTGAGGGCTCACCCTGGCGGCCCGGGGCTGGGCCCCGCGGGGAGCCGACAGCAGCAGCAGCAGGAGCAGGTGCAGCCCCGGCGGGGGGCAGGGGCTGGGGACCCAGGCCCAGCGCCCCATGGCTCCTGGGCTGGCGCGGGGCGGCGGGAGGCGGGAGCAGCCGGGGCAGGCCGGGGTCAGGGCCGCCTGCTAATGATTAACCCGCTGCCTCCCAGGCTGCCCCAGGCCGGGTGACCCCGGACCCAGCTCCCCTGTCCCTGCCTGGGGGGCAGCTGTCCCACCCTGGCCGTGCTGGCCTGGCCCCTGCCCACTCTCTCTGTCCCTCCTTAGAGGGCCTCCTCCAGGAAGCCTTCCCTGATGCATGCTCCAGTCCTGCCTGGCCACATCACAAGAGTAGCTGGTGTGTCCTGCCATGGTCCCAGCTGTGGGGGCAGAACTGGGGCTCCCGGGGGGCAGCGGTGCCTCCTCTTGGTGGCCCTGTGGTCAGCGAAAGACTAGGGACAGATAAGAGAGGGCGCAGGCACTGGGTCAAGGGTACCAACAGTGACCCCCCGTGGGGACTCTCGCTGCCCAATACTGCAGTCGGAACCTTCCCTGGGCATGGGGTGGGGGTCCCTCGGGAGGCGCTGGGAAAGGTGGGTGGTACCCAGAGCTGCCCCACCAGCCTGTCCTAGCTCAGGGTGCCTGGATCCCCAGCACCCTGTGGATGCATGCTTTCTCCATCCAGGAACCGCCCCCCAACAGAGACATGCCTCTCCGCGACCCGGGGCCCCTCCCCCATCTCTCCAGGACCCGGGGCCCCTCCCCCGCCTCTCCCAGACCCGGAGCCCCCACCGGGAAGCCTTCCCCAGCCCCGGGCTTTCCCCGCTGCAGCTGCACGCCCCTCTGCTGTCACCAACCCTGCCCTGGCCGTTCCCCCTCCGCCCCCCGGCTGAGCCCTGGCAGGTCACACTGTCTGTGGGTGTCTCTGGTCCCGCACAGTCCTGGGACAGGCACCTGCTGGGCCATGGAGACCCGATCGGTCCTGCCCAGTCCGTGTGCTCACCCCCCAGGCGTGACTCGGGGCTGCGGGCAGGGCGGCCGGGGGAAGCGCTCCTGCAGTTTCTGAGCCACCTTGGGGCGCTCCCGGGCCGTGCGTCAGCCCCCAGCGGCCACGGTACATGGAGGGTGGACGTGGGGACAGGGGGCTCCGTGCGGGCCTGGGCTGGGGCATGGGGACTTTGCTGGGCACCCCTGCACTCCACCATTTCGGGTTCCCGCTTTCCCATCTACACGGAGGGAGGGAATGCAGACTGAGTGCCCCCCCCATTTTCCATCCCTACCCCTCCCCAAGCCCCTGCCCAGAGTGACCCACATGGGCGCTCTGGGGCGGCTCCCCGGAAGCTTCCAGAATGACCCCAGCGGCCTTGCTCTGTGCTCTCGTCCTGGGGCCCCCTCGGCATGGGGCCCTTGCTTGCCTGGGCCCCCGGATGGGGAGTGCCTGAGGCCAGGGCCTGGACCAGCTTCACTTTCACCCCCCCCGTCCCCCGTCCCCCCATCAGCAGCAGCACCTTCTTCCCCGGGGTCCCTGACGCTGATGCCCACTCCCTGGGCCGGGACAGCCTCTGCTTAGAAACCAGAGGGGTTGGCTGACGCTCGGAATTCAGCGGAGCGTCCCGTCCTGCTCCAGCTCGGCTCTGAGCAGGAGGGGCGAGCCCGGGAGCCCCACAGGGTCTCGGGGTTCCCGCTGGGCAGGGGCCACCTTCCTGCCCCCTGCCAGCCACCTGGACTCTGGAGGGGACCCCTCACAACCCCACCGTCCCGTGCGGCCCACGTTTGTCCCTGAAGCTCTCAGAATCCTGGTGGGGCACATCCCAGCCCCCACGTCCCCCTGTCCGGTCACCCCAGGTCTCCAGCAGAGTCCGATTTCCCGGCGCTGCCAGCTGCCAGCTGGTCAAATGCTCCAGGCCCTGGAAGGAGCCCCCACCCCTATGTTCTTGGGGTGCACGAGGGACTTCTCTATCAGAGGCCCGTCCCGGGTCCCAGTGGTGGGACTGGGCCTTGGAGGGGGGCTGAGGCAGGGTGGGCTACCCCTTCTTGGTGCCCCCAACTCCTCGCACTGTACAGGGTCCAGGTCAGAGGCTGTGTGACCCTGGGCTCCCTTGTCCTGACAAGCCTGCTGGGACGCCCCCACCCTGCCCCTGCCTTTGAGACAAGAGGGCACGGAGGGACCCCCGCTGCGCTCAGCGGCCCAGTGTCGGGGGTCCTGCCAGGGCAAGCTGCGCCAAGGGCAGCAGATGGGAACCTGCTCGGGCTCCAGCAGCCCCAAGGCCCTCGCATGTGCTCTGCTCGCCACCATCTGGGGTGGCAGGGGGATTCCGACCCCCACGTGCTCCCGGGCCAAGCCCCCCGCCCCATCCCAGCAACCCCCCTCAATCCACCCTGAGAGCTGCTTCCTCCAGCCCCCCACCTCCTGGAAGGACCCCTGGGGGGGCTGTCCGCAGCTCCCAGCAAGAGGCTGACACTCGGCAGGGCTCAGGATGCTTTATTGAGGAGAGCTGGGTGCCAAGGGGCTGGTGGGCAGTGTCCAGCAGCCCTGTGGGGTCGGAAGCTGTGGCCTCCCCCAGGGTCATGACTCCGACGGGGGTCGGGTCCTCCTCCCCGGGCCGTCCCCTCTGTCCGTGGACAGTCGACTCCGCCCCGGGCCATCCCCTCCTGCTGTGGCTCCCAGGCGTGTCGACGGCTCCGCAGGGCTCTCGAGGGTGCTCCCTGGGGACCCCAGGACGGCCCCCGAGGCCACAGCCTCCACACACTTGTCACAAGGAGGCCAGGCCAGGGAGCGGCTGCCCTGCGGGTCAGAGGTGCTGGCCGTCGGAGGGCTGGCAGCTCAGACGAAGGTGGCGCGGTGCCGACCGGCCTTGGCGGGCTCTCCTGGGGCGGGGGAGTGGCTGGGGAGACCCTGTGTTGGGGGCACGCCGGCCCGCGACTTCCCCCGGCCCGTCCGCACCCCTGGGGCGCTGCCGTCCAGCCCGGGGGCCGAGCCCGCGACGCGGTCCACGTCAATGGTCCTGCTGACCGGGGGGCCTCGGTGGCCACGGGCCCCACCTGCGCGGGAGAGAGCAGCGTCACTCGCCTGCCGGGGCCTGGGCCTCCCAGACACGGGGGCGCAGACAACCAAATGCACCCCGGGGAGGGCTGGCCGCCAGTGGAAACATCCAGAATCGTTCCCCAGGGCCCGTGTGCAGGCACCGACAGAACCTCGTGGAACAGCCGAGCCGTGGACCCACCTGTTAGGCCCTGACACCCCAATACTCACGGGCCGCGCTGCACACCTGGACGCAGAACAGGCCCCGAGCAGCCAGGGCCGACTGGGGAGGGTGGGGGGACACGGAGGGGAGGGGAGGCTGAGGGCTGGGTGTGAAGAGGGGGCTGCAGGGGGAGGAGGAGCCACAGGGGACCCGCAGGGGGCAGGTGCAGTGGCCCCACTGGACCAGCTCGGCCTGTGGTCTTTGAGTCGCCTGCACCCCTCCCTTGCCTGAGCCCGCCCTCCCCACCCCCCAGCAGTCCCAGCATCCTCTCCGGGCTGCTCGGAGCAGGTCTGGCTCCAATCCCCCCAAACACACACACCCACAAGGAGTTCCCAGGCCATCCCCAACCTGCCTGGAAGCTTCTGGACCCTGGGACATGCAGGGCCCCCTCCCTGCCCTGCCCGCTGCCCCGAGAGGCCTGCTCGCCCAGGCCAACGTCTCCCAGTGGTCCAGCTGGGGGAGGGGGACCCTTGGGGGCAGGCGGTGGCATGGGTGGGCACACGAGGTGCAGCCTCCACTCCCTCCCCTGGCGTGGCCCTGGGGTGTCCCCCACCTCTGGGCTCTGCGGGCGAGTCCTCTCACTGGGGATCCTGGCAAGCCCCTTTCCCCGTCGGGAAATGGGGGGAGCATTAAAGGAGAGATGGGGGGCATTCTTGACCTCCCTGAGGGGGCTCCCAGGTCTTGCCAGCTCAGGTCGAGGTGCCCAGGGCCACGGGCCAGGGAAGCCTTGGGGAGTCTGGAGCAGGGGCCCAAGGTGCCAGTGGGAAGCAGGGAGCCCCAAGCTAGGGCCCATTCGGACATGGGGCCCCGCTCTGGACTGCCCCTCCCTGGGCCTCAGTTTCCCCAGCTGTAGCAGGGAGGCCGTCAGAGTGAGGTCTGCAGGGAGAGCGCCCTGGCCCTGTGGCCCCCAAGCACCCCCGGGATGCAGTGAGTGGCCTCCATGCAGCCCCCGGAAAGGCCCAGCCTGGGGACCGAGGGCAGCGTCCCCTCCGCAGGGCGCCCGAGCCATCCTCACCACTGACAAGTCCAGGCAGTGGGCGGGGGGCCTCGCCCAGCTCCGAGGCCACGTCAGCTCCGAACCCAGGGTGGGGGGAGCCCAGGGACCCACAGGGAGGGGCAGCCCCCCCAACCCCCACCCCAACCCGCCGCACGTCGCCCTCATCTGCAGACAGGGGCAGGGTGGGGGCCACGGAGGGTGGAGGGGCCACGGGGGCAGATGTGCAGGCCAGGGCCCAGTGCTGTCTGCAAGGGTCTCGCAGGCAAATCCACTCTGGGGGTAGGAGATCATGCTACCAGGGCCCTCCTGATGCCTCCTGAACTGACCCCACCCAGGCCAGCCAGGGGCCACAAGGAGCGGCGATTACTAGAAGCTTCTCCCAGTCAGGCCTTTGGCTGCTCAACAAGCAACCCCTGAGGGTGCTCTGGGAGCTGGCCCTGCCCCTCAGGAGGGGACAGCTGCACCCCTGCTTGGCCCCTGACCACGTGTCTCCACAAGCCAGGCTGCAGGGCTGGGAGGGGTCAGGGTGCAGCCCGGCTTCCCCTTGGACTCGGGCCATGAAGTGCTTGCACTCCCAAATCATCTGTCCATCCGCCACCCCGGGGCTCGGGTCTGGAGCGTTCATCTGTGACCCACGGGAGCCCCAGGCATCCTGACCCCTCGTCCAGCCACACGTGGCCAAATGGGAAAATGGGCCTGAGGAGGGGGCTGCCTTGGCCACAGGGCCCGGGGCAGCTCGGGTGGGGGGCACCGGCCAGGTCCCTGCGTGCCCTGAGACGGGTGGCCGCCCGTCCCCCTCGCCTGCCCAGCCCAGACTCGCTTTCTGAGTAAGTGACGCCCAGGCCTGTGGCACAGCCACGGGCAGGCAGGGGTCTCCGTCTCACAGGGACGGCGACGCGGGGGTCAGGGGAGCCCCAGGGTCACCTGCAGGAACCCTGCTGGGCCTGGCTCCTAGGCAGAGCTCATGGCCTCCCGGCACTTCCCTTCCCCATGCTCCCAAATGCTGACCCCAAGCCCGCCCACCGCGACGTCTCCCCTCCCCGGGCCACAAGCCTCCTGCCAACTGTCCGTTCCAGGGCCCCGCAGCCGCCAGGGTCCCCCATCCCACCCCACCGGGGCCTGCAAGCTGCACGGGGGTCCTCCCGGGGGCCTGGGGGCCTGCCTCGGCTCAGTGGCCTGGCCCTCGCCGGCACCTGCCGTCCGTCCCTCAGGCCGTCCCTCCTCCTCTGCTGGACACTGTCTGGCATTGGCTGCAACCCATCCAGCTAAACCTCCCCACCCCGACCCAGGACCCCCGGACCTCTTTGTGGGGACGGTGGACACAAGCCTGTGGTGGTGGGGACAACACAGAGACCCCTTGCTGGACCTCCCCAGTGGCCTCTCCACTCCATTCCTGTCCTCCGGGTACCCTGAGTCCTGCCCCCTTTGCTGTGACACCTGCACCCCCCATGCTGGTAGCCGGCAGGGGGCCTGCATGACGGGGAGGCCACCTGGCCCCCCTCAGGGACGTTTCCCTGCCACCCTCCGGTCACCCCACTTGCCCGGCACAGGAGCCACCACCGGCCTAGAGCAGCCCGGGCTGAAGATGCTCAACAGCAGGGAGGCCTAGAACCGGGGTCACCACCTCCGGCCCCCTCCCTCAAAGTGGCCCCGCAGTGGCTGGGTGGCGGCGGGGGGGGGGAGGAAGGGGGGTGGGGAGGGGGGTCACTACCCGGCCTGGGGCCCTGCCCCCTCCTGCAGGCCCCACTGGCCCCGGTCCAGACCCGTAGGGAAGGCTGGGACCCCTGCTGCGAGCCAGACTCCAGCTCCCGTCGCGTGGCTGCCCCCCAGTCCCAGCCCACGACCCTCACTGTGCGGTGCTGCTGGGTGGGGTGGGGGCAGGGGCGGGGGCTGGATTAAAAGTCCCTCCTCAGCAGCCCTGAGAGAACGGGCACCAGGCACTCGGGGCCACAGAGAGTAGATGACAAGGGGGGGAGGTGAGGGGACAGAAGGGGGAGGTGAGGGGGAAGTGGGGGATGGAGGTGAGGGGTGCAGGGGGTCGCTGGCGTCACTGTAAGGCCTGTGGGAAGTCCCCACTTGGACAGTTGGGTGGGGACAGCTCAGGGTGCGAGGCCAGGCGGAGAGGGGGGTAGCACAGCCAGGCAGCCATGGGTTAAGTGATAAAACTGAGGCCCCCCGGGCTCTGGTCTCTTGTGCAAGAGTTAGGGTCACAGCCTGTGGTGGGGAGGCCTCAGGTTGGGGGGTCCCAATGGAGGAGACCCCAGGAGCCCCGGGTATGGGGTGGCCTGTGGCAGGGGAAAAAGGCCGTGGTGGGGACGTGTACGGGCGGGGGTCTCTGGCTGCCTCTCCCAGAGGCCCCGAGGGCAGAGGGGCGCAGACATCCGGGGAGACGGCGACAGGGAGGGGCACTTTGGGTGAGAGGCCAGTGCTGTCAGCGAGGGGGAGCCCTGAGTGACACAGCTGCCGTGGGGAGCGGCCCAGCCATCTGTCTGTCTGTCTGTCCAGACCAGGCAGCCCTAGCCCTGGTGCGGAGCCCAGCGCTGGACCAGAAGCCGCTTCCGGGCCCCCTGGGGTCTCCCTCTGGACAGGGCCCGCCCACTGGTCGGGAGCCCCTGACCCCGGGTGCCCCAGGACCAGCTCAGTGGCTGGAGGACCCCGCGGGCAGCGGCCTCACCAGGCCCTGAGGCGCCTGGAGCCGAGCGGGGCGGGACCCCTGCGAGGACGCGGGTTGCCGAGGGCCACGCTCGGGGTCCCCGGATGGGGCTGGCAGGGGCTCCGGCGGGGACCCCCGAGCCAGGCCTGCTGCAGCGCCCATCGCCGGGTGCGCACGCTTCTGGGCAGCTGTGAGCGTCAGTGTATCTGTCCTCATATCCACGTCTGTCTGTCCGGGAGAATGTCCAGGTCTGTGCGTCCAGCGGGCCTGAGCATCTGCTCCTGTGCGCCTCACGGCCACCACGAGCGGGGAGGTGCGACTGCAGCGTGGCCCACAGCCCCACGCCCGCCCCGTCCCCTCGGCTGCAGGCACCTCCGGCCTCTGCATCTCCACCCCCGGGGCTCACTCGGGGTGCCGCTGCTGACCCCAGAGCAGGCGCCCCGTGGCCGTGGCCTCCCCGGGCCGGGAGGTGGGGGCGGGCAGGACCCTCCCGCCGCCCCCGAGACCCGCGCAGCCCCACCCACGGCACAGCCCCCAGGCGCCCCGCCGCCCTCCCCGACCCTGCGGGTCCCACGCGCCAGCCTCACCCCACACCCCCTATGGCAGCGCCCCTCCTCGCCCCTACTCCACCGAGTAATTGCTTTCTGGGGTGGCTGAGACCCCCGCGCCCAGTGCACCCCAGAGGGAACACGCCTGGCTCTGCGGCCCGGGACCCTCCCCAAGCCCCCTCCCCTCCACGGGCCTCTCTCCAGGCCTGCTGCTTCCGCCCTGAGGGGAGGGGGCTCCCAGGGCTCCAGGCCTGGCGGGGTGGGGGGGGGGCATACCTGGGGAAGCACCTGGGCTGGGGCAGAGGGCTGTGGCGGCATGGGGGGAGGCACAAAGCGGGTACAGGCTGCTTGAGGAGAACCTCCCCCAACCCTGAGGAGGAGCAGGAGTGGGGAGGAGGGGAAGGAAGGGGTGAGCAGACAGGGAAAGAGGGGAGAAAGGGGAAGGGAGAGGTGAGAGAGGAGGGGAGGGCAGGCCTGCGTGGTGGTGGCCTGGCTGAGCGAGCGGCTGGGTGAACAGGGGCCCGGAGCCTGTCCCTGGAAGGGCAGGGGGCAGACAGCAGATGCCAGGAAGGGCTCTACAGCAGTGGCATCCTGGGGACCCACTCAGGCTGAGTGGAGGACTTGGGGGCAGGCTGACCTGGGTCAGAGGGAGGTGGACAAGGGAGACCCCAGGAACTGATGATCAAGCCGGGACCCCACAGCCTGGCAGGAAGGGTGAGGCCTGGCGCTGAGGCCTGGGCTCCCAGGGACGTGTCCGGCCAGGTGAGGGCCTCCTGCAGGGCACCTGGGCCGTCAGCGAGGGTGCAAACGCCCCCATGGGCCCTGTGGGAAGGACAGAGAGAGACACACGGCTGCCTTTCTTTTCCCCCCAACCCCGGTGGGACCCCCAGCTCTTCTCAGAGCAGTGGGAGCCAGAGAACAGGCAGTGGCCGGGGGTGGGTGTGGCCAGGGGAGGGGAGACCATGAGCACGGAGTCGGGGTGCATGGGGGTCCTGCGGCCAGGTGCACCGGAGTGCTCGAAGCTGGCCACGGAGTGGATGGTTGAGGTTTAGAGTGAGTCCACTACACTAAATCCAGAGTGTTCCCTCAAAATACGTCCCGGTTTTTCCTGAATTAAAATAGATCTATAGTTTTCAGAAATGGAGACAAGTATTTAAAGGAGAAAGAAAAGAGTTTTAGGCCAGTCCAGTGCCAAGCTGCAGAGTTTATTACTCTTGGAAAGACAGTGCAGTGCAGGCTACATACAGGCGTCTACAAGCGACAGGGAGAGCAGGCAGAAAGCTCCAGGCTTCAGGCAGGACGTGCACGGGGGGCTGTGGCTTTCGAGGCTCCATGTTTGCGTTTTCCACTGGGAGAGCGCCCGGGAACGCACATGTGAGCCAGGGAGCACAGAAACACCCTCCCTTGGCTCCCGGGCAGAGCGCGGAGCCCCCCGTCGGCAGCTGGGCCGGGGCAGACGGGGTGGCCTCCGCGCACCCCAGAAGGCAGATCCTCACCAGGGGCACCCCGCTTCACCAGCCCCCAGGTGCTCCAGCAAAACCCACGGCAAGGGGGCACCTCCTTGTCCACTCAAAGGAACGGCAAGCGTGGAAGGGTCAGGGGAGGTGGACGGGCCACGGCCTGAGGGACGCACCAGACCACGGGGTCCACGAGCCCCGCTCCAGGGCCTGGCACTTGCAGCAAGTCTCTGGGGGGAGTCTGCACCGCGCACACCCCACACTGCGTCCAGCAGCTCATCGGAGGCCAGGGACACGCTCCCACCTCTCGGGTCCCTAACCCTCAGGACGCTGCCGGGCACACAGGGGCCACCACGCTCGCCGCTGGACACACAGAGCTGAACCTCTCGCGGCCAAGGGGCTCCTGGCAAGGGTGGGGCACAGGCCACTCTTGCCCCAAACCACATGTGACTGTATTTCGTATTCATACTTCATTGTCCCAGTGAGAGACCTTTTGTTTTTTAGTCTGAGACCGAAACACTGAACATGCTAGTGTCTGAATTTCAAAGGTGACGTTCACTTTTGGGGAATCCCCAGGCCGTGCCAGTGCGTGACTGAAACTAGGACCTGTGGAAAGAGGCAGGTGAGGGAAGTGGACGCTGCAGGCCGGGGATGGCGCCCAGAGACGCCGTTCCAGAACCGTCGCCGACACCGGTCCGTGTGCCGGCTCTCCAGGGTCCACCTTTACCCGACTCCGGCCTCGGCTGCAGACCGCTCTGATGTTCGGGGAAGGCAGGGGGAGCGCACAACCCCAAACGAGTGACCGGAACATCACGCTGAGCGCCTGGTGACACGGCGCCACTGGGCTGGAGGTGACTTACCGGACCTGTGTCTGTGTTTTATTGAAAACCGGGTGGCAGCACGGATGGGGGGTTCAGCAGAAAAGAGCTCAGGGGTGGAGGGGTCAGAAGCTGCAGGTACCTGGTCTCGGAGGTCCTGGTGTGTCCTGCGCGTCCGGCAGAGGGGCTGGGGGCGGGCGGTGGGCTTCAGCTCGCGGGCCGGGGGGCGACGGCAGCAGGGTGCTGTTGGGGCTGCTGATGTCCCCCTCCCCCACCAAGGTCAGGTCGGCCGTGGGACCGTCCTCCTCCATCTCGATGCCCGCGGCCCCGGCCCCCATCGGCGCGGCTCCTTCCTGCGCAGGAGGCCCGGGCGGGGTGGTGGCCGGGGACCAGGGCTGGCTGTCGGCCGAGCTGGAGCTGGCCGCTGGGCTTTCGACAGAGTCCTGGGCCGAGCCCCGCTTTTCATGGAGCTGGGGCGCTCTCTCCTTGCCGCTGTTCTTCGCGAGTCCCTTGGCTGAGGCTGGGGTGGCGGCGAGCCCCGAGGAGCCGGCAGGTAAGCGGAGAAACTCGGGGAGCACCAGGTCTTCCTTCCTCAGCAGGCCCCGCTGGTCGTCGGCTCTGCTGCTCTGAGCTTTGGAAATGAGCTCAAAAAACTCTAGAGGAAGAAAAGGCACAGGGGCCACGTCTGAGGGTCTCGCACGGACGCGGACCCAGCAGCACGTTTACCGTCCGAGCGGCTCTGGGCGAGGGCTGACCTGTGCCCGGCGCTAGGCTGGAGCTCGGTGGGCACGTGCACCCTGCACTACATTTCCTGCACAGAGCTGGGGTGAACGCCTCAGGGCTGCTAGCACAACCAATTTTCCCCAGAGGCTCTAACAGCTATAAATCAACCTGAAAATGGAATTTTGTGAAGTCCTGACTTGAGAAAATGGAACGCCTCAACTTCACCCAGCCATGCTCTGATGCTGAGTCAGGAAGGTGCAGCTGTAAACTGCGGCCTGTTTTCTATTGAAACCCTGGGTGCTCTTAGGCAGGCGAGGGCTGGCTCCCCACTGGCGTCAGGGCCCCGGATGGGCAGACGCCCTCAGGAGCAGGCAGCAGTGCCCGGAGGTGTGGCCGCAGGGCCCCAGCCCTCCCTCTCCACCCCTCCCCGCAGAGCCCGGCAGGTGCAAGCTGGTGCTGGGGCTGGGGAGAAGGCCCCGAAGCGGGGTGCCTGTGGGGAGGCCTTGGTCGCGGCCTCTCGGTCCACCTGCCACTCGGGTCCTGTCTCTGCACGCCGTGAGCACCCGTGGCCAGCACCATCTGGCCCTCTACCCCACTCGGCAGCAAGGGACCCCCCCAGGCCTCCCCACTTCCCAGGGCCTCCTCGGACAGCCTGCGGGACCCCCAGCCTCTCGGGGGGCTGCTCCAGGCCCTCCCTTTTCCTACCCGGGCTGGATTTTCAACTGAAACGCAAGTTCACAGCGAATGCCCCTGAACTGGGTTTTCACCAGCATTTAAATTAAAATCTTGCCACTTTTACAGAACTACTAGGAGTCTACGGTCTCCCCTTCTGACGGTTCCCAGAAAGGTGCCCTCAGACTTGCCGGAGGGCCTGGCTGACTCTGCTCCCAGCGGCCCCCAGAGCTGTACCGCAGGGCAGGGCCTGAGCTGCCACGAGCCAGCTGGCCGGCGGTGGCCCCCCACCCCGACTCAGACTCGGGCCCCAGGAGCAGCTGCTGGCTGTGATCCGTGTGTGAGGCCTCTCCTTGTCATCAGCTCTCAGGGGAAAAAGGAGCCCCACAAAGAAGGCCTCCCCCCACCCGGGTCTGCTCGGAGCACCCCACACCTCTCCTGGAAGCTGGACGGGGGACAGTGTTCCGGCCCCCAGGGGTCCCCCAGCCTCTCCTCGGGGCCTCGCCCTCCTCCTGGACCCTGTGCCACTGAGCTGGGGACTCGGGGCCGTGTCGGGGGGCAGGGCCGTGGGGGCTGAGACAGAACAAGGGGACGGCACCTGGCTCCTCGCCAGCTGCCCACCCAGGGAACACGGGGGACGCCCCTCTTGGTGTGACGGGCACAGCAGGATACGTTTTAAGGACTGTGCTTAAAAACTGAAATTGCATTTACTAAAAACCGTGGAAGTTTTAAAAAGTGCACATACCCTCTGCTTCGTCCAAATTAATTTTCTGATATTTTTTTTTCCCAATCTTTGCAATAGATTCTTCTCTCTTTGAAAGCCGGGGCTCCCTAGCATTTTTTCCATTTTCTCCTTTTATTTTAATAGAATTAGACTTGCCTAGCGTTCTTTCCTCTCCCTGTATCAGAAGGAAAGTCAAAGTTCTACTCACAGAGCAGGCACACGACAACACATAATCAACCAATTTTCAGATAAACAGAATGTGTGAAACACAGATCACATCAGTTCACAATTACAGGAGTTGCAGAAAAAAGCAAGTGTGACGATAAGGACTGCAGAACACAGCCTCCCCACCACCCTGCAGAGAAGGCAGGTGGGTGCGACCCTCCACCCGGGGAAGAAGACGCCCGAGGGAGCCCAGCAGGCACGGGGGACGCGGCGTCACCTCGGCACGCAGCGGGTCCGGGCCGCACCCCCTCGAGCGGGCACCGCGCGGGCAGGCGTGGGGGCATTACCGTAGCCGCGTGACTTCTGGAAGTGGGCTTCCCAGCTACATGCTGCTTGGCTGCGGCACCCTTCTGTTTATCTGCGGGTACTAAACATAACGAGACGAGCCTTGTGGTGACTCGCGACTTCATGCCAACGTTTCAACGCGATCGTGTGCATGTTGTTTCTGAGAGCAAAGCTTGGAGAAGCCAAAAACTATGAACCATCCTTATCTAAAACACGAGTCTGGGCCCAAATGTACGTCCCTTCCCACAGTGCTGAGCAGGACGGGCACCCGCTCCCCACCAGCTGGGGGCCTTCAGAGGGAGTGAAGATGAAAAGCTTAACTCGGGCTCTTTGGGGTGACTGTTTTTTAGACAGAAGCGTCTTATGTTTATGGCATATTTATTTTCAAATATAGCCTTTGTCACAAAGCAGAGCCACAGGCTCACCTCCCACTGGGCGTCAAGGCTCTAAAAGCCACTTCGCTGGCACAGACACAACGTGGTGTGTATGTGTGTGTGTGTGACAAGACTTTCTACCACAGCCCCCGCCTACCTAAAGCCCCCCTGGGAAACTCACCTGCACACAGGTGAGCCTGCAGCAAGCACCGCTGGCCTCGGTGCCACGAGGGGCAGGAGGCTGGGGGCACCAGCAGCAGCCATGCATCAGAACAAGAGGCCCCCGAGCGTATGGGGGGCCGGGGGGAGGCAGGACACACTCACCTTTTCCCTTGGGGCGGTCCTTCTCCTCCAGGACGACCCGCTGTCCGTCGAGGCTCGCAATGGGGACGCCGAGGTCCAGGAGCTGCTTCTCTCCACTCTAGGGTCAGATGGGGCTGCGGTAAGCCCCGGGTCAGGGCACCCCAACAGCGCCTGGGACTGGACTCTGACAGCAGGGCCACCCCAGGCTTGGGGCCCCAGGTCCCGCCACCCCGGGGTCTCCGCAGCAGGCCACCCATGGGCGTGGGGGGCCTCAGTCCGCAGGCTCTGAGGGCACGAGGGGACCGGTGTGGGCAGCGTTGCTCCATCAGGTGCCTGAGTGACAGCTGCAGGCTGGCTGGACGGTCTTACGGGTGGACGGCCAGCACTTGGTAAGCACCGAGAACTACTAATCCACACGTTTAATGCTGTGACGTGTATGCAAACATACTGCTAAACAGTCACTGAAGTTGGCAGAGAGCTCCGTGCGGCTTGTAACCTGT
The DNA here is from genome assembly GCF_015220235.1 of Choloepus didactylus. Classification (NCBI taxonomy): domain Eukaryota; kingdom Metazoa; phylum Chordata; class Mammalia; order Pilosa; family Megalonychidae; genus Choloepus; species Choloepus didactylus. Next base: position 3,758,477 of record NC_051309.1, on the reverse strand, counting down.
CTCGTGGCCTAAACACAAGCCCCTTCACTGACCCTCAGACGTTTGTATGAGGCCAGTGTTGAAAGCAGGATGTTCTCGTTTTCTCAGCCAAGAAGGACAGACAGACAATTCTAGGAGCAGGTCTAGGGGCCACAAAACCGGAGCCCTCGCCCTTGGCGTGACCGTGGGCCCCTCAGGGAGGGTCGGTGGGTTGCGCCTGCCCCGACACTCTGTCCGAGCTGGGCCCTGGCAGGGGTGGCCAGCCCCGGCCGAGGGAGGAAACGAACCGCTGTGGGGCCTCCCTGGTTCCCGATACACCTGGCTCGGCCGGACCCCGATTCATGGCGGAGGGCCAGGAGGGCTCGCCCACGGGAAAGCCACCCTGCCCCAACGCCCATTTCACATGCTCGACGGCTCCCCCCGAGCGAGGAGCAGCCCACCCGTGAGGGCGCTGACCCCGCCATCCTTCAGTAGCAGACTGAGCAGGTGACCACGACTTCCCTACTTCACAGGTGGGAAACTGAGGCCCAGCGGGGTGCAGCGAGTCTGGGGTGGCAACATCGTGAGGGCAGGGGGCCTGGTCTCAGCGGGGCCCGGCCGGCAGGGGCTCCGTGTGGGAAGAGAGCTGCAGGGGCCCCGCGGGCCACACCGTCCTCTCGTCCCCCTCCCAGCTCAGGAACAACTCAGGGGCTGCTTTCAGAGAAAATTAAAACCCTAACATACTTGGAATCACAGCTCTGATAAGGTTTACAAAGAAAGGAAAACACACGGCGAACAGTGTAGCACCCCTCGCCGAATTTCAAAGAAAAGACACAGGGCAGGGCGGGGTCAGCAGCCGTGTCCACCTCAACCAGGGCTCGTGTCCCCAGCTCGCCGGCCCAAGACATCTGCTCACAAAACCGCCTGCCCCTGGGCTCTGTCTCCCCCTGCCCCACACGGGGCTTTACCCCTTTATTCCCGTCCCCTGTGCTAATGGGGCTGCCCAGCCTGGAAGTGCCAGGGAGCTGTGCTAAGTCCGGGAAGTGTGGACGGGAGTTACAAAAACTCGAGCAACGATGATGAAGGCAGACGGCAAGGGACGTGACCACGTGGTGGCACCTGCGAGAGCCACCTGTCACCTGGCCACGTGGGTTCTTATTTGATAAGTTTTTCTCATTTTTGTTTTCCTGGACTAAAACCTCATCTCAACTGCCAACTCCAAATCCTTTCTGGAATGACCAAGTGTAAATAAATAATAACCATTTTCAGGCAGTAGAATGAAAAGTGGGGAAGCAGCCGGCACCTCCTGACCGAGGGCACTAACTTAAGGAGGAAAACTAGCGGCACAAGCGCCTCTTCCTGGCCGGACCGCGGGGTACAACACAGCCTTGTCAGAGGGGGACAGAGGCCACACGACCAGGAACCCCTCGGAAACGTCCAGTGGGCAGTCAGCTTCCCGGGGAGGACGCGCCCCAGGAGGGTGCCCGGGGAGGGATGCAGCCACTCACCAGTCTCACCACCAGCTCGCTCAGGTCCAGCCCGTACTTGGCCACCACGGGCCGCAGAACCTCCGTGACGGGCTTGGTGGGTTTGGCCTTGAGTCCCACCGAGCGGTTAATCGGGACGAGGTCCAGCCTGGGTGGGGAAGGGGACACTGACATTCACCACAAACATGTCGGTCTTTGCTGACATATCCACAGGAGCAAGGGGGACCCTTTGCCCCCTGGTGCCATCTCTGAATGCTGAACCTCTTCTTCTGGGCGGAGGGGCACGCCTGGAAGCGGCTTTCCTACTATCCACAAAAGGGCTGAGCGGCTCCTCCTGCCTGAGCCCCCTCGGGGCCGACTGTGGTTTGGGGGTGGTTTCCACGCAGCCGCCAGGGGGGCCCTGTGCCTGAGGCCGAGAGGAGCACCACTCCAGCCTGCAGGCTCTGGGGGACTCCGGGGGGCTGCCCTCCCCCACCCCACTGCCCAGCTCATCCGGGGCACCTCTGGCAGTCCTTTAACCGCTCGTGGGGCGCGCATGTCTGCCTGGAAAAAGCAGAGGTGACCGCAGGGTGCTGGGGGCACGGGGAAGCCAGGAGTCGCCCAGCACATGGCTTCGGGGGTCCTCCCACAACGGGCGACAGCACCTTTCTCTTTCTCTTACCGAAACAAAGTCCGCTTCTCCAGGCGCAGGTCCCTGGACTCCAAGATGCTGCTGTCCTGGTGCAGCACTAAAGGCTTCAGAACACGGGAGAGGGACACAGAGAGCAAAGTAAACGTGGAGCAGAGGACGGGCTGAGTGGCAGTGCGGGGACGCACAGGGACACACAGGGACGCACGGCTGTGCTGGACGGATGGGGACGTGCAGGGACACACAGGAACGCACAGGGACGCGTAGCTGTGCTGGATGCACAGGGACACATAGGGACGCGCGGCTGTGCTGGACGGATGGGGATGTGCAGGAACGCACAGGGATGCACGGCTGTGCTGGACATACAGGAACGCACAGGGACGTGTAGCTGTGCTGGATGCACAGGGACACATAGGGACGCGCGGCTGTGCTGGATGGATGGGGATGTGCAGGAACGCACAGGGACGCGCGGCTATGCTGGACACACAGGAACGCACAGGGATGCACGGCTGTGCTGGACACACAGGAACGCACAGGGATGCACGGCTGTGCTGGACACACAGGAACGCACAGGGATGTGTGGCTGTGCTGGATGCACGGGGACACACAGGGACGCATGGCTGTGCTGCACGGATGGGGACTCTTGGGAACGCACAGGGACGCGTGGCTGTGCTGAACACACAGGGATGCATGGGGATGCTGCCGCAATGGCAGGTCTGGCAGCCCCGGGGAGGGGCCACAGGGCCCTGGGATGCCCGGGATGCAGCGCGGCTCGCACCTTGTCCCCGCCCACCAGGAAGAGGTCAACAGCTGCCCCGTTGATGCCGTGTCTCTCGCAGAGCCCCGACAGGATCTCCTTGACGGAGAAGCCCGCCTTCACAGCCACCACGCAGGACGTGCCATCAGGCAGGTGGACGCAGCAGTGCTTGGATGCCTTCTCCTTCTCAGGCACTGGGGTCCGGCAGGGCTCCGCCTGGGGACAGGGGGGAGGAAGGCAAGCTGAGTGTGGGGGCTCTGCCCGCCGAGGGGCGACGGTGCACCGTGGCTGTGCTCAAGGGCCTTTGGCGGCAGGCTGGGGGCCTGATGCCCGGCGGAGCCCATCTCTGTGCCCCTCCCGGTGAAGCTCCTCAGCCCCTGCCCAGGGAGGAGGGGTCCATCTCCGCACCAGCAGGACGAGGCGGAAGTGGCCGTGTGGCAGGTCCACCGCGCTCTTGTGGACTCCGACGCTGCGGGAACGAGCCCAGCTGCACGGCTGGCTGCACCCTCATGGTCCAGCCGCCCCCGCCCCTGGCCCGCCGAGGCCAGCCCGGCCCTGGACCCTAGAGCAGTGACAGCCTTGCTTACAACCTGTGGGGCCCGGGGTGCTCTGCTAGGCGATGGTAGCTCACTGACTGTGGCAAATCCTTAAAAGTGCTACTTGGTATAATTGATGAAGAAATACTATTCCGCGCTAACACTGCTGCCCCACACTGTCCAACCACCAGGAAGCTGAATCGGTGAGGTCTTCTGGAAGCCACATCCGCTAGCCAGGGCCACCCAGAGCCTCGCCTTCTCCCGCCACCTTCTGGAAACCGGAGTCAGAACGAGGAACCGGACACGCTCGGAGCTGGGTGCGAGGGAGAGAACCGAGCTGCAAGGCCCGTGGCCCGGCTCCCAGGCTGGGGGCTCCGGGGGGAGGCGCACAGACACCGGGGGCTTGAGTTAAAGGGAGATCCAGGTGGAGAGACAAAGGGAAAGCACCTGGCTGCGAATCATTTTGTTTGCGCTTAGTGGGAGTTCCAAAAACGTTAACAAAGAACAAAAAGCCTTGCACAATAAATTCATGTCATTTGAGGAAAGACATATTTTTAGTCCTGAAGGAACGCCGCCTCGCCCACCAGATGTCAGAGCGCCTCTCCCGCCGGCTCAGGGGCCCTGGGCTGCCACTGGCCGGGCGGGCGCCTCAGCCCTGCCCTTGGCGGCCGTCACCGGGCCCTGGGCCAGCTCAGCCTCCGCGGCCCGTGCCCTGCCCATCCTCCCTCCTTCAGGGCCCCCCACACGCACCAGGCCCCTCGCCTCCCCTCCTTCTAAGGGTGTCCACGGGGGGTGCAGGCCCACCCACGCCCCCTCTTCCTTCCCACTCCCTGGACACTCGGGCTGTCCCCGCTTCCCCATGCGGTCACTTCCCTCTGCATCCTCCTCCCTCCTCTGAATGCAGCTGTCAACGGAGCCACGCTGGGGCAACGCTGGGGCACATCCCTCCCGGCAAGGACCTGCGGTGCCCCTCTGCCTCTGAGTCGCCAGCCGAGCGCCTCGGCCATCTCGGCGAGGCCCACCTTCCAGCCTTCTCCAGGTGACTCACCTTCCGGAACACTCCGCCCACCCTCAGTCCTGTCGCTCTCACCACTGAGTCCAGCCCAGCGACCACCCAGCCCAGCGCCCCCCAGCCCAGCTCTTGCCCCCTCCCGTCCCCCAGCAGGCTGCGCGGGCGGGCAGCCCAGCAGGACACGCACGGGCCGGCCTCTGGGCTCTGATGCCACCACTTGACCCTGCGTGGCCGTGGCCGCTAAGTCACCTCGGGACTGGCCCCCAACGGGAGTCCTGCCCGCCACCCGCTGCTCCCCGTGGTGGCTGAGGGGCAGCCTGGAGGCCGCTCGCAGGCGGGAGCTGCAGGCACGAGCACGTAACAGCGAAGCCGTGCTACCTGCACCGAGCGCACACGTCACGCCCCTTGCGGTTTTCTACAGAAGGTCGGTTTCTGCGGACTCGGGTTTGTCGTGACTGGACACCCCGCGAGGTGGTTTCTGTGTGAGCCGGTCAGCGCCACTCACCAGGTCCAGGCTCCCTGCCGAGGACGCGGAGCCCTGGGACTCCCTGCGGCGCAGGCCTCCGTTGGCAGCGACGGCGTCTTTAGGGGAAACACAGTGAGGCTCAGAGGGATCGAAAAGTGACAGCACTGCCGCCTCAAGTAATATAGAACCCCACTAATTAACCACACCTCCCACATCCCCTCTTTCAGGGGACAGACATATGTAAAGGGCAGAGGGTTTGTCAGAAGCCCCCCCCAGGCACCAGCTGCTGGAGGGAGTGGCAAGGGTGTCCCCCGCCGTGGGCTCTGGGTCCCTGGGTGCCCGCTGGCCCCTGCTCAGCTCACTGTGCCCCGGCCGCAGAACCCACTCGTGGCTCGAGGGACAGAGCAAGAGCTCCGGTCAATGCCTGCCCAGGGCCTCACTGACAGATGGCGTCTACTTCCCGCCATCTAACCTGGGCTTTCTCATCAACATGGGGTTTCTGGGCCCAAGGCGAGCCCCTGTGGGCAGCGGGCCGCGCTCCCGCCTGGAGCTGCGTCCTTGCGAATGGCCTTCCACAGCTTTCTCCCGAGAGGTCCTGGGGCAAGCCGGCCAGCACACCAGCGAGTGCCACTAACCCGGCCTAACTAGTCTCAGGCTCATCTGAAACCCATGAAGACTCGGACATGGAGACTTTCAGAGCAGGGCCCACTTCCAAACTGTGGGCTCTGGGGGACGTCAGGGGTGGGGGCATCAGCCAGCAGAGCCCCAACCCTGTGACCTTGGGACTTCCTAGGCCGCTCCCCAAGCTGACCCGGCAGTTTCCGGGGTGCGGGCAGGAGGCCTGGCCTCAGCTCTCCAAGTCCTTCCTGAAGATGTGCCGGATTTGGGGCCCTGGCCTCAGGGGTGCCTGCCCACAGGGACAGGCTGGGTGGGCAGTCGGCACCCCCAGCTGCCCCCAGGCGGCCCGTCGCTCTCTGAAAGCAGCCGGCGGGACCTGTGACCTTCCGATTCCAGTCGCCTCCCTACTTCAGCCGGGGGACCACAGGCAGAGCCCTCCAGCAGGACCTTCATTCCCCAGAAAGTAAAGGATTTTCGTTCCTTCCTTGGAAATCTCCAGAGAGGACACCCCAGGCCCCGCCCTCCCTGACCTGGTCCCTGGTCTGAGCTGCCTGCTCGTCCCCTGCACAGGGAAGGGGCATCCACGGCCTCGGGCCCTGCGTGGCCACAGGTGTCCGAGCACCTGCCCGCCCGGGACCATGGGGGCCCCGCTCCAGCCCCCCGCTGCCAGGGGCACTCGCTTTTGTCACAGGACATCTCCGTTATGTGTGAGACAGGACCGGGGGACCGGGCAGCCTGAAAGATTCACGGTAACGAAAGCTGCAATCTGGAAAACGCTCAGAGAAACTGCATTTTATCAAACCTACACACGCCTAGAAAAAAGCCTGGCCTGAAAAACAAGATCCTAATTGGATGAGAAATTGTAAAAAAAAGTTTGTTTTCTTCTTTTTATTTGCTTGTACTTTCCAAGTTTCCCTCAATAAGCACCTATTATTTTTATAACAAGAAAAAAAAGCAGAAGAAAACAGACGCTTCGGTCCACCCCTGGGGGTGCCGTGGCCTGACGGGCTGGGGAGGGGGTCGGAGCGCACCCTCACTCCTTCCTCTGGAAGAGTCTAAAGCCTTCTGTCTCACGCCAGCAGGCCCACCTTTCGGGGGCCGGGCTCCCCGACAGTCATCGCATCTCCTGTTGGCTCACGCGGAGCTGCCTCCCACGGCCGCAGGGCACAGCAGCGGCCCCGTCCCCACCGCGGCCCGTCGGCCTGCCCGCACCCACCATGGGCACGCTCGCCGTGGTCCTTCTTCTTCTGGGACCGCCCAGTGCTCCTGCTCCTCGACCAGGAGAAAAACGCCCCTTTCCGCTTCTTCTCACTGTCCTCTTCTCCCAGCTCCTCGTTCAGGGACCGTCCAGATTTTGATTTTCCACTTAACTGTCATCAAAAGGAAAACTGTGTTAAAATAATGTGGAATGACTTGAGTGCTCCCTTGGACTGAGCACATTCCCAGGAACTGAGCCTGGACGTCCTCCCCAGACGGCAGCCCTGGCGGCCATGGGGCAGCGGCCGAGAAGCTGTTCCCCGCGGCCTCGGTGCCCCTCCCGTGGCCTCGGCGGGAGCAGCCGCGACCCGGGCCCGAGCCCCGCTTCCCGCCGGGGGGCACCTTCTTGGGCGTGGAGACGCTGGAGTGGTCGGAGCCGACGCTGTGCTTGGAAGCCGGGCTGCTGGGCACGCGCTGGGAGTCGGGCAGAGAGCGGCCCTCCACCTCCGCCAGGACGCACGCCTGGTACAGCGGTGACTTCAGGAAGCGCGTGTAGCTGTCGAACTTCATCAGGTTGAAGATCTGGGGGGGACACGGCACAGAGGGACTGCAGGGGCCGCCTGCAGGGGCCGGTGGTGGGGTGCAGCCTGCCCCCCGCAGCCCCCCGCTCCTGCTGCTCGCTGCCCGACTCCCCCAGCGAGCCAGCCTTTCGGGTGTCGCCTCTGAAATCAGCACCCTGGTGATCCACATGACGCCGTGGAGCAGCCTGGGGACAACCCACGTGCGTGCGCTCTTCGAGGTCCTCAACTTCGCTAAGGGAGACCGAAACCAAAACCGCCAGAGATCCGGAGGAAGAGGGAACTGCCTTGAAAACGTCTTCCTCCGTTTTGTTTTTTGTACATTATTCACCTGACTTAGCAACAGAGTGGGGCTCTGACCAGGTGGGGGGAGCCTTTTCAAACAGGTGCTGGGGCTAAGGTTCATTCTGATGTACTTTTTTCATCACTGTGGTGCCCTAAAACTAAAATAATAAATCCAAGCACACACGGACCATCGCCCACGAATTCGTGGCACGGGCAGCGCCACCTCTGGATTAACCTGCGGTGGTGCGAGGGCTCCCCACTTCCCGGCCCCCCTGAATCCTACGGACCCGCTGCCTCCCCGTCGGCCCGGGTCCTCCCAAGCCAGCTCTCAGACGCGGAGCCCGGGGCCCGGCCGGCGCCGCGAGACCGTCACCTGCAGCTGCTGCTCCTTGAACATGTCGGGGTGCGGGGCACTGAGGATGTCGTCCGCCAGCTGGGCCTGGCTGTCGATGTTGACGGGGGTGGTGGCTTTGCTGCACAGAAACCTGCTGAAGATCTCCCGGGCCCTGGAGGAGAGCTGCAGGGAAAACGCACGGGAATCGGGGGTCAGCACAGCGCCGGGCACCAGGGATGCATTTTCACGGGGCCCAACACACATCAAACGGCCGGCCCGTCCTAAAAGTGTCACTGAAATCTGTAAAGGGCCAACTGAAGTGTTCCCAAGACGCGGTGCTTCTACCACTGCTGCAAGGCACCCGGGGCAGGGGTTTGTCCCGGCGTGTTCTCGGGAAAGGGGGAACACTGGACACAGGCGCCCCGAGTTTGCCCAGCAGGCTGGGGAGGTGCCAGCCGGGACCTGTGACCCCCTCAGTGCGGTGGTCGAGGGGGCTGGGCTGCCTGGAGGAGGAGGGCGCAGTGAAGCCTTCCAGCCTTGGGCCCCTCCCGGTGTCCCTGCACCCGGCTCCTGGCTGGGCGGTGGGAGGATCCTTTTCAGATGTGCACACAGCCCCGAGGCGCTGAGCTGTGAAAAGCGACATTCTCAGGCTGCTCTCCCACCTACGGGCTCCTCTCAATGCCCTTTGCAGCACAGTTTCCCCCTTACATAAACCCACTCGATGGCCCTGCACCTGCTGGCCCGCAGTTTACGGCTCGAGGCCTTCGCACAAGTGTGTCTGAGCCAAGTTAAATACCAGGCATATTAAGAAATTTGTTCTGTAAGAGATGTGATTTTTAAAAATCGTGTGGAAATATTTTTAAATCAACTTCTCAAAATGAACTAGACATTAGCAGTCTGCTAAACTCACCCAGAATGCAACCACATGCTCTCTAGTAATTTCCACTCCCTGGGGGCAAAGAAATTTACCTCTTTTTTGTCATGTGCAGGAACATGATTAAAATATTCGCAGGCCTGCCAGAATAAAATGTTTTCTTCACTGAATTCCTTCCTTAGAAAATCCTAAGAAAAATATCATCAATTAACATGCACATAATGGTGAGGGGGTAGTTGCTAAAGTCATCTGTCCTCAGCTTGAGCTCTGATTATTTTCTTCACTCCTGCTTTTGTCTTAGATTTACCTTTTACAGAAACTGGAGTGACAGCCTCCCTATAATTTATCCTGGGGCCTTGAAGGATGTACTTCACAGCTCCCCAATCTTTAAGTTCCACCGCCTGGGATTTCAAGCACCCTCTTTAGTGGCCGTACGTGGCCACCTCTGTGGCACCAGCATTTACGAGAGGCTCTGGGGATGCTCTGTGCGGTGGAACGTCCGGCAGCGAGGGTGGGAGGCAAGGCTGCGAGCTCGGGGAGAGGGGTGGGGTGTGGGTGGCACGGCCCAGGGTGTGGAGCCTGGAGAAGGGGCGCCGCACAGGGGGCTGCCGGGGGCCCTGTCTCCGGGCACGGTGGCCGAAGCTTTCTGGACACGGGGGCAGGGAGCTGGTCCTGGGCCCACTCCAGGATCCGAGGAACGGGCGGCATCTCCCAGCCCAGGACCCTCTTTGCACAGGGGCAGGTGGCACTGCCGGCTGAGCCAGCCGCTTACTCACAGAGAAGTACTTAACGCCAACGGGATCCTGCAGCAGGCGCTCAAAGGACACGGCCCAGCTGGCCACCCTCCGCTCGCGGAGGCGCCGGCAGCTCTGCACGCTCGGGAGGCTGGCGTTGCTGCTCAGGCTGTTGCTACTCGCGCCGTCCTGTAGGTCGGCGCCGTTGAGCTCTGTGGGCCGACAGGCACTCTCACCACGGGCCTCGCCCCACATGCAGTCACACACGGCCCTCGCCCGGCCCCGGGGAGGAGGGCCTGCAGCCCGAGAGGGCCTCCACTCTACTTCCTCCAAACACACCTTCCTCTGACCAGACGCAGCCAGGAGAGGCCGGGGAGAGCGCAGGAAGGACACCCGGGAGTCTGACCCTCACCCAGACAACGACTGGCCGGCTGGGGCTGCAGACCAACCATCCCGGAACTCGGGGCTCAAGAGGGACACGGTGCCGCATCCGGCGAGTGGCAGGAGGAAGGGCTGGGGAATTTCATCCCCCACAGGGGCCCCCACCTGGGCTCCTCGGGACCCCATCCTCCAAATCCAGGGGTGTGGTCTGACCCCTGCCGTGGGAACCACTTCAGATGGGTGGGGGCCGGCTCCGAGGGCAGCCACAGGCCCAGCCCCCCCCACCCCCAGGGAAAAGCAGCCAAGGAGCCTGAAAGAGGTGGGACACCCCCTCCCTTCTTCCCTCTTTTCTCTTTCCGTTCTCTATTTGGGAGCAAAACCAGTTTGGAAAAGTCACAAATTGACAGCTCCAGCTCACAAAAACAGCCACAACAAACACCCTAGCAATCCCAAAGCAGTAGTAAGCTAGAATTCCAGAGTTATAACAACACAATACTCAGAATCTCCAGCTCTCAACAAAAAATTTACAAAGCACACAAAGAAACAGGAAAGTACGGCAAATTCACAGGAGAGAAGAATTTGCCAGAAACCGTCCCTGAGGAAGCTCAAACACTGGAACTATTAGTCAGAGACTTTGAATCAACCGCCTTATATATGTTCAATGAGTTAAAGGAATCCACATACAAAGAATTAAAGGAAATTAGGAAAATGCCATCTGAACAAAATAAAAAGATGCCAATTATAAAAAGGAACTAAATAGAAATTTGGGTGCTGCAAATACAATAATTGAAATGAAAATTCATTAGACAGATTCAACAGCAGATTTCAACAGGCAAAAGAAAAGATTAACGAACAAAAGGTCAAGACAACTGAGTTTATCCAATGTGAGGAGCAGTAGGGAAAAGAAATGAGGGGAAATTAACAGAGCCCGCGGGCTGTGGGACACCAGCAAGTCTCGACAAATGCACAGTTGAATCCCAGAAGAACAAGAGAAGAAAGAAAGGGGTGGAAAAAGTGTTTGAAGAAATAACGGCTGAAATTTCCCCGATCTATGGAAGACGTGAATATTCACATCCAGGAAGCTCTGCGAACACAAGCAGAGACAGACTCAAAGAGATCCACACCAGGACACATGAGAGTCCAACGGTCAAAATCCAAGACAAAGAGAGCAATTTGAAAGCATCAAGAGAAAAGAGACTCGCAGCATATATGGATCCCCGATAAGATCAGTGGTGGATTCCTCATCAGAAACCTTGGAGGCCAGAAGGCAGTGGGATGGCGTATTTAAAGTCCTTAAAGGAAAAAACTGTCAACTATGAAGAAAAAACAAAACAAAACTGTCAACCAAGAATCGTTTCTCTGGGAAAATTATATTTCATAAATGAGGGAGAAATTAAGACATTTACAGATAAACAAAACTGAAAGGGTTCATTACTAGAAGACCAGGCTGAAATAAAAGGAAACTAGACAGTAACTTGAAGCCATAAGAAGAAATACAGAACACGGATAAAGGTAACTACATAGGTACATATAAAATCCTGCATTGTTACAATTTTGGTTTGTAACTACTTTTTCCTCTTTATATGACTTAGGCAAATATGTAAAATAACATGTAAATCTGTGTGAATGGGCACATGATGTATAAAGATGTAATCTGAGACAATAAGAATAAAAGGGGAAGGAATGGAGATATATAGGAGGAGAGAGTTTGTATAGGTTGGTACAAGTTGAACTAGATTGTTATTAATTTAAGATGTAATTACACTGGTAACCCCTAAGGATATAACTAAAAATACAGAGAAAAGGAAAGAAGAAGGGGAATCAAATTGGTATACATTGCAAAAGAAGCAATAAAAAACTTTAAAAAGGCAGTAATGGAGTAATTGAGAAAAAAAATCCAAGACATAAAGAAAACAAATAGCTAAATGGAAGAAGTAAATCCTCCTTTCTCAGTGATGACCTTAAGTGTCAAGGAATCAAGCTCCCTATTAAAAGGCAGAGACTGGCCAACTGGATATAAAAGCCTGATCCGTCCATATTGTGTCTACAAGAGACTCACTTCAGGAACAAAGATACAAAGAGGCTGAACGTCAAAGGGTGGAGCACAAAATTCCATGCAAACAGTAATCAAAAGAGAGCCAGACACAATAGAGTTTAAGTAAAAAATGACTAAAAGAGACAAAGAAGGATATTATATATTGATAAAAGTTTCAATCCAGCCAAAGAATAACAATAACATACATATATCCACCTCACAACAGAGCCCAAAATATATGAAGCAAAATATGACAGAATTGAACAGAGAAATAACCAGTTCTAAAATAATAATGGGAGTTTTCAATACACCACTTTCAATAACTGCCAGAACATCTCAGTAGAAGATCAGTAAGGAAACAGAGGACTTGAACAACACTATTAACCAATCAGACCTAATGGACACATATAGAAAACTCCTTTCAACAGGAGCAGAATAACATTCTTCTCAAGTGCACATGGAACATTTTCTAGGATAGACCATATGTCCGGCCACAATTCAGATCTCAATAAATTTTAAAAGATGGAAATGATACAAAATATTCTCTTGGACTGCAATGTTATGAAGCTAGAAATCAATAAGAGAAGGATAATTGGAAAATTTACAAATATGTGGAAATCAAACATTGCAGTATTGAACAACCAGTTGTTCAAAGAAGGAATCACAAGGGAAATTAGGAAATATCTTCAGACAAATGAAAATGAAAACAGAACATACCAAAACTTACGGGATGCAGTGAAAGCAGTATTCACAGGGAAATTTATATCTCTAAATGCCAAAAGTAAAAAAGAAAAAATATCACAAATCAGTAACCTAATTTCACACCTAAAGAAATTACAACAAGAAGAGCAAACTACACCAAAAGTTAGTAAAAGGAAGGAGATCACAAATATTAGAGCAGAGATAAATGAAATAGAGAACAGAAAAACAAGCAAAAGAATCAACAAAACCAAAAGTTGGGTTTTGAAGAGATAAATATAACTGACAAACCTTTCCACTAACAAAGAATAACAGAGAAAAGACACAACTAAAATCAGAGATGAAAGTGGGAGACATGACTACCGACCTTACAGAGAAAGACAGAATTATGAGAGTGTATTGTGAACAATTATATGCCAATAAATTAGAAAACCTAGATGAAATGGAGAATTCCTAAAAATATACAAATTACCTTATCTGATGCAAGAAGATATAGAAAATCTCAACATACCTATAACAAGTAAAGAGATTGAATCAGTAAACCCTCCCAATAAAGAAAAGTCCAAGATGAGATGGTTTCATTACTGGATTTACGAACATTTAAAGATGATTTAACACCAATCCTTCTCAAACTCGTCCCAAAATAGGAAGGATTATTTCCTAAACCCTTATGGCTAGCATTACCCTGATACCAAAGCCAGGTAAAGACAGCACCAGAACAGAAAATTACAGACCAATATCCCTCATGAATATAGATGTAAAAATCCTCAACAAAATACTGGAAAATTGAATCCAATAGGATTTTAAAAGGATTATTTACCATGACCAAGTGGGATTTATTCCAGGAAGGCAAGAACGGCTCAATGAGAAAATCAATTGATGCGTATACCACATTAGTAGAATTGAGGGGAAAAACCACATGATCATCTCAACTCATGCAGTAAAAACATATGAAAAATCCAACATTTTTTAATCATAAAAACACTCAGAAAACTCAGAATAGAATGGAAATTTCTCAACATGACAAAGGGCATTTATGAGACTCCCACAGCAAATATCACACTTAATGATGAAAGTGAAAGCTTTCCCCCAAGCTCAGGAACAAGAAAAGATGCCTACGGCTACCACTGTTATTCAACACCATAGCAAGAGCAACCGGGCAAGAGAAGGAAATAAAATGTATCCAAAGTGGATAGGAAGAAGTCAAATTACCCCTATTAGCAGACGGCATGATCCTATATACAGAAAGTACCAAGGTATATACAAGAAAGCTACTAAAACTAATAAATACATTCAGCAAATGTTCAGGATACCAAGGTAAACATGCAGAAGTCAGTTGGGTGTTTACGCATCAATATTCAACAATCTGGAAAGGAAATCAACAAAACAAATTCATTTATAATAACATCTAAAAATAATAAAATAAAATAATATACCTAGGGATACACTTAACCAAGGAGGTAAAAAACGTTTACACTGAAAACTGTGAAACACTGCTGAAAGAAATTAAAGAAGACCTAAATAAATGGAAAGACACCCCATGTTTATTGATTGGAAGACTGTATATTGTTAAGATGGCAATACCCCCTAAAGTGATCAAAAATTCAGTGCAATCTCTATTAAAATTCCAGCAGACATTTTTTGCAGAAACGGAAAAGCTGGTCCTCAAATTCATATGGAACTACAAGGAGCACCGAATAGCCAAAATAACCTTGAAAAAGAAGAACAAAATTGGTGGGTCCACACTTCCTCATTTAAAAACTTACTACAAAGCTAAAGTAATTAAAACAGTGTGGCAGTGGCATAAGGAAAGACATACAGACAAACGGAATATAGTTGAGAGCCCAGAGATAAGTTCACACATCTAAAGACAGTTGATTTTCGACAAGGGCACCAAGTCCATTCAGTGAGGAAAAGAATAGTCTCTTCAAATAACTGGTGCTAGGAAAATGGGAAACCCACATGCAAAAGAATGAAAGAGGACCCCTACCTCATGCCATACACAAAAATCAATTCAACATGGACCAAGGACCTAAATATAAGAGCTAACAGATGACTCTTATAAGAAAACACAGATAAATCTCTTCAGGGCCTTGTGGCAGGCAATGGATTTTTAGATTTGACACCAAAAGAACAAGCAACAAAAGAAAAAAAACAGATAAAATGGGACTTCATCAAAATTATAAACGTTTGTGCATCAAAGGACACAGGAAGAAAGTGAAAAGACAACCTACAGAATGGGAGAAAATATTTGGAAACCATAAATCTGATAAGGGTTTAATATCCAGAATACAGAATGAACTCCTACAACTCAACAACAAAAAGGCAAACAATCCAATTGGAAAAGGGCCAAGGATTTAAACAGACATCTCTCCAAAGAAGATATTCAGATGGCCAATAAGTACATGAAAAGATGTTCGACATCATTAGCCATTTGAGAAATGCGAATTGAAGCTATGAGACACCACTGCACACCCTCTAGGACGGCTATTGTTCAGAAAACTGAAAACAGCAGTGTGGGTGAGGACGCGGGGAAACGGGAGCAGGCTGGCGGGGATGCAGGGTAAGCAGCTGCCGTGGACATCAGCGTGGCGGCTCCTCAGAAAGGTAAACGCACATTTACCGCGTGACCCGGCAAGTCCCCTCCCGGCACACCCCCAGAGAACCGCGCGCAGGACTCGGACAGACACGTGCACACCAGTGTCACCGCAGCGCTATCCTCAGTCGCCGAGAGGCGGAAGCAACCCAGGTGTCCACGGGCAGATGACGGATGAACCGCTCAGCCGGGGAGGGGGAGCCCGGCACACGCTGCAGCACCGTGACCCTGAAGACGTCATGTGGGGTGACGCAAGTCGGACACCAAAGGACAAACGTGTGATTCCTCTCACACGAAATACTCCGAATAAGCAAATTCTTAGAGGCAGAAGGCAGAACAGTGATTATCAGGGCTCCGGGAGGGGGAAAGGGGGAGATACTGCTAAATGAGTGGGAGTGTTGGTTTGGAACGATGAGATGAGTCTGGAAATAAATAGTGGAAGCTACACAGTATTGTCAATGTACTTAATGTCAAAGAATTCTCCACTTAAAATGGCTGAAATGATTTTTATGTCTATTTTAGCACAACTAAAAATAAATAATTATTTTAAACCACCACCACCACCAAACGTACTGAGCCTCTGAAGCCAGGTGCTGTTCCAGGTACAAGCTCAGCAGTGAACACCACACACACTGTGTGCACGAGTGCCATCTAATGTGGCCACACACACGCACATGTGCATGCAGAGCACCCCTGCACACTCCAGTAACAAGCCAGAGTCACAGCAATGGACAGAAGCAACTGACCTTCAACAAACCACATATACAACACGGGGCCGTCGATAAACAAACAACGTCCACACAGGGAGCCATCGGTGCACAAACAACATCCACACACACGGAGCCGTCGGTTCATAAACAATATCCACACACGTGAGGCTGTCAGTGTACAAACAAGATACACACACGGAGCCATCAGTGTACAATGTCCACACATGCGGAGCTGTTAGTGCACAAACAAGATACACATACTCTGAGCTGTCAGTGCACAAACATCCACACACGTGGGGCTGTCAGTGCACAAACGAGATACACACGGAGCTGTCAGTGCACCATGTCCACACATGTGGAGACATCAATGCCCAAATTTCCACAAATGCGGAGCCATCAGTGCATAAACAACATCCACACACGTGGAGCCCTCGGTGCACAAACAATGTCCACACACACGAGGCCGTCAGTTCACAAACGAGAGACACACATGGAGCCATCACTGCATAAACAACATCCACACACATGGGGCCGTCAATGCACAAACAACATCCACACATGTGGAGCCATCGGTGCACAAACAATGTCCACACACACGAGGCCGTCAGTTCACAAACGAGAGACACACATGGAGCCATCAATACACAATGTCCACACACGTGGAGCTGTTGGTGCACAATGTCCACACACTGGAGCTGTCTGTGCATAAACAACATTCACACACGTGGAGCTGTTGGTGCACAATGTCCACACACTGGAGCTGTCTGTGCATAAACAAGATACACCCACATGGAGCCTTCAATGCACAAACTATGCCCATACATGCAGAGCTATCAGTGCACAAACAACATCCACATGTGTGGAGCCATCAGTGCATAAACGTCAACACACACGAGGCTGTCAGTGCACAAACAAGATACACACACATGGAGCCGTCAGCGCACAAGGTCCACACATGTGAAGCCGTCACTGCACAAACAAATCCACACACATGAGGCTGTGAGTGCACAAACGAGATACACACACACGGAGGCTTCAGTGCACAAACAACATCCACACATGTGGGGCCATCAGTGCACCACAAGATACACACAGAGCCGTCGATGCACAAACAATGTGCACATACGCGGAGCTGTCAGTGCACAATGTCCACACAAGCAGAGTTGTCAGTGTACAAACAACATCCTCACACGCAGAGCTGTCAGTGCACAAACAAGATACACACATGGAGCCATCAGTGCACAAACAAGATACAAGCAGAGCCACTGATGCAAAAACAAAGTGCGCACACACGGAGCTGTCAGTGCACAAAACACACCCTCACACATGGAGTCATCGGTGTACACACAACGTCCACACACCTGGAGCCATCGGTGCATGTGAATGAACCATGACTCCCACATGTAACAACACAGATATTTTTTGCAAGTATTTTGAGGAGAAGCCGCTGAGACCAGGGTTACCCCAGCTTTAGGTAAGGAAGGCGAATGCAAGAACTCCGTAGTGTTTCCAGTTCAACAGCAGGGTTTCAATACTGAAACAGTCCAACAGAACACTACTGATATTTTAGGTTCCTCTGCTGCTCTGTAACCCTGTCCGAGCCCTGAGTGGACCTAACTCTGCCCGCTTGGCCTTGGGCAGGTCACGTGGAAGGTCAAGGCACAGGATGATTCCCAGTGGACGGGTCCACTTTGCTCCAGCTCTAGGTCACCCACTGAATATGATAAAACCATCTATCGATTTGGTGGGAGAGGACTGGCGGCAGTGCCAACGGGGCAGGGTGACGTGCCGAGGACGGCAGGCGGAGGCCTCGCTGTGTCCCCTCGGCCCGCGACCCTGTGCTGAGCTGATCCGGAGCCGGGGGCCATGGAGGAGATTTTGGGGCCCAGGAATCCAAGCCAACATCCTTCCCTAAGGCTCCTTTCAGCTTAGGGTGAAAGACTAAAAGCTCAACAAGCATTTAGAGTAGAAAAGAGATTAGAATATAGCAGAGCAAGGAGTCATCAAATAACTTAGGACCTACAAAAATATTAAAACAAGAGTCAAGAGAAGTTGCATGATAAGACCAGAAAAGGACAGTTTTAGTTTTCCTTTGGGGTCGTTGGAAGCCACCAGGGCGTAAATGCTGCTTTTGGGAGAAGACACTGCACGGCAGCTCCCCACCCTTTGCTGGAAGACACAGGCCCCCCGTAAGGAGCTCACCCCAAGCCAGGCAGGTACAGCAGCAGTGCCCCAGCAAGTAAGCCACGCAGAGGCGCCCGGAAACGCCTCGCTTAAAGAACCCCAACATACCATCTCGACAGACGCTGAAGAAGCATCTGACGAAACTCAACATCCCTTTTTCATAAAAACACTTCAAAAGGTAAGAGTTGAGGGATCCTTCCTCCAAACGATAAAGGGCGCGTATGAAAAACCCACAGCCAGCATAGTATGCAGTGGCGAGAGGCTGAAAGCCCTCCCTCTAAGGTCAGGAATGAGACAAGGGCGCCCGCTTCTTACTCAACATGTGCTAGAAGTTCTGGCCAGAGCAATTCCCCAAGACAAAGAAATAAAAGGTGCCCAAATTGGAAAGAAGAAATAGAACTGTTCATTATTTGCAGATGATATGATCTTATATTTGGAAACTCCTGAGAATTCAACCACAAAGCTACTTGAGCTAATAACAAATTCAGCAGAGTAGCTGGATATAAGATTAATGCACAGAAGTCAGTAATGTTCCTATATACTAGTAATGACCTAATTGAAGAGGCAACTGAAATAAAAATTCCATTCACAATAGCAACTAAAAAAATCAAGTACATCGGAATAAACTTAACCAAGGACGTAAAAGACCTCTTCACAGAAAATCACAAAACTTTTCTAAAAGAAATGTAGGTGGGAAAACATTCTGTTCCCATGGATAGGAAGGCTAAACATCATTAAGATGCCAATTCTACCCAAACTGATCTAATTCCACCCCAAATTCTAACAATCTACTTAGCAGACTTGGAAAGGTAGTTATCATATTTATTTGGAAGGGAAAGGGGTCTCGAATTGCCAAAAACATCCTAAAAAAAGAAGAAAAAAGTGAGAAGACTTACACTTCCTGACTTTGAAACTAAAAGCTACAGGGGTCAAAAAGCATGGTATTGGCATAAAGACAGACATATTGATCAGTAGAATCAAATTGAGAATTCAGAAATAGACCCCCAGATCTACGGTCAACTGATTTTTTGTAAGGCCCCCAAATCCACTGAACTGGGACAGAACAGTCTCTTCAACAAATGGTGCTGGGAGAACAGGATATCCATATTCATAAGAATGAAAGAGGACCCCCACCACACACTCTACACAAAAATTAAGTCAAAGTGGATCAAAGACCTCAATATAAGAGAAAGCACAATACAACTCCTAGAAGATACTTTAGGGAAACATCTTCAAGACCTTGAATTAGGAGGTCACTTCTTAGACCTTACACCCAAAGCACAAGCAATGAAAGAAAAAATACATAAATGGAAACTCCTCAAAATCAAAGCTTCTGTGCTTCAAAAGGCTTTGTCAAAAAGGTGAAGAGGCAGCCAACTCAGTGGGAGAAAATATTTGGAAACCATATATCTGATAAGAGACTGATATCTTGCATATATAAAGAAATCTTACAACTCAACAACAGTAATACAAACAGCTCAATTATAAAATGGGCAAAAGATATGAAAAGGCATTTTTCCAAAAAGGAAATACAAATGGCTAAAAAACACATGATAAAATGTTCATCTTCACTAGAGATGCAGATCAAGACCACAACGAGATATCATCTCACACCAATTAGAGTGGCTGCCATTAAACATACAGGAAACTACAAATGCTGGAGGGGATGTGGAGAAATTGGAACTCTTATTCATTGCTGGTGGGACTGTGTAACGGTACAGCCTCTGTGGAAAACAGCTTGGCAGCTCCTCAGAAAACTAGATCTCGAGTTACCCTATGATTCAGCAATTTCACTTGTCAGTATATATCTGGAAGATCGGAAAGCAGTGACACGAATAGACATTTGCACGCCAATGTTCATAGCAGCATTGTTCACAATTGCCAAGAGATGGAAACAACCCAAATGTCCTTCAACAGATGAGTGGATAAAGAAAATGTGGTACATACACACGATGGAATACTACGCGGCCGTGAGAGGGAACGAGGTCATGAAACACACGTCAACATGGATGAACCCTGAGGACATAATGCTGAGCGAAATAACTCAGACGCAAAAGGAGAGAGATTGTATGTTACCACTAATGTGAACTTCCTGAACAGTGTAAATGAAAAAATAAATCTCTCAAACTCTGAACTCCAAGTTGTAGACCTGACGTCTTCCTCATTCTTACTTTGAAAAGTTAGATATTACTTTTTTCTGCCTGTTTGTAGGCAAAATTTCCTCTACTCTGCCATTACGGAAAAGCTGAGTAAAAGACTACATTGTAACAAAAAAAGAAAAGAAAAGAAAAGAACTCCCACACAGCTAATGTTCCAACCCAGAGGACTCTCCTCTCCATTCCCATTTCCATTTTATGTGTACACGGAGGACACACACACACACGCACACGTGCACACACACAGACACACACAAACACACGCACACATTCTCCCTGCCTGGGGCTGGGGTCTTTATGCTTGACTTGTGTCCAGCAGTGGGAGCGAGGAGGGGGATGTATTATAAACACAACAGTTCTCCTTAAAAATATTTAATCCCAATATACTTCCCAACAGAGTATTTATTAGAACCAGACAATCCAAGTTTAAAAGTTCTGGTGTAAAATAAACATGAAAATTCTGAAGAAGGAAACAGAAAAGAGCAGTGATTCAGCACTAGCTTGGCGCACGTGAGAAACCCACAGTCCCGGGTGGGGGTGCTGGGTGGGGGTGCTGGTGGAGACACAGCCAGACTCCTCAGGGCACAGAAGAAGAGCCCAGACACAGGGCCAGCGCCCCCACCTCGTGATTCCGAGGGTTCCATCTGGGGGCTAGGCACGGACCAGTCAAGGAATGGAAGAGGGAAATCGGATCATCAACTCCAACATAACCAAGCTGGATCCCTTCCTTCCAACAGACACTAAAATAAACCCCACATGGACCCACAATTAAAGTGTAAAAAGTTAAATTAGAGAAAACACGGGCCACATTTTTAAAGATACCCGAGTAAGGAAAGCCTTTAAAGGAGGATATGAAGCCCAGATCCGTCCGAGACAAGACTGACGGGCCGGACAACACGGAGACTTTTGAGCCCTCCACCTGCAGGAGTCAGCACAAGCCGCAGGAAGACGCCGCGTCGCAAAGACGAGGGACTCACCGTGTTCCCACGTAAGAGCGGCCACCCCGCACGAGCAAAGAGTGCGACGAGCCGAAAGGAAAACAGGAAAGGGGCACGCACGGCCAGTCACCAAGAAACTGTGGTCAACAGCCCGTGCCCCGAGAGGACACGTCCCCCTTCACCCGCAGTCGGATCCGTGCGGGTCTGGCCATGGGGCGGCCTCCCGCCCACCTCCCTGCGCCCGGACTGCCTGGAGGAGGGGGCGAGGGCAGCAGCACGGGACCAACCCTGAGCCCCCCGCCAGTCCCAGCCGCTCACCCCGAGGCGTGCGGGCCTGTGGGCAGGGGGGACGGGCCAGGGCTGCCCAGGACTGCGCAGCCGGACACCGACGCCCAGGGCCAGCCCTCCTGGGCCTCCTGACGGCTGCACACGCCGCGGTGGCCCGTGCCCTGGGAGCCCGCCCCGAAGCACGCGCCACAGCTCTGCCTGCCCCGTCTGAACTCCGGTCTGGGAGTACGTACTTTTTTTAAACAGCTTTATTGGGATAAAATTCACATACCATATGTTCTGTTTTGCTAATGCTGCCCTTTTGCAAAACACCAGAAATGGATTGGCTTTTATAAAGGGGGTTTATTTGGTTACAAAGTTACAGTCTTAAGACCATAAAGTGTCCAAGGTACCTTCACTGGAGGATGGCCAGTGGTGTCCGGAAAACCTCTGTTAGCTGGGAAGGACGTGGCTGGTGTCTACTTACTCCCAGGTTGTGTTTCAAAATGGCGTTCTCCAAAATGTCTGCATCAGCTTCCAATGGCTGTCTTCCAAATGTGTCTTTCAGCTGCAGCTCCTCCAAAATGTCACTGTTAGTTGCTCTCCAAGATGTCACTCACAGCTGCTCTGCATCTGGGCCCATGTGGCTCTTTTAAAGGACTCCAGTGATCCAATAAAGACCCACCCTGAATGGGTGGGGCCACACTTCCATGGAAATTATCCAATGAAAGGTCTTGCCCACAGCTGATTGAGTCACATCTCCATGGAAACACTGAACCAATAGGTTCCAATCTAATCAACACTAATATGTCTGCCCCTACAAGATAGCATTAAAGATAATGGCATTTTGGGGGATATAGTACATCCAAAATGGCACATATAACTCACCAATTTAAAAGTACCATTCAATGGTTTCTGGTAGATTCCCAGGTACATGCAAACATCACATCGGACAACTTTAGAACATTTTCGTCATCTC
This sequence comes from Choloepus didactylus, assembly GCF_015220235.1. NCBI lineage: Eukaryota > Metazoa > Chordata > Mammalia > Pilosa > Megalonychidae > Choloepus > Choloepus didactylus. The sequence goes on along the minus strand of NC_051309.1, from coordinate 3,736,068 downwards.
AAAAAGAAACCCTGAAACCCCGTGTCCTCAGCAGTCACCGCTGTCCACCCATTCCTGGCCCCTCTGTGGCCTGACCACAGACATGTTCCACACCATCTGATAGGGCTGTTCAGGTAGCGGGGGCCCCATCCCCCTGGTCGGTTGATAGCGGGGCCCCCATCAGTTGATAGTGGGGGCCCCATCCCCCCGGTTGGTTGATAGCGGGGGCCCCCATCCCCCCAGTCGGTTGATAGCGGGGGCCCCCATCCCCCGGCTGGTCTCCGGTCGAGCGGCTCTGTACGTTACCGTGAGTGGGTTGCTCAGTCTCCAGCTACCACAGCTGCACTGGCCAGTTCTCCCTTCACTGCCACCAGCTTGTTCTTCATGTGCTGTGCTCTCAGGCACACGTATATTTATAACTTGTATTTTGTCTGATGTGAGTATGGCCCCTCCACCCTTCCTGGCTTTGCTTTGTTTTTGTTTTTGCTGTTTGCATGGTACATCTTTTTCCATTTGTTTGTTTTTCATTATTTGTGTCTTTGAAGCCAAAGACCATCTCCTATAGAAAGCATGTAGTTGGAGCATGTTTTCTGTGTTTTTTCATTTTATCCAGTTTGGCAATCCCTGCCTTCCAACTCGAAGGTTTAGTCAATCGACTTTTAATATTATTGAGGTAGTTGGATTTACATCGGCCATTTCATTTTTTGTTTTCTATGTGTCTCGTGTCTTTTTTGTTCTTCCACCTTTTCTGCTTTCTTTCATATCATGTGAATATTTTCTAATGTGTTGTTTCAATTTCACTATATTTTTCAGTTTTTTTTAGTTACTGCTCTATGATTTACCATATACCTCTTAACAAAATTGGGTTCAGATCTATACTAGCTTCATACCAGTGATATACAGAAATGTTACTCCTACGTGGCTCCACTCCCTCGTCCCCGTTTTGTGTTATGATTGTTCTGCATATCACATCTATTAATGCTGTCGGCCCAACAACACATTATTATAATCATTACTTCACCATCTGTAGCCATTTCTGTAGCCAAGTAAAGATTTTCTCCACCCACCTCCTTTGGGATGTTCCTAGCAAACACGTTCCCTTTTTAGAAGCTACAGGCCTACCATACATTACTTACCTATTGCTTTTTTAAATCATACATATTTACTTAATCTATGCAGAATTGAATAGATAAAATCAAGTTCACATCAGTGAAAAATCTCTGCAAAATTTCTTTGAATTGTCTCTTAACAATTTGTATCCTCATGAAAGATGTGGACTGTAAAAATAAAGCGTTGTGTTTAGCACAAACTAGAAGACATCTGCGTCTATTTTGTTTTTTTTTTACAGTTTTTCCATCTACTGTCTAAAAGAGGTAGATTCTTCTGAAGCACCTGAGCATTGAATTGTGATAACCAGGTGTAATAAAGGCAGTTGAACACATAACTAAAAAATACTGGTCTCAAGACTGAGAAACGTACTCCTACAAGTCTGAGGATGAAACGGTGCACTATCCAAGACACAAGTTTTTCTACACCTTGGAGTCTACTACCACTATCATGCAAATCGAGATTCCACAACTGAAGTGACTTGGACATTTAAACCTTTCCCGGGTCAGTGCAGGAGCATTACAGTGTTCTGGAACACGGCAGAGAGACCTGGCGTGCTCCACAGCCGCGACACTGGCTGGTGAGGCGACAGCCCCAGGGGGTCCCATTTGTTTTTATTCTTCCTGGGGTGACGGTCGGGAGACTCTGAAAGGAAATCAAATACATCCCAAGCGGAGTCCATATCCCGAGACCCCGGCGGCACCGAGTGAGTGTACACGGTGAGCTGCACGCAGCAGGACTGCACTGCTTTAGGAAGCCCGAGGACCGGAGATCTACCACCTTCCACACGGCGCAGGCAACACGGAAATGTGGGCTGAACAAAACGTCCAGAGCGCTACATCCAGCAGCGTTCTTGTGAAATGTGATCATTAGTAAAAGTTTTAAGACAGATTCCATTTCTGATCTATACCTTCATTTCCTCTGAGGCAAATGAGTCTACTATTTCATTTAGTAGCTGAGGAGGCGGTTATGAAGCCTGTGGAGGGATTTTTGTTTTCACCTCATTTTGAGACAAGAATCAGAGATCTGCGGATTTCTTTTCCCTGCTGTTTGGCCCTTGATTGATTGGTGTGACTCGGGGAAGCTCGGATCTCATCTTCCGCTCCAGGTGGTGTTTCCCGGATATGGATGGACAATTTTCCATCTTTCCATCCAGTTTGGACCACAGCGTGGCAGGACCTTACACACAGAGCTTTAACAGGGACAAAACGCTTTTAGCTGAAGAAAACTTGGGGTCCTTCAGCCCCGTGAGCAACTCAGAAGCGTCAGTGTGATGGTTTTGCTCAGGGAAATGTGCTAACAGGTTTGGTCAGAACTGTTTTATTTCAAAGTGTTTCAATGCAAAATTGTATTAGGGACAAAGTCAAAGTTTCACCACTGGTGCAGCCTGATTATTCGCTTGCACAATTTAGTTACATTTCAATCAAAGGAAAGTTAAGAAACTACTGCAAAAGTTACAGGCTTAATTTAGAAGTGTCCCCCACTCCCAAGTGCAGAGACCTTGATAATGCTGGGCTTCTATGGTTTCTGTTTTCCTTTAAAGCAGTAAGTCAGTAAGAAAGGAATGAGGAACAGAGTGGAAGCCCAGGTAACAGAGTGACACCAAACACCACCCTGCTTCAAGTTTTCCCAAAGGGGGAAAAATGCTAGTTCCAGCCTGGTTTGGAAATGAGAGCAGTTTCAGTTAGGATGATCCGAAGTTAAAATTCACTTTAAGGAGTTACCTCAGGCAGGGCGGGTCGCATCCTCCTACCCGGGTCCTTTATAAGAGAAGGAAGTTCAGAGAGAAAGCCCCAGACGCCAGGAGCCGAAGGGCAGCAGAACCCAGCAGGGAGCGGAGAGGCCCGGGCGGCCGGTGGGCACGTGCCCGTGTGGCGGAGGAGCCCAGCCGGACCCGCGGCAGCCCCGGCACCCAGCCTTCACGATCGATCGCCCTGACGCCGCGCTGACGCCTCGATGTGGACTTCTCCCGAGCCTGGGAACCCTGAGCCGGGCAGAGCCCACCGTCAACCTCCACCCACTTCACAGCATCTGCCTGAGCAGCCAGGGAACTAGAACTGGTCTGCTAGCAACAAACGCTCCCCGTTTTTTGTGTACCTGGGAAAGTCTGCATTTTGCCTTCTTTTTTGAGCAGTAGTTGACAGGTATTTTGGGGGTGTGTGGGTAAACGTTTTGAGCACTTGATCACGTTACCCCACTGCGTCTGGCCCTTGTTTCTGCAGCTAATCCAGGAGAGACCCCTCGTAACCGACTCCCAACTATCAAAAATACAAAGATGCAAGAGACTAAAGGAAGACTAGGGCTCGGCCGGAGGAGAGCCCCCGGGAGGGAGGCAGTGGTGGAGGATGGGAGCAGAGTCCAGAGCCGAGGACCGGAGATTAAACCATCTGGTTTTTCCCGGGTGGGTGGCCTTCGGCAGTACAGTTTCTCCCCGTGTAAAATAGGGGTGATGGCACCACCAATCTTAATAAATTTGACTTTGATTTTGATGAGACAATCTTCACCAAATGAAACCAGGTGTTTTTAAATGCTCTGTAAAGTACAAACACCGTAAGACTTTTCCTCCAGCTATTTTTCCTTGAAGGAATGATGTGTCCACTGAGAAGTGAAGGATGAACAGAAGCTGGCCCACCTCGGGGCCGGGGGGCTGGGCCTGGTGGGCCACCCGAGCATTTATGGCTTATCCTAGGGGACAGCAACAAGATGGGACTGACAGGACTTTAGGGTCCCACTGGATGCAGGGTGGAGGTCCCCAAGGCCAGTTCAGAGGGGGCCCAGCTCCGGGGTGCTGGTGGGCTGGGGGAGGAGGGCAGGAGGCAAAGAGGAGGGGGTCTGCCTGCAAACTGCAGAGGGCTTCACGTGGTCTGGTGAGCTTGGCTGGAAGACCAGGCAGGAAAACTGATCAGGGGCGCTGGGCTTTTATTCCTCAGGGAACGGGGTTTGGGGTTCAGCACTGTCCCAGGCAGAGCAACCAAAAGACATCTGACCCCCTTGCTGCCCGTGCCCACCAACCACCCAGAGGAGACCCGGGCCGCCCTGTTTCACAGCTGCAACCCTCCCCTCCTAGCTGCCCACCCCCACTATTACCATCCTTCTTGCCACCTTCTCTTTCCCACCACGGCCCTCCAGAACCTTCCGTACTCACTGTGCCCAGTCGGCCTGGCTTCACTGAAAGGCCCCCCAAGGGCAGAGGGGCCCGGCTGCTCCCCCAGTGCCAGGCAAGTCCAAGGGGCTGTTTATTTGTGGAATGAGTGAACGAATGCCAGAGGAATGTTATTGGAAGTGAAAGGTGACCCATATATGGACAAACTCATTTTTAGAAGAGTCAGCAAATACAAATTAATTTCTAGGGCTCATAAATCAACAAATGATGCTTAAAATTTCTAATTCAGAAGGAAACTATACAATACAAAAAAAGAGGAAAATATTGACGCCCTGCCCTGTGTGTCACGCTGCATCGTCTCGAATGGAGGCTGCGCACGCTGCGGTCCACGCTCATCCCCCAGTGCCTATCGGCCCCTTCGAGTCTCACCAACTTTGATTGAAGTCCGTGAAGGTGCTGCTACGCGTGGCGAGGAGCCAGCAGAAAGCAGACCCCGGGAGGGCCTGGGGGGCAGCAGGCACCCGCCTCACCCCAGCCCAGGTGAGACGCTCAGGTGAGACACTCGGGTGACTCCAGCAGCACACAGCCCATCTCCACGCAGGAGGCCGAAAGGACGGGAGGCCCTGGGTCCCTGCCGCGGCCCCACCCCGGAGACATGGGCTCTCCCTGAACGGGAAGTCACCTCGCCGGCCCTCTGCCTGCTGGAGGCGGGGGCGGCTTCGTTTCCTTAAGTCGGTGCACAAGAAAAGGCAACACCGCAGCAGGCTGTCGGGTTTAGACTCGAACGACCCAGGGTACGGTGCCGGGAACCCCTGTCTGCTGACAGGAGACCACCCACGGCTGGGTGCCAACCCCAGCACTGTGGGGTGGGAAGAGCCAACGGGAGAAGACACAGAAGGGGATGGCAAGAGGATGCCCCGGGCGACAGCTCCAAGCTGCCCCAGGAAGACGGGCAGAAAGCTCAGGCCCCTCTCGATTCTACAACCAGGTGCCCCGTCACTGAGATGTGACCCCCGAGCGAGCAGGGAGCGTGGGCCCGGTCCGGGATCCCAGGGAGCCTGGGGTGCCCGCGCCTCCCTCCATCTGACCCCACCCACCTCACTTTAAGAGACACACACAGGCTCCCACGACGCCTCACACCACGTCGACACAGAAGTCTCTCGATCAGCAGCCCCCCGGGTGAACTGCCACGATTCTATGTGGACAAAACACACACACAAGACTTGCAGAAGCCCCGCCAAGGGTCCGCACGTGGGGAGCGCAGACCCCTGCCCGGCCAAGCCCGATCAGGAGACGCCGACGCAACCCCAAACCCGAGTCCCGTTCTTCCACGCGTGGCCCGCTGGCCCGGAGAGCCACCCCCTCTCCGAGGGCCGCTTCCGAGTGATGGAGCCCATCGTTCACAGCACCTCCCGACTTGCTCCGGAACTGCCCTAGTCTCAGCGGGACTGGTGCACGCTCACAGAAGAGTCCACCTCGAGCGGTTCAGCAGCACTTGCCAGAAATGAAACTCCCTGCAAATGTCCCACTTCTCACCCCGGCTTCGCGGCAGAACAAAAGACGGAGGACTCGGGCGCGGGGCCCCCCGCCTGCTCCGAGCTGCCGGCCGGTTCCCGGGGACCGGGTGAGAGCACGTGCTCCCGGCACGGCCACACCCCACACCGCGTCGCCGCTTGCGGACACTCTCTAGATTTTGCTGCATGATGGAGGTCGGTGATCGACCGGTTGGAGTCAAGGAAATGCTTCCCTGGCGAGAATGATTTTAGAGTCCGTTTCGGATTTGCCCAACACTGGCTGGTTAAACATGCAGGTTACGTGCTACAAAGAGCCCACATGTGCCACTGTGCCATGACACATCTGCAGATAATTCCGCAAAACATGGGCTCATGCCAACATTAGATCACCAGCATAACCCCCCAAACCATAACCTGGTGTACTTTAAATATTTAAACCACAACTCAGAGTCAGTCATGAAGCCAATTACCCCCAGAAACGCCCAAGAGCCTCCCGGCAGCAGGTGGCTCCCGAGGAACCCACACCCCAGCGCTGTGCAGGGCAGTGCTCCTGACAGCTGCAGCGAGGTCCAAGGGCCAGCACGGGCCTTACCTGGGCAGAGCTGGTAAGAGCCGCTGTGGTGCCACCTGGCCAGGTACCGCCAAGCACTTGCTGCCAGCCACCCCTCCGAGCCCATGCCCAGGTCAGCCGGCCTGGCCAGGGGCACCCCGGGGACAGGCCCTGGCCGTGGCGGGTGGCATCGCTCCCGAGCTCATGCTCCCCAGCAGGCAGACACTGCGGCTGGCCAGCGACCCGGGCACACAGGCTGCCCACGGCTTCTCCCCGGTCCCAGGGAGAGGAGAGCGGGCGTCTGCCACCGAGCTCCTCGGAGGCCGCATGCATAATTCACGGGACCTGTGGGCCGCGCTGCTAAAGGAACGTGAATTATTTAGGCCAGGCGGGGCCCAGGCAGGGAGCGCCAGGAGAAGCCCGCTGCACTCAAGAGCAACAATTTGACTTTTTATTAAACTAGCAGCAGGGCTGGGAAAAAAGAAATACTTGGGGCTTTTAATTATAATTATGTGGTTGCTGAGCTCTTCTTTCCAAATTTTCAAAAACCACATAAATGAAAAACTATTTTTCAGATGAGAAGCTCATCACCAAAACCGGCTGGTATCGGAGAACATATTTCACCAGGAAATAAGCGACGGCACCACTTTGAATCCTGGAGCCTTTGGGGTCCTGGGCAGGAGCCAGTCGAGCTCGCCCTCCCCACCCGGGAGAGGGGCCGCCTGTTCTCCCCTCCGGGGTGACCTGTGCGTTTCGGCTCTGGGGTCACTGCTGTCGTGTCCACGACCCGGTGGCCACGTGGCACAGGACAGCGGGGGCCATGGCGAAGGAGGGGCACCCGCGAGCCAGTGAACCTCCTTTTCCGAAGCTAGTGGACGCTGGGGGCAGCCGGGCCGCTGTGGAACCCCGATAGCCTCCTGGGCGGGGTTCACAAGGCATTCGGTTCACCCCAACATTTTCCAGGAAAAAGTGCCTGTGAAGGACTGAGATGAGCCTCCCCTTCCATGGACCCACACGGGGACACGGGCCACATCTCTCCAGTCCCCTTCACCCTGGAATATCTCCACCCTGCCTCGGGGTCCCCAGACCTTGGGCCAGCCTGAAGCTTCCTCATGATCAGGAGGAAGGTTTCAGAAGCACAGGGCGGGGGGCATGTGAGAGGCGCATGGGAGTCACCTGAGGGCAGCGATGTGCGCTCTGAGCCTGTGGACGGGGTTAGAGCCGCACCTGCCCCTCGGTGCTAAGATCTGTGGGGAGGGACTTTGAGACCAGGTATCTTAGCCTGTTCCTCATCAAAGTTCTTTTTTGTGTTAAATTACAGCAGTTTTAGGTTTACAGAAAAGTCAGGTAGAAGGTAGAGTTCCCAAGTCCCCCACCCCCACCCCCATTTTTCCCTATTCACACTTTGCATTAGTGCGGCACCATCGTTACAACTGATGAAACAGCGTTATCACAAGTGTGGCACTAAACAGTCACTAGTTTACCTCAGGGCACATTCACCGAGTTGTACAGTTCTGTGATTTTTTTTTTAGAAAATTCATTCTGGTGACATATATACAACCTAAAATTTCCCATTTGAACCACTCTCAAGTATACAGTTTGGGGGTGTTGCGTACACTCACAATGCCAGGCTCCTACCAACACCAGCCGTTACCAAAGCCTCTCCATCACCCCAGTTCCAACCCGATGAATCCGTATTCTCTAATCACTTCATGGAAGTGAGATCACACAATACTTGTCCTTTTGTGTCTGGTTTATTTCACTCAACATGAGGCTCCAAGGTTCATCCTTGTTGTCACATGTATCAGAAACTTGCTCCTTTTCATGGCTGAATAATATTCCATTGTATGCATAAACCGCATTTTGTTTATCCATTTATCTGTCAGTGACACTCGGGTTGTTCCATCTTTTTGGCAATTGTGAACAATGCTGCTATGGACATCAGTGTGCGAATGTCTGTCAAGTCCCTACTCTCAATTTTGGGGGGTATATACCTTAAAGTGGGATTGTTGGGTCATGTGGTAATTCTAACGTAACTTTCTGGGAAACTGAAAAACTTTCCCACAGCAGCTGCCCCTATGTTACATTCCCACCAACAACGTGCAAAGGTTTCATTTCTCCACACCCTTGCCAACACGTTATTTTTCATTTTTAAAATAGGAGCCATTCGAGTGGGCATGAAGTGGTATCTCATTATGGTTTTGATTTTATTTCCTTAATGACAAATGATTTTGCCTAAGAGTCTCCCCCCGAGTACCTCTTGGTTGCTCAGATGTGGCCCTCTCTCTCTCTAACTGAGCCATCTCGACAGGTGAACTCGCTGCCCTCCCCCCTACGTGGGACCCGACTCCCAGGGGTGCAAATCTCCCTGGCAATGCAGAATATGACTCCCGGGGATGAATGTGGACCCGACATCGTGGGACTCAGAGTATCTTCTTGACCAAAAGGGGGCTGCAAAATGAGACGAAATAGTTTCAGTGGCTGAGAGATTCCAAATGGAGTCGAGAGGTCACTCTGGTGGACATTCTTATGCACTATATAGATAACACTGCGGGACACTGATTACGTGCTTCAACTTGGCGGGCCTGGGCTGGGGGACCTGATCAGCCCCTGGGGAGGGTGGTGGGCACGGGCGACAGCGCCCTCCGCAGCCCCCCGGGCCTGGGAAAGTGAGGCCGGAGGCAGGCCCCATTTCCTCACCCAAAATAACACTGTTAGGGGAGGCTTGCCGGAGGGAACCGCCTTTTCCCCACCCCCTTATCTTGCCCGGACACTCCCCGTTGCCAGTGCAACTCCCATCACCACCAGTGCGCATACATTGTTGCCAGACACCGTTACGGGAGCAACTCTCGCCCCTTTTCAATCAACCTCCGCGCCCTCTCAGAACCAATCCAAGCCTTTAACCTCTACAGCTACCCCGCCCTCTAAACGCCCGATATAAGCTTGTACTCTCCCCTAATAAACTCTCTTGGCTTCTTCACCCTAAAAGAACCGTGTCCCGCCTGTTCCTTTCTCGCCGCCCTCCATACTTTGCACGCCTACGCCGGGGACCAGGCCCAGTCCCCCGCCTCGCCCTCGCCTCCGGGAAAGAGCCCCCGCCGCCGGTACCCTCCAAGCAATCCTGAGAGCCTAGGATTTGGTAACCGGCCGCCACCTCCCCCCCCAGACGAGTCAACTGTGACCGCAACTGGTGCCCAACGTGGGGCCCCTGGAATTAAAAGTCCTCTCCACGCAGCGGTCCAGTAAAACCACCCGCTCGCCCGGACGCCTCTCCAGCTCCCCTTCTCCTCGCCTGCAAAGTAAGGGCCGCCTCTCCCTCGCCGCCCCGCGGAGCCGCCTCTCCCTCGCCGCTCCACGTCCGGAGCCGCCTCTCCCACGCCGCTCCGCGCCCGGGCCGCTCTTCCTTTCCCGCGTTAACCTAACTCTTACCCCCGATTACCTTTCGTCTTCTCTTCCTATGTCCCCCCATTCCTCCTAACACTCTTCCTCCAGTAGCTTTCCCTCTTCCCCTCCATTACTTTGCTGTGGTCCTTTGTGTCTTTGTTTCTTTGTTTCGCGCGGTGTGCCTCTTTGCGACCGCCCCCCCAAACTGCTCTCGCTACTAGAGGCTCCTGCCTTCTATTCTCGCCGTCTCCTTCGGCCTCGCGACCACGGTTTACCTCATTTTCTTTACTCAATAATCAACCCCCCTTTTTTCTTTTCTCACTCCGCTATGGGTAATCGTCTATCTGCATGCCAAGCACCCCAAGTTCGTGCTCTGGCTGGTCTCCTAGACACACATCGCTGTAAGGTGTCGTCCGGCAGCTGCAAGTATACTGGGACCTCCTGCTGCCCTTTAACCCATGGCTCACCACTTGCCATCTTTGGGACCCTGTTACTTATGATCGCCTTATTGATCGGGTCACCAACGCCATGGAACATGAGAGCAAGCGCTTCCCTCCCGGCTTGCTCCCCACCTTAATAACCGTCCGCTCCTGCCTTCAAGGCTCCCTCCCCCCTAATCGAGGCCCCATTAAATCCAAGGAGGCCCTATCAACCCAGTCAACAGATTCAGATAGCGATACTAATGTAGACCACGATTCGGACACAGAGTCCTTAGTCGAGCAGATTAACAACGCGCTCGAAGTGACTCCCAAAAAACAAAATAACACTGAGCCTCGCCAAGATGGCTAACTTCCTCCTTCTTCTTCCATCGAGGGGAGGAAGTGCTCCGGCGATGATGTCAGCCCTAAGCTGGGCCGGAAACCGCAAGCGCTTTACCCCGCCCTTTCACAGGGCGGAGCTAGTCCGCCATCTTACGCCTTGGGCCCCGCCCTTTCACAGGGCGGAGCTAGTCCACCATCCTATGCCTTAGCCACGCCCACCGCGCCGCCGTCTTGCGACGCTTGGGGCCTCCCACTCCCGCCTCCCCCTCTGGCGAGCTCCCCCTCGGAGCCGCTACCGGCAGCTGCCGCCGCTCCTCCCACCCTGCCGACTAACAACCCCTGGCTGCCTTCTGCACCTCAAGGCAACCCTTGGGGCAACGCTCCCCCTACCCCCACTCCCGCGCCAAGCCCTCTGCAAGCGCGTCCTCCTTTCTCTCGTGCTTTTCGCTGCTTTCCTCTTAACCTTGCCCCCACCCCACAGAAACCGTATGACTGGTATCCCATTGACTCAGATACTATTAAGCAGCTTCGCAGGGCCGTCAAGGAGGACGGGTTAGGTAGCCCATACGCTTCCCAAATACTGCAGGATCTCGCCATGGACTTTTGCCTCCCCCAAGACTGGGCCTCGCTTGCCCGTTCCATTCTTAACCCCGGCCAGTTTGTTGATTGGCGTGCTCACTTCCAGGCGGAAGCAGCTAAGCAAAGTGAGCAAGACGCAGCCACTGGAGTCTATCATCACCCCGAAGCCTATCTAGGCACGGGAGCGTTTCTAAATGCGTCTGCTTATATTAATGCACCTGCCACCTTTTGGCCTATCCTTTGGGGAATCGCCTTACGAGCGTTTGCCAACTGCTCTGCCTGTCGGCCTAATAAATTCACCAAGCTCTTCCAGGAGCCGAGTAAGCCTTTCGCCACCTTTGTCTCCAGAGTCGAAGAAACCTGCGCTCGAAAGCCCTCCAGCCGCACTTCAAGTACAAGCAGCGCATCCGGAAACCGCACCTCAGCTACAAACAGCGCATCGCCAACCCCACCACCCCAACCTTTTCTACCCCCCTCTCATTACTCCTCTCCCCTCTTCAGCCTTATCCAAGCAACCTTCACCTCACTAAATGTCTCCTATCCCAATCTTACCTCCTCTTGTTGGCTTTGCCTCTCCACTTCCTCCCCCCTGTATGAGCCAGTTGCCTCCAACCTCTCCTTTTCAGAAAACACAGAGGACAGCCCCTCGGAATGCAATTGGAATACCTCTGCCGTCCCCCTAACCTTTCATTCAGTCTCCTTTACAGGAAAGTACATCCGCCCTCGCTCAAGTAACTCTCCCAACCTCACAGCTTGCGCCGACTACTCATCTCCCAGCAGCTCTACAAAATTTCTCATCCCTCATAACTCCTCCCAATGGCTCTGCTCCTCTACAGGGCTTACCCCCTGCCTTAACGTGCAAACCCTCAATACAACTAATGAAACTTGCCTCCTAATTGTCCTCATCCCTAGGGTCCTATACCACAGCGAGGAAGACTTCTTCCTCCGCCTGGAAACAACTGCAGCTTCTGCCCCACTGCAAAAGCGAGAGCCCATCACCGCCCTCACGATTGCCTCCCTCCTAGGTCTTGCAGGCGCTGGCACCGGAATCGCTGCATTAGCCAGTCAAGGCTCCGCCCTAACTCACCTCCGGGCGGCTGTTGACGAGGACATTCGTCACCTACAAGACGCTATTTCCCATCTTAAAAATTCTGTCAATTCCCTCTCTGAGGTAGTGCTCCAAAACCGCCGAGGTCTCGACCTTCTCCTCCTCAAAGAAGGAGGCCTCTGCGCCGCCCTAGGAGAAGAGTGCTGTGTATATGCCAATTCCACAGGTCTCGCCGAAGACAGCCTAAAGAAGGTCCGGGAAGGACTAGAACAACGCAAAAGGGACCGTGAAGCCACCAGCTATTGGTCCCACATCTTTACCCCCCTCCTCCCTTACCTCCTCCCTCTCCTCGGCCCCCTACTAATGATTATTCTAGCTCTCACCTTAGGACCCTGCATTATCCGCAGAATTGTCCAGCTTGTAAGGAAACAAACGGATGCTATTTTCTCCTCGTTCGTGCAAGTCCAGTACCAGCGACTCGCCACCTCTGACACTCCCTACTCCGAGATGACAACCAACCCTCCGCGACCTCACCGCCACCGGTCAACCCGCCGACCGCGAGGCCCTTCTCGATCGCCTGAACATCGCACCAACCTCGAGCTCCAGCTTCTCTGAACCTCCAACTTTAAACCCCCCACCCTCGTCCATCCCGCAAGCAGCAAGACCCCTGTCGAGCGCCCGGGCGCCACACCAACGCCGAGCTCCAGCCTCGCTGAGCCACCGTCAACCCCTTTTTCCCCTCCCCGGCCTCCCCCTTCCCTCATCCCTTAGCGGGCCTCTCCAGTAAGCTTCTTCCTTTAATTAGAAAAGAAGGGGGAAATGCGGGACACTGATTACGTGCTTCAACTTGGCGGGCCTGGGCTGGGGGACCTGATCAGCCCCTGGGGAGGGTGGTGGGCACGGGCGACAGCGCCCTCCGCAGCCCCCCGGGCCTGGGAAAGTGAGGCCGGAGGCAGGCCCCATTTCCTCACCCAAAATACCACTGTTAGGGGAGGCTTGCCGGAGGGAACCGCCTTTTCCCCACCCCCTTATCTTGCCCGGACACTCCCCGTTGCCAGTGCAACTCCCATCACCACCAGTGCGCATACATTGTTGCCAGACACCGTTACCGGAGCAACTCTCGCCCCTTTTCAATCAACCTCCGCGCCCTCTCAGAACCAATCCAAGCCTTTAACCTCTACAGCTACCCCGCCCTCTAAACGCCCGATATAAGCTTGTACTCTCCCCTAATAAACTCTCTTGGCTTCTTCACCCTAAAAGAACCGTGTCCCGCCTGTTCCTTTCTCGCCGCCCTCCATACTTTGCACGCCTACGCCGGGGACCGGGCCCAGTCCCCCGCCTTGCCCTCGCCTCCGGGAAAGAGCCCCCGCCGCCGGTACCCTCGGAGCAATCCTGAGAGCCTAGGATTTGGTAACCGGCCGCCACCTCCCCCCCCCAGACGAGTCAACTGCGACCGCATAACACCTCTTAGGCTTTAATGTATTGGAATAGCTAGAAGTAAATACCTGAAACTACCAAACTCCAACCCAGCAGTCCGGACTCCTGAAGACAATTATATAATAATGTAGATTACAAGGGGTGACAGTGTGACTGTGAAGACCTTGTGGCTCACACCCCCTTTATCTAGTGTATGGATGAGTGGAGGAATGGGGATAAAAACTAAAGGACAAATGGGGTGGGATGGGGGGATGATTTGGGTGTTCTTTTTTCACTTTTATTTTTTATTCTTGTTCTGGTTCTTTCTGATATAAGGAAAATGTTCAGAGATAGATTGTGGTGATGAATGCATAACTATGTTATCATACTGTGGACAGTGGATTGTATATCATGGATGATTGGTGTGTGAATGTATTTCAATAAAACTGAATTTAATAAAAAAAATGACAAATGATTTTGAGCCTCTTTACACGTGCTTTTTGACCATTTCTTTATCTTTCTGGAGAGATGTATATTCAAGTTGTCCTTTACCAATTTTTAAATTGGATTGTCTTTGTCTTGCTCAGTTGTATGATTTCTTTGCACATATAATTATGGACAGTAAACCCTTATCAGATATATGGTTTCCAAATAATTTCTCCCATTCAATTTCTTGATAGCATCCTTTGATGCAAAAAAAAAACAAAAAACAAAAAAAACTTTTTAATTTTGATGAAGTCCCATTTATTTATTTTTTCTTTTGTTGCTCGTGCTTTTGGAGTAAGGTCTAAGAAACCAGTTCCGGATACAATGACCTGAAGATATTTCCCTATGTTTTCTTCTAGGAGTTTCATGGTTTTAGTCCTTATATTTATTTATTTGATCCATTTTGAGTTAATTTTGGTATGTGGTGTGAGGTAGGGGTCCACTGTCATTCTTTTGCCTGTGGCTATACAGTTTTCTCCAGTACCATTTGTTGAAGAGGCTCTTCTTTCCCCATTAAGTGGAGTTGGCACCATGATAGAAAATCAGTTGGCCAAATGTGAGAATTTATTTCTGAACTCTTAATTCGATTCCATTGGTCTATATGTCTGTCCTTGGGCCAGATCCATGTTGCTTTGATTACTGTAGATTTGTAATAAGTTTTAAAGTTGGGAAGTGGGAATCCTCCAACTCTGTTCTTCTTTTTCAAGATGTTTTTGTTTTTTTGGGCCGCCTGACCCTTCCATATGCACCTGACGATTGGCGTTTTCATTTCCACAGTTAAGCCTACTGGAATTTTGGTTGGGACTGCTTTGTGTAGGATTGACCTCTTAACAATATTAAGTATTACAATCCATTAACATAGAACATCTTGCCATCTACTTAGGGCTTTAATTTTTTTCAGCCATGTTTTGTATAAGACCTTTACCTTGGCTAAATGTATTCCTAGATCTTTTATTTTTTTACTTGTTATGGTCAATGGAATTGGTATCCTGATTTCCTTTTCAGATTGCTCATTACTAAGGTATAGAAACACCACTGATTTTTGCATGTCGATCTCTTACCCCACACTTCACTGGATGCCTTGACTAGCTCTAGTAGCTTTGTTGAGGATTTTGAGGGGGATTTCTTACATATAGGATCACGTGATCTGCAAATAGGAAAAGTTTTCCTTCTTCCTTTCCAGTTTGGATGTCTTGTCTTTCTTTTTCTTCCTAATTTCTCTGATTAGAACTTCCAGTACAATACTGAAAAACAGTGGTGACAGTGGGCATGCTTGTTTTGTTCTAGACCTGAGGGAAAGCATTCAATCTTTCGCCATTGAGAATAGTTAGCTCTGGGTTTTCCATATATGTCCTTTCTCATGTTGAGGAAGATTACATCCATTACTAGCTTTCTGAGCTGAGTGTTTTTTATCCAGAAGCAGGGCTGGAATTTGTCAGATAGCTTTTCTGCTTCAAATGAAACGACCATGTGTGTTTTTCCTTTGTTCTATGAATGTAGTATGTTACATTTATGGACTTTCTTATGTGGAATGGCCCTTGCACTCCTGGGAACAATCCCATCTGCTTATGGTGTATAATCCATTTAGTATGCTGTTAGATTCAGTTTCCTACGATTTTGTTGAGGATTTTTGCATCTATATTCAAAAGGAATATTGTCCTCCAATTTTCTTTTTTTCTGACATTTTTATCTGGCATTGGAATTAGTGTGATGCTGGCCTCATAGAATGACTTAGAAGTGTTCCCTCCTCTTCAATATTTTGGAAGAGTTTGAGCAGGATGGGTGTTAACTGTTCTTGGAATGATCAGCAGAATTCACCCGTGAAGCCTTCTGGTCCTGGACTTTTCTTTCTTGGGAGATTTTTGATGACTGAGTCAATCTCTTTACCTGTTATTGGTTGGTTGAGATCTTCTATTCTCTCTTCAGTCAGTGTAGGTTTGCATGTTTCTAGGAATTTGTCCATTTCATCTAGGTTGTGTACTCTGTTGGCAACAGATGTTCACAGTACCTCTTATGATCATTTTATTTCTGCGCGGTCAGCAGTAATGTCCCCCCCCCTTCATTTCTGATTTTTGTGTTTTTTGAATCTTCTCTTTTTCTCTTAGTCTAGCTAAAGGTTTGCCAATTTTATTCATCTTTTTCAAAGAACCAACTTTTGTTTCCATTGATTCCCCCTATTGTTTTATATTCTTTATTTCATTTATCATGGCTGTACTCTTCATTTCCTTCCTTCTACACACTTTGCATTTAGTTTGCTCTTCTTTTTCCAGCTCCTCCAGGTGTGAGGCTCAGTCATGTATGACAGCTTTCTTCTTTGTTAATGTAAACATTTAGAGCTGTAAACTCCCCCCTCACCACCACCTCTACTGCATCCCGTAAGTTTTGATATGTGGTGTTTTCATTTTCATTTACCTCTAGATATTTCCTAATTTCCTGTGTGATTTCCTCTACAACCACTGGTTGTTTAGGAATGTACTGTTTAATTTCTACATATCTGTGAATTTTCCAGTTCTCCCTCAGGTTACTGATTTCTAGCTTCATTCCACTGTGGTTGGAGAATATACAATGCAAGAGTCCAGTCTTTTGAAATTTATTGTGCCGTGTTTTGTAACTTATCAAATGGCCTATCCTGGAGAATTATCCACGTGCAGTAGAGAACATGTGCTCTGGTGCCGTTCGGTTGAGTGTTCTGTATATGTCTGTTGGGTCTGGTTGGTTTAGAGTATTATTGCAGTCCTGTTTCCTTACTGGTCTTCTGAATAATGTTCTGTCCTTTATTGAAAGTGTTGTAATGAAATCTCCTATATTAATGAGAATTGTCTGTTCCTCCATTCAAATCTGTCCATATTTGCTTCTTATAATTTGGGGCTCTGCTGTAAGATTTATCTATATTAATAACACTGCTAGATTTTCTTGGTTAATTGACCCATTTTCCGTATATAGAGTCCTTCTTTGACCTTGTAATAGTTTTTTGACTTAGAGACTATTTTATCTGATATTAACATAGCCACACCAGCACTCTTTTGGTTACTATTTGCATGGACTATTTTTTCCCTCTTGTCACTTTCTATCTGCTTGTGTCTTTGAATTTAAGGTGAGTTTCTCATAAACAGCATATAATTGGTCATGCATTTTTATCCATTATGCCAATCTCTGCATTTTGATTGGACAGTTTAATCCATTTACATAAAAATAACTACTGATTGGACAGTTTAATCCATTTACATATAAGTAACTACTGATAATGTTGGATTTGCTTCTGCCATTCTGCTGTTTGGTTTTTGGAAGGCTTTTTTCTTTTTTGTCACTCAATTCTTCCATTGCTTCCTACTTTCATATTTATTTGATCATATGTAAGTGAACCATTTTGAGTCCTTTCTCACTTTCCTCTAAGTAAGTATTTCAGACAGTTCTTTGTGGATATCATGGGGGCTTAAACTTAACATCCTAAACTTGTAACAATCTCCTTTGATTTGAAATCAACTTGAGTAGCATACACCAACTATGTTCCTGAACTCCTTTGTTCCCCCATTTTGTTGTTCTTATCACAAAAAATTATACCTTTATACATGGTGTCCAAACCCAGATTCATCATTGCTTTTTATGCCCTTGCATTTTAGATCCCCCAAATAGTGAAAAGTGTAGTGACACACCGAAAACATAACACACCAGTATTGGCACGTGGCTACCGTCACCAGAGGGCCTTTCCCTTCACTCTGAAGAAATCCCTTTAGCATCGCTTCTAAGGCAGGAACATCTGGGGACATCTTAACTGCTCCTTCATTTTTGGAAAAAAAAAAAAAAAAAAAGTATTGCCAGAAATAAAATTTCTGGTGGGCAATTATTTTCTTCAGTACTTTAAAAATGTTATCCCGCTGCTTTCTTGCTGCCATGGTTGCTGACGAGAAATTGGCACGTGATCTCACCAAGGCGACCTTGTACGTGACCTTGTACGTGACAGGCTGCTCATGTCGTGCAGCTTTCAGGATCCTCTCTTTGTCTCTGGTATTTGACATTTTGAGCATAATGTGTCTGGGCGTGAATCTCTTTGAATGAAGCCATATCTTGGATGTGCATATTCATGTCTTTTAGTAAATTTGGGTAGTTTTCAGCCATTATTTCTTCAAATATTCCTTCTGCCCCTTTCTCTTTCTTCTTCTTCCAGGACTCCCATTATGCACATCTTGGTACGCCTGATGGTGTCCCACAGGTCTCTAAGGCTCTGTTCATTTTTCTCCATCTTTCTTATTTTTGCTCCTCAGCCTGAATTATTTCAATAGTCTTATCTTTGAGTTCACTGATTTTTTTCTTCTGTCAGCTCCAATCTGCTTTTGAACTCTTTTAGAGAATTAAAAAAAATTCTGTTACTATGGTGTTCACCTCTGTTTGGTTCCTTTTCAACATTTCTCTCTCTTTGCTGATATTTTCTCTGTATTCATCTATTGTTTCCTTGATGAACTTTAGTTCTTTGTCGTTTGTTTTTCTTAGCTCTTTGACCATATTTAAGACATTTTTTAAAAGTCTTTATCTGGTATGTCAAAATTCTGGTGTTTTTCATTGATGGTTTCTGATGTCTTATCTTGAACCTTGTACTCATTTATTGCACACTGTAAATTTTCATATTTAATTTGTTAACTCTGGAATTTAGTCCCTGGGCTGTTTGTTCCTTCAGTCTGTAGCCATACAGCCATATGACAGAGATTTATTTGAATATGCGTTGCTATCAAAAACAAACAATCAAGTACCAAAAATCACCTGATACAGAGTTTGCAAATTGAGTTCGTGTTGGCTGGTGCTCTCCTTTGGAGCTCAGCCCTCCTACCAATGAACCTGAAGATCAGTCTGAGGCAAAGCGCATGGTCCTCTCTGGTCTTTTCTGAACACATGTCTTTTCCTGGGCATGCGCTGTCGGTTTAGGAATTCTCCCTATTTACAGGGATCTGAGTGGCCCCTCTTCTCCCTCTGAAGCCATCTTTCCCCATCATGGGTGCTCTATTGTATGTCTTAAAGCCAGAGATGAGTGTCCTGGTTCAGTCCTTCAGGCTGCCACCAGGTAGCCTGGCAACGGCATACGTGCGCCCCAGCGTGCATATAGGGGTTACTCTGCTCCCTCTGGAATGGGGCCAGGGACCTGGACTGAGAGCACAGACTGGCTCCATACCAGCCATACACAGCCAGGAAGGGGGCCAGGGAGGGGCCAGCACAGGCTCCACAAGCTTTCCCTATTGCTTTAGAATTGTCTTTTTCTTGGTTTCTATTTTCTGGAGCTCCAAGGAAGATGGTGCTGCCAGTTTTTGCTAGTTGTTCTAAGATTCTGTGGGGGAACAGAACCCTGGAGTGTCACACACTGCTATCTTGTTCATCAAACTTTTATCCATCGATGATTTTCTAACTCCATTATTTCTCTTCTATTTTCATTGGACATTCTACTGTAAGAAAGTGCTTTCTCTTCCCTATTGAATATTAATTCATTTATTTATATCTGAGTGGACTCAATGGATATTTATTTCATTCAATGACTTATAATCATGGTATCTTTTTTTAATGCTCAGCCCCTTCAAGCTGGCAGGTGTCTTCCTGATGTGTCCTCACCATGGATAGAGCACTGCCTTATTTTCTAGTGTTTAAGAAAAGGGATGCATGCTCATCTTCCATGTCCCTGCTCCAAGAAGCCTTGATTCCTTTTAGTAAGGAATGGAGTTTAGAAACCGAGAGCTGGTCATGAGCTGTGCTCACTGCCACGGGGTTTCACTGCGTCCTGGCTTCTCAGTGGACCTTGCTGGGGTACATGCATTCACATTAACCATATGCACATGTGAATACATACACACACATCTCTTCATTGATTTCACATCTATACATTGGACTTCATAGTGATCCCTTCAACTTCAATCCAACACCCCAAGGCCACCCCCAGAGTCTTCTCCTCTCCCATATTTGTTCCACCAGAGGAGGACTCGGCTCCCATTTTCCTTAACGGGTTAACTCATTTGCTGAAGCCTAGAATCCACAGAAGGTAGTATCAGTATGAGTTGTTTACAACAGCAAAAAGCAAACCAAGAACTATTTTTATTACACTAATATTTTATTACTATTAATATTTATCACACTTCTTGTTTTGGGTAGTTTACATGAAGTGAAATCCATATCCTCTTTCTTTAAAAAGTCTGTATTTGTCCACCAATATCTCTTCCCTTAAAAGCAACCAGGTGTGAACACACCTGCCTTAAGGTCACTGTCATGGAAACATTCAGCTCTGGGGCAAAGCTCAGGTGGACACCGTGCACCCCATGACAGTCGTCCTGGTTCTGGGTCCAAAGTGATGTGACAAGCCACATGGGCGTGAATCTCCCTTGCGCCTCCGTTTTCTCATTGGGGAGAAGCTAACATCTGCAGGGCCTGGGGCGGGAGTACGAAGGAAGGATCTCTACCTTATGTCTGTTAAATGAAATATGTTCTGTCCTCCCACTACACACAGCCTGGAAGGCCAGGCTTGAATTTAGAAAACTGGAACCTGTCCGAGTTTGCCCTGAAACGTGGCCGTGCAGGGAGGGCTGGCCCCTGGCCCGCAGCCCAGCACCTTCTCTTCCCACCGGCTCCGTCCTCACCAGCCACTCCGGGCCTCCCCATCATCCGCTGCACACACTCAGCCCCCTCGGCCTCACAGCACCTGCGTCATTCCCCGGTTACTGATCGGGAGGTGCTTTTTCAAATTCAAAGCAGGAGGCCTTTCCCCCGGGAAGCCGTACACGGAACCCCAGGGACGCAGCGGGGTCGGCTGGAAGGAAGAGGGCACAAGGACCGTGACAGGTGGCTCAGCCTCTGCCCCAGTGCTGGCCCACGGGGAGCCGAGTCAGAGCCCCTTCGGGCAAACTGCACCGCTGGCCAGTCACAGGGCCCTGGCACACTCCTCAGAAGAGAGATGATAAGCTGTGATCTAATCGGTCGGCCCGTTTTGCAAAGGGAGTGGCTGAGGCAAGGCCATTCTACGGCCGACGCGCGGCCGACGTGGCTTCCAGTTACTTCTCGGCATTGCCGTGTGCTCATGGTTCTTCATCCTCCACAGCCGGGTCTCGTGGCTCTGAAAAGCAGGCAGAACACCTCCCCAGGCCTGAGGAGCCCACAGGGGACAGCGTCCTTCTGTGCCCTTCAGAGGCTGGAGGGAATGCGGGGCCCAAACAGAACTCTCACTCTCATCTTGCTGGGCGTCAGCACCAGAAAAGGCTCATTTCTAAATGTTCTGGCAGAGCAGAGCAAAACGCAGCTGCCGTGTCTGAAATGACACGGTCCTTCTGGAGTGTGAAATGCCAGGCAGATGGTGACACGCTAGGAGGTCGCACGAGGCCGGCGGAGTGGGCAGGACAGGGTCAGTGTGGGAAGTGTTAGGTGACACGCGGAGACGCGTGAAAGCCACGCGGCGTGTTCGGAATTCTAGGCTCAGAGCGGGGTGCTGGCAGCCGGGGGTGGCATCCAACCAGAGAGCCCCCGTACCCCACGAGGGACCCAGCACTTTCTCAAGGATTAGTCCTAGTAGAATTCGTTTATTGTGCTGACTTGAACTCAAAGGTAAATTACATTATTCACTTACTGATTAACTTCTTTGTGAAACTGTTTTTTGTTTTTCTTTTTTCACTTTAATGAATGAAATGTTTACACTCTTCTCTTTCATCCCAGTGCCCAGGGCCACACCTGAAGCTCGCATCCTGCTGCTGGGGCCCGTCCCAGTCTGGAGGGCACTGGTCAGTGCAAAGCCAGGACGTAAGGTCCCAGGGACCCCAAAGCCAGGTGGGGCCACCAGCACCTGAAAGTCAAGATGCAACTAACCGAGACAGAGCAGGTTGGGGACCGGGCAGAGGTGCCTCCCCCAGCAGCGATGGGACACCGGGGAAAGGACAAGGGACCCCAGGACCCCACATCACAAAGGACACACGGCGACAAGGTGCCCCTTCGTCAGGGATGACAGAGGCCAGGCCATCCCTAGAGTTGAAAACGGGCAAAACTGAGAGAAAGCACAAGACAGATCTACTTCATATGCCAGGAATAAACCATGAAATTTCTCGACTATGGCGACCACACAACCTGGATATTCTAGGACAGTCATTATTTCTCATCATTTAACCAACAATGATACGTCAGATGCGTAACTAAACACCGTGTAATGTTTGCACCTTTCATGACTTTCAACAAGAAATGATCAAGTTTAAAAGGTCATTTCTCCAAATCGGGGCTCTGCGAATCTGGCCCCATGCTTGGTCCTGGGGTCCCCACCCCCAGGTAAGGAGATCCTTGAGTAGCAAAGACCCCCCACTGGCCCCTCCCACAGCAGGCGGTGTGGCCACACTGAGGGGAGAGCCCCCTGCCCAGGTGGGCTAAGGCCCCAGGGCTTGTGCCCGCCCCTCCTGCTTGCCTCAGGCCCCCGTGAAGCCAGGACCCCTCCACGGAAGAAACAGACGAGGCAGGACTCGGGGGGGAGGTCGGCCTTTCTCCACGTTTTCTTCCTAAAATCAGGTGGGGAAGTTTGAGGTAAGTAAGAGGTAAAAGGGACCAACCCTCATTCTCACTTATGCAACACATCTTTACTGAAGGCCTACCCCACAGCCAGCTCTGTCCTAGGAGCTGGGTTCTCCAGCCCAGTGTACCTGGCACAGAACGTGGTGGTTCGTACGGTGGGTCTTGGAGTTAAACTACTGGGATTTGAATCGGCGCCGTGTTCCAGATATGTCTGCAAGATCTAGCTGGTTTATAATCTTGTTCAAGCCTCCCACTTCCTTAAGGACCTTCTGCCTAGATGTTTTATCCATTATGGAGAGTGCTGTATGGCAGCTCCCACTATCAATGGAGAACTATTTCTCCTTTCAATTTTGTCAATATTTGCTTCATATATTTGGATGCTCTGTTGTTAGGTGCAAATATGTTTATAAACATTACTTTTTCTTGCTGAATTGACCCTTTTATCAATATATAATAATATCCATCACTGTCCCTTGTAACAGTTTTTGACTTAAAGTCTATTTTACCTAATACTCATATAGCCACCCCAGCTGTCTTTTCGTTAGCATTGGCATGGAATATCTTTTCCACACTTTCTCTTTAAACTAATTTGAGTCTTTGAATTTAAAGTAAGTCTCTTGTAAACAGTATATAGTTAGTTGGGTCATGCTTTTTAAAAAAAATCCATTCTGCCAATCTCTGCCTTTTGATTGGAGTTTAATCCACTTACATTTAAAGTAACTACTAATATCGCAGGACTTACTTGTGCCATTCTATTTGGCTTTTCTAAGTCTTATACTTTTTTCATCTCTTAATTCTTCCATTACTGCCTACTTTTGTGTTTAGCTAACCTTTTGTAATGACTCATTTAAAATCTCTTCTCATCTTCATTTTTTGTATATATTTTTAGATATTTTCTTTGTGGTTATCTTCCTAAACCTGTAACAATCTCCTTTGATTTGATAACAACTTAACTTCCATAGCATGCACAAACTATTCTCCTGTACCCCTCCAACTTCCTCTCTTTATGTTGTTTTTGTCACAAATTACATCTTTATACTGTGTGTGCCCAACATCATAGTTTTATAATTACTTTTTATACATCTGAACTTTACATCCTGTAAGAAGTACAGGAGTTACAATCCAAAAATACTGGCAATTACATTTACACTTGTAGGTACCTTTCCCGGAGGTCTTTATTCCTCTGTATGGCTTCGAGCTGCTGTATACTGTCCTTCCTTTCTCTCTGGAGAACTTCCTCTAGCACCGCTTGTAGGGAGGGTGTAGTGGTGACGAACTCTCTCAGCTCTTACTTATCCAGGAATGTCTTAATCTCTCCCTCATTTTTGAAGGACAGTTTTGCAGGATATAAAACACTCTCAATTGATAAGATTTTTTTTTTTTTGGCACTTTAAATAGTGCTGTCTTGCCTTCATGGTTTCTGCTGATAAATCAGCACTTAATCTTATGGAGGCTCCCTTCTACATGGCGAGCCACTTCTCTTTTGCTGCTTTCAGGACTTTGTCTTTGTCTTTGACATTCAACAGTTTGATTATGTGTCTTGGTACGAATCTCTTTGAGTTTATCCTATTTGGAGTTATTTGAACTTCTTGAGTTTGTATATTCATGTCTTTTGTTAAGTTTGGGAAGTTTTCAGCCAATATTTCCTCCAATATTCTTTCTGCTCCTTCCTCTCTTCTTCTGGGACTCCAATAATGCATCTGTTGGTATACTTAGTGGTGTCCCACAGGTCTCTTAGGTTCTCTTCTTTTCATTCTTTTTTCTTTCCACTTCTGAGACTGGATAATTTCACCTGTGCTATTAGAAGTTTGCTAATTCTTTCTTCTGCCAGCTCCAATTCTGCCATTGAACCCCTCTAGGGGATTTTTTTTTTTTATGTTAGCTGCTATACTTTCAGTTTTAGAATTTCTATTTAGTTTCTTTTTATAATTTCTGTCTCTATATTGAAATTCTTATTTTGTTCAAATATATTTCCTGATTTTCTTGAGCTCTTTGTCCATGGTTTCCTTTAGTTCCTTGAGCATATTTAAGACAGTTTTTTAAAGTCCAATGTCTATTACTCCTCACTGATTGTTTCTGTTGCTTGGTTTTCTTCCTTTGAATGGGCCGTCTTCTCCTGTTTCTTTGTATGCCTTGTGGTTTTAGTTGATATCTGGACATTTGAGTTAACCCCGGAAATTAGATTCTCCCCTTTTTGGAAATCAGAGATCACCCAGGATTTGCTGTGTTTTTATTCTCTCTGTTCTCATCATTGAAGGCTTTGGTGGTCCATTTGTTTACTGAAGCCTCTGTTCCTCCAGCTCGTATTCAGCTTGTGTAATGACAGAGACTTCCTCGAATGCCAAGAGCTAATGAGAACAACTACAAACACCCAAAAGAGAACACTCTCCTTCAGCATCTAGCCAGCCTTAGAGTGGACCTAAAGAACAGCCCAAGGTAAAATCACCGGGTCCTCTCACATGTCTTCTGAGCTTGTGTCTGAGCATGCACCTGGGTATGCACTGGTGGCCTTAGCAATTCCCTCATTTACACAGATACTTCCCCAGTTGCATCCAGAAAATTTACAGTCTTTCCTCCCATCTCCTGGTCCTGGGTGCTACTTAATGTCCCAATCAGTAATCTTTTGCCCCCGGCAGCTGTGGTTGCTTGTTTTTTAAGAATGTTTTAGCTTTAGCAGCCACTTCTACTATCTAGGGCAAGTTCTGGGGCCAGCAAGTCAAAGACGAGCATCCTGAATCAGCCCTCCAGGCTGTCAGCCAACGGAATGATAGGCAGATAGAACCCCAATATGTGCATGAGGGTTGTTCTGCTCCCTCCAGAACCCAGTCCAAGAACCTACCCCGGGAGGGTGGGCTGGCACTGCTCCGGGTCGGGGAGGGCCGGTGGAGGTGCCATGTGGTTTTCCTACCATTTTACATTGCCTTTTTCTTGATTTGGCATTCGCCCTAGAGCCCCTCACTCTGCCAACTTACTGGACAAGTCTACCTCAATGTTTTAATCTACTTTATTCCAAACACTGTTCCCGGCAATGGGGATATATTGGTGAACAAAGCAAAGTCCTTGCCTTCACGGAATTTACATTTCAGTGGAGGAATATTACAGTCACATAAACAGATTATGTTACATTAATAGATTAAAAAAGTGAAACCAAATGGTTATCACAATAGAGGCCAAATAAGTATCTTTAAAATTCAGTACACATCCAGTTTTTAAAAAAGTGATACTTATAGGAACCGTACCATATAGGAACTGTTCCAACATCCCAACTCCTAGAGTGAAAACACTTAATTGCAATAGACATGTAAGGTAAGCAATAAAGTTTGGCTTTTTAAAAACCACTAAGATTTTGGGGTCATTCATTGTCTTAACATTACTTTACCTGAGCTGACTGCTATATTCATCTATAAATTGGTTTGGGCATAGTGCCTTTTGAGAGGTAGATCTTTGAATCCTAAATCATTTCTGCTGTGTTGATTTATCTCATCAAAATTTTTACTTCTTCTAAGGGCAACTTTGATGATTTATATTTTCCTAAAATTTGTCCAACTGATATGGGTAATCAAGTGTATTATATTAAAGTTCATCACAGAATTTTCCTATAACTTTTTTTATCCTCTAACTGTAGTTAGCATCCCTTTTTCATTCTTGATGTTATTTTTGTCTTCTCCCTCCTTTTCTTGATTATTCTCCCCAAATATTTACTTTCGTTTTATTAGTCAGTTATACACCATTTATTTTGTTTTCTATTTTGTTAATTTCTGCCTTTACCCTTATTATTTCCTGAATCTTAATTTGCATTTATTTTGTTGGGATTTTTCCTTCCTATTATGTTGAAAGCTTATTTCTTACATTTTCAAACTTTTCTTTTTTCTAATATATACATTTAATGCTACACATTTTCCTCCAGAAACATCTGTGGCTATATACAACTGGTATTGATGTGCAGTACAATAATTGCCAAGTAGTTCTATATTGTATTATAATTTCCATTTGAATTTTTTCCTTGACCCATGGATTACTTTGAAGTATGATGTTAAATTTTCAAACGTATGAATTTTTTTTGGTTTCTTTTGTGATTGGTGGGCAGAAGATGTGATCTGTATACAACAAATATTTTAATTTGTAGCAACCACACTTGTGGGCCAGGATATAGTCAAGTTTTGTAAGTATTCCATGTCCCTTTGAGATAAAGTGTGTTCTCTGCTGGTATAAAGTTCTCGCTCTCTCTCAATATATACGTATATATACGTGTGTGTGTGTGTGTGTGTGTGTGTGTGTTAGATTTAATTTATTTTGTCATTCAAATCCTCTTACTAATTTTTTATTAGCTTGATCTCTCAGTTTCTGAAAAATATATATCATAGTCTCCACTAGTACTTATCCATATCATTTTGCTTTATAAATGTGATACTATATTTTTGGTGAATGTCACCCTCTTTCTTCATTCTTTATTGCCTTTTAACTTTGAATTATTTTGTCTGCTATTAATATTGCTATGCCAGCTTTCTCTTTTCTTAGTATCTGCCTGATAGAGCTTCTTTCATTTAATTATTTCAACCTTCCTGTGTTGCTTTGCTTTAAAGTTGGATCTTCATCAAACTAAACTACGAGTTTGTCCCCTTCCCTGATCTCGTCATCTCTACGCAGTCCATGAGGCAGCTCTGCCAGTCCCATGCACGCTGGTAATGCAGTTAGAACAGCGGCAGCAACCCCATAACGGCCGCCATCACGTGCCGGGCATCGTTCTAAGTGCATCGCACGTGCAGATTCATCTTTCACTCTCACGTAACTCAACCAGAGGGTCCTATTACTGTGCCCATTTACAGGTGACCTAAATCAATCCAGTCTGGCCCCAGCGTCCTTCCCTCACCTAACACATGTCCTATTCCCTCGCGAGTCAGTATCTCCAGCCAGGATGGCTTCTGGTTTCCCACTTATCTCACAGGTCACTCCCGCTCAGTCTTCTTTGGGAGTCACCTTTTCTGCATGACCCCTAATCATTCAAATTTACCAGGGCATCAGATTACATTGATGACTCCCACATTTAAACCTCCAGCCCCACCACCCTCCTGCACTCCATGCTCATTTACCCAACCATGTACACATCTCCTCTTGCACAAGGAGCAAGCATCTCAGAAGCAACGCGCCCGAGGCAGAAGTCTCCTTACTGCACCGCTGGCTCTTCTCCCACCCTGGACTTCTCCACCTCCGCAAACGCCATGACCGTCCCCTGCTGCTCCAGCCAATCACCCGAGTCGGCTTGGGGTCCTCTCTGACCCTCGCTCCAGCTGCTCTCCCGTGTGCACACACAGGCTTGGCCACTCTCCCTCGGGCCTGCTGCTACCCGCTGGCCGCTCCTGCCCAGGTTTTCCTGGTTCCACGTTGGTGTCCACCTGACCCATGCCTCAGGCCTCAGCTTTCCTCTGCCACCCTGATCCCTGGGCCAGATCAGGCCCGGCTGTACTCTCCTACAGCCCTTATTTCTCCACCACAGCGGGCAGCTCACCCCACTTCCCCAGAGTCAGGCGAGGCCTTGCCCACTGGCTGCTCTCGGACGCAGCATGTCACCTCACACACAACCCTTGAAAGCCTCGTACGTTACAGGCTTCCCTCTCACCTCCTCAGAAAACAGCCTATGTTAGGGAGACATTAGCCTGAATTAACCTCAATTAATGCTGGTTTTAGACAATTACAGAAAAGAAATGATTTTTTAAAAAGCAAACAAACTAACCAAGATTTAGTGTTTATTTCTGGGGGTTATGTAATGGAGATCACAAATGTACATCACAGAACAATTTTTAACACCCGACTGCCCTCCTGGAATGCCAGCAGCTATTTGTGGCTGGCGGTAACATTTCCAGTGGAACCTCACACAGATCCCCAAGGTGCTATTTCTCAACGAGTTTAGACCAAGTGACGATGACTCTGGAGAACTGCTGATGCCTTAAGAGTTGGCTCTAAAATGTGTAGGAAACGCAAAGGGCCAGGGGTAGCCGAGGACAAAGCTGGAGAACTTAAGCCACCAGCCATCCACGCGCACTGCAAAGCCACAGTAATCACGATGCGAGCCCTGGCGGAGGACAGACAGACCGACCAGAGGGGCAGAGAACAGAGGCCAGAAACAGATGCGCAAACACAGGATGGCCCGACAGACGTACTGCTCCCGTTCCATGGGAAAAGGATCGTCGTTCCGGCCGACGGAGCTGGGCCAACGGAAGATCATCTGGGGAAAGCGAACCTTGACCCCACCTCACATCAGGAGCACAAAAAACAATTCCAGGCAGATCAGAGACGCAAATGTGAAAACCTGAACAGTAACAGCTTTGCTGTCGTGGTCTCAGGAAGGGCAAAGAGTCCCTAAAAGGACACGAAGAGTGTCACCATAAAGGAAATGATGATAACGGGATTATATTAACAATAAGTTTCTGGTCATCAAAAAACTGTCTTAGGAGAATGAAGAAATAAGCTGCAGAGAGGGAAAAGGTATTCGCATACATAAATCCAACAAAAGAACCATTTCCAGAATATATTCTTAAAAATTCCTACAAATCCATAAGGAAAAGGCAGATGATCTAATAGAAAAATGAGCAAAACACTGGAGCAGGCACCTCATAAAAGAAGATGTTCAAACAGCCAATAAACATGAAAAGGTTGATCTGTTAGTCATGGTAAGGCTGCAAGTCAAAACCTCAACCCCTGACAGCCAGCTGTCGGCGCCAGTGAAGACGGACGACGCGGTGCACTGGGTGGGGGCAGCCAGACCCCTCACACCACGATGGGTGGGGGTCACGGCCCAGGCACCCCTCTCCTGGGTACATCACAACAGAAACGCACGCGATGTGCACCAAAAGGCCTGCGCAAGCAGGCCCGGCAGCGTCATCTGCAGTATCAGATAAATCCATACTAACACGTTTGTCCAGGGGAGTAGCTCACGGCAATGACTCAGCAGCTGGTGACACACGCACGTGCAAGTGCACAGCCTGGTGCTGCAGAAAAGAAGCTGAAGATGACACAGGAACCCCCTCATGCCCCCTTCCAGCCACTGCACCCACAGGTGATCGCTGGCCTCGGGTACTTTTGCTTATTTTTTAACTTAATGGCTGGACACATGAAGACACAGAAAATGTGATCCATAACCAGGAAAAATCTGTCAATGGAAACACCCAGATATGACAGAGATGATGGAATCGGCAGACAAGGACTTTGAAACAATGAATAAATAAACACAGTCAAGAGTTTACAGGAAACCGGGACTACAACAAGGAGAAAAATGAAAGATACTAAAGAAAGAAAGAAAAGGGAGTGCTAGAGATAAAAAGTACAGCCTCTGAAATGAAAATCCACGGGCATAGTGAAGAACACATCAGTGAACTTAACGACAAAGCAGAGGAAACTATGAAAAATGAAGCAAACAGAGAGAAAAGACTAAAAATGAACAAGCCTCCGTGGTCTGTGGGACTTGTAATCCAAGTTCCAAATGCAAGGAGGGGTGAAAAAATATCTGAACCTCAACACACCCCAATGGGGCCCACAGAAAACCAACCTGAGCCACCACAATCAAGTCCTGGAAACTCAGGACGGACCCCGAAAGGCCCTCCTCCTAGAGGGGACACCTTTTCACAGGTCCTCCAGCTTACGCCAAAGCCGCTGAGGGAGCCTCGAGAAAGCCGCCCTCCCTCCGACCCTCGGGAGCTGTGTCTAAATTACTCCTCTCCCTAAATTATTTTGGGCAACCAGATTTTCACCCCAATCTCTGTAACGCTTTCTTTCAGCAGTGTTACACGCATTCTGCTGAGAGGGAATCTAGTAACGTTTTCAGACCATTTTGAAAGTCCTTAAGTGAAAAGGATCGAACGTATAAACAGGATTAATCATTCTGGGAAACTTTGCTTTTGGGAGCACGCTCACCTCCCGAGTGTGGCGACGGGTCTCGCAAGCGGGCAGCTCCCAGGCCAGCGGAGGGACGTTTTCCAAGAATCAGCCTCTAAACTCCCTCCAAGCTGGGTCTCGGGGAAGATTCAGAGGAGGCGAAGGGGACTTCTGGTCCCGCCACATCGCTTTAGTCTTCTTAAAAAAGGGGTCTGGAGCGAACACGCCCAAATGTCAACGTGCGGCACTTCTGGGAGGGAGGTTCGTAGGCACTGGTTTTATCACTTTTGAACAACTGCTGGATTCAGAATGTAAATCATTACTAATAAAGATCTCTCCACATAGCTTGTAAGAACTAAAGAGAAGAAGTACGCTGGACGGCCTCCTGGCACAAGTCCCCAGGCAACCCTGCTTCCAAAAACTAACACTACAGTCTGCCCAGTGCTTCAAATGCTTCGTACTTCATACCCCATAAATGTACTAGGGTATTCTGGGCATAATTTTTAAATCCCAAAAGCAAATCATAAAGAATGCAATGCATTAAACCTAAATAACTGGGCTTTGGTTAAAACAATCCCTCTCACGCAGTAAATAATAAATGAACATTCCATTTCAGGTATTCAGCAAACGGTTTTGAAAAATGTGCAACAAGGCTGTTCTGTTGTTCTGATGAGGAAAATGTGAATTCACTAAATAATTCTCTATAAATACCCAGGGATGGTCTCGAGTTTTTACATTTCCTCTTCTCCTTCAGAATTTTACAAAATGCAAACACACTGGCCAAAACCATCGATGCTTCTAGTACCTTATATTCTGAAGAGGAATGCAGTCCAGCCCCCGTCACTCTAACGAGAACAGCAGCCCCTCATCAGGACACCCCCCAAGGGAGCACTCGGGGCCTCGCACCCTCACCGGCCCCTGCAGAACGAGCAGCTGCTGTCCGATGGGTGGGAAGACGCCCGACCCAGACGGAGAAGGAGAAATCCACTCGCCCAGGGAGGCCAGTGGGTCAGCTGTGGAGTTGGGAGTCGGAACCTGACTCTTTTCACTGCCTGGCCAGGTAAACATGAGCCCAGGTGTAAAAGCAGTTAAGGAACAGTGACGAGTGTGAACCTGTACAGAAGATTAATCTCTAATGCACACCCAAAAGGAGCAATGAGTTTCCTCGTAATTTGAATTTCCTTTTGCATACTCAGATGGAGGCTAAAGAAGAGCACCTGAAATAATAAGAATCACTTCTAAAAACCAAAATTTAATATGAAATGTAAGGTGCATGGAAAGAGAGCCCAGGGCAGAGCCAGGCCTAGAGCTGTGGACTGGATTCAGGAGGGAGGGCCCCAAGCCTGGAAGCAGGGATGAGGGTTTCCCACCACAGCTGATCTTACAGCGCGGCCACCGTCCGGTTGGGGTTAAGAGGGGGCAGACACCTGAAGTGGGCAGCCCCCAGGAGGGCAGCTGTGCTCATTCCCGGCCAGGCGAGTCCGAGCCCTGGGGAGCCGAGCGCTGTGCTGGGCTTGGAGAGGGGCAGCTGGACCAGAGCGTGCGCATCACCCAGCGCCCGGCCGACCAAGTTAAAGTGAGGATTGAAAATCCATGGTCTGGCCTCTCGGAGATGCCTGTCGTTTTCTTCTTTCCTTGCAGGATAAAAGTTCTATTTTAAAACAAAGCAGCCTGCACAGGTGACACAGGCAAGTGAAGACGGGCCACCAACTCCCCTTCCCAATGCCCAATCAGGCGGGGGCGTGGCGGGGGGCGTGGTAGGGTGGGGAGGGGTGTGCCGGGGGCGTGGTAGGGTGGGGAGGGGGTGCAGCGGGGGCATGGTAGGGCGTGGCGGGGGTGTGGCAGGTGGGGAGGGGTGTGCCGGGGGCGTGGGTGGTGGGGTGGGGTGGGGGTGTGGCGGGGACATAGTGGTGGGGGCGTGGCAGGGTGGGGAGGGGGTGTGCTGGGGGCGTGGTAGGGTGGGGAGGGGGTGTGCTGGGGGCGTGGTAGGGCGTGGTGGGGGCGTGGCAGGTGGGGAGGGGTGTGCTGGGGGCGTGGTAGGGTGGGGAGGGGGTTGCTGGGGGCGTGGTGGGGCGTGGTAGGGTGGGGAGTGGGTGTGCTGGGGGCGTGGTAGGGCAGGGAGGGGGTGTGCTGGGGGCGTGGTAGGGCGTGGTGGGGCGTGGTAGAGTGGGGAGGGGGTGTGGTAGTACGGGAGGGGGAGGGGGTGTGTAGAGTGGGGGGGGGGTGTGCGGGGGGCGTGGTAGGGCGTGGTGGGGTGTGGTAGGGTGGGGAGGGGTGTGCCGGGGGCGTGGTAGGGTGGGGAGGGGTGTGCCGGGGGCGTGGTAGGGTTGGGAGGTGGTGTGCCGGGGGCGTGGTAGGGTGGGGAGGGGTGTGCCGGGGGCGTTAGGGTGGAGGTGGGTGCTGGGGGTGTGTAGGTGGTGAGGGGTGTGCCGGGGCTGGTAGAGGGTAGGGGAGGGGGTGGCAGCGGGGCATGGTATGGGCGTGGCGGGGTGTGGTATAGGTGGGAGAGGGGTGCAGCGGGGGCATGTAGGGGTGGCAGGGGCGTGGTAGGGTGGGGAGGGGGTGGGCTGGGGGCGTGGAGGGGTGGGGGGGAGGGTGGGGGGGGTGGGGAGGGGTGTGCGGGGGGCGTGGTAGGGTGGGGGGGTGTGCGGGGGGGGGAGGGTGGGAGGTGGTGTGCTGGGGGGCGGAGGGGTGGTGGGGGGGGGAGGGTGTGCGGGGGCGTGGTAGGGCGTGCCGGGGGCGTGGTAGGGGGGGAGGGGGTGTGATGGGGCTGGGTGGGGGGTGGGGTGTGGGAGGAGTGGGGAGGGGTTCCGGGGCGTGTATGGTTGGGGAGGGGTGTGCCGCCGGGGCGTGGGTGGTGGGGCGGGGTGGGGGTGTGGCGGGGGCGGGCACTGAACGTGGGGCCAAACCTCAACAAGAGCAACCGGATGAGGAAACCCAGGGCCAAGATGGCGGCACAGGATGCCGCAGGGTGCCCATTCCCCACAGAATCTTTGAACAACTAGCAGATACTGCCCAATCCAACTTCCTCAAAATTCCAGAAAACAGTTAAAGGACTACAGTAATTGGGTAAGTAGCAAATCAAGAAAACAGAGCTTTAAAAATGGTAGGAGAGGCTCATGGTGCACTGGCTGCCCCCCTGCCCCTCCCCAGCATGGAGTGGAGCCGTCCTGCAGCCCATCGTGGGCCCCGTTCCAGAGGGAGCAGAGTCACCCCCACGCGCATAGCGGGTGCCTCTGTGTCAGCGCTAGTCTGTCAGGTGCCAGCCTGAAAGACCAAACCGGGATGCTTGTCTACGACTCACCCTCCCAGAACTTGCCCTCAGGCAGAGGCAGCTTGTGGCCGGCTAAAGCACGCAAGAAACAAGTAAAAGCGGCCAGGGGCACAGGATCACCAGCTTTGAGATGTACCTTAGACCAGAGGCAGGGGGCCCATTCCACAGGTTGGACAGCAGACATCAGGAATCCTGTAAGGGGGGGATCTCCTAAGGACACAAGCAAGCATAAGCCCAGGACAAGACACAGGCTCCAAAAAGACAGGGAGGACCCTGAATTTCACTTCTGCATCAGGATAATCTTCTTGATAGAAGGGCTAAGCTCCGAGGGAGACCACGAGCCAACGCAGAGCCAGTTTGCAAAGGCTGTGAAAGGTATTGCTTGCACTGGGTGGTTGTGTTAGCTCCTGGCCCTCAAGGAAATCTCGGTCATGTCAGTAGCTGGATACAAACTTCAGGAACAATTCCCAGAATTAGCATATTAAAATATTAAAAGGAAGAGTGTGTAACAAAAGATTACAAGGCAAACAAAGAAACAGGAAGTGATGGCCAATCCAAAGGAAGAAGATAAAAATCCAGAAATCATCAATGAAGAAGAGCTGACTTTTGACATAATGGACAAAGACTCTTAAAAAATGATCTTCAAAATGCTCAGAGAGACAAAGGGAAACACGGAAAAGGATATCAGGAAAACAATGAATGAACAATATGAGACTCTCAATGAAGAGAGAGAAAATTTAAAAAGGACCAAACAGAAATACTGGAGTTTAAGACAATAAAAATGAATGAAAAATTTCCTAGAGGGTTTCAATAGCAGGTTGGAGCTGGCAAAGAAAGAATCAGTGAACTCAAAGACAAGACAATTGAAATGATTCAGGCCGAGGAACAGAAATGAAAAAGAATGGGAAAAAAAGGGGAAACAGCCTAAGAGACCTGTGGGACACCATCCAGCACACCCACATATGTGCTACAGGAGTCCCAAAAGGAGAAGAAAGAGAGAAAGGGGTAGAAGATGAACTCAAAGAAATAATGGCAGTGAACTCCCCCAATTAACGAAAGACACAGATATGTACATTCAAGAAGCCCAATGAACCTCAAACAGGATAAACTCGAAGAGAAACATGCCCAGGCAAATAGCAGTGAAACTGTCAAATGCCAAGGACAAAGAGAACTCTGGAAGCTGCAAGATTAAAGGAACGTGTCATACACAGGGGGCCTCGGGGCCATTTCTCATCGGAAGCCAGGGAGGCAGGCAGGCAGTGGGACAAAATATTTAAGGTGCTGAAAGAAAATAATTGTCCACTAAGAATTTATCTGGCGAGACTGCCTTTCAAAAATTAGGGAGGGGATGGGCTGGACGGCAGTTAGGTGGAGCGTGCCATGCAGCCTCGGAGGCCTCGGCTGCCAACCGTGGGCGAGATCTCCGCGTGGGGGCCTGGCACAGCGCTCCGACTGGAGCTGTGTCAGCTTGTTATGATGCTGTCTCGTACCAACCTGGCTACTGGAATCCCCAGGAGTGAAGTGAAATACTCAAGGCTCTCCAGCACCGACGATGGCTACACTGACCTTCAGTTTAAGAAAAGCCCTCCTGCGGGATACTGATCACGTGCTTCGACTTGGCGGGCCTGGGCTGGGGGACCTGATCAGCCCCTGGGGAGGGTGGTGGGCACGGGCGACAGCGCCCTCCACAGCCCCCCGGGCCTGGGAAAGTGGAGCCGGAGGCAGGCCCCATTTCCTCACCCAAAATACCACCATTAGGGGAGGCTTGCCGGAGGGAACCGCCTTTTCCCCACCCCCTTATCTTGCCCCTGACACTCCCCATTGCCAGAGCAACTCCCCCCACCGTCAGTGCGCATGCGCAGTTACCAGAACAACTCCCGCCCCTTGTCTATCAACCTCCGCGCCCTCTCCGAACCAATCCAAGCCTTCGACCTCTACAGCTACCCCGCCCTCTAATCGCCCAATATAAGCTTGTGCTCTCGCCTAATAAAGCTCTCTTAGTTTTCTTCTATTACCCTAAAAGAACCGTGTCCTGCCTGTTCTTTTTCGCCGCCCTCCACACCTTGCACGCCCCCCCGCCGGGGACCTGGCCAAGTCCCCCGCCTCGCCTTCGCCTCCGGGAAAGAGCCCCCGCCGCCGGTACCCTCAGAGCAAGCCTGGGAGCCTAGGATTTAGCAACCGGCCGCCACCCCCCCCCCAGACGAGTCAACTGCGACCGCACCCTCCTAAGTGTCTTATAAGGCCATTGCACTTGCCATCGTGCTGTTTTTGATTGGCAGCTTTCTCATTATCATAGGCTCCCTCCTGCTGGCTGGAGACATCAGCAAAGGGGGGGCAGAGTGGGCCGTTTCCGTCCTGATCACTGGCATCTGGTGTTCCTGCCGGGTTTTTAACCAAATGCACATCCAAAGGCTACCAGGGTTACTCCCGTGATGACATTCCAGACACTGATGACTAGCACCCATCTCAGCCCACAGAAGAGTCACTGATGGGACTGAGCCCAGCTTATAGACGATGGGCAGAAACTGGCGATGGGCTAAGGAATTCTGCAGTGTGCAGATGTTTAACAAAACTCTGGCCAGATTTTATGGGTCCATCCCAAAGATGTTAACTGAGCTTTACAATTAGCTAACTAGGGCATGCTTTATTTTCCATCTCCTGGCACTGGCAAAAGCTCCTGATGAGTTTTTCCACTTGAACAGCAGTGCTAACTGTACAGGGACGCAGGAAGTTATTCTGTAGTGGAAAGTGTTACCACCACCACCCTTTTTAGAGCTGAGTGTTTCTTTTAAATAGTCCTCATTCTCAAATTGTTCTTGTGACAAATGGAAAATCACAGTATGTATAATTTCTTATTACTAAGTAATTTATTATCCCCTACACTTATCTTTAACTTTGTATTCCAAGAAAGACCTTGGTAAAATCAAATATTAATGTGGGTGCATCTGTAGCATATTTACTTAATTTCTTATTGACAGCAGCCGGGAAATTTTAAAACCTCAGAGCAGGTTTTCAAAACGTAAACGCTTTCCCTCTCCACCAGTCCTTGAGCAGTTCTGATACGGTTTACCAAAAGGGTGGCCACATATAATTTGGGTCATTCTGTCCTTTTGTAAATCAAGATATTTATATCATGCTTTTAAGGACTGGAATTTTGGTTGTTTCCTAATGAAAAATGTAGAAAAGTGGTTACTTTGAGTTTTTCAACCCCATTGTTAGTCCCTTGTACTATTATGGGCTTCTGCTGAAGATGGAAAGACTGGGTCTAGAGCACTAGAGGACTAAACTGGCTTAGTGTGATTCTGTTTCCTAGCCTGCAAAAAGTGACTTGTATTCAAAAGGAATTAAAATGGCAAAATAAAAAAAAATAAAAAAAATTAGGGAGAGCTTAGCAAATTCCCAGACAAACGAAAGCCAAGGGAGCTTGCGACCACTAGAGCTGCCCGACAGGCAACACTAAATGGAGTTCCTCAGACTGCAAGGAAAGGACACTGGACAGGGGAGCAAGGAAGCATAAAGAAACAAAGATAACCATATGGGTAATTATAAATGCCAGTAATTCTATATTGTATTTTTTGGTATGTAACCCCTGTTTTACTTCTTACAGCTACTAAAATGCAAATGCATAAAAAGTCATGATATATCTATGGTTTTGACATACAATGAATAAAGATGTAATTTATAGCAAGTACAACAAAAAGGGAGGGAGATGCATGGGGTACAGGAACACTGCACATGCTACTGCGGTTAAGTTGGCATCAAGTCAAACATGATTGTTACAGAATTAGGGTGATAAAATTAAGCCTTATGATAACCACAAAGAGAATATCTAAAAAATATACACAGAAATAAATGGGACATGATTCAAATTGGTATACTACAGAACCAAATATGAAAAGAGGCAGCAATGGTAGAACTGAGGGGCAGAAAGGGTGTAAGACTTACAAAGGCCAAAGAGCAAACTGGTAGAAGTAGTTACTTTCTTTAAAGGTACATGAATTAAACTCTCCAGCTGAAAGGCAGAGATTGGCAGAATGCATAAAAAAGCATAGCCTAACTACATGCTGTTTAAAAGAGATTTCCCTTAAATTCAAAGATACAAGTTAGTTGAGTCCTAGCTAGACTAGTATAAGATAGAATAGACTTGAAGTCAACAACTGTTATGAAGGACAAAGAAGACCATCATACAGCAATAAAGGGGTCAATTCAACAAGATACAACAGTTATAAATATATATGCACCTAAAGACAGAGCCCCAACATACATAAAGATATTGACAGAACTGAAGGGATAGATAGATGCTTCTATATCAATATAGGAGACATCATTACACCACTTTCGATAATGGATAGAACATTGACACAGTAGATCAATAAGGAAATAGAAAACCTGAATAATATTTGTAAATCAACTAGACCAACGAACTTATATAGAACGTGCTCCCCAACAATAGAACAGTACACACTCTTCTCTAGCGCACACGGGTCATTTTACAGGATAGACCATATGTTAGAAACAAAACAAGATCAATAAATTTGAAAATATTTGAAATCATACAATGTATCTTCTCTGACCATAACAGAATGAAGCTAGAGATTAATACACAGTGGGAAAACTGGAAAATTCACAAATATGTGGAAATTAAATAACACTATTAAACAACCAATGGGTAAAAGAAGAAATCAGAAGGGAAATGAGGAAATATTTCAAGGGACAACATATCAAAATTTATGGGCTGCGGAAAAGGCAGTGGTGAGAGAGAAATGTATAGCTCTAAATGCTTATATTAAAAAAGACCTAACCTCAAAACTGGAAGATTTATAGAAAGAATATCAAGCTAAACCAAAAGTGAGCAGAAGGAAGGAAATAATCAAGATTAGAGTGGAAATAAATGAAATAGAGAATTTAAAAGAAGAAAACAATAAAGCGAAGCAATGAACTCAAAAGTTGATTTTTTGAGAAAATAAATTGATAAATCTTCAGCTAGACTAAGAAAAAAAAGGATGAGAAAATATATAAAAAAAATAAAAAATGAAAAGGGTTTATTACTACCAACCCCACAGAAATAAAAAGGGCTATAGGATGATATTAGGAACAATTGTATGCCAACAAATTAGAAGATCAAAAAGAAGGGGACAAATCCCTAGAAGCACACAAACCACTTACACTTCCTGAAGAGGACACAGAAGATCTTAACTGACCAATAACAAGTAAAGTAACAAGTAAAGTTGTTGTTGCTGTTGTTGTTATTATTATTGTTGTTGTTGTTGTTGTTGTTATTATTATTAGTAGTAGTATAAATCCGAACAAAGAAAAGCTCAGGACCAGATGTCCTCACTGGTGAATTTCACCAAACAGTAAAAGAAAATTGACTTCTAATCCTGCTCAAACACTAGCAAAAATTCCAAAGCCAGATAAAGATATCAGAAGGAAGAAAATCACACACCCTTTGAGCATACATAAAAATCCTCAACAAAATACTAGTAAACTGAATCCAACAACACTTGAAAAGAATTACACACCATGATCAAGTGAGATTTATCCCAGGTATGCAAGGGGGGTTCAACACAAGAAAATCAATCAGTTGCATACACCACATTAACAAAACAAAGGAAAAAATCACATGATCATCTCAATTGATGCAGAAAAGATATGACAAAATCCAACACTCCTTTTGATAAAAACACCTATAAAACTAGGCATAGGACACCTTCTCAACATGACAAAGAGCATATATGAAAAACCCAGAGCTAACGTCATACTCAATTGTGAAGGACTGAAAGCTTTCCCTCAAAGACCTGAAACAAGACAAGGGTGCCCACCATAACCACTGTTATCCAACATTGCTCTGGAAGTTCTAGCTGGAGCAATAAGGCAAGAAAAAGAAATAAAAGGCATCCAAATTGGGAAAGAAGAATAGAATTTTCCCTGCTTGCATATGACATGATCCTTGTGCTGGTGTGGATATATTATGTCTCCCTAATGCAATCTTGCGAGGGCAGACATTAATCTTTTGATTGAGTGTTTCCATGGAGATGTGACTCAATCAACTGTGGGCTAGACCTTTGATTAAATGATCTTCATGGAGATATGGACCCAGCCCTTTCAGGGTGGGTCCTAATAAAATAACTGGAGTACCTTTAAAGGGAGCTCACACAGAAAGCAGAGAGATGAAAACACCCTGGGATATGCTAAACCAAGACCCAGATGCTTGCTGATGCTTGGAGACGCTTGGGGGTACAGACAGAAGGACGTTTGGAGAAGCTAAGTGAAGACAGAATTCCAGAGATATTCTGGAAAAAGCCATTTTGAAATACCATGTGGGAGCAAAAGACAAGCAGTCGCCAGCCACGTGCCTTCCCAGCTGACAGAGGTGTTCTGGACACCATCGGCCGCTCTTCAGTGAAGGTGTCACCTTGCTGATGCCTTATAGTTTGGACACTTAGGACTGTAAATCTGTAGCCAAATAAACCCCCTTTATAAAAGCCAATCCACTTCTGGTATTTTGCATAACAGCAGCATTAGCAAACAGAAACAATTCCATATAGAGAAAATCCTGAGAAATCCACAAAAACCTACCAGAACTAATAGAAGAAGCCAGCAAAGGGGTAGGGTACAAGTCAACACACAAAAATCAGTGGTGTTTCTGTATATTAGGAATGGACAATCTGAAGAGGAAATCAGGAAAAAAAAATCCATAAATCATAACATGTGAAAGAAAATATTTAACTTCAAAATATTTAACAGGAAAATATTTCATCAAAGATATGAAGGTCTTGTACACAGAAAAATACAAAACATTGCTGAAAGAACATAAAGAAAACATAAATAAATTGCTATACATTCCATGTTTGTGGATGGGAAGACCAAATAATGTTAGGATGTCAAGTCTACCCAAAATGATTTACAGATTTAACACGATCTTAATAAAAATTCCAGCAGCTTTCTTTTCAAAAATGGAAATACCAATCATCAAATTTACATGGGTG
Organism: Choloepus didactylus; assembly: GCF_015220235.1. NCBI lineage: Eukaryota > Metazoa > Chordata > Mammalia > Pilosa > Megalonychidae > Choloepus > Choloepus didactylus. The sequence goes on along the minus strand of NC_051309.1, from coordinate 3,695,498 downwards.
GATAAGGGACCCCAAATAGCCAAAAACATCTTGAAAAAGAAGAAAAAGTTGGAGAACTCATGCTTCCCGATTTTGAAACTTATTACAAAGCTACAGTAATCAAAACAGCATGGAACTAGAACAAGGACAGACACAGAGACCAATGGAATCAAATGGAGAGTTTGGAAATAAACCCTCAAATTTATGACCAATTGATTTTGGACCAGCGGGCCAAGTCCACTCAATAGTCTCTTCAACAAAACGTGCTGCGAAAACTGGGTATTCATATGCAAAAGAATGGAGGTGGACCCCTATCTCACAAAGGACACACAAATTAACTCAAAATGAATCAAAAATCTAAATATAAGAACCAAAACTACAAAAACCCTATAAAAAACAAAGAAGCAGGATAAGCAAAACTAAAAATAAATAAAAGGGACCGCAACAAAATTAAAAACCATTTTGCATCAAAGGACCTTACCATGAGAGTAAAAAGACAACCTACAGAATAGGGGGAAATATTTGGGAACCACATATCCAAAGGGTTTAATATCCAGAATATGTAAAGAAATCCTCCAACTCAACAACCGAAAGACAACCCAGTTTAAAACTGGGCAAAAGACTTGAATAGATATTTCTCCAGAGAAAATATAAAAATGGTCAATGAACACTTGAAAAGTTGCTCAACCTCATTACTCATTAGGGAAATAAAAGGTGAAACTACAATGAGATACCATTTCACACCCACTAGAATGGCTACTATTTTAAAAACGGAAAATAACGAGCGCTGCAGAAGATGCAGAGAAACAGGACACTCACTCGCGGCTGGTGGGAATGTGAAACGGCGCGGCTGCTGTGCCAGATGGTGCGGCGGGTCCTCGGGAAGCTAAGCGCAGAATCCCACAGGACCCGGCAGTCCTCCTACCAGGTATAGACCCAAAAGCACCGAAAGCAGGGCTCAAACAAGTATTTGCACACGCATGTTCAAAGTGGCATTATTCCCAATTCCCAAGAGACGGAGGAGCCCAGGTGCCCGACAGATGAAAGGATAAATAAAACGTGGTGAGACAGGAGTGAGCTGCTGATACGTGCTCCAACACGGAGAGACCTTGAAGGCATCGTGTTGACTGAAATAAGCCAGACCCAAAAGGACACGTACTATATGATCTCACTGATAAGAAACAATCGGAATAAGCAAACCGTAGAGTCGGAATCCAGAACACGTTACCAGGGGCTGGCGAGGGCTCAAGAATCAGTGGGAGTTAAAGCTTAACTGGTACCAGCCTCTGCTGGCGGCAATGGACCGGCTGTGGTGCCGGGTGATGCTGACAGACGCACATCGCGAGTGTCGTGAGTGTCATTAACACCACTGACTTACAAATCTGAATGTGGCTAAGGGGGGGGATGTTAAGTTGTATATATGTTTTTAGAATAAAAATCAGAGGTGGCCAGGAGTTCGGGGGAACAAGGGATGAACAGGTGGAGCGCAGAGGGCTTTCAGGAGCAGGGAACCACTCAGAGGGATACTGTGACGGTGAGAACATGACATCATGCATTCGTCAGAACTCCCAGAACCGTATAACACCAAGTGCGGACCCTAATGGAACTAACACACGGACACCGGTTCAACTGTAACTCAGGCGCCGCACTAATGCAACATGTCACTCCTCGGGGACACCGTGCCGGGGAAGGGGGGCCATACGAGAGCGCTCAGTACTTGCTGATCAGTTTTTCTGTTAACCTAAAACTGCTCTAAAAAATAAGGCGTACTAATGAAATTTTATAAAGGAGAGATCCATTCAGAAAACAAACAAGAATTAAAGGATATGCATCTTTTATCTCATATAGTATTTATTTCAAAAAGGCCCCAGTTTCTGAATTAAAACAATAATCAGAAATATTAGGAATTGCTACTTATTAGTTTATGGTAAAGGGTTTGTAATCTACTTCAAAACTCTCCGTCTCTGCTGCATGAGAATTAGTGAGAGGAGCTTCTGGACAAAGGCGCGTGAAGCCCTGGCTGGACAGGTCACATGTCGCCCTGGGAGGGAGGTACAGCCCAGGCCAGCCCTGGCCCCAACGCTGGAAGCAGAAGCAGCCCCTGGGATGGAGGTAAAATGCAGAACCCTGACTGCGAGCTTGGGGTGGGGGGCACAACTTGTACTCCAGCCCCAGAGATTCTGATGCAAAGATCACCATGCTTTGGGACCTATAAAAATAACCAGAATTTCTCTCTCCATAGGATGAGTCTCTGGTTTACTGCCAGGAAGTATCTGTGAACACATCAAGAGGCCACGTCTTCAAGAGAAGCTCAGCACGTGGACCCCCCACCAGACACTTCTGGGGGAGCCCCCCCCACACCAGCATGTGGCAGACGGAGGTCAAGAGCCCAGGCCCGGGCACCACCCAGGGCTGTGGGACGTCCCTCCCACTGGCCAGTGGGGATCCAGGTCACACGGCTTCCCGTTCAGGAGCAGGACTGGCCCGCACGCACCACACAGACCTGGGCAGCCTGGAGCCCCCCTGTAGGAGAGGGTCGGGCACACATTGCGTTTCTGCCCAGCACCATCTCCAGGCTCGGGTTTGCCCAAGCCCAGTTCTTCGGAACCCTGGGTCCCTGGGACACCCTGCGGTCCCTCAGCAGGACTGTGGGAGGCCGCAGCTCAGTCCCCACCCACCCTCACCTTCAACCAGGACATTCCAGCTTTTGCATTTTGTTTAATGGGATTCTGCTAACTTCGATTGTTCTTTGAGGGGGTTTCATTAGTAAAAAGAAAAACCTTTGAAAATCTTTTTAACCCAAGTCTCACTCTCTGCTCTGGCTGATGTCTCCCACATATCATAAATGCCATAATGCAATCATCCGGTCAACAAATATTTCTCAGCTGGCTAGGCGCTGTGCTGGGGACAGGGCTACACGGGAAGCACCAGCCACTGCCTACTGGAGGCCCTTTCTAGAAGCACCAGCCATTGCCCACAAGGGGACACCCTAGAAGCACCAGCCACTGCCTGCTGGAGGCCCTTTCTAGAAGCACCAGCCATTGCAAACACGGAAGCCCCTTTCTAGCCCACATGGAGACCCCTTTCTAGCCTAGGGGGCTGGCAGACAAAGTCCAGTGACACAGTGGATAACTGAACCCAGGACAGCTGAAAATAGTGTTGGAAGTACAAGGACACAGGACAAGGGTGGGCAGCGGGAACAGCGTGTGCTACCACCCACCTGAGGGCCCCCTGGAAACCAAGTGGGAAGACTACCAGGTTCCAGAGAGCATCTGACTGGTTCTGAGGGACACAGAACACTACCGAAAGCTCTGAGCAGATCACTGTTGCGGCTGAGCGGGGACTATTCCGCAAAAGGGCAGGTTCAGGCAGGTAGAGGCAGGGCAGGCTGTGGGCGGAGCCCAAAGAAGGGGCAGGACTGACAGGAGGGGGCGGGGCTACCAGAACTGTGGGAGGAACTGACAGGCTGTGGGCGGGGCCAGCAGGGGTGGGCCTGGCAGAAAGAGGCAGGGCTGGCAGGAGGGGGCGGGACCACCAGAGCTGTGGGAGGAACTGACAGGCTGTGGGTGGGGCCAGCAGGGGTGGGCCTGGCAGAAAGAGGCAGGGCTGGCAGGAGGGGGCGGGGCCACCAGAGCTGTGGGAGGAACTGACAGGCTGTGGGCGGGGCCAGCAGGGGTGGGCCTGGCAGAAAGAGGCAGGGCTGGCAGGAGGGGGCGGGACCACCAGAGCTGTGGGAGGAACTGACAGGCTGTGGGCGGGGCCAGCAGGGGGTGGGCCTGGCAGAAAGGGGCAGGACCAGCAGGAGGGGGTGGAGCCAGTGGGGAGGCAGAAAGGCGCAGACTGAGCTCAGTTTTGGGGTGCAAGGGTTGGAGCTGCAAGTGTGGCTTCACAAGGGCCTTTACAGAAGACTGGGGGACGAGCATGCTTGGAGGGGAAACCCGAGTTAAATTTGGGGCGTTTATGAAGCAGCCAAGCTGGAGGTGTCACATCTAAGTGCGAGATCCCCCCAAAGCCAGAGCCCTCTCTTTCACTGGTCCGCGATCCCAGACCAAGATAGCACGTACATGTGGAACGTTCCAGGAACCCTTCTTGTTGATAATCTTAATTTCTCAACTTCAGAAGACTGGCAAAAAGCAGTCCACCCTTCGAGGGTGTCTGCATTGGGGTGGAAGGTTCTGGCAAAGCTGCTTGGTAGAGTGAAAACACAAAGAAGTAACATGTGGGAATAAGCTTGTATTACAATGAAGCAGCACTGTGCGAAACCCCAGAAGCAGAGAAACGGAAGGTTCTTTCTTCCATCAACGACTGGAAAGTCACCTCCCCAACTGATGCTATAATCCCTTTCCAGGCCAACCTCAGGCTTCCGTGTAAACAGCCATGTGGATAGTTTCCCACAAGCAGAGTGTGACAGTTTTCAGCCTCTCTGTAACTGCTAGAAGGTTCCTCCTTTACCTGAGCCAGAGCCAGTCTCCCCAGAACTCTCCCCAGTGACAAACCTCTCATCCTTCTTGCACATGATCATCTCTGGCCATGGAGAGCAGCCGCTCAGGCCGCTCTCATTCTGAGAAACTGAAAAACTATGCTTCAAGTTGACAAACAATCAGAAATAGCACCGCCCAACCGCCATGAAAAGAAAGCCACAAAACCACACAATGGGAGTATATACAACGAATGGATAATACGTGACGCGGACCAAAGAGGTTAGAGTCCAAATTATCTCAGTGATGTGGCTGAGTGGACACAAAATATGAGTGAATTATTAGCCACTAGAATGTGACTGGACAGCTAGGTAGGGTCAGCCCCCAAAGTGTGGACAGGCTGCTACCCCAGCTTGGCTTCTAAGCCATTGCTCAGAGCTCGGAACACAATTTTCCCACAGACACAGGATGGCGCTGAGTTCCCAGGCCACCCTCGGCAACCCTGAATACGGTCCTGAGAGCGCCACAGGGCCTCACCAAGAATATAAAACCATCTCGGTGTGGAAACACTTTCAGAGTTTCCAGCTGGATGCTCTCAGCCAAGCTCCTGGCCGCTGCCATGGGGGACAGGCAGGGAAGTCCTCCTCCTTTGGTCAGAGGCAGCGGGAGCTCCAGCCCTCACGGGGCAAGTGGGGAGGCCAGAAGAGTTGGGGTGGGGCCAGGAATGTGGGGCCAGGGCAGAAGCTGGGGTTCTTGAGTAAGACGGGGCTAGAAGGATAAGAGAGCAGGGAGCGGGGGTGGGTGGGGGGTGTAGCATCAGTGGCCAGCAGCCGCCCTGCCCTGGGCTCTGGGGCAGGCAGACAGCTGGGCCGGGACCCCACATACTGAACTTAGTATCTAGTATCTACACAACCTTGAGCTGTTTACCCTCCGCTGCTTCAGTGCCTTCCCTGTAAAAAACAGCAGAAAATAATACGCACCTCTTAGAATGAAGATGCAAATTTCTTAACTCGTTTTAGGCTCATAATCAGAAAAGACATTCAAGACAGAAAAGTAATAAAAAGCCTAGAAATGTGAATAAGTAAAACACATGTGAGCTGCCTGGCGCAGTTCCTGAATTTCAGGGGGTGCCCGTGAAATAGCCAGCCTCTCTTTTCCCTCCCTCCTTCCCCTTGAGAGGAGGGGGCAGCCCCGCTGGCACCAGGGTCTGAAGTGGAGACAGAGAAGGGGAACCCGGGGGGGGCGGGAAACCCCCACAGGGGAGGGAAATCCACTGCCCCCAGCAAGACACCACTTCTTCCAGAAAGGACACTCAAGGGGTGGGTGGGGCTGTCAGGAGTGCCCACACTTGGGACGTTTGGCTTTTAAAAAGTCACAGAATGACCCATACGAGGAAGCCCCTGGAGTTCCTCCATCTATTGCTGACAGTTAAAAACATTTTAGAGATGAATACATTATTAATATTCATGGTTACATGAATATACTAAATAAGTCTCTCAAATTCACCAATTTCCTGCCAAAATGAGTGGCTTCTGCCAGAAAAGATCAGTTAGAGCACAGAAGAAATGGTAAGCATGAAGAGAGTATTATACAAACCACTGGCTTCTACCTGGATTTCGTTACAGGTCCTATTTCTTTTCAAAAAGGAACATTTTTCCCACTCCCAGATTAAGACTGATTAGATGACATGATCAGTATTGTATATAAAGTAGGTAACATAATTCCCTTTATTTAAAGAAATAAACCCGAAGCATACAGACTTGGGGATCTGTGCGTTCTTGTGGGAGCAGCGTGTAACTGGAGAAGCATCTCTCCTGGCCCCCCCGCCGTGGGCAGACGATGAACCGTGGCCTCCCATCCTGGAGGGGGTCTCTAAGTGTCCCCCTCCACTTAAAAACAGCCCCTTCTGAGGCCAGCGACCAGCGTCAGCAGGTGTGGGACTACAGAAAGTTCCAAGAAGCTACACTCAGTTCCTCTGCAACCATGAGGGGGCTGCCCGCCACCTGCCCCGTTCCAGCATCCCCTGCTTTCATCGTCCAGATATTAAATGAAAAAAAAAAAAGTGCTAAATGGGGCCGTTTGACAAATTGTATAACTCAGCTCTCATAGACAGAAAAACCAGTTAAAGACACATAAAAGTCTTGTGAGTATAGAAACAAAGAACCTAGAAGCAACACTTTCCTAGTTTAAAAAAATCCCACAGCTGAAGTAAGGAGTGCATCGGAGGACTCCAAGGTGAAATCAGATACCTCTGTTGTTTCCCTTCTGGATCAGGCCCATGAAAAGAATTCAGCTCATCAGCTCATTAAAGGCAAGAAGTTTTGATTCACCTCCGATTCTCAACAAATCAATTCACCTGCTCTGCCTTCCCTGAGAAAAGGACATTTAACAACTGAAAGGCTCATCCAAATTTCCAGAATTGCTCAAATGAGCAGGAACTCTGAAGTCACTCCTCGCCGGCTGCTTCAGAAGCTGGTTTTACAGCAGCGGGGCGCAGGGACACGCCCGGGCTCGCCAAGCCCAGGTAAGCCCAGGTGGGAGCTGGAGCAGCCACGCCCCGTCACAGAGCCGCAGAGGCGTCTGGTGCTGGCGCCGCGTCGGTGCCCTTCTAGGGTGAGCACCCCCAGGCCAGCGCCGCGGCCGCCCGGGGACAGGGGGACAGGGGGACAAGAGGACAGGGGGACAGGGGGACAGGAGGACAGGGGGAGGCGCCCGGGGCTCGGGCCGCGCCGTCCCCTCCAGTGAGCTGGCCCAGCCCGGGTCCCCTGGGAACGCTGCCGCCAAGAGGAAAGGGGCCGTCGGGGGTCGAGACTCACCTCCGTCGGACACGGTGGCAGACTGCAAGAAAAGAGAGAGAGACATGGGTTAACGAGGCCTCATGGCAGAGCCCGGAGAAGGCGCGTCCCTGCTCGGCCAGGCTGGAAGGCTCCCCAGGTGAGCACGGGCGGGGCCAGGCCGGTGAGCGCAGGGCCGCCCCACCTGCCCCGAGCCCCGCCCCGGCCCGCCCCGGCCCGCCCCGGCCCCGCAGGAGGGGGCTGCGACCCCACCGCGGCACCCACGCCCCTCCCAGCGCCCCTCCCCCTCCCCCACGCCCCCTCCCAGGCCCTCACCATCCCCCTCCCCTCCCCACACACTCACACCCGGGGGAGCCAGGTTTACTGCTGTCACCCCCATTTCACAGAGGCAGAACCTGGGGCTCAGGGAGCTGAGACCCTCCCCAAGAGGGCCCAGCTGGTAGGCAGCAGAGACCCCCAACCGGGACCACCCGCCAGGCCACTTCCAAGGAGGACGCTTGGGAGAGGGCAGCAGTTGGTGGACGGCAGCAGCTGTCTGAAGGCACTGGGGAGGGTGGACTGGTCCAGGGGTGCAGGGCACTGACCCCGAGGAGGGGACAGCGGGTTGACCGGGGTCCTGGACCGAGTGACTTCTGGGATCCGAGAAGCACCGGGGAGGGCTTGGGAGGACGTGGCCCCCAGGATGTCAGGAAGGTAGAGGTGAGCTCAGAGGAGACACCCACGGCAGGTGTGGGGGACAGCCAGGGCCACGGACAGGGAAAAGGCCCCTCCCACCGGGGCGGGGCAAGGAGGGGGCTGGGGGTTCCGGGTGCAGTGTGTCAGCGGCCAGTGTCCACATGTGACCCTCTTGGGATGTCCCCAATCCTGGGACAGGCCAAGGTCCAGGGAGTGGGCTTAGGAGCAGAACGAGAGCGCTGCAAGGACAAATTGCCACCACACTGGACAGACAGGTGTTTACTAGCACCTGTGCTACCTTTTAAAGCCTCAGTACACGGCAGGGCCAGGAGGTAAGGGGACGGCAGCCCCCGCAATAAAAAGAAACCTGCCTCCTCCCCGAGCACAGGGAGTCCCCTCACCAGGCCAAGGCTCCTTTCCTGGAGGCCTCCTGGGGACCCTCTCCTTGCTTGGACCCCTTGGGCCTGGGCCTGACAAAGGGCTCGCACACCTGTCCTCTCTCTGGAGCTCACAGGTGAGACCAGGCGGGGGGACCTGAAGAAGGCTTTGCCACAGGCACAGGTGGCAGGAAGAAGGCAAACAAGAAGAGAGCTGGGAAACACAATCACCTCAAATCAGAGCAGTGCCCCTTCAGCTTACGGCCGCACCCCGAGGCCTCTCTACATGCTGGCAGATGCCGAGGGGTAGACCCCCCAAAGCCATCCAAACAGCTCCCCAGAGGAAAGGAGCCAGGGCTTCTGGTTTAAGTCCCCCTTTCCCAAGACAGAGCCACCTCATGGCCCCACCAGTGGGGGTTTAAGAACGTGGACATGCACAAGTCCGCGGCTATATGGTACTTGCTGTCAGATGGTCCTGTCCCCCAGTTCCAGAGCCCCCCAAATCCTGCCTCCTGGCCTGACCCCCTTGCTCTTCAAGCAGACTTGGTGTACAGTAGGGCCCTCAACCTTACCTCGTGTGACCTCCACCTGCAGGACTAGGGGAGCCCACCATGCACCCCCTGGGAAGCCAGCCCCCAGCGGATTTAGAACAGAGCTTTGCCTCTGTTTCAAGCCATCGTGGGTCCCAGGTTCAGAAATATAACTCCAGTTTCAGAGCATCCTGGCACCACCTCATCAATCCGCTTCTCAGTAGTGACAACACAAGCAGTTGTATGTCCAGTTGGCGGACAGGAAGGTCACAGGGCAGAGAGCCAACAACCCCAGGCCCCGCCCTCGCAGCTCAGCGTGCGGGAGGCTGAGGGGGCTGCTGACAGCTTGGGAAGCCGTCGCTCTCCTCCATGCTCACAATGTCATCTATGATCATGTAAATCTAAACAGTATCAAGGCAAATTATTCCCTTGAGGTTATAAGAAAATCTGCAAAGCCATACACAAAATCAGAAATACTGTCAGCAATAATTTCTGAAAATAAATCATAAGTGTAACCTTTGTAAAGATGAAGGAGGTGGTTCACATCATGCTACAATCATTAAAACCAAATCCTCAACATGGAGCAGATTGAGCAAAGCGCATAGAAACTCTCTATGCACATAGCATTTACACCCCAAAATTAACCGAAACTCAGGCAGCAGGAGAGAGAGGGATGCCCGCCATAGGCCAAGAAGAGAGTGAAGAAGAAGGGGCCGTTGGGAGTGAGCGGGCAGAGAGGCTGCGGGGGCGAGGGGTGGGGGCCGGGTCAGCTGCCCAGGGAGGGTGCCGGTTGAGGGGCTGCCACCCCGGGGAGGCCTCTCGACACAGCAAGACGACACCCAGGGCACAGTTACCATCCCACAAACGTGCCGTTTGTTGTTTAGAACAGATTTAGATTTACAGAAAAATGGCAAAGGAAGTACAGAGACAAACATGTTTTTTAATATACAGCTGGTCTGCAAAAAGTAAGGGAGGGGGAGGGGGAGGGGGGAGGGGAGGCAGAGGAAGGGGAGGGGAGAGGGAGGAAGGGCAGAGAGGAGGGGAGGGGATCTGCAGTCACCCTGCAATGCAGAGGCCAAGCCCGGACGTGGTGGGGGTCCCCAGATCAGAGACAGGGCCAAGCCAAGTTCCCCGGAGGCAGCCACGGCTCCTGGGCCAGAGAAGCCCTGACTCCAGGCAGCAGCAAACCCAGATCCTTTGGGGCAGAAGCGTCCCAGCTGAGGCCCTCAGGAGCTCCTAAGAGTGAGCCCACCCCAATGTAAGTTCACAAACAAAAATCATCAAAAACCCACCAAGAGCAAGGGAGTCGGCAGAAGGAAGAATTAACAAAATCTTGGCTATTGGAAAAATCTAACACGGAATGTCCAATAACTACAAAATCATTAAAAAAGTTGCAATAAAAACAAGCAAGTAATAGGAGACTATTTAAATTGCCAGGTAGACTTGAAAAACAGCCATATAGCATGTTTGGCAATAAAAATACAATTGTTGAAATTAAAGATTCAATAAAGAGGTTAAACAGATTAGATGCCTGATGAGAGAATTTAGGAATAAGAAGACAAAGCTGAAAGAGTCACACTGTCTGCAGCACAGAGACACAGACACAGAAAATCAGAAGTGGAGACCAAGGGACAGAGAACAGAAGACCAGAAATAATGTACGTCTAATCAGAACCCTAGGAGACGGGAGGCGTGGCGGTTTGGAGCTGCAAAGACCCCAGAAAAGCAGGTTCTGAAGCCTGATCCATTCCTGCAGTGTAGGCCCACTGTAAGTCACATCCTAATGTCCGTTCTCTGTGTGGGGTCCCGCGGGCCCAGCCGCTCGTCCTCCCGGGGCCCCTCGGCCTCTGGAGAAGGGTGGAAGCCAGGTGGGGGCCCGTCCTCACGGAGACTTCATCTAAGGCTGGGGGGCACGGGCGAGAGGGCAGAGGAGCAGCACGGGCCCTGGCTCCAGCCGCCAGGGAAGGATCGAAGGAGCGGGGTGTCCCGTGTTTCCTGGCGGCAACCATTTGGTGTCGGGGTGCACGGTGAGGGGGTGCGGGGCTGACCTGCCTGAGGCTGGGGACCTGGGGGATGCAGGCGGCCCAGCTCGGTGTGCATCTGTGGAGTGTGCACTGACAGAGTGGAGGAACCATCCAAGACAGCAAGGAAGGATTCAGAACTACCCTGGAGAATTCCCAAAACACCTCGCCACAAACGATAAGCGAATGTACCGCAGCCCAACGTGACTTACAGTTAGGCATGCCCAAATTTCTTGGCAAACTGTGACCACTATAAGAAATCTTATAAATTGAAACTAAACATTCGTAACTTCTTCTGATAGCTGATACAGTGTATGTGTGTGTTAATAACTTGTTTTCATTAGCCTATTCTTGGATTCTTGTCAAACTCCCATGTCTACATGTTATACTTTCCAAAAAAGTTCAGCCACAGAAACAAAGCTGGCAGTGAAAAAGGTCCTCACAAGTTAGCATTTTTCTGGGCTGTCAATTTCAACCTACATAACACTGAAGACTATAAAATTAAACGGCTCTAGAAATTTCTAAAATGAGCCTCCAAGATTGGAACTTACACTAAAGTAAAAATATTTCTGTTCAAAGAAACTTAGGAAGCATTTTAGATATGTAATATATGTGTAAACAATCCTCATTCCTCAAAAAGTTGAACTCTTAAATTTGATATGGGGAAATTTCTTTGGATTTGTCCTTGGCAGGAAATTGTTCTGGACTTCACACTTTGTATGAATATTTTATTTTGAATTAATGATTTTGAAAGCTTTGGATGATTTCCATGAAGAGAATTATATGATGACTCTAACCTTAACACTAGACAAAAGGATTATAATTTCCAAATTATTTTCGTATACACTAAAATACAGTAATATAATGTTTCAATTTTGAGCCACAGACAAAATTTGCTCCCTTGGACATAAAAAATACAAAATAATCACGATTCCTCCATAAGAGACCACAAGCATGAAAGTTACCCAAATGTACTGTTTGGAATATGACAAGAAGAAAGATAAATAACCCAAATGATGGAAAACCTTAAAATTTAACAGTCCAATTTGCACCAACTACATATTTACTTTACTCTTTTTTTAAAACACGATGATGTCCCTGTTGAGGCAGTTCCCTGTGGGCCCCAGGACACAGCGGGGACCCCCGGGAGCTGTGGTCCCCAAAGGACGCACCCTAAGGGGTGGGGTCTGCAAGCGCCCGTCAGCGCCCTGGCCCTGGCCCCCGCCTGCCACACTCCCCCAGGCCCTGTGCTGCCCACCAGCACCGGGCACGGCAAACGCAAGCCGCGGTCTGCTAGGAACAGCCCCCTCAGCCTGGGGGCTTGCGACCAGCAGTTAATTTTTGGTGAAACAATCTGGAAGAGAATAACAAAGTTAAGAAAACGTCCAGTGCACCTCAGTCAGGAGGGCACGAGCGGGGCCCGAACCCTGTCTCGGAGCTGCGCGGTGTGAGTGCGTGTGCGTGTGTGTCAGGGTGTGTGATGTGGCACGCGTCTGTGAAGTGAGTGCATGTCTAAGTGTGTGTGCACACGTGTATGTGTGAGCATGTGTGTGTGCACGTGTCCATGTGGGAGAGCTCCACCTCTGGGCTGGGAGCAGCACTGGCTCTGCTCTGGCTCTCACCTGCAGCCTCACCTGCAGCCTCACCTGCAGCCTCACCTGCACACTGGCCCCCTTGCCTGTGGCCTCCCACCCCCCAGCCGTGCCAGCAACGGCGAGTGAGGAGATGCACACATTGTGGGAGGTGCCCCTTCAGGCCCTGGCTCCCGGCTGCCCTCCTGGTGGACGTGCCGGATTGCAGCTCCCGTCCTCTGCAGCCCGAGGGTCTCCAGGAACGACCAGGACACTGCAGCCCTAGCTGCCCGACCCTGGAGCGCCCGCCCTCATGCTCCCAAGGCCCGTGCCCTGCAGCCCCTCTCCCAGCTCTCCCAGGCCACACCCCTCACCCAGACCTCCCGGCCGCAGCCATCACTGGTCCTGGCGCCACCCCTCACTCCACCCAGTGCCCAGGCCCAGTGAGGGTGGGGGGCGGGGTGGGGAGGGGGCTGCACGGCCTGGGCTGCTCACCCCATCCTGCCTTTTCCAAACTGAGGCCCAGAGCCCCAGCTGGACCGGCCACCACCTCGAGTGCACCCTGAGGGACCCAGGATGCGGCCGTCCACAGACAGGAGGCTGGTGGGCATGAGGCGGAGGTGGAGGGGTGGGAGGCCGGGGGAGGTGTTTCCCCGCACTGCGCAGGGTCGGCCCAGCCCGAGTGGGCGGCAACTGTGAGCAAGCAAGTGGGCGAAAGCCGATGAGGTGAAAACGGCCAAAGCGTGGAAAAGGCCCTGTGCTTCTCTTCAAAGCATGTGTGCATCTGTGCGCACGTGTGTGTGTGTGTAACCCCAACAGACGAGCTTTTCAACCTTCAATAAAGTCAGAAGAAACCGAGTCGGGCAAAGCCACGAGAACCTCCTCCAGAGAACAGCCTCGGCGAATCCCACCGTAATTCATTAAAAAAAACCTGAAAGTCCAACATGGCACCAGGAACTCCACAAACACCAGACACTCAAGTTAGACACAAGACTTTAAAACGGTTAAACGTCTACTTTACACAACAGTTCTCAGATCTTACTGCTGAAAGGAACCTGCCAAGTCCTTTTTCCTAACCGGCCTCCCCGACTGAGGAAAGCGAGAGTCTGTGAACATCCCGGTGTTAAAAACCTCAGATCCCAACAGGACAACTCAGCCTCTGCGAGTCACAGGGCATTTGCTAACAGAACCGGTGACCTTCCGGAAAAGGCCCCTGTGCAGGAAATGGCTCCAGCAGAGCTCACGGTGTGAGCCAGGCCGGTGGGCTTTTCTGGAATGAACAGTAACTCCCACTCTGGCTGGAGAGTGGGATTTGTGGCCCAGCCTCTCCTCCAGGGCTGAAGTCAGCCTGGGGGGCTTTCGCGGGGTGGGTGGGCGTGTGGGAGCAGCATGGCCCTGGCGGGTCACACAGTGCAGGGGACCATGACAGGAGGCGTCCACGTCCCCGATGCCGTGTTCTCCGAGCTCCTGCCCCGGCCGGGCCCTCCCAGATGGCCGCCCCGGACGCCCCACGATGGGTCCACCCCTGCAGGACGCTGGTCAGGGAGAGGTGGGCCGGAAAGGCTGGGTCTCCTCGGCTGGTCAGGGGAGCCACGTCGGGCTGGTGGTGGGGACAGCTCCAGGGGAAGGGGCACCGAGCAGTGGAGGGGCAGCCTACAAAAGGGGAGGGGGAGGAGGCCACGGCAGGCAGAGGCACAGGCACCAGCACCCCAGGCCCAGCACGCGGCAGGGGGCCGGGGGCCGGAGGGGTGTGAGCGCCACGGTCAAGGCCAGGTTTTTCCTCGGTGTGAGCGGAAGCTGGGGAGACCGGGGGGCAGGGACAGGCACTGGGAGCCGGGGGCTGGCGTCTGCAGGGGGAGATGTGGCGGCAGAGGCCGGCCTGGGGTAGCCACTGCCTCCCGGGCTCCAGGCTGCGTGAGAGGACAGCGCTGTCCCTCCTGCGCTGGGGCCGGCGAGCAGGACTCGAGGTCGCCTCCCGGACACCCGGGGGAGGAGGCGGCTGGGGAGGTGCCAGGGACGGGAGCTGTCACCAGGGCTGGCCACGAGCTGGGACGAGAAGCACGAGGAGGAGCCCTGAGCTCGCGGCTGTAAAGCTGCAGGAGAACACCTGCTTCTCAGAGGCGTCGGGGCGGGAGGAGGGCGTAGAAGGCAGCGACACCCGCGAGCTGTCCTCCCGCTCTCAAAACCCCGGGGTGCCATCGGCCAACGGGAAGGAGGACGACAGAATGACCCGTCACGCCTCGAATGCGGAAGGCACACGGCCAGGCAGGGGTCCGACCCCTTCATGGGAAGAAGGGGAAGGGGTTGAAAATCAGAATGGGGTCAGTCTCCCTCGGGCAGAGCCGAGGGGTCTTCTCGTAAGATAACAAGAATCAGAGGCTGCAGGAGAGCGGCCCCCCGCTGGCGACATGCCCTGACCGTCCCAAACACGGGCGCCCACTCTTAAGGCCGAAGGAGGTCTCAGGGCACAATACGTGCCAACCCCCACGGATGGCGGTGAGCCGGGGCCAAGCAGGCTGGAAGGGACATGGAGGCCGGGCCGGGGTCCGGGGGAGCAAGTCAGGAGAGGGTCAGTGCTGGGCAGGGCCGCTGGGCGCACGAGGAGCAGAGCTCAGCCACCCTGGGCCCCAGAGGAGACGCGGCAGTGCTCCAGGACAGCCACCAGCCACCCCGGCCACCTGGCCCCAGACTCCCCCGAGGCTCCCCTGAGCCCCTTGCTGGCCCCTCTCCCTCCCTGCAGCCCCCCACCACCCCACCCTCGGCAGACCCCTTCAGAGGGGCTGGGTGGGGGCCCCCGTCAAAGACGGGGCGAGCGTGACTGGCCTTCCTCTGTGGGGCACACACTGGCCCCATCCTCTGCCCCTGGGAGCCGTGTGGGGGGGACGGCCAGCGACCCCCACTGCACTCGCCAGCAGCCGCGCCCCAAAATCGTGCCCCACCGGCTTCCTAACCACAATGTGGGGGCCACGCTGCCTAGAAAAGGACAGTCAACTTTCACTTTTGTACCATGAAACCCCCTTTATTTTTAAATCTCAGACGGAGCCCAGTGCGGCAGCGGCCAGCTCCCTCCCTCCTCCAGGGCCCTCCCCGGCGGCGGGGGTCCCAGCAGGCCCGAGGGCTTTGCCTTGGGAGCGAAACCTCCTGCCACGCACCCGCACGGCCCAGCTTGATTCCGTGGACGAGGCAGGGAAGGACAATTCTGAGACACCTGCGAGCCACAAAGCGACCAACTCCCGGCGTCACTCTCCCCAGGGAGAGCAGGGGACATGCTGCAGCGTAGCCCGGCTCCCCGGGGGCTGGCCCGGGGCGTGGGACGGGCTCCCAGGACGACTCACCGAGTAAAACCTCACAGAGGAGCCTCAGCAAACGGCGGCTGCCTCGGCTTCCCATCCGCGGGGACCCCACGGCAGAGGCCCCGGCTGCGCCGCACCTGCCAGCTCCCGTCACAGGTGCGCTGGGAGCACCAGCGGCCGCCCCGTCCCGGCTTCTGTGGCTGCGGGGCCGGCCTGGGTGCCGCCGAGAGGCACCGGCGCTGCTAACGCACTCGAGCTTTCTTCTGGTGACAGTCACACTTCTCAGGCTGTGGGCTTTTGTGTCTTATCAATTACTGTCTTACCAGCACCTAAGACCATCGGATCTAATCATGGCATGGCTTAAATATGACGGACGGCCTTGTTTTGCTAAAGGAGCACATAGATTTCCAGTCTACTAGTGTCAGATGTCACGTCTGAGAAGACGGGGAGGCTGTGACCGGCGTCGGCGTGCCGGGAAGCTCTCCATAAAGGCTCCCGAGCCCCCGTCAGGAGGAAGGAAACTTAGACGCAGCACCCGGGCTTGAAAACTCTAAAAACACAGCTTTTCTAGGTGTATAGACTACGCACGAAGCCCTGACAAGTGGGGTCTCGTCCTCCTGACACCCCCACTTCAAAGACGAAGAACCTGCAGCTCAGAGGGGAAGGGGTTCACCTACAGCCGCACAAACTGGCGAGCGCGGCGCTGGCCCTGGCACCTGCCGCGGCCGCACTGCCCTCCCCCCACGGCAGGGGCCGAGCCAGGCAGGCTGGGACCCCCGCTCCACCCGGGACCACCCACTCCCCACGGCCCGGCCGCGACGCTGCAGACGGGGCTGTTAACACACGCGTGAACAGCTCACTTGCCCGGCTGAGCATGTGCATTTTGGATGAAGTCCAGAACATCCTACTGGCAAGAGCAAGGCGGACTCCAGCGTCCTTCTTACTCAGAATGAAAATGCAATCTTCTAAAGCTTAACGCACCGCGGGCAGGGGGCCGGTGGGTCGGCGGGTCTGGGCGGAGCCGGGAGCCGGGGACTGTCCGGGAGCACGTCCCCCCGCACAGGGCCAGGCGGCTCCGCGGCATGACGCCCGTAAAGATCAGACGCGGCCCCGCGGGCCCCGGGAGCTGCCGAGGCAGATGCTGGCACGTTTGAACCGGACGTGGCGGCTGGCACTCACTTCCGAAGGACACCCTGGCCTGTGAGCACACCTATTTCAATTCACCTTTTATTTCTGAGAGGAAGGGTGCAGCTCACTGTCCTACACCAAGTCCAAACCAGTCCCTTGCAAACTAAGAGTTTTTCCTTCAGTTCTTGACAAAATGTTTCATTTAAGTAGACAATGGGGAAACTTATAAGATGAAACAATCCCCATAAAAGAATGAATACAAAATTTGTACCCGGTAATTAGTGACAATCTTTTGTACATAATTTAAATTTATTTTACCTCTACGTCAATGTGGCACAGCCATAAAAGGAACAAAAAATTATTCTTTCTATTCAATCTCAAACCTTAAACATTTTATACTAAGCTTGACTTTATAAACTCATATACTAATCAATCACTAAATGATGGCTAGTAGTTATAGATGAATGTACATATGGCAGAACCAATTCATCACATTTTAAAATGTAAAATATAAAGTAGTGACTGAAACAGCAGGATAGAGTTTACTACATTTATCTATTTCAAATTTAACATTTCAACACAATTCATTCACCCATGTCTTAAAAACCCATTAGAATAGCTATGGTTAGGAAAAGGAAAACATCCAGAGCTTCTTGTGGGGCCGACTAGATCGTCAGCGGCTCGGACCCCAGGCTGAGGCTGTGCCCGCCGATGGACCCCCACCCGCCCCAGTCTGCACGGTTGGTGCTGGGGGCCCCGCATGCCTGGCGTCCCTGGCACTCGCTTCGTGCTCTGCGGCACAAGCACAAGACAAGCTCCGTCAAAGTTTACACTTTAAAGCATGTGCCGGTTCCATAGCTCCCTTTTGCAAAACAGGCTGAAAATGCAGCAGAAGCCCAGCTGCCGAGTGCTCCAACAGTGATTCCCTGGAAGTGACAAGATGCAGCCGGACGCGCTTACCTGCTGATCGTTTAGAACATGGGTTTCATTTGACAGCCCTTTTCCCAAATCCATCTCAGCGCCGGAAACCCTGCCCGGTGCCAGGGCCGGCGCTACGCGGCACCATCTCGCACCCCGGCGAGCCCGTGCATGTCGGAAAAGTTGAAAGCCCTTTCAGAAGGAGTTCCGCTGCTCCCCGCGGTAACCCATGGCAACCGGACACTGCAGGAAGCTGCGGTTTGCCAGGGATTCAGGCGGTGTCTCGATGGTCTCTCATGGAGGGAAAAAAAGCCGCTTACATACATCACGCCGTGAGATCATTTTTAAAGTATTTCCTCTAACAAATCCAACTTCAGCTGAGGGATAATTTCTCGGCCGAGACAGCAGTGGCTGGTGCAGTTGCAGCCCTAATTACAGCGGCTGCCATGCTATTGTCAGCCTCCCTCTGCGGGTGTGCCTGGCGCCAGCCTGCGGGCTCTGCCCGCCCCAAAACCCTAGCCGTGCCCCTCACGTGCTCCAGGCCGCTTTGTCTGCCCTCCAAACTCTGACCCAACCTGAAAGTGAGTAAACCCAGAGCAATCTGAGTTTAACAAAGGAAGGAAGAGAAAACAGCTTCTAGGGCTGGGCTACCATTTCACGCTGTTAAATTTCTGGGGATCTGGGGGTGGAGGGCTCACCCCCAATGCCCCTGGACTCCTTTGCCTGGTGAATCTCAGAGCATTTGGCATCAGGAGCCTAACCCGAGCGGGGTCTGGCCCCAGGGAGCGCCTTGCCCGGGGACTGCAAACTCACTGCCCACTGGCCGAGTGGGGCTGGGGTGAGGACCCTCGGCTTGGGGGTCAGGCCTGGTCCACGTGGGGGGGCCTCTTGCTTCCCAGGCTCCTGGTACTGAGTTTAATGACAAACCATGGTGCCTGCCTGCTGCAGTGCGAATTGTACAGATAAATAACAGGTGCCCGCTCAAGCTTCCTGACACAGCTCTTTTCAAATATCTGCACAAAATAAAAGGTAGAATTATGTCAAAGCAAGAAGAGGGATGGGCAGAAGCTCGCCATCACCATCCTCACTCCTCATGGAGCCCGGCAGGTGTTCGGGAAGATCTGAGGCACGAGTGGGACCTTTTCACCCCACGGGCAGCAGCCAGGAGGGCTGCCTGGAGGAAGCGGCATTTGAGCAGAGACTGGTGGAGAGGCAGGGGTGGGAGCAGCCAGCACAGCCCGCCTGTCCCTCCAGTCTCTGAGGCTCCGTGGGGGTTTCCACCAGACACCCCTAGGGCACTTGGGGTAGAATCGCCGGGGGCAGCCCACCCTGCCCTCTGCTGGAGGGGGCGGCTCTGCTCTGCCAGCAACCTGCACAGGGTCATGATTACCCCAGCCTGGCACGGCCTAGAGGCCCCGTCCCTCTGGCCTGACTTCCGCTTCGCATGCTGCCCCCATCCGCTTCACCCACCTCCAGAGCAGAAGACGAGGGCTCGTCTGCCCAAGTCAACCTGGCGGTCGGCAGTGTAGGGCGAGTGTCTCTGAGACCCCCGCACGTACATGCCAGGGCCTCCGCGCAGCGTCACCTTTCCTGGGACTGACCCTGTGGGTCAGACAAAGCCAGCCACACACCTCCCTTATCACGGTGCGGCTGCGCGGTTCCAAGGAGGCCCGGACCAGCTCCCCTCACCTCCACCCCTCGGGCCCAGCTGTCACCCCCACTGATGCACACATGCACACACTTGTGCACCTACACACACATGCATATCCATACACACAAATGCACACCCATCCACACATGCGTAACACGCACGGACCTACACACGCTCGTGCACATACCCATACACACACACATGCACCTACATGCACATGGTACACACACACACTTACCCACTCATTACACACTCGCACACCTACACACTCATGCACCCACGCACACTCGCACACCTACGCATGCACTCACGCATGCACGTACATGCACAAACACACACGCTCATGCACACACACTTCCAGGGAAAAACTGCCTGACTCTCCACGGTCAGTTGAGCCTGTGATGGTCACTTCCCTCCCCACTGCCAAGGGCTTGTGCCTGGAGGGGCGGTGGCCAAGTTTCACTGGGAGTGCACGCGTCTGACGTGTGTCCGTCTACCTGGCCCTGATGGGGCCTTAGATGTGGATCCCTTCTCCCACCTCCGAGCTTGTGAGAACCTGTCCCCGCCTCCTCTGCTGCCATCAGGCTGTGAGCTCATTGGCCTCGCTCAGCCCTTCTCCTCTCCCGGGAGGGGCAAGGAGGGGAAGAACGGGGCAAGAACGAGCTTGCCAGCCTGCGAGGAGGCAGATGACGAGCTCCCGGGACTGCGGGGCCCGAGAGGATGCACTCAGGAGAGGAGAGGGCACTGGGTGGCCGGACATCCGAGGACCAGGGGCCTTGGGGACGCGCCGCGGCCTTGCACTTGCCCTTCCTTGTGTTGAGGGATGTGTGTCCTGGGGCCACGTGAGGGTCGGGGTCGGACCCTGTGCCACGACGCCCAGCGCAGCCAGGTGAGGACAAGAGGGCACAGCGCGCAGGGCGAGGCAGAGCCAGCCGCAGGCAGTGCTCAACGGAGCAAGCGGGAGGGCTGCCGGCTCCAACAGGGCCACCCACCCAGCCTCCCAGTGAGCTCCCTGGGATCCCACGAGACGGGGAAGCCACACGGCAGCGAGCCCCAAGGAACACGCACTGGCCTCGCTCTGGTCCTGGCAGCTCCTGGAATGCTAGGCCGGTGGGACGGCAGGGGGCTTGCTGGGTGCTCAGTGCCTAGCAGGGTCACTGGGCAGGAAGGGCCTACAGAGGCCGGGCACGACGCCGTGTGAACGACAGCTGGGTCAGGGGCTCAGGAGGCACCGCACCAGCTGCCGAGGGCAGGGGAGCTTCCAGACTGACCCCCAGGGAGGAGAGGGAGAGCGGACGGTGTCCCCGGTGGGAATAGGGGCTGAGCCCAGGGGCAAGGCGGGCACCCTCTAAAGCGGTCCCCAGTACCGAAAGGAGGTCTGGTGAAACAGAGTGAAGCAGCCCCCAGGCCTCCTTGCAGGCAAGAGTTGGACCACCTGCCCACTCAGGCACGCTGAAGACTTTGCGAAGCAAGAGTCCAAGGCAGGAGGTGAGGAGGGGTCCGTGGGGGGTGACACCGGTAGCCAGTGGCCCCGGCCACACTGCATCCAGGTGGAGAGCAGCCCTGGGGCTCTCCTGCCCCCGAACTCAGCATCCTCCAGCCGCCAGGCCCAGGGCCACGCCAGGACCCCTGCAGGGGGCTCCCCAGGGGAGCTGATCTGATCACAGAACCCCACTGCTCTGCCCCTACCCTGGCCTGCCCGCTTGCTCTCTGCTCCCGTGACCCAGCATCCCGTGGGCAACCACCACCAGACAGAACCCCACAGGGACCACGAGGCCAGGGGCTCCCGCGGGTCTCCTTCACCAGGCCCCCTCGCAGGAGCTGGCTCCCAGTGCCCCTGCCCAGCCTCCCACCGGGGCCCCCGGAGCACACGAGCACCCCCTCCCCTCTCCACCCCGCAGCACCGTCTCCACCTGCGTCTGTCTGGAACCCCAGCCAGCTGCCCAGCTCCCAGGGGGCTCGCATGGCTGTCTCCCCAGACCCAAAATAAAGCCTGTGCGTAGTGGGTGGTCGACCAATATTCACAGAAGGAATGAGCGAGTGCCCAGGGCACTAAGAAATCCCAGTGTATGTCCCCAAGCTAACAGGAGCTTTAAGAGTTAATAAGATGATTTCCTGAATATACAGTCTAAAGACTAAACAAGGGTACAAAAGACGAAAATACGCAATAGCGTCTATGTCCAACTCCCCTGGAAACAGCAGAGCAGCATATTTGAGGTGAAAAAGCTTGTCTAGAAAGGTCTGCATGGATTCCGACCCCCGGGAACGTGCCAGGCCACGGGTCGAGAGCGCCCGAGATGGGCAATGGCCGCCTCCCCCGGGGCACAGGTGGAGGGCAGGGTCTCAGGATGAGCCGGAACCGGGGACCGTCCTGAGGGGGATTAAAGCAACTCGTGCATGCCCTCTCCCTGGAGGGGCCGACGGCCAGGGCCCCTTCTCTGCTCCTCCTCTTTAAAGCCGGGATGGCGCCTCACCACCCTCGGAGAGAGGCCAGAGGGCTGGCAGGCGGGCGCTAAAGGACACCCGTGGTCCACAGAACCTTCTAGAGAGCGGTCGCGGGAGGCCCCGGGTCCGCCCGCCCTCGCCACCAGGCCGGCTGGCAGCCCAGGGCCGCGGTCTCTGCTGGGGTGGGGGCGGGCGTGGACGGGGCAGCGGGGCCGACACCCTGTATCCCGGGGCCAGCAGGGGGCCCGGCCAAGCCCGGCTTTAGCAGACACCGCTGCCCTCTCCTGCAGCGGTTGGTCAGGAGCTGTGCACCCCAGAAGGGCGGGTCTCACGCCGTCCTGCTGCTGTGCACCCAGGTGAGTGTCCCGGGACCTTTGGATGAGGCCCACCTCAGGCAGGGCAGGTTGCATCCTCCTACCAGGGTCCTTATAAGAGAAGGAAATTCGGGCGACCCCGAGCCGAGCTCCCTGCTGAGGCCGACGCACCCATGGCTGCTGCCCTGGGAGGCTCACCCAGGAGGCTTACCCGGGCCCAGGCAGCCCCACAGCCCACCCCACAGCCAGCCACTCACCACCCTGCACACCGGCCTCTGCCATCGGGGGTGCCCTGCCGGATCCCATGGAGCCCTCTCCCGCTGGCCTCTCCCACCTCCCACGGCCCGGCTCACCTGACCCAGGGGGGATCCAAGAGTGGATCCGAGAGCCCCGGCCCCAGGCACATGGCTCCCTGCACGGCTGACGCGACTCTCCCGCTCCCAGTGCCAGCCTGCACTGGGGCCCACGGAGGGCAGACCTCGCCGAGACCCCAGGTCTCCTGTCAGCCGAGCCATGCCCCCAAAGCTGAGGGCCCCCAATTCTCTGACCAGATGGCCCCGCGGCCCACCATGTGGCATGGAAACGTGAGGCCCCTCCCCAGGGGCAGCCACACAGGGCACCCCCATCACCCTCCTCGCCACACGCCCAGCACAGTGCTGGCCCCAGAAGCAGGAAGACAGGAGTGCCCAGCCCCAGGAGCCCCCACAGGGAGCTCTCCGCAGCCCAGATGCGCCCACACTGGCCTGGCTTCCCAGGGTCCCTCTGGGGAACAGCAAGGGACAGAAGTCGGAGGGACAGACGCCCCCTGAGCGGAGCCCAGAGTCTCCCGGGAGCCGTCTGTGCAGTGGTGCATCCTGCACCAGCCCGGGGCCCACACCCACCCTCTCGTGCCTCGGCTTCCCTCTCGGTAAATCAGAACGAGAGCAGTGCCTCCCGCACGGGGCTTGTTGTCCTTGTGTTATAACCACAGCAGGGCCAGGTTTCAGACCCGGATGGACATGTGGTGCCTGCTGCAGCCCGCGGTCTCCAGTGTGTTCATTTGGGCGAGTGTGAAGTGGAGGCGACCCGGACACCCAGTGGGCATTGCCCCGGGGGCCGAGGACAGCCCCCAGGCCCAGCAACCCTGCAGCACTTGTGCCAGGTGGGCTCCTGGGCTTGGGCCCACACTCTCCAGACGGCTGCAGGGCTGAACCGAGGGTGCAGAGTGCAGCCTGCTCCTCAAGAGAATTCGCCAATAAAGCAGGGTTCCTGGCCCTCCCAGGGCCTTCCCTCTCTGCAAAAACAGCGAAGGCACAGCAGAATCCGGGAATACACCACTCCAAACCAGGACAACGAGATCAAGCAAAACCTGAGCTGAGACTCCAGGGCCTGCCCCAGCTTCCCGGGTGGAGCACCTCTGCCACCTGGCGGCCCCCTTCCCTCACCCCGAAGCGGTCCCCCAGGCTGCACGGCCCTTCTCCCGGCTTCCGGGACACCCCCTCCCCTCAGCCCACCCTGGCCCCTCCAGCTCTCCATTGGGCACCACGCCGTGCGTCTCCCCAGGTCCCCAGAGGTTGGGACCTTTCACCCGCGTGACCCCAGCCCCCTCCCCGGCCTCTCTGAGTGCGAGTGCCAAGCCCGGCTGGGCCTTGGGGTGGTCCCTCCTGGGCCTGGAGGGTACGGATGGGCAGCAACCCCCTCCTTGTGCACCTAGAGACCCTGCATGTTTGCCGAAGAACATGTGTGCAATTCCACGGCTCCAAGGGGCCTGCCTGTTGTCAACGGTCATCTCTGTGAAACTTCCAGAAGTTTTCTTAGCGGAAGCAAATCTGTTAGCCAAATACCTGATGGTGAGCTCTAAAATGTATGCGGATATAAAAACAGATTCTAAATGACTGAAAATGTCTACAAAGAAACACACAGCAACAAAAAAGTGAATCATCCTGTTCTGATTTGAAATTCGAGCAAAATTGTGATTAAACCCAGCACTGAGACGGCGCCGTTGGGGGTGGGAGTGCTTTGCCCCCAGGCGGCGTGGAGCTCAGGGCGAGCCCTGCGCCCGGTTAGGGTTCTCCTCTACCGGGTCTCCCCGAGACGCGCTCTCCACCTCTCCCTCCACAGCGCAGCTCTCACATGTTGTGGTGGTTCTTGTAATGGTTTGGGTCTTGCTTTACCTGTGCTGCCTTAGATCTTTCTTTTCTCTCTCCCTCTCTCTTTCAGAAAGCAGGAAGGGCATAAAAATACTGGCAGCCTGATCAATACCCATGTCACAGGGGGTGCCGGCAAGTCTCCGGCACAAGCAAAGGAGCAGCTGGACCGGACCAGACCTGCATCCCGGTCTGCTTGGATGACAATGGACCCTCTAAGCAGGAAGGACGAGCCCAGAGGTGACGGTGACATCTTCAGACATGGAGCAGACCCCCAGCACCCCTGAGGCCTGAGGTCAGTCTCTCCGGAGCACCGCGGGTGGATCTTCCCACCGACAGGCCGGCTGCCACTGCTGCCGTGGGGGCTCTTCCAGGCGTCAGGCCGCCCAAGACTCAGGGCTCCTGGGGACTGGGGACTGAGGTTCTTGGGACATAAGCCAAGGGATAGAACCACAGGTCAGTCTCACACTGGAGTTATTTTTTCTTATAATTTCTCTTTCAAATAGCTAAAGCTCTATTATGACGGAGGGAGTAGGACATATTAATTACCATCCACCCTTTCCATTTTAATGTGATGTAAATCCACGGGGATATTCCCTTCCACAAGCAGATTTAGCAGTAGGAAAAGGAGGGGGACAGGGAGGTCAGGAGAGAGCTGCTGGCTCCCAGCATCCTCGCAAACACTCATGCACGCTCACACACACACACACATGCTCTCACACATGCTCACACACGTTCTCACACACGCTCATGCACACGCACGTGCACTCATGCACACTCACACACACATGCCCCATACGCACTCACACACACATGACCCCATACGCGCTCACACACGTTCTAACGCATGCTCGTGCACACACATGTGCACTCATGCACGCTCACACGCGCTCCCATACACGCTCACATGTTCTCACGCACGCTCATGGACACGCACGTGCACTCATGCACGCTCACACACGTGCTTCCATACGCACTCACACACGTTCTCACGCACACTCACGTGCACGCATACATGCTCACACACTCATGCACTCACTCGCATTCACACGCTAATGCACACACACATGCACTCATACACACTCAATGCTCATGCACACAATGCTCATACAGCACTCATACACATTTGTGCGGTCACTTGCACTCACATATGCACACACATGCTCACATGTGCTCACCTGCATGTGCACTCACACTCATGCTCACACATACATATACATTCTCACACACACATGCTCACACACACACACATGCACTCTCACAGACGATTCATCACATGTGTCTTCTAGCACTGGTTAACACAGCCAGGAAGTCAGGCTCCACTGGCCTGGCCCTGCCCACTCCTGCCTTGCTCCCCGTCAGTCACCGTCCCCCCCACCCCCATCCCCTCACGGTGCTGCCCTTGACGGGGGGTCTGCACAGAGGACCCTCAGCCCACGGCCCACAGTGGGGGACGCTGCAGGGAGACGCTCCTAGAAGTGGCTCCTTTCCCCCAAGGCCCCCCATAACCACAACTGGCCCCTCCTGCTGCCTCGGGGGCACACCTCCCTTTTAATTCTTGGGCCTGAGCACGAACCCAGACAGTGCTGTACCCCCAGGAAGCTGCCTTACAAAGAAGTGTTTACTCACGTTCAGCAGGGAGGTTATCTTATGTCGGGTTAATTTGAAAAATATTACTAACAACACCATAAGCAAAGTTAGAAATAAGCCACAAAGAAGATATTTTCAAAATCTTTGTCTGACAAAGGACTCATATCCAGAACATATAAAAAAACCACTACAAAATCTCTAAAAGAAACAACCCAATAGAAAAAGAATACGAGTAGGCAATTAATTTAAGTGGGGGAAACCAAGAGATGCTCAGCCTCCCTGAGAGCAGAGGCCGTTCCGTCGAGGCAGCCTACAGGAATCCAGGAGGGGGACGTGTGCCGGCTGGGGACAGCACGCGGGAACGAGCCATGGTCAGCCTCGTGGCCGCTGCCCAGCCCCTCAACATCCAGGGGCCGCCTCTCAGACTCACGGGTGGGCAGCAGGGGGCTCCTATGAGAGGCTCCCAGAAGCTCATTTCACAGGAAAACATTCCCAGGCTTCCCTGAGCACGTCAGGAGAATGGAGAGCAGCACAAGGCACGTTTGTAAAGAAGCGGCTCACGGCAAGGCACATGAGCGACCAAACTACACAGATACAGTGTGGAAACAGGCAAAGTTTAAAAGAAGTGGCAGAATAAGCCATGGGGAGTGTGGCTGCATCTATGTAAAGTTTACCAACAAATGGAGGCAAACGGGCCTCCACCCCGGTCTGCGGATCGGTGGCCTGTCCTTAAAGGGGGTGAGCCGCCCCCTCCGCGGCTGCCTGGAGACCACACACAGTCACGTCCAGGAAGGGCTGAGAACACGGACGGAGACTCGGAAAGGCACCGTGGTTCCCAGATACCCAGGGTGGCAGGACGGACGGGAAGTGATGAGGGACGGAGCCCCGGCGGCCGCTGGAGAGGGGAAGGAAGGAACGAGGCTTCTGACAGGTCTGCAAGGGTGATTTGCACTTCTGAAAACCTGAAGAACACCCGACATACAGGTACCTCGAGATCGTCGAGCGAGCGAGTGACACTAAACCTCCTGGATCTTCCAAATGATCTCCGAGCAGAAGGACGCTGAGAAGTCTGAATGAGGCCAAGTCCACGCCCAAATCTGGAGGCCTAAGCACAAAGAAAAGCAGAAAGAATCAAGTTATCCTCTTGGAAAAAGAGGCTTCGTTCTGTCCCGACGCACTGCCCGGGCAGCGGGGGAGCAGGGGCCAGGGAAGCCGGCTGGGCCCTCACGTGCCTGCTCCACAGCCCCAGCCTCACTGCCCTCCACGGCTGTTCCTGCTGCAGGACCGTGGGCAGCTCTGCGAACCAGTCCCTCCACAAGCAAACCCACTGTACTGCAGGGACTGAGTCGGCTGTTCTGGAGCCCAGTGGAGCACGGTGCAGCCTCCAGGGAGGAGCAGGGGGAGCTCTGGAGAAGAGCTGCGTGCCCCCTGCCTGCAGCGCTCACCCCAGTCCCCAGCCGCATGGTGGGCAGCCACGGGGGCTGCAGCCTGGGTTCCCGGAGCATGGCTGGTGCTGGCTGGGACACAAGGACCTCGGCCTCCAAATCCGGGGTGTGAGGTCCGACGGCCGATCCCTGCCCGGTCAGCCACTGCAGGTGCGGGAGGCGGCTCTGCGGGGCTGAAGCGGCAGAGGAGGCTAGAGACAGTAACTGTTTCTTTTTCCTTCTCCATTTATTTGGAAACAAGAATAGTATGGAAAAGTCACAAGTTGACGGCTCCAGTCCTCAGTAACACAACAAGACCACTGCAGGCCCAGAGGAGTGGGGGAGCTAGATTTCCAGTCATGTCAACATGACACTCAGAATGTCCAGATCACAACAAAAATCACAAAACACACAAAGAAACAGGAAACTATGGCCTATTCACAGGAAAAAAAGGAATGTGCCAGGAACTATTCCCAAGGACGCTCATACACTGGAACCATTAGTCACAGACGTTAAATCAGCCAGCCTAAATAAGCTCTGTGAGCCCAAGGAATCCACGTACAAAAAACTAAAGGAAATTAGGAAAACAACATCAGAACAAAATAAAGAGATGGAAATCATAAAAGAAATCATACAGAAAGTTTGGAGCTGTGGAGTACAGTAATTGAAATGAAAAACTCATTAGATGATTCAACAGCCGATTTGAACAGTCAGAAGAAAGGACCAGTGAACCTGAAGATAAAACAAGAAAAATTATCCAGCATGAGGAGCAGAAGGAAAAATAATGAAGGAAATTGAACAGAGCCCAAGGGACCTGTGGGACACCATCAGGCAAACCAGCACACGCGTCACTGGAGTCCCAGAAGGACGAGACGGAGAAAGAAGGAAGGTCGGCTGGAAGTGTCGCAGATCCAAGGAAAGACATGAATATACACGTCCAGGAAGCTCAACAAACTCCAAGAGAGCCACACCGTGGCACCTGAGATGGAAACTGCCCAAGTCCAAAGACAAACGGGATTCTGAGAGCAGCAGAGAACCGTCCCATCCAGGGGATCCCCAATAAGACAGACAGGACTCCCCATTAGAAACCCTGGAGCCAGAAGACAGCAGGGCGGCACGTTCAACGTCCTTAAAGGAAAAGACTGTCATCCAAGAATTCTGTATCTGGCAAAGTTATATCTTTCCAAAATGTAGGCGAAATTAAGACATTTACAGAGAAACAAAAGCTGAAAGGGTTCATTACAAGAAATGCTAAAGGGAGTCCTTCGGGCTGAACTAAAGGACAATAGACAGGAACTCGAAGCCATAGAGAAATAAAGAACACTGGTAAAGATAACTACATAGGAAAATACAAAATCTTGTATTATTGTACTTTTGGTTTGAAACTATCCCCCCTCCCCCACATTACTTAACAAGCAAATGCGTAAAGTAACATTATAAACCAATATTAATTGACATTATATAGACAACACATAAAGATGTAATCTGAGACAACAATGTGAAGGGGGAGGTACAGAGATATACAGGAGTAGTGTTTGTATGCTACTGAAACTACATCGATACTCATAGAACTAGGTTTTCTTTAGTTTAAGATATTCATTGCATTTACAAAGGTAACCACCAAGAAAATAACAAAAAATACAGAGAAAAGGAAATAAGAAGGAAAACAAAATGGTACATTACAAAAAGCAACTAAATACAAAAAAAGGCAGTAACAAAATCTACAAACCACACGAAGACAAATAGCGAACGGCAGAAGTAAATTGTTTCTTCTCAGTGATCACCTCAAATGTCAATGGATTAAAGTCCCCTATTACAAGGCAGGGCCTGGCAGCCTGGGTGACAAAGCCTGATCTGCTGTGTGCTGCCTAGAAGAGACTCACTCTCATTACAAAGGCACAGAGAGGTTGAAGGTAAAAGGGTGGGATAGATATTCCATATAAACAGTAATCAAAGAGAGCTGGAGTGGCTGTATTATTGTCAGAGAAAATAGATTTAAGTCAAAAAGATTACAAGAGATAAGAAAGAATATGAAACATTGATAAAAGATTCAATCCAACAAGAAGTTATAATGATTATAAATATATATGCAACTCACAACAGAGCCCCAGAATATATGAAACAAAAACTAACAGAACTGGAGAGAAATAAGCAGCTCTACGGTAACAGTTGGAGACTTCAATACACCACTCTCAATAACTGACAGACCCTCTCAACAGAAGGTCCGTAAGGACACGGAGGACTTGGACAACACTATTAGCAATCAGACCCAACGGGCACGGACATACAGAACGCTCCACCCAACAGCAGCAGAAGACACATTCTTCTCAAGTGCACATGGAACCTTTTCCAGGATAGACCATAATGTTAGGCCACAAATAAATCTTAATAAATTTTAAAATATTTGAAAGCATACAAAGTATCTTCTCAGACCACAATGGAACAACTGAATAAAACTAGAAATCAATAATAGAAGGAAAACTGGAAAATTTACAAATACGTAGAAATTAAACAACACACTATTAAACAACCAATGAGTAAAAGAAGAAATCACAAGGGAAATTAGGAAATATCTAGAAATGAATGTGAATGAAAACACAACATACCAAAGCATATGGGCTGCAGAGAAGACAGTGCTCGCAGAGAAATTTGCAGCTCTAAGTGCCTACATTAAAAAGAAGAAAGATCACAAATCAATAAGCTAACTTCACACCTAAAGAAACTAGAACAAGAAAAGCAAACTAAACCCAAAGTTAGTAGAATGAAGGAAATAAGAAAGAGTAGACAGAGAAAAATGATATACACAACAGAAAAACAATAGAGTAACCACAAAACCAAAAGTTGGTTTTTTGAGAAGATCAATAAAACCAACAAACTCTTAGACAGACTAACAAAGAAGAGAGAGGGAACACGACTAAAATGAGTAATGTAAGTGGGGACTGATCTAATCAATAAAAAGGATTATAAGAGGGTACAATGAACAATTATATGCCAAGAAATTAGAAAACCTAGATGAAATGGACAAATTCTTAGAGACATACCAATCATCTAATCTGATGCAAGAAGAATTAGAAAATCTCAACAGACCTATAAAAAGTAGAGATTGAATCCATAAACAATAACTTCCCAATAAAGAAAAGTTCAGAAGCAGGAGATTTCACCGTTGACTTCTACCAAACATTTAAAGAAGATTTAATACCAGTCCTTCTCAAACTCTTCCAAAAAAGACAAGGGGAAGGATTACTTCCTAACTCATTCTATGAGACCGGCATTACCCTGATACCAAAACCAGATAAAAAAAGGACAGGAGAAAAAATTTAGACCAATATCCCTTATGAATATAGATGCAAAACTCCACAACGAAATACTGGCAAACTGAATCCATGACCAAGTGGGAATTTATTCCAGGAATACAGTTATGGTTCAACATAAGAAAATCAATGTCATACAAAACATTAATATAATGAAAGAAAAAAAAAAACACATGATGCAGAAAAGGTATTAGACAAAATCCACCATCCTTTCATGATAAAAACCCTCAGAAAACTAGGAATAGAAGGGAACTTTCTCAACATGGTAAAGAGCATTTATGAACAACCCACATCTAACACCATACTCAATGGTGAAAGACTGAAAGCTTTCCATCTAAGATCAGGAACAAGACAAGGATGACCACTGTCACCACTGTTATTCACGGTGGCACTAGAAGTTCTAATCTGAGAAATTACCAAGAAAAATAAATAAAAGGCATCCAAACAGGAAAGGAAAAAGTAAAATCTCCCTATTTGCAGATGATGTGATCCCATATATAGAAAATCCCAAAGAATCCACATGAAAGCTATTAGAACTAATAAAATAATTCAGCAAACTTGCAGGATATAAGATAAACACGCGGAAGTCAGTTGGTTTCACCAGTAAAGCACAATTTTAAAAGGAAATCAAGAAAACAATTCCATTTACAGTAGCTTCTAAATGAATAAAATACTTGGTGTGTTGGTTTGAATATATTGTGTCCCCCAAAAAAGTCATGTTTTTTGATGCCATCTTGTGGGGGCAGACTTATTAATCTTTTGATTAGGGCAGAACCTTTTGATTGAGTGTTTCCATGGAGATATGACTCACCCAACTGTGGGTGAGATCTTCAATGGGGTTATTTCCATGAGGTGTGGACCCCACCCATTTAGGGTAGGTCTTGATTGGTTCACTGGAGTACTTAAGAGAGCTCAAGAGCTGTCACAGATGTTGACACTTGGAGATGCTTGGAGAAGCAGACAGAAGGATGTTTGAAGATGCTAAGCTAATAGACACAAGCCCAGAGTTTGCCCTGGAAAAGCTAAGAGAGGGCCCCCAGATGATTAGAGAGAAACACCCTGGGAGAACAAGCAAGGATGCACAGGAGTTGAGAGAGAAGCTAAGAGAGACAGAACCCAGAGACAATTTGGAGAAAGCCATTTGGAAACTAGAACCCAGGAACAAAGGACTAGCAGACACAAGCCACGAGCCTTCCCAGCTGACAGAGGTGTTCTGGATGCCATCGGCCTTTCTTCAGTGAAGGTAGCCTCTTTTTTGATGCCTTAGTTTGGACACTTTCATGGACTTTGAACTGTAATTTGTAACCTAACAAAAACCCCTTCATAAAAGCCAATCCATTTCTGGTATTTTGCATAATGGCAGCTCTAGCAAACTAGAATACCTGGGAATAAATTTAATCAAGGAGGTTAAAAACCTGTACCCTGAAAACCACAAAACATTGCTGAAAGAAATTAAAGAAGACCTAAATAAATGGAAACACATTCCTTTTGTTCATGGATTGAAAGACTTAATATTGTTAAGATGTCAACACTGCCTGAAGTGATCTACAAATTCAGTGCAATCTCTATTAAAATTCCAGGAGCCTTTTTTTGCAGAAACGGAAAAGCTTATTCTCAAAATTATATAGAATTGCACGTGGCCCAAAATAGCCAAAACAATTTTGAAAAAAGAACAAAGTTGGCAGACTCACACTTCTTGATTTCAAAACAAAGCTATAGTCATTAAAACAGCATGGTCCTGGCATAAGGATAGACATAGAGCTCAGTGGAATAGAATTGAGACAAATCCACATACGTGTGAGAAGCTGATATTTTTCCCCCAAGTCCATTCAGTGGGGAAGGACTGGTCTCTTCAACGGATGGTACTGGGACAACTGGAAACCCCCAAGCAAAAGAATGAATATGGACCCCTACCTCTCACCATAAACAAAATTTAATTCAAAATGGATCAAAGACCTAAATATAAGAGCTAATACGATAAAAGTCTTACAAGAAATCATAGGGAAATATCTTCAGGGCCTCAAATTTGGCTGTGGATTTTTAGATTTAGTATCAAAAGCATGAGCAACAAAAGAAAAAACACATCAATGGGACTTCATCAAAATTAACAACTTTGTGCATCAAAGGACATTAGCATGAAAGTGAAAAGACAACCTACAAAATGGGAAAAAATATTTGGAAACCACATGTCTGATAAAGGTTTAATACTCAGAATCCAGAAAGAACTCCTACAACTCAACAATGAAAGGACAAACAACCCAATTAGGAAATGGGCAAAGAACTTGAATAGACATTCCCTCAAAGAAGACACAGAAATGGCCAATAAGCACATGAAAAGATGTTCAATATCACTAGCCATTATAGAAATGCAAATTAAAACCACTTCACACCCACTAGGACGGCTGTTATTTAAAAAGAAACCTGAGAATAACAAGCGTAGGTGAGGGTGTGGAGACAGGAACCTTCCTAGTTGTTGGGGGAACGCAGGCGGTGCAGCCGCTGTGGAGACCCGTTTGGCGTTTCCTCGGGAAATTAAACATGGAATTACCGTAGGACCTGGCAATTCCACTCCGAAGTGTATGCCCAGAAGAATCGAAAAAGGACTCGGGCAGAGATCTGAACACCAGTGTCACCGCAGGATTATTCAGAGCCGCCAAAGGTGGCAGCACCCACGTGTCCAGTGACAGAGGACGGTGTGTCCAGGGGAGGGAACAGGGCCCAGCCGTCAGGAGAAGGTGCTTCCCGCCACTAGACGCAGGGGCCCGAAGCCTTCATGCAGAGTGACAGAAGCCACACACAGAGGCACAAACAGAAATAGGGGCTCCCCAGGGTGGCAGGAGAGGGAAGGGGAGTTACTGCTAAATGGGCATGAGCTTTGCTTTACGATGATAGAACAGCCTGGAAATAGATAGTGGTGGAAGTTGCACAGCGTTGTCAGGGTTCTCAGTGTCATCCTAAACCATCTACCTTAAAATGGTTTAAATGGAAAAAAAAAAAGGCGAAATCAGTGGAAGAACGCGTGAGCGCTCTGTAAAGCGTGAAGTCCATAAAAGGCTGGCTTTCAGCCAGGTCACGCTCCCACTTGATCTTCTAGTCACTGCGGGATTTAAGAGCCCTGGACTCTGCTGGTGCAGCAGGTGCAGGAACGCGGCGCTCTCCAGCCACGCAGGCTCCCTCGGGAACCGCAGGACCCACCGGCTCAGCGAGCCCTTCCCGGGCCACCGTCAGGCCGGACACGTGCCCGGATGTGATGTGGGTGCCAGCTGGTTTCCCGGATGCCTTGAATCCTGAGGGACCAGTTTCTGGCATAAAGGAAGTTCACATTTTTTGGTAAAGACATTGAGGCTCTTCAGAGTTTCCTGTCCCCCCACTGTGCAGGCATATGTGCACCGTGTACGAAGAGAAGACGGTGCAGTTTGTTGTCAAAGCTCTGCCGGGACGTTTTCAGCTGCAGGTTGCTCTCCCCTCCAGGACATGCCCCCGCCTCCACCTGCACCAGGGGAGCCAATGCCGACCCTCACGGAGAGGCCCGGCCACCCCACACCTGGACACAGGTGATGCTCCACCAACTTGCCCTGCCGGCTCACCGTTCAAGAACATGACTGCCCTTCAGGGTCACGGCGGAAGGAATGGCTGGGCCTGCTCACTGCCCTCGGGCAGGTCACCAGCCCCTCCCTGCCGTCTTCCTGCGTTCCTCCTGGCTCCGTGGCCTTGGCACAGCCCCCAGCCCAGCCCTGGGCCTGTCATTTCTCTGACCATCTCAACTTCAACCTTCTTTCCTTCTGCCCCCCATTAGCCCAGGGCCCCGTCATTCCCCAGCCCTCCTCAGGGCCTGGGCCCCTCCATCCTCTCCACACACCTCCCCTCACCCCCACCCTACTGCCGCGAGGATCCCCTGCTCCAACCCAGCGTCACAGTCCCCTCCACTGTCCTCAGTGGCCTGGGAGCCAGGGGCTGTGGTTAACATTGCCCTGCACAGCACCTCCGGCCCTTAAGCCCCTCGTCCTCCTGCCCTCAGCCAGCTCGGCACCCACTTGGCATCCCCTCAGCACTCACTCAGCCTCCACTCGCCACCCACGTGGCACCCACTCGCCACCCCCGCGGCACTCACTCAGCACCCACTCACCACCTGCCCAAGCCTCCCCAGAGTCTGCGGGGAAAGACGGGCCTGGCCCAGGTCTTGCCGTAAGTTCCTGTCACAGGCCCTGGCGTGGTCCCACCACCCCTTCTCTCCCAACCCATGGGGCCATTTCACCCCATCCCCCTGCCCCCTCCAAAGCCCCCCTACTCCTCCTCAGGAAAAGACCCTCACATTGTCCCCCATTAGGGCCCCTCACCCAACACCTGCCCAGGAGCACGGTGCCAGCGGGTTCACCCTCCCTGGGAGTACCCCAATAGCATGGGGAGGCTGTGACACCCCCAGGGAGGGAGGAGGGCACTCCCTCCTGAGGATCCACTCTCCAGGGCCACTTCTCCACCCCTCGAAAGAGCAAAGTAATCCCTCAAAGAGGGGCTGGCCCAGGGTCCCCACTTGCCCCCTCCCAGCTCCCTCAGACCCACCTCACCCCCAACCCCCATCCTCCCCGAGTGACCTCCAGAGGTGGGGCTCAGTCCTCAGGTGGCCCCACTGGCCACCCCACCCCACACTCCTGCCCCTCTCCTTGCTGGAGGACGTGGCCTTGCACTTCTTTTTTCCACCTGTGCTCTCTCCTGGGGACCCTCCCAGCCCCTCCTGTACACCAGCAACCCCTGAATTTCTGTCACCAGCCCTGAGTTTGCCCCTGAGCTCCAGGTTCCCATCTCAACCCAGAAGCCAGGTGTCTAGTAGACAATTCAGACTCACCACACCCCAAAGCAAACCCCCCACTTCTCCTGCCCCCACTTCTCGTCCCGGCGTCCCCTGCTCAGGGAGGGCTGCTCCAGCCCACGGCACCAAGGGCACTGGCCCTCCACACGCTCAGCAGGAGAGTGGATGCGAGGCCACCTGCAGAGGCTGCTGGGAGCCAGGGGGAGCCTGCGTTTGCCATGGTAACAAATAATAAAGAGTCTGTGCTGTTCTAGAAAGTCACCAGAAATACAGTGTGCAAGCCGGAGTGAACGGGACCACGTTAGGGAGCCGTGAGCAACAGAACCAGAACCGCAGAGCAGTAAAAAGAGGGCACAGAGGGAAGGAAGGAGGGAAGGAAGGAAGGGAGGGAGGGAGGGAAGGAAGGAAGGGAGGGAGGGAGGAAAGGAAGGGAGGGAGGGAGGGAGGGAAGAAGGAAGACAGAAGGAGGGAGGGAGGGATAATGGGAGAATAAACAGTACATTGGAAGAAAAAGACATAAATCAAGGTTTGTCATCACAGAACAGCATTGTCACAAACAGAAATGGGGCCTTGGGAACAATGAAGAAACATCACACTCAGGCTCATCAAACCCTAACATCCCAACAAGAATTCCAAGACAAAGCTGTTCAAATAACATCGTGGTAAACGTTTCTCGCTCTTCCAATCTCCCTTCCCGAATACCTGCAGGGACAGGTGTGTGCTGGGGGGCTGGCCTGCCAGCGGGGCGCTATGTGGGGTGCACAGAAGCGGGGTGCAGCGGGCGGCTGCTGGCCCAGAGCTGGCTCTACCCGTACCTGGACCTGGGGGCAGCGATGTCCCTCCAGGCCCCCCACGGCCGCCCTCCCCGCTGTCCCTGCCGCGCCCCCGGCCTTGCCCGCCGCGCTGCCTTCGTCCTCGCCGGGCCTCAGCCGCAGCCTCAGTGTCCCCCTTCCCAAGAGCGCCCCCACTCCCCGGGGCCCCCTCTGCCAGCTCCGCGTCCTTTCCCTCCTCCTCGGGGCACGCCCCCCGCGGCCAGCGCAGAAGCCAGTGACCATTTCCCGGAAGAACAGGGACGGCCTCGGTGAGGGCGAAGGACAGACGCACGGCAGGAGGGCGCTCGGGGACCCTCCACCCTCGGGCTTTTGTTGCGGCGCAATCAATCAAATGGAAATCGTTCACAGTCTATTGCTCAACCAAAGAAGGACACAAAATATGTACAAATGGGGCTACTTGATAGCTTTGTCATTCTATATTTCTACTTGGGGGGGAGGTCATGAGCACATGGCTTTGTGATAAGAAAAAAGACCTATGTTTAGAACTCAGGCGGCGACAGAAAGATCTGGAGAAGATGGGCACGTCACGGATCACCTTAAACACTCCTACACAATTAGCTTTGTGACGCGTGGCCCATCACAGGCAAATACAGGACCAAGCCTAACACCTAGCTCAACACCGAGCTATGACAAATATTGTGGTGAGATTTCGAAATTTGAAGGAGAAAGGAAAACTTGAACAAGCATCAGGCAGAAAAAGTCCCCACAAAGAACTATAGCAGTTCAGTGCAATGAACACAAATGGCTAAGGCCACACCTCACCAGCAGAGAAACTTCGGCAAGTTCGTCTTTCTGGGGCTGACAGCCCACTGCCACCCAGCATCAGAAGGAAAGGAAAGCTTTTCACCCTGCTAGAAAATCACCGCTGGCCACTGCCCCTGACAAAGACGCGCCACGGGTGGACAACAGACGTGGCAGAACCACACACTCCTTTCGTCAAAGCCAACTCCAGTTTTTAAAACTGAAAGTGACGCATCACAACTGCTGCAGAAGGTGAGGGGTCTGCAGGCCCCCTCCAGGCCGCAGCGTCCCCAGCACTTGGCTGTCACTGCCCCACCAACCTTCCCCCCGCAAAGCCCTGCTCAGGCTCGGACCGCACGGCCTGACTGCTGGCCTCAACGTCCATGATTTCACCTTGGCGGGGGCTGGGGGGCTCTAGCGAGAAACAGGCCCTCCCATGCCATGGCCCTGCAGGACCAGGAGAACCAGCCCACCTGGTGCCGTAACCCCGGCTCGTGGGGGTGGGGGGGCCACTGCCTTCAAGCAGCCCTGGTGTTATCCGTCCACGGAGCGGGCCCAGAGGGGCTCCGGGTTCTCTGCAATGGGGCGGGGGTGAGACCCAGGTCTGCCACCCCCGCCCCCCCGCCGCCCCCTGCATCCGGCCGCCTGGCTCCCCTCTGCGCCAACGCTGTGCCACCCCCCACCCCAGCCCAGGGACACGACTAATTTTAGCCCAAGATGTGACCTGGAAACCTGCCCGTCTGATCGCCTCGATTACAGATGAGAACAGTGAAGCCGGCAGAGGACTTCCCAAGGTCACACAGCTGGCGGCAGGCCTAGGACGGGACGCAGCTCTCCTACTGCTCTGCAACTCTTGAAAGTCCACTTAGAACCAAGAATTCCCAACCCTCAGCCTGAACACGAGCCAATAAACCCCGGTGGGCTGGGCCGGGGCCTTCTCCTCCGCTGCCCCACCCACCGCAGTGCTGCATGTAGCAGATGCTCAGTAAATGCTGACGGTGCACGCAAACACTGAGCAGAGAGACACTTAGTGTCAAACAGACCAGATCATCGGAAGGGTTTTCCAAGGAGAGCTGGCAGAGCCATGAGGAAGATTTCTAGCTGACACACGCTTCTCCTGGGGCACCAGGCAGGGTCTGCTCAGAAACCAAAACCACATCGCTTGTTGTAACAGAGAGAATTTCGTGTAAAGAATTATTGACCAGGTGGTGGTTTGAAGCTGTATGTACCCCACAGAATCCATGTTCTTTTAATCCACTCTTGTTGGGGCAGACCTAGTGCGGGTGGGACCTTCTGATTAGGTTGTGTCAGTTGAGATGTGACCCACCCATTCAAGGCGGGTCTTAATCCTTCACTGGAGCCCTCTATGAGAGGATAAAGGACAGAAGGAAACAGCCCAGAGAAGCCCTGAGAAGCTGAGAGACGAGGACACACCCACAGACGCTGAGAGAAGAGGCCACGGAAGCCGGAAGCTGGCAGCAACGGAACCCGGGAGCGAAGGCCCAGCAGACGCCGCCCTGAGCCTTCCCACGCGACAGAGGAGCCCGGACGCCGGCAGCCTGTCTCCAGAGTCCAGGTGTCGTCCCACTGGTGCCTGCGCTGGACATTTTCGTGGCCTTAGAACTGTAATTGTAAGCTAATAAATCCCCACTGTAAAAGCCAGTCCATTTCTGGCATGTTGCATTCCGGAAGCTTTAGGAACTGAGACACCAGGAATTGGAGAACTGAAAAGACAAAAACAAACTCTGAGGTGGCGCACAGGCAGCCACTTCGAGGAGCCGTCACCCAGCAGTCGGAAGGACACAACGAGGAAGCTGCAACTGTAAAGCCTTCGTAGCTGGAGGCGCGCCCTGGGGTGCTGGGCCGAAGCACTGGGTCCTGCGGGGGCCTGGGCCGGCCCCGCCAGGTCAGGACAGCTGCAAACTGGACTCCAGGGCCGCGAGGGAAGGCCCTGCCTCTGCCGGGGTGAGGCGCTCGCGGGGACACGCGGGGAGCAGGGAGCGGGCAAGGGGAGGGTCGCTTCTGTGCCTCGAGGCCCACGACGGGCAGAAAGTCCACTGAGAAATAAGAATTCCCAACCGCGGCTGAACACGAGCCGCGGGAAGGGGCCCAGCACCGCCGCACAGAGGGACAGGCCGAAGAACGCACGCCTGGTTAAATCCTCCACACCAGGAGGAATTCTCAGCCCCAAATATAAATGATTTCAGAATCAACAAAACTCTATTTCAAACATAAAACAGCAAATTTGCCAAGATGGCCATGGGGGAGATGTGTGAGGAGCTGCAGAAGGGTTTCCGGGGCAGAGCGAATCACCTTCTGGGGTCCCCAGAGAAACATGCGCACACGTATGGGGTCTCCTATTAAAGGAAGGAGAAGTGAATATGCAGTAAAGGCCATGTAAGAAGAGACAGAAAAATCAAGGAAAACATTTTTACTCAACAAATACCCAAGAGCCAGGCAATCAGCTATGACTAGAACCTTTCTAAGGTGAAAACAAATCACACAGCTTCCAAACCAATAAAGGATGGAAATGAAGCAAGGAATCCAACCAAGAAATAGCCTCAAAAAGAAACAAAAAACAAACCAAGGCAAGAAAGCAGGGAGAAAATGACTAGAAAAAGTAAGTTTACAAAGAGTGCAAAGTAATATCGTGGAACGAATACTCAATATACCAGCAATCCCAATAAATATAAACAGACTAAATCTGTAAATTTATTCTGATCTTATGCTTGAGCTGTACGAAGAATGTCAGACTGGATTAGGGAAAAAAATCCAACTTTCTGCCACTTATAGAAACAATCCTAAAGCACAGAGATGTGGAAAAGTTAAATAAAAAGATGGAAAACGCTGACTCAGAAAGCTGGTATAGCTGTATCAGTAACAAACAAAACAAAATGAATGTATCCCTAAAAAGCACGCGTGTGTGTGCGTGCGTGTGTGCACGTGTGCATGCATGTGTGTGCGTGTGTGTGCATGTGTGTATGCATGTGTGCGTGTGTGCATGCGTGTGCGTGTGTGTATGTGTGTGTGCATGTGTATGTGTGTGCACATATGTGTGCATGTGTGCGCGTATGTGTGTGCGTGTGTATGTGTGCATGTGTGCGCGTATGTGTGCATATGTGTGTGTGTGTATTAGATTCAATATACTAGAAAGAAAAGAAGAAAAGGGAGAAGTGGAAGAGGAAGGGAGGAAAGCTCACATTAATTTTATAATTTTATGAGGCTAGCATAACCTTGATACCAAAACCAGACAAAGACAATTAGAGCAGGGAAAACGACACAAGTCTCACCCATGGGTACAGATTCAATAATTCCACACAAATACCATCGACCCGAATCCATCAGTGCACAGCAGCTGCCGTGCTAAGGGAGGCCACCACGGGGAAGGATGAACTGAGTCACCAGTGGCAGAACAGCTGGTCACACGCAGAAAAAGTTACCATGCGTCCCACTCTACTCCAGTCGTAAACAGCAACTCCAAACAACTTTTAGAAAAAGAAAAAGGAGAAAAAATTTCTGACCTCACAGTAATACGGATTTATTACCTAAGACACAGAAACAGAAACCATGAAAGAATGACAGGCTTGACGACACTTAGGTTAAGAACTTCTGTTTGTCAAAAGACATCAGAAAGAAAATGAAAAATCAAGACACAAACTGGGAAGAGAAATACGTGCATTACAAATAATCAGCAAAGAAATAAGAGCCAGTGTCTATAATTCCTACAAACCAATGAGAAAAAGACAACCCAGCAGGGGAACGAGCAGAAGGTTTGAGTGGGCATCTCAAAAAGCAAGGGAATGCAAATTAAAGTCACGATGAAACAGCATATTTCAACTATCGGATTAGCAAAAGATAAAGAAGTCTGACAATACCAAGCTCGGGCAAGAATGAGGAACAATCTGAACTCATGCCTAGTATGGGACTAAAGAAAATGTTTGTTTCTGCACAGTTGGGGCATTCTGAGCAGGTTTAATGTAAAACGTCTGAACAGAAGTGAAAACCCGAGGGGATGTGATTTCACATTCTGTGGGGGGGGGTGAGACCCAGGTGCTGGGCACCCCTGGCAGGCCCGTCCCAGAGGCACGTGTGTGTGCAGCAGGGCGCGAGCGGAGCCGGGGCCTCCCCTTCTGTCCCAAGAGCGAAAGCTTCTCCCCGTCTCGGGGGGGGGGGGGCACGGCATGTGTACCAGCTCCCAGAATCCCAGTTCACGGCTCCTCCTGTACATTCACACAGGGTGACAGGTGACCTCCCTCTCACGGCAGCACCCCGGGGGGGGAGCTGCGGCGTGGGAAACCGGGGTGGCTGTTATAAGTGAGCAATCATGAAATCTCTCCGTGCCCCCCGGCCTTGGGTCTGCTTTCAGGACACTAAAAACTGAACCCTCGTCATTACCTGTAAAGCTGAATACAGCTACACACCAGCCATCCCACTTCTTGGTGATGCCCATAGAGAAATTCTTTCCTGCACACGTGTGAAGACATACACAAGAATGTTCACCAGAATATGACTAACCCTTTCTAAAGTGGAGACAGCTAAAGAGGGGGGTGGGGAGAGAGAGTGAGATGATGATGGACAGATAGATGATAGACAGACAAACAGGTAGACAGGTAGGTAGATAATAGACAGCCGTGTATCTAGTGGTGTGTTCACACAATGGAATAGTAGACACAGTTTAAATGAACTGCAACAACTACACATAACATCATGGATAAATCTTCGAAATGACTTTTCTTTTCATGTTGAATGATTAAAAAACAAGTTGCAGATGATGGAGCTACAAAGCCACTTTTATAAAGCTAAAAACAAAGCAAACTAACCAATATAATGTTATTGGATTGAAACACTTCACACACTTCTGGTTCTGGCAGGAACATGGGGGCGGCTTAGCCCTGAAGACTCCCACTTTTTCTAGAAACAAAACGAGGCAAAAAAAGAACAAGACCTCTCTTTTAGTTTGCCAATGCTGCCGGAATGCAAAACACCAGAAATGGATTGGCTTTTATAAAGGGGGTTTATTTGGTTACACAGTTACAGTCTTAAAGCCATAAAGTGTCCAAGGTAACGCATCAGCAATCGGGTACCTTCACTGGAGGATGGCCAATGGCGTCCGGAAAACCTCTGTTAGCTGGGAAGGCACGTGGCTGGTGTCTGCTCCAGAGTTCTGGTTTCAAAATGGCTTTCTCCCAGGACGTTCCTCTCTAAGCTGCAGTTCCTCAAAAATGTCACTCTTAGTTGCTCTTGGGGTGTTTTTCCTCTCTTAGCTTCTCCAGAGCAAGAGTCTGCTTTCAAAGGCCATCTCCAAAATGTCTCTGTAAGCTGAAGCTCCTCTCTCAGCTCCTGTGCATTCTTCAAAGTGTCCCTCTTGGCTGTAGCAAGCTCGCTCCTTCTGTCTGAGCTTATACAGTGCTCCAGTGAACTCATCAAGGCCCACCCTGAACGAGCGGGGCCACACTTCCATGGAAATTATCCAATTAGAGTCATCACCCACAGTTGGGTGGGGCGCATCTCCATGGAAACAACCTAATCCAAATGTTTCAAGTTAATCCCCACTAATATGTCTGCCCCACAAGTTTGCATCAAAGAATATGGCTTTTTCTGGGGGACATAATACATTCAAACCGGCATGACCTCTGCCAAGCCCGTGCCTCTGCCCCGTGGCTGCCCTCCGCCCCCCAAGGGCTCCGCACGCCTGTGCCCGGCATTTCCCGGTGAGGTCATGACCCTGGCGAGGCCCCTAACTGGCAGGTGCTTGTCTTCGTGTGCCAGCGTGACCCCAGCCTTCTGTCTGCTTCCTTTCCTTCTTACCTGGGGCAGTGGGCGGCGCGGTCGACACAGGGCAACACGCAGCCGTTCCTAGAGAGGGATTTAAATCACGGGACGTTAATTGTGGCCTTTCAGAATTCTTCAGATGTTTGGGGTT
Source organism: Choloepus didactylus (assembly GCF_015220235.1). Lineage (NCBI taxonomy): Eukaryota > Metazoa > Chordata > Mammalia > Pilosa > Megalonychidae > Choloepus > Choloepus didactylus. The sequence goes on along the minus strand of NC_051309.1, from coordinate 3,652,629 downwards.
TGTTTCATAATCTATTTTAAAACTTCCCCTCATTGTACTGGAAAAACTGCACAAAATATGTCTGTTGAATCCAGAACTCTCCTGGCTTGACGCAATGCACGGCTAACTCGCCGTGCCAAACTCAGCCCACGGTTTCCAACGCTATGCCTCACTCACTGCAGCCTTTTAATGTTTTTATTTTTTTCTCCAAAAGAATTTTAACTTTTAGTAAATAAAATACATTCATATTCCCATGGTAACAAATGAAAAGAAAACAAAACAAAAATGTCCTGCCTCCTTCCCAGTCTTCACTTCCCACTCCTGTGGTAACTGTCAGTAACTATTTGTATTTTTGCTATGTATTTGCAGAGAAACATATGTACACTTTACATTGGATGGGTTTATTTGAGGGTGTTGAAAACAGGATCATGACCTGCTCTTTGCACTTAACATGCCTGGGGAACTTTCCTCATCAGTAACATATTGGCCGGCCTCAGTGTGCAGTAACCACTCTCCCCTTTGAATCTAGAATTTTTACCTAGCACATGGCTGTCCAGCTAAAGACTACATTTCCCAGCCTCCCTTGCAGCGAGGTGCAGCCACATGACGGGTTGTGGCCAATGGGATGCGCACATTCTGCCAGCTGGAATGTGGCAGTGAGGGCGGCTAGAAAAGAGGATGCCATGACCCAAAGGGAGGAGCCTGGCTTCCCCGTGCACGTGACACTGGATGGCCTCCCCAAACTCTTATGTGAGCAAGAAAGTTACCTCTATCTTGTTCAGGCCATGCTGCTAAAGCACGTGAGTGGCTCGGAGTTGCGTACCCCAGAAAAGCACGTGCCCCATCTGGAGCCATGCCTGTGGGCGTGAGCCCTTATAAACAGGACCTTTTGGTGAGGTTACTTCAGTGCCCACGTGGCCCAAATGAATGAGTCCGAGGGCTGAAGCCCTTATGAGCAGAGGAAACTGGACCCAGAAGGAGAGGCCCCAGGGAGCAGCCAGGAGCTGGAGACAACAGAACCCGGCAGAGAAGGGAGACGATGCACCATGTGCGCCACCAGGCGCATCACCAGGTGATGGGGAGGCCCAGGAACCCCAAGGACGCTGGGCGGCAAGAGGACACCAACCCGGGAGGAAGCCAGCCTCTAACCCCTGAAACAGCAAGCCCCCAAATCCCTGCCCTGATGCCACCCCGCTGCATGGTGTTTGTTCTAGCAGCTGGGAAGCTAACACAGCATCGAAACTCATCACCTTTTAATGAGTACATGTATGCTATAGCGTGGAAATACCTTTTGTTTTTTCACTCAATTGTCAATAACAATTATATATTCACTCAAGAAACATGTACTAAAGCCTGCTAAATGCCAAGCACTGTTCTAAGTGCTCTTATTGCAAACGAAGCTCCACTAAATACCCTTTATCGTGAGTCTGGACTCTCTGGGATTGACATCTAGAAGAGCAGAGCCGCTGAGCAGAAGGGAGGGCAGGGGAGTCTGGGGTCCCCTGAAACCCACTCTCTCCCTTAATCCCCCTAAGTTGCCACAGAAACCAAAGTTGAGCTGAGGAAATGTGCACGGGACCTTGCTAACGACAGACCTCCCGGCGAGCACAATGACGGAAACTGCCCGAGGGCGAGCGCTGCCCTATGGAACGCTTTCCGCAGGGCCTCTCTGGCGTGTCTAGGACTGCTTCCGGGAAATAAGCCTGGAATCTTGACATTTATGGGATATGCACCCTTGACAATGGCAGGTATAAAATGGAAATGCTTCACAACCCACGGGGCTCGCTGACATGAGTGACGGGAGCACCCACCCCACCTCGAGACCTCCCTTGCTAAACCTGGGCCGCGGCACATCCAAGCGCGGCAAGAGGGAACCGGGGCCAAAGTGGACCTCTCCCTGCTTCTGCAGGGCCTCGCGGTTCCTACACATTTTTAGGAAAGCTTGATCCTCAATAGATCTTTTGAAATAATTAGCTTACTTTAAATTGCAGTAAAATATACATCACATAAAAATCACTTTTACCATTTTAGGTGGACAATTCTTTGACACTGAGTGCATTGGCAATACTGTGGACAGTCTCTACCACCTATTTTCAGACTATTTTCATCATGCCAAACCAAAACCCAAACTCATTTAGCAATAACTCCCCACTCCCCACTCCCCTCACTCCTGGTAACCACTACCTGCTTTCTGTCTATATGAATTTACTTATAAGTATTTCATAGAAGAGAAAGCATATGATATTTGTCCTTTTCTGTCTGGAATATGTCAGCAAACATGGTTCCTTAAGGTTCATCCCCGTTGTAGCAAGTACCAACAGGTCACTTTTTTTCACAGCTGAATAATATTCCACTGTATGGCTAGACCGCAATTGTTTACCCACTCATCTGCTGATGGGCACCTGGTTGCTTCCACCTGGTGGCAGCTGTAAATAAAGCTGTGGTGAACATGGGGATACAAATACCAGTCCAATTCCTTGCTTGCAATTCTTTGGGATACATGCCTAGGAGTGGAATTGCTGGGTTATGGTAATTCTATGTTTAACTTTCTGAGAAACCACCGAACTGTTTTCCGCATTGGCTGCACCATGGCACACTCCATCTACAAGGCACAATGCGTCTTATTTCTCCACATCCTCGCCAACACTTATTATTTTCTGTCTCTTTGTGGTTGAGTTGTAGTTTCTTTATCTTTTCTTTATATTCTCTGGATAAACATTTTCTCCAAATCTGAAGGCTGTCTTTTCACTTTCTTAATGATGTACTTTGATGCGCAAAGTTTTTAATTTTGATGAAGTCCATTTTATCGCTTGTGCTTTTGGGGTAAAATTTAAAACTCCAATGCCAAATACAAGGTCCTAAGGATATTTCCCTATGATTCCTTGTAAGAGTTTTATGATATTGGCCATTATTTTTAGGTCACTGATCCACTGTGAATTATATGGCAGGAGGTAGGAGCCCACACTCATTCTTTTCCACGTGGCTTTTCAGTTGTCCCTGCACCATTTGTTGAAAAGACCATTATTTCTCCATATAACAGAATATGACACCCTTGTCAAAACTCAACTGGCCATAGATCTGTGGGTTTATCCCTGAATCTCAATTCTATTCCATTGGTCTGTGTAATGGTTCGGTTCATGTGTCAACTTAGCCAGGTGATGGTGTCCAGTTGTCTGGTCAAGCAAGCACTGGCCTGACTGTTGCTGTGAGGACATTTCATGGACTTAAATTATCAACTGATTGCATCTATGGCTGATGATGCCTACAGTCAACCAAGGAGATGGCCTTCAGCAATGAGAGACCTCTCATCCAGTCAGTTGAAGGCTTTAAAAGGAGAAGTGATGGCTTCAGCAGTCAGAAGGGAGAATTTCCATCTCAACTTCAGCCAGCCAGCCTCTGCTGGGGAAATCATCCAAAATCTTCATCGACGTTCCCAGCTTGCAGCCTGCCCTACAGAGTTTGGACTTCTGCATCCCCACAGCTGTACGAGACATTTTTAATAAAAATCTCATAATATTTACAGACATCTCCTGTAGGTTCTGTTTCCCTAGAGAACTCTGACTAATACGGTCTGTGTATATATATTCTTTTGCCAGTACCACACTGTTTTAATTACTGTAATTAAATTCCTGTATTAAACTACTGTTTTAATTACTGTAGCTTTATACTGAGTTTTGAAATCAGAAGTGAGAGTCCTCAAAATTCATCCTACTTCTTCAAGATTGTTTCAGCTATTCTGGGCCCTTTGCAATCCCATATAAATTTGAAGATCAGTTTTTCCAGTTCTGGAAAAAAAAGACGACTGGAGTTTTGAGAGGGATTGCACTGAATCTGTACATCACTTCTGGCAGTATTGACATCTTAACAATATTAAGTCTTCCATTCCATGAACATGAGATGTCTATTTATGTAGGTCTTCCTTAATTTCTTTCAGCAATATTTTGTAGTTTTCAGGATACAAGTATTTCACCTCCTTAGTTAAATTTATTCCCAGGTATTTTCTTCTTTTAGATACTACTATAAATGGAATTCTTTCTTGATCTCCTATTTAGATCATTCGTGACTGGTAGAAACCCAGCTGACTTCTGTGTGTTTATCTTATATGCTGCAACTTTTCTGAATTCATGGATGAGTTCTAGGACCTATCTTGCAGATTCTTTGGGATTTACTACACCTAGGATCATGTCATATGCAGACTGGGATGATCCGACTTCTCCATTCCAATTCAGACGCCTTTCCTTTCTCTCCTGCCTGCTCGCCCTGGACACCACTTCCAGCACAATGTCGAAGGAGAGTGGCGACAGTGCCCTCCTTGTCCTTCAGGGGGAAGCTTTCAGTCTTTCACAGCTGAGAATGATATTTGCTGTGGGTTGTTCATAAATGCCCTTTATCATGTTGACAAAGTTCCCTTCTATTCCCAGTTTTCTGAATTTTTTTTATCATGAAAGGATGTTGTCAAATGCCATTTCTGTATCAATTGAGATGATCACATGGTATTTTCCTCCATCCTGCTAATGTAGTAAATTAAATTGATTTTCTTATGCTGAACCACCTTGCATTCCTGGAATAGACCCACTTGCTCTTGGTGTATAATCCTTCTCATTTACCGTTGGATTCAGTTTGTATTCTGTTGAAAATTGTTGCATCTATATTCATAAGGGATATTGGCCTATCGTGTTCTTTTCTTGCGCTGCCTTTATCTTGCTCTGGTACAGGGTAATGCTTGCCTCACAGAACAAATTAAGAAGTAATCCCTCCTCTCCTGTTTTCTGGAAACATTTGAGAAGGTTTGGTGTTAAACCTTCTTTGAATGTTTGGCAGAATTCAGCAATGAAGCCAGGCAGTCTTGGACTTCTATTTGTTGGGAAGTTTTTATATACTAAATCATTCTCTTTGCTTGTTATAGGTCTGTGGAAAGTTTCTATTTTTTCTTGCATCAGATTAGGTAATTTGTATTTGTCCATTTCATCTAGACTTTCTAATTTCTTGGCATATAATTGTTCATAGTACCCCCTTATAATCCTGGTTATTGAATAAGGTCAGTAGTAATGTCCCCACTACCTGACTTCAGTTATTTCTGCTCTCTCTCTCTTCTTCTTTGTTTGGCTAAAGGTTTGTTGATTTTATCAAACTTGTCAAAATTCCAACTTTGGGTTTTGTTGATACTCTTTATTGTTTTTCTATTCTTTATTTCATTGTTCTCTGTTCTGCTCTTTCCTATTTCCTTCCGTCTACTAACTTTGGTTCAGTTTGCCCTTCTTGTTCTAGTTTCTTTAGGTGTGAAGTCAGCTTACTGATTTGTGATCTTTCTTCTTTTTTAATATAGTGTGCCTGTTTGGATGGTTTATATCCCCCAAAATTCCATGTTCTCTGATGCAATCTTGTTGGGGGCAGATGTATTAGTGTTGATTAGGTTGGAACCTTTGGATTAGGTTGTTTCCATGGAGATGTGACCCACCCAACTGTGAGTGACACTTTTGATTAGGGTGTGACCTCTGATTGAATGTTTCCATGGAGGTGTAGCCCTGCCCATTCAGTGTGGTCCTTGATTAGTTCACTGGAGCCCTAGAAACGCTCAGACAGAAGGAGCACACTGCTAGCTGCAGCTGAGGGACACCTTTTGAAGACAACCATTGAAAGCTGACACTGACATTTTGGAGAATGCCACTTTGAAATGCAACCTGGGAGCAAGCAGACACTAGCCATGTGTCTTCCCAGCTAACAGAGGTTTTCTGGACACCATTGGCCATCCTCCAGTGAAGGTATCCGATTGCTGATGTGTTAACCTTGGACATTTTATGGCCTTAAGACTGTAACTGTATAACCAAATAACCCCCCTTTATAAAAGCCAATCCATTTCTCGTGTTTTGCATCCCGGCTGCATTAGCAAACCAGAACATATAGGTAATTAGAGCTGTAAATTTTCTTGTAAGCACCACCTTTACTGCACCCTATAAGTGTTGGTATGTTGTGTTTTTCATTTGCATTCATCTCAAAATATTTCTTAATTTCCCTTGTGGTTTCTTCTTTGACTCACTGGTTCTTTAATAGTGCATTGTTTAATTTCCACATTGTTCTAGTTTGCTAATGCTGCAGGAATGCAAACACCAGCCAAGGATTGGCTTTTATAAAAGGTGGTTTATTTGGTTACACAGTTACAGTCTTAAGGCCATAAAGTGTCCAAGGTAATACATCAGCAATCGGGTACCTTCACTGGAGAATGGCCAATGGTGCCCACTAAACCTCTGTTAGCTGGGAAGGCACGTGGCTGGCGTCTGCTCCAAAGTTCTGGTTTCAAAATGGCTTTCTCCCAGGATGTTCCTCTCTAGGCTACAGTTCTTCAAAAATGTCACTCTTAGTTGCACTTGGGATATTTGCCCTCTATCAGCTTCTCCGGAGCAAGAGTCTGCTTTCAACGGCCATCTTCAAACTGTCTCTCATCTGCAGCTCCTGTGCTTTCTTCAAAGTGTCCCTCTTGACTCTGGCTCCTCTTCAAAACGTCAGTCTCAGCTGCACTGAGTTCCTTCTGTCCATCAGCTCATTTATATGGCTCCAGTGACTCAACTTAGACCCACCCCAAATGGGCGGAGCAACACCTCCATGGAAATCATCCAATCAGAGTCATCACCCACAGCTGGGTGGGTCGCATTCCAAAGAAACACTCAAAGAAATACAATCTAATCAACACTGATAACATCTGCCCACACAAGATTACATCAAAGATAATGGCATTTGGGGGACACAATACATTCAAACCGACACACACATATTTCAAATTTTCCACTTTTCCTTCTGTTATTGATTTCTAGCTTTATTCCACTGTGATCTGAGCAGATAATTTCAATATTTTAACATTTATTTAGTGTCAATTTGTGGCCTAACATATGGTCTATCCTGGAAAATGTTCTCTGTGCACCTGAGAAGAATGTGTATTCTGCTCTTGTTGGGTGTAGTGTTCAAATATGCCTACTTAGGTCCTATTGGTTAATAGTATTGTTCAAGTCCCCTATTTCCTCATTGATCTTCTGTTTACATGTTCAATCAACTACTGAAAGTGGTGTATTGAAGTCTCTAATTTTGATTGTTGAACTATTTCTCCCTCCAATTCTGTCAATTTTTGCTTCATATATTTGGGGATCTGTTGTGAGTTACATATATGTTTATAATCATTGTATCTTCTTGCTGGGTTTTATCAATACATAATATCATTCTTTGTCTCCTGTAATCTTTTTTTAATTCAAATTCTATTTTGGGTGATAAAAATATAGACAACTCCAGATCTCATTTCATTACTTTTTGCATGGAATATCTTTGTCCACCCTTTTCTTTTCAACCTCTTTGTGTCTCTGTGGCTGAAGTGTGTCTCCTGTAGACAGTGTACAGATGGATCAGGTTTTGTCATCCAAACCACCAATCCCTGCCTTTTAATAGGGGAGTTTAATCCATTGACATTTAAGGTCATAAATGAGAAGGACGGACCTACTTCTGCCTTTTAGCTATTTGTTTTCTGTATGACTTATATGTTTTTTTCTCCCCCGTTACTCCATTTCTGCCCTCCTGAGACCCCTCCCCTCACTCGTCCTGCGCAGCCTGATCGTCGCACAGAGGCAATGGCCCAGGACCCTCCTGCACAGACGCAAGACCCTGGAGCCACTCACAGCAGCAAGTCAGAACCCCATGCTCGTCCCGCACAGGGACCCAGGTCCACGGAGACCCCAGGCATACCACAAATCACCGAGCAGTGCCCTATACAAAGAGAGCACAGGCGGGTGGAGGGGGGAGGGAAACTGGAGAACTGTTGGTAAGAGATGCGCTGCTTAAACCCGGTCTCTGCTGGCTGGACCACCTTCTGTGGATTGACCCCATCTGGCTCCCGGAGCGGGAGACCCTAACAGGGAAGAAACTGGAGGCAGAAAAGCCTCCAGAAAGAAAAAGGGGTGAGGGAGGGGTTTAAACTGAACTGCTGCAAGACAGGAGGGTCCCAGAACTGAAAAGTGCCAGGAAGGGGGGCACTGGGTGAGGGGGGAGAAGTTAAACAAATCGTAGGGCCTGGGGAGAAAAATCTGCACAAAAACAAACCAAACAGATCAAGATTCCCAGAAAAGGAAGAGAGGAAAGGAAGCTTTCTCCTGGAGGTGAAGCAATTGCACAAAACGTGCTATCTTAAAAATTATACTGCATATCCAAGGCAAACAACAGACGAAGAAGAGACAAGAAAATTCAAACAGTTAAGCATGGATTGTTCTAAAGGTCTGGAATAAATTGGACCAAGAATCACAGAAGAGCCTTTACACAAAGCCAACCATTAATAAAACCCTAGACAAGAGGGAGAAACTGACCTTCAGAGTTAGCAAATGAAAATAATCAGATGCCCAGACATCAGCAAAAACTTACAAGCCATACTAAGAAAAAGGAAGCTATGGCTCAGGCAAGGGAATAAATTAAAACTTCGGAGGAGACACAGAATTTGGAATAACTAATCAAACAAATCTCCTAAATCACTTCAAGGAATTGAAGGAAAATATGGATATAGAGCTAAAGGACAGTGTGCTGGTTTAAATCTAAGCTAAGAGATGAAGCCCAGAGTTTGCCCCAGAGAAGCTGAGAACACACAGATGCTTAGAGAGAAAGCCACTGGAATCAGAGGCTGAAAGCAATGCCACCCGGGAGCAAAGGACCAGCAGATGCCAGCCACCTGCCTTCCCAGCTGACAGAGGCATCCAGATGCCGTCAGCCTTTTCCTCAGAGAAGATATCTACCTCTTGATGCCTTAATCTGGACATTTTCATGGCCTTAGAACTGTAAATTTGTGAAAATAAACCCCCATTATAAAAGCCAACCTATTTCTGGTATATTGCATTTCCAGCAGCTTTAGCAAACTGGAACAGATAGAAGACAATGTGTAACCATAAAGAAGAATTTGAAAGTTAAAAAGAAATATAACAGAAATTATGAGTATGAAAGGTACAATAATGGAGATTTAAAATACACTAGAGGCACACAACAGCAGATTTGAATGGGCAGAAGACAGAACCAGTGAACTGGAAGACAAGGCAAATCGAAATCATGAATCACAACAGATAGAAAAGAGAAAAGCAAATATTGAGCAGTATCTAAGAAATTTGTGTGACAGCATGAAGCGCACAAACACACATACCCACCTTCGTGGGTTTCTCAAAAGACAAAGGAAGAGCAAAGGAAAGAAAGAATATTTGAGGAAATAGTGGCCAAAAATTTACAAACTCTCATGAAAGACATAAATATACATGTAAAGAAGGGCAATGCACTCCTAATAGAATAAACCTTAATAGACCTAATCCAAGACACACACAAAGAAAGTCAAATACCAAAGACAGAGAGTATCCTGAAAACAGCAAGAGAAAAGTGATTCGTCACATTCAAGTGACACACAATAAGACTAAGTGCCAACTTCTCAACAGAAGGCAGGGAGGCAAGAAGGCAGTCATACGATGTACTTAAGGTGCTGAAAAAGAAAAACTGCTAGCCAAAACTCTCCTTAAAAAATGAGGAAGAGTGTAAAATATTCACAGATCAATAGAAACTGAGAGTCTGTCAACAAAAGGCCTGCCCTACAAGAATTACTAAAGGCAGTTCTGCAGGTTGGAAGGAAAAGACGGGAGAGAGAGGCTTGGAACAGTGTGAAGACGTGAAGATTGCTGTCAGTAAAGGTAACTAAAAAGGGAAATGCAAAACCCAATAGTACCATATCCTCAATATACAACTCTAGTCTGTAATTCCTCTAAGAGTCAGAATACAATTGAACAAGAAAAAGGCATATTTCCTGATGATGGACACACAAAATATAAAAAGGTAATTGGGACAAAAACAACATAGAGAGGGAAAACAGCGATATGGGAGCAGAGAATGCGTACGCTATTGAAGCTAAGTTGATATCATTCCATATTAGTAGATTATAGATGTAGGTTATGTTATACAAACACCAGGATAAACAAAAAGAACGTACTTTAAAATACACAGAAACAGAAATGAGAAAGGGATCAATCAGATACATCAAAATAGGTCAACTATAAAGAAAAGGAGGTTGCAATAAAGGAAAAGAGAGGCAAAAAAAGATACGACATACAAAAAAGAAAGGACAGAATGGCTAAGGCAAGTACTGCCTTTACCGTAACAGCACTGAATGTTAATAGACTAAACTCCCCAATGAAAAGACACAGGGAGTTACAATGTATAAAAAAGTGTGAGCCAACAATACATTGTTTACAAGAGACTCACCTTAGACCCAAAGACACAAATAGATTGAAAGCGAAAGGATGGAAAAGATAATCCATGCAAATAATAACCAAAAGTAAGCTGGGATAGTTTTACTGACATCAGACAAAATAAACTTTAAGTCACAAGCTGTTACAAGAGACACTATATAGTAATAAAAGAGCCAAGGAAGAAAGAAATATCAATCAGGAAGAAATAACAATCATAAATATTTATGCTGCTAACCACAGGGCCCCAAAATACATGAAACAAACACTGGCGAAACTGAAGGAAGGAAAAGAAACCTCTATAATAATAGCTGAAAACTTCAATACACCCCTCCCGTCAATAGATAGAACACAGAACACCTAGACAGAATATCAAACAGGAAACAGAGACCTTGAATAATATGATAAATGAACTAGACCTAAAAGACATAATATGGCAGATATACATTCTTCTCAAGTGCACATGGACCACTCTCCAGGATAGACCACATGTTGGGTCACAAAACAAGTCTCAATAAATTTAAAGAGGGTGAAATTATACAAAGCATCTTCTCTTACCATAATGGAATGAAGCTGGAAATCAATAACAGGTGCAGAACTGAAAAATCCACAAATATATAGAAGTTAAATAATACACTCTTAAACAATCAATGTATCAAAGAGGAAATCACAGGGGAAATCAGTAAATATTATGAGACAGACAAAAACGAGAACACAACAGACCAAAACCAATGGGATGCAGCAACGGCAGTGCTAAGAGGGAAATTTATAGCCTTAAATGCTTACACTAAAAAAGAAGAAAGCTCCAAAATCAAAGACCTAACTGCACACTTGGAGGAAATAGAAAAAGAATAGCAAACTAAACTGAAAGCAAGCAGAAAGAAATAACAAAGATTAGAGCAAATAAATGAAATTGAGAATTAAAAAAATAGAGAGCATTCACAAAACCAAAATTTGGTTCTTTGAGAAGATCAATAAAATTGAGAAACCTTAAGCTAGAATGACAAAAAAAAGAGAGATGTAAATAAATAAAATCAGAAAGGCGGGGTGGGGGAGCGCATTACTACTGACCCCGGAGAAATAAAAAGGATCATAAGAGGATACTATGAACAACTGCCTGCCAACAAATTAGACAACCTAGATGAATTGGGCAAATTCCTAGAAAACACGAACAGCTACACTGACTCAAGAAGAAACAGATGATCTCAACACACCAATTGTAAGTAAAGAGATTGACTCAGTCATCGAAAACCTCCCAACAAATAAAAGCCCAGGACCAGATGGCTTCACAGGTGAATTCTACCACACATTCCAAGAAGAATTAACACCAATCCTGCTCCAACTCTTCCAAAAAAATCAAACAGGAGGGAACGCTCCCTACTCATTCTATGAGGCCAGCATCACCTTAACACCAAAGCCAGATGAAGGTCCTACAAGAAAAGAAAGTTACAGACCACTGGACTCCAGTTTCAAAATACTCGATTCGGACAGTTCCTGAGGTTCAGCAGTGGTTCTGGCGGGGGGGAGATTCCGCGAGCTTCTACCGCGTCATCTTCCCACATCCTTCTCCTCAGCAGGGTCTTCAATTCTCAGGAAACTGACTTAACAACCCTATCATTTGCGTTCTTTCAAGGGGAATTAAAAAAAAAAAAGAGGCAAGGAAACAAACATTCTTACTCTTTCCTCAACTAAATGTCAGAAATGCAATGCTTACGTTCATAAACTCAGATATGCAGGAAATTTAACTTTAAAATGTACTCTGATTTTATACAACCCAATTTCATTCTCTAACCTAAGCCTGAATTCCATCTGATGCAGAAACTTAACCCAGTATTTACAAATAAAGTCAAATTAACTGATTTCTCAGTCCAGTCTGCCCTTTAATAATTCCACCAGTCCACACTAAGGCCCTCTTGAGTTCTGTTTCCCTCCCTCCTCCCTGTGTTTGTGGATCCTCCTTGGCCCGCTCCCCGGATACAGAAAGCCAAGAGCTGGATTGAGCTTGGGGCACACAGGGGTCAACGAGGCAGTGACAAAAACACTGGTAAAGAAAAGTAAAGAAAGGGCGAGCCCATTGCTGGTTTGGACACAGAACTGATTGGACGCAGAGACCAACAGTGGCTAAATTCAGCAAAATGCTCTGCCAACAGCCGGCTTTCTCTTCTGCATGCCGGATGAAGGAAGGCTGTGCCAGTAGCGTGAAAAGGGAACGCTCAGTATAAAGAGTTGAGAGAAATGTGGACGTAATTACTAAAGTGTGTAAAGAGCTCTGAGAGGACCCTGGGGCTTAGAGCAGCACCTGAGGACACGGGGGCCTTGTCTGGGAGACCCTCCCCAAGCCCAGGACTCGCCTCTCCGGAGCAGGAGCACGTGCAGCCCACGCAAGGGAGGCAGGCACTTCGCGTGTCCCCGGCCAGAGCTGCTCCACGCCAGGAAACACCCTCCCTGTGCGCTGAGCCATGGCTGGCAGATGGGCCTGCAGGGGCCCGAGGGTGGGGTGTCCACCTGCCGCAGGGCAGGACAGGCCTGGCACACGGTGTCAGTGTCGGGGGGCCTCAGGGGGCAGCCTCTGGGGCGCTCAGTGGGAACTGGGCTTCAGGAGCCCCCTCGCCAGTGAGAGGCCTGGGTCCCAGCCACGTGGCCACTAGGCTGGGGCTGAGGCTGCCAGCTGGCCGAGGCACTAAGCTGGACACTCGCCGAGGACTGAGAGAAGTGCCGCTGGGTGTTCTCCACGGGACAGCTAGCAGCCTTCGGGAAGGGGGAAGGAAGGACCCGCCAGCAGCGGCCTCTGGGAGCGGCCAGCCCATGTCCCCTGCGGCGCCCTCCACTGACAGCTTCATGGGGGCTCACTGTAAGAAGGCGTCAGGAGCCGGCGATGGAGGGTGCCTCTGGGACTGGTAACGGGAACCCGAATCCCAAGACCCCTGAAAAGCGAAAGACAAATGGCAGCACTTAACTGCTGAGGACGAGGTGGTCAGCTCACCACAAGGGGCCGGAGGGCTGTGCCCTCCATCGGAACGCGTGGCCAGCGGCAGCCTCTGCCGTGACTGCTGGGTGCATGTCTCTGGGAGTGACATCGATCCCAGCCTCCCGCGTAATGATCATGTCACAGAAAGACTGACGGGTCAGAGGCCAAACACCCGACCTGAGCTGTCACGATGGGGAAGAGCCTCTCACCCAGTGCCCACACGTAAGCCAGTTCACAGATCCAGACTCCCTGCACTGAAGACAAAGCCAGAACCCTTGATACAGAACTGGCACAAGCATACACTCAATGCCCCCCCCACAGGAACCTATGCGTTTACTAGAAATACCAAAACTTTCGGGGGGTTATCAAACATTCACTCTGAATGGATGCCAGTTCCTAGAGATCCAAACACCACCGTGTTCCACCAGCCAGCTGGGGTCATGTCACAGGTGGGATCAGCCCAAGTTCGACTCACAGAGGGCCCGGGTGGCGCTCAGACCCATCTGGTTCCTTCCGCACTCCTGGACCCATGACCAGCAGAGAGTGCCCGGCACACTCGGGCTCCACGTGGAGTGGAAGCCCCGGCACGCCCCCTGCCGAGAGCCTCAACTGGAAGCAAGTCCTCATCCCTAAAGGAATCGGAGCGCAGCTCCCTAGGCAAAGACCCACCCCTGCCCACTCGTCCCGCCAGTTCGGCTCATTCAGAAGCAGACGGGTCTCAGTCCTGCCTCGAGGCCACGTCCACTCTCCCCGCTGCTCTCTGCCATTGCGAAGTCCAGAGAGATCTTATCATCTCGACATTCCAGAAGACATCACACTGGCCCGCCACGTCGATAACACCACCCTGATCTGATCTGACATGCGGGAAACATCAAGAGCTCTTAAATGCCTCATAAGACATAAGCCAACCAGACAGTGGGAGAAAAACCCCCCAGAACTTTGGGATCCACCAGCCCAGCAAAGTCTCCAGAGGCCCGATGATTCTGAGCGTGTTCCCTCTAAGGTGACAGACAGGAGGCTCCGCGTCACACCACCTTACTAGAAGAAAGAGGCACCAAACTTGGTAGGACTTTCTGGATTTTGGAAGCAAAATTTGAGTATGTTACTTCAACCATCTGCTAAGTCACCTAAAAGCCTGCCAAAGCCAAGTGAGACCAGAGACAGGGAAGGCTCTGTGGCGAGTCCGGGCTGCTTGGCACCGGGCTAGCATAATCTGGCGGATCTAATGACACTTGAAGGGTCTACGGCTATTTTGGGGTGCCGTATGAAGCTTCCAGCCAGCACCAACTGGAGACTCACAGTGCAAAGCAGTAGGGTTTGTGGTAAATCTGTGCCCTCTTCTACAGACAACTACTCTCCTTTTAAGAAACACTTTCTGGCTGCTCCCAGGCCTTGGTAGAGACAGAATCCACAGCTATGGGACATCAGGGGACCGTGGGGGCTGAGTTCCCACAATGAACCAAGAGTTCAACAATAATCTGATCCACCGAGCCTTAAGGCTGAGCACGTGCAGCAGCTGTCTGTCCTCGAGTGAGAACGGGTAAATCAGAAACCAGCCTCAGGCAAGCCCAGGAGGGGAAGGCCAAGACTCCTTCCAAACCAAATCCTACCGCGTGGCCTCCTCACTCAGTCCTCACCTGTGGGCCCACAGGGAGTTCTTTCAATCCGCTGGCTGACAGAGGAAAAACCTGGGCTCTGGATTACAGATGGTTCCACACAATGTGCTGCACTATCTGAAACTGCACAGCTGCAGCTGCAACGCTCCACTCGGGTGGGGCCCTGCAGGGCAGCGGTGAAGGAAAACCCTGCCAGCAGTACGGCTGGCTGTCCCCTTCGTCTGCTCTGAGAGAACAGAAGTGTGGCTCTACCCTGGTTCCTGGTGGTTGCTGGTGGTTTGGCTGGACGATCAGAGACTTGGAAGAAACACGACTGGAAGTCTGGGGACGAGAAAGTCTGGGGAAGACGCACGTGGATGGCCTCCTGGGAAACGTGGAGACACGTGAGTGCCCTGTGACTGCTCACTAAAGAGCACCTACCTGCAGAGAAGATTCTCAGTAGTCGGGTGAACCAGACGGCACCTGGTGCGCATGGAGGTCATCGGTCTCTCACCCCAGCAACCGCACTGTCTGCTCCACGGGCCTGTGAGCCACGTGGACGTGACGCTGTGGACGGAGGCCAGGCACTGACCCGCCGACGCGGACGTCTGCCTCCCAGTCCTGCCCCAGCCACCACGACTGCTCGTGCCCAACCTGCCAGCCGCAGAGACCCACCCTGAACCCCGGTGTGGCCCCATTCCTTCAGACGGCTGCAGGGGCACGGCCGGCCTCTGGGGGCAGGCTGATTGCTTTGGACCTTTGCCACCAGGAGGGAGCAGAGATGCAGCCTCAGGGAAGGAGTTGGCCTTCCCTGCCTGGAATGCTCTGCCAGCTCACCGTCCACAGACTTGCGGAACAGCTCACCCACCATCACGGCTTTCTGCACAGCGTGGCTTCCGATCGAGAAGCCATTTCCCAGCACAGACGGGCAGCGAAGGCCTCCCTCAGGCCTATGGGAGTAACCGGTCCCACCACATACCCCCAAAACCAAAAACTGCTGGCCTCAAATAAAAGCAGACAGCCTCTGGGAGACTCGGTTACAGCACCGGGGGGCAGACGGCACCCTGCCAGAACGGGGTTGTGTCCTAGAGGATTCTATATGATTTGAGTCAAAAGATCTCCATCGGGTGCTGCCCCTCTCGCAGCTAGAACGTGTGGGTCTCGGAATCGAGGGGTGGGAAAGGGCCAGCTCCCCTCACTCGTCCACCTGGGAACCCACCTGCAGAAGTGGCAGCTTCGAGCTCTGCTGGTTTGCAGGTCTTCGTTCCCACCGGGGGACCCAGTGACAGCTTCTCCGAACTGGTGACGATACGGCTATCCGGCCACCGTGGGCTCCTCTGGCCACCGAACCAAAGGCAGGAAGGGGGGTCGCTCTACCAAAGAGAAATTGGGCGGCTGCCACACGATGGGGGGAGGGGGCTTTATCCGGACCCCGGGGGCCTCCCTGGAGCGCCTCTTGGTGATTCCATGATCAACAGCAAAGACCAATGGAGAACTGCAGCAAACAAAAATGTCAGGACCACTAAAGACTTGGGCCCTTCCAGAAAGAACGTTCAGGTCACCGTACTGAGAACCCCGAGAAGCTGAGGTCCCGTGGGGGGCGAAGTGGTGCGAGTGGTGTCGCTGCTCATTAGAGAACCTGGACCACGGTGGCTTTCGTCTTCCCTCCTCGTTGGTTATGCGTATGTACTTAACTATTAATTCTTCTCTCGCCTCCTTCCTCTTATTACCTTTGTAGAAGTTTGCTAGGGATTACACTACTTTCCTGGGACTGTCGTAAAAGGTACGCACACTGGCTCCCGGTGCCGCCAGGGCCTGCTCCCTCGCAGGCTGGGGGAGGACTGCGCTCGGCGGTCCCGGCACCAGCAGTGACGGCCATCCTGGGCACCCCGGCTGGCACTGCCTCGCCCGCTCTCTGCCCCTGTCCTCACAGGCCGCCCCTCCGTGTGTGCCCCGCGCTCTGTCGCTCTGCGTCCAAATCCCCCTCCTTTCTCTCAGAGAGACAATGGTCACTGAACTCAGGCCCCCCATCCAGTGCGGCCTCGTCTTAACTTGACTCCATCTTCAAAGACCCCATTTCCAAATAAGGTCCCATCCACGGGTGGGCTACGGACCTCCAAAATTCTCTCCTCCACAAAAGCAATGAGAACACGGGCAGAGACGATCAGAATCCACTTTTCCAGGACTCGGAGTCAACCAGAGGCTCCGGCAGCCCCACGGGTGTTTGTTCCAGGAAAGGAGCTGGAGCCTGGTGCTCCCTGCACCCCAGCCCACGGAGGCCCGAGACCCAGAGCTGGCAGCCCGCAGAAGGCACGGCCAGAGCTCTGTCAAAGGCCCCTGCCCGGAACCCAGAAGAGGGTCTCCTTTGACCCGTCTCGGGGTTCCCCGAAGACCCCACCCACAAGGCTGTGGTCGTCAGTTCTGGCGCGGCCTGCTGCCTTTCCCTGGGACCCGCAGACACGCCCTGGGCTCAGGCCAGGGTGTCGGCTGGCCTGGGAGGTTAAGGGGACACGGTGCAGATCTTCCCCATCTCCCAGGCATACAGAACCTTCACCAGCAACCACCTGACCCCGGCGGGAGGTTTTAGGGTGCCCGCCCACACCGGGTGGTCCATCTGTCCCTGGTGGAGGGAGGGGGGCCGGGGGCAGAACATCCCCTGGTCCTGGCCTCAATGGAGCTGAGCCCCCCGGTGCCGCTGGCCTGCTCGGTCTGTCCTCTCGGGAGTAGCACGTCTTTCCATCCGAGCTTGGGATCAGGCTTTGGCTGGTGACCAACACCTGTCCCGAGGCACTGACAGCTTTGGGCGTCTCCTCTGACCGACCGTGACCACCGTCACATCATCTGCCTCGGGGCTTTGTGAGGATCAGAACCCACTGTTAGCCATCTGAGCAGGATGAGCTCCACAGTCCACAATCACCTTCAACCTGGATGAGCGTGGGCAGGTGCACCGTATCCATAAGCGCCCTGCAGACACTTCAGTCCCATCAACTCAGTTATTCACTTACCAGCCGCAATGGGTAAAACAAGCCTTTAAAATACACAGGCAAGGAGATGGTCAATTTCCCAATTTCAAATAACATTTTAGCAACTTTCCAGGGCCCTTGGCCTCCAGACAATCCCCCTCCTGCACCCCTGTGCCAGTTTGGATGCATTATGTCCCCCAAAACGCCATGCTCTTTGATGCAATCTTGTGGGGGTAGACGTGTTAGTATTGATTAGGTTGGAATCCTTTGATTGTTTCCATGGAGATGTGACTCAATCAACCATGGGCAAGACCTTTGACTGGATAATTTCCATGGAGGTGTTACCCCACCCATCCAGGGTGGGTCTTAATTGAATCACCGGAGTCCTATAAAAGTGTTCACAAGCAGAAGGAGGTGCTACAGCCAAGAGGGACACTTGGAAGAACGCACAGGAGCTGACAGAGGAGCTAGAACACAACCTGGGATCAGCAGACGCCAGCCACGTGCCTTCCCAGCTAACAGAGGTTTCCCGGACACCATTGGCCATCCTCCAGGGAAGGTACCCAATTGCTGATGCATTACCTTGGATGCTTTATGGCCTTAAGACTGTAACTGTGTAACCAAATAAACCCCCTTTTATAAAAGCCAATCCATCTCTGGTGTTTTGCAAAACGGCAGCATTAGCAAAGTGGAAGCACCCCACACACACCCCGATAATGAAAGCAGAGGCTGCGACGAGCTCCCAGGGCTCCACAGCCAGCAGGGGTCCCGACTGCGCCACAGGAGGGCTTGCCGGGTACAGACACGGGCACCCCGACAAGACGGGCAGCCCAGGCCCCAGCCCAGCTCCTGCTGCAGCCTCCACTGTGAGAGTTTGGTTGAAACCTGTACGATGACAACAGGTTTGAAGAAGCAGAAATGCAGTTAGATACGTGAACATGTTCTCAGTGGTATTTGGGGAGACCTGCCCTTTCCTCCAGCTTTTAATTTTCTTTAACGTGTCTTACGATGAAAAATAACGAACATTAGGACGGGGAACGTGGAACAAAGCCTCTGCTCATGCCCTGCGGCCCTGCCCCACCCTCCAGAGGTCCTTCGAGGGTTTTCTCAAGATATTATTTTCAAAAACAAGAACATGAACACACACAGAGCGTTTTAACATTTTAAACGTCCCCTGAGAGAAGTTTCTCTGAGGCAAGTTCGCCAAGTGCCAACTCTCACCTCACCCCACGGCCAATGCATCCCTGTCCCCACCCACAGCCCCGGCCTCGCATCCTGGGCCCTCCTTTGCCTAAACAAAGTCCTTTACGATGGCCTCTACTGTTGGTTCTTCTTTTCCTCCTTTTCCAAACTCAGCCCCTGTGTGGAAGGCAGAGGCCCGCAGGGACCTTGGTGGACCAGACCGGGTTCTCGGGGCAGGGCCGCTCCGAGCGGGGCCACCCCCAGGGCAGGAGCCCGGCCACCACGCCCGCCGTTGCCCCCGCTGCACCGTCCCCCTGCAGGACTTCCTCGCGAAGGAAACTGCAAAGGTGCAAACCCTCCTCCTGAAGGACCCCCGAGCAGCCCAGCCCTCTGTGCTTCTAGAACTCTCTCTCCTCAAAAGGATGAGGGCACAAGGGTGAAGACTGTGGGTCAGAACTGGGCTAAGGGGCTGGGAGGAAGCACCGCCCCGGCCCCCGGCGGTCGGAAGGAGCCCGAAGGAGGCGGACGGCCCCACGCGGGCAGCGGGAAGCCAGCTCCCTTCCCCCAGCCGTCGCTCGACGCCCTGCCCGGGACCGGCCCAGAGGCAGAGCGGACGCCCGGGGACGAGGTAACCAGGCTGCAGCAGTTCCTCAGTAACCGGCTAAGCTGCGAAACCAAGTTTATCTTTAACTACCCATGAGACGCTTACCTTTTTGTCTTCTTTAGTCTTTCTTACAGTGCGATGAGGCCCAAAAAAGCTGTGCATTCCGAACGCCTTCCTGGCCCACTCGCCCTTGGGGGCGCCCAGCGGGGGCTGTGCGAAGGGGCCCTCCACCCGGTAGCGGTCGGCAGGGATCTTGCTCATGGGTGGCGGCAGCGTGCCGCAGTTGACGCTGGACCAGCCGTCGGTGGAGTCCGTGTGCGACTCCTGGTCACTGGCGAGCCCGCACGGCCACTCCTGCAGCACACGGCCCGGGAGCCACCTCTGACCGGGGCCGCAGCCGGCGCCCAGGGCGCCCCTGGTGGGAGGAGGCACAGAGCCCCACGGGGAGGACGCCGGGGGCCCCTCGGCGTGCGAGGTCGGGCCCGAGTGCGCGCTCCAGTCGCGGAGACTGTCGGCCGGCGGGGCGGCCGCACGCGGGGGGCTCCCCTCCGGCCCGGGACAGCGGGTGCCATTGCGGGGGGCGCCCCGGGGATGCGGGCCCCTCCCGCCCGCGCCCCCGCCCAGGTCCACCACCAGGACCCGGCCGCCCCGGTCCTCCTGGCTGAAGTTGCCGATGCCACTGTCGCTGGTGCTGCTGGTGCTGGTGTGGTGGGCGTCCGCCTCGCCGTCCAGGAAGGCCCGGGCCCGCACACCCTCGATGAGCTCGCCCATGTCCCGGTACAGGACGGACACGAACTGCAGCACGGGCAGGGAGGACGCGGGGAACTCCAGGCAGCCGCTGGTGTCGGGGTCCGCCGTGCACTCGAACCCGAACCGCCTGGCGATGCCCTGGTGGATCCTGTGGTGGAACAGGTCCGGGTCCACCATGAAGACGTGGCAGGACGTCCGCAGGGCCCCCTCGTCATCCCCGGCCAGGCTGCCGTCATCGCCGGCCTGCATGGTCACGAGCCCAAAGAACCTCCTGTCGTCGGGGCACACGGCGCTGAAGGCAAGCTTCTCCGAGGGGTACTCGGCCACGACGCCCGCCCTGTCGGCGCACAGCTGCACGCAGTCGTGCATGACCTTCATGGCCACCAGCGAGTGGATCTTCTGCTCGGCCCGCAGGCGCCGCATGCAGCCGCGGATGGCCTGCAGGCTGTCAGACTCGAGGCTGGCGCTTGTGGAAGGGAGCTCGATGGAGCCCAGGTAGCCAACGACCATGGCGACGTTCAGGATGCTCGCGTCGACTGCGAAGTCCGCGTCCTCCTCCAGTCCGGCGCCGAACACCGAGCCATTGCTCAGCGCGTTCGATGTCTCCTCCTTAGAAAGCACGCTGGGGTTCCCACCGCTCGGGCTTTCGTGTCCCACGTCAAATCTAGACGCAGCTGACTCCGAAAGGGATCTTTGTTTCAATTTCAGGGGCTCCGAACCCCCTGCGCAGAGACTGGGATTTTCAAAAATCATGTTGAAGATCCCCCCCGACTGCATGTCCTCCACGACCCGCTCCGCCCGGTTTATGCCCAAGGCTTTGGAATCGAGCCTGGGCCTCCGCCAGCCTCTGCCTTCGTGGAGCCCCCCTTCGTCGTCGCTGGAGCAGGGCTCCCCGTGGCCAAGGCCGTCGCCCACCACCATGCGCAGGATGCCGGAGCACCTCCCGACCAGCTTCACCACGTCCTCGTGCGCCGCCGTCCTCACGTTGATCTCGTTGACCGCAAGGAGCTGGTCGCCGGCGCGCAGGCCCACGAGGTCGGCCGGGCTCCCGCGCAGGACGCCGCTGAGCACGCAGGGCGCCTGCCCCGCGAGGGTGAACCCGTAGCCCGCGCGGCCCCTGGCCACCTCCACGCTGCGCACGCGGGGCGCACGCTTCCCCGCCTCGGCCACCCGGTGCATGGCGACGCGCTGGCGAGCCCAGGGACGTGCTCAGTCATGCCAGCAGGCTGCAGCTCCGGATGCGGACACACCACGCTCTCTCCGGAAGCAGCGGCCTGGGGAGGAAAGAGGACAAGCTCACCATTCAGGAGTGTGGACTCTAGGGCTTACTCACACAACCCGACGTACCAAGATCGTCCCTAGTAAAATCCACCACAGAAGGAGCCTCCCGCTACCCCCGCACGTCGCAGTGAAGGAGGCAGTACCCGGACACAACAGATCTTCAAGTCGTGCCAAGACACTCCTGTCCAAGTAGGAAACATTTCCCAGGACGGCGCCCAGCCGCGCCTCCGTCCCACCGGCGAAGCGGCCCTGGGGCTTAGGGGGCACAGGACCCCCGCCATCTGCTTCCCAGCACTGCCGCCATGCCGTCTCCGAGTGGGGCCCCCAGACCAGCCGGGGGCCTGGCCCAGGACCGATGGGAACACAGACTCAGGCCCCAGGGCAGCCCAAAAGGCGCAGAGCACGGTGGCAGTGGGCTGACAGGCCCCCGAAGGGCCACCCGCCAACCCCTCAGGTGGTCCCAAAGCCCCTCCTCAAAAGCTTTTCCCCCCTCTATTTACTGGGAACAACGTGGTGTGAGGGAGACCCGAGCCTCCGAAACCAAGCTCCAGCGACGCTGTCGAGGCCGCCCAAGAGAAACGAAGAGAAAGTCAAGACAGTTAACGCGCACTCACGATGCTGGGGAGTACTGGGCGTCGTTAGAAACACACTCGTGTCGGGGCCCCCCAAGACCACCCCAGGGTCAGCGGCTGGCTGGAGGGCTCACGGGGCACAGCTGACACCTGTCCTCCTGGCTGAGATGTCACAGGAGGGAAAAGGCTCCCAGGGCCAAGTCTGGGGAACCAGGCCCGAGTCCCCAGGGCTCTCTCCACGCAGCCAGGCAGGACGTGCCGACGTCCCCCAGCAGCGAGTGTCCCACGTGTCAGCTGCCATCTCCCGGGGAAGCTCGTCAGACCCAGGACCCTCTGCCTGGCACGTGCTGAGTTCCAGCCGCCAGAGGACAGCAGGTGTGGGCACAAACCCCACTGAGGGCCAGAGTCTTGGCACACGGGGGCCTTACCCATTAGGGACAAGGGAGACCCCAAACCCAGGGCCCCAGACACTGGCCAAGGGCCGCTGGCAAGCAGGCCTTCCTTGGGTGACAGGCAGGCCGTGCCAACTCCTTTCTACGTGAAACCTTTAAAATTCACTTTATAAAGCAGCACAGGAAGTGATTTTGCTGTGATGATCCCAAATGCAGCGAGTATGTTTTTTAAAGAGGATGCACTTTTAAAATAATTGTTCTAAAGTTATTAGAAGAAATTCTCATGTCTTGGCACAAAATTTCCAGTAACAGAATCATAAATAGATTCAAAGTAATTTAAATGCAAAAAAAAAAATCTGAAGACGTGGACAAGCTGGGAAGGACGTTCTCACGTCACTCCCAGGGCAGCTTCAGGAATGATGGAGACTGCTCAGGGCGAAGATTTGTGTGAATTATTTTTATTTTTGATATGCAAGAGTGATAAAAGACCAATTTATTTCTAAATTGCAATGTTATTTCATATCCAAGGGGTGCTCAATCGATACTTTAAATGTTACGACAGGACATTTATTTATCGTCTACCCTTAAAAACGTATAAACTAACACTAGCCCAGATGCCCGTCTCTGGATCTTCTCACTGGCTCTGCCTACGGGGGTGGGGGCTCGTCCCGGACCCGTGAATGCAACGTTTGTGTCACGGCGACTTCGCGGATCATCCTGGACCATGCGGGGGCCACAGAAACCACGAGGTCCTCACGGGGAGAAGCAGGAGGAGGAAGAGGCAACCTGAAGGCAGGGGCGGGGGGCCATGCTTGGAAGGTGGAGGAAGGGGCCGCGTACCACGGGGGGCAGGCAGCGGCCCTGCAGCTGGACAGGCAGGAACGGACCGCCCTGGAGCCTCCAGCAGGACGCAGCTTCAGCCCTGGCCGGTGGGGGAACCGTGTTCCCAGTTTACACTCACTCGTCCTGATCTGCTCCCTGCGGGTGGGCACCCACTGCACACAGCACCTCCCGACGACCTTGTTTCGTTAGGGGTGGCCCAGCTGGGTGAGGGGCCTGGACCTGGTCACTGGGGTCCTCTACAAGCAGAAGAAATTCAGACAGAGCAGGAGGGAAAGCCGGAAGGTGGGAGTCAGGGGAGCCCGGAAGAGAAAGGAGGGGACATCGCATGTGATGGGGGAGCCAGTGAACCCCGACAACAGCCGGCCCCGGGAGGAAGCCAGCCTGCCAGGATCCGGGACTGTGAGCCGATAAATGCCTGTCGTTCCAGCCGACCCACCGTGTGGCACTGTCAGCAGCCTGCAACCGAGACACCCTGTGAAACTGACTCGGACTCCTGGCCTGCAGAGCTGGGGAGAATCAGATTGTTTTGAGGCACCACGTTGGTGGGGTTTGCTCAGAAGGTCTCTGCCATGGCAGGCACAGCCCGTCCCAGCTGCTGCTGTCACCAACGTCCCCACATGTGCCAGCCACTGCCGTGGGCTGTGCCGGGCAGGTCAGTGATGCCCGCTCGGCTGCCCCAGGGTCAGAAACACTGCCAGCTCTCGCTTCCAAACAGCAACAGGAGCGGCCCCACGGAAGAAATGATTTCCTAGCGTGATGTGCAGAATCAGTTGGGACATCACCTGCCCACCACGGAGCCACGGCACGAAGTGCCACAGCACCAAAGCCGTCTTCTGTGTGGTTCCCCCAACACTCAGCCAGGCTCAGTGTCACCTTCTGCAGGAAATCAGAAGCAAACTGCTCCTAATTCATATAAGTAATATCTCAGCGCACATCATCATGTCTTATAATTTCATCCTATCAGTTAACTTTTCCTTAAATTAGAGCAATTAATACTAAATGCAGAAATTCAGGTGCTGCTTTCCCACCGGATTTGCATAACTTTGGGCTCCTGGTTAAAAGGCCGGGCCCTGGGCCCCCTCCTCACTTCCCGAGGCTCCACCGAGCAGGTCTGGGGAGAGGCGCAGAACCTGCCGTTTTACCAGCCCCCTCTCCGCCTGCGTGACTCGTGGAGCACTGAGGTGAGACCCCCAACCCACCCCCTCTTTTTGTGGAAAAGTAAGGAGGCCCCAGAGAGCAGTCACCAAGCTCCCACTGGCCCAGACAGGACCAAGAGGGGGTACCCCGCTGCCCACCCACTTGCCAGCACCCCCACCACCGCGGCCTGCAGAGAAGACCCCCGAGAGCCCACCCAAGTACTCGGTCCTCTGCTCCTCGCCGTCATCTGGAACCAGGACCCTCGGCAATGGGCAGGCAGGCCCGACACCCCGTCCTTCGCGAAATTTACATTTGGCCTAAACGCAATGGCGTGCTGCTTGCTCTGCGGGCCGGGCGGGGAGTGGACGCTGCCCTGGGCAGCCGGGGCCGGGGGGGCAAGGCCGGCGGGCAGGCAGACCTCGCAGCGGCCCCCAACTCGGGCGCTCCGGACAGACGGGACGGAGACCACCCTGGGGCACGAAACGATCTGGGGCGCCCAGCACGGGGTCGCGGGGCAAGGGGGAAGGGGGCGCGGGAGCGGCCGCCACCAAGGATAAAGCAGGGGGTGGGGGGTGGGGGGGCAACGCGTGACGGCGGCCCCCACGCGGGCGGCAGGCAGCGGCCCGGGGAGCTGAGCCCCCAGCAGCTGCTCCGCCCCCCTCCGAGCCTCCGACCGCGGACCCCCGCCAGGCACCGCCCTCCCAGCACCCGCCCCCGGGGCAGCACCCCCGCCGGAGACCCCCGCCTCACCCACCAGGCCCCGCCTCGCCACCCTCGCCTCTGCCTGCCCCCCCCAGCCCTGCCCCTCCAGGCCACGCTGGCAACTTCCGGAAGCCCCTCGCAGCCCCAGGGGCCCCGGGAAACCTCTCCTGCGCCCACGGGCTTCCCCCGCCGAGCACCCCCTGCCCGAGGCTCTTCCCCGAAGACCCCAGCACTGGAAGGAGGCCGGAGAGTCCCACCCCATGGCCCGGGCGGCCCCTTCGCCGCGCCCTCCCACTCTCAGGGGACCCTAGGGGGCTCGTGGCCAAGCCAGCAGCCTCTCCCGGTGCCGGCGGCTCCTCCTGTGACACGGCCACCTCGGGCGCGCCCCCCACAGCCTCCGCCAGGGAGACAGCACGGAGCCCCCCACGGCCATTGGGGATCCGGGAGTGACCCCGAGAAAGGGTCAGAGTCACCACGAGGCTGTAACAGGGACCCAGGAAGGGACCACCTGGGCCTCCTCACCCCACCGAGGCTGCTTCCAGGTCGGCTCGGGGACCAGCACCCCCAGGAACCGAATCCCCAGTCGGGAGAGGATGCAGGGGGCAAGCTCCGACCCCGACGGACATGCCAACGGGGGGTGGGGGAATGCAGCAGGGTCCCCTTCTGCACCCCCAAAGCACCAGCCACGACTCGGCCGGCGCCCTGCACACTCCACTTTCCTGTATGCGTCAGTCCGTGTTCCGAAACCCCATCCCCAGAGCTTGGACACCGAGGCAACGCCAGGTGAGGGGGGCCAGGCCAGGCGGCACTTCCAGTTCTGCCATCTCGGGGGCACGGCTCAGCTGCAGCGAGGGGGCAGCAGTGCTGCAGCTGTCTGCACACCGCCCCCAGCTGCGGTTAGCTCAGGTGAGGGTGAGGGGGCTGGACAGGGCACCCCCATCCTCTCCCTCACATCCCAGCAGAATGAGCAGGGAACACGAAACACCAGGGAGGATAGACTCCCTGCTCCTCCTTTCGAACACTGGGAATTACGTAGGCACAAGTGCCCTCTCTGCAGGGCTTCCGGGCAGGCACTCCTCCTGGGCACAGCATTTAACACTGTCCCCGAAATCCCAGAGGCACTTAGAAGAGTTTTGCTGATGCAAACCACAAATGGTTGTTCGGCCACATCCATTCCACAGGTCTCCACCGAGTGCCTTCTGTGTGCCGGGAGCTGTTCTAGACACAAGGAAACAGGGACTGCAGGGACCGCCTGGGGGGACGTGCCCTGGGGAGCCCGCCTGGGGGCCTGCAGCCCTCCGGAGCCCACTGGGTGCTGAGCAGCTCTCGGCACGGCCCTTGCACTGCGACGCCGACAGCTGGAGCCCAGCTCTGCCACTTGTGTGACCCTGGTCAAGGGACATCCAAGCCACATTTCCACACAGGCACCAGAGCAGACAGCAGGACGTGTTTCCTGAGGCCTTGAGGACTGTGTGGGTGGCGTGAAAAGCCTGGCACAGGTGGGCCCACAAACGCCGGCTGCGGCTGCACCAGTGCCAACACATTTCCAAGTATCTGAGGGGCTTTAGGGCCCATGTGGACAAAAGTAAAAACCCATCTAGACTGACATCTATTTATACTTAAGGAAGAAAAAAGGCACCAAGAGCCTCCCAGCAGTAAGTCCAGTAACGGGGCCAGGGGCAGAGGGTGCCTCAGGTTTACAAGCAAGGCGGCCGCCACGCAAAACCCAGGAGCAGCCCTGGGCGCCGTGACAGGCAGTCAGAGCCACTAACGAGGGGGTGGAGCCCCTCGGGGAGACCAGTGGTGCCTCTGCAGCCCCCCATGGAACAAGCCGGCCTCAGGGAGCTGGTCAACCTGCAGGAGCCCCAGGTGGAGAGGGCTCAGTGCAGAGGGAACCGAGGGGAGCCCCCGTCTGACCGACCAAATGAGAACACGACGTCACAGGAAACACTGCCGGCCTGGACTCGAAGGATCAGGAACCGTCTGAAAAGAAGAGGCCACTGGACCCTCCAAATTCCGGCAGGAGGCAGGCGAAGGAAACTGCAAACACAAGCCATCGTTCATGCAGTGGAAGGTGACTTGGAGAGGGGACCCGTCCCAGAGGGCTGGAGCGAGCACCATGATTCCCAGACCTCGGGAGCCACTCCGGAAGCGCCCACACCCGCCAGGCCGGCTTTCGGAACCGAGCAGACGGCGGCTCCTCCCCAGGACAGCTGTGTCCCGCGGTCGCCCTGTGTCTGCTCCAGCACTGTCGGGGCTGGGGAGGGACCCGAGGAGCCTCGGCCACCCTGACCTGACGCAGGCCTGGGATCTTGGGCTCGGGGCTGCCAGGCCTAGGGGAAGGGAGGACGCGGTCTGTACCGGGCGGACGGCGAGACCCAGCCTCCGAGATGTCCCCGAGGACCCCGGCCCCTGGTGCTCCGGTCCCCTCCCTGGGCGCAGGCTGGACAGTGACTCACTTCTGACGAACAGACTACGCAAAAGCGACTATCAGTCTCTTCCGAGACGAGGCCACAGAAATTCAGCGGCTCGTCCTGCTGGCTCCCCCCGACTCGCTCACTTTGGGCCCCAGGAAGCTCATGTGACGAGGAACTGAGGGCTCTGGCCGAGAGCCAGCGAGGACCCACAGCAGCCACGTCGCTGACACTGGCAGGGGGCACTTCCGGGGGCCTGGGCGTGCGCCCCACCCGGCTGGCCGCGAGGTCACACCTTGGGGACACCCCCCTGGGATTTCCGGCCCCAGGGCCTGGGGACATTAATGTTTGTTGTTCTGAGCTACCACGTGGTGGTGGCAATTTGTTACCCAGCAGCAAAAAACAAGTGCACCACATCGTGCAGAACCTGAATGCTACCATCTACTATAAATACGCAGAAGTCGCGCTGAGACAGCACTGCAGGGGGCTTAGGTATCTCCCCCAAATCTAATCCGTCACGAGGCGGGGAAGGAATTCCTGTCACAGATTCCAGAAGAAATCCACTGACTGTGCAATAGGAAACGCGTTGGAAAGCTGAGCAGCACTGGAGGACCACCTACTCACAGCGACCTCACGAGCCAAGGACAACTGCCCCACTTCACAGGCCCCTCCCCAGGACCACACGACCCTAAAGGTGGAGCAGAACCGCGCCCGGCCCGGCCGCAGCACACGCCCGTGGGAAACAGCCTCCCTTGGAGGACCGCGGCTCTGCTTCCCAAAGAGTCCGTCTAAATTCCAGGGGACCTCCATCTCCCACATTTGGACATTAATAACCTAACTTTAGGAGACAGGTCAGCAGCCGCCAAAATTGTTAGTATCCATAGTCTTTGACTCATTCGCAATGGGCTCAACAGAAGAGCAGAACCGAGGACACACCGGAGAGCAGCACTTGGTTGCCGCGCAGACGCCGCGTGGAAGTTTTCACTGGGCTCACGGACACCGAGGCCAGCCACGAGGGACACACGTCCTGCACGCCAAGCTCCGGCCTCGAGGAGCTCGTTCCCTCCTTCCGTTTCCCTGTCGATCTACTGGGAAGAACCAACTCAATGCAACTCGGAGAGTAAAGCCGTTCTTGGAATCAGGAAGTGTGGAAAATACCAATAATTAGGAAAGAGGAGAAAGAGATAAGAGGGGTAGAAAATAAATTCAAGACTGATAACTTTAAAAACATTCATTTCCTAGAACACTCAAGCAAAATGTATACACAATTATTACACAATTGTGTTAAAAGGGAATGGAATTCAGAAAATAATTGAAAGTTGAAGCACAGTTATGCTAATGCCAACTTTATTACATAACCTGGTCTCACACTTCATCTAGCTCTTTGTTCCTTTCAGAGCCTACACTACAGAAGTGTTTTTACAACAGGGAGGCACCACCGGGGGGTTAGAATCCCGGTCCCGGGGAGGAAAGCAGCCCCCTGCCCCTCTCCCTGCCCCTGGAGCACGAGCTCACACTGCAGAGGCTGCGCAGGGGACGGGGAGCCGGGATCCCCCAGGTGTACACACACACACACCCCACCCCCCAGGCAGGGCCCCACCTGCTCCACCAGCTGCCACCGGGGCCTGCCGTCCTCAGCCTAAAGGAAAAGGCTGGCACCAAGCAGCACGTCTCACCCAGGGCTTTGTCTTTTTTTTAATACACAGAGAACAAGCTCTAGGTTTAGTAGGAGAGAGACTTTAAGTTACCAAGGTCCACTGTACTGTTCAAATACCAATGTATCACAAATCTGAGTGATTCTAGCCCTTTATAAGGTAAAGTTTACAGCCAACAAAATTCGCAGGCTGAACAAGTGTGCACGTGCTCCCCACCCTAAAAGGTAAAATGCAGAACACCTCAAACGGTTGCTTAGAAATCCAAAAGAGAACCACCAATGACTGACCGCCTCGTGGGGTCACCCCAGGCACTGAGGACACCATCCCGTGTCACCAAGGTAGGTGGCACGGTTTCATACAGCGGGCTTGAAGAGAAGCCGCCGGGCAGACAGCAGGTGGCCGATGCACAGGCCCAGCCCCCGTGAGGGTTCGGGGAGGCCGCAGTCCAGCGCTCGGCCACCTGCCCGGCTCCACCTGGCTGGACCACACCTGCCCCTGGCCCCGCCCTCAGCTTCCTCCTGGCAAACCGCCACCACCCTGGTCTTCCTCAACCAGCACCTCGCCCCCAGGGCCTCCCTCACTGCCCCCACAAACCTCAACGTCCACCCCAGCCAGAGCCACCTCCTCACCACCCTGTCTTTTCCTGCCAGTCACTCATTCGTTCACTCACTGGTGAGTGGCTTCTCTACCTGCACCAGGTAGACAACCTGTACGAGGCAGCCCAGGCTGGCCTCCGACCTCCCGACCTCCCGGGGCCACAGCCCTGACTCCGCCTAAGCAGCCCCTCCTGAATGCAGCCTCCCCCACTCCCCCCACCCCAGCTCCAGCTCAGCCCAAGCCCCACCTCCTCCCTGGGAGCCCCAGAAGCCCTCCCAGCTGCACCCACTCTGCACAGCTCTGGCTCTCCAGGGGGGCTGTGCTGCTGCCATGTTGGCCCACGTACTCCTCATTCAGGGACACCACCTCACACCCCCACCCCCAGATCCCGCAGGTCCTGATGCGGCCCCCGGGTATACAGTGGGCAGCAGGGGAGGAGACGGCGGGAGGGGGGCTGTCAGGTGTGAGAGCCGCATCAGATGGGGCTGTCAGCCACAAAGCCTGGTCCAGCATGGAACGACTGCCACACGCAATGGCTGAGTCCACCTGGCTGGGTGACGGTGTCCAGTTGTCTTGTCAGGTAAGCACTGGCCTGACTGCTATGAGAGTATTTCATGGATTGGAATCATTGGTCAGTTGATTGCGTCTAGGGCTGATTGCATCTACTGTCAACAGAGGAGACTGCCTTCAGCAATGAGATATCTCACCCAATCAGCTGGGGACCTTGAAGGAGAGCTGATCTTCTATCTCTACTTCAGCCAGCCAGCTGCTCCTGGGGAATTCACTGTCACTTCTCCTGGAGTTCCTAACATTCAGCCTGCCCTACGGAATTTGGAAGTGCCATACACGTGGTCACGCTGAGCCAATTCCTAGAGTAAATCTCTTAATATTTACACACATATACACATACACATATACATGAATATGCATATACCTATACACGTATACTTATGCATTTATACATACATATGCACATACGTAACACACATACACGTGAATAAGCATATACATATGTACGCGTACACATGAACATGCACATAGATACACACGTACTTATATATACACTTAGGCATATACACAAACACATACACAGTGTACTGGTTTGGATGTGTTATGTCCCCCAAAACGCCATGTTCTTTGATACAAGCTTGTAGGGGCAGATGTATTAGTGTTGACTAGGTTGGAACCTATTGATTGGTTCCATGGAGATGTGACTCTATCAACTGGGCGAGACCTCTGATTGGATAACTTCCATGGAGGTGTTACCCACCCATTCAGGATGGGTCTTTATTAGTTCACTGGAGTACTTTAAAAAGAGCTCAGACAGAAGGAGCCTGTGGCTGCAACTTACAGAGACATCTTGAAGACGCCGTTGAAAGCAGAGTTTTGCTGATGCTTTGGAGGTACTAGCCCAGAGTTTGCCCAGAGAACCTGACACAGAGACATTTTGGAGAGCGCCATTTTGAAACACAACCTGAGAGCAGCTAAGAGTGACATTTTGGAGAACTGCTGCAGTCTGGAGAGGAACGTCCTGGGAGAAAGCCATTTTGAAACCAGAACTCCAGAGCAGACACCAGCCACAAGCCTTCCCAGCTAACAGAGGTTTTCTGGACGCCATTGGCCATCCTCCAGTGAAGGTACCTGATTGCTGATGTGTTACCTTGGACGCTTTATGGCCTTAAGATTGTAACTGTGTAACCAAATAAACCTCCTTATAAAAGCCCATCCTTTTCTGGTGTTTTGCGTAACAGCAGCATTAGCAAGCCGGACACACATACACATGCATATACATATACACATTCATACACACTCTGTCGGTTCTCTTTCTCTGAAGAACCCTAACTGACCACAGAAACTCCAACTGTGCAGAAGCCCCACACCAAACCAGACACTCAGACGAGGCTGGAGGGGCCAAGCCCCCACCCAGACCACCCAGGCCACCCCAGGCCAGAGCAGAGCGCACGGGGCCGACCCACCCCGGCGGCCTGGCGGCCAGGCCTGCCCTGCAGCCGCTCAGCTGGCGGCCGGATCGGGGAGAAGCTGAGGGAGAGGAAGCCCCGGCCCGCAGGACACGCCCTGCTCTGCAGCCGATGGAACCCTGGGGCCAGCCTTGGTTCTGGAAACAAGCACTAACTCAGGAATCCTTGAAATACTGACGGCCAAATAAACGCAGTGTGCCCCAACTTCTTTCGCGTTGATCCACATTTGATATTTATTTCTGTGGGTGGTTTTTACACCTATGCAAAATGTGACTATAAATAGTGTTGCTAGATTTAGCAGATACATTTCTAGTATCAGTATGTCCCATGCAATATTTGAGACACACTTATGCTAAAAAATTATTCATTATTTACCTGAAATTCAAATTTAATGGGCGTCTATATTTTATCTGGCAACATTAACTGTAAAGACATGAGACTGTGTTTAACACCTGATGAAATTCCAATAAACCTAAGGATACATATTCACCGTATATATATATTTTTTAACAACTGCGGAAATCCCTGACTTGCCGACCCCTGCACGCCTTTCCCCCAAGCCCCCGTCTGGAAGCGTCACCTCCACTCGCCGCCACTCACACCGGCCTCCCTGCAGGAAGCTCACGGGCCAGGACGAGGGCAGGCGGGGACAGGTAAGGCTCCGAGGGCCCCCTCTTCAGCCTCCGGACCCCACCAATCCCAGCCCCTGGCCCGAGCTTGCCTCCTCTCCTCACCCCAAAACGCCAGGAAAAGCTGAGACAAGTGTCCTGGTTGGTGTCAGTAAACACGTCTCACTCCAGGCCTCCCGCGCGGCTTCACCTGCGGGAGCTGAGGATGGGCAGGTGGGGCACTCTGTCATTGTCTGCTGTTCCCGTGTCGTCCTCAGGCCGAAGGGCATCATCTGCTCTCTGTGCCCTTCTCGGTTAGCTCAGGTGCAATAAAGTCTTTAACCCTTATGGAGCGCCGTGGGCGGCGGCAG
The DNA here is from genome assembly GCF_015220235.1 of Choloepus didactylus. Lineage (NCBI taxonomy): Eukaryota > Metazoa > Chordata > Mammalia > Pilosa > Megalonychidae > Choloepus > Choloepus didactylus. Next base: position 3,619,796 of record NC_051309.1, on the reverse strand, counting down.
CCCCAGCAAGGTGGGGGACGGGCAGCAGAGGAGGGGTGGCCAGCAGGGAGGCCCTCTGCAGGGGCCCGTCCCCCCGCAAGCCCACGGCTCCTCACCTCCCCCAGTCCCAGGCCGGCGTGGGTGGGAGGCAGGAGGGGAGACGGCCCTGGATTACCCGGGGGGTCCTGCTGGGAGGGAGGGAGGCCGAGGGGGTCAGACTGGGGGGCTGACCGAGGGTGAGCGAGACCGAGGTAACTGAGACTGAACAAGGAAACTCGACCCAGGCTCGCCCTCCAAGAACGTGCCCTGTGGGAGGAAGCGCCTTGCAGACGGCTAAGGCAGTTGAGGAAATAAGAGGTGTGAGAGCGGCCTGGGGCAGGGATTACCTACAGTAAGTCACACAACAGAGCCCCCAGGAGGGGCTTACAGAACACTTCATGGGCAGTAAAGGGGGTGTCTGAATCAGTCTAAGATCAGGAACAAGACAAGACAAGGGTGCCCACCGTCACCACTGTCATTCAACATTGTACTGGAGGTCCCAGGCAGAGCAATTAGGCAAGAAAAAGATACAGACGGCATCCAATTGGAAAGGAAGTAGTAAACCTCTCCCTGTTTGCAAATGACATGCTCCTATTACAGAAAATCCTGAAAAATCCATAACAAAGCTATAGAACTTATAAACAAATTTAGCAAATTGGCACAAGATGGTACAAGATCATCGTACAAAATAAGTAGTGTTTCTATACACTAGTAGTGAAAATCAGAAGAGGAAATCAAGAAAAATAATCTATTTACAATAACTAAAAAGAATTAAGTATCTAGGAATAAATCTAACCACGGAAGTTAAAGACTTGTACACAGAAAACTACAAAACATTGCTAAAAGAAATCAAAGATGACCTAAATAAACGGAAGGACATTCCATGTTCATGGACTGGAAGACTAAATATTGTTAAGATGTCAATTCTATCCAAAGTGATTTACAGATTCAGTGCAACCTCAATCAAAATTCCAACAGCCTTCTTTGTAGAAATGGAAAAGCCAAATCATCAGACTGATATGCAAGGGTAAGAGGCCCCAAAGAGCCAAAGCCACCTTGAAAAAGAATGAAGATGGAGGACTCACACCTCCCGTTCCTAAAGTATATTACAAAGCCACAGCAATCTAAACAGCATGGTACTGGCACAAGGACAGATATACAGACGAATGGAATGGAGTTGTGAGTTCAGAAACAAACCTTCACTTCTATGGCCAACTGATTTTTGACAAGGGTGCCAAGTGCTCTCAATTGGTAAAGTTCTTTCGATGAATGGTGCTGGGAAAGCTGGATGTCCATATGCAAAAGAATGAAGGTGGACCCTATCTCACACCATACATAAAAATTAACTCAAAATCGCTGAAAGACCTAAACAGGAGAACCAAAAATATAAAACCCTTAGAAGAAAACATAGGAAAACCTCTTCAGGACCTTGTGTTGGGCAATGGTTTCTTAGACTTTATACCAAGAGCCTGAGCAAAAAAATGATAAAATAGGTAAACGTGACCTCATCAAAATCTAAAACAACATGCATCAAAGGACTTCATCTTAAAAGTAAAAAGACAACAAACAGAATGGGAGAAAATACTTGGAAATCACAAACGATAAGGGTTTATTATCCAGAAAATATAAAGAACAATAAAAGACAACCCCATTTAAAAATGGTCAAAAGTTTTGAACAGATACAACTCCAAAGATATACAAATGACCGAAAGGCACTTGAAAAGATGCTCAACATCAGTAGCCATTCAAGAAATGCGATCAGCACCACAATGAGATGCCATTTCACACATGCTACAATGTACACTATTCAAGAAATGGAAAATAACTGTTGCTAAGGCTATAGAGAAGTAGGAACACTCACTCATTGCTGGTGGGAATGTAACGGAGTGCAGCCACTGTAGAGGACAGTTTGGCATTTCCTCAGAAAGATAAACATAGGATCACCCTATGACCCGACAATCCCCCTTCTAGGAATACACCCAAAAGAACTGAAAGCAGGGACCTAAAGAGACCTTTGCACACCGATGTTCACAGTGGCATTGTTCACAATTGCCAAAAGACGGAAGCAACTCAAGTGTCCATCCGCCGATGAATAAACAACTGTGGTATACACATACAATAGAATATTATTCAGCCATAAAAAGGAATGATTTTCTGATACACGCTACAACATGGATGAACCTTGAGGACATCAGCTGAGTGAAATAAGCCAGATGGAAAAGGACAAATATTGTATGATCTCACCGATATGAAATAATTAGAATAAGCAAACTCACAGAGCCAGGAACCAGACTACCGGTTACCAGGGGCCAGGATGGGGACAGGGAACACGAGTGACTGCTTAGCTGTTTCAGAATTCTATTTGGGGTGTTTGGAAAAGCTCTGGTAACAGATGGTGGTGACGGTAGCACAGTACTGTGAATGCAATGAACAGCACTCAATTACGGTTAAAAGGGGAAAACACGTATATATGTATATATGTTACTAGAATTAAAAGTTTTTCAAAAAAAAAACACAGGACAGTACAGCACAAACATGAATGCTCATAAATTACAGACTATTGTTAACAGTACAACTATATTAATGTTCTTTCACCATTTGTAACAAAGGTACCATATTGTAAACTGTAAATAATGGGTGGGGAGTGTATATGGGAACTCTGTATTTTCTGCATGATTTTTCTGTAAACTTATAACTTTTATAATAAAAAATTATATTAAAAATGGAAGGCAAGAGGCTGTCCTGAAGGTTACTCCTATGCAAGCTTCACCTAGATACGCGAAATGGCCACACTATGAGAAAGAAGCCCAAGTCAACAGTAGTCCCCAAACCCTAAAGAATACCTGGGTCCCCATCTGAGACTCTATAAAAGTTTCACTAAGATTATCCTTCAGAAACTGAAATCCTCCAGAGAGCTCCTATGTCAGCTAAGTCCCAAAACCCAGAGGCAACAGCCTCTTCAGGAACATCAACCTGATGTGTGCCCTTTTCCCATAAAGTTGACCCCCCTTTCCAACATGAGCAGGTTAGGGTGGTCACTGCCTGGACATCCCTGAAGATCGGGAAAGTGATTAAACTAGAGGAAGGGGCAGCAACAGACAAGATGGAATTTAACAAAGGATTGTGAATACTGAATCTCTATATATTTTCTTTTTCTTAGTTGCTAGGGTATTAGAATAGCTAGAAGGAAAGAACTGAAATGGTAGAACTGTAACTCGTAACACTCTTTGAAATTTGTTCTATAGCTACCTGTTAAATTGTAATTTGAAAGTTGTCACCTTTCTGTATATATCTTATATTTCACAATAAGGAAAGAACTGAAACTATAGTACCGACATCTGTAACATTCTTGGAAATTTCCTATATAACTACCCGTTAAATTGTACTTTGAAAGTTATCACCTTTTTGCCTACATATTTCACAATAAGGAAATAACTGAAACTGTGGAAATGTAACCCATAACATTCATTGAAATTCGCTATTTGTTAAATTGCACTTGGAAAGCTATCACTTCCATGTAAATATGTTGTATTCCACCATTTGAAAAAAAAAAAGGAAGGTGAAATAAAGACACTTCAGATAAGTGAGGCCTGGGAGACCGTGTCATTAGGAATCATAATGGGAGTTTTTCAAGCCGAGATGACACCAGCTGGAAATGCACTCCCCCGGGAAGGAATGAACTGTACCAGAAATACTAAACGTATGGGTAAATACAAAACACCATTGCTCCGCTTCTCTCAAATTATTTAAAATACATCTGACTCTTTGAAGCAAAAATTGTAACACTGTGCTGTGTGGTTTTACAGCATATTTAGATGTGATATGTACACAAGGACAGCTCAGTAAGTGGGCTGGTGGTAAATGGGACTTACTATTACAAATTCTGCCGGGTTATGTGAAGTGTTACAAAATTAATTCTAAATAGACCCTGGTAAGTTAAGATACACATTTTAGACTACTAAAATAACATAAAGAGGCATAATAGAAAAGCCAAGAGAGTAATTAAGATGGAACACTGAATATATATATGTGTACACATATTCACACACTTACATACACACAGAGATATAAACATATATTTACATATAATAAACACATATAAGGAATTATAAGGACACACACCCGTTCATTTAACCCTCAAGACAGGAAAGGAAAAACTGAAGAACTGCAAAAACAACAAAAAAGGACAAACAGAAAACAAAGCGGTAGACATAAATCAACTATATTAATATTCACATTATATATAAACAACTTAAAGAACTACAAAATAGGGTAAAAAGCAGGTGGAATAAAGAGGAAACAAAAATGATAGGACATTAGTAATGACTGATCTCCATGAAAGGTGCATGTGGGTTCCATGTAAACATTACATTTTTGTTTACTTTGTATATATTCAAAAATTCCCACAACGAACATTTTTTAAAAACTGGATTTAAGAGTATTCCAAGTCGTATTTATACAACACCCTCACCCCTAAGATACTTTGGAAGAATTTGTGTTTACTGGTTTTTCATTAGCTAATAAAGAGGATTTTGATTGGGGAGGTATTTATTTTTTTTTTTTTTTTAGTCATCATTTTATTGAGATATATTCACATACCACGCAGTCATACAAAACAAATTGTACTTTCGATTGTTTACAGTACCATTACATAGTTGTACATTCATCACCTAAATCAATCCCTGACACCTTCATTAGCACACACACAAAAATAACAAGAATAATAATTAGAGTGAAAAAGAGCAATTGAAGTAAAAAAGAACACTGGGTACCTTTGTCTGTTTGTTTCCTTCCGATTGGGGAGGTATTTAAACACTGAAACATGTAAATGGATAAAACATTCACATTAAAAAGCAGAAATTATCAGACTGAACAAAAATGCAGGCCCCAACTACATGTGTCTATAAGAAGCCATTTAACTATAAGGGCACAATAAGTTAGTAAGTTGAGATTAAATGAATGGAAAAAGTTCCACCATGCAAACAGCAAACATGAGAAAGCTGGAGTAGCTGTCTTAATATTGGGCAAAAGAGACTTCAAGATAAAAGCTCAGTTCATCAGGAAGACACTATAATCATAATTGTGTGGGAACCTAGTAACGGAGTTTCAAAATACATGAAGCAAAAACTGCAAGAACTGAAGAAAGGAGACAGACAAGCCTATGATCACAGTTGGAGATTTCAACGCTCCTCTCTCCATAATTGCTGGAACACGAGACAAAAAAATAAGTAAATAAACCCAGTAATAATACAGAATACAGAATAGCTAAATAACTATATCGTGTTCCTTCTATGTGTCAGGTACTACATTGAGTATTTGAATTTAGTCGTGAAGAATAATGAAAAAAATCCCTGGTCTCATGGAGGATTTAGTCTAGCGAAAATAAGAAGAACAAAAAAACAATAGAATAAAAATTCAAAATATCCTGAATTCTACCTTCCCAGAGTTAAGATCTTGCATCCCTAAATGAAGAACAAGATGTTATTTTTAAAAATAAAAAAGGAAAATTGAAATACAAGAGAACTCTTGGAAAAAAAAAAGATAAAAGAATGAATGGAAGGGATGGAAGATAAAGCAAGGCAATCTCCAAAAAGCAGAAGAAAACATCTAAGAGATCAACAGGAGAAGAAAGAAGATAAGAGCATTAGAGGATCGGCCCAGGAGGTCCAACCTCCAAATTAAAGGAGTTACAGAAAGTGTCGACAGCAAAAGCGAAAGAAAGAAAACTATCTTGGTAAGAAATACAAAATCTTCGATCCCAAAGCCAAGGAGCCCGCCACTGCAGAACACGGGGTGAAGAGATGCTCCCACGGGCGGCCGGGTGGCGGGAGGGGCCGCACTCATGAGACAGAACCCAGATCAGAACTGCTCCAGACTCCTCAAGCACCGACACGGAAAGGCCCTGAGGCACCATCTTCAGAATTCTGGGAAAATGAAGTTCAGGGTGGGGTTCTATATGTGCCAGTTTGTATGGATTATGTCCCCCAAAATGCCACCATGCTTCAGTGCAATCTTGTGGGGGCATACGTATTAGTGTTGATTGGGCTGGAATCTTTGGATTACGCTGTTTCCATGGAGATGTGACTCAATCAACTGTGCGAAACATCTCTGATTGGATTATTTCCATGGAGGTGTGGGTCTTAACTAAATCACTGGAGCCCTATAAGAGCTCAGACAGAAGGAGCTCAGTGCTACAGCCCAGAGAGACATTTTGGAGACTGCCCTTGAAAGCAGACTTTTGCTACTCCAGCATTTGCCTGGGAGAAACTAAGGGAACACCCCCAGACGCCTACAGAGAAACGTCCCAGGAGAAATCCATTTTGCAACCAGAACCCCGGAGCAGATGCCAGCCACATGCCTTCCCAGTTGACAGAGGTTTTCTGGATGCCATCAGCCTTTCTTCAGTGAAGGTATCCTCTTGTTGATGCCTTTGTTTGGACATTTTTATGGCCTCAGGACTGTGTAAACAAATAAACCCCCTTTACAAAAGCCAATGTATTTCTAGTACATTGCATAATGGCAGCATTAGCAAACGAGAACATATACCCAGCTAAACTAAACCTTAACTGTGACATGAAATAAAGATGTCTTCAAAATCCACGGTCTTTGGGTACCAAACAAGCACAAACTTCAACCACACGAGGCAGAGAATGGCACGGGGACTTCCGGTTGGCAGCCGTGCCACTGGGCTCCCTGGCAAACAACAGACTGCCGTCTCCCACTGCCAGCCGGGGGGGGCCCTGGGACTCAGGCGCTCGAGGTGTGGGAGTGGGTGTTTTTGATGGAGTGACGGGCAAGTGAAACCGCAGGACTGGGAGAGCAAGTGGGGTGCTGGTGAGCCAGGCGGTCTCACAACAAACACCCCTAGAGGGTCACAGCAATGTAAACGAGAGGCCACAGTTAACAGCACAATCACAAAAATGATCTTTCATGAATTGTAAGAAATGTACCACACTAACACAAGGTGTTAATAATAGGCATGACACGGGAACTCTGTATTCTACACGTGATTTTTCTGTAAACCTACAGCTTCTCTAAATTAAAATAAATAAATAAAATTTAAAAAAATTAAAAAAAAAAAAGGTTACCGGGAAAAAAAGAAAGGAAAGACCAATGATTTAACAACAAAAGAAAGGTAATGTAATTGGGGGGAGAGGGGGGAGCTAAGGCCTCCCCTCTACCTCAGTAAGAAATCAAAAGCTAAGGGGTGAGGAAAACATCGAGGACTGACAGCTTGGTGTGCCGAGCCCTCTATCACAGGACTTGCCCTTATGAAGCTCGTCACTCCAAGAAGAGGCTAAACCTGCTTATAACTGTGCCTAAGAGCCTCCCCCTGAGTGCCTCTTTGTTGCTCAGATGTGGCCCTCTCTCTCCAGCTAAGCCACCTCGGCAGGTGATCTCACTGTCCTCCCCCCTACGTGGGACCTGACTCCCAGGGGTGTAAATCTCCCTGGCAATGCAGGATATGACTCCTGGGGATGAACCTGGACCCGGCATCACAGGATGGAGAACATCTTTGACCAAAAGAGGGATGTGAAATGAAACGAAATACAGCTTCAGTGGCTGGGAGATTCCAAATGGAGTTGGGAGGTCACTCTGGTGGACATTCTTATGCACTATATAGATAATGCTTTTTAGGTTTTAATGTATTGGAATAGCTAGAAGTAAATACCTGAAACTGTCAAACTCCAACCCAGTAGCCTTGACTCCTGAAGACAATTACATAACAATGTAGCTTACAAGGGGTGACAGTGTGATTGTGAAAACCTTGTGGCTCACACTCCCTTTATCCAGTCTATGGATGGATGAGTAGAAAAATGGGGACAAAAAACTAAATGAAAAATAGGGTGGGGGGATGATTTGGGTCTTCTTTTTCACTTTTATTTTTTATTCTTATTTTCACTTTTTCTGCTACAAGGAAAATGTTCAAAAAATAGACTGGGGTAATGAATGAATGATGGCACTGTGAACAATTGATTGTATACTTTGGATGATTGTATGGTGTGTGAATATATCTCAACAAAATTGAATAAAAAAGATGGAAATAGATTGCTTATAAGATTAATCATACTTTTGGATTGTGCAAATGCTTAATTTTGAATGACTATCATTTGTAATGTGGCTTTTGTGTTATATCACACATGTGAGCCTGTTCACACTTAGTTTTTGAATTTTGTACAATAATAACAAATAATAATAAAACACTTGGTTACTCCAAAAAAAAAAAAAAAACAGTTAAGATGTGAATGTGAGGAAACTGTAAAGGAGCAGCTTATGCAGCCGTAAGTACCTAAGAGGACAAGAGGAGGGCACCTTTAGGGTGGCGACGAGGGGGCTGAGCAGGGCAGGAGAACACCTGCTACGTGATTTCTCAATCAATAGCACTGGCTTGTCGTCCGTTGTTCTGTGAAGATAACCAGAACCTCTGGTGAAGGGACAAAAATATGATACAGGAAAATTATATGCAAGTAGAGTGAGGTGTGTGTGTGAATATCTGCAGACGGCTGCGGGAGCAAGGAAAACGACAGCAGGTGCACACGGGGAGCACGGCTGTCACAGGGTGGGGACCGCAAGGCCATGGGGAGGGAGCGAGCGAGAAAGACCGAAAGCACTAACTCATGTTGTCTTTTTGCTTCCATTGCATTCAAGACCTTAAGAGTTCTTCACCTAATCACTGCCCTCCCCCCTACGTGGGATCAGACACCCAGGGGAGTGAATCTCCCTGGCAACGTGGAATACGACTCCCGGGGAGGAATGTAGACCTGGCATCGTGGGATGGAGAACATCTTCTTGACCAAAAGGGGGATGTGAAAGGAAATGAAATAAGCTTCAGTGGCAGAGAGATTCCAAAAGGAGCCGAGAGGTCACTCTGGTGGGCACTCTTACGCACACTTTAGATAACCCTTTTTAGGTTCTAAAGAATTGGGGTAGCTGGTGGTGGATACCTGAAACTATCAAACTACAACCCAGAACCCATGAATCTCGAAGACAGTTGTATAAAAATGTAGCTTATGAGGGGTGACAATGTGATTGGGAAAGCCATAAGGACCACACTCCACTTTGTCTAGTTTATGGATGGATGAGTAGAAAAATAGGGGAAGGAAACAAACAGACAAAGGTACCCAGTGTTCTTTTTTACTTCAATTGCTCTTTTTCACTCTAATTATTATTCTTGTTATTTTTGTGTGTGTGCTAATGAAGGTGTCAGGGATTGATTTGGGTGATGAATGTACCACTATGTAATGGAACTGTAAACAATCGAAAGTACGATTTGTTTTGTATGACTGCGTGGTATGTGAATATATCTCAATAAAATGAAGATTAAAAAAAAAAAAAAAAAAGAGTTCTTCACCTATGCATACTAGGGGTTATAATTAACAGGAATAACTCACTGGGACCACACAAATACTAGGGACAGATAATTAAGGGATGACAAGAGTTATGAGGTTTTTTGGATCATGAGGATTGTTTATAATGGAGAGTGATGAGGATTGTACAACTAAGTGATGATGATGTGAGATAGTGATGGATTACCACGGACAGAGCATATGCTATGTGACCTTAGGAACTCCCTGCTTTGTAAGTCAAGCCCTCAATCTTGAGGCTTGCTCTTGTGAAACTTATGGTTGTAAAGGGGAAGCTAAGCCCACCTATAATTATGCCTAGGAGTCAGCTCCAGAGAATCTCTTTTGTTGCTCAAATATGGCCTTTCTCTCTCTAAGCCCAACTCTGCAAATAAATCCATCACCCTCCCCCTAATGTGGGACAGGACCCCCAAGATGAATGAGGCTTCCTGGCAACGTAGGACTTGGATCCTGGGAATGAGCCTGACCCTGGCATCGAGGGGATGAGAATGCCTTTTTGACCAAAAGAAGGAAAAGAAAGGCAACAAAATAAGGTTTCAGTGGCTAAGAGAATTCAAATAGAGTCAAGAAGCTGTCTGGAGGTTACTCCTATGCAAGCTTCAGCTAGATATGCCAAATGACCACAGTATGAGAAAGAAGCCCAAGTCAACAGTAGTCCCCAAAACCCTAAAGAATACCTGGGTCCCCATCTGAGAAGAAATTAAAATTAAAAAATAAAGTTCTTTCATTCATGGATGAACCTGGTGAACTTCTGAAACTGTGACCCTCCTGAAAATCGTATCTAAAATTGTGAGTATGCTATAACTGTGTGTGGCATGTGTAACGTATATTTCTGGAGACAGTGTCAGGGACAGTGGTCACCCCACCCCCCAACCCCCACAAAAACTAAAGACCTGCTGATCTACCTCAACCCCTCGTGCTTCAGACCCAGTCCCCAAAGCGAGGCTCGCGCCCTTCCCCAGGGCACCCCCACGAGGGCGGGCAGTGGCGCCACAGGGCCCCTCCCAGGGCAGTGGGGCAGGACCCAGAGGGGTAGCCGCTGGAAGGCTCGACGGCTGCCCCAGAGCTGCCGGGTGGCACCCCAGGAGCTGTGGCTGCTACCTGCACCTAACGGAGTCCCTGCAGGTGAGTCCACTACGCTCTCGAAGGGGGGTCCCGGGTAGGCTCCACGCCATCACCAAGTGTGCTCAGAAGAGGGGGCAGAGATCGGCCTGCAGACAGAAGACTGGCCCCAGAAGCCCCCAGAAGCTGCAACAGGTGAGGACACGCAGACTCCCAGCCCCCCGAGGGGGCACAGTCCAGGCAACTCCTGGGCACTCCCAGTGACTTGGATTTCCGTCCTCCAGAAGCCCAAGAGATTAAGTTTCTGTTGTTTGACACTTCGAACTTTGTTATAGAACCCAGAGGAAGTTCATATGAACGCTAATCAGAAGGTAAAACGTTACGGGAACCCACCCCTGGCTGCCCCCCCGCCCGCCATGGGCCCTTCTCCCCGGCTCCCTCCGTGGTCACCAGGGCACTGCAGGTGCACGTCCAGGGCCCCATCCTCAGTGCTGACCCCCTCAGCCATCTCTCTTTAACCACCTCCTGCCCGCAGTGTTCCCTGTGACCCCCTTCTTGAGCAGGCATCTCCCCCTCCCCTCAGTCCACACTCACCCCCCAGATTCACCCCCAGACTCACAAGCCACCTGGCACTCCCCTGCCTTGTCCCCAGCTACGGGCCCGGGCCTGCGGTCAGCTGCCAGGTGCTGCCCAGGACCACGTCGCCCCTCCGGCTGGGCTGCCCTCCATGTCCAGGACCCCACAGGGAGCCAAACAGCCAGGGCCTCTGACCTCATGGAGCCCACCGCCTCGTGAGCGAGAGGCAGTGCCCAGAGGGAGGGTGGGAGGCCCCCTCGCGGGGAGGCAGAGGAGAACGGGGGCAGAGCGCGGACACGGGCCAGAGTGGTGAAGGCCATGAAGAGGACAGATGGGCGTCCCACACACAAAGGGCCATGGAAGGCTGCAGCCCCTCAGGGACGGGGGGCTCACTCCCACACCAGGGCATCCCTGGAGGGCTTTGGGCAGGGAGAAGCACCACCCAGTTCTGCTTTGCAAAACTCACTGCTGCTGCGTGAAAAACAGACAGGAGGGTGACAGAACAGTGCCGGCAGAAGCCGAGGGCAGCTGCAGGGACGAGGCCCCAGCTCGGCCACCGATCTGGGTGGCCTGGGCCCGTGCTTCAACCTCTCCGGGCCTTGCTAGCCCAGAGGGCAGGCCCGGGGATGGACAGAAGCAGATCTACCTGTCTCCCCTCCCCTCTGCCCCGCCCATCACAGGGGTGTCCCCTGGTCACTCAGCGGTCAGTCACTCAGCGGTCACCTAGGCTGAAATCTTATCACAGCCTGAAGGCAGCGTCCAGCCTCAAGAGATTACACAGAAAAGGCTGGACATGCAGCTTTGAAGGACAGAGACAGTCTAGCCTCCCCGGGGCAGGACCCCATCCCCAGCTCCCTCCCCCAGGGGCCCAGTCCTGGCACTGACACCTGTGGGTTGCTCTCCTGCAGACCCTGTCCGTCCACGGCCACTGCCCATCCCCTGCCCTCGCTGCTCCCTTCTGCAGAGGCCTCTGAACCCGATTCCTGTGCCAGGGGCTGCAGGAGCCACATATGGCTTTTGCAAACTTCCAAAAGTGGGACGGAGTTTCAGGGCCCGGAACTTTGAAAGCACGACTGCCATCCACACAATCCTCTCCCACCCCAAACCTATTCTGCCCTCCCCACGTTGCCTATCCCAGGCTCCAGTTTCTAAGTCCGGGCTAAGGGTTTGGGGACAATTCTCCCTTCCCACCCCCTCTAGGCCAAGCCCCCTGCTTGCCCTGGTTGCCCCTCTCTGGGAACTGTGGGTGCTGCCCTGCCCTCTGCCCCCTGCCCCAGGCCCTCCTGCAGGACCTCCCTGTCCCCTCCAGGCTCCCACACCCCCTCCCCTTACCTGGCAGGTGCTGGGTGGGTCTGACAGGCCCAGGGTCCCAGGTGAGGAAACCCGAGGTCACACCCCCCAAGCGGCCGGCAGGGAGGGGCCAGCCCCCCGCTGGGCCGGCTCTGGGCACCGCACAGCCCAGGCAGGTGCCTGGCACCGGGCACCGAGCGGGCCGGGCGCTGCAGCTCCTCCTGCGGGCGCCAACCCCGGAGGCCGCCTCTGCCAACGGCGCGGCTTAAGACCCCCCGAGAAAGTCAGAACCCAGCCCCCACCCCCACCGCGGTCGGGACCAGCTTCCAGGCGTTTCCAGCTTGGAGCACCAGGGCGCCCGAGGAGGGCCCACCGCCAGGGGCTCCCCACGCCGGGGCTCCCCACCCGGGGCAGTCCGGCTCGGCGCCCCCCAAACCCTGCGGCAGCCGGGCCCTAGGAGCCACTGAGCTCGGCCGGAGCCCGCGGGCAGCCCCTCGCCCCTCCGCGGCCTCCCTCCGACCCCCGCCCCGGCCCTTCCCGCCCCCCCGAGGCTCGGCTTCTCCTCCCCGCTCCCCGACAACAGGAGCAAGGCCCACATCCGCCGCGTCCCGGCACAACCCGGGGCGCGGGCCGTGGGGAGGAGGGGTCCACAACGGGGGTCCCCAGGCCCCGGCCCGCCCGGAAGGCCCGCGCCCCGCGGCGACCCCGGCGGCCGCAGCGTCCCGGACAAGTTCCCGGAGTTGGGAACAAAAGGGAAGCGCGGGGCGGGGCGGCCCGGGGGCCTCGCGCGCGGGGAGGGCAGGGGGACCCCAGACGCCGAGCGCCCCCCGCCCGCCCCGCCGGGGCCCCGCCGCGCGCGAGCACGCGCCCCCAGAAGAAAGAGAGGACCGGGCGGGGCGGCCCCCCGCGCCCCCGGCCCCGCACCTACCGGCCCGCGCCGCTGCCCCGCCTCGCCCGGCCGCCGGCTCCGCGCCCCGCGCCCCGCGCCCCGCCGCCGGCGCCAACGGTCTCCTCGGCAGCCGCCAGCGCCTCCGGGGTCGGGGCGGGCCGGGGCGGGCGGCAGCGGGCGGGGGCGGGGCCTGAGGGGGCGGGGCCTGAGGGGGCGGGGCGGGGCTCGGGGCGGGGCTCCGGGGTCGGGGCGGGCCGGGGCGGGCGGCAGCGGGCGGGGGCGGGGCCTGAGGGGGCGGGGCGGGGCGGGGCTCGGGCGGGGCTCCGGGGTCGGGGCGGGCCGGGGCGGGCGGCAGCGGGCGGGGGCGGGGCCTGAAGGGGCGGGGCGGGGCTCGGGGCGGGGCTCCAGGGGCGGGCGGGGCCGGGCTGCCGGGGAAGCAGGCTCGGGGCCTCCTGTGCCCGAACGGGGCGGGGCGTGGCCTCCAGGTGGGCGGGGCCTCGGGCGCCCGGGGCGGGGCCGCTCCTCGTGGCGTCCGGGGGCGGGACTTCCTCCGCGCGCGCCGCGGGTCGGGCTGGCGTGGCGGCCCTTCGGGGCTCCCGGGTCCTGCCCGCGCCGGGGGTGCCTCCTGCCGTCGCGGCCGTGCAGCCGCCTCGGTCCCTCCCCGCCCGCAGCCCGGGCCCTGGGTCGCAGGTGCCGCCGTGCGCCTCCCGGGGCCGCCAGGAGGAGACGCCGCCTGCCCGGCCCGCGTCCGCCCTCGCTCCGCCCTCCGTCCGCGCCGGGGGCTCCCGCTCCCGCCTGCAGCTGTCCTCCTCCTCGGCCGCCGGTTCCTCGGGAAGCTCCGTCCCCGCGCCGCCCCGACCGCCCGGGGCACCTGCGCGCTCTCCAAGTCTGAAAGTCACCGGTTTCCGCAGGCGAAAGCCAGACCCGGGGAATCCACCAGCGCCAGCGTTCCGGGGCCGCCACTGGTTGTATAAAAACAGTCGGGCTGTGAGTGATGCCTCGTGTTCCCTCCAGCGATGCGGACACGGCGGTGAAGGGCAGCTCCTTAACTGCCTGGCGTGTCCTTAGTCCGCATCTTCTTTGCCGACACAGGCCGCTGATGCCCTGTGGGCTGAACCCTGCCTGGGCGGGTGAGTGTGAGTGCCCGAGTGCCTGCCACGGCGGGTGGAGCCTCCTGCCCGGGAGACCGCTGCCCGCACCCGCCCGCTTCCCCCGTCTCCCCCCAACCCAGACAAGTCTCCCAGCCCCAGCTCCCTAGAGACTCACGGGGCCCCTCTCCAGTTGTCTCCTTTCAACTGTGTCGCCGTCCTTGTTGGGCTCTCTCCCCAGTGCTCTCCTTGCACCTCAGCGTTAGGTCTCGGATGATGGGTTCAGGTCCCAGGGGGAAGCAGATGGCACCCTCACCTGGGGTAATCTGAGGAGAGATCGGTAAGCTCAGGGAGTAGGGAAACAGCAGGGAAGCCAGGAACCCGGGGCAGGTGACCGCAGGCAGGGGACCTGTTCCCACCTCCAGGGCCAAGGAGCCAGGGCAGAGAGGGGTTACGGGGATGGGCCGGCCTGACGGCCCCACGGAGCAGGAGCCAGGACAGAAACCCCCCCTCCCGCTCTCGTCCCTGTCACCCTGTCATCTGCAGGGAGAAGCCAACCGTCTAGCCCAGCTCCCAGGGCGCCAGAGCAGGGAAGGGGGGAAAGGGGGTCTCGGAGCAGACGGAAGCACCCTCCGGTCTTGTCGTTCCCTCTTCCCTCCGCACTGCCCAGCCTCCGTGTACCTCATCGTGGACCTCACGGGTGGGAGAGGAGGGACACGAGCGCATCTGAGGGTGTGGCTGGAAGTCAGCAGACCCTGGGGCAGGAGAGGACGGAGGCCGCAGGTGGGTCTGCGGAGCTGCTGCAGGGAGGCCACACACGAGGGCATCCCCGTGAGACACCTCAGAGGACGAGGACCTAGGGCGTAGGAGGTGGGGCTTGGGGACTCTCGGCAATTCGGGAAGAGGAAGGAGCGGCCTTCTCTGGGCTGAGCATGTGCTTCTCACATACTTCAGGGCCCTGGAAACAGTTGAGTGGCAAAGAGAGAGAGAAAGGGAGGGAGAAAGGGAAAGCGAGGGAGAGATGCCCTGAGTCAAGCTGAGAATACGGAGAGGGAAGCCTGGTCCTGGTTCTGGAAAGGTCATTGGGGTAAGAAGCAGCTCGGAGCCTGCTGGACACCACTCTGCAGCCGGGCTGGGCCGGCCTCCCCCGGGGAAGGGGCCACGAACGGGCTTCCCAGTGGCTGTGGGGATGGGGGTTCCAGAAGAGCAGAAGTGGGGGGCATGCGTGTCCACTGCAGGAGAAGGCAGGCAGAGTTGCTGAGGGGCAGCCACGTGGTGGGAAGGCAGCCAGGGGCCTCAACCCTCGGGGACTGGGGCGACGTGTTCCTCGGGGTGAGGCCAATGAGCCGGTCACTGGGCGCTGGTCGTTTTCCACAACTAAACAAACAGGGGAGCTGGGGAGCAGGAGGCTGCTGTCAGCTGTCCCCACCCCCCACCCAGTGTCCAGATCTCCGTTAGTTCCAAGGCCCACAGCCCCTTGGCGAGATTGTCCTTTGGACCCAGGACCCTGGAATGCCACTCAGGATGTATAATAAATGCCTGAGTACCTCACTCTTCCTCCCAAGGCATCTCAGGCAGTTTGCCGGGTAACGCAGCCCTGGAAGGGGGAGTCGCCACGCTCTCTGAGAGTTGCCAGTTTTAGGGTACCTGGATAACCCACGCCTCACCCTGTGTCTGGTTCAAATGGGTCAGAGATGGAGTTTGGCCAAGTCCTCCTGGGGCAGGAGTGGCCCTGCGGAGCCCCCTCTGGGGACGTGACTCGGCCGCTGGCAGGACCCCCCCCCCCACGGTGGGAGAGCCCCTGGGTATAACAGTCTGTCAGAAGCACACCTGGGTCCCAGGTGGAGGCGCCCCAGCAAGAGCTGCCCCAGATCTGACTGCGTTGCCCCCAGCTTCATAATTCCCACGTGTGCTGCCTCCCAAGGGAGAGTTTCTGCTCTATCCAGAAATTCTACAGCTCACCTAATGCCTGCTAATTAGAAAAAGAAACCCCTTCCTACAATAGCAGCCTGCGTGGCTTCCCTTCTCTGCAACCCGCTCCGGGCCAGCGGGTGAGGCACGGGGGCCTGTCGTCTGGTTGGATGAACCCAGAGCTTGCTTTGTTCACACGGGTCAGGGGGACAAAGGGTAGCTCAGGGGCCGTCAGCCTGGGGCTCGGGGAGCCGGGTCACCTGGCTCCGTGGCCTCACCCAGCCATGGCCTCACAGGTCCATCCCCGCCGGAACCTGCTCTTGGCACGGATGCTGGGGCCTCCCCCTGCCCCAGGGACCAGCCCCGTCCCACATCGCCTTCCGCCTGCGTCTCTTCAGTGGAGGTGACACGCACGGACAGCTGCAGGTTTGTGTCGGGGCCTCGGCTCTCAGGTTGGTGGGCTTTAGACATGCCGTCGGCGCACCTTATTCGCCGTGGTTCCGTTCTGTAAAGCATCGCAAACACTGAATTAGCAGATACTGAAGCAGAATGGGAAAAATCTCCCCCGGAGATTCAGGGCTCAGTTCCCACAAGCTGCAGGTCCCGTTTCATCACCTCATCAATGCACAACCTTGTGTGATGTGTTTCTCTTGAGACACCTCATTCATCTACACTGTTGATTCGTCCACTGTCGGCCAACAGCCCTGGAACGTGGACCGACCTGGATGAAGCTTATCCAACACGCGTGTTTTCTCCATAAGGCACACCGCAGCTGTCTTGCACTTAGGAACACAGGACAGTGCTTCACAACACACTTCGGGGTCACTCTAAACAGCAGAATCACCTACAAAAATACCAAAACGCAGAAAACGTGGTGCTAAATATACCACAAAAAGGACACTGTGAGAGCTGCAACAAGAAGGCAGAGGATCATCGCCTCGCTCAATCATCGGCTGGGAACGTGGGAGTCGGACAACTCAAAATTTTTTCCCATTCTGCGTTGACCACAAAAGTGCCCTGAGTACTGATCTGGGGTTATGAATAAATCTTAGCAAGGAGGCAAATTTGCAGAGATGGAATCCACAAATGGTGAGGGTCAGGTGTCCCCCCAAAGCACTGACACCAGGTGGAGATTTAGCCCTGGGCGGGGTGTATTCTCTCCGTGCCTCGGTTTCCTCCTCCGTAAACGGGGGTCATAAGAGTACCCTTAAGTTGTGGGGCTGTCATGGAGCTCAGATCCCTTGGATGATAGAAAATGCTAGAACGCCGCCTGGCGCGTAGCAGGCACTGCACGAGGGTGAGCCACCACTAGCGGTATTTTTCCAGCCCAGCAGAAGCCACCTGCCAAGGCCACGGAGCCCGGGAGCAGTGGAACTCGGGCTCACTCTCAGGCCTGCTGCTCCGGGGTCCACACTGCCGGCTGCTGCTTGATGCCGGGCTCCTTCCCTGGAGTCAGGCAGTGCCTCGGCCAAGCCAAGAGAAGAGAGCAGAGCACCCCGTCCTGCCGCTGTCTTCAGCCAGGCCTCTCGCCGGCATTCGTCCCCTGCTCCCGGAGCACAGTGGGACCTGACGTCGAGCTGGGATGGAACGGTGTTGGTGGGGTGACTCCCCCCTTGACCTCCAAAACACGGGCCTCACGTCAGAGCCCCCTGGAAGCTTGCAGAAACTGCAGTGCCCAGGTCACACCCTGACCAACCCCGTGGGGCGTCCAGGGTGGCAGACAGACGTCAGTTCTCTGTCAAGATCCCCAGATGGCACAGCTCGGGGACCCCTGCTGTACTGGTCGGGGTCCCCAGGTGACTGCTGCAGCAGGTCTCCGGGGCCCCTCTGGCCCACCAGCTGCTCCCCAGGGGGCTCGCCTCCCTGTTGTCCTTCCACAGGCCGTGTCCTGGCAGTCCCCGTGGGTGGTCTGAGCCCTCCGTCGAGGCTGGGCTTCCCCTCCGCCCCGAGACAGGGGTGTTCTGCCCTCGATCTAGGTGATTCCCACAGCACATCCTCGCTGACCGTCCCAGGGCTTCCCCGGGGCACACCCTCCTGGACTCCAGCTTGCCGTCACCTCCGCTCACCTCACCCTCGTCACCCTCCAGCACCCGTCTCCACGTGGGGCCTCTGGCACGTCTTCCCCAGGCCACCAGCCACCACTAAGGGGCTCTCCGGGCGCCACACGCAGCCCTGCATCGCAGGCAGGGGCTCCTGGCCCTCGGGGAAGGCACGGCCACCATCAACCCCGCTTTGCACAGGAGCGACGGGGGCCCACGGAAGGGATCTGCCCGGGGCGGGCGATTCTCCAGGGAGCCCAAAGCCGGCCGCAGCCCCTCCAGCAGCCCTGCCTTCCCGCACCCTGCCCATCACCCGGGAGGGGGTGCCCCCCGATACCCCAGCCCACGCCCAGCCACCACCCACACGCTGCCAGTTGCCTCTCCCCAAACACCTGGCCCACCTCCGGGAGCAGGGGACGAATGCCGGCAAATGGCCGTGCAGAGTTGAGCCTGGCTGAAGACAGCGGCAGGACGGGGTGAGAGTGAGCCCCATCCTGCATCCTCTGCTCAACCCACCGCACTACCCCCTGTGGCTCGCACTGGCTCAGCCCTGCCCCGGGCGCTGCCCCAGATCCTCTGCTTTCAGGGAAGTCAAGGCGAAGGGCCCTTCAGGCCTCAGAGTCGGGTCCTTGGGGCCCGCTGAGGGGACAGACCACAACTGGGAGACTTGTGGTCCAGCTGGGGCCAGTCAGGGCCTGCGAGTCCTGCTCCCTGAGAACAGGCTCTGCCCACACGCCGGACACCTCCTTCCTCCTTGGCTGCCCCTGCCCCTGCCCGGAATGCTGCCCCCACCCCATCAGCCACTCCTTCAGTCACCTCCTCAGCTGTCAGCCACCCCCTCACCTGCCAACACCCAGCTCAGGTGTCACCTCCTCTGTGGAGCCAGAGCTGGTCCCCCCACCCCTGTACCAGGGGAAAGTGAGCCCCTCCCATGCAGGCACAAGACCCCATGCACCCCCATCCCTGTCCCATCAAATGAAAGGTGTCAGGTGTATGTTTGTCCACACCCGACACCCTCCCCTGGCTCCTTGACATGGAGGACTCTGACCCAGAGACTCACCATTGTTTAGTCACTCATCAAACACTCCTGAGCCCCTCAGGCCCGGGTGCCTCACTGGGCTTGAGGGCACAGCCCCCAGAGAGGGAGGATGGAGTCTCCAGGGGCAGAAGCCAGCCAGACAGAGGGGGTGTTGGGACAGCACATGTTGTCACGTGCTGCTCTCGGAACCCTCCTTGACCCCCCGACCCCTGACTGCCCTTCCCGAGCAGGTGCCCTGCCCTGGGCTGCTCCCGGGCTGCGGGCCGCTGTCGGCAGCCCCTTCACTTGTCCTGCTAGCTGGAGAGCCAGCGGCACTCAGACTCACCCTTTAGAAGAGAGTTTCAAACTATAACTAAGTATTCCTTCCTTTAAAATGCTGGATGTTCCTGTTTCTTAATAATTCCTTGATGTGTGCACAAAGCTGAACCCACCAAATCCCAGATTGAAGTCACATCCTCAGGAGGCCCCCACCCTTCTCCCCAAAAAGAGGGGTCCCCCAGTCCTGGGCAGGATCCCGTGTAGCAGGGCCAGGACCAGTGGATTAGGTGCCCGCCAGCTCCACGTGGGCACCAGGGGCTTTATGCAGCTCGGCATTTTTAATCCTCACCATCCTGCGTTTACAGATGTGGAAACCGAGGTGCAGGGAAAGGAGAGGCCTCCAGGTGTGCGGTGCCCAGGCCAGCCTGGCCTCAGTGGGCTCACCATTATCTCCCACACGGGCTCTGAGCTTCCAGGGTGCGCTTCAGCCCCACGGGCGCCCCAGGAGTGGAGCGTCTGGTCAGAGCTGCGGTGTGTGCGTGGCTGTCCTGGAGGGCTTGCGGGCAGCATGTGGCCGGCAGATGGAGCCACTGCAGCCAATGCACATCTGTTGTCTGCTCCTCTGTCTGAGGACCCCAAAATCACTGAGGCCCAAGCTGTGCCCAGGTGAACTCCGCGTCCAGTGGGGGAGACGTTCATGGCCATGGTGACTGCCAGGGTGAGCAGAGGAGGGGATGTGGCCGGAGAGGCTGGTCCAGCGCCTTCCACGCTGCTTGAGGGCGGTCGGCACCCTGGCAAGGCAGCGGAGCCGCTGCAGTTTAGCAGGCAGGTGAGCCCCAGGTTGCATCAGCGTGCACTGGCCCCGGAGGACTGCAGGGGTGAGCTGGGCAGCCGCAGCCCTGGCTTGAGCAGCAGGAGGCTGGGGCCGGAGCAGGATGGAGAGAGAAGGGGCTGGCGGAGGGGCTGGCAGGGGTGATGGAAGGGCCCAGAGCCCCTCAGCCCCACACCAGTAAAGGCCCCCAGCGCTGCAGGTGACAGGGGCTTCTCCCCAGGCCGCCTGCCCCGACACGCCATGCTCTGCCTCGGATCCATTCTGCTTCCCCCTTGCTCCGCCCTGCCCGGCCCGGGCCCTCCCGCGGGGGAGCCCCAGGGGGGCAGACTGCGCCCCAGCCCCTCACTCGGTCTCCCCGGGCCCCAGCCCACCGACAGCCTGCGGGAAGACCAAGCCCAGGGAGGGCACCGCCTGCGCCCCCTCCCCAAGGGTGCTGGGTGGGGGACTCCGTGGGTGGCGTCCTTGTCCCCCAGCCTCAGGAAAGGGGCGTCATGAGCGTGAGGAAAGTGAGGCTCCAGAGGTGACGTGCCCCCCGCCAGCAGCAGGGACAGAGCCAGGATTCGAACCCGGCTCCGTGTGATCTGGCCCTGCAGGCCACGTCCCGATAAAGCAAAGTCCTGGCTTCAGAACAAACGAGGGCCACGGAGGGAGGCGGGGGAGGACTTGGCAAGCGACCCTTCGGGGCATCCTGCAGCAGGGCCCCGTGCCAGTCCAGGGTGTCACTCCGATGTGTCGGGCATCTCCGTGGTGGGACACAGGGCACTGGCCAGCTCCTGGCAAACGGGGCACCCTGGGCGGGGAAGGGGCTGCGGCGGGAGGGGCCGGTGCTCCGGGGTCTGTGGGGCCGAGGGGTGCTGGGGTGCTGTGGGGGCGTGTGTGGACGCTGCCCAGGCAGAGGCCAGCACGCGGGGCGCCATTGTCCTTCCCCCTGGCCTCCCCAAGGGCAGAGGCCACAGCAAGGACCAGGGTGGACCCAGCTCTGAGGGGCACTGGGCTGTCCCAGGACCCGTGAAAGTGTCCACAGAGGGACGACCCCTGACCCCGGCCAGGCCCAGCCAGCAGGACACCAGCTCCCCGCAGCCTCGGGCAGGACCCTGGTCCACATAAACATGCACAGACACCCATGCACACACCTGCACACACACGCACGCATACGCACACACTCCAACTCAGAGACGGCCACCAGGCTGGGCGAGTGTGGGGCAGAGGGGAGAAGAACGAGGGAGGGACACTGAGGGAGCGGACACCCCCCCACACACAAGCTCCCAGGCCAAAAGTGAACAATCCCACGACGTTACCCGCCTTGACGGTGTTGTGTGACTTTCACCACTACCTGTTTCCCGAATACGTCATCACGTCATCCCAAACAGAAACTCATCTCTATTAAGCAAAATCACCCTATTCCTTCCTCCCCGCACCCCTAGGAACCACTATTCTACTTTCTATCTCTATGAATTCGCTTATCTTAAGTATTTTATATAAGAGAAGTCATATATTTATCCTTTTGTGTCTTCTAGTTTATGTCTCTAATTATGATGTCTTCGGGGTTCACTCGTGTCGCAGAATGCACCAGCACTTGGTTTCTTTTTATAGCTGAATAATACTCTGCTGCGTGGATAAACCACATTTTGCTTATCCATTCCTCTGTTGATGGGCACTTGAGTTGCTTCCGATCTGGCGATTGCAAAGAACGCCGCGGTGAACATTAGCGTGTAAGTGTCTGTCCGAGTCCCTGCTCTCAGTGCTCTGGGGCATGTGCTGAACAGTGGAATTGCAGGTCATACGAATTCTAAGTCTAGCTTTCTGAGGAACTGCCAGACTTTTCCCACAGTGGCTGCACCATCGTACATTCCCACCAACAACGTACAAGGGTTTCTGTTTCTCCACATCCTTGTCAATACATCATTTTCAGTGTTTTTTTAAATAATAAGCCATCCTAGTGGGTGTGAAAAGCTATCTTATAATTTTAATTTGCATTTCTCTAATGGCTTTTGATGTTCAGCATCTTTACATGTTTATTGGCCGTTTGAATATCTTCTTTGGAGAAATGTCTATTCAAATCTTTGGCCCATTTTTCAATTAAGTTGTTTATCTTTTTGTTGTTGATTGTAGGAATTCTTTATATATTCTGGATAATAAACACTTATTGGATATGTGGTTTCCAAATATTTTCTCCCATTCTGTAGGCTGCCTTTTCACACTCTTAATAATGTCTTTTGATGCAGAGTTTTAAATTTTGATGTCCATTTTATTTATTTTTTTCTATTGTTTGTTATGCTTTTGATGTAAAATATAAAACTCCATTGCCAAATACAAGATCCTGAAGATATTTCCCTATGTTTTCTTATAAGCATTTTATAGTATTAGCTTTTCTATTTAGGTTGCTGGTCCATTTTGAATTAATTTTTGCATATGTGAGAGGCAGGGGTCCACTTTCATTCTTTTCTATGTGGATTTCCAGTTATCCCTGTGCCATTTGTTGAAGAAACTGTTTTTTCCCCATTAAATGGACTTGGTGGCCTTGTTGAAAATCAACTGGCCATAGATGTGTGGGTTTATCTCTTTATTTTGTTCAGACAACATTTTCCTAATTTTCTTTAGTTCTTTGTATATGGATTCCTTTATCTCATTGAACATATTTGACAGTTGATTTCATTTAAAGTCTCTGATTAATAATTCAATGTCTGAGCTTCCTTAAGGACAGTCTCTGGAAAATTCTCTTTTTATCCTGTGAATGCAGCATACTTTCCTGTTTATTTTTGTGTCTTGTAATTTTTTGTTGAGAACTAGACATTTTGGGTATTGTATTGTTGTAACTCTGGAAATCTAATTTTCCCACTCCTCTGGGGTTGCTAGTTTTTTGCTGCTGTTGTCATCATCATTGTTATTGAGGACTAGAGTCTTCAATTTGTGACTTTTCCAAACTGGTTTTGCTCCCAGTGAGTGGAAGGAGAAAAGGTGGGGGGGGTACTGCCTCTTTAGGACCCTCTGCCCATTTTGCTTGAGGGGGTTGAACCAATGGCTGCACTTAGTGCAGGGCCTCCAGGAGCTTACGTAGCTGATCAAGAGCAATAATCTGTGATCAGGACACACACACCGGGGCTTGGAGGATGAGGTCTTTACAGCCCACCCTGGCACCAGCAAGTTCCACCAGGAGCCCAGCTGCAGCCCCCGCACTGCCAGCCTGCCCTGAGGAACGGAGGACGGTAACCATGCGTGGAGGGTGAAATTCACTGGTTACAGTTTACCAGTCTCTTCCTCCAGTGCTTCTCTGGATGCTGCACAGTGTCCCACTAGACTCCACAGTTCCAAAAACGTTGATTTAGACAACTCCTATCTATTCAATAGTTTTGGTGGTGGGACTGATTCCCAGAGCTTTTTACTCCATTTTTTCACAATCCTCATTTGGTTCTTTGTGTTATTTATATTTTTCTACTTAAGTTCCCCATATATTCATTCATTGTGAGTATTCTTTTCTTTTTAAGTCCTTGAACATATTTATAACAGCTGCTTTAAAATACTTGAATGCTAATTGCAACATCTTGGGGACACTTTCTATTGTCTGCATTTACTCTTGGGCACAAGTCACATTTCCCTGCTGATTCGCATACCTAATGATTTTTACTCTTTACTGGATATAATGAATGATATGTTGTGGAGTTTCTGGATTCTGTTATGTTCCTCTGAAAAGTATAGATTTTATTTTAGAAGGAGGCTAATTTGACTAGATTTGAGCTCCAAACACTTCTATCCCCTACAATCGCAGCAATTAAGATCTCTGCTCAGTTCTCTCATATTCCAGTTCCTGCCTTTTTGCCATGACTTTTGGGCTCTCCCTCAGGCACACGTGGTTTGACAGCCAGGGATTGAGGCAGAGTTTACTCAGAGATGTTAGGGCTCAACCCCTCTGAAGTTGCCTTCACTCTGAGCTCTCCCTGTATCCTTCCAGCTCCTTTTGTTAGACCCAAACTCTGTCCTCTGACACCCCAAACCAGTAAGGCTGCAGTTTTCTACCACCCTATGCCATGTACAAATTACAGTGTGCCATTGGACAAAGATAAGCAAACTTGTAACTCTCACCTATTGCATGTCCAGTGTTACAAGGGTAGACGCCACACAGCTTCTCCTTGAAGCAGGGAGTGTGCTCAGGCCTGAGTCATTTGGGGTCTGCCCTAGAGACCTGGCCTCCTGGAGAATTTGCCGTTTGAAACACCCTCCCCGTCCACCCACCACAGATGACCTGCCTCACATTCTTCTAGGATTCTCTTCCTGGACCCTGTGGTCTCCAAGCATGCCCGTCTCAGGAGGCCTTTGCCTCCCCCTTCCCCGTGAGGAAAAAATGCTCACCCATGCCCCAAGGGGCCCCCAGCCTCACCTTCCTTTCCCCCAGTCTCCTCCTGCCCCTCTTAGAGCTGCTGGTCAGCCCTGCCTTGGGTATAGAGCCCACGTCCTGAGCTGGGTGGACCCTCCTGCTCGCCCATATCCTTCCAGGTGGATTGTGCGACTGTCTGCAGCAACAGTTCATACACAGGCAGTGATGCTAAGAGCTCCGCATTCTGGGGTGGGATCCCTGCCAGCCTTCGGCTCTCTGACCGCATCCCAATACGCACGAGCCCAGAGTAGGCGCGCAAATGGAGGCCACGCATACCAAAAGTCCAAATATTTAATACATATAAATGAAGCTGATAACATATTAAATAGTATAGCTTATCTCCTTCCACCTCAGCAAAAAAGTCCCTTTAAAGCAACAGAATTGAAAAATATAGCTAAAGCTTTGGTTTTTATGGGAGCAAACGACAGCAAAGTATCAAAAATGCATGATTGTCTATGTCTGGGGCTTGGCAGTGGTCAGCAGAGAAACGTGCTATTTATGAATTATTACATATCGATTCCAAAATACAAGTTCTCCTGCATTTATTTTGTCAAAAGCTCTAATCATGTTGCTAATTATGGACTTTCACATAATTTGCATTCTATTTTCAATTTGGAGAGCGGAAGAAGCAATTCTGACCGTCAAAATTCTTCTCAAAACAAATTATTTGCATTTAGAAATGAACCCCAAAGTTTATGGATCGTGTTCAAACATTGTTATGTATGATCCATTATTGTTGTCTCAGAAAATATTACAAAGTGATTTCGTCATAGAAATCACAAAGATTTGTATCAAGGTTCTCACCATCTCTTAAAGCAACATCTAAATTCATACAGCATTTCCAAAGTTCTTCCAAACTTGTCAGTGCTGAGATATTTTTTAAATACCCAAATATTACTCAAGTTATTCAAATCTCTATTTAAGTGAGATTTATTTTAATCTATAATGGCAGAAAATAATCTGTACAGAATAATCTAAATAATTTTTTGGAAATCATCACCTCTACCATCATGCAAATATTTTCACTTCCTTTTTCTGATTTCCTTATATTTTATTAGAATACTATTTTTGTTGTTTATCTCACATGCATTTTTGACAGAGAAAAGCCATTTTTTCTCCAATAAAAAATGTATTTTTAATTTTTTAAATATATAATAGCCAATTTTTTTTCTTTTTTCCTCCTTCTTTCCTTCCTTCCTCTCTCTCTCTCTCTCTCTCTCTCTCTCTCTCTCTCTCTCTCACATAAGCTTTTGCTGATATTATCAAGTGCAATCAACATCCAAATGACTGGAATAGAGCAAATTTAAATTAATTTCATTTTCCTTTGAAGACAACAATCTGAGGATATCCTGCTATTTCACTTAACTACTAATACATTGAATTGGAATTCTTTTTATGGTTCTAAGGGTGATTATAAGGTCAAATATGATACCTGATTCATCCAGAGGTTTCATCTTTGGGCAGATGTAAAAACCACCAACTACAGTATAATCTTTGAATTGTTCCTAAGCAGTCATCACTGTTGGCATCCTCAAAGCCACATGTCCCAGTAACAAATTCATACTATATGCTGTACTTAGCACAGAGAAGCCTTCTGGGTTTCCAGCCAAAATGTTAGCTTGTAAGCCTTTCCTTTCCCTATCGTGACATCATCGTCACAGCCTTGCCCTTAACAATCTCTTAATTATTTAAATAAAGCTAAAATTGTTTTATTTGGTTTTTGAAATTTTAATTGGATCTTATTAAGTAAAATGATTCACAGCTCTAGGGTTTGAAACCCTTTTGTTACCAATGTGATGTAGAGGCGTCCCGCTACCCTATGTTAGGTCCATCTCCAAACACCTATAAATGTAAAAAAATAAAAGTAATAAGAATGCTTAGGATTGTGAGTTGCTCTTCAGCTGCCATGCAGAATTGTCATGAAAATGCTGCTGATTTGTGAGACCCTCTGGAAACAGTCACAAACAGAAAGATGAAGAGAAGCAAGAAAAATGGACATCAGCACAATTGGAAAATGGCACTTCATTACGTAAGAACCTGTGACATTCACATCCCCTTAGAGGAGAAATTTGACAAGTTCCATAATTTGTCTTCTGCCTCACCACTTTCAATGAGGAGCATGACAGAGGCAGGAGAATGGGCTTCTGTGTCCACTAAGGGCGCAGAAGGATGCCAAAGACCTTCACTCCTTCAGTGACAATAAGAAAAGCTCAGAAGAAAATAAATTTATGTTTTTCTATGGGGTTAAGAAAGACAAGCAGATGCAAGGCAGCTGATGAACCGAGTTCCTGAGAAAGACGAGCTCTTCACCAAGAAGAGAGAGTGGCGGAGCTTCCCGCTGGGGCAGGAGCCGGTGGGCACACACCTGGACCGAGGGCAGCCTGCCCCAGAATGGGAGATGGTGGGAATGAACTCTCAGAGGACAAGTCATTCAGCCAACGGGTCTACTCCTCCCCACCCAGGCTCAGATATTTCCAAGAAAGTGGGGAAGGAGGTGGAGTTAGAACCAAAAGAGAAACCACTTAGTCCTGCCCAGTCCCACAGGGATCCCAGGGCTCCGCCAGAGTTAAATCTAAGGCGAACCAAATTCCTGAAGCTGTAGCCCAGTCCCCTTCCAGCCAAACACTGACAAGATCAAAGAAGGCTGACATGAAATGGGAGGTGGGGTGAGGCTAAATGGGGGCAAAATCAATATAATTTGTGGCCCAGCCTCAAATCGACTTGATCTTGGTAGCAACTGAGTGATAAATCCCTCACCCAAACTTAGGAAAAGGTTTGCATTCTGTGGGAAACAAACAAAATAAACTCAAACCAAAACAAAATTTTACGAATCAGTCTCCATTTTCCATTTACATGGAATACCTGGAATGGAAAAAAATACAAGATGTGTGAAGAAGTAGAAAAATTTGACCCATGATCAAGAGGAAATATAGTTAATAGATGGAGATCCCAGATGTTCTAGTAATTCCACATAATTAAAACTATTAGGAATATGTTAAGTAATTTGAAGATAAAGGTGGATATAATAGATAAAGAGATGGGGTATTTTGAAAGAAAATGGAAATTTTAAATAAAATATCAAAAAGAAATTTGAGGACTGAAAACTACAATATCACTATATCTGAATTTTTAATAAAATGTATTGGCTAGCTTTCTGGGCATTGCATAAGAAAAAGTCAGTGAACTTTACAATGCATCAATATGAATTATATAAACTAAATCACAGAGGAAAAATATTGAATAAAATGAAAAGAGCATCTGTGACCTGTGGGATGATATCAAGCGATGTGAGGTATGTGTAATTGGAATACCAGAAAGAGAGGAGAGATAAAATGGGGGAAATATATTTGAAGAAATAGTGGCCACAGTTTTTCCAAATTTGATTTAAAAAATTTGATACATGGAACCCAAAAGCTCAACAAATACCAAGCAGGATAAACACAAAGAAAACACCCTTAGGTACAAATTGCTTAAAAAAAAAACTAATACCTTAGAAGCAGGCAGAGGGAATAGAGATGCGTTACGTACATTAGTACACGTGTAAGAGCAATGGTTGAGTTCCCGTCAGAAACAGTGGAGGCCAAACCACCAGGGAACAATGAGTTTAAAAGACTGGTGAGGGGGGAATGTCCACTGAGAATTCTATATCCAGAGAAAATGTCTTTGAGAAACAAAGGTAAAATAAAGGCATTTTCAGGTAAACAAAAGCTGAGTGAATCCACTGCTAGTAGATTCACACTGCAAGAAATGCTAAAAGAAGTTCTTTAGGCTGAAGAAAAATGATGCCAGATGGAAACTTGGATCTACACAAAGAAAGAGCACAGAAATGGTAAGTATGTGTGTAAATATAAAGACTACTCTTTCCTTTGTTTCATTTCTTTAAAGAAAACTTGAACATCTAAATAAAAAATAACATTGTATTATGAGGTTTTCAACATAAATAGATGTAATATATATGCAACAATAGCACAAAGGATGGGAAGGAAATGGAATTATATGTTGAAAGGTCTGTACGTTATACATGAGGTAGAATAATATGATTTCAAAGTAGACAGAGATAAATTAAGGATACATGTTGGAATCCCTAAAGCAACCTCTACAGAAAGTAATATAATGAGGTGCAGTTAAAAACCCAAAGGGCCCTGCCCTGATCAAGATGGTGGAGTGAGATGCTCCAGGGCTCTGTCCCCCCAAAGAAGCATTGAACGACAAACAGAACTTACAGAAAGAGTTAAAAGATTGCAATACCAGATTGAGCACTGAATCAAGAAAAAGGCAATTTAAAAATGTTGGGATCTCCTGGGGCCCTTGCTGGCCCTTCCCCCACCCCCTCCCTGGCTCTGTGCAGAGTGCATGCTCCTGGTGCTGGTCCCTGGTCCTGGTTCTGGAGGGAGCAGAGCATCCTTTGTGCACATACTGGGATGCCTGTATGCCTGTGCCAGTCTGTCTGGGGGTGGCCTGAAGAACTGAACCAGGACACGCATCACAGACTCACTGTCACAGAGCTTGCCTTGCTCTAGATGCAGCTCGCAGAGTTCCCCTCCAGAATACCATAGGGGAACAGTCAAATTGCAGCTGCTGGGTGCAAAGAGGTGCCAATTGTGGGACATAAGTGAAGCACCCAGGATCATGAGGAAACACTGTTTCCTTGGGGAATGAGGACATTCATATCCCTGTAAAGGGGATAATTTCTGGGGCCACATGCACATGCCCAGGACAAGAAGCATACAGAGAAAAGACCAGGGAGGACCCTATGCTTTTGCCTCAGGTTACTCTCTAAACTCATTATCAGGACAGCTAAGCTCTGAAGAAGAACTCTTGCACAGGCCAATGTACAAAGGCTGGGAAAGGTGTTTTCTTTTTTCTTTCTTTCTTTCCTTTTTTTTTTTTTTTGTTAGCTCCTGGCATTCAAGGAAGTCTCTGTCATAACCCTAGCTGGATACAAGTTTAAGAAATAGACGCCTCAAAGTCTAAATTCCAGCAATAACACATTAAAATATCAAAATGTCCAGGTTGCTACAAAAGATTATGAAACATACAAAGAAATAGGAAGTGATGGCCCATGCCAAGGAAAGAGTAAAGCATTAGAAACCATTAACAAATAAGACAAGACTTGGTATATTCCAGACAAAGGCTTGAAAAAGATGCTCAAAGACCCAAATTAAAATATGGACAAAGAGCTAAAGGACATTAGGAAATTGATAAACAAAAAGAGAATATCTATAAAGAGATAGAAATTATTAAAAGGATCCAAAGAGAGCTGTGATCACAGCAACAAATTTTTTTTTTTCAATTCCCTAGAGGGGCTCACCAGCAGATTGGAGCTGGCAGCAGAAAGAATTAGTGAACTTGAAGATAAGACAGTTGGAATTATTCACTGAGGAGAAGAAACAGAAATGAAGAAAAGTCAACAGAGCCTGAGGAGCCCATGGGACACCACCAAGAGCACCAACAAACCCACTGTCAGAGTCTCAGAGGAAAAGAGAGAGAGAAAAGGGCAGAAGGAATATTCAAAGAAATAATAGCTGAAAATTTCCTGTATTTAACATAAAACATGAATATATACATCTAAGAAGCTCAATGAATGAAATAGACACCCATCAAAACATATTATAATCAAACTGTTGATGCCAAAGGTAAAGAGAGAATTTTGAGAGTCACAAGAGAGAAGTAATGCAACACGTACAAATGAGCCTCAGTAAGATTTAGTGTTGGTTTCTCATCAGAAAAATATGGAGGCCGGAAGGCAGTGGGATGACATACTTAAAGTAATAGAAGCAAAAATAGCCACCCAAGAATTCTATATCCAGCAAAACCATCTTTCATAAAGGAAGGAGAGATTAAGACATTCCCAGATAAACAAAAACTGAAGGAGTTAGTCACCACCAGACCGGCCGTAAAAAAGATGCTAAAGAGAGTCCTGTAGGTTCCAAGGAAAGGACACTACAACAGATTGCAGCTGCATGAAGAATGAAGATCTCTGGTCAGTGTAACCAAATGGGTAACTCCACTTTTTACTTCCCACAGGATCTAATAGGCAAATGCATAAAATGTAAAGGTAAATCAGCATTTTGGGACTCATAATATATACGTATGTAATTTATTACAAGAACTTCATAAAGGTGTGGGGATAGCGAGGTATAGGAACATAGTTTATGTACGCTATTGAAGTTATGTTGGTATCAAAGCAAAGATGATTGTTATACATTTAGGATGTTAAATTTAAGCCCCACAGTAACTACAAAGAAAATGTCAGAGAATACACAAGCTTATAGAGACAGAAAATAGGGTACAGGTTGCCAGGAGCAGGGGGCAAGGGGAATGGGGAGTTAATGCGTAAGAGGTGCAGGGTTTGGGGTTGGGGAGATGGGAAAGTTGTAGTAAATGGAGGATGATGAAGGTACCACAACATTGCGAATATGTTTAATCCCAGTGAATGGTGTGCTTGGAGTGTTTGGGATAGGAAAGTTTATGTTGTACATATATTTCCACAATTAAAAGAAGAGAGAGAAAGTATAAAAAAGAGACAATGATAATTAAATGCAATACATCATCCAGGATGGGATTTAATAAGGGAGAAGAAAAGACTCCAAACAACATTGTTGGGACAATTAACATATTGGTATTTAGACTGTAAGCTTTACATCAATATTAAATTTCTTGAACTTGATACCTGTATTTAAGGTGGGAGCATAAGTGAATATCCTTGTTCTTAGGAAATGTTCATGGAAGCACTAAGTGTCCAAGGAGCATGATATGTGCAACCTACTCTCAAAATGTTTAGAAAATAGATAAATGGTAGCTAGATAGATAGAACGACATGGCAAATGTGGCAAAGTGTTAACAGTTTTGGATCTGGTACCTGGGCAAGGGAGGTATATTCAAGTTCTCTATATGGGGTTTATATTATTTTCAAAGAGTCCTGTAAGTCTGAAATAATTTCAAAATAAATAGTTTAAAGAAAAAGTCCAAAGGAGGAGATAAAAATATTTAAAAACCAGTCAATCCAAAATTAGTAAGGAAAGGAGGAACAAAAATCAACGAACAGATGGGACAAATAGAAAATAAATAGTAAGATGAAAGGTAGACTTAAACCCAACTCTATATATATATATTTACATTAAATATAAATGGTAAAAAACATTCAAACTAAAAAGCAGACATTGTCTGACAGGAAAAAAAAAAAACTTGCTATATACTGTTTAACATAGATACTTTAAATATAAAAATACATCTATATTTATAGTAAAAGGATATAAAAAGATATACCATGGGAAGCAACCATAAGGAAGCTGGAGTGGCTCTGTTAATATGAAACAAAACAGACTCAAAACAAAGAATATTACTGAAAATAAATAGAGGTGTTTCATAATGATAAAATTTATCAAGAACACATAAAATCTTAAATTCTTCTGAGCCTCACAACAGAGTTTCAAAATATTTGAAGCAAAAATTGTGAGAATTAAAAGGATAAATTGACAAACCACACTTGTTGGACATTTTAACATTGTTCTATGAGAAATTGATGGGAAAACAAGACAAAATAATCAGTAAGAATATCAAAGATTTGCACAACACCATCAAAAAGTTCAACATTTATAGAACACTACAACCATCAACTGCTGAGTAATATACTTTTCAAATGCACGTGGAACACTTACCAAGAGAGAACATATGCAGGGTCATAAAATAAATCTTACTAATTTTTTTTTAATTTATCATATTTTTATTAGAATTTTTATTGAGATCCTTGTAGATTTACATTGTAAGAAATATTACAGAGACATCCCTCTTACCCTCTAACCACTTTCCCTCAATGGCAACATTTTGCAAAACTTCTTACTAAATTTTGAAAGATTGAAAACATATAGCATATATTCTCTGACAACAATAGAAATCAATAACTACCTAGAAAACACCCAATATTTGACAACTAAGTAACATACTTCTACATAATTTACAAGTCAAAGAACAAATTACAAGGGAAATTAGAAAAACATTTCTAAATAAATAGTAAAGAAAGAAGAATATGTCATAATTTGTGGTTATAGCTAAAGTTGTAATAGAGATAAATTTAAAATTGAAAGTGCTTATATTAGAAAAGAAAACGGTTTGAAATGAATGACCTAAGCTTCCACCTTACGAAGCTGGACAATGAAGAGAAAGTAAGCCCAAAGTAAATAGAAGGAATGAAATAATAAAATAAAAGTGGAAATCAATGAAATAGAAAATAGCCAAACCGCAGAAAAGACAAGAGAGACAAAAGTTGGTTTTTCTTAAAGACTGATCAAATGTATCAATCTTTCATCAATGTAACATTAATGAAAAATAGAGGGAAAACACAAATTGCCGATATCAGGAATATTATAGAAAGCCTAAAGATATAAAAGGATAGTGTTTGGGTTTGCTAAAGCTGGCGAAATGCAATATACGAGAAATGGGTTGGGTTTTACAATAGGGATTTATTAACTTACAAGTTTATGGTTCTGAGGCTGTGTAAAATGTCCAACTCAAGGCATCATCGGACGATACCTGCACTCTCCGTCACGTGCTGATACACGTGGTGGCGTCTGCTGGTCTTTCTCTCCTGGGTTTCATTGCTTCAGCTTCTGGCTTCTCCATTTGTCTCCATTTGTTCCAACCCAGCCCAGCCCCAAGAGCAACGAGCGCGCCAGGCACGGAGTGAGACGTGAGTTCAGTAGGACTTACGAACAGGAGATGGTTCCATGGCGGCGGCCGGCTGGGAGAGATGGAAGTTAGCGCTGCACAAAGAACAGAGCCTGCCAGGGGTGGTTTATAAGGGTT
Source organism: Choloepus didactylus (assembly GCF_015220235.1). Taxonomy (NCBI): domain Eukaryota; kingdom Metazoa; phylum Chordata; class Mammalia; order Pilosa; family Megalonychidae; genus Choloepus; species Choloepus didactylus. The sequence goes on along the minus strand of NC_051309.1, from coordinate 3,586,252 downwards.
AGGACCAGGACATCGGGGTGTGAGAACAGAGTTTCAGCAGGGTCTTATACAGGGGTGTGGAGATTTGTTATCAACAGTGATTGGGAGGGGGTTTTAATGCTTTGTTTACGACACCGTTTGTACATCCTTTCCCTGCTGGGGAGGTCTGATGGCCTTTCACGTCTGTCCCATCAAGTAGGGTGACGTGAAATAGCTCACTTTCACTAAGGCGGGCAGGGGGCCTGGGCTCTGGTCCCCACACCGTCTTTTTTCTCTGTGCTTCTCTGTTTTCTCTTTTTCTGCCTTTTATCCTCTTTATTAAAAAGGACTCCAGTAAGAGGATTAAGACCCACCTTGAATGGGCGGGGTCACATCTCAATTGAAATAACCTAATTGAAAGTTCCCACCCACGACAGCTCTGCACCCCAGGGATGGATTAGAAGAACATGGCTTTCCCGGGGTACACACAGCTTCAAAGTACCACAGATAGTAAGAGAATAGTTTGAACAATTTTATGACAAAAATTTGATGACGTGAAACAGAAAAATTCCTTTAAAAATACAACTTAAAAATTACAGAAGAGGGAAGTCTAAATAGCTCTGCATTGGTTAAAGAAATTGCGTTAATAATTTAAAATCTTTAGGAAGAAGTGTGCTGATGTCTGCAAATTGTTTAGAAATGCATAAAAAATAAGGTGAAATGATGGATAGATAGATAGATACATAGATAGACACGTGATTTTTTTTTTAAGAGGTCATTTTGATCTGGGGCAATGTTTCCCAATATATATTTTTTTTAAATTCAGTTTTATTGAAATATATTCACATACCATACAATCATCCATGGTATACAATCAACTGTTCACAGTACGATCATATAGTTATGTGTTCATCACCACAATCTATTTCTGAACATTTTCCTTACATCAGAAAGAATCAGAATAAGAGTGAAAAAATAAAAGTAAAAAAAGAACACCCAAAGATTTTTAGAAAGTAAAATAAAATGTTAATCTAGGAAATGGGCGTAATTGTTCATTATACAATTTTTCAGTTTTTCTAAGTGGTTGAAATTTTTCATGATAACATTTTAGGGGAAAAAAGCAGCATTTGCACCCAAAAAAGCCTACCCATGAATAAAACTCCAGAACCAACAGTGTTGGAGTGAAAACTCTCAAACATATAAGGAGCATTAGCACAAATGTGGGAAACGGAGAAAGACGGAATTCTCTTGAACTCATTTTATGAGGCCTGAAAAATCCTGATACCAAAACCTGAGAAGGGACTTCATGAGAAAATGAAATTACAGAACAATGTCCCTTGTGAACATAGACACATAAATCCCCAGCAAAATATTAGTACATTGAATAACATACTGTGAACCAGTGTAGTTTATCCAAAGGATGTGAGGTCAGTTTAACATGTGAAAGCAAACCGTGTAATTCTCCACATTAACAAAAGAAAGGAGAAAAATCTTGTGATCATTTCAATCAATGCAGAGGAAGCATTTGTCAAAATTCAACATCCATTTATGATAACAACTTTAAGCAAACTAAAAATAAAAGGGAGCTTCCTTAATGTGACAACGGGCATCTATGAAAAGCCTGCAGCTAACATCATACTCATTGGCAAAAGACAGAATATTTTCCCCTTAAGATCAAGAATAAGGCAATGACGCTGCTATCAGAACTTCTTTTTGACCTTGCACTGGAGCTCCTAGTCAGAGGAAAAAGGCCAGAAAAAGACATAATGATCATACAGATTAGAGAGAAAGAAGCAAGCTGTCCTTACAGAAGATGTGATTGTGAACACAGAAAATCCTATGGGAGCTCCAAAAAAATAGCTGGTAGAATTAATAAGTAGTTGCAGCCTACAGATACAAAAATCAATTACCTATCTAAATACTAGCAACAAACAATTGGGAAATTAATAAACTGATGAATAAAATTAATAAAAGATACACTAGGTCTCTCCAAGGGGAGAGAGTATCGTGTCCACAAATTGTAAGATTTGATAATGTTAAACATTTCAATTGTCTTCAAGTTGATCTCTAGATTCAAGGTCATCCTCATCGAACTTTCAGCAGCATTTTTGTTTTTGGTTTTGTAGAAATTGGCTGATTTAAAATTTGTGAGGAAATTAAAAGGATCTAGAAGAGCCACAGGAGTTTTTAAAAAGAACGCCACTATGTGGCCTGAAAACTTTCTATAAATAATCAAGACAATGTAGCGGATATGCAGATCAATGGAAGTGGGTGACGAGTCTAAAAACAGCCTCTCTCGTTCAGATTTTTGACAAAGGCACCAGAAATAGTCGAGGGGGACAGGAAAGACTAACAAATGTTGCTGGAATAGCTGGGTCACCGCGTGGGACGGAAAGCCCCCGACATCAAACTCACATAGACACAACTAATTTGAGATGGACCAGGGATCCAGACATAACAGCTAAGTCTAGAAAATTCCAGATGGACTGGGTGAAGATTTCTTAGGACACCAAGAGCTCTCGCCAAAACACAAACGCACACGAGAAGAGATCATTTTGATCTTATGCTCGTCAAAGGCACCATCGGCTGAGATCTGGAGTTAGCCCCTCGCTTTAAACAACTGGAAAACTGGACAAAATACACAAAGCAACTGTTTCCAGACATAGGACTGTCACTCTCCTACAAGGGCTGCGAGACGAGCCTCGGGGATCTTCCTGCCCCAGTTGGAACTGGTGGGCACATCTTGGATCACGCAGACCCCCAAGGAGAAGCAAGCCTGGGGCTGGGGTGAAAACAGCACCCCCAGGCAGAAAGAAGCTCAGAGCTAAGGATCGAGGCCACGGGGCCGGGGGACCTGGGCAGGGCTGGTTTTCGAGGTGGCGGCATACACCGGACTTGGGGTGCAAAGTCTGGGAGAGAGGTCTCGCCCCACCTGACCCGACGCCTTGCGTCCCCTCTGAGCCTCACTCAACTTTCCACCTGGTGGGGTGGGGGCTGGGGGCCTCCTCGGGCCCCCTCGGTTGGTTCCGGACCCTGAGCCCCAGCTCCCAGCTCCCCCTCTCCATGGAGCATTTCCATTCTGAGCTGCAGCCCAAGCAGCTGCCGATTAAAATTCCATTAGTTTCGAAGACTGGAGCTGCAGTTGATATTTCTAATTATTGTGAAATTAAAATCGTCCCTGTAATTTAAGGATAATTGCACGGGATGCCAGATGGCGCCCCGGAGAGCCGCTTTGTTCCCGAGCAGAACTTGGAAAGTGTCTTGAAAGTTCTTTGAACAGGAAAAGGGGAAGAGGTTTTGGAAAATGATGGGGTGGGGGGCCAGGCACTTGGTTGGAATGAAAATTTTGACCGTGAACGGGCTTTTGGGAACTCGCGCTTCTGCGGGCAGCCCAGCTCCGGGCAGGCGGGGGGCTCCAGGGTGGGGGGCTGGGGTCCCGACATCATCCAGCCTGGGCGGGGGGCTCTGAGGGGAAAGCTGGGGTCCTGACGTCATCCAGCCTGGCCGGTGGTCTCAGGAGGACTAAACCATTCAGTAAACAAGGAATCTACCCCGCGGCGGATTGAGGGACAGGATAGAGACATGGCTACTTGGGGGACCCCTTTTGGGGGTGACCTGCCTTGGGGGGACTTTTGGAAGTGAGAGAGATTGCAGCGGGGGCAGGAGGAATAGAAGGGGTCTGCCCGCAACCTCCATGCCATGAGGCTCCCCTTTCCAGGTGAGCAGTTGAGCCCAGGGGGGTGCCCCTTGTTCCCATGGATTGTGGGGGGGGGCCTAACAGCCGGTGTGGCCTCTGTGCCCAGCGCCCCAGCTCGCAGCTCAAGTACGGAGCCCCGGGGCCTCCACCAGGCTTCTCCGCACCCCCAGCTGCCTCTCCTGGCATGAGGCATGGGGGGCTGTGCCCGGACCCTGCTTCCCCTTCCACGTTGGACCCTGACCTGGTCCCACCACCCTGTGGCTCAGGGCTCAGAGCCGGCCCTTGGCTGCATGGGCGCGTCTGGCCACAGCCTCCCTCCCGCAGCCTTCAGGCCCCTCACGTGCTCACTGGGGCCACTGCACAGGCGTCCTTAGCGCCCAGTGTCCCCTTCGCTTGGCCTCCTCCTGCCTGGCCTCCTCGGTGCTCAGCATCCTCGGTGCCCAGCGTTCTCAGTGCCCGGTGTCCCCAGCGCCCAGTGTCCCTCATCCCTGGCCTCCTCAGCACCTGGCATCCTCAGTGCCCAGCGTCCCTGGTGCCCGATGTGCCCTGTACTCATGCAGCTCGGGGAGCCACAGGTGCTGGTCCGCCTGGCTGTGATGCCCTTTCCTGCCCTCCCACTGCCCCTCTCGTCCTCCGAGGTCCAGCTCCCCCGGCAGGCGCCCACAGCTGGGAGGCCCAGGGAGGACAGGCTCTGAATGGCTGGAGCTTGACACATGTCCCCCGGGGGTCCCTGCGCTGGCGCTCAGTGGGGCTTTGTGAAATAAATGGACAGCAAGTACCGAGGACTGAGTCCTCCTGAATTGCTGCAGCTCGAGGGGCACGGTCCCTGCAGGCACCCGGCTGGCTCCATCCTGCTCTTCTCCTTGTAGAACTTTGCTGAAAGCAGGGAGAAGGGGCCAAGGGTCACCCGAGTGCTTAGTGCTTTTCTGGCCCTTTCACCCAAGGCATCAGCCTGGGTCTGTGTGGGGCCTGTGTGGAAGGCAGCTGACCGCATGTCTCCCCAGCGTCACGCAGGCCACTGACTTCCCTGCTTGCAGGGGTGGACCCCACCAGCCACCAGCCCCGCTCAGGTGCCCCCATGGCTGATGCATGTGTAAGGAGCTGTTGTTTTCGGCAAGCCTCTTCTGGCACTAAATTCTCTGTTAAAAATTCCATTTGGTAGAAAGTGATACCTGCATGGGGTGAACTTTATTTCTCTCCCACATAAAAGAAGTCAGGGGCTCGGCAGTCCCAGGCTCATACGGCAGCCCTGTGGGAAAATCGGCCCCAGGCCTGCTCTGGTGGGCTTGCGGCTTTCCTCCTCAAGGCTGCCTCATGGCCCTGGAAGGCTGTTGGAGAGCCAGCCATCTCCCTCTCCTCCATTTTATGGGCAGGAAGCTGGACAAAGTGGAGAAATGGCAAGGAAAAAAAGCATACCTGCTTGTCCCTTTCTTAAGCAGCTTTCCCAGAAGGTGCACCCGACATCCTCAGGCAGCTCACCTGTCACCCTAAACTGCAACGATATCGGTCAAACTTAAGTTTGGAACATTGCTGCCCAGCAAAAAACAAGCACTGCCTTACTAAGGAGGGAAAGAATGGGCATTGTTAGGCCTCCAGCAGGCCCTGCCACGAGGCACAACTTTTGGTGCAAACCACCTGAACACTGAATGACAGATTTGGATAAATTATGGGATGCTCTAAGCAACTTGGCAGCAGGGACGCAGCACCCGGAGGCTGGCCCTGAGCAGGTGACTGAAGGGGGCTGTTGGGTGGGGTCTCTGGGATGGGATGTGGGGTGAGTTACCCGTCCCTTGGGGCTCCGTCAGGAAAGCGGGGCCACGGCGAGATTACGAGCACAGGCCGTTCATCCCGACTCGGCCCTGACGCGGCTGTGGGCTGAGTCGGGGCGCACGGGGAACAGTGGCCGCTGGGCACGTCCTGCCGCCGTGTCCCCGCGGGGGCAGCTGGGGCGCCCAGGCCAGGCTGCCGGCTCGTGGTGGCCGCTGGCGGTCGGCAGGGGCTGGGCACGGAGGGAAGGCGAGTCACCCTAGGAGCAGCTGCGCCGCGTGTCTCTCCCCCGGAGCCTCTGAGCGGGACGTGGTTTCGTTTCCTCGGTGCGCGAGCAGACGCGTGCGGTGGGTCGGCGGGAACGGGAACGTGCTGGCTCGTGGTCTGGAGGCTAAGGAGAAGTCCGTGCGAAGGTGCCATCAAGGCGTCTTCCCAAACTGGCCTTCGGGGCTGGCTGCCGGCGGTCCCGGGTCCCGGCTCCTCTGTCACACGCGAGGCGCGAGGCCGGCTCTCCCGGGCTCTCCCGTCTCGTCCGGGCTCCGTTGACCTTCAGCTTCCGGCTGCTCCTTGGTGACTCCTTCTTTCTCTCTGACCTTCCCTCTGAGGCCTTCGGGAATAGGGAAGGACCTGTCCCGCTTGGGCTGGGCCCCACCCGCAGGGAGGCATTGGGTTTAGGAACATGTCTTTCTGGGGTACCAGCCGCTCCAAACACCATGGACGGCCTCTACCCACCGGCAAGCCCTGAGCCAACGGTGACCCCAGCCGAAGGTGCCCTGACCGACCCCCCTAGTTCGCGGTGAGTCCTCCCGAAGGGTCCGGGGCCGTCCTGCCTGGGGCTCACAGGACTCCTGGGTCTCACTTCCGCGGCCTTCATCAGATGCAGGAAGTTTGGGGCCGTTATTTCTCCAAGCACTTTCTCTGCTCCCTGTGTCTCTCTCTTGTCCTTCTGGGACACCCCCTGCCCCTGCCTCGCCCGGCCCCCCAGGATCCGTGCCCCCAGTGTCCCTGCATGGCCCCCTCCCCAGCTCCTCCTCGGCACCCGCCCTGGCTCCTGCCACCACAACCTGCTCCGGGCCGTTCTCGGTCGTCTGTCTGGTGCCCCGGGGGAGGGAGCCTGGAGGGCAGGGGCTCTGTGCCCTGTTCCCCTCACCGCGATGTCCCCTCGGCCTGGAAAACTGAAAAGTGCGGCTCGTGAGCAGGTGTTACCCTTTTATTAGAGCAATTACCGGGGGTGCCGTCCAAACACCCAACGTCGTGGAAGGCCGGGCAGCCCCGAGCCCTCTCAGGGGTCACTTTCGGGCCCACAAGGCAGACCTGGGAAGGGGACGGCAGCTCCCCCTTCGGAAGAGGGGTCCTCCTGGCACGAGCCCCCCGGGCCGGTTTCCACCTCCTTGCGTTCGGAGCAGAAGAGCCTGCCGGATGCCCACCCAGCCCCGCAGTGAACCAGGCTCTGGGTGGCCACGGGGAAATGGCGCTGTCCACACCAAAGCCGTTTCAGGGGACGGGCACAGTGACCTCGCTGTGAAATTGCCCGGGAGCGGCCAGGGGGTCCCCAGCCTGGTGTCCAAGGACGGGCTTTAATGCTGGAGCCATGGGGGTCCCAGGGCCCGTGGGGTCACCGAACAGCCCCTCAGAAGGGCTTTCCCTGGCAGAGGCCGGACTCCCGGCCACCCCCCTCCCGGGGACACTTGCTAGCAGGGCTGGGTCACCATGAAGCTGTGCTGAGTCCCTGCGGCCGTGCCGAGTCCCCAAGGCCGTGCCGAGTCCCCACACCTGCGCCGAGTCGTGCCAAGTCCCTGCAGCCTAGCTGAGTCCCTGAGCTCGTGCCGAGTTGTGCCAGTCCCTACAGCCGTGCCGAGCTCTTGTGCCCGTGCCGAGTCCCCACAGCCATGCCAGTCTCCGCAGCCGCGCCGAGTCCCCACCCACACAGGCCTAGGCGCTGGGCTTGGCAACGAGCTTCTCCAGCAGGCTCATCATGCGCTCCTGCAGCTGCAGGCTCTGCACCTGCAGCAGGTTCTGCTGGTCCAGCACGCGGCGCACCTCGCGGCAGGCCTCCTCCACGGCGCGGCTCAGCCGGCGCTGCTCCTCCAGCGTGGCCTCCAGCAGCCGCAGCTTCTTCTTCTGCAGGTGGCAGCTCTGCACCTTGCGCTTCTTCACCGGCCGCTCCTCCGACCTGCAATGGCATGCGGGGCGTGAGGTGCGGAGAGAGGAGGGCGGGGGCCCACGGTGCGGAGGAGGGCACGCATAAGGCACAAGGGCACATGTGGGCGCCAGGGGGGCACAGGGTGGGGGCGAGGGTGAGGGGCCGAGGCTCACGGGAAGGGCATGGTGGCGAGAACACAGGCCCCATCCACTCCTTCTGGCCCTCCTGCTGGGCAAATGGGGACACTGAGGCTCCGGGGAGGTGAGTCACACTCAGGGTTTACAGGCCGTGGCGTGAGGAGCGGCTGGGCCCAGGGCCTGTACACCCAAGACAGTGAGATAGCGATGGGCAGCTGCCCCGGTATCGAGGGGCCTGGTGGCAAGACAGCGCCCAGCCCTGTGGGGTGGACTGGGCCCCAGAGGGGCAGGGGCAGGGGCTCGAGGAAGGCAGCCCCAGCTCACACCCAGCCCCAGTGGGGGTCTCAGGCCCTGACCCCCAGGATCCAGGAATGCTGGGGGCAGGGGCTGGGCAGCATATGATCCCACAAGGAAGCCAGAGACCACCCAGTCCCAGCCAGCCTCGGGCTGATGGGGAACCTGAGCCCCGATGGCCACCCTGCCTTGGGCGGGGGGTGCTCCTCCAGGTACAGGGGCCGGCGGGGGGCCTGGGCTCCCACCCTGAGGCCTCGAGGTGCTCTGTTACTGGAGGGCAGACATCCCTGGTCCATCCTGTCCCCCACTGGCTCCCACAGAGCAGTGAAGGCTGTGCTGGCAGCAGAACCCCGAGTGCGGACCCCAGGGCCTGCCGGACCCCCACCCTGGGCCCCGAGCAGACAGGGTGGGCCCCGCACCCCCGCAGTGCAAGGCCCTGGGACCTGGGGACCGAGCTTGGTCCACGGGCACAAGGGGCCTCAACCCAGGCCCTGCGCATTCGCTCTCCCGGCCAGCAGACACACTTCCCGCCGCTGTCTTTGCTGTGAAATCCCTCTGGGGAAGGGGGCGCCGGATTAATCAAGCAACAGCCCCCAGCACAGGGGCCCCATCAGGGGGAGTTGGAGGGACCCCCCTCAGAGATGCCTTCCTCACCCCACCTCCCCTCTGACAGACTTGGAAACTGAGGCACAGATGGGCGAGGCCTGTGCAAAGTGGTCAGAGAGTCAGAGCCGAGACTCAAATCCTCGTTATTTGTTTCCTCACTGCCAGCTGGCCAACTCCTATTCACCCTGGAAAGCCTGCCCCAGATGTCCCCTCCTGCCACACCACAATGGCTGTCTCTCTGTGAGGCCCTGACAGGCCTGGGGCGAAGTGTGCGCTGGACGGCAGAGGGGCCTGGGGAGGACGCTCAGCCCAACACCCCCTCCCCAGGGCCGAGAGAACCAGCTCGTCCCGCAAGGGCAGGGGAGTCGGGGAGCCCAGGGTGGGTCTGCGGTGGGGAGGGGGCACCTGGAGGCCGGAAGCTGAGGGGCGGGCAGGCCAGGGAGGGTGCAGGGTGGTCCCGGAGACCCCAGCTGTCCCCTGCTCTGTTGTTCTCCCCATCATGTCCCCAGCAGCCCTGAGGAAGATGCTGGTTCACCCCGTATCTCAGGGGGGAAGACTGAGGCCCAGAGAGGTCAAGGAACTTTCCATACAGCTGGGAGTGAAGGAGCCGGAGCCAGGCCCCTGCGCTGACACGGGACCCCGCCCGCCCGCCCGCGGCCCCAGGAGAGGGGCCCACTCTACCTGAACTTAAGGGACAGGAAACTGGAGGAGCTGTCGGAGCGGCGGTCCTCGTAGCGGCCTTCGTAGGAGAACTGGTTGTACGGTAAGTACAGGGGGGCCGACTTAGCCGACGGCGACAGGGACGCCTCGGTCTGGGACGTGGAGGGCCCCGGCTGCTGGCCGTCCGGCAGCTTCCCGTCACCGGAGTCGGGGACCCTGCCCAGGATCCTATCAATGGCCGGGTAATAGGGCCAGTCGGGAGGGACGGACTCGCTATCTGTCAGGCATTTTAATTTCCTGAAACGAGAGACACAAGAGCCAAGGGTGAGAACAGCTGCTCGGCGCCCCTGGGGGCCGGGCCCACCCTGGCACTGCCTCCCGCTCTCGGGCAGCGCCGGCCCCCCCAGAAAAGCTGGCCAGGCTCGGGGCCAAGGCGACACTGCCCTGAGAAAGAAGAGCTCTGGGGTCTGGGCTCCCGAGGTGCCCGTCTCTCATGGGGGAGCTCCCGGAGGGGGGTCTCACTGTGTTTCTCTCTGCTTATCTGCATTTCTAAACTCTCTGCAAGGAACAAATTCTGTATTTCTAATAGGTTAAACAGCGATAATAAAATAGTATAATAAATTATATACCATAATGCAAATGTGACAAAAATATCATCACAGTAGGCATATTTTCTAAAGAGGACCTTGGGCTTTAGCGTCCGGCAGATCTGAGTCTGAATCTCATTGCCATCACTTTACTGTGTGACCTTGGGCAAGTTCAGGAACCTCTCTGAGCCTCAGTTTCCACATGAGTAAAAGGGCGAGAAGCAAAGTAAGCCCCTCCCATGGCTGTCAGGAGAATTTAAGACAACAGGACCCAGGCCCTGGCCCCCTCCCGCTGCTGCCTGGCGGCCCCTACCCCAGCCAGCTCCCCCGACCCGGCCAGCCCCTCCTGACACACCAGGCCTGCCCTTGAGCCTGTCCCTTGCATGGACCAGACCCCAGCCTCGGCCTGCTCCCCCCACCCCACGTTCCTGCGCAATCCCCCTGCCCACTCTGGGGGGCTCTGAGCTACAGAGCGGCCAGCAGCCAGCAGTCTGGGGGTCCCTGTCGGGGTGCAGCCTCTCATTTCTCCCAGCAAAGAGGCACAGCCAGACAGTGGGGAGGGGCTGCTGCTCGATGCCGCAGGGGCCCGGGGCCCGGCCACCAGGCACAGACTGCAGCCCCCAGCTGCAAACTACGCTGTGGATCCGCCCGCAGGGGCCAGGGCGGCTGGGGACGCTGATGTTGGAGAGAGCAAGGGTGGCCTGTCCCCGTGCCCCATGGGGCGGCCCCAGCTCCAGCGGGTGTGGACGCTGCCAGGAGGCTCTGCCGAGGCCCCGCGGCACTGCCTGCCTCGGCCAGGAGGAAACGCCCGGAGGCCAGGGTGGGTCTCCCTGGGGGGACATCCTCAGAGGCCTGACTATATAAAGAGCCCTTGCAAAACATGAAGAATACCCTCTGCCGTTGGGGGAGAAGGCACCAGCCCAGCCGGCCGAGGACTGTGAGGCCGTGGGCCAGCCCCTCTGCTGCCCTGAGCCTCGGTTTCCCCACAGCCCTCGGGCCACCCCAAGATTGGGGCAGCTGCCGTGGAGACACCCCGAGAGGCCCAGCCCCTGCTCTGCTGCACCCCGTCTCCAAGAATGGAAATGAAACTCCTCCCCCGGGACTGAAGAAGGCTTTCAGGGTAAATAATGAATAACCTGGGCGGACACCGATGGGAGCCAGCCAGGAAGGCCCCTCCTGCGAAATACCGAGTCCCAGGGGCGGCTGGGAGGCGACCCCCAGGCGCTGCCGCCCACCACCTCCCGCAGCCCCTTCCTGCCGGGCGCCAAGGGCATGGGCACCGAACCTCCGGAGGTACCCAGACAAGCCGGCGGCTCCATCAACACCAGCGGCCGCCTCAGGTCCAGCTCCCCAGGCAGGCCCAGGGCCCCAGGAGTGGGGGTTTCAGAAGGGGCTTCCGCTCAGGACCGGGCCTGGGTCTCTCCCTCGGAGGTCAGGCCACGGCGAGTCCACACAGCTGACGGCGGAACCCGGGGCCTCTGGTGTGTCCAGGGCCGGGCCCGGGGCCAAGCTCCTCCTCGCGTCGGGCCTCGGCCTCCCCACCTGTCCAGGGGGGCAACACCAGGACTGGGGTTGGGGCCGGGAGGGCGAGACCCAGGTCCAAGCCCCCGAGAGCCGGCCCTGCTCCTGGCTCAGGTTCCTGCCCTGGCCTCGGCCTCCGCACCTGCCCACGGGTGGCCCCGCAGGTGACCGCAGCGGACGGGCGGGGGACCAGCTCTTCCCGGGCAGCACACAATTCCCGATCCAGAGCTCATGGAAGACCAGGAGCCGCCCAGCTGCCCTCAGGCTCCAGTCCGTCCTCAGTGGGGCCCCATGGCCATGCGGGCGGCTGCCAGCCCAGGGCTTACCGGACCTCAGACCGTGTGGTTGCCCAGTGTGGTGGGCAGTGCTGGGCCCACAGCAGTGACCTCACGGGGGCCTCCTCGCCGGGGGTGTTCTCAGGGGGGCTGCTCTCCTGGCTCACACCCTCGTGGCACACACACTCACGGCACGTGCCCTCCTGGGGGCACCCCCGGCACACCCCTCCCGGCCCGCGCGCCGCCCACCTGTACTGGAAGGTCATGTTGGTGATCTTGATCTTGATCTCCTCGCCCAGCCGGCGCTCGCCGGTCATCTCGAAGAGCTTGCTCGCCATCTTCTCGTACACCTTGGCGTTGCGCTTGGTCTGCTTGAGCTCGTCAAAGAACTCCTCCCAGACGAGCATGAGGCCGCGCATCTCGGCGTCCGTCCAGTTGCGGGCCCGCCGGTGCTTCTCCGTCGGCGCAGACACCAGGTAGCCGGGCATCTCGGCCGCGGCCATGGCGGGGGCACCTGCGGGGCCCGGGGGTCACTGAGGCGAGGCCAAGGCCCAGCCCCGACCGCCGGCTCTGCTCACCATGGGCGGCCGGCTCGGCTCGAAGGCAGCTCCACGCTCAAAATGGGGCCTACATCTGACAGGCAGGAATTTAGTTAAAAGCTTTTAAACGGGAAACGTCATTTTGATGTCATGTTGCCATAGCAACGGAGCAACTGCATAAGCTACAACAACAGAAACCTTTTAACTGAAAGCGCAGAAATCAGGGCAGCCCTGACGGGCGTCAGCCCCACAGGGAGCACAGCCGGCCTGGACCCCGTGGCCTGGGGCCCTCGTGGCCCCCTGGCCATGCCGCCCACCCAGCTGCCCAGCCAGGCCGGGGGCACCCACGCGGGGCTCGCCTGGCTCCCGGACGGGGGTCTCAACCCCACACCAATCCCTCAGGCCTGAGGCCCACAGAGGGCCCGAGACAGGGAGCTGGGGTGGGAGGCATTGTGGAGAGAGGGGGACAGAGGGGAAGGCCGAGGGAGACTGCGAGGGGAGAACGGACAGACAGAGGACAGATGTGAGGGCAGAGGCAGAGAGAGGGGCGACCAGGACACTCCAGGTCCCCACAGGGGCACACGCACAGGCTGACACTCGCCCCTGGGGCCCCAGTGCACACGACGCACACACGGTCACCATGATGCCTTCCGCAGCCAACGAACGTGTCACACTTCATGAGAAATCCAGGCACACAAGCCTCCAGGCTCGGGGGCCGGGCTCTGGCCCCGGAGCACACCCCTGGCCTGGCCAAGTCTCCAGGCTGCCCTCCTGGAAGGGGCCTGATGCCCCCCGGGGGAGCCCCACTGCAGCCCCACGTCTGCGCCCAGACCTGCCCCCAGGGCCTGGCACGGCTCTGAACACGCGTGTGCCCTCCTGAGCCCCCCCACTGCCCTGGGGGGTCGGCACGGCTGTTGTTCAACAGGCGAGAAAGGAGGCTCTTGGAGGCAAGGCTGCCAGGGAGGAAGGGGCCGTGGGGTCACTGGGGGTACCTGGGGTGCCTTGGTCACCCCCTCTGTCTGCACTGCCCTGAACAAGCTTACGTGGGAGGCTCCTGTGAAGGCCACTCCTTCAGACCAGGCACACGGGCTCACGGGGCTCACAGGAGCTGGGCACACATGGGCTGGGCTCACACGGGCTCACATGGGCTGGGTTGCACTAGGTCCCCAGGGCAAACTGCTGTGCATCTGGCGGCCTGCCCTACTGTGCCCTGGGGTCCCTGGGGTGCCTCGCCCCTCCCTGCCTTGCTGGACGCTGGGCCCTGCCCTGGTGCAGGCAGGGAGTACACAGATGCTGGCCTCCCAGCCTGCTCGGGCCGGGGCAGTGCCAGAGACCAAGGAGGACGCCGTGCCAGGAGGCGGACGCAGGAGAGGAGCCTCGGCCAGGTGAGCGGGGAGGGGACGGCCTCCCCTCGAGGGAGCAGGCCAGGCCAGCCTGCAGCGTGCGGGGGCGGCAGGAGAGAGCGGGAAGGGGCGTGAGGCCCAGGCTGGCGTGGCTGCTGACCGCTCTGCCCCTGTGGCGACAGCCTGAAACGCCCACCGGGATGGCCAGGGTCTCACAGGGGAATTGGCTGTGGGGCTGGGGGCTGGAATTGGTGGAGCCTGGGGGTCTGTGGAGAGAAAGTGCCCGCCAAAGGGATCAGGATTCAACGTGAAAGACAAAAACCAAACGCTGTTGCCAGCGGGCCTGCATTGGGCCGCCGAGATGGACGCGACGAGCGCTGCCCTGCCCTGTCCCCAGGAGCTGGCCCTGGCAGCCACGGCCCTGTGCACCTGTCAGAGCTCCGTCCCGCAGGCTTCCGGCCACACGCCCCTGAAGCATCGGGCAGGACTGACAAAGTCGCCCCTGGTGCCCAGGCTGCAATCACTCGGTCAACGGGCAGCTGCAAGGCACCCGCAGCCCTCCCGGGCCACCCCAGGGTGGGAGGCACTGAGCTGGGGTCTGCAGTCAGGAACTGGGTGGTGAGTCTCTGCACAGCAGCCCCTGGCAACCCTGTAGGGCCTGAACGTGACCCCTGAGCAGGGGTGCAGAGGGGGCCTGCTCGGCTCCTGCTATGCCAGCGAAGGCTGTGGGGTCCGGGCCCTCAGTGGAAGGAGAGGGAGGGCAAGGCTGGGGCACTGAGTGCCCTGGACGAGAGAGGAGCTTGCCAGGCTTCCAGAAGGGAGGCCGGGCAGGATCCTGGGCTGGGCAGAGCCCTGGCCAAGCCCTTCCTCTCAGGCCTCAGGGTCCCCACTTCCTGGCCCCAGGGAAGCTCATGGCTGCTGTGCCACCCACACTCCGTCTGTGCTCACACTGGGCCAGGTGCTTGTGTAACCAATGAGAGACTGGAAGGCTCACCTCCTCCAGGAAGCCCTCCCGGCTCCTCAGGCTAAGAGCCTGCAGTGCTGACTCTGCCCCACCTGCACCCCGGGGCTCAGCTGGGTGCCTGACCGCCCTCTCCCACTCGCCACCTCCAGGGGCAGAGGCTGGGCTCCCTCGACATGTCCCCAGCTCACAGGGATGGCCTGGGGCCTTGTAAGGAAGAGGTGGTTAGAGCAGGGGAGAGGCCAGGCCGGGCCACGGCACAGCTTGGGGTCCAGGCAGCCGGGCTTTGCATCTTGGCTCTGCTGACTCGGCATGGCCACTGCCAGGCCTCAGTTTCCCCCTCTCTGTGGTGGGACAGCAGCACCTGGGTGGGGAACTAGGAGCTGACCAGGCTGGGGCTGGCCGGCAGGGGGTGTGGAAGGGAGGGGACGCCGTGGGACTTCCTAGGGGCCTCTCCCCTCCCCGCCCCCAACCCCACGAATCCTCTGAGATGTCAGAGAGGGCAGGACATGGCACATCGCCAAGAAAAGCTGGGAGACCCCAGGGCAGCCAGGCCCGTGCCTCTGAGGCTGCTGCCACTGGTCCCACCAGTCAGCAGAGCCCAGGCCGGCAGGGGCTCCCCTGGGCCCACCCTCCAGGCAGCACGTCTGGGCAGTCAGGGTCAGGGAAGTGCCAGGAGGCTGGAGGCGCCGTCGTCAGAGGCTCGAAGGATGAGGAAGGAGCAGCCAGGCCAAGGGGCGGGGAGGGGCTCCCTACCTTGGCACAGCTGCGTGGCGTGCCGGGATCCTCAGGGGCTGCGGGCTTCTGGGCAGAGGCCCCGGGCCGGGCAGCACCTGCAGGGGAGAGGGGCAGGTCAGGGGCCCTGGGGGAGACCCTAACCAATACAACTTGGTACCGGGAGTGGTTCTTGAGAAACAGAATCTTAAAATGGGCTTTTACAATTTGTTTTCTACTCTGATTTGATCCAGAGGCACTAATGACTCTATTTCCAATAATCAAGAGGGCACTGACAGTCCATGGCATGAGTTGGCAAAGGAGATATGCAAAATAGCACCATTTGATTCTCCTAATCCTATTCTTGTATGAAGCAAGACTCTGGGTGACAGTGTTTTCGACACTTTCACAGAGTTTTGCAGAATTAAGAGGTATAATGATGTTGGCTGGCTGCTCTTAGATACACTGGGTAAAGTTGTAAGAGAAAGGGACAAGCTAAAGGCTTCAAATTTAAAACTTAAACACTGTATGACAGACGTAAAGGTTTCTGTGTGCCTTGAAAGAAAATCTTATTTCCTATGCCCGCAGACTTGAGATTTCTGAAAACCAGACAGAGTCTCTCATTGCGCGAGTAGCAAATTTACAACGTAAACTAAAATCTCAACCTCTCAGGGTGTCTGCTGTTAAAGTAAAGGCATTGATTGGAAAAGAATGGGATCCCAAAACTTGGGATGGGGACATATGGATTGATAATAATGGCAGTGAGGACATTGGAACCCTGGATTCTGCTGGGTCATTGTTAGATTTACCTGTAGAGGGCTGTCCTGAGGAAACAGCTTCCCCACCTCCAGTCTGCCCTAAGGAGCCTGTCACCCAACCCCCACCTAAGGAGATAAACCCTTCAGTGCCTGCTAACCCTGTAATCACCTCCCCTGAGGAAGCAGCCCTCACTCCTCTGTCTGGAGAGATTAATCCTGTTTTAAGAGATGAAAATGCAACAGAATGTCCTGAGGTAAATGGCTTGAGGGATAATTCTAACTCTTTTCATGACCCACCCCCACCACCAGCCTTTGCTTCAAGACCTATAACTAGGCTCAAGTCCCAACAAGCCCCAAAGGGTGAGATCCGAAGTGTGACCCATGAGGAGGTACGCTATACTCCAAAGGAACTGTATGAGTTTTCCAACTGATACAGACAGAAACCAGGGGAATATGTGTGGGAATGGATATTGAGAGTGTGGGATAATGGTGGAAGGAATATAAGGTTGGATCAGGCTGAATTTACTGATATGGGCCCACTAGGCAGAGATTCTGCATTCAATGTTGTAGCTCGAGGGTTTAGAAAGGGTGTTAACAGTTTGTTTGGGTGGCTGGCTGAAACATGGATCAAAAGGTGGCCGGCATTACCAGAGGTTGAAATGCCAGAACTGCCCTGGTACAATGTGGAAGAGGGGATTCAAAGGCTTAGAGAGATTGGAATGTTAGAGTGGATTTATCATGGAAGACCTGCTCACACAGCCCTGGAATGTCCAGAGGACACACCTTTTACCAGGACTGTAAGGAATAAATTTGTGACACTAGCTCCATCATCCCTGAAGAGCTCTGTAGTCGCCCTTCTCTGTAGGTCAGATATTACTGTAGGAACTGCTGTCACTGAGCTGGAATCCTTAAACACAATGGGGATAATCGGGTCCCGAGTCGGTAGAAGCCAAGTGGCTGCAGTTAATCGCCACAGACAAGGTGGGCATGGCTACCATAATGGAAAACAGGCTCAAAGCAGCAATCAAAATAATATGACTCGCAGAGGCTTATGGCGTTGGCTAGTGGATCATGGAGTACCAGGTGGTAAAATAGATGGGCAATCGACTAAATTCTCATTTGAACTATATAGGCAGAAGAATTCTAGGTCAAGTGAACAAAAGTCTCCCTTGAATTACAAAATCAGAGAGTCATGGCCCCTCAATCAATTCCCAGACTTGAGACAGTTTACAGATCCAGAGCCCCTTGAATGAGGGGAAGGCCAGGTACCCTTGGGGAAGGACCCTGTTACACTGCCAAAAATGTATACTGTTAATCTTCCTCCCAGCCTTCCCCAGGGGGACCTACGGCCTTTTACCAGGGTGACTGTGCACTGGGGAAAAAGAAATGATCAGATATTTCGTGGATTATTAGACACTGGTTCAGTAGTGACATTAGTTCCAGGAGACCCAAAACATCACTCTGGTCCATCAGAGTTGGGGCTTATGGAGGTCAGGTGATCAATGGAATTTTAACTCAGGTCTGTCTCACAGTGGCTCCAGTGGGTCCCCAGACCCATTCTGTGGTTATTTCCCCAGTTCTGGAATGCATAATTGGAATAGACACACTCAGCAACTGGCAGAATCCTCACATTGGTTCCCTGACTCATGGAGTGAGGGTTATTATGGTGGGAAAGGCCAAGTGGAAGCCACTAGAACTGCCCCTCCCAGGCAAAATAGTAAACAGAAGCAATATCAGATTCCTGGAGGGATTGCAGAGATTAATGCCACTCTTCAGTACTTGAAGGATGCAGGGGTGGTGATTCCCACCACATCCCCATTCAACTCTCCTATTTGGCCTGTGCAGAAAACAGACGGGTCTTGGAGGATGACAGTGGATTATCGTAAGCTTAACCAGGGGGTGACTCCAATTGCAGCTGCTGTTCCAGATGTGGTATCATTGCTTGAGCAAATCAACACATCCCCTGGTATCTGGTTTGCAGTTATTGATCTGTAAAATGCTTTTTTCTCAATAGCTATTAGTAAGGACCACCAGAAACAGTTTGCATTCAGCTGGCAAGGCCAGCAGTTTACATTCACTGTGCTATCTCAGGGTTATATCAACTCTCCAGCCCTGTGTCATAATATTGTCCACAGGGATCTTGATCGTTTCTCCCTCCCACAAGACATCACACTGGTCCATTATATCGATGATATCATGTTGATTGGACCTAGTGGGCAAGAAGTAGCAACTATTCTAGATTTGTTGGTAGGAGTATTTGCGTGGCAGAGGATGGGAGATAAATCCAACAAAAATACAGGGGCCTTCCACCTCAGTAAAATTTCTATGTGGCCAGTCGTGTGGGGCCTGTCGAGATATCCCTTCTAAGGTGAAGGATAAACTGTTGCATCTGGCCCCTCCTATGACCATAAAAGAGGCACAACACTTAGTTGGCCTCTTTGGATTTTGGAGACAACATATTCCTCATTTGGGTGTGCTACTCCGGCCCATTTACCAAGTGACTAGAAAAGCTTCTAGTTTTGAGTGGGGATAAGAACAAGATGAGGCTCTGTGACAGGTCCAGGCTGCTGTACAAGCTGCTCTGCCACTTGGACCATATGATCCAGCTGATCCAATGGTGCTGGAAGTGTCAGTGGCAAATAGAGATGCTGTTTGGAGCCTTTGGCAGGCTCCTATAGGAGAATCACAATGCAGGCCCTTAGGATTTTGGAGTAAAGCTTTACCATCCTCTGCAGACAACTATCCATTTGAGAAACAGCTGTTGGCCTGCTACTGGGCCTTAGTAGAGACAGAACGCTTAACCATGGGCCACCAAGTTACCATGAGACCTGAGTTACCTATCATGAGCTGGGTGTTATCTGACCCACCAAGCCATAAAGTTGGGCGTGCACAGCAGCACTCCATCATAAAATGGAAATGGTATATACGAGATAGAGCTCAAGCAGGTCCTGAAGGTACAAGTAAGTTACGTGAGGAAGTGGCCCAAATGCCCATGGCCCGCACTCCTTCCACCTTACCTTTTCTTTCCCAGCCCACAGCTATGGTGTCTTGGGGAGTTCCTTACAATCAGTTGACTGAGGAAGAGAAAACTCGGGTCTGGTTTACAGATGGTTCTGCACGATATGCAGGCACCACCTGAAAGTGGACAGCTGCAGCACTGCAGCCCCTTTCTGGGATGTCCCTGAAGGGCAGTGGTGAGGGGAAATCCTCCCAGTGGGCGGAACTTCGAGCAGTGCACCTGGTTGTTCACTTTGCTTGGAAGGAGAACTGGCCAGAGGTGCATTTGAATACTGATTTATGGGCTGTTGCTAATGGTTTGGCTCGGTGGTCAGGGACTTGGAAGGAACATGATTGGAAAATTGGTGACAAAGAAGTCTGGGGAAGGGGTATGTGGATAGACCTTTCTGAGTGAGCAAAAAACATGAAGATATTTGTGTCCCATGTGAATGCTCACCAGAGGGTGACTTCAGCAGAAGAAGGTTTTAATAACCAAGTGGATAAAATGACCCGTTTGGTGGATACCAATCTGCCTCTTTCCCCAGCCACTCCTGTCATTGCCCAATGGGCTCATGAACAAAGTGGTCATGGTGGTAGGGATGGAGGTTATGCATGGGCTCAGCAACATGGACTTCCACTCACCAAGGCTGACCTGGCCACAGCCACTGCTGAGTGTCCAATCTGCCAGCAGCAAAGACCCACACTCAGTCCCCAATATGGCGCCATTCCCCAAGGTGATCAGCCTGCTACCTGGTGGCAGGTTGATTACACTGGACCACTTCCATCATGGAAGGGGCAGCGATTTGTTCTTACTGAAATAAACACATACTCCGGATATGCGTATGCCTTCCCTGCACGACATGCGTCTGCCAAAACTACCATTCGTGGACTTACAGAATGCCTCATCCACCGTCATGGTATTCCACACAGCATTGCTTCAGACCAAGGAACACACTTCACAGCAAATGAAGTGAGGGGATGGGCACATGCTCATGGAATTCTGTGGTCTTACCATGTTCCCCATCATCCAGAGGCAGCTGGGTTGATAGAACGGTGGAATGGCCTGTTGAAGACTCAGTTACAGCGCCAACTAGGTGGCAATACCTTGCAGGGTTGGGGCAGTGTTCTCCAGGAGGCTGTGTATGCTCTGAATCAGCGTCCACTCTATGGTGCTGTTTCTCCCATAGCCAGGATTCATGGGTCCAGGAATCAAGGGGTGGAAACAGGAGTGGCACCACTCATTATCACTCCTAGTGATCCACTAGGAAAATTTTTGCTTTCTATCCCTGCAACCTTCAGCTCCGCTGGTCTCCAAGTCTTAGTTCCAAAAGGAGGAGTGCTCCCACCAGGAGAAACAACAATAATCCCATTGAACTGGAAGTTAAGACTGCCACCTGGGCACTTCGGGTTTCTCATGCCTCTGAATCAACAGGCAAGGAAGGGGATTACTGTACTGGCTGGGGTGATTGATCCTGTAGCACTGCAACTACATAGTGGAGATAAAGAAGAGTTTTCCTGGGATACAGGAGATCCCCTAGGGCATCTCTTAGTACTACCATGCCCTGTGATTAAAGTCAATGGAAAACTACAACAACCCAATCCAGGCAGGACTACCAATGGCCAAGAAACTTCAGGAATGAAGGTCTGGGTCACCCCATCAGGCAAAGAACCACGGCCAGCTGAAGTGCTTGCTGAGGGTAAAGGGAACATGGAATGGGTAGTGGAAGAAGGTGGTGATAAATATGAACTACAAGCACATGACCAGTTAAAAGAAAGGACAGCCATGATGGCATATTTCTTCCTTGTTTTGTTATATGTTTGCATATGTACATAAAGCAAATACCTCAGTTTTCTTCCCTATCTTATCCCATTATCTTATGACGTAAGTTGTATTACTTCATGTTGTACTCTTTAAGTTACAGCATATAAAGTTCCAGAGTGAATATTACCCAAGGACTTACACCGTATTCTGGAAAGATTTAGTGCGTTTCTGGTTGTATGCAGAACAGTTGGTTATGTTTAGGCAAAAATATGTCTGTTATTATTCTTTTTATTTAGAGATTAAGTATAGTTTAAGGTGATGTGTATGGCTGTCAAGTTGACAAGGGGTGGACTGTGATGGTTAGGTTCGTGTGTCAATTTGGCCAGGTGATGGAGCCCGATTGTCTGGTCAAGCAAGCACTGACCTGTTATTGTGAGGACATTTTGTGGATTTAAATCATCAGCCAGTTGATTATATCTATGGCTGATGACATCTTAGTTGATGTCTAACAACTAAGGAGAATGTCTTCAGCAATGAGAGATGTTTCATCCAATCAGCTGAAGGCTTTAAAAGGAGAAGTGATGACTTCAACAGCCAGAAGAGAGAATTTCCATCTCTACTTCAGCCGACCAGCTTCTGGGGAATTCATAGAGAACCTTCACTGGAGTTCTCAGCTTGAAACCTGCCCTACGGAATTTGGACTCATGCATCCCCAAGTTGCATGAGACAATTTTATAAAATCTTGTATTTGCAGATATTTCTCACCTGCTCTGTTTCCCTACAGAATCCTAATAGAGCACTGCACAGCATCCTCTCAGTGAGCACCCCACAGCATCCTCAGGGAGCACCCCACAGCATCCTCTGAGTGAGCACACCCACAGCATCCTGTCAAGGAGCATTCCACAGCGTCCTCAAGGAGCACCCCACAGCATCCTCTGAGTAAGCACACCCACAGCATCCTGTCAAGGAGCACCCCACAGCATCCTCTGAGTTCATTCACAGCATCCTGCCAGGGAGCACCCCACAGTGTGCTCAATTTGCACCACCACAGCATCCTGAGCACTCATCCCTCACTCTACCCCTCTGACCGCCCCCGCCCCCGCCAAGGGCTCCAGGTTCTGCTTGTGGAGCGCATGGGCTCCTTCTGAGGCTTGGGTTGGCTTTACCAGATGCTTAGGTTTAGGAAGGGTCCCCCAAGCCCACACCTGAGGTGGTCTGAGTTCCCCCATCACTGTCAGCTGCCATCCCACATGAACTCATCTTACCCTGCCTTTTCCCACTGCTGACTTACCTATGCTCGACATACCCTATACTCCACGTTTTTGCCAAGCTATCTCAAGATCGTTTTTGGAGAAAGCTGGTTATAGCCAGAAAGAAGCACCAGGAAGGCACGGAGCACACGGCGTGCAAGCGGCTGGGAGAGGAGGCTCTGACCTGTGCAGCCTCTTCCCAGGGCCCTTGGGGAGGGCGGTGATGGGGCCACTGACCCGGTGTGGAAGCACAGGGCTCCACAGTTGCCCCTTGCTGAAGTCGGGGTGCGAGGTGACCAGGGCTTGTGCTTCCGACAAGCCACTCTGGAGGCACCCTGCTGCTCCCTTCCAGTTCCACCCCGGGGATGGGCCCTCTTTCTGGAGACTCACTTTGGCTGTGGAGTGCCAAGAGTCTGGCTGTCTGCACTGGACCGGAGAGAAGGGGTGCTTACTGCGGGCTGAGGGGTCTGGGATAGTGAGCAGAGCTCAGAGGCCACCGGGCAGCCCTGGAGCTGCAGGGCCTGAGGATAGCACAGGGCCTGCCCCACTCACATCCCGAGCAGCCGAGGGGGCCTGAAAGGCACCGATTCTCCCTCGGAGCAGTGTCTCCAGTGACCTCTGCATCCCCTTGCCAACGTGACTGATGATTAGCCCTTGCTGGGCAGGCGAGAGCAGCGGGGGAGAGGCTGGGGAATGTGGAGCCCACAGCCTGCGCCCCTCTGGGATGGACGCATGCCCACTCTCGCCCTCACCCAGCACCCACCCCAGGCCTGGCCCCCGCTGAAGGAATGGACAGATGACTGCTCCCAAAGCCCACACCCCCCAGCACTGTGACCCGCCTGTCCTGGCTCCCAAGGAGGAGTGCTGCTAGAGCTGGGACGGGACCCCTCAGAGAGCAGGGTCGAGGCCTCTTGAAGGTGCTGGTTCCGACGGAAAGGGTGCCACGGCTAAAACAGACAGGCTCCCCAGGCCCAGCAGCGCAGGCCAAGCTGAGGGCGGCAGGGGTGCGGCCGGGCCAGGGGTGAGGGTAGCAATGGCCAAGGGGGCAGAAGGGGTGGCCAGGCCACAAGGGGGGCCTCGAAAGGCAAGTTGTGTCCCCAGTACGGACACAGCTCTAGTCCCAGCCCAGCCCTCACCATCCCCCAGTGCTCTGGGCCAAATATGGAAACAGAAATTTAGTGCCCAAATCATGAGACCTCTATAATTGGATTACAGCGTCACTTCAGCATTTGAGCTTCTGCAACCCGTCTGCGGGGCAGAAAGACCCCCCACGCCATGGCCTGTGAGTGTCCCAAGGGAAAGCACACAGCCAGGCCGGGGCCAGGACATGTCCCGGCCACAGCCCATGGGGGCCTGGGTCTACCTGCTCGGAGGCCGTCTGGACACCCAGGAGCCAGCCCTGGTCCTCCCCGGGTGGTGTGGGGGTGGCACTTGGCTTCCGCCCCAGCCCAGGCACAGGGTGGGGAGACAGGCATCCTCAAACACGGCGTTCATCACCGGAGGGTCTGCGTTCCCAGTGAGCAAAGCAAGCTGTGCACAGCAATAGTTTCTGGTTCACTGTTTTAATTTGGATGTACAATGTTTGCGGTCATTAAAAAATGTAAATACACATCTCATTTAAGCCCACCCCTCCCTCTTCTCGCAGTCCTCTGAAGGGGGGGTCAGTCTGGCCAGCGCTCCAGGCCTTGCCCATCACAGCCTGGCCAGTTCCCAGGGCAGTGGCAGTGGCAGCTCGAGGTCCAGTCTGCCCCAGCACAAGGGCGGGAGCAAGGACAGCACGCCACACGCCCAGGGAGTCCCCTGGCCCCCAGTTTGCAAAGGGAGCTGTGGCGAGGCCGTCCAGGGCCACGCGTCCCCAGAGCGGCGAGGGAGGCCCGGGTGGCGTGCACTGTGGCAGTGCACGGGGGGAGTGGCCCTGGACTTTGGTGACACTGCCGGCTGCCCCAGGCATTTCCAAGCTGCTGTCCCTGTGGAGTGTCATCTTGCTCTTCCCAAAGGAACCTCCTGGGCTCCCTGCGGAGGCCCAGCCGCTCTCAGGGCTTCTTTCTCGGGGGCTCTCACTTAGCCCCTGCCCCCCACCCCAGGACCCAGAACAATCTGGGGGGCTGGGGGAATAACACCTGCCTGGAGCTATGACTTTGGGGCCCTCCCTCAGAGTGGGGGGGACCCACCAGGAAGTCTGCTCACAGGCGTCAAGGGGAGGTAAAGTCCATCCCCATGAATGAAAGAAAAAAACCAGAACCAAAGCCCACTCCAATCTCTCTAATAGATAAGTCTCACCTATGAGTCGGTCAGAAGCCGAATTTTTGCAAGATTCTCCCCCAGAATCCCCACCTAGGCAAGAATCATTCATGCTTCAGAGAAAGGAGAGACCCCAAAATGAAACCCACCAAGGAGGAGGGGGTGTGGGGTGGGCATCTGCAGGTGTGGTGGTGGTGGGGGGCACGCCTTTTGGGCACAGTGCAAGGAGTCTGCCTCCTCTGATGCTATGTCCTGGGTATCTGGGGAGTCTCCACCTCATTCTTCCCTAAAATATGCTGGCAAAACAAAGGGAGCAACAGCAAAGGGCACTTGGCACTGGAGACCGCCAGCTCCGGCACACTCGGCCAGAGCCCACCACGGAAGAGGGAGGCACATTTTTGGAGAGGAGACATGCTTCGGTGCATCGCAAACAAGCCTACCCTGGTTTGATTAAAGTCTTTCCTGGTATCACCAGCAGGAAAACAAAAACAAAAAAAGTCTACAATCAATGACATCTTGAGCAAAATCTGGATTGACGGCTGCATATCTCAAGCTTTCTCTCAAGGGATATTAAGGAGCACCGGCCCTCCTTCCACGAGTCCTGCTCTCGCGTCTCGGTTGCGCAGCAGGCTCCACGGCAGGGGGAAGGAAAGTCACTTCTCCAGACGAGCAGGCGTGGGCATCTCACAGCCTCTAGTGCCTGGAGACGCAGGTACACGTGGGCCTCTCTCTGCATGTCTATGGGTAAGTACTTCGCCTCATAAACTCATTTCTGGGGCACACAGGTAGGACTTCGGGGTGGCAACTCTTGTCAGAGCTGGGTTCCAAGAACCCTCGTTAACAACCGAATTGTTTTAGATCATGTAATGAGAGCAGGTTGACTGAACTCCAAATCGGGCCTGGTTACACTGATTCTAAAGGGGATTGGTTCAAATTTTATACTTGCAGTGTGTTACTTCTCACAAAGCAAACACCTAATCAGGAATCGCATGTGGCCTGTGATGTTTCTATCACAGACCTGTCACCGTCTTGGGACCAGGGGAGCTGAGTTCTCAGGGCCCTCCCACTACTCCCTAACATTTCTAGTCGGCTTTCTATGGAAAAAAGCTAGGACGAGACATGGAAGCCCAGAACCAATCAGTGACAACAGTGACTTTCTTACTTCTTGTTTAGGATTCAAAGTCCCTTAAGGTCCTGCTCAAGAATCGGACTCACTCCTATTCACACTGCTGCGATGGTGACGTGGCCAGGCTTGGTGAGCGGCTGGGAGCTAGAGCCGCCCTGCCCGCCAGCCGGCCTCCACGGCTTTAGGAAAGGGATGGAGGAAGGGGCCGTTCTTGGGGTCGGTTGTGGGGCTCTTGCAAGCATGGGCTAGTAGCAGGTCAGTTAACTGAAGTGCCAAAAAATGTCTTGTTTTCAGACTCTGGAAAATAGCTTTGAAGTCCTCTCCCCTTACCGAACACCCACACGCTGGCTGCTCGGGCCACGGACAAACTGAGCACGATGGGCCCAGACCACCAGGACCTGGCTCGGGGAACGGGATGCAGACCCCCTGGCCTCCCCCCATCAAAGCCCCGACACCCACCCAGTGAAGGTCAGGCCCTCTTCTAAGGATCCACTGTCTCTTCCAACCAACTGGCTACTCTGGGCCTAGAAACACAGAGCTGGTCCCAGGGGCTAGAGGCCCCAGGGTGGAAGCAGCTGTGTGGCCTCTTCCTGCCCTCGCTGGTTCACTGTGTGCAGAGCTGCGCTCTCTGGGCTGAAGGCAGCCGGCCATATGACGTAAGCTGGAAAGGGGACAGAGAGATGGTGTGGTCTGCCTCTAACAGTTAGGACACCAGCTTCATTCTTGACCAAGAGGGGCTCCAAGAGGGGCTCAATCAAACATGGCCCAGTCATCCCTCAGGCACTCCGGCCACCGGCTGGGGGGGGGCAGCCCTCAGCACAGAGCTGGCTGGAGACAGAGGCTGGAGGACAGCAGGGGCAGGGGGCCGTCACTCCCTTGTGGGTGGCGTGCCTTGAGTGCTCGGGGACCGAGGAAGAGGGTGCTGGGCAGGGCTGAGGCCTCCTATGTGTGGGCGGGTTTACTGGGCACTCGTTCTCCCCATAAAAAGGACGGGGTGGTGGTGGTGTAATAGAGAATTCCTGAACACAGGCAATTCTATACATTCTAATTAAATGTGAACACATATACAGGTGAAGAAAACGACAGACAATGTGATAAGTGTGTCTGGGGGACCTGCGGGCACCCGCCAGGTGGAGGCTAGGTTCCTCGGGAGGGGGCAGGGCAAGGGCAGCAGGTGGTGGGTGGCACAGGCTTTACAACTGTACATACTTTACAGGGTATAGAAATAGTTCAGTTAAAATTAATCTCTTTACTGATATAATTAAATTTTAAATCCTGAGAAGAAACAAGAGATAGGGAAGCAGGGGCTGGGTGTCTGGCGCTCCCACTGCCCACCCGGCCTGCACCCTGCCCAGGCCCTGGGGTGGGGGCCGACCCCCAGCTCCCCACGCCTCCTCCAAGCTTGATGCCATCGAGTTCCACCTGCGAGACTGGAGGCCGGAGCAGCGTGGCCTGGTGGCAGCAGGCCGGCCTTCGGAGGAAGGGGGGCCCCGGCCCTGGCCCCGGTGCCTGCTGCCTTGCTCCCGGTGAGGACGGGCCCGCCGAGCAGCACTGCACACTCCCTGCGTGGCACCTGCTGCCGCCTGGCAGAATTCAGACACCGTCTGGCTGCCCCAGGTGGTGGTGGCGAGGGGAAGCCTGCCCCCAATGCACCGGCCCGGCCCAGCCGAGGCCCCCGGCCCCTGTGGATGCAGGGCCCCCGCTCCTCCTGGCGGCCCCGTCCCGCAGGCCCTCAGCACGCGGCACCCTTGTGAACACTGCGCAGGCAGGCCAGCAGGCGGCGGTAGGGGCTCCCGGGAACCGCCACCACCTCAAACACGGACTGGAAGGCCCTGCGGTCCAGCTCCTCCTCTATCTGGTGTCGGTAAAAGTCTGTGGCAACCAGGCAGAAGAGGTTCACGTCCACAGGCTCCAGCCTGCCCATCCGGCTGACGACGTGCGGGAGGCTGGCGTGGGAGTTAAGGGAGCAGCGCGGCAGCAAGGGGACCATGGTCTGGCCCGGGAGACCCTCTCCTGACACAGGATCAACCCCCACTGGCCTCAGAGGGCTCTGGGGGCCGACCAGAGCAGCAGAAAGGGGCACCGGGAGCCTCTGGCAGCCACCGTGGCTGCCCCACCTGCTCTACTTCACCTGGGTCCCAGCTGGCGCTGGCCGGACACCAGCACTCACCTGGCTCAGACGCCCGGCTCGGTCTACCTCAGCAGAGGTGGGCCGGGTGGGGCTGGCCGGGAGGCGCCGCTCACCAGGACTCACCTGGCCCAGCTCCCCGGCAGTGCCGCTGCTCCGGCTCCGGCTCCAGCAGAGGCAGCGGCGTCTCCCTGGCCCCCCGGGTGCCCGGGCCCGCTGGGTGAGGCCACCCTACCAGCAGCAGGGCAGCTGTGTGGCTTTAAGCTCTGTAGTGTGTCTTGGGGGAAGGCTGCCAAAAGGGGAACTTCTGGCAAAAACAGCATTTTAGGGGCGGGAACTGATCTTCAGACTTTTACCCAAGAGGACGATATGGGCACAATGACAAAGAATAATGAGAAGCAGCTGCAATGAAAAAGCCGCCAGGGTGGACACACGGGACAGGGAAGGCGCCGGCAGCAGCTGGCCCCCGAGGACTGCGCCTGCCTGCCCTCTGTCCCCACCGACCCTCTGCCCTACCCTCCCTGCTGCCCAGCGGGATACCCCTGGCTCTGGGGGGGACCCTTACACTCAACCTGCTGACACACTAGCCCCGAGCCCCCATTTCTCAGGATAAACTCCTCAGAAAATGGTTGAACATTTCACTTTGTCTCCTCATCAATGTGTTACTCCCTTGGGGCTGAGGTAACGTCATCAGGGTTCAGACGCTTTGACAGGAAACACAAAGCTACAAGCTGAGAGCAGAAGGTGAAAAGGCGCGGTGGTCAGGGGGCGCTGCCGCCAGCTGGCGTGGAAGGACGCAGGGAAGGATACGTGGCGGAGACCCACGGGCTGGTGGACGCGCTGACGAAGAAGCAGGAGAGGCTCCACACGGCCATGGCCACCGGGGCCCTCTGCGTGAAGTTGGAGAGTGAGAGCATCACCCAGTCCCGCACCATGGACGACTGGCCGGTGCTGTGCAGCGTCTGGAAGACCTGGAAGGCGGCGAGGGGAGTGCGGGGAGGGTCGCCACTTGTGTGAAGGGGAGGGGAGGGCACCCACACGGTGAGAAAGAACCGAGCGGCCCAGCCCCCGCCGCTCGCCCCCCTGCCAGCGCACGACGACGCGCCCCACCTTGAACACCACGGAGGCCATGAACTGGGGGTACGGCTGCTGGTTGGACAGGAACTCTCCAATGACCTTGTTCATGACATCCTGGGGTGGGAAGAAGTCATCCAAAAACTGCGGGAGGATCCGCGCCACCACTCTGGCTTCACAAGGAAAGCCTTTCCTGATCCTACAGGGAAGAGAACCCAGTCAGAGCCTCTCCTGCCCCAGGGAAGCTTGTCCCGGTAATCAGGCAGGATGCTGAGGGCTGGAGCGCGGCTCTACTGGCCCTGGGATCAGCTCAAGACCTGGCCACCTACATCTGATCACCCTGCGGCCCCAGGGCGTGCGCCCACGCACCCTCTGCACCATGATTCCGACCTGAGCGCCCAGCCCATAGCTGGTGCCCAGTGGACATGATGAAATGAGATGCCAACAGTAAGTGTTCACTTCAAAGTTTAATGTGGACCCCATTGGTGTGTGCCTGGCTGCCACGAATACATCACCTGGCCAAAAAGTGTTATGTGGGGGCTGCGGAGTGTGATTTTGTAAAAACCAGCCATCTGGTGGCCGAGTGACACAGAGACCCATCTCTCCAGCAGGGCTGCAAATGCCTCGTGCAGCCTGGACCCCAGGCCCTGCCCTCAGGAAAAAGCCTCATAAAGTGTCCAACTCTTCAGAATAGCAAACTAAGCCAACTGTGAATAAAAAGGCTTAATTGGAGAGTCTAGGAAATAAGCCACGGATCCCACAGGCTCTCAAAATGGCCTCGCAACTGTTCAAACCCTCATCGTGACTCCAGTACTGCCTGAGGGTCTGCCTGCTCCCTCCCACGGCCCTTGAAGGTGAAGCATAAGCCCACACTGGCCTGTGCTGATATCATTTGGTGTCTCCCTTGTGAAAGGCAGACACATTTACCGGCATCTTCTGACTGACCAGGATGCCATGCCAGCCCCAAGAGTCCTCCATGGTTCTTGTGAATGTGCCTTGCCCTGACCCAATACATGGTCCTGTCCCTCGGGCCACCATGAGAGGTAAGTACAGGGGTTGCCCTGGAGCCAGGAATGCCCAGCCCTGGGCCAAGGAGCAGGTCCAGGGAGCCTTGAAGACACAGGCCGGTGCCACGAGCAGGGTGGGCCCGGGGACACCCTGTGGCGATACAGCTGTGCTAACAAGACAAGCAGATACGCACCAATGCCATGCTTCTGGTAAAATTTATGGACGGTGAGGTGTAAAAAGCAGTAGGTTTTGTTTCTTACCTATCAAAAAGGACAGACACCCGTTCCATAGCGACGATAACCGACTCGCTGTCTGGGGCTGCAGGGTTCGGCTCTGATATTCTACCTGGACTAATTTTCTCCTTTCCTGAAACAGAATTGTTCAGCACTAATGTCACCTCCGACAGTGCGTTGTACACCAGAGTCCAATAAATACTTAGAGCTTATCTGAAATCAAGTGGCACAAAGTCCTGCCTGACTTGGATCAAGCCCGGCCACGCTGTGTGTGAGCGTCCACACTGACACGTGCACAGGTGGGGGAGCCCTGAGCCCATCACCTCCCTGCTAGGGGCCCAAGAAGCTCCCTGGAGACCAACACTAAGGAGCCACAGCTGGGGGAATGGAACAGCGGTTCCCCACGGTGCGAGGAGCAAGTGAAGAGGGCTCAGCTGTACTTCCCCGTCCTGCCTGGTGCAGATGGAGCTGCGGAGGCCCCAGCCTTGCTGCCCGCACACCTGTGTACATGCAGGTGAGCATCAGGCCCAGGGCTGCCATGGCTCGGTGTGGGCTCTGCACGTTCACCCTGTCGACACTCAGCTTGACCAGGGACTCTGCATCCAGCCGGGAGAGCTGCTCCGAGAGGAGGAGGCGCTCCAGGCCCCGGAGGACACAGTGGTACGTGACTGCTGGAGTGGACTCTTCGCTTCCGGACAGCATCACCCCACACATCTGATGGAGAAAGGGGCTTTCTGAGGGCACAGAATCATTTCCCACCCTCACGTCTTCCGTGCCTCTTCCCCACCCCCACCATGAGAGCTCACCCAAGGTGCAAACATGCAAACAGCAGGCCCAGGAAGGTCCAAGTCAGCCCACCTGGATTACTGATGCAGAAAATTCTGGCCCTACATCCAGAGGGTAGTTCTCAATCAAGTAGAAGGCGGTGGCACACATCACCAGGACGTGCTGCTGGCTATGGATGTTCACACAGCTGTAAATGTGAGACAACAAAGCTGACCCAGAAGCAGCAAGCCTGTTCACAGGCTGCAGGCTGGTAGACCCAACCTCTGGAACCGCCTTTGAATGCTACTCTCATTCTGACCACGGAGACGCGCCTGGCTGAGTGTCTGCTGTACTGAGCTGGAAGCCTGCAGAGCCCCCAGACCCTGTCTCTGTGTCTGAAGCCTCAGGCCACACCTCGTCCCGGGGAGGGCATGTTGCTGGATGGCTCCTGCAGGCGTCTGCACTCTGGCCTGCCCCCGTCCCAGCGTCCTTCAGCCTCTCCTTCTACTGCTCTCCAGAAGCACCCCATGCCTTCCAGCCTTCCCCATGCCCTGCCCCTCCCTCTTCCACCTGGCCACTTCATGCTCATTCTTCAGGGGTCTTCCTGCTGCCCCCACAGGGTTACTCCCCCCACCAGGTTGCTCCCCCCGGGTCAGTCCTGCCCTCCTCTCAGAGCACCCTGGACCTTTTCTCTGAGGCATGCACCACACACTCATAGAAACCTTACTGTGGGACGCCTGCCAGATCTGCATTCCCCAGCAGAGGCCGCAGAAAACTGGCTGTGCTGTGACGGGACTAACGGCCAGGACAGATCAACTCCCACCCTTTGTAGAGGTGCTTGCTTCACCACACACACCTGGAGCTCAGTGCACGGCGGCCTTTCCTGTGGGCCAGCGTCCACTTCCCCGCCTCTAACTTTCAGCTCAGCATCTCCGCCAGACATCCAGCTAACACTGCGAGTTCACTGCACCCAGAGAGAATCGCAGCGCCTCTGTCCCTCCACACATGCGGCCATAGTCGCCAAGCGGCCGTCTACACATTAACATGCTGGGGCCTGTGCTTGGGCTGCTGCCAGCTCTCGGGCTGCTGCCCCGAAACCGAATCACTGAACCCACATACGTGCCTTCCACATATGGGACACAGAGGCCAGTGGCAGCTCCTGGCTCCCTCCCCATTTTGCACCCTTGTTTGCCTGGCATGCATTTGCCAGGAAGCTGCTCTGTGCCAGGCTCTGGGCACACAGGGAGGGTCACGCAATGTCTACCTAGTGCTGCTCTCACAGCACTCAATGTCCAACAGGGGCCACAGAGGAGGGAGAGCTCACTCAAGGCCTCTGCCACCTCTGGCCTTGCCACAGGTAGTGGCCTGTGTGTCACCTTCCTTGTGCAATCTGAGAGGCCACAAGAACATGCCCCCACTCAAAAGCTCTTCCCTGCCCTCCGATGCTGGGACAGGCAGTCGGGCTCACCAGCTCATTCCAAACCCATTGTGCTTGCTCCTGGCCCCCACCCACTCGCCTCTTGCCTCCTGTCAGGTGGGGGAACTGACGTGACATCCCCACCCTCCCTCCCTTCCGCTTGCCATCACTCTACCTCTTCTCTTTGCCTGAGGACATTCTACGGGTCAGGGTCGGCTGCAGGAGAGGAGGCAGAGCCGGAAAAGTTAGAACAGAATGTTGGGAGGCAGCACATGGGTGCTGCCGACGTCAGGCAGAAGCTGTGGTCAGGGCATGGGTACCCAGTAAGTAGCCATAGGGCAGCATGATCAGCCCTGGGGGCCCATCTCCAGGAGGAACGTGCCTCCCTGACCTGTAAGAAATCTGCCTGCCTGACCTCCTTCTGGCGTCCTCCCGCGGGCCACCAGCCACCCTTCTTGCCTTCGACTCCACTGCATCCCAGCCAAAGAAATGCCAGCAGGGGCTTCGCTTGGGCTGCACTTACTGGGCGACCGTCTTGAGGTTGGAGAGGAGGTAGTCGCTGACGATGGGGACAAGCTGCTTGGCAGTGTCATCGAGGAGGTCACACTCCAGCACGTAGAGGATGCCGTGCAGGGCTCCGATCTTGCTGGGTAGGTGGCTGCTCCTGAGCGTGCTCTCCAGCAGGCGGCTGATGGGCTCTGCTACTGCCTTGTCCTAGGGCAGGGGCACACGGCAAAGGCTGAGCCCTCATGGAGCTAGGGCCCCCCGTGGCCTGCCGCCCTTGCAGCCAAGAGAAAGGCTGACCTCAGCTACGGATCTCATCAGACACTGGCGCAAGGAAGAGAAGCATGAGACGAAGACCAGTGTGCACGGAAGAGGTGGCCAGGGGGCTGAGCCTGCTCGCCTAGCAAGGGCCTCGCTGCAGGGTGGGCCCCGGCGGGCAGCTGGGGACTTGGATTTCAGGAGGGTCCCCACCCCTAACTGACAGGTGTGGCTCACCATGCCTAGACAGCTTGTGCTAACAACACAGCTTATGCTGAATACTGCTTCACCTCTGCAAGACCAGAAGTTGCCGGGTACTGCAGAGGACCCTACATGACCAGCCCCCAATAAAAACCCTGGACACTGGGCCCCTGAAGAGCTCCCCTGGTGGCATTGTACATGTTGTCACAACTTGTTGCTGGGGAATTAAGCACGTCCAGTGCGACTCCACTGGGAGAGCACTCTGGAAGTTTGCACCTTGTTTCCTCGGACTTCATCCCACATACCTGTTCCCTTTGCTGACTGTGCCTTGTGTCTTTGTGCTGCAATACGTCTCAGCCACAAGGACAACTGTCTGCTGAGTCCTGTGAGTCTACCTAGTGAATCACAGAACCTGGGGGTGATCTGGAGGACCCCAAACCCAACCAGTCTACACTAACTTGGACCAAAATGGCCTCAGTATCAATTAGCATCCTAAATACATGAAATTAGGTTGAATTCTCAACATTTAATACCATGTTTCTTTACTTCAGGTTTGCTCTTCATTGGAGAAGAAAAGACCACAGAAAAATCCCGTCGTGAGATAAGTGGCAACCCTGGGCTTTACAGACCACTCCCATTCTACAAGAAGATCATGAGCTGCTGGCTGAGATCCTTGTCTTGTTTCTCCAAGGGACAGGAGACTGTCTGGCCGCCCAAGCCTGCGTGGAAGACTGTGCCCTGCTGTGCCGGCGTGCAGGGTGACATTCTTTGCCAGTAACTCGCTTCTTCACCCCCACCTCCTCCTACACTGCTGCCCGCCCCACGCCACGAAGACCTTTGACCCCTTCCTGAGAACTGCTCCACCTCCACACTTCCCAACGCACAGCACTAGGACTGGCTGTCTATGGTAGCAGATTTCCTAAGTGTGACAAATATCACAAACGGAAAAGCCATGCTTTGGAAAGTCCAACGACAATCTGCGAGAACCACCCCCCCTCCCCGTGTCCTCCATGAAGAAAGGCGTTTAGGAGCACGGGCAAGTGCTGGGGGCCGGGGCCAGGCATCTGCGCCCCAAGGGCCTCTTTTGTAAAGTATTATTATTTATGGGATTTACTGATAACAACCATTTCCCTACGGGGATCAGGGCCTTAGCCCAACAGCACAACTACAATGACAACTAACTAGCAGCCAATACTCCCCACAAAGGAAAAGGACCTCTTACGAGTCAAGCCGCTCCTGCACAGTCTCTTACACCCAGAGGGGCGCGCTTTCAGGAGGCAGAACACGGGCCCATTGTTTCTGCTCCCCTGGCTTCTAAACCATCCCCATGGCACCGGGCGGAAAGCCACTCACAGCAGGTACCTGCTCAAACTTCTTGGCCTGGTGAGGACAAAGGCCTGCGGGAGGCACAGACAGGAAGAGGGGCCGAGAGTCAGGTCTCCAGGCCCACAGCTCGCCTCTGCCACGTGCGGTGTGGCTGCAAGCCAGCCAGCACTTCTGGGACTCGGCCTCTCAGGCTCACCTCTGCCAGATGGAGGAGAGGACTACAGGGACTGTGGGAGGAAGAGCTGAACAAACGCTGCTGCACAAATACTGCTGTTGTCACCTTTCAGGGAAGGTGGGGAGGGACACAGAATCCTGGGAGAGATGGGGCGCAGCATGCCCCACACGCTCTCTCACTGACGATCCCAGAGGCTGGTACTTGGCAGTTACTCCAGTGGCTGTTGAATGCATGAACTTCTATTGCTACCACAGAAAGGGATTCTAGGGGACATCGAGCAAGAAACACCAAAACAATTTGCTTATGCTATGTGGCAAATAGCAAGCAGAATGCCCAGAGAAATTTGGAGTCAAACTACTTCTGTCTAGTGGTAGAGCCGAGATCCTTTAATATGCTCCTATTAGCAAGCAGCAACGCCTGAATGTCAGTATTTTCATATGTATATATCAGTGCAGGTTTGAGAAATACTATGTGGTGACATCAGCACAGAAAATGGACATGTGCTGCACCGGCTGAACAGAATGAGGAAGCACTCAAAAGGGACTGTTGGAGGTTCATGCTAAGAGACTAGTGTATCCAGACCTGGGGAGCAGAGAGGAGGGGAACAGACAAAGTTCCCAGCAGGCAGACTCTGTCAACAGAGGAACACAGGGGACTGTGGGCCCCGTCAAGCAGCGGCCAGGAGGCTGTGAAGCCTGCAGGACAGTCTGTGGCGAGAAGCAGGTCAGGTCTCCCCACACCCCCATGCCTGCGAGCCACCAAACAGTGGGATCTTGTGGGGGGTGCTAGTGGAAAGGGGCACAGGAGCCCCAGACCTGGGCTTGCCGAAACCCTGGCTCACAGTGAACAGGGGAAAGGCAACGTCACTAGCAGCCCCCCTCTAGCTCATGGCCGCCATGGTTCAGGAGGGACTTCCCCAGGCTGGGCCTCACCCAGCAGCCCCTGCCCCCCACGTCAGGCACCGGCCTAGAGTGAGCCGAGGGGCCTCAGGAGAGCATGGCCTCTGCACCCCCTTGCTTACCATGCCGAGGACAGCAGCTGCTTTGCACATGGCTGGCACCAGGTACTGGACGAGAATCTCATCCTCCGCAGGGTGCACCCTCCGCAGCTCTGTCAGCGTCAGGTACATCATCTCAAACTGGTTGCGCTCAGTGAACAAGTCCGAGACCACGAGAAGCTGGAGAGAGAACACGAGGACAGAGAGGAGCATTCTGCCCATCAGGCCTGAGCAACAGACGCAGACGCTATTGGCAGCGCCGTGCGCTCCGCCAGCCACAGCAGAGTGAGAGGCGGGATGCAAAGGTGCCCTGACTGGGAAAAGAAATTGGCAAGAACCCCAGAAACATACACACAACATAAGAACGTGACAGAAGGAAACCGGTCACCAGCATTTCTTCTCAAACACGTGTGGAGATCCACTGCCGCCTGGTGGAGCAGCCGCCAGCAGGCCGCCACCACTGGAGGGGTCCTGTGGCCGCTACCTCTCCACAACGCAAAGCCCCAGGCCAGGGGGGGCGGACTCACAAAATCCCTCTCAATAGAGTCAGAAATAAACGCTCTGGCAACTCTTCTTTTTGCCTCCCAAGCACTTCTCTTTCAAAGGTTCAGTTCTTCACATCAACCTGCGTGTCTCACGTAGGTGGGACCCCTGCCCTTCCCCAGCAGCCCCCACAGGAGGTGGCAGATGGGCTCCACCAGCAAAGCCAAAGGAGGTCTGGTCCAGAGGTGCGGGATCCCCGGGACCGTTTCAGGGGACACAAGGTCAACATTGTTTTTATGATAATATTGCCCTTTCACTCTCATTCTCTCATGAGTGTTTGGTGGAATTTTCCGGATGCTGCATGATGTGTGATATTGCAACAGACTGAATGCGGAGCAGAGAAGAGAATCCAGCTGTCTTCTAATAAGCCACACAGGAAAGAGATTTGCAAAATTATAAAACAGTGCTATTCTTCTCACTACTTTAAAAAAGATATTTTTAATAAAAATTACCATTTTTATCCATTATTTTAAAATGAAATAATAAGTAGCTATTTCTAAAACTTCTCAGTTTTACTTTGTACTACTGTACACATGGATATAACCCACAAACAAATGTTCTTTGGGGTCCTCACTAATTTTTAGAATGTGAAGGAAACCTGAGATTTAAAAGTGTGACAAGGACTGCTTTAGAGCTCCTCCCAAGTGGGACCCGTAGTTCTGGGACCATCATCACAGGTCCTCAAAGAGATAAATCCAGAAATGAAAGCAAGCCTCTAGAACTTTTTTATAGGATTCTGCCCTTCCCATGCAACTTTTACTGTATTTTAAGAGTATCAGTCTGCCATGGATTGGAAATTTTAAAAGCTTTTTCTTCACCAGTTTGATAAATGCTAATTTATCATCCATTACCTGTAAATCTGTGAGAGTTCCTTTATTACAAACCCCGTTGGGAATTCCTTTGTGTGTTTGTGTGTATGAGAGCGAGACGACAGAGTATGTATGCATAAAGTGGAGGAGGACAAACTTACAGATCGAACCACTTCACTGATCAGAATGACGGGAGTCCTTCTGGCTGAACTTGACGGCAGGATCCAACGGCTGTACAACTCAAGCAAAAACTGCGAACAGGAATGGATGTCCACTCCAGCCCGGTGTTTCCTGCAGAGTGGGCAAGACAAACGTTTTCCTGCATACACAAGATGAGAGATTCATTTCAAGAGGCACAGTCACCTTTCCTAAGAGCCCCCCAAACAAAGAAATGACTGATAACAACAAAGCGCTTAAAAGAAAACAGACCCGAGCCTGGCAGATGGCAAACCTGGAGCTGACCGGAGACGTGGGTGGTGACGAAGGCGCAGGGTTGTCAGCCTCGTCCTCCTCCTCCTCACCCCACTCTTCTTCCCTGAGGGGTGTGATGCTGTTTCCCAGCCACACGGAGTGTATGGAAACCTTGTGCAGAGACAGGACACTGAGCTCTGAGCTCGGGGAGCCAGCAGGCTGGCTGTCCGTTCCTTGTGGAGAGGAGAGGGGTGCGCAAGGGGCACGGAATGACGGGTGCAGCCCGGGCCCCCTGAGCTGAGGACAATCCTGTTGGAAGACCCTTCACTCGGCAAGGATTGCTTGAGCCCACCAGCTTAAAGGGGCAGGGCGGGTGGGCGCGCTGTGGCAGAGGAGCCTCTCAGAGCAGGGGGCGGAGAGCTGCAACCTCAGGGGCAAAAGTTCCAGGGAGGGGAGCAGCACGCTCCCCAGGGGCAGCTCGGGGGAGTGGGGATGGGGAGGGGGCTCTGAGAATGGAGGGTTCGGCCCTGTGAGACATCTGAATGAAGTCCTGCGAAAAGGGAAGCAGTATGTGACCTTTCTTGCACGTCTGGCCCTCATGCACTGGGAGCTATTTGTGGTAAACCCTGCCTGCTTCAACCACTTGTTACAAAGGCCCCTACAAATCCAAGAGGGGTGATGTGCTTATTTTGTAAATGGCAGGTATCAGGAAGCCTGAACGAAGAGGGATCAAAACAAGGGCAAGGAGGGGTCTTGGAGCAGAAAGCTACCCAGCCCTGCAGCGGTCAGCTCCATGGGGCAGGTGAGGGCTCCTGCCACGCGCCTCCCCCTCTTGAAACACACATCGTACATCAGCACAACGGCTTATCTGCCTTCCTGTCTGCCTTGTTCACACTGAAACCCTCCAGCACGCGGCATGGCGCCAAGCACACGGAAGCTGTTCGCTCCAAGTTTGCTGAGCGAATGAACACACAAGTGCAGACTGCGTTCCCACAACTGGTGATTAATTCCAACTCCTGCTCCACACACACAGTCACTACTCCTTGCAACACCCCACCCTGTGGGGAACTGGCGCCGGACAGGGCTGGCTAGATGCCCGCTGGCCAGACTGAAAACAAACTATGAATCGCAAAAGCAATTTTCAGCCTAGGAAGAGTGCCCCCTCCACTCCCCGACGCTCCTTCTCCAAAGCAAGGGGCAGCTCAGGGCAGGGGTACTCGAGAGCCTACAGCTACCCCAGCCAGGGTAGGGGGTCAAATAATGTTTCACTCTGACAGAAGCCCACTCCACTCAATTAGTGAAGCCAGACACAGTGACACCGTCAGGTGATGGTGGTGGAGCCGGCGGGACACAGCCCCACCATGGAACCAACATCCTGGGACCCCAGAGCAAAGGCTCTGTAGCTCACAGAGCTTCCGGGCATGGGGTGAAGAGCTTCACGCTCACGGCCTGCTCTTCAGAAACACACTTCCACAAAAATCACATTGAAGTTTAGTGATTGCTTTCACTTATCTCAAGGTGGAAAGTTCTCTGCAAAGTGAAAGGAATGAAGAGTCACACTTCCACAAAAATCACATTGAAGTTTAGTGATTGCTTTCACTTATCTCAAGGTGGAAAGTTCTCTGCAAAGTGAAAGGAATGAAGAGTGTGTGGCTTCTCTTCCAACTGACAAAATTACTGCTTCCTGCTCATAAAGCCAGCCACTGGGCCGAGAGAGCACAGGCATGCCAGGGGGCGGTGGGCGTGCAAGCCCAGGGTCTGCTGTCCTCCACCTTGCAGATTCTAGGAGGAAACCCCAGAGCTAACAGGGTTCTTCAACACTATCCAGATCAATTTCTTCTTAAAAAAAAAAAAAAGAAAGAAAGAAAAAGAAAACTGCACGGCACACTGGGCTCTCAGGGGCCAGCACTACACGGAAAGGAACTGGAGTGGAGGCAGCGGTGCCTGGCGGTCCAAATGGCCACTGTGCCCCAAGCACTGGCCCAGGGCCCTGGGCACTGCTGACATCGCCATCCATCCTCACCGTGAGATGCGCTAGCACAGGTGTGGCTGCCCCGAGGTTTCTGATGAGGACACTCAAGTGTAGTTCAGGTACTTGCCTGGTAGGGAGACTTCGAGCAGAGCTGGCAGTCACACTTGGGCAAGTCTGCCACACTGAGACCTGTGTAACTGTGCTCCTAGCTGAGCGTATCACAGCAAGGACTCCACTGCAGGCTCTCTCAGTCCTAACTCCATTTCATATCCTGGACCTCTGCTTTCCTTGTCTCATTTTTCTCACCAAATTCTAAATCATACTATCTCACTGAGTTTTATACACATTTATGTCATCATATACACATATAATGATAAAATAAAATATCTTACATCCTTTTTGAAGTAAAGAATGCAAAGTTAATGCCTTGAACTTGAGGGGCTGACATGAACGAACCTGGCCGAGATTGTAGCTTGTGTTCCCCAACTCTCGCTCAGGGTTGATCTGGAGCAGAAGCTTGTCATGGCTGATCAGGGTCCCTGAAAGGCAACAAAAGGGTGAGGGCCATTCTGCAGTTTCCCCGTGAAGGCAGGTGCAGGTGCAGGGGACAGCCCGCAGGCACTCCCAGCCAGCACCTCTCCCGATTGGCAGGCATGCCCTCCTTCTCACAGGATGGCTTGGGGGTTGCAAAGCCTCCCAGGTGTCTGCGGTTTTCTTTATTACTTTGTAACCTGTTGAGCAGTCAACAGGGGGCAACCCACACTATTATTTTCCTCTTAGTACATGGGGCCCAGCTTTTCTTGATCATCCTTAGCCTGGGATTCTGTGGACAGGCACTGGTCATGGGCTGGGCTAGGGGCCTAATGGGGTCAGAAGTTACGGACGAGGTGACAAAGTGCATGCTGGCAGAGGTCTCTGCAGGTCCAGATGTCCACTTCAGTGGGCAGTGCCATCCAGAGCCCCATCTTAGTGCCCGTCAGGAGCACCAAGGCTCGTCTCTCCAGCCCATTTGCCTTCCCATGGAAGTCGTCGTCATTGCACACACACTCCAGGTCCCAGAAAGAACGAGGTCCTTGTTTCTCTTCTGCTGGGCACCCTGTCCCACGCCCCAGCCCCAGCGGAGTGACCTAGTCTCTAGTCTCTAAGCCTCTCTGCCAGAGCTGGCATCATGCCCCTCTTCCAAGAGGCTTCCTGGCCTCTCCTCCCTGGAAGCACGTGTTCTCCTCACCCACCCAGCCCACCCCTGCTCAGCATGGCCTTCAGGAATGGAAGCTGGTGGGCTCTGCCACATCAGACTTGTCAAGGAGAACCCAGAGGTTCAGAGTGTCCACATGGACCCTCTTGATTTTTCTTAATGTGCTCAACTAAATCAGCTTTCCAAATCCTGTGCAGGCAATCAGTCTGTCAGCCTGAGAACTCTTTTACTTCCTCAAACTTGCTGGGTGAGCTCCCAGGAC
Organism: Choloepus didactylus; assembly: GCF_015220235.1. NCBI lineage: Eukaryota > Metazoa > Chordata > Mammalia > Pilosa > Megalonychidae > Choloepus > Choloepus didactylus. The sequence continues at coordinate 3,545,638 of NC_051309.1, read as the reverse complement.
AGTGCTCCCATTCGCTTCCAGGCTTTATTTTCTCAAGACTGATAAACTGTCCCCATGCCCAAGGGAAGCTTTTACCTGTGAACTAGGATGGCATAGTTAGCACGGCAGCCTCCAACAGCAGCTGCTACAAATAAAATCATGGCCTGAATCTTCCTGCCTAAACGGTGCTGTTAATAGGCTGGTCTTACTTTCATTCTAGCCTGAGTGCAAGAGCTCCCTCTTCCCACAGGTACCTGTCGTAGCTGGAGACAGAGAAGGGACGGGATCCCAAGCCTGGTATAAGTGATGGGTGGCGATGTTCTCTCTCTTTGAAACCATTGCTTGAATCTCCTGCTCTACAATTCCTCGAATAATACTCAACTTCCTTCCAAACCTAAAATTCAAAACAAAGGTTAAAGAATACTTTGCTTTTTTCAAAATCCTAAAAATTAAAAACCAGGATGCTCCCCAGTTTTGACTAGAGACATTATGGAACCCGGAATAAGGTAAACTGTGACTGTCCTTTCCAGGGAGCCCCTGCCCCCGAATCCTTGCTCAGGTGCCCGCTGGCTCACTGGCCCCTGCCCTGCCGGAGCTGCCTACCGACAAACACTCCAGGCCCCCTGCAGCTATACGCCTCCTGGTCAACTTGTCCCCCATAACTAAACAAACCACCTCTGGACATCCTGTGACTCTTGTCTTTTCAGCACCTCTTGCAGCAAGGCGTGTGCAGGGATTTGTTCTAAGTTTCGGCAACAAGAAGGGCACTGGTGAAACTGCCGGCTGCGCGGGGCGCCTCCCCAAACATGTGCAGGGTCCGAGGCAAACCTGGTGTCAAGAGCCTTCAGGGGCTTGGTCCGGGGCTGCTGCTCCAGGCAGCTCATGGCCGGGTTGCCCGCCACAGGGACGGCCATGGCGCTCAGCACCAACGAGGTGATGGCCCGCACGGCCAGGACATTGACCTGGGTCCTCTCGGTGTCCTCCTGGAAGGAGAGCCCCCACCTCAGGTCAGAGAGTCATGCACAACAAGGCCACCATGGCCTTGAGGGAAGAAGTGAGCATGGAAAGACAAGTGAGTGTGGGATGACGTGACGCTCCCTGGCCGTGGCCCCCTTTGTCTAAGTCCACAGTAGCACCCTGCATTGCCACTCATCTGTCTGCCTTGCAGGAAATCTGTTGGGCAGATGTCTAATTTTCAAAGCAAAGCCTCCTATGGGCACAAAACTCCAAATATGAATTACTTTTTAAGCAACTGTCCCTAAATTTACTCACTAATTTTAGGGACACTGCATTTGATAACCTGTTAGTTTCTGCAGATGAGTTTAAGGACAATCTTGATGATTTTTGACATGTTTATCCTCTGAAATGCTATTTACATAAGTTCATACCACACCTTCTATCAGTTAAGGAGTCACAGCCCATGACTTTCAAATATTTCAGGCTTTGCTTTATCAGAACATGGTTTTGGTTAATATAAAAATAATGGGGGACACACTCTAAGAAGCCTAATAAAATCTCTGCAAAACAGTCAAGATAAACGAATACAGGTACATACGTCTGATCTTTATAGAGAACCTTTTCCTTTTCAATCACCCCCACACTCCTCGGAACACTGACAAATAAACAGAACTCAAAACTACCTCATGAAGGGCATGGTTTTGCTGACCCTTAACCTGCAGACACACTGCAACAGCTCCGCAGCCACGGGAAGAGTAGCTGCCCGAGCACCCAAGGGCTCTCCCTGCTCTGGAACCCCAGTCAAGACGTAGTCACATTGCTTCCCTTAGAGATGAGGTAAGGCAGGGAAACACCGACCTCAACACCTTCCTCGTGCCCCCAGGAAAGCATTTACAAGCTGCCCACGGCCACCGGCCTGCCTCTGGGCAGAGCCTGAGTCGTGGCGGGGATGGCGCCGGGCCTTACCTCTGGCTGGCTCTCCGCATGCTCCATGGCGATGGGCTGGGTCACCAGGACGCCGAGGAGCGTGGCCCAAGTCTCCTCAAACTGAGTACGACTTGTCCACCCTAAGAACGCAAATGTCAGATTAGAGCAGAGGTTCACCCTGTTTTCGACTTCTCAACACCATGTCATATGGACTCGGGGACTGGCAAGGTCCTCAGGGGGACCACATGCATTAACACCTCTAGTCCTGACAACACTTTAGGATGTGGTGACACCATCACCTCCATCTGACAAAGGGGAAACCGAGGCACACAGAAGTCTGCCATGGGATCTGAGGCCACACGACAAGGAAGTGGTGCAGGCAGACTTCAGCCCTGGCAGCCTGCTCCAAGAGCCACCCTCCCAAGCCCCGGCCACACGTGTGCAGGGCAGGGAAAGGATGCGACAGCGAGTTACGTTCAATCCACTTCTTCCCCGAAGTCAGACATAGTCAAACCATCAAATCGTGGTGCTACTGCACAAATCTGGGAATCTTCTAAAAAACAATGAATTGCATGGTCTAAATGCGTGAATTTCTATTTCAATAAAGCTGTTTTGTTTTGTTTTTAAGGCAAACCAATGGTCTCTCGGGCCCCGTGTAGAAGTGTGATGAACAGGAGACCAAAGCCGGACGCAGTGTGGTTAGGGACGCGGGCGCATCCAGCGAGGCCACCCTGAGTCTCCTCCTGCAGCACTCAGAGGCGTTCGTTAAGTGCTGCTTCTGAGGGTGTGTGCACTGCTGTCCCTGCTTGTGACCTGTGAGCAGGGCCACTTGTGTTAAGGCTGGGAGTGACAGGAATAAGCATCACTGAAGACAGGAGAACTACAAATTCAAATTTCAGGAACTTCTTGAAAAACTAGATACAGAAAGATGGAGAGACTGATTGACTTAGATATACAGTCAGAGATTTATATAGACCAACAACATGTGACAGTTTATATGGGGGAAAAAGAGTTAAAAAAGAAAAAAGATGCCAAGAGCAAAGGCAAATACCAAGAAAAGGCTGAAAATTGTCCAGGGTCAAAAGTCACAATTCAACAAAGGGCAAACCTGAGTGAGAAAAGAAGTGTCAGCCAGGGGGGCAGAGCAGAGGCTGCCAGGAACGGCCTGTGAGGAGAGCCCGAGGGAAGGGCTGCTGGGGGCCGTGGGTCTTCAGCACCTCGCTCACACTGCACTTTGGACAGGGTGACGCATGTGCTGTTGACTAAAGGGAAAGGAAGCAGAGGTAACAAGGTCTCCACTGTCTGGGCCTTCCAGGCCGAATAAACCCGAAGTGCACAGAAGCCCGCGACGACAGGCAGCCCCGTGGCCTGAGGGACAGATGTGACGAAGGAGCCAGGGCTGCAGGCGCTCACCGCTGGCCTCCAAGACCTGTGACGGGAAATGTCAGACAGGACTTTCCCAGGGAACTCCCACAGCAAGAACACAGCCGGAGAGGGGTTACCAAGGAAGCCCACCAGATTACAGCTCCAGCAACAAAATGGGGGAGAAAAGTGGCAATTTATACTGTACTTCAGAAAGAAGAGAAGAATCTGACACAACAACCATCACCACTATCATCTGTTGAGATATGAAGGGCCAGGTGCATTTCTTTTCATTTCCAGACTTGCAACAATTCTATGAAGTAGGCATTATCTCCATTTTAGGGGTCCTAGAGGATAGAATGACTTGCCCAGTACTACACAGCCAAGACCCTCAGGAGCAGAGTGGAGGCTGTCTGAGCCCAAAGCCTCCATTGCCCCCACTCTAGCATGAGCACCAGGGGAAGTTCAGAGCCAGGAGACTTGCACACCAACAGGCTCATGCAAGAAAACAGACATCGATGGCAACATTACAGGATCAAAGTGACATACACAATTTCAAAAACATTAGGAGGGAAACTTTTCCATTATTTAGCATAAATACATAATATGAAGACTACACTTGGCTTTACATTATCTATTACAAGTGTACCTATCCTGACTTCAAACAAACCTGATATATAGAAGTCTGGGATTAAACACATAAAGATGCACACATGCAACTTTGGATCTAACTTTCTATTGTAATAAAAGGTCTTGGCCGCTGCTTAATAAATCAAACCCTCGACTTGAGGCTTGCTCCTGTGAAATTTAGGGTTGTATATAGGAGGCTGAGCCCTCCTATAATTATGCCTAAGAGGCACCTCCAGGGAACCTCTTTTGTTGCTCAGATGTGGCCTTTCTCTCTCTGAGCCCAACTCAGCAAATAATTTCATTAACCTCTCCCCCTGATGAGGGACATGACTCCCAGGAATGAGCTTGGCCTTGGCAGCGAGGGATTGAAAATGTCTACTTGACCAAAAGGGGGGAAAAAAAAGCAAGGCACTAAGCTGAGGTTTCAATGGCTGAGAGATACCAAATAGAGTTTAGAGGCTATCTTGGAGGGCTCTCTTATGCAAGCTCCAGCTCAACATCCCAAATGGCCACAGTACGCCATGCCCTTACCAAAAGTAGTCCCCAAATACCTAGGACCCTATCTGAGATTCTCTAAAAGACATACTTTTATCTTTCAGAAACTTAAATCCACTAGAGTGTTCCTATACCAGACAAGTCCTAAAACCCAGAACAACAGCCTCTTTAAGATCAACTATCAGATGCAGCCCCTTCCCCATACTGTCGACAACCCCTTTCAATACGAACAAGTTAGGGTGTCACTGTTCTAGACACCCCTGAAGATAGACAAAGACATTGAGAGGAAGGGGTAGCAACAAACAAGATAGGATTTAACAAAGGTTTATGAATACTTTAACTTTGTATAGTTACACATATATATATTTTTGGGGGACGCTGGGCTGGAAGGAGGTAAATGACATGGTGGAACTGTAGCTTATAGCATCCTTAGGGATTTGCTCTATAGCTGCTTGTTGAATTGTGCCTTGAAAGTCCTCACCTTTCTGTACATATCTTGTATTGCATAAGAGGAAAGGTACTGAGACTACGGAACTGTAACCCATAACAATTTTTGAAATCACCTATAAGACTGCTTGTTGAGCTGCACATCAAGAGATGACACCTTTCTGTATGTGTGTCATATTTTACAATAATGGAAACGGGTGAAGTTGTAGAACTGTGACCCATGACATTCTTTGAAATTTGCTAACTACTTGTGAAATCGTACTTTGGAAGTTATCACTGTTATGTATATATGTTAAAGTTCACAATAAAAAGAAAAATTTAAAAAAAAGGGTCTTGGTATATACTGCAAAACTGCATTCATTTATGTTCATACTACCCCTTAAACCTTTTATTGACTAAAATGCGATGAACTAGACCAGAGCGTTGGGTGATGACGCCCAACACTTCTGAAAGAGAAGTCACAAGCACACCTAGTGTATTGACACGGTAGATGAACTCTTTGAAGACTTCCTTTTCCTGAAGGAACTCCACAGGGATCTCGGGAAGTGCTGTGCCAAACTCCCCTCCAGGTTTGGGTGACCACCCGAGTTTCCACACCTGAGAACACAAAAAAGCAGTAAGATTATCCAGATCGGCCTGGGCTGCTAAACTGTGAGGAACAGAGGATCACCACTTCTCTACTCTCCATCTCCCCCCTGAACCCACAGGTCTACAAACACATCTGCAGACATTTCTGAAAGCGAACTTGCTGCCTTCCTGCTGCAGTACGGCTCCAACTCCCGTGCCTCGGGATCGCCTTCCCCACCAAGCGTGCTTCCCACACCTGCTGACTCCTTCTCCCCGTCCCACAGCCCAGATCAGGCCCCCTTCCCTTCCAGCCCATGGGCCAACACCCTGTGGTCAGTCTGCCTGTTCACGGCAGCCAGGGTCTTTCTGGTAGATGCTGGCAGCCTCCAACCCTTAGAGGTAGTGAGAGTTAAAGAGAGGCTCCCTCACCCACAAAACAACAAACAAATAATAACATAAGTGTCTTTGATGAAATTCAGCCATACATACAAACATTTACTGACAAGCAGACACAAAAACAACCAACCTCTCCATTTCTGTAAACCCCATGAAGTCCCCAACAAGCACTTTCACAGAAGGCTTGCTTGAGGCAGGCAACACTTTCCAGTTGCAGGATCGGCTATCCTTCCAGCCAGCCCGGCTGACTGGCACCTCCCGTAGATGTTGGGACAGGAGACTCAACCAAGGCCCAGGTCAAGAGCCCGATCCTAGAAGCCCACAGCCCATCTGGGGAGGGCAGAGGCCTTGGGGGTACTGCTGGCTCATCTGAATGGCTTCAGTGCCATTCACTTCACAGACGGAAACCACACCCCAAACCCTGGGATCCCCAGTCAGGCAGAGGCATTTGCTGCCTCCAGGGTGCATCTTCCCATGAGGGCACTACATAGCGCTCTGCCTGGTGTCGGGCAGGACCGCCTGACCGCTCGTTCGAGTGGTTTTGTCTCCATCACATGGTCCATGCCGAAGAACCTTTAAGCACCCTGCAAACACTAACTTCTGGACGATGACGACTGTCTCCAGCTGCCCTTCCTGTCTCCATTCTCCCCCCAATCCCCATTCTCCCAAAGTACAGTAATTGTCTCAAAACCACCCTCTGCTGAATCCACAGTAACTCCTCCCTGCCCAGGGAATAGGTTGAGCTCCATTCTTATCTGGGATCCACCCATGCCCGGCACAAGGCGCTGAGAACTTGCTCTCCAGCACTGCCCTTCCTTCTCTCTGCCCAGTGGGCACTGGGCATCAGAGATGCCTGGTAGCTCCCTGCTCTACACCTGCTACCAGCACTGTCATGCTCCTGGGCTTTGTCTCTGAATGATCCTTCCATTTTGACAGCTTCAATCCCCTGCCCTGGCAAAACCCTCCTCATTCTTCAAGGTCCAACAAACATGGCTTCCTTGGTAAAACCACCTCTAGAATCTCTCTGTCATGTGCACATAACACACATGCACACACACACACACACACACACACAGAGGCCATGCTTATCCTTGCAAGCACAGCACCTGCTGGGCAGAAATGATCACTTTCCTCTGGGAATCTAATTCTCTCTTTGGGCTAACATCTATCTGCTGATTTGAACTCTGCTGTGTACGAGCCCCTCTTTCCTGCCTGGGAGGGCTTTATTTTTGGCACAGAGTACATCTCATCATCTCACTTCAGAAGCTGCAGTGAGAAATGAGGCAACTTCCTTGGGAAGAGGTCAGTCCAGCCCCCTTTCAACCCTCACCATCTTCAAGCTCTTTCTGTTAGCCAAAACAAGAGTCCTGGTGAGTAATGCTGATTTTAAATGGATTCTGAAGACAATTTCAAGAGAGGAGTTACAAAAGTGGTTGTGTAGAAATACAGGAATTCTCTCCAAAGGTGACTACTTTGAGAGGAAACTATTCACTGAGGGGGTATACTTTTGGGTCTGCCATTAAACATGTGCACCTCACTACATGAGAATCACATCTGACATTCGGTACCTATTAACGGGAGATGAATCTTACCAAATGAGGTATTACAATACCTCACCTCGTTTTACGTCCGTCATGCCTGAGGAAACCAGACAGGTGTCCGAACCCCCCAAAATGAGACATCCTGGCCTCAAAGGACACATCTAACAGTGAGAGTCTATTTCATTCCTTGGGCAACTCCCCTGGCCTGGAGCTGGCCTTCCTATTGCCATTTCGTTCCCATCTTCTGAACAGTGCATGAGCTGACTCACCAGTGGGGGGACACGCGTGTAGCTGTTGACCAGGGGGAGGCGGGCAAGGCTGATGACGATGTTCTTTAGCACCGAAGTGAGGAAAGCGGGCACACTGCCATTCTTCCTGTGACCCAGGGCCAGTACCGACTGCAGAGACTCCACCATTTCTGCCACCATCTCACAAGCCGCGGTGATGGACCTGGGAGCTAAGCAAGCAACCAGGGTTAGGACAGGAACGTTCCGCCAATAACTCACTCCAAACCCGCCCCTCCTCCTGATCACCCCACCCCCAGGGAAAGGCACGACCCCACAACCAGCTTCTCAAGCCAGAAACACGGAGCTGCCGCCATGTTTCCTTCTTCCTCCACCTCCTTCCCCACCTTGAGCTGGTCAGATGCCCTGCAGATTTTACCTCCTTAATATCCACCCGAACCAGGCCATCTCCACATTTCCTACCAGGACTGTTGTAATCATCTTGAAACTGGTCTCCTTCCTCCATTCTGCAGCCCCTCTCACCCATCCATGATATAGCCAGAAATGGCTTTCCAACACCCAAAGCAGTTGTGCAGCTGTCAGCCTAAAACTTCCTCCGGGATGCGCCCCTGCTCTTCCTCTTTCTCTGGTTCCCCCGGGGCCCTGGGCCTGTCCCTATGGCTGGGATGTGAAGAACCAAGCTTTACTCTCCAGTTTCCCCTAGGCTGGGGTTCTCAGGGGGCTGGGCATAGACTCCAGCATTATCAAACTAGAACTCCTGAGATAGAATGAGGCGCACGCCACACCCCTACGAACATCTTGGGCACAGGGATTGACTCTTATCCACTTTGGATCTGCCATATCGTATATGCTAAAAATTTATCTGTTGAGTTGATAAATGTTTAGTCTTAGCTGGATATCACCCATGGTCCATTAGATTCAACTGTCTAGGCAACTTCCTGATAAAGAGAAAGAATTCTCATTGGATTTAAAGAATTAAGCCCCAAGCTAGAAGAAATGAGGTTGTCTTAAATAATATTTAGTGAGAAATCTTTATGGGGTAACATCCTATCAAGGTGATTAAAAGAGATGAAAACAAAACAAAACCACCACTAAGCTTCCTTCCCTGGCCAGGATTAAATCAATAAACCTAAACTGGATCAAGAAGAATGAGCACAGTTACACTGTGCTACATAAAAACCCAAACTACGGACACTCCCGTCAGTGGGCCTGCATGCTGTGACTCAAATCCTTGAAATACAGAACAATTTTCAGAGCAAAGGAAATTCAAATTATAAATCCAATAAATGTCGACATTTACTGAGCACTTAGAAGCCTAGTACCTATTCCAGGTGCTTTGGATATTAACTTATTTAATGCTTAGAACACTTCAGAAGGCTGGAGCTATCCTCATCCTCATTACAGAAGCGCATGTAAGTAACTTGTTTATGGCCAAGCAGGGATATGAATGTCCCACATACGCCACTTGATTTCACAAAATCATGGAATTGTAAATGAAAGGCTGGAAGGGACCTGAGAGGTTTGAGATAAACATTCCACGAACAGGGCTTCAGCTCTAATTCAAAACACCACTGCTTCTGGATTGTTGTGCAATTACAAAAACTTAAGCAGGAAACCAGAAGAAAAAATACTGTGCTTAAGACTAACAACAGGAGAGCTACAACCTGCCATCGCACAGAAAATGGCAAAAAAGGAGACAAAAACATTTATAGACTTATTATAAATAAGGCACGTTCCTTAAGCCAGCAAAGCACAGATAAGACTCCTGCTATTCCAAGTAGAGTGTTCCATTAAAAAAAAGACAAACAAGAATCTCCAGGTGAGGCATATGCCTCCTCGTTTTGTGGGACAGGCTGCAAGCTGGATCCCAGCCAGACTTCAGGGGTAAAGGAGCTAAAATGGCCCCAGGAGCCAAAGAGGCTGGGCTCATACCTGGAGCCCCAGAGGGTGGGATCACATCTGGTGTCTGGAGGTTGGGCTCACCCCTGGAGCCCTGGAGTTGGATGCACCCCTGGAGCTCTGGAGGTTGGGCTCACCCCTGGAGCCCTGGAGTTGGATGCACCCGTGGAGCTCTGGAGGTTGGGCTCACCCCTGGAGCCCTGGAGTTGGATGCACCCCTGGAGCCCTGGAGTTGGATGCATCCCTGGAGCTCTGGAGGTTGGGCTCACCCCTGGAGCCCTGGAGTTGGATGCACATCTGGAGCTCTGGAGGTTGGGCTCACCCCTGGAGCCCTGGAGTTGGATGCATCCCTGGAGCTCTGGAGGTTGGGCTCACCCCTGGAGCCCTGGAGTTGGATGCACCCCTGGAGCTCTGGAGGTTGGGCTCACCCCTGGAGCCCTGGAGTTGGATGCACATCTGGAGCTCTGGAGGTTGGGCTCAGACCTGGCCTCAATCAGCCATAGCAGCTAAAAAGCCTGGAGACCTCCAGTCAACAGTGAGAACAGGGAGTCACTTAGCCAAAACGTTTTCCTCCCAACCTTCCTTACCATTAATTTCATAATGAAAAACCTACTGTAGAACCAGGAGGAATGACATGAAAAATCATGGTACACGTCTAAGTCTAGAACGGGTTTAAATGATTTGGATTTGGATTGGTTTCTGCAGGAAGGATAGGGATTTTCTGTCAAAACTCTATTTACTTAGTCATCACTCAACAAACATTTGTTGATCACTTACAACATGCCAAGCATCAGTTTCTGAGAACATAAAGGAGGAGAACATATTCCCTGCCCTCAAGGGGTTCAGAATACAAAAAGAATACCAAACAGTGACTGCCATGGGGAATGGTAAGTGCCAAGATGGAAGGGAGAGGAGGAGGCTCCCAGAGGAGGGGTACAAACCTCAGTCCACAAGGAGTGTGACATCCAGTCGTGTTTGAAGGGTCAAAGATAGCCAGATGAAAAAGGGGGCAGGTGTTCAAGCAGAGCAAAGACCACATGCAAGATGATGTACTAAAATCCCCCTTAAATTGAGGGATAAACCATATAACACAGATAAGGTAAGCATTTAAGACTCCACAGTTACCCTTTAAAAGTCTTTTGTGAATGGATTCAAGCCTCCAAAGAGACTAAGAGGAGAAAAAGTGGATCTTACTCTGTGTGTGTGAATCTACTTCATCCTCTCTGGCAGGCTTTGGAGTGTTCGTCTTTCTTTCTGGACTAAGAAGCTGGTCCCCAGGCTGCACTGCAACTATAGTTAAAAAAGGACAAACAAGAAATTCCAAACACTTTTACCATTCTTTTTTATTCAAATTTCCACATTTGTGTAGCCTCATAAAAATTCAAGGTGATAGACTATGTTGTCAAGTGAGGTAGATTTCCGATAACCAATTTTAGATAAGTGGAAAATACTAGACAATACTAAACTTCAGGTAGGAACATCTTGGTCAATCTTAGAGACTTTGGATATCTGCATTCCAATTTCTAAAACCTTCTACTGTCTCCTATTTGCCATCTCTAGCTCTGAAGACTTTGATCAGACTGTTTATGATTCATTATTGCTAAAAGCATCACAGTAAACCCCAAGAAGTCTGGCTTTTAAATTAATCCCAGGATCTTCATTTTCAAGTTGACTACAAATGCAAGGATAAAAACAATTTAAACAATGAAACTTCAAGACCACTCTATGATGTTTAATTTAAAAATACGAAACTTCAAATACCCTCTAGCATGTAAACTATAATGTCCAATTTTTAAAATATTTTGGCTAATGACCCTCATCAAGAGCATTGTCCTTGAAAAGAATAAGTTCACTTTTATTTTACAATATGTTATTATTACAATGCAGTATAGAAACAATCGTTTCAACTACAACAGAAAACAAATAATCCTTTTAATGTGATCGTATTACTCTTTTATTCAGTTAGGACTAAAAACATGAAATAGTCAATAGGACCAGAGATTAAAGGGACATAAAATTCAGACTTTATGCTGCAACTCCAAAATTTAAACAAAATGACTATAAAAAGAAATGAAAGTTAAATTCTAGTGTAGATGCCAAGGATACCGGAGAGTGAGAGAGAAGCTCTTCCTAAGGCCAAGACCCAGATTTTATCCACCTCTTCACCCCTCAATTCCTAACTTAGTACCTGGCAAATAAGAGGCACAAAATCAATGCTTGTGACCCACATTTGCTGAGCTGATTACTAGTCCAACTGACAAAGGACAAGAAAACAAATCTGCCCGTGTGCATCTGCTTACTGGCTTCGAGGATGAAGCGGACGCAGTGGATGAGGGAGCAGGCCTGGGTCACACAGTCCACGGAGGCGACAACGTCCCAGAGCGCTGGCAGCTGCAGAGCCAGGCCACAGCAGTCCAAGCCGGCCTGGAGGTCCAGGCTCAGAGGGACCTGCTCCTGGATCAAACGCCATGACAGGGCCTAAAAGAGAAGCAGTAGGTTAACAAACCGCTAAACATCCATTTCCTGATGGGTGCGTTCCACACGACAGCTGCAGCAGGGGAGGTGCGGTTCACAGCTGCTGTGGAACTGCCCGCAGCGTCGAAGAGGTGGGTACCTGCCAACACCCTGGCTGGAAGGACTGCTGGTCCCGCCTCTCCCACCGTCACCCACCCCTCCCTGACATTCACTCAGGATCCCAGTCCCACCCACTCCCCGAAGCTCCAGCTGGCTTGCACCCCAGGGCTCCTTTCTCTGCCAGAATCCCCACGACAATCTGCCCCTTTGTCCTTCAAAACTCAACCCTCTAGTCCCCTTCAGCAATCCCTCCTGGCCACAGGCCTCCAGGCCACATCAATGCTCTCCCTCAGGGCTCCCCCAGCACCAGGCTGGCCTCTGCCACGGTCCATAGAGGCTGGACTGGGGAGCATGGGTCCTGGAGACAGCCAGACCTGGGTTCAAATGCCAGACCGGCTACCTCCTTTCTGGGTGAATATGGGCAAGGTGCTTAAACTCACTAAGCCTTGCTTTCCTCGCCTGTAAAATGGGGATAGCAGAGTCCATCTCTCAGGATATTATGAGACCCAAATAAGATGATACATGTCAAGTATTTCATCCTGCACTCAGCAGACAATATAAATTGGCAGCTCTGTAACAATCACTCTGTACCGTAACCCTGTGTGCACTTTCCAGTCTTCACCACAATGCGAAAACTTAAAGGGCAGGATCACGTCCTCTCTGAAGTGGTCTAGGGCCTGCCTGGCTCGGGGTAAGTGCCTACTCAGCAATTCTCACCCGGCTGTGTGAACGCCCTTCTGCCCTGCCCTGCTCTAGGTGGGGAATGCAGGAGAGCCTCTGCTGGCTCAGAAGTGCAGGCCCTTGCTTAGGCTCTGTCCCTCTGGGCCTCTGCTCACCAAGGAAGCATGTCAGACCACTTTCCAGAGGCTAATGAGAAGGCCATCCATCCGCAAGGGGCACAGTTTTTTGGTAATTAAACATGTTAATATCAGTTGAATGTGCAATTCTCCCATGGCTGAAATGTCCAGGTTTACTGCTCAATTTAAAGCATAATAAATTTCCCAGGTTATTTCTTTAAGTTTCTAAAATTAGGATCCATATTACATTTGTAGTGCTTCTTTTTTTGCTGGGAAAAAAACTTTAATGGATGGTCTGTCCTACAATCAAAGGTATCTTAGAATCAAGGAAATAAAGGCATATATGAGTGCACAACGTAAGTCCCCTACAGTATCTGGGGATACTCCTGAAGGGTTTGTATTCCTCTCCCCAGCTCACTTTGCTTCTCTGTTATTGACCCTTTTGCCCCTAAGCCTGCTCCCCAGAGTCAGTCAGGGTGGAGTGGAAAGGGGACTGTCGGTAGGAGTCCAAACCCTGTGATCTGGGACTGAGCCCCAGCCCCTCTAAGTGGGAGTTTTCTGAGCTCTGTAAAGCAGGGACAGTGACTGCCATCTCAACTGTCTCACAGAGTTAAGGCTGAACATCTGGGGAGCTAACCCATTGGGCTGCCAGGGATCTTGTTTTTCAAAGGAAGCTGCTTTACATTCTCACACACTTCACAAACCTCCCTGCCCCTTCCCCACAGACGTGCACTTTCTCACTGCTTTGAGCTCCGCGGCTGCCTGCCCTCTGCCCCCTACCTCGAGTGTCATCACCACGAACTTGATGGTGTCCCTCTCCTTCTCAGGAGGAAGGTGCAAGTGGCCAGGCAGCTGGGGGAGCACCACCAAGTACTGCGCCAGGGCCCGGGCCAGCGTGGTCAGCGTGGGGTACAGCACAGCGTCCCCTGGAACACAAGGGCTCTGTGGGTAGATGCATCTGCTACCAGGAGTTAACTTTTACAAGCAGTCAAGCAATTCTTTGAGAAGCTGATGAAAGCTAAAAGCAGCATTCCTTAGAAGAGTGTCTCTGCACATATCCCTGTGGTAGTTTGAAGCTGTTATGTACCCCAGAAAAGGCCAGGTTCTTTTAATCCATCCCTGTGGGTGCCGACCTGCTGTGGGAAGGACCTTTTGATTAGGTTGTTTCAATTGAGAAGTTGCCTCAAGGTGGGTCTTACTCCTTTTACTGGAGTCCTTTATGAGAGATGAAACCAAGAGAAGTTCCCAGAGAAAAGCCCCGAGGAGCTAAGAGAGGACCCACAGAAACTCAGGGAACCAGAACGTGAAAGCAACAAAACCCAGAAATGAAGGGCCAGCAGACACTGGCCATGTGCCTTCCCGTGTGACAGAGGAGCCCCAGATGCCAGCAGCCTGTCTTCAGAGAAGGTTCATCCTGTTGATACCTTAATTGGGACATTTTCATGGCCTCAGAAATGTAAGTTTGTAAGCTAATAAATCCCCACTGTAAAAGCCAACCCATTTTTGGTAGATTACATTCCAGCAACTTTAGCAAACCAAAACAACCCCCTAACAACTGCATGCGTTTCAGACACTTGTGTGGCCCTGAGGCCAGCCAAGTATTCCTCAGGGGCCTTGAACCTCGACTGTATCAACGAGTGGCAAAGGACCAACACAGAGAAATGCAGAGCTAAGAACCCCAGCGGTGCTTCTCAAATACCTTTTTTTTAAACTTCATTGTTTTAATATCATGAAATACAAGTACAAAACATTGTACATTTTTTTACCTTTTTAAATGTTTTCTATTTATTGGATCAATAGCATTTATTGTGTATTTCCTCTGTGCAAAGCACTGTGCTGAGCTTTGCACCTGTTTTTAAAAATAAGAGAAGGTTTTATGTTAATTACCAAACAGATCATTCAACTTGCTCCAGTAGGTTGAGGACTCCATGGGAAGGAATGGTTGGAAAACTTGGTGGGTGGCAGGAAGCTGCTGAACAAGGCTCGACACACGGTCCAGGGTGACCACACGGGCTGTTTCGAAAAGGTGACTCTTCTGAGCCCCAGAAATTTCAGACACACCCAGGCTTAAGCACGGAGCTAACAGGCTTAAGTTGAATTCCTGAAATGAGAGCATTAGAGGCTGAATTACAACAAAAACAAATTGTGAGCTTTCAATCAGGCAAAAGAAGAAAGGATAATGCAAACATTCCTGAGGTAACACAGATCAGTGTACCATAAAAATAGTTTTAAGAATGCTACCTCTGCTATAAAGAAATGGACAAAGCCATTGAATGAATGCGCAGTAAAGTATATTTCTGATCTCTTTTGGACACTTTAATTTTAAAGTAATATTTATTTCTTTTTAATGCTTTTGGGCTTGTTTAAAATAAAAAATTTAACATGACCAAATTTTAATTGATAAAGATACAATATTGAGGCTGATGTGCCATTTGAGAAATAATTTGAAAGACCAACCATTCCTAAAGTTTAAAAAAGAAAAATGATGCTCAAAAGCAGCTGAAATAAATCAAAGTAGCCATATAAGTAACAGAATTTTGGTTGGAAAAATAGCCTTTCATATCAAAATGTTTAAATTTGTAATGAGTGTTCTGCCAACTGTTTGTTTTTTTAACCACTTAAAGATTTTTTGGACAAATTTCTCAGGTAGAATATCATCTTAGTTTAGCTGATATTCAAAAAATTATCAGTAATCAAGATTGATCCTTCCTGCTAACAGCCATTACCTTAAAAGCTGTTAAAAGCTCAATCAGCAAATTCGGCAAATTCAATAAATTGGCCATTCAGCAAATTTATCATTCAACAAATCAGCTTTCACTGAATTTTAGCAAAATTGTGTTTTGGCCAACTGTCTTGTTAGTTTTTCAGTGTCGTTCCCATTTTGAAACAGGAAGAATCCGTGCTTTGGACACACTGTTGTGCTGCCACATCCCTAAAGGCTCTTC
The DNA here is from genome assembly GCF_015220235.1 of Choloepus didactylus. Classification (NCBI taxonomy): domain Eukaryota; kingdom Metazoa; phylum Chordata; class Mammalia; order Pilosa; family Megalonychidae; genus Choloepus; species Choloepus didactylus. Next base: position 3,529,877 of record NC_051309.1, on the reverse strand, counting down.
CACAACAGGTACCTCATCCGGCTGCGACCCCTCACGTACCTCATCACCCACTCACCCAGCTTCCCACATTTCCACCTGATACTCAGCACCAGGAGGTTTAATCAACTCCTCATTCTAGTAGTTCTGAGAAAGAACCCCGCTAAAGCCATGGCTGAGCAATCCCTAAAAGGGAGTCCTCTTTTCCTCACACCGCCTGTCAACAGGACTTGGACACCCGGCATGGGCCTCCTGGGCCAGCTCTGCACAATACACACTGTACCCAGTGTGGGGAGAGGACCTTAGCACATCCAGTGGGGGGAGAGGACTGTACTACATCCAGCGTGGAGAGAGGACTTACCACATCCAGTGGGAGAGAGGACCTTACCACATCCAGTGTGGGGAGAGGACCTTAGCACATCCAGTGGGGGGAGAGAACCTTACTACATCCAGCGTGGGGAGAGGACTTACCACATCCAGTGTGGGGAGAGGACTGTACTACATCCGTGGCGGACGGAAGAGCAGACCTTACTACATGTAGTGGGGGGTGGTGAGGATCTTACTACATCCAGTTGAGGTGGGGGAAGGACCTTACGATATCTAGTGGGGGGACCTTACTTCATTGTCGGGGGGGGGCTAACTACATCTATTCGAGAGGAGCTTTCTCCTAAAGATAAATTTCCAGAACACCATGAACAAGGTTTTTTCCTTCAAGATTTTTATTTAAACTTTTCACTATGACACCATTCCAAGACCCTTCTTCCCTCATTGCCATGGAGAACAAATACTTAAGAATTGATTGTAACCTAAGAGTGTGCATACATTCTCTTTAAACACCTGAAAAGCTGAGTGAAACACAACTCGCCTCTTTTGGGATTCCAAGGCAGGATGTGGCTGGAACAATGTCTGAACACTGTCTAGATCAGTCTCTGCATTAAGGCAGAGGGGAGTGGCTGCATGTGGTGAGTAGAGCATGTCACGGTGAAATGAATCAAACCCACAAATGTGTGAGCACCAAGAGGAAGCCAGCAATTCTCCAGCCTCCTCCTGTGCAAAGCGCTTACCGGGCTTGTCATGAGCACACTCAGCTCACCAGGAGGAAGGCGGTTCATCAGCTCTGCTCCTTCCAGCAGTGCAGAATCTGACTTTGTCCAACACTGGGATTTGACAAGACGCGCATACCAGTCCTGGAAGAAGAATGGGTGAATAACCGGGATGCATTGGGACAGGGTGCTCAAGGGGCTTCAACTCTCCCAGGAGTGGTTGTTTCTTCGTCAAATGCCCAGCGTGCCCGGTGGTGCCAGACCAAAGGAAAGGGCCTTCCCCACCGTGGACATGAACGCAGCTTCAGCAATATAAGATTTGGGTTGGAAACAGGAATGGGCTAGGCTCACAGTTCACTACAGCACAGGTCTCTCCCACAGGAACTGCAACGAAGTCTGTGCCTTCAGCCTTGCTGTCACCTGCCCTGGACAGCCTCTCCACCTCCCCTTTCACCCGGTGAACTTCTGAGTGTCCTTCCACACCCATGACAGTGTTAAGGGTTAGTGGTCCCTCATGTGTGTCCCTCCCTCATTTGGTGCTCCACAATCACCCTCTATTGGGGCTGTCTGTTTTCTTTCCCTCTCACCACTGCCTGGGGCAAAGGAGGCACTCGATGAATAGAGACTGAGAAAACAGGCCTGACTTTTTGCTATCCTAAACATGGTGGCTTTTGCAATCAATCTTCAGACTGGACTCTCTCTCCAAGAAAGTACTACTTGGTACCAGTTCTCTTCCTACCATCTCAAAAGAGAAAAGAAAAGAAGCAATCGTAATTCCTCCAGTCTGGCTAGTCTTCCTGCAGAAGCTGGACAGGGAAGAGGAGAGGTCTGCCACATCAGCCAACCCTCAGCAGGCGACACAGGCAGCAGGCTGGGACCCAAATGGTCCGTAACGCTGAAGTGTGGGCACGAAGGTGAGGAGGGCGAGGAGGGTGAGCTGGGTGTCCTGGGAGTGGCCGAGTTACCACGCGGAGGGAGAGCTGGAGCAGTGGCTGGGCCTGAAGGCTTCGCCCACCACATCCTAAGCCAGCCGCACAGCCACCCTGACTCCACACGCCCTGCCACGGGAGTTCCAAGTCAGCAGTGCCCTTCTCACTGGAACTCCTCAGAGCCCCCAGATGTTTCCACCCCACACCCCGATCAGAGCCACTCAAGGCTGGGCTGGGCCTGAAGCGCCCGTGGTGTGTGCCCAGCACTATCACTGGTGGAGAGCCTGCGGCATGAGCCAGCCTGAGCACCCGCCGCCCCCGGCCTCTCCTCGCACACAGAGAAAGGCCCGTCCCACAACACCCTTGGTGCATGGTGTCTCTGACCTGCAGACACTCACTTTGTCGGGATTCACTGTTTCCAGCGACAGCTGCCCGTCCCCGTCCAGGGGGTGGGAAGTGACTGGAGGAGAAGGGCTAAGGGACTCTGGGACAGTGGAGAGACGGAATCTGTCCAGCAGGGAATACAGTCTTTGGTGTCTAAAATACAAACACAAATGAAATTACAGCACAATTTTTTTTTTTTAAATTTAGGCTTAGTCTGAACTTTGCAAACCAGAGTTCTAGAAATATAGTACGTAAGGAAGAAACAATAGTGGCTTCTTGTTTTGAATAGATGCAACTTGTTCACCTTGTTCAAAACTTTCCTTCATGGCTATTTTCTCATCAACACCCAAGCAGGTCACGATGCAAAGTCAGGCCTAAGTTCACTTGTAATAACCACCGCTTGCTCTCTATAAATACTTTTAAGAAATTTCATTTTTACTCAAACATTACAATAGATAATATATAGTATAATAGTAAATAAAGGTATTCTTTAAAATGCAAATAGATCATCTGTCTTAAGATTCAAGTCCGTGAAATCTTCTATTTAATCTCCTAACAATATATGGTTTATACTAATTTTTGGTCATTTCGTGTAAGAACCAACTCATCTGCCCGAGACATTAATAATCTTCCTCACCTGAGCTGAATAACAAGCGTAGGGTCAAAAGCTAATCATGGTTTGACGTCACATCATCGGCTCTGAGAGTGACAACTTCATAACGCAAATTACAACCTAGCTCTGCAATCCAAAAAACGCTCCAAAATTGTGTCCTGCCATCAAACTATACCCCAACCTATTTAAAGACACCACCCACAAGCTACTTTTAAGATGGAAATCACAATATAACAGTCATATTCACACACACACACAAATGCTCTCCCCTGAGGAGAATAAAAGGTCAAATCCTTTCTTAATTTTTTGGAAATCATGGAAACACACTCACACGATAGATATAACGATTTCTGATAAAAGGCTTCTAAAATTTTGCAACAAAATTTTAACAGGTCGCAGACATAATTCCTACATGCTAAGATCTACATCTTCCAGATTTAGCAATTCTTACTTAGTGTGCTGGTTTGAAACTGTTAAGTACCCCAGAAAAGCCACATTCTTTTAATTCAATCTAGTGGAGGTAGACCTGTTGTGGGTGGGACTTTGTGATTACATTACTTCCATGGAGATGTGACCCACCCAGTTGTGGGTAGGACCTTTTGAATAGATTATTTCCATGGAGGTGTGGCCCCATCCATTCAAGGTGGGTCCTGAAGAGAGCTCAGGGAGGGAGAGAGAGAGAGCTCAGAGCCAACACAGACCCAGACACTTGGAGAAGCTGAGAGAGACATTTTGGAGAGAAGCTAAGATATATAATCCAGAGTTTGCCCCTGGGAGAAGCAAGGAAGCACCCATAGGAGCTGCAACAGAAGCTCAGAGACATTTTGGAGAAAGCCTTAAACCAGAAGCTAAACCCAGGAGAGAAGGTTTAGCAGAGCCAGTCATGTGCCTTCCCAAGTGACAGAGGAACCCCAGATGCCAGCAGCCTTCCCTCAGAGAAGGTCTCTACCTCTTAATATCTTAATTTGGACATTTTCATGGCCTTAGAATTGTAAATTTGTGAACTAATAAAACTCATTGTAAAAGCCAATCCATTTCTGGTATTTTGCATTCTGGCAGCTTTAGCAAACTGGAACACTTAGCAATTAGATTATATGCTTTGACTTTGCCAAGATAAAGCCCACACTCCCATCCACCATGGAACAGTGAGTAGAGAAAGGTGACATAAACACCTACTACCTGCCAAGTACCCAACTGGAGTACAAGCATATCTCCATTTATGCAAAAGATGATAGTGGCAGTTTCTTTTCACTTCCTATAAAATGAGATCCAATTTCTTAACATTTAAGAAGGTTTTCTATTAAGGCACTCCTGGTGTAAGCCCATTTATAAAGTACATTGACTTCTTGTCCTCTTGTGAATCTATCCCCTTACAAATCTGAGATTTTATACCCTGGGTGACCTACAAGCGAAAAGGACCCGGAGGTCCAGCCTTACCTGAGAGCTAAGCCACTTCTCTGCAGATACTCCTGGATTCTGTTCAGCTCTTCCACTGGTAACTGAGACATGCTGCTCTATAGAAAACAGAACACATCAGTGGGTTTGCAACACACAATGAGACCAAATAATCTTCTCATTTAAAAAGGACCAATGGCAACAGGTTTGGCTCATTTTAACAAAGTCAGACTAGACGACAGTATGAGACACCCAGGGAATGACAAGTCTGTGTGTGCTGTGCATGTTTCTATTAGTGGACACGCGAAGAAAATGCCTGTGGAAAAGTGACCACCCAACTGTTTCGCTTGCTTGGCTAAGGTTTCAATATAAATCAGTATCAGTGTTTTCTCAGCTACCTGTAAATTTGCAGCCAAAAGCATCTCTACGCGGCGACAAGCGAGGGTGTCCACCATGCGAGCCAGCACCCGGAAGGGGGTACACAGAAGCCTGTCCACATAGAGTGTCAGCACTGCTCCTGACTGGCTGAGGTGGATCCCTTCCAAGCACTGAAGAGTCTTCTTCAGAGTGGTTGGCTAACATTTGAAAAGGAAAGAAAGAGTGCAGATTATTTTGCCAATAGGAAATTAGCATTCTAAACATTTCAGTAAACGTCCTTTTTTTCTTTTGTGGCAGAAAGCTATGGTTGGCAATAACTGGCAGTCTGAAGACTTACAGTAGAAAGATTTTCACAACGAGATTGAATCGCCTGGATAAAAAGTCCACTAGCCGCAGAATTCCGGTGAACGGCGCTGATAAAATCCTGAACCGGAGGTTCATGAGACAGGCTGATCAGATCTTGAACGTGGTTCACAATAAGCCACGCTACGTGCTCGGAGTCGTGGAGGTTCTGACACTGAGGGGATACGAGAGAGTCACTCTCAGCAGACAGATAATTGGACCCAGATAATTGACAGGGAAGGAAGCTCAGCAGGCAGAGCCCGCCACCTCCCCCCAGACACCGGGACCAGCCCTGTGAGGTCAGGCTCCACAGACGGATGGGACGTAGCAGCCTAGCTCCATGAGACTTGAGTAGACGGCCAAAGGACAGCTGTGGGAGGAGCAGCCCCGGCTGCTGCGCGGACATTGATGGGCACCCTGCCCATGGGCCCTAGCTGTGGTCCAAGAGCAGCTGGAGTGTGCATGTGAGCAGTGTGGCCCCTGCAGGTACTGGCACACGACAGAAGGGATGGCCTCCACAGCACCGCGCCCTCTGCAAGGCCTCAGGGTGGCCTACTGAGCGGTGGCTCCAGAGGGACTTGTCCTCCAGCTTTCTAACAGTTCAGTGGGGAAAAAGATTTCACTCTGCCAGCCACAGGCTTGACAGAATAACTGAACCAAAAAATGAACAGATTCCACATTTCTTCACTTAGAAGGAATCAAGAAAATTTCCATTTTTAAGCATATGTGTTCCCTTTTCATCCAGATTCATAATCCTTGTAGGCATAAACTGTAAAACTTTGTCAATTCCTTGATATATGATTAATAATTAGTGTTTTTCATTTGGGAAAATTTGACAGTATTAACTTATAAAAAATGAATATCGAGGGCGGGGCAAGATGGCAGACTGGTGAGCTGTATCTTTTAGTTACTCCTCCAGGAAAGTAGGTAGAAAGCCAGGAACTGCGTGGACTGGACACCACAGAGCAATCTGTCTTTGGGCATACTTCATACAACACTCATGAAAATGTCGAACTGCTGAGATCAGCGAAATCTGTAAGTTTTTGCGGCCAGGGGACCCGCGCCCCTCCCTGCCAGGCTCAGTCCCGTGGGAGGAGGGGCTGTCAGCTCCGGGAAGGAGAAGGGAGAACTGCAGTGGCAGCCCTTATCAGAAACTCATTCTACTGATCCAAACTCCAACCATAGATAGACTGAGACCACACACCAGAGAATCTGAGAGCAGCCAGCCCAGCAGAGAGGAGACAGGCATAGAAAAAAAAAAACAACACGAAAAACTCCAAAATAAAAGCAGAGGATTTTTGGAGTTCTGGTGAACACAGAAAGGGGAAGGGCGGAGCTCAGGCCTTGAGGCGCATATGCAAATCCCGAAGAAAAGCCCATCTCTCTGCCCTGTGGACCTTTCCTTAATGGCCCTGGATGCTTTGTCTATTAGCATTTCAATAACCCATTAGATCTCTGAGGAGGGCCCTTTTTTTTTTTTTTTTTTAATCCTTTTTTCTTTTTCTAAAACAATTACTCTAAGAAGGCCAATACAGAAAGCTTCAAAGACTTTTAATTTGGGCATGTCAAGTCAAGAGCAGAACTAAGAGAGCTCTGAGACAAAAGGCAATAATCCAGTGGCTGAGAAAATTCACTAAACACCACAACTTCCCAAGAAAAGGGGGGTGTCCGCTCACAGCCACCATCCTGGTGGACAGGAAACACTCCTGCCCATCGCCAGCCCCATAGCCCAGAGCTGCCCCAGACAACCCAGTGTGACGGAAGTGCTTCAAATAACAGGCACACACCACAAAACTGGGCGTGGACATTAGCCTTCCCTGCAACCTCAGCTGATTGTCCCAGAGTTGGGAAGGTGGAGCAGTGTGAATTAACAAAGCCCCACTCAGCCATCATTTGAGCAGACTGGGAGCCTCCCTACACAGCCCAGCAGCCCAGAACTGCCCTGGGGGGACGGCACTCACCTGTGACATAGCACAGTCATCCCTCAACAGAGGACCCGGGGTGCACAGCCTGGAAGAGGGGCCCACTTGCAAGTCTCAGGAGCCATACGCCAATACCAAGGACTTGTGGGTCAGTGGCAGAGACAAACTGTGGCAGGACTGAACTGAAGGATTAGACTATTGCAGCAGCTTTAAAACTCTAGGATCACCAGGGAGATTTGATTGTTAGGGCCACCCCACCTCCCCGACTGCCCAGAAACACGCCCCACATACAGGGCGGGCAACACCAACTACACACGCAAGCTTGGTACACCAATTGGGCCCCACAAGACTCACTCCCCCACTCACCAAAAAGGCTAAGCAGGGGAGAACTGGCTTGTGGAGAACAGGTGGCTCGTGGACGCCACCTGCTGGTTAGTTAGAGAAACTGTACTCCACGAAGCTGTAGATCTGATAAATTAGAGATAAGGACTTCAATAGGTCTACAAACCCTAAAAGAACCCTATCAAGTTCAGCAAATGCCACGAGGCCAAAAACAACAGAAAATTATAAAGCATATGAAAAAAACAGACGATATGGATAACCCAAGCCCAAGCACCCAAATCAAAAGACCAGAAGAGACACAGCACCTAGAGCAGCTACTCAAACAACTAAAGATGAACAATGAGACCATAGTACGGGATATAAAGGAAATCAAGAAGACTCTAGAAGAGCATAAAGAAGACATTGCAAGACTAAATAAAAAAATGGATGATCTTATGGAAATTAAAGAAACTGTTGACCAAATTAAAAAGACTCTGGACACTCATAGTACAAGACTAGAGGAAGTTGAACAACGAATCAGTGACCTGGAAGATGACAGAATGGAAAATGAAAGCATAAAAGAAAGAATGGGGAAAAAAATTGAAAAAATCGAATGGACCTCAGGGATATGATAGATAATATGAAACGTCCGAATATAAGACTCATTGGTGTCCCAGAAGGGGAAGAAAAGGGTAAAGGTCTAGGAAGAGTATTCAAAGAAATTGTTGGGGAAAACTTCCCAAATCTTCCAAACAACATAAATACACAAATCATAAATGCTCAGCGAACCCCAAATAGAATAAATCCAAATAAACCCACTCCGAGACATATACTGATCACACTGTCAAACACAAAAGAGAAGGAGCAAGTTCTGAAAGCAGCAAGAGAAAAGCAATTCACCACATACAAAGGAAACAGCATAAGACTAAGTAGTGACTACTCAGCAGCCACCATGGAGGCAAGAAGGCAGTGGCACGATATATTTAAGATTCTGAGTGAGAAAAATTTCCAGCCAAGAATACTTTATCCAGCAAAGCTCTCCTTCAAATTTGAGGGAGAGCTTAAATTTTTCACAGACAAACAAATGCTGAGAGAATTTGCTAACAAGAGACCTGCCCTACTGGAGATACTAAAGGGAGCCCTACAGACAGAGAAACAAAGACAGGACAGAGAGACTTGGAGAAAGGTTCAGTACTAAAGAGATTCGGTATGGGTACAATAAAGGATATTAATAGAGAGAGGGAAAAATATGGCAAACATAAACCAAAGGATAAGATGGCCGATTCAAGAAATGCCTTCACGGTTTTAACGTTGAATGTAAATGGATTAAACTCCCCAATTAAAAGATATAGATTCGCAGAATGGATCAAAAAAAATGAACCATCAATATGTTGCATACAAGAGACTCATCTTAGACACAGGGACACAAAGAAACTGAAAGTGAAAGGATGGAAAAAAATATTTCATGCAAGCTACAGCCAAAAGAAAGCAGGTGTAGCAATATTAATCTCAGATAAAATAGACTTCAAATGCAGGGATGTTTTGAGAGACAAAGAAGGCCACTACATACTAATAAAAGGGGCAATTCAGCAAGAAGAAATAACAATCGTAAATGTCTATGCACCCAATCAAGGTGCCACAAAATACATGAGAGAAACACTGGCAAAACTAAAGGAAGCAATTGATGTTTCCACAATAATTGCGGGAGACTTCAACACATCACTCTCTCCTATAGATAGATCAACCAGACAGAAGACCAATAAGGAAATTGAAAACCTAAACAATCTGATAAATGAATTAGATTTAACAGACATATACAGGACATTACATCCCGAATCACAAGGATACACATATTTTTTTCTAGTGCTCACGGAACTTTCTCCAGAATAGATCATATGCTGGGACATAAAACAAGCCTCAAAAAGATTGAAATTATTCAAAGCACATTCTCTGACCACAATGGAATACAATTAGAAGTCAATAACCATCAGAGACTTAGAAAATTCACAAATACCTGGAGGTTAAACAACACACTCCTAAACATTCAGTGGGTTAAAGAAGAAATAGCAAGAGAAATTGCTAAATATATAGAGACGAATGAAAATGAGAACACAACATACCAAAACCTATGGGATGCAGCAAAAGCAGTGCTAAGGGGGAAATTTGTAGCACTAAACGCATATATTAAAAAGGAAGAAAGAGCCAAAATCAAAGAACTAATGCATCAACTGAAGAAGCTAGAAAATGAACAGCAAACCAATCCTAAACCAAGTAGAAGAAAAGAAATAACAAGGATTAAAGCAGAAATAAATGACATAGAGAACAAAAAAACAATAGAGAGGATAAATATCACCAAAAGTTGGTTCTTTGAGAAGATCAACAAGATTGACAAGCCCCTAGCTACACTGACAAAATCAAAAAGAGAGAAGACCCATATAAACAAAATAATGAATGAAAAAGGTGACATAACTGCAGATCCTGAAGAAATTAAAAAAATTATAAGACGATATTATGAACAACTGTATGGCAACAAACTGGACAATGTAGAAGAAAAGGACAATTTCCTGGAAACATATGAACAACCTAGACTGACCAGAGAAGAAATAGAAGACCTCAACCAACCCATCACAAGCAAAGAGATCCAATCAGTCATCAAAAATCTTCCCACAAATAAATGCCCAGGGCCAGATGGCTTCACAGGGGAATTCTACCAAACTTTCCAGAAAGAACTGACAACAATCTTACTCAAACTCTTTCAAAACATTGAAGAAAATGGAACACTACCTAACTCATTTTATGAAGCTAACATCAATCTAATACCAAAACCAGGCAAAGATGCTACAAAAAAGGAAAACTACCGGCCAATCTCCCTAATGAATATAGATGCAAAAATCCTCAACAAAATACTTTCAAATCGAATCCAAAGACACATTAAAAAAATCATACACCATGACCAAGTGGGGTTCATTCCAGGCATGCAAGGATGGTTCAACATAAGAAAAACAATCAATGTATTACAACACATTAAAAACTCGAAAGGGAAAAATCAATTGATCATCTCAATAGATGCTGAAAAAGCATTTGACAAAATCCAACATCCCTTTTTGATAAAAACACTTCAAAAGGTAGGAATTGAAGGAAACTTCCTCAACATGATAAAGAGCATATATGAAAAACCCACAGCCAGCATAGTACTCAATGGTGAGAGACTGAAAGCCTTCCCTCTAAGATCAGGAACAAGACAAGGATGCCCGCTGTCACCACTGTTATTCAACATTATGCTGGAAGTGCTAGCCAGGGCAATCTGGCAAGACAAAGAAATAAAAGGCATCCAAATTGGAAAAGAAGAAGTAAAACTGTCATTGTTTGCAGATGATATGATCTTATATCTAGAAAACCCTGAGAAATCGACGATACAGCTACTAGAGCTAATAAACAAATTTAGCAAAGTAGCGGGATACAAGATTAATGCATGTAAGTCAGTAATGTTTCTATATGCTAGAAATGAACAAACTGAAGAGACACTCAAGAAAAAGATACCATTTTCAATAGCAACTAAAAAAATCAAGTACCTAGGAATAAACTTAACCAAAGATGTAAAAGACCTATACAAAGAAAACTACATAACTCTACTAAAAGAAATAGAAGGGGACCTTAAAAGATGGAAAAATATTCCATGTTCATGGATAGGAAGGCTAAATGTCATTAAGATGTCAATTCTACCCAAATTCATCTACAGATTCAATGCAATCCCAATCAAAATTCCAACAACCTACTTTGCAGACTTGGAAAAGCTAGTTATCAAATTTATTTGGAAAGGGAAGATGCCTCGAATTGCTAAAGACACTCTAAAAAAGAAAAACGAAGTGGGAGGACTTACACTCCCTGACTTTGAAGCTTATTATAAAGCCACAGTTGCCAAAACAGCATGGTACTGGCACAAAGATAGACATATAGATCAATGGAATCGAATTGAGAATTCAGAGATAGACCCTCAGATCTATGGCCGACTGATCTTTGATAAGGCCCCCCAAAGTCACTGAACTGAGCCATAATGGTCTTTTCAACAAATGGGGCTGGGAGAGTTGGATATCCATATCCAAAAGAATGAAAGAGGACCCCTACCTCACCCCCTACACAAAAATTAACTCAAAATGGATGAAAGATCTCAATATAAAAGAAAGTACCATAAAACTCCTAGAAGATAATGTAGGAAAACATCTTCAAGACCTTGTATTAGGCGGCCACTTCCTAGACTTTACAACCCAAAGCACAAGCAACAAAAGAGAAAACAGATAAATGGGAACTCCTCAAGCTTAGAAGTTTCTGCACCTCAAAGGAATTTCTCAAAAAGGTAAAGAGGCAGCCAACTCAATGGGAAAAAATTTTTGGAAACCATGTATCTGACAAAAGACTGATATCTTGCATATACAAAGAAATCCTACAACTCAATGACAATAGTACAGACAGCCCAATTATAAAATGGGCAAAAGATATGAAAAGACAGTTCTCTGAAGAGGAAATACAAATGGCCAAGAAACACATGAAAAAATGTTCAGCTTCACTAGCTATTAGAGAGATGCAAATTAAGACCACAATGAGATACCATCTAACACCGGTTAGAATGGCTGCCATTAAACAAACAGGAAACTACAAATGCTGGAGGGGATGTGGAGAAATTGGAACTCTTATTCATTGTTGGTGGGACTGTATAATGGTTCAGCCACTCTGGAAGTCAGTCTGGCAGTTCCTTAGAAAACTAGATATAGAGCTACCATTCGATCCAGCGATTGCACTTCTCGGTAGATACCCGGAAGATCGGAAAGCAGTGACACGAACAGATATCTGCACGCCAATGTTCATAGTAGCATTATTCACAATTGCCAAGAGATGGAAACAACCCAAATGTCCTTCAACAGATGAGTGGATAAATAAAATGTGGTATATACACACGATGGAATACTATGCGGCCGTAAGAAGGAACGATCTCGTGAAACATATGACAACATGGATGAACCTTGAAGACATAATGCTGAGCGAAATAAGCCAGGCACAAAAAGAGAAATATTATATGCTACCACTAATGTGAACTTTGAAAAATGTAAAACAAATGGTTTATAATGTAGAATGTAGGGGAACTAGCAGTAGAGAGCAATTAAGGAAGGGGGAACAATAATCCAAGAAGAACAGAGAAGCTATTTAACGTTCTGGGGATGCCCAGAAATGACTATGGTCTGTTAAATTCTGATGGATATAGTAGGAACAAGTTCACAGAAATGTTGCTTTATTATGTAACTTTCTTGGGGTAAAGTAGGAACATGTTGGAAGTTAAGCAGTTATCTTAGGTTAGTTGTCTTTTTCTTACTCCCTTGTTATGGTCTCTTTGAAATGTTCTTTTATTGTATGTTTGTTTTCTTTTTAACTTTTTTTTTCATACAGTTGATTTAAAAAAGAAGGGAAAGTTAAAAAAAAAAAAAAGAAAGAAAAACAAGGAAAAAAAAAAAAGATGTAGTGCCCCCTTGAGGAGCCTGTGGAGAGTGCAAGGGTATTCGCCTAACTTACCTCCATGGTTGCTAACATGACCACAGACATAGGGGACTGGTGGTTTGATGGGTTGAGCCCTCTACCATAACTTTTACCCTTGGGAAGACGGTTGCTGCAAAGGAGAGGCTAGGCCTCCCTATATTTGTGCCTAAGAGTCTCCTCCTGAATGCCTCTTTGTTGCTCAGATGTGGCCCTCTCTCTCTGGCTAAGCCAACTTGAAAGGTGAAATCACTGCCCTCCCCCCTACGTGGGATCAGACACCCAGGGGAGTGAATCTCCATGGCAACGTAGAATATGACTCCCGGGGAGGAATGTAGACCCGGCATCGTGGGACGGAGAATATCTTCTTGACCAAAAGGGGGATGTGAAAAGAAATGAAATAAGCTTCAGTGGCAGAGAGATTCCAAAACGAGCCGAGAGGTCACTCTGGTGGGCACTCTTACGCACACTTTAGACAACCCTTTTTAGGTTCTAAAGAATTGGGGTAGCTGGTGGTGGATACCTGAAACTATCAAACTGCAACCCAGACCCCATGAATCTCGAAGACAGTTGTATAAAAATGTAGCTTATGAGGGGTGACAATGGGATTGGGAAAGCCATAAGGACCACACTCCACTTTGTCTAGTTTATGGATGGATGAGTAGAAAAATAGGGGAAGGAAACAAACAGACAAAGGTACCCAGTGTTCTTTTTTACTTCAATTGCTCTTTTTCACTCTAATTATTATTCTTGTTATTTTTGTGTATGTACTAATGAAGGTGCCAGGGATTGATTTAGGTGATGAATGTAAACTATGTAATGGTACTGTAAACAATCGAAAGTACGATTTGTTTTGTATGACTGCGTGGTATGTGAATATATCTCAATAAAATGATGAGTAAAAAAAAAAATGAATATCCCTTTTGCATACATTTATGTGAAAAAACAGCATGACATAAATATATAAAACTATTCTCAAAAGTAGAAAAAGTATTTAAACATCAGGAATGTAAAGCAAAAAATGATTATTAATAAATTTCTATCACAACAACAACAAAAAACTCTATGGTAACTTCTTGTTCAATTGCTGAAATCAACTTCCTTTTCCAATTTAGAATGTATAACACTGTTTTGCTGTGTGACAGTGGGATGTATATGACCCCACGCTTGTACCAAACAAACATGTATTTTCATACAGATATGGAAAAAGTATTAAATCCAGACCAACATGTAACAGCAAGTAAAATGATTACAGGAGATTTTACTTTCCTCTGTTTATGTATTTGGCTTTTATAAATTTCCGAAAGTAATTTTTTTACGATTAAAAACTCTACAGAGGGGCAAGAAGGCAGCATAGGAGGTGCGGAATTTAGTTAGTTCTCTAGAGCAACAAGTAACTAGCCAGGAACAACTAGTAAATAGTCTAGAACACCTGTTGGAGAACATCCATGGCCAGACACACATTGTACACCAGTCTGGAATGGGTGAAAGGACCGAGACCACACCACGGAACTGTAAATAAAGCCCCCAAGACTGCAGAGCGGGACCCCTCCCCCACGGGCACAGCAGGCAGAGTTGGAACACTTCCCTGTGGGAAAACAAAGCAGTCTACTAGGAACAAGGGAAAATAACTCAACCAAGCTCCAATGCGGTTTTAATTAACAAATTTGGACTACTGAATACAAACTACAAGCACAGACAAACCCAGAGCAAGCAGTGAAGGAACCCTGAAGTTTCTCCAGGCAGAGAGGAGGCAGGACTGATGGGAAAGAATCAATCAATCAGTAAATAAAAGAGGCTTTTAGAAATGGCTGAGCTCAGCAAACACAAAAAGCTCTGTGTCCAAAGAAAAAGAGCACAAAGAACCAGGTTATAACTCTGGTCAATTGGTGAAACTGGAGCGGGGGAAGGGGCCTAGGAACTGGCTCTGAAAGGGGGATTTCTTTTTTTTTTTTTTCCTCTCATTTTAAGTAACTGATTAGAGAAAGCCTCAGGCATTTTCAATTGCCAGTACTGACCCAGGCAAGGGTGGAGTTAAGAGAGTCAGAGACACAAAGGAAAAACTCAAGTGAAGGAGGTAATTCCCTAAAGGACTTATCTTCCCTAAGAAAAGGGGGCAGGGCCCATTTTAAGTGAATGCTCTCCCTCAGAGAATTCAGACCCCAGGGCCTGTAAAAAAACAAAACGAAACCATAAATAGCTTAACCTTGGCTTCTGACACCCTCGGCCCCTGGCAGGGACAGGGTCCACTGAGAATTAAAGGCAAAGCACCTCTTTACGCCAGTGGGGAGATGGAGGCCAATAAGCACCACCTGCTGGGCAGGATAGAAAAAGCACAGAGTCTGGAGGCCTCATAGGAAAGTCTGACAACCTGCTCCACAGGGAAACTTGATACTGATTACACCCCCCTCCTGAGACCTGGGCTCGTCTAGTCTGGGAAAAATCTGATTGGGGTAATCAAGGAAACCAGATGCCTAGATAACAAAAAATTATGAGTCACACCAGGAAAAATGAATGTATGGCCCAGTCAAAGGAACAAACTTACACTTCAAATGAGATACGGGAGTTGAAACAACTAATTAAAGATGCTCACACAAATCTTCTAAAGAAAATCAATGAACTGACAGAAAATGTGGCAAAAGAGATGAAGGATATAAAGAAGACAATGGGCGACCATAAAGAACGATTTGTACACTTGAAAAAACAAATGCAGAACTTATGGGAATGAAAGGCACAATAGAAGACATGAAAAACACAATGGAGACATACAACAGCAGACTTGAAGAGGCAGAAGAAAGGATTCATGAACTGGAGGACAGGACATCTGAAATCCTACACACAAAAGAACAACTAGAGAAAAGAATGGACAACTATTGAGTAGTGTCTCAGGGAACTGAATAACAACACTACGTGCATAAATATATGTGTCATGGGTGTCCCAGAAGAAGAGAAGGGAAAAGGGGCAGAAAAAATAATGGAGGAAATAATCACTGAAAAATTCCCACGTGTTATGAAAGACTTTAAAATTACAGATCCAAGAAGTGCAGCAGACTCCAAACAGAATAGATCCAAATAGACCTAATTCAAGACACTAAATAATCAGATTATCAAATGTCAAAGACAAAGAGAGAATTCTGAAAGCAGCAAAAGTGATCCATCACATACAAGGGAAGTTCGATAAGACCAACGCAGATTTCTCAGTAGAAACCATGGAAGTGAGAAGGCAGTGGTATGACGTATTTAAGATACTGAAAGAGAAAAACTGTCAAGAATTCTATATCCAGAAAACTGTCCTTCAAAAATGAGGGAGAGTTTAAAATATTTTTAGACAGACAGACACTGAGAGAGTTTGTGAACAAGATACCTGCTCTATGAGAATTACTAAAGGGAGCACTATAGGCAGATAGGAAAAGACGAGAGAGAGCTTCAGAGAAGAGTGTAGAAATGAAGACTATCAGTAAGGGTAAAAAGAGAGAGAGAGAGGGAAAAATGTAAAATAAGATGTGACACATAGAATCCAAAAGACAAAATGGTAGACAGCAGACATTATGTTGAATGAAATTAGCCAGAAACAAAAGGACAAATACTGTATGGTCTCATCAATATGAACCAACATTAATAGGTGAAACTTGAAAGTTAAAGTTGAGAACACAGGTTATCAGGAGATAGAGAGAGGACAGAGACCATGCATCTAATGCTGAAGGAGTACAGAAATTCAACAGGATTGATTATATGGATACAGAAATAGATAGAACAATACTGTGTGATGGTAGCACAATATTGCAAGTACTCTGAGCAAAGGTGAGTGTGAGTATGGGTGAAAGAGGAAGGCTAGCAGTATGTATGATACCAGAAAGAAAGACAGAGGATAAAGACTGGAACTGTATAACTTAGTGAAGCCTAGAGTGGTCACTGATGGTGATTAAGTATACTAATATAAGAAGGTTTTTACACGAGGGAGAACAAATGAATGTCAACATTGCAAGGTGTTAAAAACTGGATGGTATGGGGAAAAATACAATCAATGCAAACTACAGTCTATAGTTAACAGTAACATTGTAAGAAAGGTCTATTTGTCACAAAGGCAATATACTAAAGCTAAATGTCTATAAGAGGGGGATATAAGGGATTGGTATTGGATTCTTGGTGGTGTTGTATGACCTTTTCATTATATTTTATTTTATTTTTTCTTCTATCTTTTTTTCTTCATTTTTTTCTCTCCTCTTCCTCTTTCAATGAGGAAGAAATGAAAACGTCCTCATATAGATTGTGGTGGTAAATGCATAACTATATGATTATACCAGGAATCATTGATTGTTTCCTTAGGATGGATCGTATGGTGTGTGAATTAAACTGTATAAAAAATAAACAGAGGGATACAAGTGCTGGAGAAAATGTGGAGAAGGGGATGTACCTATTCACTGTTGATGAAGAAGTAGAATGGTGCAGCCCATCTGGAGGGCAGTGTGGTATTTCCACAGGAAGCTAAATATGGGGTAGACGTATGGTTCTGCAACTTTGTTATTGGTTGCATATTTGGAGGAACTGAGAGCAGGGACATGAGTGGACACTGAACACTGGTGTTTGTGGCGGCAGTGTTCACAATTTGCAATGGATGGAGGCGGCCTAAAGGTACACAGACTGAGAAAATAAATGATGAACTGCGGTGTATACATACAATGGAAAATTGAACGGCAGCAAGGAGGAATGAAGTTGTGAGGTAGGCAACTAGGTGAATGGACCATGAGGACAGTAGGTTGAGTGAATAAGCCAGAAATGAAAAGACAAACATTATAACGCCTCACTAATATGGACTAACACTAACGTGCAAACTCTGAGAATTGAATCTGGGAGCACAGGTTATCAGGGGAAGGCTTATGTCAATGTTCCCAGATTGTAAGCTCTTACAGCAGTCATATCCACTCATGAGTTGTAACAGATATTTCTAAATTCTGAGATGCTGAGCTGTTTTGTGTGTCACCTCATCAGTCCCCCTAAAAGCTTTGCGTGTCTTTGTGGCGCCTGGGACTCGGAGCCAGAGGTCGGCAGCTGTGAGTGTTGCCACTGCCCCATGCAGCAACTGTTAAAAGAGGGCTGAAAAGGAGATCAGACTTTGACTGGATATGAACGAAGTTGACTTGGTTGAGACTAGGGGAGATCAGACTAAAGGGTAGAGGACAATATTAACGGTGTTTTAAAACTTTGGCTTTGGCATGGGACCAAAGGAATAGATGTTTATTTGGTACAAAATCTATATTTTCTGTAGCATGCTATATAATTTAACTTGTATGGTCAATTTACTCAAACACCATAATTACATGGTACCTTGAATAGGGGTGAGATCTGGTTGGTTTGTACAGGTTAGTGTGAAGCCCCGATGCATCCCAGAGTAATTTGGGCAGAGAATAAAAAGTATTTGCAAAGCCCCCTTGAGGGACTGGGGGAAAATGTGGAAGTATTAAACTTCCTCAGCTGGGGAATTCCTGATGTTCTCACAAGCATTGGGGACAACCAGTTTAGTAGGTTGAGCCCTCAATCTTGGGGCTTGCCTTTATGAGGCTTGTTACTGCAAAGGAGAGGCTAATCCTACTTATAATTGTGCCTGAGAGTCACCGCCAGGGAACCTCTTTTGTTGCTCAGACATGGTCTCTCTCTCTCTCTAAGCCGGCTCGGCAGGTGAATTCACTGCCCTCTCCCCTACATGAGACATGACTTCCAGGGGTGTGGGGCTCCCTGGCAGCAAGGGGCATAACTCCTAGGGATAAGCCTGGACCCAGCATCATGGGATTGAGAAAGCCTTCAGACCAAAGTGGGGAAGTGAAATGAAACAAAGTTTCAGTGGCTGAGAGATTTCAAATGGAGTCAAGAGCTCATTCTAGAGGTAACTCTTATGCATTATATTGATATCCCTTTTTAGTTCATAGTTTATTAAAATAGCTAGAAGGAAATAACTGAAACTGTTGAACTGCAATTCAATATCCTTGATTCTTGAAGATGATCATGTAACTATATAGCTTATACAGCGTGACCTTGTGACTGTGAAAACCTTATGGCTTACACTCCCTTTACCCAGTGTATGGACAAATGAGTAGAAAAATGGGGACAAAAAGTAAATGAATAATGGGGGGAAGGAGGGTTATGGGATTTTTTGGGTGTTCTATTATACTTTTATTTTTATTCTTATTTTTATCTTTTGGAGTAATGAAAATGTTTAAATATTGACTGTGGTGATGAATGCACAACTCTATGATGATACTGTGAACAACTGTTGTACACTTTGGATGACTGTATGGTACCTGAATATATTTCAATAAAATTGCATTAAAAAAAACTCTACAGAGTTTTTTTTTTTAAATGGTACTTAAGAATCTATTTTAAAATGCACAAATGAAACAAAAAAAAATGCTGTAATGAACATCTAATGCCTTTTCTACAGGTTAATTTAAAACAATTTCTTTTTATCAGAGCCCCTTTACAGTCCACTCTCAGTGGTTTCGTTTTATTGCTTTTTAAGTTCTGTAACAAAAATGCCCAGTATTATGTCTGTACAAGCAGTCACTTGATATTTGCTGAACAAATAAATGATAGCTGAATAAAACCTTTTACAAACTGAAAGACACGGTAACTACGGGGCCAAGTCTGCTTTCTAATTACATTTCAGAACAGGATAAAACATTAATTTTAGTGTTTAGTTTGATAGAGCAAGCAGAATGCTGAGAAGTCAGTCTGGTTTTCGGATGGTCCACATAAAACAGCTTTTACACAGGGGTTTTCCAGCCCTGCCCCATCCCCCCACCCCTGGTACACGCATTTTCAAACTTACAACATAATCACAGAAAAGAACGAGAGCTCCTCTTCTTACTATTTCTCTATTGCACATCCCAAGCTTGGGGGCCACATCAGCATCCTCCTCCGCCCCAGACATCTGAGGACCGAGTAACTTGGTGCTGGAAAGACTGTGTCTTCTAGGAGAAGCAGAAGATTGCATTTCAATATTTCTATGATGACAGTGAGCTTATGTTCAAAATATTGAAGATGATTATGTTTAATTCTAAGTTCTAAAACAGACAAGTTATTTTAAATATTGAAATATCAGAATGATGTATGTGTACTATGTACTCTAGTTTTCTATTCCTAAGCCATGAAAAAGCATATATGAAAAACTAAAGAAAACAGAGGATTTAATAGGTGGAAAATTACACGCTTGGCTGGAAGGCAAAATTCACCATTATACACCAGTTGCACATTCAATCAACACTTTTATATCAAAATTGAAAATGACCTCACCTTGGCTATGTTTGCCAATGCAGCAATTGCTTTGGAATTCCCCATTTTTAATCTGATTTGGAAACTTTTAAACTTTCATGTCTTATTATTCAATTACCAATTAAATGTTGCAATTCTACACATGTCCATAGTATTTATATTATTGTGGGAAGTCTGCACCAGCTGTTTAAACGTATTTCTGCAAAATTAATTCCCTATTAGTAAATTATTTCACTTCACATTTACTTCTCACTTAATCCTTTTCCTTTTCATGCAAATGGGAATTAGCGACCCTCAATTTTAACCTTAAAGTTACATGGACTCTGAACATTAAAATCCAAGTGTGGCCCTGCTCCCAAATCCAGACGCTGTGACAGGCACCATTCTTGTCCCTCTGGCTTCAGGCCTGGCCTAGGACAACGCCCTTCTGTGGCAGCAAAGGTCTGGGGCATCTTCTGGCTAAGGCCTAATTGAGACAGAGGCCAATCAAGGCAAGAACATTCTGAGACATGTCAAGTTTTCCTGTAACGCATCAGGATTTAGAAGAAAACAGATATAAAAAATTCTACAGATTAAAATCTTTTAAAACTATGTTTTTCTTTCAGCTGGTGAATGGACAAAGCAAACCGTCTGCCCACCACTCCATCAAATGGAATATTACGCAGCAATAACAGGGAACAACCCACTGGAATACACGGCTTGGATGAATTTCAAATACAATGTGCTAAGTGAAAGCAGCCAGACTCAAAAGGCTGCACACTGTTTGGTTCTATTGATACAGTTCTCTGGAAGAGCCAAGATCCCTGGGTTTACTGGGCTTTCCCTCTAGGGGGAGTCAGATACACACCAAAACACAAAAGGCTCCCCCATCTACCTTTTGTCAAATCACCTGTGACCTCCGTATTGCTAAATCCAGAGGTCAATTCTCAGTCCTCATCTCACACAACTCCCAGTGGCATACGACCCAGCGATCCCTCCTTGCTCCTTGGTACTTTCTCTCCTGGGCTCCACAGCCACACTCCCCTGTGTTCCTCCCACCTCACGGGGCCCTCCTCTTTGGGACCCTCCCCCAGGTGCCCGAGAGCCACAGGGCTCAGGCCTGAGATGCTTCTCGTTTCTATCACTTCCTTGGTGACCCCTTGGTGGCCTTGGTTATGCCACCTGTAAGCTGATGACTCCCAAACTGTCACCTGAGCAGACCTTGCTCCAAGGCTCTAGAACTGCACAAACTCAGCATTTCCACTCAGTTTCTAATAAGCATCTCAAAGTTAGCACAACTGTGCTGGTTTGAGTCTGTTATATAACCCAGAAAAGGCCATGTTCTTTTAATCCATTCCTGTGGGTGCAGACCTACTGTGGTTGGGACCTTTGGTTAGGCTATTCCAAGTGAGATGTGACCCACCCCATTCAAAGGGGTCTTAATCCTTCACTGGAGTCCTTTAAGAGAGGATAAAAGGCAGAGACATTTTTGGAGTGAAGCTAAGAAAGAAAATGCCCCAGGAGAAGCAAGAAGGACCCACAGAAAGTGAGAGAGTCATTGTGAAACCAAGGCCCAAGAGAAAAGGACCAGCAGACGTCACCACGTGCCTTCCCATGTGACAGAGGAACCCTGGATGCCACCGGCCTTTCTTCAGAGAAGGTATCGTCCTGTTGATGCCTTAACTGGGACATTTTCATGGCCTCAGAACTGTAAATAGTGAAGTAATAAACCCCCATTGTAAAAAGCCAATCCATTTCTGGTATATTGCATTCTGGCAAATTTAGCAAACTGAAACAGCGACCAAAACCAAACTCCTAATATTCCCCCCAACCCAGAAACACTTAGAGGCTTTTCTGTCTCCAGCTCGTTGACAGCAACGCCGTCTTTCCAGCTGCACAAGGAGAAACTCCTGACTGTACCCTGACCCACACCCACATCCAGTCCACTGGCAAATCCCACTGGCACAACCTCTAGCACTCCCAGTCTGGTCCCAAGCCCCTTTCCTTTTTCTTACATCATCTTGGTCCATGCCAACACCCTGCAATAGTGTTAACTCAAAGAAAATTCACTCAGAGGAAGAGCCAAAGTCCTTGCAATGGCCTAAACGTGTGGTGCGGCCCGGCACCTGCCTCTCTAGCTGCCCGGCCTGCTGCCCCACCCGATGCGGCCCCAGCTCTGTGCTGCTCCCGGAGCACACTGGGCAGAATCTGTCCTCAGAGAGCTGCCTCTCCCCCCGCCTGCCACGTGCTTTGCTGAGAAACCCAAATGGCCTGTTCCTCCAGCTGTTCCGATCTTCAGTGCACAATGGCCCTGCCCAGGCCGCCCCCTGGGACCACCGCCTCCTGATGCTCCCAGTCCACCTTGTATTTCCCATAATACCCTCATGTTGCAGAATTAGCTGTCTGTCCCCCACAACAGACCGTGAGCCAGAAGGGCACATGTTTCAATCCTGAATTTCAAATGCCCACCACAGAACAGGTTCTTTTACACTTGCTGAATCAATGATGTTTTATGACGAAAGGCTGTTGGCATTTTTGCCATTTTGATAATTTTGGTCATTACCTATGGAACTGGTTAGCTATCATTACATTACTAACTCTTTGAAGAGGAAAGCACAAGAGTAAAAATCAGGAACTACTTCCTAAAACTTCTGTGAAAGCATAAAAGCATTTAAATGTCCACACAAGAGCCCATTAAAAGGGTGAAGCACAAGCAAAGAGTTAGGAAAAGAAGAGAAATGGCCTTTCAACTGTTGGTAAGAAATCGTTGTGACAAAATGAACATGTAAGAAATTTTGTAAGCAGAGTATGTCTTTTTATTATGTAAATATCTTTTTGTTTGAGCAATTTAGAAACAAAAACAAACACTGTGCAGTCTCTGTCCTTAAAAAGGCTGAGAATCAATGGGCACCTCACAGTTGAGGACAGTATATGGCAGTGATTCCCATGGGGGAATCCCTGACGGTCACACCAAGGGAAAATGACTGCCCGCGTGAGTCCTTCTGAGGCCTGAACCGTCAGCAGCACGGATGCAAAAGAGAAAGAAAAGGAAAAGGCAGCAGCAGTGGCAGCTGGGAACCACCAGGTCAGGAGTTCAGTGGGGTTGGGTAAGCCCTCCCCCGTTCCTTTTCCCTATGAAAACCCACCATCAATAGCTAACTCAAGCTCCACTCATCAAATTCTTGCCCCCCAGTACAACTCCATTTTGGGGAGTCTCCGGAGGAGCCTGTTAGAAACTCAGATGCCCAGGACCCCAATTCCTAACTCCCCAGCCCCTGGGTCTGCTGACTGCATTTCCAACAAGGCACCCCAGGGGGAGCGGACACACGCCCCTCAAGGATTTGGGACCTTGCTGCCCAAAGTGAGCTCCACGGACCAGCACCACCGGGCTCGCCTGGGAGCCTGGCAGAAAGGCAGGTTTTCAGGCCCCACCAGAGGTGCTGAATTAGAATCTGTATTTTAAAAAGATCTCCAGTTGATGTGTATGTACATTTATGCTTAAGAAGACTGAGCTAGAAGGCACTGATTTCTCAGTCTCTCAAACTGTTACGGTACTATCAATACTTCCCTCAGAATGCCCCCTAAGTATTGCAAATGTTTTCACTGGACTTGCCTCCTCCAACTGAAGCATGAGTGCTCTGAGGGCAGAAAACAGCTCTTTTCATTCCCTCTGCCTGTCCCGCACATATAGCACCAAGCATGTGCTTAGCAACGCTTACTAAGACTGGGTTTTCCAGCTGAAAGCAATTAACTGGCCAAACTGAGGTCCTATGCACTCATACAAGCCAGCTCGTCCACGCTGAGAGGGGGAGCCGACCTCAGCCCCACAGACCTTGCAGCTGTCTGTCTCTGCAGCTCCCTCTCCAGACATGGGCTCCTGAGTCTCCCAGAAACACTGCAGCAAGCACTCTGGGGTGTTACAGCTTTCACTTATATACATGTACAAATCTGAGCCCCTGAGCATATAGAAATTTAGGCTTAAAAAACCTGAAAACTTTTTGGAAAATGAGAATTACAATTAGATACTCAATGTATCTTTTTGAATGACTTTTTTTTAAAAGGAATTTCCAGGCAGTTCTGAAATTTTGCTAAATCATTTCTTTATTACCTAACAATATCCAGAACCACATTTAACTCATAATGAAGTTAAGACACTGCAAAAGTCCTGGCTATGGAAACAATTTAAGGACTAGAACCTCCCTAGTAGGAGGTATGCAGCATGACAAGAATAACCCATAAGAGGGAACAGTGTCAACGAACTTGTCAAAGAAAATCCCACTGAAAAAAATAGCTGCTATTTTGAATGCCTTTAGGCAGACCACATTTTCCCCTACAATATATAGCCCACAAATCAAAGATTAATGGGCAGCAGAAATTTTACAAAGCCTCATGAAAAATAGAAAATTAAAATGCTCTAGTAGCAGCCAAATGTCAAGATACTGAAGGTCTTAGTGCCCAAGACCCTGCTTGCACCCCGGCCTGCAGAGGGGCCCTCAGAGCCTTACCGGGGCGTCTGCTGTACCTCGGACCACCAGCGAGAGTCGGTGTGGTTGGCGAGGAGCAGGATCTGGCACCAGAGCAGCACGAGGGACGGGTGGGTGGGCGCCATGGAGCGGACCCGTGCGTTCAAGCTCTCGAGGGTGTAGAAGCTGCCATCAGAGCAATCGCTGGTGAAGAGTCGAGCGGCGGCGGCTGTGATCCTCCGGAACATTCCTATAAACAAAACCAAAAGCCAAACTGACCGAGGGGAGAACGTGTGCATTGCTCTCTGTGGCCCAGCACCACGTGGCCATGTGAAGATCGGAAATAAAAAAATCCTTGCACACCTCCTCCCTATAAGTACAGAGTCAAAGCATCTGGCACTTAGAAACTTTGACTTTTTAAAGTAAAAAATAGTCTGCTCATTTAAGAAATCAACCAAGAAAACTAACTTTCTCATTCTCTGTGGTAGTTTGAAGCTGAATGGATTCCAGAAAATCATGTTCTTAAAGCTAATCCATTCCTGTGAGTAAGGACCCAATGTAAGTGGGATCTTTTGGTGAGTGGGATCTTAGGTTAAGGTGTGACCCACCTCATTCAGGGCGGGTCTTTTCCTCTTCCTGGAGTTCTTCATAAGAGGATGAAACTCAGAGGAAGACACAGAAGCTGAGAGACAAAGCCACAGAAACAGAGAGGAAGCTACTGAAGCCAGAAGCTGGAAGCAACGAAACCTGAAGAGAAGGGAGAGACCCGCAGACGCTGCCATGCACCTGGCCACGAGGCCGAGCAGCCCAGGGTCACCAGCAGCCAGTCTCTGGGAAGGACACTTGGCTTGCTGATGCCTTGATGTGGGTATTTTCACAGCCTCAGAACTATTTATTGTAAACTAATAAAGCCCATTGTTAAAAGCCAGCCCATTTCTGGTATTTTGGCAGAGTGTGCTTATCCAAGGAGGGGCTAACATGAAAGCATTATGTCCTAGCGGGAATGTTTTCCAAGCCCCAGAGAAGGATTCTCTGGAGCATCTTGTGGGCCCTGCTGCCAACACGGTAAGTGTCGGGCTGGTGTCCTGGGGTGCTCTGTGGCGAGGTGCAGAGGTTTGGAGCAAAGAGGCTGCTTGGCTCTTGGTTTGCAGGAATTTGTGTAGCTGATCCATTGCCTTCAGCTGGAAAATGCCGGGGAACCAGGCACTTGTCATATTTGCACATATTCACATGGCCACGTGGTGCTGGGCCACAGAGAGCAATGCACGCGTTCTCCCCTCGGTCAGTTTGGCTTTTGGTTTTGTTTATAGCAGCCCATTTTGGCAGCTTTAGCAAACTAAAACACTCTCCCACTTTGTCTTCCCAGTGATGACATGCTCAGGAATACCTGAACACAGCCCTGTTCTCAAAAGCTCCAAGGCAATGGCCCTCACTTTCTGGCCATGAAGGCCCAGATGCAGCCACCTTCAGGAAGCAGCAGATGTGCGGACTGCACGAGCCATGCCCAGGGTACGTGGTCGCCCACTCCATGGAGATGGAGCCACAGCCAAACTGCTCGCCACACCCTTACTTCCCGCCAGAATGAATGGTGCCTTTGCCTGCTAAGAACTGAGGGCAGAAACACACCTAAGTGGTCCCATGCGCAAATATGACAAGTACCTGGTTCCCCGGCATTTTCCAGCTGAAGGCAATGGATCAGCTACACAAATTCCTGCAAACCAAGAGCCAAGCAGCCTCTTTGCTCCAAACCTCTGCACCTCGCCACAGAGCACCCCAGGACGCCAGCTCGACACTTACTGTGTTGGCAGCAGGGCCCACAAGATGCTCCAGAGAATCCTCTGGGGCTTGGAAAACATTCCCGCTAGGACATAATGCTTTCATGTTAGCCCCTCCTTGGATAAGCACACTCTGCTCAGCTTGATTCTCTCCTCACCTTACCATGGCATCACAAGGGCAGACCTCAGCCCAAGGACACAGAGACAGGCACTCACAGCAAAGCACAGCCGGGGAAAGCAGAGGTGGGGTGGGGCAGATGCCATGTGGAGGGAAAACGCTTTCCTTCCCCCAACAGCTTCGGTCCCCAGGCATCACTGCAGGAAGGTCAAAACCTCAGTTCTGAATTAAATTTCAGCACATCCCAAATGTAAAGTGTCCCAAACAGGCAAAAACAAATGAGATAAAGGTGTCTTCCTTATTACTTCACAGCCTATAAAATCTATGCCCTGAGATGAGGGGAAGAGTGCCAACAAAAGCATGACAATCAGGAAAAACATCCTGATGAGGAAGAAGGGCTCTGAGTGCTCTGTCTCTGGTCACTGCTACTCCTCGGTTGCCCTGTGGCTGCTCTGTCACCAGCACTGCCTGTCTTCAGCCAACCTGGCCGGGCCCCATTCCTCCCCGTGGCCCGCCATCCCTGTGTGGGCTCCTTATGGTGTCCATGGCAGGGGGAAGAGGCACGTCTTGCCGTGGAGGAGCCCTGGAGCCAGGCCACAGAGGGCATGGAGTGGCCGATCACAGACGGAGGCTTCACCGAATACGTCACAGGAGGCCATGGCCTGAGGTGTGCTTTGGATGATTAGGCTTCAAAGCAGGCTCTGAAATCAGACTACCTGGTTCAAATCGAGCCTCTGCCACTTACTAGCTGGTGACATTAAACCTAGGTTACCTGGAATAAAATGGAACTGACAGCAGAAACTGCTTCACAGGCAGCAAAAAGGATTAAGGGGTAAACCAAGTAAGGTGCTTAGTGCCGTGCCTGGTCCAGAGTGAACAAGAAACAAGTGGGGCTGCCACTGCTGCAACACCATTAGGAAGAGTCCAGACAAAAGATGACACAGGCTTCAGAGGGCAGGGCCCCGAGAGGTGGAGAAGAGTAAGTCAACAGGGAGATCACGTGAAGGCAGCAGGACACACTCATGAGGGCCGGGGGAGCAGGCAGTGAGGACCCAGGGCCTTGGCCATCCCTCATGATACATGTTGACAAGTGAACAAGCGCAGGAGGCCCCGGAGAAGAAGCAGTTCGGCTAAGCAACACACTCCATTATGAGCTTAAGTCTGAGGTATTGGCAGGACACCGGGTCTCGTACCTAGATGTCAGACGGAAATGAGACAGTGAGATGGGAGAGCAGCCAGGACTACAGAGACAACTCCCGGAGTCACCCACGCAGGCAACAGGTGGGGTCACCCTGGGATGAGTGGGCCGAGGGAGGGGAGAGGGAGGAGGGGGAGGCAGACAGAGAGGAGAGCAGAGAAGAAGTCGAGGGCTAAAAACTCAGGGTACACTTTAGAGGTTGGAAAGAGGAGACTATAAAAGAGTGGAGTGTAGAGAGGGTTTCAGAAAGAAGAGGGCAGTTCCACAGAATTAAGCTGGTGGGGTCCAGGAAGATGAAGACTTAGCAAGGAACAAAACACTAGAAGCAGCAAGAATAAGTTTCTACAACACATATTTTAAATAGTTGTACAATGAAAAAGAGAGGGAGAGACCAGTAATTAGAAACAGCAGAACAAAGAAAGGGTTTATTTGGCTTTATAAATTTTAGATAGGGTTAGTAGTGTAACTAGGCAAAAGAGGAGCAACTTCAGGTGAGATACGAAACACAAGAAACACATTTTGCTACAAAGGTGTGCAATGAATATTTGATGAATAAATAAAAATTCAAGATACAAACCAGAAAGATGTGA
This sequence comes from Choloepus didactylus, assembly GCF_015220235.1. Taxonomy (NCBI): domain Eukaryota; kingdom Metazoa; phylum Chordata; class Mammalia; order Pilosa; family Megalonychidae; genus Choloepus; species Choloepus didactylus. The sequence continues at coordinate 3,501,662 of NC_051309.1, read as the reverse complement.
TTAGGGGAACAGCAGATGCAAGAGGGGATGAGAACGAATGCAAAAGTACAAGGTCTAGCCTGGGGCCACAAAGAGAAAACACTGTTTTATTTTGCATCAGATGAGCTGTGAGAAGGACACCAGCCCCGAGGTTAAGGGGGAAGAACTGGACAAGCTCCCCTGGGCAGAGCCCCACTGGGGCCGAAGAGGTTTGAATGGGGTATAGAGACGAGGCAGAGCGGGACAGCTTGGAAAGAGCCTGCTGAGGGCCCACTTGGGCTCCCCACAAAGACACACTCCATGTTCCTGTGGGTGTGGGCCCATCTGCAAACAGAACCTCTGAAGGCAGGCCTCAGGCCCTGCGGAGGAAGCCTTAACGCAGAGCAGATTCAGACCCAGTCAGGCAGGAGAAGCCAAACGTTGGTACAAAACAGGAGGGGCAGGCGCAGAGAGGGAGAGAAAGCCCCGTGGTGCAGGCTCACCGGGACACCACGAGCTCCGGGAGAAAGCAAGCCCTGCAAGTAGCTTGAATTTGGACCTCCAGCCTCCCAAACTGAGAGATGATAAATTCCTGATGTGGTATTTATCACAGCAGCCTGGAAAACTAAGGCAGACTCCCTTCAAGTCCCCCTAGTATCCTCTTGGCAGATGCATCACTCTGAAGCAACCACGAATCCTGTCACAGCACCTACTTCGTCTTTCTCTATTTTAGTTTGCTAAAGCTGATGAAATGCAAAATACCAGAAATGTGCTGGCTTTTACCATGGGGTATTAACTTACAAGCTTACGGCTCTGAGACCGTGAACAGGGCCAAATCAAGGCACTGACAGGTGATGCTATCTCCCTGAAGATCCTCAGCTGCTCCGCCACACGGCCACGCACATGGCAGCGTCTGCTGGTCTCCCCCTTCTCTTTCAGGTTTCATTGCTTCCAGTTTCGGGCTTCAGTGGCTTCCTCTCTCAGTTTCTCTGGGGCTTTTTTTCTGTGTGTTCTTTCTGTCTTTTATCTTCTTATAAAGGACTCTCTGGTTAGTGATTACAACCCAATCTGGGACTCTGAGAGCTAAATTCAAGAGCACAGGTTATCAGGAGATAGAAAGAGGGTAGAGATCAGGCAATCAATGCTTAAGGAGTACAGAATGTTTAATAAGGTCAATTGTAAAGGTTTGGAAATGGATAGCACAATACTGTATGATGGTAGCACAATACTGTAAGTGTAATGAACAAAGCTGAGTGTGAGCATGCTTGAAAGAGGAAGGCTAGGGTTGTGTATGTCACCAGAAGGAAAGCTAGAGGATAAAAGCTGGGACTGTATAATTTAGCAAAACCTAGAGCGGATGATGAGGTGGTTACTTATACAAATGTAAGAAAGTTTTTACATGAACTAGAACAAATGTATGTCACTATTACAAGGTGTTAATAATGGAAAGGTAGGTGGGAAAAATACAATTAATGCAACTAAGGTCTATAGTTACAGTAATTCGGTAATACTGTAATATCCTTTCATTAATTGCAGAAAAGGCACTACACCAAAGCCAAATGTCAATAATGGGGTATATAAGAGAGGGGTATGGGATTTATTTATTTATTTTTTTCTTTTTTGGAAGAAACGGGAATGTTCTCATTCAGGTTGTGGTGGTGAATGCACACCTATGTGATTATACTACAAGCCATTGATCATACACTTAGGATGGACTGTATGGTGCATGAATAAAACTGTTTAAAAAGATAAACAGAAAACTACAAGTGCTGGAGGAAGAAAAAAAAAAAAAGTAGTCCTGTAAACCTTAAAGAACCTGGATCCCTATCTGATACTCTATAAAGGTTTCACTCACTAAGCTTATTCTTCAGATACTTAAATTCTTTCGAGAACTCCTGTGCCAGCTAAGTTCCAAAACCCAGAGGCAACAGCCTCTTCAAGAACATCAACTTAGACGTGTCCCCTTTGCTGATAAAGTCAACACCCTTTTTCAACATGAACAGGTTAGGGTGGTCACTGCCTGGACATCCCTGAAGCTTGGGAAAGTGATTCAACTAGAAGAAGGGGTAGCAACAGATAAGATGGAATTTAACAAAGGATTATGAATACTGAATCTTTATATAATTTTCTTTTTCATAGTGGCTGGGGTATTAGAATAGCTAGAAGGAGTGGAGGTGTCTGGACTCGTGCCCCTGTCCAGGTCTGAAACAGGGAACCTCGGCTAATTTAGCTCGCAGGCAACTGGTAAGCTCTGGGCTCCCGGAGATCCAGGAGCGGCATCATTTGTAGAAGTTCAGAGCCCTGTCCATTGAGCAGTTGCAGCAATAGCCATAGCAGCAGCGCTGGGGCTCTGTACAGAAGCTCCACCCCTACTTGCCCGTGTGCCCGCCGTGACCCCAGACTCAGAGGAAAGTAGGTAGAAAGCCAGGAACTGCATGGACTGGACACTGCAGAGCAATCTGACTTTGGGCATACTTCATACAACACTCATGAACACATCGAACTGCTGAGATCAGCGAAATCTCCATCATTTCAGCAGACTGGGAGTGTGCCTACACAGCCCAGCAGCCCAGAACTGCCTTGGGGGGACGGCACTCACCTGTGACATAGCACAGTCATCCCTCAACAGAGGACAAGGGGGTGCACGGTCTGGAAGAGGGACCCACTCGCAAGTCTCAGCAGCCATTCGTCAATACCAAGGACTTGTGGGTCAGTGGCAGAGACAAACTGTGGCAGGACTGAACTGAAGGATTAGACTATTGCAGCAGCTTTAAAACTCCAGGAACACCAGGGAGATTTGATTGTTAGAGCCACCCCCGCTCCCTGACCGCCCAGACACACGCCCCATACACAGGGCAGGCAACACCAACTACACACGCAAGCTGGGTACACCAATTGGACCCCACAAGACTCACTCCCCCACTCACCACAAAGGCAAAGCAGAGGAGAACTGGCTTGTGGAGAACAAGTGGCTCGTGGATACCACCTGCTGGTTAGTTAGAGAAACTGTACTTCACAAAGCCGTAGATCTGATAAATTAGAGATAAGGACTTCAATTGGTCTACAAATCCTAAAAGAACCCTATCAAGTTAAGCAAGTGCCAAGAGGCCAAAAACAACAGAAAATTATAAAGCATATGAAAAAACCAGACGATATGGATAACCCAAGCCCAAGCACCCAAATCAAAAGATCAGAAGAGAACACAGCACCTAGAGCAACTACTCAAAGAACTAAAGATGAACAATGAGACCATAGTACGGGATACAAAGGATATCAAGAGGACCCAGAAGAGCATAAAGAAGACATTGTAAGAGTAAATAAAAAAATAGATTATCTTATGGAAATTAAAGAAATTGCTGACCAAATTAAAAAGATTCTGGATACTCATAGTACAAGACTAGAGGAAGATGAACAATGAATCAGTGACCTGGAAGATGACAAAACGAAAATGAAAGCACAAAAGAAAGAATGGGGAAAAAAAATCGAAAAAATCTAAACGGACCTCAGGGATATGATAGATTATATAAAACGTCCAAATATAAGACTCATTGGTGTTCCAGAAGGGGAAGAAAAGGGTAAAGGTCTAGGAAGAGTATTCAAAGAAATTGTTGGGGAAAACTTCCCAAATCTTCTAAACAACATAAATACACAAATCATAAATGCCCAGTGAACTCCAAATAGAATAAATCCAAATAAACCCACTCCGAGACATATTCTGATCACACTGTCAAACACGGAAGAGAAGGAGCAAGTTCTGAAAGCAGCAAGAGAAAAGCAATTCACCACATACAAAGGAAACAGCATAAGACTAAGTAGTGACTACTCAGCAGCCACCATGGAGGCGAGAAGGCAGTGGCACGATATATTTAAAATTCTGAGTGAGAAAAATTTCCAACCAAGAATACTTTATCCAGCAAAGCTCTCCTTCAAATTTGAGGGAGAGCTTAAATTTTTCACAGACAAACAAATGCTGAGAGAATTTGCTAACAAGAGACCTGCCCTACTGGAGATACTAAAGGGAGCCCTACAGACAGAGAAACAAAGAAAGGAGAGAGAGATATGGAGAAAGGTTCAGTACTAAAGAGATTCGGTACGGGTACATTAAAGGATATTAATAGAGAGAGGGGAAAAATATATATGACAAACATAAACCAAAGGATAAGATGGCTGATTGAAGAAATGCCTTCACGGTTATAACGCTGAATGTAAATGGATTAAACTCCCCAATTAAAAGATACAGATTCGCAGAATGGATCAAAAAAAATGAACCATCAATATGTTGCATACAAGAGACTCACCTTAGACACAGGGACACAAAGAAATTGAAAGTGAAAGGTTGGAAAAAAATATTTCATGCAAGCTACAGCCAAAAGAAAGCAGGTGTAGCAATATTAATCTCAGATAAAATAGATTTTAAATGCAGGGATGTTTTGAGAGACAAAGAAGGCCACTACATACTAATAAAAGGGGCAATTCAATAAGAAGAAATAACAATCATAAATGTCTATGCACCCAGTCAAGGTGCCACAAAATACATGAGAGAAACGCTGGCAAAACTAAAGAAAGCAATTGATGTTTCCACAATAATTGTGGGAGACTTCAACACATCACTCTCTCCTATAGATAGATCAACCAGACAGAAGACCAATAAGGAAATTCAAAACCTAAACAATCTGATAAATGAATTAGATTTAACAGACATATATAGAACATTACATCCCAAATCACCAGGGTACACATACTTCTCTAGTGCTCATGGAACTTTCTCCAGAATAGATCATATGCTGGGACATAAAACAAGGCTCAATAAATTTAAAAAGACTGAAATTATTCAAAGCACATTCTCTGACCACAATGGAATACAATTAGAAGTCAATAACCATCAGACACTTAGAAAATTCATAAATACCTGGAGGTTAAACAACACACTCCTAAACAATCAGTGGGTTAAAGAAGAAATAGCAAGAGAAATTGCTAAATATATAGAGATGAATGAAAATGAGAACACAACATACCAAAACCTATGGGATGCAGCAAAAGCAGTACTGAGGGGAAAATTTATAGCACTAAACGCATATATTAAAAAGGAAGAAAGAGCCAAAATCAAAGAACTAATGGATCAACTGAAGAAGCTAGAAAATGAACAGCAAACCAATCCTAAACCAAGTAGAAGAAATGAAATAACAAGGATTAAAGCAGAAATAAATGACATAGAGAACAAAAAAACAATAGAGAGGATAAATATCACCAAAAGTTGGTTCTTTGAGAAGATCAACAAGATTGACAAGCCCCTAGCTACACTGACAAAATCAAAAAGAGAGAAGACCCATATAAACAAAATAATGAATGAAAAAGGTGACATAACTGCAGATCCTGAAGAAATTAAAAAAATTATAAGAGGATACTATGAACAACCGTATGGCAACAAACTGGATAATGTAGAGGAAATGGACAATTTCCTGGAAACATATGAACAACCTAGACTGACCAGAGAAGAAATAGAAGACCTCAACCAACCCATCACAAGCAAAGAGATCCAATCAGTCATGAAAAATCTTCCCACAAATAAATGCCCAGGGCCAGATGGCTTCACAGGGGAATTCTACCAAACTTTCCAGAAAGAACTGACACCAATCTTACTCAAACTCTTTCAAAACATTGAAGAAAATGGAACACTACCTAACTCATTTTATGAAGCTAACATCAATCTAATACCAAAACCAGGCAAAGATGCTACAAAAAAGGAAAACTACCGGCCAATCTCCCTAATGAATATAGATGCAAAAATCCTCAACAAAATACTTGCAAATCGAATCCAAAGACACATTAAAAAAATCATATACCATGACCAAGTGGGGTCCATTCCAGGCATACAAGGATGGTTCAACATAAGAAAATCAATCAATGTATTACAACACATTAACAAGTCAAAAGGGAAAAATCAAATGATCATCTCAATAGATGCTGAAAAAGCATTTGACAAAATCCAACATCCCTTTTTGATAAAAACACTTCAAAAAGTAGGAACGGAAGGAAACATCCTCAATATGATAAAGAGCATATATGAAAAACCCACAGCCAGCATAGTACTCAATGGTGAGAGACTGAAAGCCTTCCCTCTAAGATCAGGAACAAGACAAGGATGCCCGCTGTCACCACTGTTATTCAACATTGTGCTGGAAGTGCTAGCCAGGGCAATCTGGCAAGACAAAGAAATAAAAGGCATCCAAATTGGAAAAGAAGAAGTAAAACTGTCATTGTTTGCAGATGATATGATCTTACATCTGGAAAGCCCTGAGAAATCGACAATATAGCTACTAGAGCTAATAAACAAATTTAGCAAAGTAGCGGGATACAAGATTAATGCATGTAAGTCAGTAATGTTCCTATATGCTAGAAATGAACAAACTGAAGAGACACTCAAGAAAAAGATACCATTTTCAATAGCAACTAAAAAAATCAAGTACCTAGGAATAAACTTAACCAAAGATGTAAAAGACCCATACAAAGAAAACTACATAACTCTACTAAAAGAAATAGAAGGGACCTTAAAAGATGGAAAAATATTCCATGTTCATGCATAGGAAGCCTAAATGTCATTAAGATGTCAATTCTACCCAAACTCATCTACAGTCAATGCAATGCCCATCAAAATTCCAAAAACCTATTTTGCAGACTTGGAAAAGCTAGTAATCAAATTTATTTAGAAAGGGAAGATGCTTCGAATTGCTAAAGACACTCTAAAAAAGAAAAACAAAGCGGGTGGACTTACACTCCCTGATTTTGAAGCTTATTATAAAGCCACAGTTGTCAAAACAGCATGCTACTGGCACAAAGACAGACATATAGATCAATGGAATCAAATTGAGAATTCGGAGATAGAACCCCAGATCTATGGCCGACTGATCTTTGATAAGGCCCCTAAAGTCACTGAACTGGGTCATAATGGTCTTTTCAACAAATGGGGCTGGGAGAGTTGGATATCCATATCCAAAAGAATGAAAGAGGACCCCTACCTCACACCCTACACAAAAATTAATAACAAAATGGACCAAAGATCTCAATATAAAAGAAAGTACCATAAAACTCCTAGAAGATAATGTAGGAAAACATCTTCAAGAACTTGTATTAGGCAGACACTTCCTAGACTTTACACCCAAAGCACAAGCAACAAAAGAAAAAATAGATAAATGGGAACTCCTCAAGCTTAGAAGTTTCTGCACCTCAAAGGAATTTCTCAAAAAGGTAAAGAGGCAGCCAACTCAATGGGAAAAAATTTTTGGAAACCATGTATCCGACAAAAGACTGATATCTTGCATATATAAAGAAATCCTACAACTCAATGATAATAATACAGACAGCCCAATTATAAAATGGGCAAAAGATATGAAAAGACAGTTCTCTGAAGAGGAAATACAAATGGCCAAGAAACACATGAAAAAATGTTCAGCTTCGCTAGCTATTAGAGAGATGCAAATTAAGACCACAATGAGATACCATCTCACACCGATCAGAATGGCTGCCATTAAACAAACAGGAAACTACAAATGCTGGAGGCGATGTGGAGAAATTGGAACTCTTATTCATTATTGGTGGGACTGTATAATGGTTCAGCCACTCTGGAAGTCAGTCTGGCAGTTCCTTAGAAAACTAGACACAGAGTTACCATTCGATCCAGCGACTGCACTTCTCGGTATATACCCGGAAGATCGGAAAGCAGTGACACGAACAGGTATCTGCACACCAATGTTCATAGCAGCATTATTCACAATTGCCAAGAGATGGAAACAACCCAAACGTCCTTCAACAGATGAGTGGATAAAGAAAACGTGGTATATACACACGATGGAATACTACACGGCAGTAAGAAGGAACGATCTCGTGAAACATATGACAACATGGATGAACCTTGAAGACATAATGCTGAGCGAAATAAGCCAGGCACAAAAAGAGAAATATTATATGCTACCACTAATGTGAACTTTGAAAAATGTAAAACAAATGGTTTATAATGTAGAATGCAGGGGAACTAGCAATAGAGAGCAATTAAGGAAGGGGGAACAATAATCCAAGAAGAACAGATAAGCTCTTTAACGTTCTGGGGATGCCCAGGAATGACTATGGTCTGTTAATTTCTGATGGGTATAGTAGGAACAATTTCACAGAAATGTTGCTATATTAAGTAACTTTCTTGGGGTAGAGGAGGAACATGTTGGAAGCAATGCAGTTATCTTAGGTTAATTGTCTTTTTCTTACTCCCTTGTTATGGTCTCTTTGAAATGTTCTTTTATTGTATGTTTTTTTTTAATTATTATTTTTTATTTTTTTATTTTCCATACAGCTGATTTTAAAAAAAAAAAAGTTAAAAAAAAAAAAACAAGGAAAAAAATATGCAGAGCCCCCTTGAGGAGCCGGTGGAGAATGCAGGGGTATTGGCCTACCCCACCTCGATGGTTGCTAACATGACCACAGACATATGGGACTGTTGGTTTGATGGGTTGAGCCTTCTACCACAGGATTTACCCATGGGAAGACTGTTGCTGCAAAGGAGAGGCTAGGCCTCCCTATAATTGTGCCTAAGAGCCTCCTCCCGAATGCCTCTTTGTTGCTCAGATGTGGCCCTCTCTCTCTAGCTAAGCCAACTTGAAAGGTGAAATCACTGCCCTGCCCCCTATGTGGGATCAGACACCCAGGGGAGTGAATCTCCCTGGCAATGTGGAATATGACTCCCGGGGAGGAATGTAGACCCGGCATCGTGGGATGGAGAACATCTTCTTGACCAACAGAGGGATGTGAAAGGAAATGAAATAAGCTTCAGTGGCAGAGAGATTCCAAAACGAGCCGAGAGGTCACTCTGGTGGGCACTCTTACGCACAATTTAGACAACCCTTTTTAGGTTCTAAAGAATTGGGGTAGCTGGTGGTAGATACCTGAAACTATCAAACTACAGCCCAGAACCCATGAATCTCGAAGACAATTCTATAAAAATGTAGCTTATGAGGGGTGACAATGGGATTGAGAGAGCCATAAGGACCACACTCCCCTTTGTCTAGTTTATGGATGGATGAGTAAAAAAATAGGGGAAGGAAATAAACAAACAAACAGACAAAGGTACCCAGTGTTCTTTTTTACTTCAATTGCTCTTTTTCACTTTAATTATTATTCTTGTTATTTTTGTGTGTGTGCTAATGAAGGTGTCAGGGATTGATTTAGGTGATGAATATACAACTATGTAATGGTACTGTGAACAATCAAATGTACGATTTGTTTTGTATGACTGTGTGGTATGTGAATATATCTCAATAAAATGAAGATTTAAAAAAAAAAGAACAGCTAGAAGAAAGAACTGAAATGGTGGAACTGTAACACATAGCATCCTTTGAAATTTATTCTATAGCTACTTGTTAAATTGTAATTTGAAAGCTACACCTTTTTGTATATATGTTATATTTCACGATAAGGAAATCACTGAAACTATGGTACTGTAACTCATAACAACTTTGGAAATTTCCTATATAACTACTTGTTAAAGTATACTTTGGAAGATATTACCTTTTTTTTATATATGGTATATTTCACAACAAGGAAATAACTGAAACTGTGGAACTGTAACCTATAATATTCTTTGAAATTTGTTCTCTAACTACCTGTTAGATTTCACTTGGAAAGAAATCACTTCTATGTATATATGTTATATTCTACAATACAAAAAATATGATTTAAAAAAAAAAAAAAAGACCCACTCTGGAGTACTCCTCAACTGAAATAAGCTAATCAAAAGGTCCCACTCACAATAGGTCTACAGCCACAGGAATGGACTAAAAGAATGTGATCTCTTCTGGGATACAGCTTCAAACCATCACATCCTCCTTCAAAGGGTTTCTTGGACTCCTGTTGCCCTGGGATCTCCTGGTTCTCTTCCTTATGGCTCTATCAGAGATGGCAAACATTTGTGCTCCCCACTTCCACAAAGAGCTGTTGCTGGGAAGCAGTTACCCAACCAGGAGCTAGCGGTTCCCAGTTTCCTTGTTTGGGGGTGAGGGCTGTGACAAGTCACACCAAAGAAACACGAGCAGACGTGGTGTCGGTCACTGTCTGACCAAGCAGGCAGCGCTCTCGATCATCCCTTTCCTCTCCCTCCACCTGGACACAGAGGGGGCTATGGCCCTGGGGGCGGCAGCCCCACAGAAGGAGAGGAGCCCTGGGCCCTGAGTCCCAGCACAGAGGAGAGCCTCCCGAGGCCCAGGACCACCCTCACTGTACTGTCACAAAAACAAGAAATAAGCTTCGCTTGTGTCACGCCACTAAAATTGTGGTATTTGCTACAGCAGCTATCAGTACCCTAACTGATTCAACAGTAATGCTGAATGCTTGGCTGAGCTCCGAGGCTGCCTAGTGACATCAGGGGTCAGCTATCTGGCACACAGAGAAAGAAGGCCAGGCTTCCGGATTGCAAAGGCGGCACAGGCAGTGTCCAGGTGTGACTGAGAGATGAGGGAAACCAGAAGGGAAGAGAGGAAGGGGCTAAGCACCCAGGGACAGCGGTGGCAGCAGAGAAGTGAAAGCTCAGGCAGGTGAGGACTGTGTGCAGAGAAGACAACTTAAAGTTCACCTAGCTTCTCCCCTAGCCCTGCCTTCTGGGAACTGAAAAAGGCATGATGGCAGCAGGCTTTGGAGAGAAAGAGCACCCTCTTCAGAAGCAGACAGGATGAAGTGTGAGGAGCTTGGGCTGTGCAAACAGCCGCCTGGGTTCTCAGCCCGGAATCACCACTTAGGAATCCTGGCTGCCTTAGTCACTGTGTCCCCCTCTCCTAGCTACAGGGTGGACGCAGGAGAACCCACCCTCACACTGCACCTGGGCCAGACCCACGGGAAGCACTCCACTTATCACCACCACCACCACCCCAGCAGTGGCTCACATCACAGAAAGAGCAACGGGTGGGAAAAAAGTCTTGGGTGTTTGTCCTCGGCTGACCATATGAATTTCCAGAGCCCAAGCTGCCTCACTGGTAAAAGAAGAAAACAGTTCACAGAGTTGTCCTAAGGATTAATGGGGACAATACAAGTGAAAGGTGCCATACACCGAGAACACCATCACTCACAGTGTAAAAGCCACGAGCAGCACTCATTCCGGCTCAAGCAGAAATCTGGATCAATAAGCCACTCTACTACTGTGGGAAGGACCATCTTCTCTTTGTGCCAGCATTCCCACCTTTGAAAGTACTAAGAGGAGAGCACCCCGCCCACCCATCCTTCCCTCCGGACCTCTGCTCCTGGAAGAGAAGGACCGCTCATGCTCAGCTGATGGGCCTCCCGGAGGGAAGAAGAAGCACGCAGCAGCCTCACTAGCTCTCATCTGATCGCTCACTAGCTCAGGACATGTCCCTGGGACCTACAACTGGGACCCAAAGAGTAATGGCCAGCGACTTCTGCTGCACCTGCCCCTGGGAGGGCATCTGGATGGCAGGCAGGGAAGGAGCACCCAACACAGATGGGGACATGGACAGGGAAAAACAGTGTGCAAAGGGAGGAGGGTTTCCAACTCAGCTGCCCGGGAAAGGGGATAACAGACATTCCAAATTCTGTAAGCTGGAAGACAGACATCCTTGTTGGCCATCCTTTTATTTGGACTGAATCTGATCTAGACAAACAACTTTGGGATTCATTTCCTTCCCCGCAACGAGAGGGGCAGCAGAAAACTAGAAGTCAGACTAGTTCCCAGTTTAAGAAATAATACCTGAAATAGACCCACTGAAAGGCCTTAATTTTCATTGGAGGAGTGGAAGTCAATGCCTTTGTTTAAGCAAAACATAAGAACAAATGACCAATTTTATATACTAAGTGTACCTTATTTATATAAAGTACAGGATGATCTACTTCCAATTCTATCTCAAAACCAAGCAAATACAGCACTTCTGCCACCTAGTGTCTTTAAAAGAAATGCAGTCAAAATATACAAGGAGCTAGAAAAGGACATTTACCCATAACACAATTTATTTGTAAATGTTGAACCAATTAAACAACATCCAAACATACTACTAGTAGCAAAATCCACATGTCCTGATACCAAGTTCCATGCTATTTCCTCAATATACCTGCCCTAAATGATTAATATGGTAGCCACTAGCCATGCGTAGCTATTTAAATTTCTTTAAATTAATTACAATTAAATAAATTAAAACTGAAGCTCCTTGGTCACTCTAGCCAAGAGGCCAGCGGATCAGCCAGGGCAGATCCGAACATTCCCATCACTGCAGGAAGTGCTAAGAGTTAGCACCACAGAAGATGGTGAAAAGAATCTCCCCGACTTTTGAGAAAAGAAGAGGCAGTGAGAGCCACAGGCCAGGACACACAGTGAGCGCCAAGAAATCCCCTCGCATGTGCCAAGGACCCAGCACACACCACTTCTACTCCAAGAAGGCCGAAAGCAGCCCGGAGAGGGGGAGTGGTCTCCCGGTATCAGACCCAAAGCAATCCACAGCAAAGTACTCCAGTGACTGATATGCAAAAGTGACATATTCGTCAATAATGCATAACTGTTTTCTCGACTTTATACTTATTGCAGTGGGTGAAAGAAGCACAAATCAGAAGACTTTAAAAAAGATAAAAAGGAAATTCTTTTAATGCTGGTAAATGACAAGACTTGAAACTTGAGTCCATTTTCAAAATTAAATTCTGGCCATGCCCCTGTGCCAAGCAGCTCCTGATCAGAGGAGCAGGCAGGGAGCTTCTCTCTTGCGCGTGGCCAAGCGTGGCCTGGCCCTCCCCGCCCCTCCGCCTCAACGGTTCCCTCAGCCTTGAACGTTTCCCTTGGAAGGGCCAGCCCCTGCTTGCCCTCAGTCTCAGCTTCACGGTCACCCCTCAGAAAACCCTCACTTCCTATCTATCCGGTTATTTCTAACCCTGGACTTCCTAGGAAATAACAAGCACTGTGATCACGCCTGTGTTGTCCTTCCCACTGGTTGGCACACTCCACAGAGGAGGAATCACACCTGCTTTCCTGCCCAGCGTAGGTAAGGAGCCAGCACAGTATCTGCCTCAGGAAAGCTGCGTCAAATGAATCAAGACTCCAATGATAACATCTTCTGCTCTAAAGGTATATACTTTAAAAATTATTTGTTTTTTTTTTTTTTTTTTAATTTGTATGAAAGTAACATGTGCATGGTTTGAAAGTCCAGTAGTGGAGAGGGCTTCGGATTCTAGGCGTGCCCAGCCCCATCGCTCAAGGCAATCACTTTTGATCAATTCTGTTTTCAGTTCTTCGGGTGGTTGCCTCGAAAATTCTGATATTCTAACTGATAAGCCCTTCGCGCTTGCTGGAGACCCTGGGTTTCTGTGCCTGCTCCTCCCTTCCTTTTGGAAAGTAACCCCACCCCTCAAAGCCGCCCAGCAATCTCCCCTGGGGCCAGGGGGCCAGGACACCCAGGGGCGGGTGTGTGACTCCTGCAGAGCCGATCGCAGGCCTGCTCCTGCCCGAGGCCACCCTGCCTGAGCGTGCGGGATCAGCAAGGAGTGCAGCCACGTAGAAAGTAGAGCAGAGACAAGGAACGCCCAACGCCAAGGACAGAATTCAAACCACAAATCATACCGAAAGGGGGCCACCACCCCTGCACTCTGCAGGAGCTCAAACCAATATACCCCTTCTGCTCTGGTTTAGGGTGGAGCTCCTTCACTGCATCTGAAAGATGCAGAGTAACTATCTCATGACTCAGAGACAAGAAACAACCTTAGACATTATTTATGAATTCTACCTTACTAAAAATGAGGCTCAGTTTACTAGTACTCCTTTATCACATAACCCTAACAATGCAAGATGAGAATACTAGTGCCCCTTCCATCCACCACCTCTTCTTCCACCTTCTACTTTCCAAATTAAGTTGGTTTGTTTCTTTTTACATTTCTCAGAGATGAAAACATTTTAAATGTATTCTGTAACCATAATTCAGGAATTAAGTCCTCTGTTTCCTTCATACTGAATCCAAAGTGAAAACTCAAAGAGCATTTCCATTATGTCTATGTTAAAACTGTTCCCAACAGAACTGTGCAGCCTCAAGGGATCACATCTCTTCTCTCTGGGTCCTTGGTCGTGACCCCTGTGCCGACTTAAAGGAGAACATTTTTAGTGTCGAGACCTTTCATGACATCAATTGCTGAAAATCATGAAACATTTTGGTTTGATCTGTATTTGGATCATGACTCACTGGCTGTTTGTGTTTTCTGGATATCAGAACTGCCTTTATTTTTCTTGCTGAGAGAAGACAACCCCGTACCCTATCAATAATTCTTCCTGCTTCTTGCTATTTTTTTCTAAAGCAAAGGATTCTTCTTAAAAACCCTCAGTCCTCCTGGAGCCTACCAGCCACCCCAATATGGGTAGGTGGCTTCCTACGCCTGCTGCACAGTCAGCATCCTGTGCCTTCTCTTTTGGGCCAACCATCCTTTTTAATTCATGTTCACTTTTAAAGACAACAGAACATCTCTGCCTTACAAATCTCTAAAATAGGAGGAAACACTTGGGTGTTTTCAATGAGCATTTGCAGTGAGCAAAGCTGCTCCTGGCCCCCACAGGCCCTTTGCCCTCGGAGCCTCTGGTGCAGGAAAGAAGCCTCGAATGCCCTCCAGAGACCAAGCGATGCACCTACCAGACTTGAAGATGTGGATCAGACACATGAGCAGCGTGCCCAGCTCCTGGCAATAGAAAGTGTGTTGCTGTTCGCTCATTTCCACTTTCAACTGTTTCGTAACAATGTCCTCTAAAAGAATGCCAACCAGTTGTAGCAGAAACCTGCAGAGAAAGGGAACAAGATTCAGGTGAATTTGGGAACTCGTTCAAAGTACTTACGAGAGGCCCAGAGGAAACAGAGGTGAGGCAAAATAAACAGAGTTAAAGTGGCATTTAGTGCCATCTCTCTGGATTAAGTCACTTTGCCTCTCTGAGTATCACTTCCCTTACTTTCTAAGGTCCATCTTCAAAGGACTGCTATGAGGAGAAAAATGACATGTAGCATTTTTTTTAAAGTATGGTAAATGGTAAAGCATTATACACACATAAGCTGATATTCTACTATAAGAATTTAACATATCAACAATTTTAACCATTTGCTGAAATGTGACAGAAGCTTCTAAAAGCTGGGGGAAAACCAAACTCTCCCTACGATGAATCTTAAAACAGTCTTACTGCGTTTATTTCCATAAATGACACAGGTCATCTCCATTGATCTCAACCTCTAAGGGATCGCTAAACTGCAGTCAGAGCTAACATGGTCACAGGAAACACATTGCCAGAGCCCCACATAGGGAATGCTTTGAATCCAGTGAAGGGGGATACACACTAGTCTACACGACAAGCATTCACAGTCCCTAAAGCATGATTCTTGTCCTCAAGGAGCTTTCGAACAATTTGTGAGGGAAGACAAGATTTGATACCACAGGTATATCAAGGGAAGCTCACGCTGGCAGGGAAAAGAATTTTATTACCGACAGTGGTCAGAATTGCCAGCACATGGTAAGAATAAAAATTAGACTAACTTTTAGTAGGTTTTCTTACATTTTAAATTCCCTGCAGAATTGCCTGCACCCAGGAGAGGCCACCCTACCACCGGACAGAATGTGACAGAAATATTGGAGAGGTACAAACCAAGGGCCACAGGCAGGATGGACTGACAAAAGATGACAGAACCTACATGCACTCTTTTATCTGACAGAGAGAGAGCTGGAGCCAGCCTGGGAGGCACCAGGAGTTATTCCAGACTTAGTGATCACAAAACACTACAGACTTCCTAAAAGACATGGAACTGGTTAAAGGTAAGAGATATAAATCACACCTTGAAAATGTTTCTTCAGGCAAATTCCTCATTTGTCTGCCCTCACTGAGCTCCTCTAGTGTGGAATTACTGCCCCCTCCTCTTAGCCTGTTGATTATTGGACAGGAGATTAAATATGGAGAGAAGGAGAGCTCTTGAATACGAGAGAGAACAATATCTTCAGTTGATTGGGAAATCAGGACCCTCAAAATGGCAAGGATTCCTGATATCCACAGTTGAACAGTGCTTACAGATGCCTAAAGGGAAGAAAATAAACATGTTACGGCTAAAGAAAGAATATTCTTTTCTTTATTCCAACCTCATGAAAGAAAACCATCCCCATTTTACCATCCTACCAATAATTCTCTAAGTCATCGGTTCCCACAGTGCGGTCTACAGACAAGCAGCATCAACATCAGCAGGGAACACAAACTTACAGACTCAGAAATCCCAGGGGTGGACCCAGCAATCTGTTTTCACAAGCCCTCAAGGTGACTCTGATAGATCACTGCACTATACAATTTTGATTCTAAGATGCAGTTGTGAAGCAAAACACTCACCATTGTATTCGGAGTAACAAACATACTTCGCAGAAGCATATCCACAGGACGGAGGGAGGAAGGGGCCAAAATTTCAAACAAAGTATTTAATACTCCAAGGGCTTCATGAGAATCAATATGCATCTGTTGCAATTAAAAATCACAAAAGTTTTCATGTAAGCCAATAAAAATGCCAACATTATACTAATCAAGTTACACACCTGTGATGGTTAGGATCATGTATCAACTCAGCCAGGTGAGGTACCCAGGTGTCTGGTCAAGCAAACACCGGCCTAATGTTACTGCAAGGACATTTGTGGCTGGTTAATCAACCAGAAGGCTGGTTTATTAAATCATCAGTCAATTGACTGCAGCTGTGATGGATTATATCAGGAAGGGAGTGATTTCTGAAACCAGATAACTCAATCAGCTGGATTTAACCCAATCAGTTGAAGACTTTCAAGGGAGAAGAGAGAGAATTTTCACTTCTTCTTCAGCCAGCCAGCCTCTCCAAATGCCAAGAATCATGAATGATTCTGTGTTATCTATAGTACTTGTTTCCTTAGCTTGGATAATCAAGATGAGCATACATGCATCTGCTGACTCCGTTCAAAATGCAACCTGAAGTTCTGCCAGGCAGCCAGTGAGATTTCTGGTAGACCATCTTGAGCAAGTTACTGCTGCACTCAAGGCACCCTCACACACACCCTGGTTACCAAGTTGCTGCTGCGACAGGGGCCAGCCCTCTGATCTCTGACCCCTGCTGGCAGGTATGGCTCCACCCCAGATGGCAGAGTCAGATCATTGCCTTCCACCGCCTGGGGGAAACAACCCATCACCTTTTTGCATTACAGAAATTCTGACTAAATGAAGGATAAGTATTCAATGATTTTTGAAGCGGTAAGGAAAAAACAAAACAAAACACTAAAGATCAAATAAAAATGCTTGATTGACCAGAATGAAAGAGGCATTGTGGCAAAATAGCAAAGAATATGGGTTTTGGAGTCAGACCCAGATCCAACCACAGCCTGCAATTTTCCAGCTGTGTGACTTTGGGTAACCTAAGTAACACCTCTAACCTCAGTTTTCTCGCCTGTAAAGTAGGAAGACAACACCAATTCAAGAGGGTTGTGTGAGAATAAACAAAACCCCATTCACTGCGTGCCTGGCCCTGCTAACTAGCATCAGTTTTCTACAGTGTGAATCTATGAAAATTTAATGAGAAGCTGATCACAGCCACCTACTCCCTTACTCCTCTTCTAAATGTGTGATGACCACCCCACACTGACAAGCTGAGGCCTTGGTGACAAACCTGCTGTCTGGCCAGCATTGGGAGGATCATGTCGGCGATCTGTCGAGACAACCGCTTCCACTTGTCTTCATTCTCCTTGTGACACTGCTGCAGGACGAGGATAAACATTTCCAACACCTGAAAGAAGCATGTTTGCAGAATCATAAAGGCCACCGTTTCACTACTAAGTTACCATCTCTCACACTGATTCGGCTCAGCTGGAAGCCTCTAAGATGAAAACAAATGCTATCCCCGATGAGGCAGATCAGTTTTGGACCTCATGAAACTGATGCAATCCCCCACCTTAAGACATACAAAATGTGGGGAAACTAGAAGGAAATGCAAGGCAGCTCAGCGCCAACTCCTTGAGGATGTGTGAAGACTGCAGACTTTGTCCAGGATAATTCTGATTCACAATCAGAGAAAAGGCAACAACAGGAAAAAAAACCTACTTTCACACTTGGCAAAACACACACACAACCTTGACTAAAATATTCCGCAGACGCATTAGTACTTTCATGTACATTAATTTCAGTTCAGTGTTTTTTGCAATGGTCATCTCCTACAGAATAGTACTTAGGTTCAAAAGGGTTATGCAGGGTCAAGCCCAAGTTTACTAGTGATAAAGTATTTCCCTACTGAGGTACTGAAAACTGGGCAAAGGCCAGAAACAGGGTCGGCCTGCTGCCTGTTTTGTAAATAAAGTTTTACTGGAACAGAGGCACACCCATTCATGGACTTTTTGTCCACAGCTGGTTTTATGCTACAAAGGCAGAGTTGAAAGTCGTGACAGAGTCTGTGTGGCACGCCACACCAAAACTATTTACTCTCCAGCCCTTTATAGAAAAAGTTTGCCAATTCCTGGTCTATGATACACAACTGCTCTCAAGAAAAAGACACACCCAAATGAAGTCCAATCTCCATAAAGCCTGCCCTGACAACCCCTTTTGATACCTCCTTCTCTCTTCAAGGGACCCGTGCAGTGCCTACACGACACGAGAATTCTGCATTTAATTCCAGTAAAAACCCTGTTTACCAACTTCTACTTAATGACCTTGCCAGATAAGCTGACCCTCTCTGTTCTCTCTGCAAAGCATGCCTGGGGCCCATTTAATGCCCGGGGCTGATAACAGCACCCACCAACTCAGCTGTGCTTGCCACAAGTCCATTGCTTATTCTCAAATCTCTTACATGGCAATTGTACTTTTTATCGTAATTAAGTGATTTAATTAAATATTACATAGGTTAATCAAAATATAACTGGACAAAGAAAGTGCTGTTTCTAAGAAAAGAGTTTATGGTTCTGTAAAGACTCAAAGGCAAATAGCTAAACAGCACTGCCAAAACAAGTGAGGGCTAGGCCACTATATACTAGTTAAAAGAAAAGTCATTTAAAAAGCTAGATTTCTGCACTCAGAACACCTGAAAGTGCCTTGAAATTCTTGCTTCAGTTAAAGGAAAACAAAACTAGAACTCATTCCAAGAAAAAAGATCTTGGCCCTACATCAAAATATTGGTAAATAAATGTACAATTATAATCTTTGGATTACTTCAGAATCATATCATTTTTAGAATTCTACCATTTTGACAGACTTTATCAATTAATTGGCTTGGGGACCTTGACTGACTTCCTGACTGTGAGGTGAGGCCTGGATGGTCTCCCCAGAAGACTGTGCGCACCTTGAAGTCAGATGCTTACTCAACCTTCTGCTTTTCTGCTATCGCCCCAGCTCCCAGGAGAGCCCAGAGCATGTTCACAGTCATACTCATTGTTTAACCAATAGCTGGACCGTGTGGCACTTCCCTCTGTCTGCACAGGGATAATAACGGTATCGTGACCATCACCACCTGTTCCTCTTACCTGATGGTATGGGATGAGTCTCAGTAACATCGACACCACCACTTCTTTTTGGGTTTCCAGCTCCTTTCCTGCATCAGCTTTATTTGTTCCTCTTAGCACAAAGAGGTCATGGACGACGGGCTGCAGAGCCGGAATGGCTGTGTAAACAAAGGACACATGACTTTAGGAACAACTCTTAACATTTCCAAAACATACTCAAGAAATAAACAAAACCCCAATCTGTACTTGGTTTATGATAAGGGTTAAATTCAAGTTATCAACAAGCAAAAGGAAGTATTATGAAGTTATTATACCATTATGGAAGGCTAAGGCACTTCCTTTGAACACTGATTTGTTTGGTGAAGGCCTTCTGAAAACAGAAAACTAGGGTTTCCAGGACATAACATCACTTTTGGAAAAAGGGAATATAAATGCAAAAGGCAATTAAAAAAAAAAAACAAACAACTTTCTAACTAACCAAAAATAGCAACAAACCTGACCTCATGCATAATCTACTTAAAGATTTAGCTGAAAAGATGCTAAATGCTTCTTAACAGAATACATTCAGTCATACTATCATTAGCTTTCCATGCTATTTTAAGTAATTAAACTCACTCTCTCATTAGATAAAGAGGTTTTTCCCCAAGTCTTTTCCTTATGCAAAACAGCAATCAAATTCTTTAGTCTAACACAGCCACAATGAATAAGCTATATAAGAAATACCTTCCACCCAGAGAAGGTGTTGCAGCCCTATCGTGCTACCAAGATCACGTGACAGTTCCAGTCTTCAGGCCCACCCTCTGCCTCCCAGTAGAAAGTCCCGGGCCGGCTGCCTCCTGACTCCCCGTTCAAGGACATTCACCACGTGAATTTCCAGTTCTCTCCAGGGACCCTCAAGTCCACACGTGTGGGTGATCTGCACTTTTACTGAGGCCTGAATTTGAAGCATTGGTGAGGCCATGGGAAAGAATGACTCACTTCACTAGTGTGAAAATGTAGACGGCAGCCAAGACCTGCCTCTCAGTGTGGCTCAGTTCTCTGCTCTACTGCAGGAACACTTCATGGAGGATATCATATGTCACAGTGTCACTTGCAAAGGTCTTAGGATGTACCTTGAGTTACAAAGTTCAAAGTTCAAAAGCCTACATGTCACAGCAAAGGAGCCAGAGAGAAGCCAGGAGGGAAATGCGGAGAGATCGGTTTAACAAGTTCAAGGACAGATTTCAGCTCAATCTCAAAACCACACAATCTCATTCCACAAGTTGAGGAGGCTGCTCTGGCAGCTGACCATTTTCTATGGTCCATATTTAAGCTTCTAAAAACATAATAAAGCTAAACAGAAAGTCCTGAGTTCAGGTCAAACTATACCCTCCAATACTACTGGAAAATAAATCAAATGTCCTTACAATTGATTTATGACAATGTGGAAAGCGGGTTTTTTACACTTTTGTTTCATATTGATAAATGAGAATATTTATGCTCATAATCTATCTGCACCTTAGACCATCTTATTGTTTCTTGCATTTTCCCCCTAAATAGATTAGAAACTCCTAAGAGTAAAGAACGTGCTCTCTACTTTTTTTTAACATCTCCAACCACTACATGCATGTGCAAATGCACACACACGCATACACATGCAGCCCCTACGAAGTGCAGAATAACTTTAAACGGCTGGAAGTGGGTGTGAGGAGAGACTAACACTGTGGAGCACACCATGATTACTGACGGCCACAGTGAAAGGGCTGCCCCGTTACCATGGGTCACGGCCTTCCTCCCACTGGCCATGATGCCATCACAGAGCTGGATGATTTTAGGGATTCCGATGATCTGTTTTGAATGATAGCGTTCATAAGACAGCAATACCAAGAAGAAAAAGATGTTTGGAATAATTGCCTCTGATTCCCTGGAAACAAAAACATCCATTTAGACACTTCCTTTTAAAATTAAGATACATAATCAATACAAACATAAAATAACTCATGATTCAAGGTTCAAGGAGAGAGAGAGAGAACATTAATATAAGGAACCTTGGCCACCTAATTTAATCCCATCAACCTCGACCAGCTCCCGCATCTCCAGGGGGTCCACCCCCCCCCACCTGGAGAGATGCCGGCTCAAAGGTCAGGAGGCTGTGTGGGGAAGCACCTGACAGCACTGGTGCCCAGGAAGTGCAAGGTCTGTAGCTCTCCCTCTGCCCCGTCACTCAGCTGAAGAAACCGATACTCCAAGGAGAAAAGGTAACTTGCCCAACATCGCACACTTGGGCCATCACGTCAGAGTAAGAAACTGGGTCTCTAGACCCGAGAGCGTCAGAAAATTTCCCTTTTGTACTTTGTTTCCTTAATTATTTATTGAGTACTTCAGAAACTAAAGAATTTTAATTTCAATAATTATATGTATAAGCTTATAGCTGGCATAGCAAGAAATATTAAAACCTTAACGTCTAGCCAGGAAAAGCTGCAATTAACATAAGCAAAGTGCATAGTAATCAGCTTTTACTAAAGACAATTTTATCCAAGAAAATTTTTCTTGGATACGATTCTCTAAGACGACTTAAAAAAATTAGTGCTCCCTCACTTGAAATTCCATTTAGCAATCAACCATCCTAATTAAATGTTTTAAAACGTGAGAGGAAATCAGACAACACATGTAATTCCCAGATGCAGGACTACTGGTCTTGAGATACTTATCCATTAATTTTTAAGAGAAACAAAAATGTACATCATGTTAATCATATTTTCATTGAAAAAATATCTAACAAAAATGCTTAAGGATCCTTTGAAGTAAATGTTCATCTTAATAATCTAAAATGACACGTAAGTACATAAAAAGGACAAGAAATCTAAAAATAACAAAATACTATTTACCGGAACTGGCCCACTTCAATGTACTCGAACTGTTTTAGCACAAATCCAATAAACACCTATAGGCAGAAAAATAAAATTTTCACATCAAGTTATAGGATTAAAATATGTAAACTAGATTATTTATAAAAACATCATATTGACATTTCTTCTTCCTTATCTGTGTAAATTTTTTATATTCATTTTATTGAGATAAATTCACATACCATGCAGTCATACAAAACAAATCGTACATTCGATTGTTCACAGTACCATTACATAATTGTGCATTCATCACCTAAATCAATCCCTGACACCTTCATTACCACACAACACAAAAATAACAAGAATAATTAAAGTGAAAAAGAGCAATTAAAGTTAAAAAAAAAAACACTAGGTGCCTTTGTTTGTTTTTTTCCTTCCCCCATTTTTCTACTCATCCATCCATAAACTAGACAAAGGGGACTGTGGTCCTTATGGCTTTCCCAGTCACATTGTCACTCCTCATAAACTACATTTTTATAATTGTCTTCAAGATTCATGGGTTCTGGGTTGTAGTTAGTAGTTTCAGGTATTTACTGCTAGCTACTCCAATTTGCTAGAACCTAAAAAGTGTTGTCTATATTGTGCGTAAGAGTGCCCACCAGAGTGACCTCTCGGCTCCTTTTGGAATCTCCCTGCCACTGAAGCTTATTTCATTTCCTTTCATTTCCCCCTTTTGGTCAAGAAGATGTTCTCCGTCCCAAGATGCCAGGTCTACATTCCTCCCCGGGAGTCATATTCCACGTTGCCAGGGAGATTCACTCCCCTGGGTGTCTGATCCCACGTAGGGGGGAGGGCAGTGATTTCACCTTTCAAGTTGGCTTAGCTAGAGAGAGAGGGCCACATCTGAGCAACAAAGAGGCATTCGGGAGGAGGCTCTTAGGCACAATTATAGGGAGGCCTAGCCTCTCCTTTGCAGCAACCGTCTTCCCAAGGGTAAAACCTGTGGTAGAGGGCCCAACCCATCAAACCACCAGTCCCCTATGTCTGTGGTCATGTTAGCAACCATGGAGGTGGGGTAGGCGAATACCCCTGCATTCTCCACAGGCTCCTCAAGGGGGCACTACATCTTTTTTTTTCCTTGTTTGTTTGTTTTTTTTAATTAACTCTTCTGTGTAAATTTTTAACGAGTTTTCCTGACTGATAAATTCCTACTTCTGATTTGTTCAGTTAATGGCCAACTGAGGATCCCATTTCCTGAAACTGGGTAAGGAATAAGATGCCCAATTAGAGCATCTTCTCCCTTCCGCTACCACCCACGTTCAAAGGGACCTGCGCAGAGGCGGGTGCTGAGGGTGGGGGTGACCCTGGCCAACACAGGAACAAGCCCACATCCCCTCGGCATGGCAGGGGGAAGGCAGAGTGCCATCCCTGCTGTCCTTCTCACAGGCCCTGGGCATAGCACTCGGCACACAGCAGGAGCTCGGGAGGTCACTCTGTGGATGGAGCTCAGCGTTCTCCCTGTTCACGTTTCCTATCCTTGTTCATAACCACTGTGATGGTCTGAACCCCAAGAACCAGGGGGAGAGGAGAAAAGAGGAGGCTGAGTGACAAAAGCAAATCAAAACAAATGTGGGAGTTGGCCATGCCCAAGTGAGCAGAAAGGTTGCTGGGACCCACAGGAAACCAACACCTACACATAGACAAACCTCTCTCGATATTCATGTATCGGATGGAGAGTGAAGAAAGACAGAATGAAAGCAACAAAGTTATTCAAGTTTTGAGAAAAGGCTCCATGCACAACGCCTAAAGAAGGAATTTAGCTCATCTAACGATTCTCTTTTAATAGTGGGGAGCTGTTTATTCCCTTTGTCTACTAAAGTTGACCCAAAGAGAGATCGTGGTCTGTAATTACATACGAGAAAATCACTTTCCACCCACGATGAATCAGTACTCGGGGACTGTGAGGAAAAGACAGGCCAGTCAGTGATGTGCTCTTCACTGAGAAAGGATCACTCCAGAGCTCTAGTTTCCAGTCTGAGCCCCACTCGCTGCAGGCCCCAAGGCTGCAGCAACAGGGAGCCGGCTTCCGTCTCGGCCACTGCACCCACTTCTGGGGACTGGGGCTTTCTCCACCCAGCCTCCCGGTGCTAAAGGAAGGGATGAAGTTCCCCAACCACCCCCCAATAAGCCTATTCCCTGAAGAGGGAAACAGCCCTTTTAGACCAATTTTCTTCTGACACCTTCGGTGAAAAAAAAAAAAAGGAAGAGTCAAGTTGGTAGCCGGGTAAAGCCTGGAGAAGGACTGAGCATCGGCTTGGCCTCTCGATACCTCTTAGAGGGTGCCCCTCCCCCCAGAACCACTTGTGAGGAACTCAGCATCCTCAATGTAGTTCCTTGTTTCTCCTAGGGAAACAGATGCTTTAACGTGGATAAAGTCGTGGACAATATGCCTAGGAAGAAATGGAGAATTGTAATATTTCTATCCCCTAAAATTTCCTATCTCACATAGAGAAGCAGCCCAAGATCACAGGCCTACAATGAAAGTCAAATTTTGATGACCAAAAGCAATTTTATCTATAGTGACTCTAACCAAAATGACTGCTTTTCCCCCAATCACTCAATTTTATTTTCAATGAAATATTTGATAAACAACGTTTCTCAGGAACTAGAATCAGTGTTTACATTTAATGCAATTTTAACACAAGACTCCTCAGGAATTAGCCCAAGACCTGCAGGGTTATGTCTTTTTTTTTTTTTTAATTAAAGAAGTTGTGGGTTTACAGAAAAAGCATGCATAAAATACAGTATTCCCACAAACCACCCTATTACTAACACTTGCATTGGTTGCTACATTTATTACAAGTGATGAAAGCACATTTTTATAACTGTACCATTAACTATAGTCCATGGTTTAACTTAGGGCTCACTGTTGTGCTGGTTTGTATATTTATGTGCCCCAGAAAAAGCCATATTCTTTAATGCATTCTTGTGGGGCAGACATATCAGTGGGGATTGGGTTGGAACCTATTGGTTCAGTGTTCATGGAGATGTGACCCACCCAACTGTAGGTGATAACTCTGATTGGATAATTTCCATGGAGATGTGGCCCCGCCCATTCAGTGTGGGTCTTGTTCAGTTTACTGGAGCACTATATAAGCTCAGACAGCAGGAGCTCACAGCTAGCTGCAGCTGCTGAGACAGACATTTTGAAAACTGCCATTGGAAGCTGATGCAGACATTTTGGAGAACGCCATTTTGAAATGCAACTGGGAGCAAGCAGATGCCAGCCATGTGCCTTCCCAGCTAACAGAGGTTTTCCAGACACCATTGGCCATCCTCCAGTGAAGGTACCCGGTTGCTGATGTGTTACCTTGGACACTTTATGGCCTTAAGACTGTAACTGTATAACCAAATAACCCCCCTTTTATAAAAGCCAATCCATTTCTGGTGTTTTGCATTCCAGCAGCATTAGCAAACTAGAACAACTGTGTTGTGCAGTTCCATGGACTTTTTAAGAACGAATCTGTTTGGTTCAGAGCTGTTCAAGAATCCACACAACGCAGCGAGTCAAAGTTTAAGTGTAAAGTTTAAGATTTATTAGAAGAAGAAAGCAGGTGGGAGCCAGTAGCAAAGAAGAAAAAAGATAATGGCTCATGCTCTCTATCTGAGAGCAGCATTTTCTTAACAAAAAAAGGAACCCATGTTGGGTAGGGTGTCTGCTGTGATGTTCTGTGCCTCGATTGGGTAAGTGCTTATCTAGTTTTGGACTGATTGGTTGCTAGAATTCTGAGACAATATTCTTTTTAGGAGAGCAGCTGCATTATCTAGCTGGGGAGAGCAGGCCTTTTTGCTTGTTCTCTTATGGGCATCTCCGACCTTGCCTTACCCGCCTTTGAGGTGCCCCTGTGGCTGGGACAGCCTTGAACAGCTTTGAACAGCCTTCATTCTTTAGTTTATGGGGCACCTGTTTTCTTGTGAGATAAGCTGTGGGGCCCCTGAGTTAGAAACTCTTTCTACACATTAGTTTCTTCTTCTGGGATCTAACAGAATCTTTTTCAAAAGAATCTGTATCAAGTGACATGATTTGCCACCTCCTGCCAGAATCACCTCCTGAATAACCCTGTGAGGAAGGCCAGGCAGCCTGTTCACAGGTGAGAGCCAGCTTCCACAGGAAAATCAAGGGTTTCAGCTGTTCTTATTAGATTACATTCCTTTTAAAAAGGCTAAGCATGGATTGCTTGAAATTATATATCATAACTGATAATCTGTTTAAAATAAGTCTCTGGATTTTGCAAAAATGCTGCTCCCAAATAAATTTTAATTATGGCTTACCATTTAAATTCCAACTTTGTTTGGAATGGGGGGTAGGTGAGTGGATGAGGGAGAATGGCTAGGTAAAATCTTTGGCCATATATATATATATATATATATATATATGGTTTTTTTTTCTATTAATAATCCCATTTTTAAAACTGTCAATTTATTTTTCTACTCAATTCAGTATTGGTGATATAAAAAGGATGTAAACAGATTACCATAAATATTTATAGAGTGACACACAAAATAATTACCAAGGAACAAATCCACCGAAGTGACAAATTTTTGCCCATCATGCCCACTCAGCTGTACAAAGTTTATTCTAGGATAGTTTCCCAGTTCTCTAAAGAGAAATTATGAGGATTTATATCCTCTATAAGGATCAAGAAAACACTACAGGAGCTGCTAGAACCATGTTTTGTACTCACAGCCAGAGAAGGGCATTCAGGGAACACTAGTTTTCTGGTCCATGTGACAGCATCAGCGAGCTGGGAGGCGAGGGAGGCCTCATCAAAGGACAGGCTTCTCCTCCCGGGGCCTTCCCCCTCCTCCTGGTGCTCAGGGGAAGGAGCTCCCTTCCCTAACAGGTGACTGAGTCACACCCTGCCCCAACAGATGGTGTGCAGATTATCAACACACAACGAGGAGAAAGAACTGACTCCCTCACCTGCTAAGGAAAACACAGATTTGGGGCAGCAGTTCCTAAATCTCCAACAGGCAGACTTCACATGGCCTACATTTTGTACACAGCACAAACAGGGGTGAACACATCAGAAGCATTCATGGTGTGATAAAATAAGTCTCTGTCCAAATTATCTGGGAAATGGCAAAATCTAAACCTAGGCAGATATTTTATTCAAGCAAGCCAATATTTAAAGGAATCATCCCATCTTCAGCCTCAGGAATGCCATAGGGTAAATACCACAGTTCTCCTTTAATGGAAGCAGGGGGTTAAGGGTCCCTGACTCTCTAAATGCCTGGAGCAAGGGCAGCAGAAAATGGAATATAGGAAGCTTAATGGCTTTAAGACAGTTCTCAGTCAACTTAGCCGCAGTTTCTGGCCATCTTTAAGCGACTTTCGCATTCGAAATTCAACTTTTACATTCAAAACAAGAGATCAACTCAACTTCAGACACAAAGAAGAAGCCTAAAAATTGAAAAACCACTTGACGATTGAGGACCTGTCTCATAAAGATACTTTAAAGGCCAGCAGGACTCATTTATAATTTGGCATGTGCTTGGCTAAAGGGGCAATAGGGCCTAGAGCTAAAATATTCTATTGTAAAGATATAGTACATCAAGGAATCAGACAAATGGGAGACATATATACCACAAGAAAGATTCATATACAGTACTGTGCTGACTTTAAAGAAAAACTGGGGGACACAGAGGGGAAAGATAATAAGAAAAGAATTAAAAGGGAGCATTTCAGTCCAAAGCCAGTCCAGTGATTATCTACCAGTAGGATTTCCAATCTTTCATCTCCAAAGAAGCTGATTTAATAAATTATAAAATTACCTTGTTCACATTTGGGACATAGTACATCTCCCAAGCACAGTAATTCCTGTGATGTTTGGTTTTCACTTGCTATTTGATGATTAAGTTGGTTCTGGCTATAAAGATTTTCTTAATATATTTTAATTAGCCAGATAACACAGCAGAGGCTGCCCCTCTGTGAAGCCAGACAAGCTTTGCAAAATAATTTGATCTAATGAAGATGAAGGATGGGGAAAAAAAGAGAAAGTTTCCTGGCTTTTCTTAAAATTTTTTTTCTCTCACTTGAAAAACTCTGCAAGCACTTAATGTTTTGTTCCAGAAAAAGCAAGCAAAATTACTTGGGAAAATACCCATACACTTACTGTTTACTAGCATGATACAAAACAAATTCATGGATGTTGATCAATTGTTTTTCTAAAACCAAAAGTGAACATTTATTATAACTTAAGAACTGAATTTTTCCACATTCCTTTATATACAGTTAACATTTGTAAACTGAGACTTTTTTTTTCTTTTTTGGACAATCATGCAAATTTAATTTGTTCCTGGAAACAAAAACACAACCTGACAGATTAATAAAATATGTCCTTTAGACAACATTTTTCCTGTGAACTTGTGTCCACTGTTACCATTTTTATCCTTCAGTCAACAGAAACTACTCTTTTAAAAGTTTATGTACTAGGCACCTGTATGCAACTAGATGCATGAAATAGATATCAGGCAGCAATTGGTGGGGGAAATACAAGTTTCATATTTCCTTAAGGTAGATTTCAGTATCATTTTAAGGTAATTTTTACTAAATTGGGAACAAGTATGGTGGATGAAAGATTAAAAACATGACAAACCTGATCTGAATCCAGAAGACAGTAGTTAACCCGTAACTGAACCAGCTGCGCCAGCAAGTCCAACACCTGCTTCTGTAACTGCACAGACGTTGTCGTTGTGTACTGTTTTAAAGCTTTTATCACAAGAGGCTCAAATAAACGAATGTGGTTATGAATAGCATTCTATAAAAAAAGAGAAAAAACTTTAAGTGATTCTTCATCTAAAAGTTTCAAATCACCAACCTGGAAAGCTCCAGCTCTCATTTTATTTCTAGCATGAACACCACTGGATGTGCACCTGCCTTCTTAAGCCATGGCTCACATTTACCTTGTCCGCACGGTTCTTCGTGACACCCGTGAGATTTGTTTTCAATTGGGTAGACACCTTCTGGAGTACATCAAACCACCTGCAAATGGGAAAAGAAAGGAGAGAAGAATATCCTTAAATAATCTCCTATACTCAGCTATACTCCAGTTCAAACTAATTTCGTATTCACCAAATCCGAGCACTTCAGAGTCAAAAAGAACTTGAAAGGTCATTCAACACAAAAATATCATGTTCTTCTTTTCCTGATGATAACTAAACTAAATTTAGAGTTTGCCACTGACTGACAGCCATCAAGTTTTGTCACCTGTAGGAGCTAGCTGAAGAGCTTTTCTTCTGCTACAAAAAACTCGCTACTTGCAGAGTCTTAGTGGGGCTAGAAAAAAATGTCATGGTCGTTTGAAAGATTTGGTAATTTAGAAGATATCACTTGACTTCTTTTGGGGGAAAAAAACACTTTACAACATTTACCTCAATTACATCCTTTTCTTTTTACAAGATACATATGTATAATTATAAGACAGTAAAATGTGTACACACACACACACAGCCTGATTGTTTGTTTATGTGCACCCCATAATATTACACAGATTATTTAAAGAGGTTTATTC
The DNA here is from genome assembly GCF_015220235.1 of Choloepus didactylus. NCBI lineage: Eukaryota > Metazoa > Chordata > Mammalia > Pilosa > Megalonychidae > Choloepus > Choloepus didactylus. The sequence continues at coordinate 3,471,829 of NC_051309.1, read as the reverse complement.
CTGAAGTTTGGATGCATGATAAGTATGTTACCAATGTTAACACAAAGCCAGGAACATGGGTGTTTTCCTTGGTTCCTGACTCTCACATTTCAATTGTAGCTGTGTGAACCCTACACATTCATAAAAAGAAAAACAAAGAATTCTATTGTTGTTACTATACAGAGAAGCAGCTCAAATATCAGATAAAAATTATGGTAATTTAAGACACATCACAAACATAAATTAAAGTGAAAAGAAGCTTTTATCCATAAGCTTACAAACCACAAAGTGAAACACCCAAGACTCTTCTATGCCCTTTAAATGCCTCTAAATGCAAACACTACAGTGAAATGTCAAAGCTGCCCTTTCACTTTAGTCACAGATCTGAAAAGTGCTACTTTACTATAAAGGAAAATGCCATTTAATTAGTACTGGAAAATAATAATGTGATTTAAATATCCAAGGCCTTCTTTTTTTAATCTCAGCTCTGGTTTGTTGATTAATTTGGGTATTAGCGCTGGCTGCGTCCCAGCAGCCACTTGGCATTCCCCTTCCCCTTCCCACCACCGGAGATGAGCAAATCCCCCAGGAGCCCATCCCACTCACTGGATGAAGGCAGGGCTAAGCCATAATCACGGTTCTTTGAAAACAGTCGACTACTGGAAGATGTTATCTAAATTTTTTTTTTTTTTTTTTTTTAAATAAATTAGTTACTGCTTCCTCTTTCATGACTCTACAAAGAGAGCATTACTGACAGAGAGAGAGCAGAGGGACGGTTACCCCGAAGTGTCGTGCTCTGGCTCGGCCCGGACCATGTTCCTCAGACTGGCATCGGCCAAGGCCTGCGTGAAGTGGGTATAGGGAGCCATGAAGCAGTAGTGGTACAAGCCTGGCCTCACGCTGGAGGAGCCCAGGCGCTGCGCACAGCCTTGGGACTTGCTGGGGTTGGAGGAGAAGCCATCAAACTGCGATGCCAAGTTTGTTCCAAAAAGAGTCTTCAACAACTGGAATAAAAGAACTGAAGTCATCAATACTTGACTTAATGCAGCCTGAGTGACACTTTAAGAATCTCCCATACAAACAGCAAATCCATCTACACATAATTGGACATGTTACCAAAAATTCAGATTGTGAAATTCTTGTTAAGTAATGCTACGTACACATGGCAGAGCTGCTGCTTGTGATGTGCTGTTTATACTTTAAATAAGAAACTACTGGCCCCCAGTAGTTTCAAGTATTCCCATGATTCTAAATAAGACTGAACATTTCAAACAAAAACCTGGAGGGATACTAAGGCAATGGTCAAATAAGGAGGGTTCAGCAGAGCTACTAATAGCCTCTGCCATTTACAAGGTGGATATTCTCTTTCTGAAGATTAAGACACGGCACAGCGAGGGAAAGAGAACTCACACTTCCAAACAGCCACCATGGCCTAAATAATGGAGTGACAAAGAAGGGGCAGGTGGGATTGCTAGACTATTTTACCCCTTCCTGTTGATCAAGCCACCAGCACGACCTTCTTAAGGGAAGTCATTATGTCATCATGCCTGGAGTGAAGGATTTAAAAGACAAGTGCAGGAAACCACTTTCTTTCTTACCTGTTGGACACAAACAGTCGCCATCATTGGTTCTCGATTAAAGCAGGATTTCAGGTATCCGAGGATCTCTTCAACACACTATGAAAAGAATGAACAGTAAGACATTAAAACAAGTGGCTCTCAGATGATTTACTATTATTGTGAATCCTAGACAGAAATCAAAGATACCAAATAGCTTCTATTTAAATTGTATAATTTAGTAAAAATCAAAGGTTATAATTCTTTATCATCTTAAACAAAGATAGTATAATGTACTGAAATCAAAGTATATATATTTCAACCATTCCTTCCTGCATTTATACGTTGATTTATTCATTTTTACATTCATTTGCTCACTCAACAAATATTTATTATCTACTATGTGTTCAGCTCTATTTTCAGTGCAGGAATTCAGAAGGGTACAAAAGAATGAAAAAACCCCTGCTTTTATGGAGTTTACGTTCAAGTGAACATAATACGTTTACCTCAAAAGAATGTGTCATTAATGTGTAACTCACATTAGTCCTAGAAGTGCCTCACAGCAATCTGCAAAAATGATTTCAGTTTCCAAAACACTGAACACCAGGCAATGAAGGTCCTTAATCCCTGAGACACAGGCAACAAAGGAGATGTCCCACAACTGTCCCACCTTAAAGCCTTGATCAGGTTTCCAGTTGTGGTGTAAGTGGGAGGAACAGAGCAGAACCTGGGAGATGCCCTCAGTTGGGGAGAAGGAGCCAAGAGTCCAGGAAACCAAGAAAGCGGAATTCATAGGACAGAGAACCAGGGAGAAGAGAGCTGCACAGAGACAGAAACACTCCTGATGCACGCCTGTGTGTGAGGACACCACCCGAGGCCAGGGAAAGAACCATCCGACAGGATGAGGGGCAACGGTGCTGCATGCTCACACAGGCTGGGAACGGGGGCTGTCCACCAGCCAGACTGGGAAAACTCATAATTCATTGGGCATTGGATGGAGTTCTCAAGAAGGTCTTGCCCCGGCAGTGGTAAATAATTAGCCCTCAACCAAGCACCGCTCTGACCTATTTAACAAATCATAAATGCAAGACCTGAAAGAATCAAACTATTTCCAAGTAACTTAACCGATACCAAAATAAAGTTCAAGATTTGTAAGCATACAAAAATACCTACACCCAACAAGGCAAAATTCACAACATCTGGTATCCAATCACAGAGGACCAGAAATGCAAAGAAGCAGGAAAACAGGATCCGTAATGAGCAGAATACTATCAACCAATGAGAAAAGACAAAGAACTGATGTAGATGTTTTAGTTACTAGAGAAACATTAAAAGTTATCATAACTGGAATCCATATGTTCAAAAAGTTAAGTAGAGAAATGAAAGATATAAAAAAGATGCAAATTGAACTTCTAGAGATGAAAACTACAACTCCAGTGACTACAAATACACTGGCTAGGAGCCCCGGCCCTTGCGGCACCGCTGCCGCCAGTGTGGACACCTGTGCTCAGCACGGGTGGAAGGTGCTTCCTCGGAGAACCATGACCTCTTTCCGCTTGGCCCTCATTCAGCTTGAAGTTTCTTTCATCAATCAGATAACCACATAAGAGGTTGTGGCCTTGTTGGCAAGGCTGCAATGCAAGGAGCCAAAAGAGTTTCTCTGCCAGAATTCTCTAATTCTCCATATGGCACAAAATATTTTCCTGAGTATGCAGAGAAAATTCCTGGTGAATCCACACAGAAGTTTTCTGAAGTAGCAAAGGAGTACGACATATATCTCACTGGAGGTTCCATTCCTGAAAGAAGATGATGCTGGGAAATTATATAACACTTGGGCCATGTCTGGGCCCGATGGCACTTTGTTGGTAAAGTACAGAAAGATCCATCTGTTTGACATTGATGTTCCTGGGAAAATTAAACAAGAATCTCAGACATTTGAGTCCTGGTGATAGTTTCTCCATATTTGATACTCCTTATGCAGCTGCAGAGTGGGCCTGGACATGTTACTACATCCGCTTTACAGAGCTTGCACAAATCCATGCACAGAGGCTGCCAGCTGTTGGTGGGTCCTGGAGCTTTTAATGTGACCACTGGACCAGATCACTAGGAGCTGCTTCAGCAAGACCCGGCTGTTGATAATCAGATGAATGTGGCCATGGCATTTCCTGCCCGGGATGACCAAGCCTCTATGTTGCCTGGGGACAAGGCACTGTCGTGAACCCCTGGGGTGAGGTCCTAGCCAAAGCTGAAGAAAAGATCCTGTATTCAGACACAGACCTGAAGAAGCTGCCTGAAATATGCCAGCAAATCCTCATTTTTAGCTAGAAGCGATCAGACCTCTATGCAGTGGAGATGAAAAAGCCCTGAAGTGTGTATTTCTGATTTGTTGTGAAACAGGAAAGTAGGATTCTATTAACATAATCAACTCGCTACTGATTTATTTAATGGAAGTGTGTTTGTTTGTTTTTTTTTAATTTCAGCCGTTTGGCTTCCTGGGAGCTCTCAATTGAGATGATGGAGCATTAGCACACTGACACTCTCCACACCATTCTACATAGTTAAAAGTGCACTGAAGAACAGAAGGTAAGGCTGCTGGCTCTAGAGCTTCTTCTATACTTCAGTTGCCTCAGAATTGTTGGTGAAAGTTATCAGATCTTGGTATTTTGGTGGTTGATTCACAAATATTTGTGTCATGAACCTCTTACCCCACTTGCTGGTATTGGAACCCATTATCTAAAAAACACTGTCTGATGTGACTCTTTTTCCAAGCAGTACCTTAATAGTTACTTTTTTTTTTTTTTTTGTCCATGCATAGCTATGGGGGAAACAAAATAATAGATCCAAGGATGTGGCAACCCTATCCCTCAGAGCAGCTCTTTGAGCTCTGTAAATTCAGGAAGGAACTAATGATTCCATCCCAGACTCTCCTGGGCTCAAGGGAAAAGCTATGTCACTCATGAGCCCTGTGGCAGAATGGCGGTGACAGCAGGTGGGGAGGGCAGCTAAAGTACAAATCCCTACAAAAGGTTTTCTTGATAGGGGTGAGTGTATGAAAATCCCATCTTTTTCTTTCTGCTTTTCTCTCTAGAAACACTTTCTAGTTCCATAAAGACAAGTCTTTCCCTTCATTGCCAATCTTGTACTTCAGTTTTCCTCAAATGTTTTGGTCTCAGGATCCTTTTACACTATTAAAAATTAAGGACTCCTTGATGGCATCATTCATTCTCATATACATAGTGCCTAGTTAAAAAAAAAATAAAAAATTAAGGACTCCAATGAGCTTTTGTTTATGTAGGTTTTAGCTACACTATGTAGGCGAGCTGGTAAATGGTTATCGATCAATTGTCCAAAAAAACAAACAAAACAAAAAAAACAAAAACAAAAACAAAAAATAACCCTGATTTGTAGTACCTGCAGCATCTCCAGCCTGACACCAGGGACTGCCCTTGCCCCTGCCCGCCTCAGACATCCCTTCCCAGAACACCCTGGAAGCACACCGAGCTTCTGCTATTCTAACCTGAGCACAGCCCGCCCTGAGCACATCTTGTTTTGAGAAAAAAGCACACACCGAGATGTTTTCCTAGTACTTGCATGCAAGCCCCTGGCACTTAACTACCTTTGTTCCTCAACCATATATAATCCGTAGAGCAGTTCCCATAGATGCAGACATACTTAGGTGAATTTCTTGCTGTCTCTCTGTCACGAGGTAGCTGCAGCTCTCTGTACACAACTTCTCCCAATGAATGGATTTGGATTAATCACCCTGGCATTTAGCGCCTCTTTATTCGGACTCAGCTGGCTCCAATGTAAGATGGTTTGGGGCAGTCCCATAGGGCCTTCCCCTATTTTGTTTTTCGGGGTGAGTCCTGCTTCAGGTTCCACAGTACACAACCAGTTTCTGTGGTATAAATACTTGCACTATGGCTGGGTTCAAGCTCTCACCACAGTATCTCTAAAGACGAAGGTGGGAACAGATGTGCACAATCAGCTCTTGTAAGCTGGAGCAATCCTGCTCTAGTATACTTCTGGTTATATGAATATCATATTGGAAAGCAAAACAGAAAATTTTAAAACCAAAGAATACACGAGCACACATTCCATTTAGTTGTAAGAGTTATGACATCATCATGCATCATTTAACCTCTAGCAATCAGCACTGTGTACCATAGGAGGAGAGTGAAAAAAAGCAATGACTTTCATTTATTTTAAGTGTATAATCAGCTAAAATTCAACATCTGTATACACTCATGGAACACAGTGTGTTCAAGATAACAAACATATCCACCACCCCCAAAAGTTTTTGTGCTCTTTTATAATTCCTCTGGCTGCTTCTCTTGTCCCCAGACAACCACTGATCTGCATTGCCCCTATAGATTAGTTTGTGTTTTCTAGAATTATATATAAATGGAATAAAAGGGTATATATATATTTTGTCCTTTTTCACTGAGGATTATTATTTGAAGAGTCATCCATGTTGTGGCATCAATAATTCATTCCTTTTTCATTGCTTAGTAATACTCCAATATATAACTATACAACAATTTATCCATTCACCTGTTAATGAATATTTGGGCTGTTTCTAGTTTGTGGCTATTACAAATAAGGCTGCTAGAAATTTAAAAAAAAAATTCACTGGGTAGGATTAAAGGCAGATCAGACATTCCAGAGAAAAGATGAGTGAACTTGAAGACACAGCAAAAGAACCCAAACAAAATGAAACAGAGATATGAAAGAATCAAAATCAGTGAAAAGAACATCAGTGAGCTTTGGGAAAACTTCAAGGAACCTAATATACAGGTAATTGGAATTCCCATAGGAGAGGAAAAAAAGGAGTAGGAAACAGGAAAAATATTTGAAGAAATAATGACCAGAATTTTTCCAAGCTTGAAAAAAACTATAAAGCCAGAGATCAGATAAGTTTAACAAATCCCAAGTGCAAGAAACATGAAGAAAACTACACCAAGGTGCATCATAATCATATTACTTAAAACCAGTATAAAGTATTAAAAGCAGCCAGAGAAAATATATAATATAGAGCAATGAGGAGTGACGTGGAAAAATTTGTATAACAATGCAAAAAACAAATATAAAACAGACTATGGAATAAACAAGGTCTAGAAAAGAAAAAAATTAAACAACTATTTGTGGAAGATACGGAATTATAAGTGATTCTTTTTCATACCCAATGTCAGTATTTAGAAAATCAAAACAAAACAACTGTACTTTTTATTCAAAAATCGTTCTTTGCCTGCCTATCCTGTAACCAGTTAAGTTCTCAGAAACCTGAAGGAAAACTGCTCACACATTGTCCCAGGTCCAGCTCACCTCTTCCGACATCGATTCACGGCTTAGATCCTGTGTGCCTACACTGAGCACGTGCCCAGCACATGCACAAGGGCAACGCTGCTTCCTGAGGAAAGCAGAGGCTCCTGCTGCCTCAACCATAGCAAAAACACAAATACACCTCTGTAGCTATCTAAAACCTGATCTGATCTGCATAACTTCCTAACTGACCCAGAACTGCTGTGCAGCAGGAATGGATTTCAAGCCCTGCCACGCATTATGATTCACCCAAGGAGATGCCTCAGCTACGGTAAGTAGTCAAATGCAAAGAAGAAAAACCAAGAAAGTTTCCATCCCACATATTCTCTGCTATAAGATCAGGAATGAAAATTCAGTGGGTAAGCAGGAACAGCTTCTGAAGTAGGTCTGAAGGGATATACAGAAAAGTCAAAATTGAGAATTAAAATGGGCCTTCATCAAACAGAAAAAACAATCAACTTTAAAAACTAGGAAAGTAGAGATGAAAATAACTACCTTTACCTATACAGAAATAAGAAGATAAGATGCTATATTATCCAAGATTTTCAAAGATAAAATTATTATATACACCTTTAAAAGAAGGAAATCTAATCATATCTCTGATTTCAGGAATATTAAAAATTAACCAATGTCAATCTTGATTAAATTATGAATTCTGAATTATTAATTTTTGAATATCTGGATAAACATAACATCTGATATTCACTAATTAAGAAACTACAAAACTTACTGTTACTGGAAATTGTTTCTATATCTGTGTGATATTCATAGCAAAAAGTTAAAAAACTGAAACCACACAAACAAAATGTACAAAAACAACAAATTATAAAGTTAATTCCCATTAATTAGAGGAAAAGGAGCATTTTATTATTTAAAAATTCCCAAGTAGATGGCTTTTATTTCAGTATATCTAACATCCAAATTTAAAACATGTTATATTTTCTACCTTAATGTGTTACACATTCAGACACAGCTCCTGAAGGCCTCCTGGAAAGAGCTGTGATTTATGGGAAAGAGTGGCTGATGTGAGGAGCATGGTCTAAATACAGGCTCTGCCATCAACCACCTGGCCCTGGGACAGCCCCACCTCTCAGCCTCCATTCACGGTGTCAGGGCCAATAGCAGGTCCCTCAGCCTGGCCAGAGGACAAACAGACACTGCAGATCGAGAGTGCCCCGATAACTGACTGTTCACAAAAGCACCTACTATTTACTCAACAGAGTTCACTGCCTGTCTGTTATCTGCCGGGCAATGCTGTGGAAGCTGTGTATAAATAAACAGCAAGTTTGATGATGATATGGGTCAAAGAGAAAAATGAGCAGAGAAAGAGAACAGAGTATATGGAGAGAGCCAGGGAGGGCCTCACCAAAAAGGTGACATGACTAAAACTTTGAGATGATTTGCTGTAACAGGAAAATAATATACAACCATTAAGAATGACAAGTGTATGTGCAAAATTGATGTATGGGAAAAGGCAAATGGAGTAACTGGGAAGAAAAACATAAATTACCTATATAATGATTAAAACTAAGTAAACATGTATATCCAGATAAGAAAAAAACTGAGAGGAAAACAAATTAACTTCATTACCATACTGCATTTCACTTAGAGGTAGAGAAGCACATGTTAAAAAGTGGGGCTCAGTGTAATTGACTTTGAAATGCATCAAAAAATAAGATGCATTTTGGTATATGGAGAGATGGATAAACACATTGAGCAATTATAGCAAAATTGTTAGCAATTGTAGAACCTGAGTTGTGGGCATATCATATGGATATTCACCATACAATTCTTTTAACTCTTCTGTATGTTTGAACATTTTCATAATAAAATGGGGATGAGACAGTCTGGACTTAGAAGCAAAGACCATGAGTTTTTGAGTTTCATATACCCTCGTGGAGTCTATTTTTGCCCATTTCTACTTGTGAAGATCAAATAAGAAAATAAAGGACTCTGTAAGCACGTTTTAAACTTGCCAATTTTCTAAAATAAACAGCCTTATCAAGCTAATATGTGGTAAACAAACAAAAGAGGATGGAAAAGCAATCCCTCCCCTCAAACTTCCTGATTAAGACATGGGCCAGACTCCAAGTTCTATGGCGTACAGGTGAAGACTCCCCCAAGCTGTCACCAGGTCCTGAACGTACCCAGAGGAGGGGCCGATCGCAGATGCCATCAGCCCAAGGGCATGCATCAAGTGTGCTCTGATGCTAGCTAAAGCCCAATGAGAAGTAACTGAATACAAACCTTCCCAATATCCTGCAGTGTTGCCAATTCGAGAATCTGTGAAAGAACATCCAAGGCAGAGCGCAGAAACCCCCCAAACTTTTCAGTGCTGTTCTGAAGATCCAGGGTGACCTTGAGGGGGTGGAAGGAGAGAAAACACTATCACTGGCCCCATCCCATTCTAGTGACAAGACACAGACGCACCTGCAGCTGCCTGCAATGCACTGTGCCCCACCTGCCCCTGCACACTCACCATGCTGGAGGTGCTTATTTGTTTTTACACTGGGAAAATAATTAGAAAGGAAATTACTCTTCTAGATAGCCATGTTCAAACTGTTCTCTTTCAAAGGCATCTTGAAAATTGGCACTGGCACTACTGAAAGAAATAATACCTAATTTTCAGTCATAATGAGAAAAACCTTTCAAATGCCTTCCTAACCAATGTCTGATAAGCAGTTTATCAAAAAATACCAAGTCCTGTTCCAAATACATCAGGATCCCTGGGGGAAATTACTCTCAAGATCAGACACAGTTGCCCTATCTGGCTGCCACAAAGTATTAAATGAGTCTTAAGCAGTATTAAATTAAGGTTCTAAAGATTCAGTAAGGTTCTAAAGATTTAGACAGAAAGGTATTTGCTCAACGAAATGAAATCCAACCATACGTGATAGGAGAGAAGATGCAGGCCGTGCAGAGGAAGAGGGAAACAGGGAGAGGCAGACACAGAAAAGGAGCATGCAGGCCCACCCGCACACAGTACACAACTCTCACACACGTGCGTATGCGCAACCAGAGTGTGTTTCCAACAGACCAAGGAAAGGACAGAAAAGACAAGGGTGGGGCTACTGAAGACCCAGGGACAGGTGACTTGATAATGGAATGTCCCGGAGGAGGCAGGAGGGGAGAGCACCGAGAGCCCCAGGACTGAGGGTCACCTCATTGCCACAGGGGGACCTCTCCCTCCCAGACAACATGCACAGAAAGACAATGCCTGGGACTCTGGAGGTGGGAGTTCGGGGAGCAGAGACCATGAGGAGGGCTATCTTTTGCATAAAGAACAGGAGATCACAAGGAGAGAATCAAGACACCATGGAAAGCTCAGGGCTTTAAGAATTGCTGAAAAGTTCTGTGGAGACCTGGAGAGGAAAAAAACTGGGGAAGAGCCCAGAGATTCCAGAGGAGCAGGAAGGGCCAAGCATAGAATGAAAAACAGTGACACTCAGTAGCTCGGCACAGGGAACAAAAGACATGCAGAAGGAAGAACAAAAAGCTCCACCTGCCATGCCAGAGACTGTGGACACACATCAACTGCAAATTCTCTGCACCCGGAAGCAACATGGAGGGACACACAGAACCCACGATACCAGGGAGGCCAGAATCAAAACGGCAGTCCTTGGATTCTGGGATATTCAGGGAGAACGATCAGCAGGGAACAAACACACCGGGAGCACAGAAAAGGGTGCAGGAATGCAAGGGCAGTTGAGATGAAAACAGGTTGAGAAGAAAGACTTTCTCTGTGTGGCACTTTAACTGTCCTCTCCCTGTACTCTGGGGGATGACAAGAGAAACGTGGCTAAACAGAGCCTCCATTTCTTTTGTAAAATGTAAGTGAAGATATTTGTCTTTCAAAATTATCAGATAAGGTTTATGAACAGTTTTTACAAACTGAGAAATATTAAAAACAAACAAACAAAAAAGAATACCTGAGGATACTCATCAAAAAATGTCCACGATCTATAAAGTACTCCTAAAGAGCACGAAAGAAGATGAGAAGTGGTGGAAAAGCATCCCATGCTTGTGGACAGGCAGACTCAATATCTTAGGACATCATTCTCCCCAAATCAATCTATAAATTTAACATGATTCCAATAAAAATACTCTCAGGACTTTTTGGAGTCAGATAAGCTTATTCTAGTGTCCACACACAAAAATAATATCCACGAAAACTCTAAATAAGAATGGGGGTAGCACATCCACTCAAAAATATATTGTGAAGCTACCATAATTAAAAAGTATGCTGCTAATATGTGATAAAGGTAATATTTCATATCATTCAGTGCTGAAAAAAACAGATTATTCAGTAGTTGGTGTTGGGGACAGAAAACTGGTTAGGCATCTGGAAAAAAATTAAATTAGAATCATATTTCACATCTAATAATAAAGTAAACTGCACATGGATAAAATTTTTTGAAGGAAAGATATGAATAAAGGCACTAAAAGAAACCATGGAGAATTTTTCTGTAATAATCTCAGATGAGAAAGGCTGAACTAAAAAACTCTACCTGTACAGCAAAGAGCTAACAGCAGGCCTGAGGCTGCTTCCTTAGAAAGTCCTGGTGGGCCCCTGGCTGGCATCCAGAAACTGGGTGGGAAAACGTTCCCAACCCCAATATAAAACCTTCCCTAACTGATGGGCTCCCTGGGCCTATGCTGTACGGACAAACAATGTGGTTTCTGCTGTGCACCCGCTTTCCTTCCAGGAGTGTGGAATCTTGGCACGTGTCAGAAAGTGGGTGCCTATGAGACCAGCCCCCAGTAAAAACCTCAGGCACTGAGTCTCTAGCAAGCTCCCCGGGGCAGAAATGCCACGCACACAGGGCTGCCTTTTCGCTGCTGGAGAGGACTGTGCTCCGGTGACCTCCACAGGAAGGAGAGAGCAGAAGGAGTCTGCACGTGGATTTCTCCAGACCCCGCCTGCGTCTTCTTCCCTTACGACCCAGCCGTGTAGCCTCACCACGGCACTGTGCTGAACTCCCAGCCTGAGTCAACTATATGCTGAGACCCACGAGTCCTTATAGCAATCTCCGAACACAGGAGTGGTCTTGCAGACCCTCTAGCTTAACGCCCCCAAACCATAAAAGAGGTATTTTCACCAATATGAAAATCCAAAAGTTTTGTATGACAGATGCCACCAAAAACAGAGCTCAAAGACAAACTCACAAACTTGAAAAACCTAACCATAACTCACATCCCAAAGGGCTAATTTATTTCTTCACTTACATCATAAACTTTTTGTTCTGAGCTCCCCTTTAAATTCTCAAAAATTTGCTTAAAAGCTTGTATTTTGTCATAAGCAAATATTATCAAATGTTTTTTTGATGTGACAGACTCACTTGATTTATTTTTGAGAAAATGTCTACCAAATAGCCAAGCCTGAATAACCATAGTTTGTCTTTCAGTCATTTTCTTCAAGTAAAAATGGTATTTCATGAAAAAAATAACTGGTTCAGCTCACATCACAAACAACTGCACAAGACCGCCCTCATCTGTAGTCTCCTATTTTATCACAAACAACATTAAAAGGATACACAAAAAGCAATAATTTTTACTGCCTCAAGAGCATTCCTAAGTGGACCTGGCCTGGCCTGGCGCACGTGCGTGGCCGTGAAGGAGGCCATGATGATTTGGGGCAGTCTGGGGTCACTGCCTTCATGTGTGCCGAAGTACCAGGAGTTTACCACTCCTGCAGTGAAAATGGCAAATAAAGTCCTAGGACCACCATAAAGTAGTTTGATACCTCAACCCCTGAAAAGGTTCTGGGGAGCCCACAGACCATACTTTGAGAGCTTTGTTCTAAGGTAAGTGATTCCACACAAGGTTCCAAAGCACTGTGAGAAATGTGTCCCTCACAAAAATGTGAAACAGAAGTTATTTTCCCATTCATTTAGTATTCTTGGATAACTAAAGCATGACACACATTCCTTAAGTACATGTGCATTTATAAAAGAAGCAGAGGACCATACCTTGTAGTTAGCATGAGTAGCCTTCAAGACATCATGCAATTTGAGATATGAAGGAAGATGATAGAAACTTCCCAAGGATGAGGATTTACTAGTTGTAACAGGTCCTGAGGTATCAGATTGTCTAGAAGCTTTAAAAACACATGCAAAATATAAAGTGTTAGATCAAAAGCAGAAATTTCCCAAGTTTAAAATAGATTACTGGCAACAGTGATTTTTAGAAATATTCTAGAAGAATAAGCCAATTCCTAGACAGAGAAAGTAGATGAGAGGTCACCAGGGGCTGGGGAGAGGGGAATGGGTAGTTATTGCTTCATGGGTGCAGTTTTTAACTTGGGATGATGAAAAAGTTCTGGGAGTAGATGGTGGTGATGAGTACACAACATTGTGAATGCAATGTCAAAAACAGTTAAAATGGCAAATTTTATGGTATGTGAACATAACTGTAATAAAAACAAAAAAAAATTCTAGTAAAATAAAATTCACATCTTTCCTCTGACGTTTTGATTATTAGCAATAATGAGAAACTAAGTAGAACTTGAATAGCCAAAAAAGGAGGAGGAGGAGGAGGAGAAAAGCAATGTGATACAGCTTTTTTATTTGTGTTTTGTTTTGCTTGCTTGTGTTCTTTGTAGGCACCATTCTGAATGGCCTAAGGTCCCAATGAGCCTAGGACCCAATGGAAAATCAGGAGTCACACTTGGCACTCGCTTCAGGAGCTCATAAGCAATCAAAGAGCACATGTGACTGTGTTCTGACCTGGTAAGGACTGGTACAAGCATCATCAACAGCTGACACTAAAGATTAAAGTGAAATTATTCTACTCTTGAGTTTTAAGGATTTTTTACTTGGAGCCCTTAGTATATTTAACCTCATAAGAAAATCAGTCACAGACTGATAATTTTGCATTTCTAAAATTCTGAAGCTTTTAAAACTTGTACATCTTTCTGTTGTACTATACTCAATCCTTAGAAAACAGTACCTTTAAAAAGGCCTTAAGACAAATGCTGTAAAAGCAAAACGAATGGGAAAACTAAGACTGGCCGCCAGGCCACACCTAGAAGGCGCAGGGACGCGCTTGGGCAGGGAGGGACTGGGCGGGGAGCGTGCAGCTGGGCTTCGGGGACACTGGGGACAGCCAGGGCGTCCTTGCTCTGCTGGGGTCCCCCTGCCCACCAAGAGCAGCAAGGATGGGAGCATTTTGTGGAGTCACACCAAACTTTGGTCTCTTTTGTTCTGAGATTTTCTAAAATATTAAAGTCCTTATAAACCTCTGTGACTTTCCCAGGCCCCTCTGGCTCAGACGGTTTGATCCCCACTTTTCCTACTTTTATTTCCTACTTCAGAATTAACATCTCAAACCACCCACCTCACCCCACCACATCCCTTCCTGGCCATCGACCCCACCCCCTCTCCATCCCTCTCTGGCTGAGGAGAGCAAGTGCAGGAGGAGGTGGAGGTGCTCCTCCCGGCTGAGGCTGGAGCCTGATGGTGGCTGTGAGCGCAGAGCCGCAGTGACACTCGAAGACACTAAGACCAGACGGGCTGGTGGACATGTACGTCTCAGGTAATCCTCTGCCACACAACATGGACGAGTACTCATCAAGCTAAAACAGTAATTTGTTTTTACTATCTAAAACCGTTCCAGGGGAAACTGTTTCTTGGGCTTCACTACTGTGTATTCTATATCCTTAAAATAACAAGTTACATTAATCTTGCCATGAATGTGACTTTAAATACTAAATTTCTACATTACAGATGATGTGTCACCGAATCCCCTCTCCTTTTCCTTCCCTCCCCAGCCATTTCTTCATACCTGGGCTGACTTCATTGCCTTTTTTAGGGCTTAATGGTACAGATGCCTGTTCTCCCGGCTCTTTCTCCTTTCCCTTTCGTCGGATTGGACTTAGAGAAGGGGGGTTTGTTAGAGAAGGCAAGGCTGCCTAAAACAGAAAACAAAAAATGTGAAGGAAGTTTTACCAATACAGAGAGTGAAAACCACAGCATATGGTTACATTTCACACTTGCTGAAAAGAGCTAAGCCAGGCAACTCCTTTTTCCTTTGAACCCATATTTACACAGCTCAGGGACTTACGTCCATTACCCACGTTAACCCATCCAACAGCCACATGTAGTAGGCACTGCACCAGATCTTCCTGACAGGTGCACTCAGGGTGGTTAGAGAAAGAAGATGCCCCCGAGCCCCTCAGCCCTCAGGGAGGCAGGTGGGCCTGAGGCAGCTTGGGCCCAAGCCCGCCCCTCCAAGAGCAAGCAGCCAGGTACTCGATGCATATCATGACACAGAAGAGCATCCAAAGCAACTCTCTACACTCCATTTTACAAATGAGGCCACAGCTGACAAGCAGCAGAGCTTAACAAACCCAGAACAGCCTATCCCTAAAGCCAGTACTCGTTCCAATCTGCAACATGCCTCCCACTACAGAATACAGAATGCTCTGGTCCCTGAGCTACAGGAGACAGCCCAGCATGGAGGGCAGAGTGGGAGACAAGAAGACAGAGTGCGGGGCTCCAGGCCTTACTCTGCACTCACTAACTACAGGATCTCAGAAGAGTGCTTTTTGTCTCCGAGCCTCATCTGTGAAACGGGAAAGATGGGGATAAAATGGCTGCAATAAGAAGCACAGACCAGAAGGGAGCAAGGAAGCACCTCAGACACAGTTGAAGCTAATGTACCTTGGAAACATTAAACCACGTGAAAGAAGCTGATCACAAAAGACCACCTATTATTATGATTCTGTTTACAAAAAATGTCCGTAATAGGAAACTCTATTCAGACAGAAAGTAGATTACTGGTTGCTTAGGGCTGGGGGTGGGAGATAGGGAATGAGGAATGGGGGGTTAAGAGATAAAAGGTAGAGAGTTTCTTTATGGGTGAAGAAAATGTTCTAAAACTGTGGTGATGGCTGCACAATTCGGGGATTATACTAAAACCTGGTGAATTGTATTCTTCAAATGGATGAACTGTACAGTATGTGAATACATCATAATGAAGCTGTTAGCAGGAAAAAAAGAAGGAAAAAAAAGTCTAGAGCAGTAGACGAGATGAGATATGACACTGGTGAGCACATAGCAATGTCTTGATTTGCAAGCCACTTAGTTGGGAAAACTGAAAGGACTTGGCGGGCAGGAATGAAGGGTTGTGCTGACTCCCCTTTTTCCAACCTGATAAAGCATATGGTGCCTTTTTCAAAGAGGGGAAAAGGGGGAAAACACAGAACTGGGAAGGAAGGTGAGAAGTCTGGTTTAGAAGTCTGTGTTTGAGATATCCACGAATCCTCCAAATCAGCAGCACGTGGCAGCAGAACACACTGGATGGGTGCTCTGAAAACGGGGAGTCTCTAGTATTCGACTCACTGAGGCCATGAGCAGGTCTGACTACTTAGAGCTGTGCTTGCCAACAGGAGAGCCACCAATGACACGGGGCCACTTACAATTCAATTTAAGTTAATGAAAAGCAAACAAAATTAGAAGTTCAGTTCCTCAGTTGTACTAGCCAGATTCAAGAACTCAAAAGCCACATGCAGACAGTAGCCATTGTCACGGACAGTACACTACGTCAAGTTCCACTGGACAGCACTGGCCCAGAGATCATAAAGAGAAAAGACAACACAGGACAAAACCTAGAAACATTTCATGGTGGGAAGAAAAGACTAAACCAGGAAAGTAACCGGGAGCAGATAGGGGGTAGGAGAGAAAACCAGAGGCAGAATGGAAGCCAACCAAAGAGACAGGTTTCAAGACAGGAGTGGCTGCCCCAAATGATGCAAAGAGGGTAAGGGAGACAGGACTGGGCAAATATCCGCAAAACTGAAAGACAAGACCGTTGCAGGAAGAATTGCTACAGGGTAGTGGTAGTAGAAATCAGACCTGCAGGAGTCAAAGAACTGACGGCTGATGCGGTGGACAGGAGTCCTGGCCACAGAAGGCCAACAGGCTTAGTAAAGAATGACAGTCTTTGCCTGAGAGCAGAGGGAAGCACTCAGGTTTGAAATTGGGAGATGTAACTCCCCAGAAAAGCCTCCAGTGAAGGGGAGGAGACCAACTGGTAGCTAAAGGAGTACATGAAAGTAAAGGAGACTCAAGATGGAAGACCCAGGAAAGAGAGAAGAACAGATATCATTTATCAGTTGACTGATGTCTTAAATTCCTGACGGGAATAGTTTTTAACATTTGTTGTGAAGTTGATCTTCACTGATGGCGTATTTCACAAAAAAGCAAAACTGCTTTGCCAACATTTCAGGGGACAGCAAAAGAGTTATTTAGGCCAACAACTTCAATGTTGAGCTTTCTTGGCGAATGCTGAAAGCTGAAGAATAAAGCTAGTTAAGCTTCAAATTCCAATTAGAGATAACAATAATTGGTAGGTAATATCTAAAGGACTATAAAATACACTATCACATTTTGATGTTAAATTTAATGTCAAGATATGAGCAATTCTGTTCCTTTAAGCAAAAGAGAAGGGAGGGACAGGTGCCCAAATGAAGGTATGTTTGGAAGCCCACAGAGTCAAGAGGATGGATAAGTACTTGGGTACTGCCCCAGGTAAGAAATTACCTTTATTGCTGGTCCAGGAGCCACATCATCCAAGACATGTGCACAGATATTAATCACCTTCAGCAGGTGAGAGAAGAGCTGTTCCACCATGGGCACCAGGCTTCGGTCACCCAGAGCTGGCCACACCTCTTCTTGTTTGGTGGCTGCTGGGTTGGCCTCTTCTTCAGTGGTCCATGAACTTCGCAAAGATTTGGGGGCACTGGCTGTGACACAGGCACATACATCACCCAAGCAGCTTGAAAAAATGTGAGTCATTTAGAGCCATCTATGCTGAAATGCCACCTGAGGTCAACTGACACCTGACTTTCAACCCAAAATCTGTGTTCCTGATTTCCACGACTGTCACCCACCCAGAATGAGACAGTCATGTAGGCCCCTTCCTGAGCCTCAGAACCGAAGTTCAGTTGGTGACCGAGGACTGTTAATTCTGCCTCCTTAGTCTCTTTCAGTCTCTTCCCCCACGATTTCAAAACTATCATCTTACTTTGTACTCTCTCGGTCTCTTACTTTAATAATATTAATCTCCTGAGTTTCCTCATCTTCTCCAACCCACATTCAAGGCAGCCGAGTAATCTTTCTAAAATACTACTACAACTGCTATTACCTTTTCATGAAACCATTCAATGACCTCCCAAAGTGAAAAGAAAAAGTTCCGACTCCTTACTGGGGACGGGCAAGGCCCCTCACCCCCGTCTGTTTCAATGGGCCCTGCCTTCCTCACTAGCCATGTTTTCCATCCTCACGATATCCAAAATTATTTACAGTCCCCAAATGTCATGTGACTGTCCACATCTCCATGTCTTTGCACATGCTGTGCCCCATCTGGCGTGACCTTTCCTGCCAGCTCATATATCTTATTTCCTGTCCTGATCCCCAAAGGAAGCTAATGATGGTCATATTGTGCTGTCACTGTACTAAATATCCATCTTTTATTCTACTTTTATTTATACATATAACCACTAATGTACGACTGACTGGAGAATGGAGCCCATATATTATACTTTCTTATAGTACCCAATGAGGGACCAACTGGAAAAAGCTACTTTGAAATACTTAGCACAGAAGAGCTGTCAATAGCACACATTCATATACACTTGTAGGAAACACTGAAAATTGTTCCCTACAGGAACAAACTGCCATTGGCAATGACCTTTCAATATTTCTCCTTCCTATGCTCACCACCCCCACCCTCTATCAATCAAAAACTGAAGACCTAGAGCTCCTGTTTCAATTCAGTGCCTGTACCTGCGAGCAAGTTCCCAGCTAGGATCAAGGCATCTTGGTGAGCTGAGAGATCCAGTGGAAACCAAGCCGAGGAGAGCAGGGTGAGGATCACCGTGGCCATGCCGACCGTGCAGGTCTTCCCAGGCTCATCTGAGGCGCTCAGTGGAGGGACCCTGAAAGCAGACATTTTGCAAGGTCATAGTACAGAAATTTTCAAAGCAAACAGCCTTGCTTTCTCTTATGAACCCAAAAGGCAGGTATGTCACTATACATTTTATACCACCTCATAATCAATTATATTATTGTTAACTAATACTTTTCCTATAAATCATAGCTCCACAAAAATTATTTGAGAAGTGAAATAAGATAGCAGATTTGAATAAAAGTATTGGAACTGTATGTTTATTCTGATGAGTTTCTAACTTTCTTTAATTTTGATTCAGCACCTTTTCCTCCAGTGTCAAAATTGCCTAGAAGGCAAGTCCAATTCTGGACCAATGGCTGGAAACTGTAGTTGCTCAACAATAGCTGTTGAAAGGAGCATAATCATTCATGACCAAGAAATCCAATCCACTTCAAGCAAATCTTAATTTGCCGTATGTTGACACGATAAGAAATCTGCACATTTACTTCCAAATGAAATGGTGATTCACCAAAATTTTTCTCAACAATTAGTACACATAATAAAAGCCTACTCTTTAATGCTGTGGAAAAGCGACTTCTCAATTCACAGATGCTATTTTATGGCATCAACTGGAGAAAAATAACTTCTACATGAAAATTGCTAATAAGTACAGTATTTCCTAAATTACATTCTTTAGTTTATCACAGTTTTGTATGCCAGGTCACATGTGATTTCAAGCAAAAAAAAAAAAATTTCTAAATCTTTAATAATAGTGGATAATTTTGGAAGGAATGATGCCAATTAAAAAAGTCATTTATCAGCATATTTAAATTCCCTTACAAGAACCTCCAGATTACATCCTCAAATCTCCAAAACTGCTTGCTTAAGGGTAAGTATTTGACAGGCATTAGAATGACAACTAAGCCAGTGTTTCATACAATAGGGTGAAGCAAGTATTCCCTCCTGTCCTGGTTTGTATATATTATGTCCCCTAGGAAAAGCTGTATTCTTTGATGCTATCTTGTCGGGGCAGACATATTAGTGTTGATTAGATTGGAATTCTTTGATTGAGTGTTTCCATAGAGATGTGACTCAATCAACTGTGAGTGAAACGTTTGACTGGATAAGTTCCATGGAGGTGTCACCCTGCTCAATCAGGGTGGCTGTTAATTGGACCACTGAAGTCCTATAAAGGAGTTCACAGACAGAGGACTTCAGAGCAACTGAGAGTGACATTCTGGTGAGAAGCTACAGCTGAGAGACACATTTTGAAGATGGCCTTGGAAGCTGACACTGACATTTTGGAGAAAGCCATTTTGAAATCAGAACTCTGGAGCAGATGCCAGCCATGTGCCTTCCCAGCTAACAGAGGTTTGTCCGGACGCCATTGGCCATCCTCCAGTGAAGGTACCTAATTGTTGATGCCTTACTTTGGACATTTTATGGCCTTCAGACTGTAACTGTGTAACCAAATAAACCCCCTTTATAAAAGCCAATCCATTTCTGGTATTTTGCATAACGGTGGCATTAGCAGACCGGAACACCTCCTCAGACATCTTTCCAAAAAGACCAAATGGATAAAAGACTTAAGAAAGGAAAGCAGGATCCGATAGCTAAGCTTGTGTCCCATAACTGAAGACAGCTGCACGCTGAGGGAAATACGCACCCACAATGCCAGCCCAGACTCCAAACGCAAACTGGAAAGGCAGCTGAAAGAAGACACAAAGCTTCACAGCATCCAAACTAAAGAAGAAAGGAATCATAAAATCACACTCAAACACAAAATACGTTCATTAAACTAAACTTTCTTCCACCCTTTACCAAAAGTACAGACAGTGAGAAACAAATTTTGATCTGTGAGTGACTTCCAACCGTATGCTCTCTGTCCTACTGAGGTACAAATCCATACCTTAGAAAACACAGCAGAACACTGGAAATACAGCCTAAGGAAAGGGCAGGGCCAACGTCATCCCAGTGGAGAGCTGTAGCAGGCGTGCAGCTCCCTTGGTCGGGGCCTGAGCTGCCTCAAGCCACCTGCTCTGCCTGCGTGTGGTTTGCTCCTATGAGGCTTTAGGATCTCAGTTCCAGCCAATTAATGTCAACCCCCCTAAGCAGACTCTAAGAGCCAAGAGGGTAGGGATCCTGTTTGTTTCTACATTCCAGGTCTACAACAGTGCCTGGCACATGTAGGTGAGCCTGTGCATAATATATTACCATATGTTCAGAATTTCATCATACCTGAATTCTTGGCTAATATGGTTCTTTTCCAATTTTAGAATTACAAATAATGGTATAGATAATTAGATTATACAAAATTCTCAGTTGGCATTTCTGACTTTTTTGTTAGTATATATGACGAGGCCACTAAGTCAAGTATTTTAAACTTGTGATGTATATTCAGCGCCAACTGGCATGGTGTGGCAGCGCCGCATGGTGGATTTCAGCCAACTAGGGGTGAATCCCCACTCCACCTCTTACCAGCTGGGTGAGCCAGTGCAGTACATTTAGCAACTGCATGTCTTAATCTCCTCATCAGTAAAATGGGGACAATATTACTACTCCCTCAGAGGCCTGTATGAGACTTAAAGAACTAATTTGTGGGATGTGTTTTACAATGGCCTTTAACTTTTCAAAGACCCACTTTAGGTTGGTTAATTTGAGCCACCATACGGTTCATAAATTGCCAAGATTTGACTGTCTTTTGTCCCACAAACAAAAAAAAAGCAATTTCATATGATTCAACCTAATATTTTATTCTCATTTAATCTTTTTAGCCACACTGTGATATGTCTTGAGCTGGAGGGAATTAACTCCATTTGCTAGAAGCAGAAACCAAGCCTAGAAGTCACAGAGGCATTATCTCACTTCCCCTGCACAGTCTGTGATCAGCTCGGAACTAGAATCCAAGGCCCACAGGGAATATTCACATACACAGGATAGGAGTTAAGGCCTCACAGACGGGGCACTCTCTTTGTCTCTCCGAGCCAAGGGTGCTGGTAGTATCTGACTCGCCAATCCAGAGTTCAGCCTACTGCGCTAAACATACGGGTCCCACGGTGAGCAGGAACATGAGGAGCACAGACCATCAAGCTCTTCAATCAAGGGGTCCTGGGAAGTTACACCCAAGAGGGGAACCCTGCATCTCTCTCCCAGTAGGATTATAGGAGTGTTCCTTTACGTTTTTATGTCCACCTGTACTGCCTGGGTGATTTTTTTTTTCACAGTGAACTTAATGTTACTTTAATAATCAGAAAAACAGTTCTTTACATTCATTCCTGTTGGAAGAAACCAAGATTCTATTCACAGAAGCACAATTCTTTAGTAAGCACCAAAGATAAGTAGGACCATTAGATGTGAACATACAAACGACTGAAAATCAACATCACAAAGCCAACCAGAGAAGACTTACTGTGAGAGCCCGGGTGGTGGATGTGACTAGCTCATGAGAGACCGCTGCAACAACCCTCGAAAGGTTATTTTCCATGGTGACGTCCGTTATGCTTGGTAGTAAGTTATAGCCTCTATATATTCTGATAAGAAAAACAATATACTGTTAAAGCTTACAATATTCTAAAAGACCAAATGGCATTTAAGAGTTTAAGATGAAAGGCCAAGAGATTCAAAGCAGACTTAACTGTTGAACTAAAGAGACTTGAAATAAATTTGGTCCTTATTCTGTGAAAATAGCTGAAATACTCATGTCCTCCTTCTTCCGCCTCTGCCTCCATCACATCCACCGTGGCGCTGGAACAACCCTCCCCTCCCAGCTTTGCCTGCACCTCCACGTGGCATAAGCCACACACTTCTCAGAACACAAGTTAGGAGACCTTCACGAAGTCATTCCTGATTCCAAGATACCACGTTCCCTTCCTTGCTACTGGACCCCACAGCACTTTTTATGTATTTCATTCCTGGCATGCATCTATTTCTATCCCCCATTAGAGTTACTACAAATTCTAATTCCCCCACTGTATAAATGAAGCCCAAACGGGATCCATGATCAATTCACTTCTGTATTCCTCACAGTGCCTTGTCCACTGGAGGGACTCAACAACAAAACTACAGAGATTATTACATTATTTTCTCCTATAAATTCTCACAAAGCAGGTAGCTAAGTAACAAACACAGCTGCACAATTGGTAAATCTGTTTACCATCCAAGAGCCAAAAAAACATAGCTGAATGTCAACAAGTCAGGTTAAGGCTGGAACTGTTCAAAGTAGTAGGTAGCAACCAATTTTAATGAAATATTCTACTCATCTTTGTTGCCATCTAAGTATTCTAAAAGCATTTCTACTCTAGTCTATGTTGCTCATCCGAGAATCAGATGAGAATGGGATATACACAGCCGCTTGACACTGTATTCAAAAGCTTCTTACGACACATGTGAATAATAATTCTGCAAAGCACTGAACTAGTGGTTAACCCTAAATAACATTAAACATTAAACCTACAAATCAATAGGCATGATATAAATACCCTGCTTTTCACAGGCAACACAAATAAAGTGAAAAATTTTATTGGACAAAGTTTTAGTGAAGGGTTAAGAGTCATACACAAAAATACACTGTGTGTGTCCATGTGTGGATTGCAATGAACAAACTAAAAGGTTTAGGATGTCACAGCTGTGTAACTGCTGCAGTGCTTAAATAAAGAGGTAGCAAATCCTGAAAAACATAAAAAAAAAAAAAAACCTAGCAAAAGAGGATTACCTACTCAAACACACTGACCTAAAGGTTTTTTTTCTAGAAAATAAATGTCTTAAATTAAAGCCTTAAAGAAAGGTATCAAGAAAGGGCATCCAACAATGTCAAGACATGGCTCAATTAGTATACCTGGTTATGGTGCTGACCGAGAAGTGGGATGGAGGCTGCGTCTCATGCATGAGAAGTTTCAGGTAAACACTGCTTTGATCTCTTGCCACAGCCACCACTGGATCAGCTTGTCCTTGGTCACCTTTATAAAACAGCTTTGGAACAAGCCTAACATAAAAGTAAGGTTTTTAATTTAAGAAAGTATATGAAACTCACCTGTGAATCACCACCCTTCTCCCCACCACCACCCCACCTCACCACCCCTAAAATCTACCCACAGTCTTGGTCAGTGGCAGTGGTCCTCGTGGGTGCTCTCCAATCACAACACTACTCCCCCCCACACACCTCCTCTGAAACAGCTTGGTGGTATACTTCCTTCTTACCTGAAATGGGATCCTTCTCTACAAATACTTAAATGTTTTGATTAAAAAAGAACCTTGATCATCTTGATCAGCCTCAACAAATGCATCAAGCCACTGCACACAGAAAGCACTGAGCAGGGAGCAGATCTGATTAGCAGCAGCCTCTTGGGCAATTCTGCAATTTAGTCTGCCCAAATTCTCCCATAGCCTCCCAAAGGGTGGAGCACCAGCTGAGTTCCCTTACAAATCTAACCTGGACTCAACGGCAAAATATGAGAAACATTTTCCTAAATGAACACAAGGGCTCATTTCTGCAATAAAAACTCAGTACAAATTGTATGTGAGCGCACTCATACACCGACAGATGGTGCAGACAACTTTCAGGAACAATCAACTATTTTATTACACTGGATTGCAAACTGCAAATTCCTCCACGGAGACATGGTCCCAAGTACAATTTTTTCTAGGGTATAATTGCCATCATTTACAGCAAATGGTAAGGATCCGAAATCTCTGATTAGGCAAAAGTCATGCAAACTCAAGTAAATGAAAAAGCACACCTCACAGTAATAAAAGAAATGTAAACTGCCAATGATGAAAAGCATATACACAAATATCTAACTCTCGCTTTCTTTGAGTAATCTGATGACAGATATTTTTATTTCCTTCTTTATATATTCCTAATTTTTAAACATTTGTTACTTTCAAAACAAGGTAAAAGTTATTTAAAAAATAAGTATCAACTTCTGCCTATAAAACTGAAACATACTTAAAATTTTTTGAAGAACGGGGAAGAATCAGGCAAAATCATACTCTAGTAGTGGAAGTATAAATTGGTACATTGCTGGACAGCAGTCTTGCAATAATTATCAAAACCCACAAAAAAATCCACTTCTGGTATCCACCCACAAGAAATGACAAAAAGTGTCCACACAAAGACTTACAAGCAAGTGTTCACAGCAGCATTATCATAATAGCCAAAGAATACGAATGATAATAATATTCATCAGCTGGTAAATGGATAAATAAAATCTGGTATTATCCACACAAGGAATGCTATTCAGCAATAACAAGGAGTAAACTAGTGATGTATGCTACAACATACATCATCATACATCAGGATGAGCCTCAAAACTAAGTGAAAAAAAGCCAGATGCAAAAGACCACCTGTTGTATGACTCCACCGATATAAAATGTCCAGAAAAGGCAGATCTCACAGACAGAAAGCAGGTAAGTGGTTGTCTGGGGCTGGACCTGGGAACGGGGACTTAGTGCAAATGGGCAACCGAGATATTCTGTGGTGATGGACATGTTCCAATATTTGAGTGGTGGGGATGGTTGCACAACTCCATAAATTTACTAAAAATCATTTAAAATGGATGAATTTTAAACAATGTAAATTATACCTCAATAAAGCTATTAGAGAAAAAAAAAAACACAAAAATGCTTGGTCCAATAATTCAACTTTTAAGAATTAATTCTTAAAAAATAAAAAAACCCCACAATTTATACACAAAGATTTATGTATAACAATGTTCACTGGAGCTTTATTCATTATTTAAACCAAATGAAAACTTAACATCCAGCAAAATGATATTTCTATAAAAAAATTTATCGCAAGCACGTAGTAAAAAAAAGGGCCACTAATTAAAGTTCCTGTTTTAGAAGAGTATTTAACAACAGGAAAATGCTAATAATATATTAAGTGAAAAATATCAGATTACAAAGTTGCATATTCATTTCAATCCCAATTTTGAAAAAGAAACCCATACACAGGATATAAAACAAAATGTAAAAGTCATTATCTCCAGGTGGTAGAACAGAAGGTGGCTTTGAATAGTAGGTGGCTTTTATTTTTCTCTTAATGCACTACTTTTACAACTATGGATTGGTATTTTGTCATTGTTTTAATTACTATTTTAGAATCATGGTAGTGAATTTTGTTTTTGAAAGTTTAACAATAGATTGGCTGAAAATGAGCTCAACAGATTCAGGAAAACTACTCTGCATCCTTTGACTTCTTCTTTCTTTTGCCCACCCTCAGACCACTTGGTACTTCAGCCAAAATGAGGGTAATAAAGAGAGAAAGCATTTGGGTACTAAGGTTACTAGAGAGAAGTACCTTGTCAGGGACGCCGCGGCCACGTGCCGTACCCGGGGGTCCTCATCCCCCAGCAGGTAGATGACCACGTTATTCAGCACTCGTTCTTGCAGTTTTAAAAGCTTCAGAGAGAAGATAATAAAAACAGATGTAAATGTGTTTGACTAAATTTTAGATTCGTATACAACCCCCACTCCGTCTCAGAAACTGTGAAGTCATAAGGAAAGACCCCTCCGGCGCACAGCCCTGAAACGCGAAGGCCCCGCAGATCCATCACTTACCCCTGTGTAATGATGAGCCCCTCTGCGTAAGCTTTCTGCTTTTGCCTCCAAAAAGCTCACCAACCTGACAAGAAGGACACAGTAATGGAACAGTTCAGTGACTCCACACTCAGCCCTGAGGACCCTGCAGGGCCCAACCCGGCTTGCTCCAGAGCAGCAGGGTCCATGTGCCAGGAAGTTTCCAGAGGGAGCTCTCAGCTAACCATTCTCTAAATAAGCAGAAGTCATAATTCTAGATGCACTAAGCTATTGCCCAGGAAGTTGTTCTTCTTGAAAATATGTAAACATCTACTATTCTTAAATACTCCAAATGCCTGACAGAATGAGATGGGACATATAGCATAGAAGTCAAGTGAGCAGCCTGCATATTTTCTCCCACCTGAGACCCAGCCCAGCCCCACACTGACTGGCTGCGTGGCCAGGACACGTTCACATCCCTGCTCTGTTTCCTCATCTGCGGCATGGAGGTAAGAATAAGACCCAGTTCACCGAGATGTTCTGAGGATGAAAAAATAAATGACCCGTGAAGTGCACACAGCACAGTGCCTGGCATATAGCAAAGACTCCATAAGGGAAGACTTAAAAAAACAAACATCTGGATTATAAAAGCAAATTTTCCCTTCTGAAAGAGAGCACTGAAAACATTTCCAGCCAAAAATGATTTTTAGAAAATGAAAAGTACAACATATCAAAGTTTATTTTTTAATTGCAACCAAATACAAACCATCCATCTTACCCAAGTTCTCTATAATGATGGAAACATTCTTTTAAACAAGCAGAAGTGATATAAACTACATTTTTAAGTTTAAGACAACAGTGGAAAAAATTCAGAGCTCTTTTATTCCAACCACCAGAACACTTAAATGACTAAGACTATCAGGAAAATCCACTCCATTGCCTATATCTAAGTGTAAGACAAAGTTCAGCAAAAAGCCACTGGGAAGGAGATAACTATGACTGGTTATCTAAACCACTCAGATTTCTGATGGACTAGTTACTTGATAACATCACTGCTAGCTTGACCCCCAGGACTTTTGATTACTGGTTCAAACTTCTGAGAAGCTTTAGTTCAATTAATCTAATGAACTTGATTCACTTACCTGAAGTCAATTTCTGCAAGAGTTTCCAAAAGCTCTGTCCTCACCAGCCAATAGGAACTATCCCTCAGGGTCAACACATCGATGATCAACTGTAACCCTAATTCACTGGAGCTGCTGCTGCACAGACTCATGACACAGTGCTGAAAAACAAGGTGTTCGCAGTAAGATGGCTTCAAGTTTAACCTTACTCAACAGCTGTCTCCTGAAGGTTTTAGGACACCACCCTGTGTTGTGTGTGTTTTCATAACTGCAACAGGGATGTTGCACTTCTTCAACATTTTCCCAAAAAGTTTATAGGATATATAAATTTAAAGATCCCTTTGACATAACTTTGTTTCTTCCTTCCTCCCATTTCCGCCTGTGTCTTGGCCTTGACCCTAACACGGCAATTCCAAGGCCTCAGCCAAAGACAAGGGTCTCACTGCCTCTCTGAAGAGGCGATGGCTGCCCACTGCAGCACCCTTCGCTGCACGTGAGGATGGAGCGGGGCCCCCTGCCGTCTGCCTTCCTCTTCACACCTGGGCTCAGAGCTCAGCAGCCCTGCTGACTTAACTGTGCTGCCAACACATTTCCTCCTGCTCAGGAAAAGACACGGCTGAGGGAAACTTGGGAAAAATTCAGGACAAGGGAAAAACTCCTGCTAGGCTATGAAAATTTAAAAAGAAGAGGTGTCCTATAAATTTGACAACCATGGGTACATCTGTCTTGTTCTGTTATGGGCTAAGTTCTACTTGTTGACTGACCAGTCGTCAATTACGAACCAGCTGGGGCACAAAGGTTCAACACTCTATCACTTAAAAGACTGAACAACTCTACTTGATGCAGTTCTGCTTGAACACTAAAAATAGAGAATGAAATAAATAATCCCTAAAGGTCACGTTAACATTCTACGGGCCTAACAAAGTCCTGTTTTTGTTTTTATTAAACAAATTTTACAGTTAATGCCAGCAAAGCATACATCTAAAGATACCCTTTAGAGAAAGGCATATTTCAAACAGAAAACACTAACTTAAACTTGAGTCTATTTCACTTCAACTTCACTGGCAATGGCTCCTTTCTTAAGCGGTGGATACATGGGTGTTTATTCTTATTTACAGCTTCAGAATGTCTGGAAATACTTATATTAAGCTCCAACTTTAATTGTAACAATGGTAAAATTTCCACTGATCAAAGAAATTATTTCCACAAGGGATTATGCTCACCCTCACGGCCGTACAAGCCAACTTGCACGTAACAGAAGATTCGTCTTTCAGAGTTTTCTGCAGCAGAGGGATGCAGTCCGCCAGAGAAAATGTACTTCCTGACCAGAAGGGCAAGCACAAAAGACCCTCACGTAAACTTAAACTTAAGAATGACGTCTGGAAAAGACACTACGGAAAAACTCAGCTGTTACCTGTCAGACTCCTAATGGTGCACATCCAGTCTTCCACCTGAAAGCGGGACCGGGTGAGGATGGAGTAGACAAGGGCCCCGCAGAGAATGGCAGTGGCCCCGCGGACCTGGGGGTCTCCGTGATCA
Source organism: Choloepus didactylus (assembly GCF_015220235.1). Lineage (NCBI taxonomy): Eukaryota > Metazoa > Chordata > Mammalia > Pilosa > Megalonychidae > Choloepus > Choloepus didactylus. The sequence continues at coordinate 3,442,908 of NC_051309.1, read as the reverse complement.
GTGTAGTGCAGGATGTCCGAGACGTACTGCTCCTCTGTGGGGACGAAGTGCCTGGCCATTGTACGCCTCTCTACCTTCAACTTTCTGACTCAAAGTAAAGGCTTAATTATCAGGAGAGGAAAAGAGGGGTGCGGGGGGTGCCAGTGAAATCTAGAAATGAGATGACTATGTTTCGGGGCTTCAGAATTTCTAGATTCATCTTACACCTGATGTCACTGCAACACAACAGATTTTCTAGATTTTAATTCCAGATTAAACAGATAACCTGGTCAGATCAGATTGACAATCGAAATTCCAAGATTTCATTTCAAAAGTCATTTTCAACGACTCAACTACAATATGCACAAACTTAACCTGTGTAAATTCAACAACAGAAGTTTGTCCCCTCGCCCAAAGGGAAAAAGAGAAGGCGGGAGGGTAATTTTTAAAGCGCAATTCTTTCCAGCATTCTGCTTCGTGATGAGTCTACATCCCTAAGTGGGTACAACTGGGGACATGGAGCTGCTGCTACCTTGGCCGGGCTTGGTCCCCACTCATTTCGGAGTGTGAACGTCCAGCTTAGCTGAGTGGGATTCAAGGGCAAGTTGACTCTATACAATTTGCATTTTAGGTACGAATCCATTATGTATGTAAATTTGCTCATATGTTCCCCAGATTTCTAGTTCTTGTTGTGTGTGTTTCAGTTCCCAACACTGCCTGTAAGGGGAGTCCAACCTCCTAAAAACATCACTATGTATGCGTTTTAAGGAGAACTACAGCACAGTTCAAATACCACAAATTAACTGAGACCTCACTGCCATAACACTGAAATATTTTCAAAGTAATGACGAAATATGAGAAAGGAGGTATGACTTGTTAACATACCAGGGTATTCCACGGTGTCAAGGGGTATTTTGTAAAGTTTGCTGAAGAAAGATTCAGGGTGAAGGGCCACAGCTGCTCCGACACAGCTAATGGCCAGTGCCTTCACACTGACCCTTACATCCCGATCTGGAACCAGTGCTGCGAAGAAAACACCTTGGTCACTGTCTACCTCAAAGCAGCGAACATTTGGTTTTCAAATAAACAAAACTAGACCCGCTAAACCAACTGTCCCCACCATTCCCTCCCTTCTCCCGTCAGTCAGTGAAAACCAAAGATCACCCTCAATTTCTATTCCCTCTGCGGCAATAACTAGGCAAAAAGTTGGCCACCAAGTTGACCTCTGAAACCCAAAGTTTATTTCCTTCTGTTCTGCACCTGAGCTTCTATACATACCGTTTTTTTCCCCAGTTAGCAAAAATGAAGCAGATAAAAGGCGGACACAATGGACAAGAGGTGCAGAATCATCATCAGTAGACTGTCCTATGTCACCTTTGATTCTGCAAGGCTAGAACAGAGAAAACTCACATTTTGTCTGTCTTAAAATCAAAGAAGCGATACATTCATTCATTAGTTCACCCAACAATAGTTCTGGATACAGTAAGCACACTAAGTGCTAGGAATACAAAGATGCACATCTTTGCAAGTACACATGTCTGACCTCACCCTCATCAAAGTCACAATCTAGCAGAAAACAGACCGGTCAAAAGACAGAACACCGTGTCGTGTGCTCTGCGATAGGGAGAAGCTCTCATGCAGCAAGAGTGCACCCAAGAGCATGAAAGTCTGCAGGGGAAGTAAAGCAGGAAAGGTCTTCTTTAGGAAAGCAGGAGCTCTCCAGGCAAAGCCCAAAGGTGAGAGGACATAGCCTGGTAGGATGGAGAACAAGAAGGAACTGCTGGAATTTGCAACTGATTGAGAATGTACTATAAACTAACTACTCCTTGCCCTCAAGGAATTTATAATTAACTGGAAAGACAGGACACCCTTCATAAAGACAAACAATATAAAGATATGTTTTACAAAGAGATCAATGCAACAAAAACAAGAAATGCTACAAGACCACGTATGACCATCAAATGAACGGTTCAAGAAATCGGTATCACAGGAATCTGGCAGGGTAGCAATCAGTACAGGATAGAACTGTCTGGGAAGGACTCTCAAAGGAGGCAAATGTTAAGGACTTGGGTAGTACCTGGCAAGGCAGAAAGAAGAGCAGGTCTGTGAAGAAATCAGTATTTAAAGGGAAAAGAGCTCAAGCCAAAGCAAAGGAAAGCAATAAGCATGCCAGAGAGCCGGGAACCAGGGTGATTTTAAAACCCATGCGAGGTCAGAGTGCTCAGGCGGTACGTGCCTCAGTGCCTCACCTTGTTTTCTTGATCAACTGGTTCAGCAGTTTCATCTCTTGACCCAAATTTATCTATACTGCTGTCGGAAGGCTGCCGGCTGTGACCCAGGCTTTTCAATAAATGTGCTTGTTGAAGGGCTTCAAAAACAGAGAAATCCAGATTAAGTGAAAAGTCTACTTACCAATGGTTTCCAAATAAAACACAAATACATATATTTACACCAAGAAAACACTGAAACTACAGGATTTAGATCAAGAAAAAGTATGGTCCTTCCTCAACTCATTTTCCTCATTGCCATGTACAACTCAGAAAACAAAGATACCGAGATATTTCTTCTTGGAAGAAGAGAAAATTAAAATACCTCAGACTGAAAATGAGGCCATATTGTGGTCCATGGCCTGAAACACACATACCGAGCGATGAGCTTCCGAAAGCATCCGAGCCCTCCTCAGAAAGAAGCCCCGTGGTGGCCTCCTCCTCCTCGTCCTGCAGCTGTCCCATCGGCATTCCCGGGCACTGGCCGTCGGCGCCATCCAGCACCTGAACGAGTCAAGAGGGGCCATGAGAAAGCCCGAGGGTGGCACGAAGTGACAAGTCCAACACGGAAAGGCCAAGGTAAGACAGGGGTAATGCTGGGGACTATACCTTAAATGTGGAAAAACTAAGGCCATCTACGCAAATGCACATAAATGCATGTGTAGGGCTTATTGCTCACACATTAACAGGACATTATGGAATGCTTTACAGCTCTGAAATTTCCAAAGAAATTCCAACCTGGAAATTTCCCTCATATCATGAAAAAGATCCAAGCAAAAATATTTGCCCTCACATAAAAGTAAATTTTACAGTAAGTCAGAAGTGAGGAAAAAGGTTTTAGACCAAAACCTAACAGTATCAGTTATCTCTGAAACTGCTACCACTGAGAACTGAGCCCACTGAATTTGAGGAAGTGTGCTCCATGTCTTTAGCCAAAAGCTTGGGTTATAATTCCATAGTGCAAAACTTCCCACATCTCCTTGAAATCCCCTATATAATTTACCTGAAAATTAAACTGAGTGAGACAGAGGACTCTCAAACCACTAAAAAGTTATTGAAATAAATTCTATTTTCTATATCACTTTTAGAAAGTCTTTCCAGGTTCCTCCCCAATTAAAAAAAAATCAAGCTATATGGTCAAACAGAGGCAGGAAATTATTTCCACCCTCAGATTAGTTTACACAAATACCTTAGCTAAGCCAGGTGACAGGTTAAAACAGAAGTCCTGACACCACGATAGCGCTAAGTACCTTACCGTGCCCCAGGCAGAAGTGCTTCCCCAGGGTTATCCCCTGTAGCCTTCTTAAGACACAAGGACTGTTCTGAGCCTCACTTTATGGGTCAGAAAACTGAGGCAAAGAATGACAGTGCCCAAGGCCCCCCAGCTAGTAAATAGCCAAAGCACAAGCAACGAAAGAAAAAACAGTTAAATGGGAACTCCTCAAACTTAGAAGTTTCTGTAACTCAAAGGAATCTGTCAAAAAGGTGAAGAGGCAGCCAACTCAATGGGAAAAAATATTTGGAAACCATGTATCTGACAAAAGACTGATATCTCATATATATACAGAAATCCTACAACAGTACAGACAGCCCAATTATAAAATGGGTGAAAGAGATGAAAAGACAGTTCTCTGAAGAGGAAATACAAATGGTCAAAAAACACATGAAAAAATGTTCAGCTTCACTAGCTATTAGGGAGATGCAAATTAAGACCATGAGATACCATCTCACACCAATTAGAATGGCTGCCATTAAACAAACAGGTAACTAAAAATGCTGAAAGAGGATATGGAGAAATTGGAACTCTTATTCATTGTTGGTGGGACTGTATAATGGTTCAGCCACTCTGGAAGACAGTCTGGCAGTTCCTTAGAAAACTAGATACAGAGTTACCCTTCGATCCAGCAATTGCACTTCTCGGTATATACCCGGAAGATCTGAAAGCAGTGATACGAACAGTTATCTGCACGCTAATGTTCATAGCAGCAATATTCACAATTGCCAAGAGATGGAAACAACCCAAATGTCCTTCAACAGATGAGTGGATAAATAAAATGTGATATATACACACGATGAAATATTACGCGGCAGTAAGAAGGAACGATGTCATGAAACATATGACAACATGGATGAACCTTGAAGACAATGTTGAGCAAAATAAGCCAGGCACAAAAAGAGAAATATTGTATGTTACCGCTAATGTGAACACAGAAAAATGTAAAATAAACAGCTTATAACGTAGAATGTAAGGGACCTAGCGACAATAGCAATTAGTGAAGGGGGAATGATAATCTAATAAAAATAGATAAATTATCGTGGGTAAATTTAACGTTTTAGGAATGCTCAGGAATGACTATGGTTTGTTAATTTCTGGTGGGTATGGTAGGAACAAGTTCACAGAAATGTAGTTATCTTAGGTTATCTGTTTTTCTTTTTCCTTTGCTGGGTTATAGTCTATATATTTTCTTGGGGTGGAGTAGGAACATGTTGGAAGTAACGTAGTTATTTTAGGTTATTTGTTTTTCCTTATTCCTTTGTTTTGTTTTGTCTGAAATGTTTTTTATTGTTTTTTTAAATTTCTCGATAAAGTTAATTAAAAAAAAAGGCAACGAAAAAAATACGCAAAGCCCCCCTGAGGAGCTGGGAGAAAATGCAGAGGTGCTGGGTTTCCCCACCTGGATGACTGCTGATGTTCTCATAAACAACGAGGAATGGCGGTTTGATATGCCGAACCCTCTATCATGGGACTTGCCCTTAAGAAGCCTGTTACTATAAAGGAGAGGCTACGCCTGCTTATAATTGTTCCTAAGAGTCTCCCCCTGAATCCCTCTTTGTTGCTCAGATGTGGCCCTCTCTCTCCAGCTAAGTCAACTTGGCAGGTGAAATCACTGCCCTCCCCTCTACGTGGGATCTGACTCCCAGGGTGTAAATCTCCCTGGCAACGTGGGACGTGACTCCGGGAGAGGAATCCAGACCCGACATCGTGGGATGGAGAACATCTTCTTGACCAAGAGGGTATGTGAGACAAAACAATGTGAAGTTTCAGGGGCTGAGAGATTTCAAATGGAGTTGAAAGGTCATTCTGGAGGTTATTCTTCTGTGTTATACAGATATCCCTCTTAAGTTTTTAGTGTATTGGAATAGCAAGAAGGAAATACCTGAAACTGTTGAACTGCAGGCCAGTAGCCTTTATTCTCGAAGACGACTGTATAACTATATAGCTTACACATTGTGACTGTTTAATTGTGAAAACCTTGTGGCTCACACTCCCTTTATCCAGTGGATGAACAGATGAGTAGAAAAATGGAGACAACTATTAAATGAATAATAAGGCGTGGCAGGGGAAATGGGATGTTTTAGTGTTCTTTTTTATCTTTATTTTTTATTTTTGGAGTAATGAAAATGTCCAAAAAATGATTGTGGTAATGAAAGCACAACTATATGATGATACCAAGAACCACTGATTGCACACTTTGGATGATTATCTGGTATGTGAATATTTCTCAATAAAATGGCATTAAGAAAACTTAGAGGCAAGACAAAAAAAACATGTTCTTAATATTTTCAATAGTAGCAAAATACTTCATAGTACAAATTTTTAAATTAAAATTGGGGTATAAAATTCAGTATGTACTTGTACCAAACTTTTTGATCAGACTCTCCTTAAGGTATTATTTAGCCTGCGCCCAACAAGTTCTTAAAGCATTTGCAAAGCCCTAAATTCTAGCAGAATTCATATAAGAAACTATTGAACCCCCATGTTCCATAAAAGTGAAACTAAGCTGTCAACTTCAATAAAGTTATCAAATGAAATCAAGCTCTTCATTAAAGCTCTGAGCTGGTGATCTCTGCACTGCTTTTAGTGGGCTAGACAGGAAGATAAGAATAAGCAGAAGGGTCCATGTCTGGGCCTCCAGGGAAGAGCTCAGAGATACAACAGGCCCCTCTGCAGAAGACCGGAACATCCCTCTGCCCACTTACAATTTCAGAACTGTCTGAAGGGGTGACTGCTGAGTCGGGCCCCTCGGTGGTGGTCTGGGAGCTGTCACTGATGGGTGAGGAGGCCTGGGTCCCATCGTTCAAGTCCATGGCACAGTCAGACGGCACAGCGCTGATCTGGCTAGAACTGTGGCTCAGGATGTCCTCCTCATCCCCGTCGGTAGCAGCGCTCGTCAAGTCACAGCTGGTTGGATCCACAGAGTCCGACTGCAGAGTGTGCTGCGACCGGGGCTGCTCGGTAATAATCTCATGACCTGTGGAGTCAGCAGCTGAACTCGTGGACCCCGGAGTTGAAACCCCCGAAGAGGCAGCCAACTCCCCAGTGATCTCACCCTTCACTGAGGCTGAAAGAACAGAAATACTCATTCAATAAACGGTTGAAAAAAACAAATGTTAACAAAAAATTCACCATCATCAAGTGTTTTCACTGCCAAGCATCCTGAAATACAGTGAAAGTATAAACTAGGAAAATTTCAGAGGCAAGTAATAAAACACCCTTCAAACATTACTAAAATTGTCTTTTACTAGAGTACTTACATAAAACCAAAATAAGGATAACCAACAGATATTTTTTAAATGCTATGAATATTCTCAAATGGTGCTTCATTGCAAAAACTAGAGAAAGTATGGCTATACAACCTTACCACCTCAAGTGCTTAAGCAACTATTCCAGCCTTAGCTCAGAGCAATGATAAAGATATTTCTAATTCAGGAGCAGCCTGATATGGGTCCCCATACCCCAAAGCAAGCAGTGGTCAGAAACAATGGTAAACTCATCCTCTCTTTGGGGTGATTCTTCCTTCTTCCAAAACCCTGTTCAAGATCTCAAAGCCAGGCCTAGCCCCCGCAGGAAAAATTTATACCACATTTTCCTAGTTTAGTTTTTAATATTCCCATTCAAAAACCAAACCAAAACAAAAAACTGCATAAAAATCACTGCACAAAGATATACACCAAGCTATTAGCAGTGGTCACTTCTGGAGTCAACTGGGTCAGTAAGGACTTGAACTTTACACTGTTTTTTAGAGCTGCAAATGTTTGTTTTTAACAATTTTTTTTAATTTTCATAATCAGGAAAAAAATTATTTCTACTTTGTAAAATCAATGAATAAATAAATCACCACCACTAGAACTGTTAGATTTTCCTTCCCAAGTATTTTAACCTTATTTTTAGTTATCTAAGAATATTTGTGTAGGATTATACAACCAAACCACCCTCATTCAATACAATTATCAGAATCTTAGCCAATACTCATCTTTTACAAGGTGAACAAAGAATATAATTAGATAACTACCTGTAAACAAATGTAGATTCTTTCCAGTTAAGCTATCGCTAGAAAACTTTTAGTCCTCTTCTTCCTCCACTACTCAACCAACTCATGAGACACTTCTACCAGCTTACCATCCCCTTCCCCAACAGACTTGGGCTCAGGGAGTAGAAGCCTAATTTTATAATCACCTTAACCCAGGAAAACAGCAAATATCAGATACAAGAAACATACACATGTATGTTTCAAAGTAAACATTATAAAAGAAGCTCGGGCTCTCCCCAACTTGAGCAAACCGACGCAGTGGCCCTCCAGTGGGGCCCTCCACGAAGCGGTGCGTGGAGAGAGAGCAGAGTGAAGTGGGCAGAGGGGTAAAAGAAGGTCAACACAAACCACTAAATAAATAGGGGCTACCTGCAAAGGCTGAGCTGCTGACGTCTGATCTTGATTCAGAGTCATCTTCCAAGGCTTCTTCTTCTCCTAAGAGTACTTTACCTATTAAATGATGCAGCAACGTTCCTTTTAAGTTTGCTAAAAATAAGGACTTTTAACAATTAAATAAACATGCATTCTAATTTGAAAACCATAGGCATACTTAATTTACCTTCTCATACAGTTTATCCTCATATATAAATACTTTCATACCTCTAGGATGCCATACATAAAGAATGTTGTAGAAACATTCTTTTAAGAATGTAATTAAAATCAATAAACCTACATGGGAAAAGAGTTAGAAGCAAAGATTCTCAAACTGTTTAGCAAAGTACTTTAATTAATAAATATTAATTTTGAGTACTACTAATAACAAATAATACATTAATATTTAATCTTAGAAGCAATAAGCTTGAGTCTGGATAGATCAAATTCTGTTAGCCCTTAGAATATTCATGTCATATCCCCAAAGCACACCAGAACTTATATATAGAACTTTATATCTAAAGGTCACTTTTACTTCATTATATTTTAATTTGCCAAACTCTATGGTTGACAACCAAAGTTCAAGCATGTTAAGATTTGGGAGGATGAAATAAAATTTCACCTCTTGCAAAGTTCTAAAAATAAATTTTTTCATTCATGGTTTCCAACTTATATTAATGAGGAAAAAAGAAACCAAAATTCTTAACAGGACTTGGCTCATTAAATCTTGATGGTTATGTCACAAATGAATCTTATTAGATGACACTATCCAAATAATTACTGATATTCCCACTTTCTAATTTCACTACTCTTCAAAGAAAAGGTTGTAGGTGTGATAACTCCTATAACATAAGGCTACAATGATAAAACATTGGAGGCAAAGAAAAAGAGAAAGAAAATAAAAGAAAACCCAAATTCCAGATAAAACTAATAAAACGACTCAGCATATCTACTAAAAAGAAAACAGGACTCTTCATTAAGGAACAAGTTGTTTATCTTGGGAAATCAAATAAAATTCCAAAAAGGTAGTTTCAGATTTTAATGAAAGAGGTCTTTATCCTCCAAATCAGCAGTTTGCAAAATGTTTCATGGAGCCCTCCCTAGGACAAGCTCCTCAAAGGAGCTTGAGCCAGAGCTACTACCAGAGATGGGACTCCAGGGCACTCCCCAGAACCCAACCCTAAATCCTAGCTCCAACCAGAACAACCCTGCTTTTAGCTATCTTATATACAGGCAGATTTCAACTGGAAAAAAGGATTTTGCTTCTGTAACAAAAGTATGAAGACCACAACTAAAAATGGAGAAAAAAAAAAAAACCACACTCAAAAGGAGATTGAGGATATATTCCATTTTCTATACAAAAAAGGACAAAACAACCCATCCCAACAATGTGAACCAGTCCTCTTCTACATCTTTCCTGGGAAAAAAGACTCAAAAACAAAGCAAGTATCAGAATTAACTTAGTCACAAGTCCCAAATGTCTTCCTAATTCAAGGATATAGAGATTAATTTTCACTAGAATTCTTGAGGTTTTTAAACAACCTCAATGTTTCACCAAAACCTCAAGCTTGATTAAGTATCCCACAATACAGTGGCCCAAACATTAGAGACTCTAGGTTCTTCTGGGAAATGTTTACTTATTTAGTGAAGGCCAGCATGTTAGGAGTGTCCTGTGGAGATCCAAATCAATACTGCAAATACTATTAGGCATTAGATTCTCAATTAAATATCCAAATCATGACATGAAAAAAGGTTTATTAGGCCTTTATGATTTCAAAATAGAAAATGACAGCAATTGTTTCCATGGAAATTCAGTCTGGAAAAGAAAATAATTGGCACTGCAAAGTGGGGATAATGGGTACCCAAACTATCAGAATAAAACAGAAACCCTTGGATTAATAAAAATAAATAAATTATTGCAACACTATGATGTGTGCAAAGTTAAATATGACTGAAAAATGATAACTAGGCCCAAATTAACAAAATAATAAAATAATAATACTCCTTAAACCAGATAAATTACCTTTATAGAGCATAACGCATTCCCTAAAGCAGGGATAGACAAACCATGGCCTGCCTGTCTCTGTAAATAAAGCTTTTCTGGAACAGCCACACCCGTCGGCTGGCAGGTTGTCTGGCTGCTCACCTGGAGCGAGGGCAGAGTTGATTAGCTGCACAAGACAGCATGCCCATGAGGCTCAATTATTTTCTATCTGGCCCTTTACAGAAAAAGTTTGCCAACTCCTAACCGGAAGCACTGGAAACTTATGATACAACAATTATGATACAAAAGTCATTTTTAAAAGCCACCCTACAGACCTATTCAGGCCTAGTTATCAGATTCCAGCAACATTTATACATACAGTCATTTTGTTGAGAAGAGGTACAGGTAAGAGTCCACTGCATTAAGAAATATAGAAAAAGCAGTAACATCCAAAACAAGACTCTGATTTCTGAAATAATCACCTTTTTGCTTTCTTGAAAGGACAGGGCTGCATGAAGAACCCCCTCCAGCTGTAAATCATAGAAAGTGACAGATCAAAGTAAGGAAACAAGCTGCATAAATCTAAAAGGAATTTGAGCATCTTCCAAAGGCTTGATTCACTATTAAAACTGGAGAAAATGTGGTGAACATATTTCCACAGGAGATGCTTAAACACCACATTCCAAATTTCAATGACATGGAAATTACATTAAGACTCAAATATATAGTCCTAAAGGTATGACCTAAAATGTCAAATGAACTAACATAAATTACATTTAAAAAGCCATATTAATATCAGATTATTTGATCAACCAATAATCAAGAATAAATTTTCATTAGAAATACTCATCAGAAATTAGTATTTCTCCCAATTATTTGTAAAGTCTGCATCACATAGAGACAGTCATCTTCAGGACAAAGAGCAGTGTATAAGGCATGTGAATATTTTCTGCCCATGGCTCAGGCCAGTAGTTATGCTCCAGCGAGGTGGTAGTCAGACTCCCCGTCCTGTGTGCTCTGATCTGTCTAAGCCATGGGTAAGGACCATGCTAACAGCGCACTACACACCCTGATGGGGCCTGGGAGAGGCTTGATGGGTCGGCAAATCCTTCCTGAAAGTCTACAAGGGGCTGGACCTGTCTAGAGGTCAGGATTCAGGGTTCTCATAGATTCCAGCTCCCGAGGGTCGGGCCCGCTGAGGCTGGGCTGAACCCAGGGGTCATCCTCTACAGCAGGACCCCACGGGAGCGGGCACAGCCTGGATTAGGGCCTGACTCTCAAGAGTACAGAGAACAGCAGAGATTGGGTGATAGGGGTGATCCAAGGGTGAGGGATGGGAGGGACTGTCTGAGACCAAAGGGCAGAAAGCTTCTCTAAACTCCATGAAGAGGCAAAGATGCCATCGCTGGCTAAGTGACATAAATTACTCCAGAAGTAGTCTCCCTAAAATTTTCCCTTCATGATACCTGAAATGACATTTGTGGGGGCAGCCCAGCCAGAGGGAAAAAGAGTAGAGAGGCCAGGCTTTAAGTTCTTGGCCTCCTTTTGCCCGCTAGTCTTCTTAACCTGTTCTCCTGTGTGTAAAATAAGAATGACGCCTGCCTTGGCCGTTTTCCTAAGCCCATCATTCAGTGCAGTGGGACCAGGACTGCTGTTCTGGTAATGACGGGAGCAGGCAGTCCTAATAACTCACCTATAAGTTCCACAATGCTCCCACTGCGACTCCGGCAGCTGGGCTCATCTTTAGCCACGGTCAGCTGCCCGAGGCCGCCGGCGGTGGTCAGTGCTTGCAGGAGCTCGGGCGGAGGGGTTCTGAAAAGCTGCTGCAGCAGCTCCAACGCCCCAGTCACAACGTTGTGGTCCTGGTGCTGAGTATAATGCAGAGTCAACTCATAAACCTGGAAACAAAGAGAAACACAAGTATTGTTGCCAGGTTTTTAAAAATGTGTCCTAGGTTTCATTTTTTTTTGTTGTTGTTTTCAATAGGCCTTTGTTGGCAAAATATGTGCCTTAATTTTCCCCTTAGAAGTTCCAATCATTTCTGTCAGAGTGATCATTAGTTTCCATGCTGTTTTGTATTTTCCCAAGATTTATGCATTCTTATATTAATCCCCTAAAATTAAATAGAGCACTTCAACAAAAGCAGTATCATGCTAAAGTAAGATACCATTTCCCTAAATTGGTGACTAGTAAAGGGAGAGCAGAGCACAACATATACTTAGGGTGGACTCAGTTTGATACATTTAATAATCAAAAAGCATTGCTGTGAATGCCACCAAGAAAGAGTTGACAAAATGTTAAAGGCATTATGTCAAATTTTACTTGTGCTTTTATTACTATATCACATTACAGGAACATAATGGATTTATTCTTTTCCCCTGTAATTAGAGATGCCAGATAAAATACAAATTAAGTTAAATTTGAATTTCAGATTAACAATGAATACTTTTATGGTATAAGTATGTCCCAAACTGCACAGGATATACTTATACTAAAAAGTTATTTGTTGTTTACCTGAAATTCAAATTATCGGGCATCTTGTATTCCTATTTGCTAAGTCTGGCACCTCTACCTTTAATATCATATAAGTAATACACATATACAGATATTTTTAAATCAGACACTTGTAGAAGAGAAAAAACAAAAAGTGAAACACTCAGAGGTAGCTACGTTTAATCATTTGTACTTAGTTCTGATGGTAATCTCTATAACTCTAGATCACAGATGAGCAAACCACATATTGTCTGCAAGCCAAATCTGGTCTGCGGGCCGCTTTTGTAAATAAACTTTTATTAGAACACAGTCACGTTTATGCATTGCCTATGGCTGCTTTCACACTATAATGGCAGAGTTGAGTAGTTGCTACACCCATGGCAGGGCCCACAAGGCATAAAATATCTCTACCAGGCTCTTTACATAAAAAGATTGCCAACCAGTGATACAGATAATCAGCTTACAGCTTTATTTCTTGAGCCATGAATTGTGAACATAGAAGCCCTTGCTCCTCACCATGTACGATGAGGAAATCAGCACTTGGTACCTGCTTCACCTCATCTGCCCCCTTCCCAAATTCTGTTAGCGACACCACTGCTTTCATATTATTGAGATTTACAACAGGCACATACTACTATATAATGTTATTTAATTTGTGCTTTGCCTAAAGTTGAGTCTAAAAACTGAATTTAAAAACTCGGTACGTATCATGTCATAAGTAAAAAATATCATTCGCTAAAAATCCTATTAATGTGAGTGGACTCAAAAACCAAGAAATATTTCACATGAAAGAGAATGTCCCAAGAGTAATGGTAAAATGGAATCTTGTTAATTAAAACCTATTATATGGTTACAATTATTGCATAATTTAATTTGCTTATAATTGGATCATAAATTTCTTACATAAACATTCCTGGTTTTCCTAAAGTTACTAATTGTCTATTTCCCTTTGCTCTCCTTTTTTCCCAGCTTCTTAACCATACTATTTGTTGCAGGGAATTCTTGGAGCTCCTTTGATGTCCTGTTTCTAATTTGAATTGCCTGCTGCACAATCACCTTAGAAATCCTTTGATCACATATCTGGGTTAGGCACTTTCTTTATTGGATTTTAGGGCTTCCTCTTTTTTTGGATTTACTTCCCATTTTGCCAGAACACATCTTCAAATAATTTTCTCAAAAAGGTACATGAAAAAAAAACTGAGCTCCTGCCTATCTAAAAGTATCTGTTTTGCCCTCATACTTGTTTAATAGTTTTGCTGGGCCTAGGATTATTTTAAATTCTAGTAAATACAGTTAATCAAACTATATTAGCTGGGCTGAACTTCTCTATCAAAGTCATTTAATTCAGAGCAGTTATTAGTCAAAGGAAAATGAATTATGATATGTTTTAGAGATAATTTTATCTAACGTGCTATTTCAAAAAGGACTCTATCACTTAATCACTATGAGGAAAAGTAACTATGGAAAGCTCAGTAATGAATTAAGCAGCACATCTGCTACCCTGTCATTCCATCCTAGTTTATCGTGGTTGTAAATATCCCTTTAGCCTCATATGTCACCACCAGACCAGCTAATCCACAAGAAAGCCATAAGAACCTGTCAGGACCCATGCACAATCCCATCTGCACACCTGTGCATGCTCAAATGCCTGGAACACCCTCATTCTCACTCTCTAGAAAGGCTGTGGTTCCTGCCTGTGGAACTTGCCCCATCTCCCCATGCTCCCTGCCTGGTGAAATGGTCCTCACCCTTCAGCACAGCTCATGACTCAGGTCCTTCCTCCAGGAAGCCTGCCCAGCCCTCCCTGACACAGGCCCTGGCACTGGCTCCGGCAGCACCCCCTACCCCACCACAACATGCTATTTATTTCATGCTTGCTTGTCTGCTTCTCCCACTAAACCAATGGTCTCCAATCTTCTTCAATTAAGCAGTCATTTTTTTAATCATAAGTTAAAAAAATTTCTTTTGAACATGTAGCCCTAATACCTATACAATATTTACAAATATTATACATGTATTACTGTACTCAGATATTATGTATAAGATACATGCTAAATCTGATCATGCTTTTAGCTACAATTATCAATTTACAAGAAATTCAGAGAAGAGAGAAATATGTTAATTTACACAATGGAGATGCAAGCAATAAATGAGACCGAGGGAGATTCTGCAGGACAATCTGGGATCTTCAACAAATAAATTCTAAGAGGAAAAAATTGAGATGGAAGGAGAACTATTAGGTTAGAAAGACTTATAATACTTAACCAATGTTATTGGATATTGATTTCAAAAAAGTGAAGAAAAACTTGACATTGGATGAGTGGATATTTGACGTTAAGTGCTAATTTTTTAGGTGTGACAATGACATTTTAATTCTTTTAAGAACAAAGAAAAGGCCCCACCCCATGAAGATGGCCAAGTAAGAGGCTTCAGGACTCCATTCCCCCTACCCCCCCAGAAGCTTTGAACAACCAGCAAAAACCGGCAGAAACATCTTTCTCAAAGCTCCAGAAAACAGTTAAAGGATTGCAATAACAGGATAAGCACAGAATCAAGAAAAACGCCACTTAAAACCAACAGGAACTCATGGCACCCTGAAAGGCCCCTTCCCTACCCCTCACCAGCTGGACGTGAAGCTGGCCCACGCTCCCAATACACATCCCTGGTCCTGGTTCCAGAGGGAGCAGAGTAACTCCCGTGTACATACTGGGAGCATGTATGTCAGGCCCAATCTGTCTGGTGGCCTGAGGGACTTGCTGTCCCAGACCCTGCTCTGTGTGGAGCCCTCCTACAAAATGCCGTGGAAGAGCAGTCCCATCACGCTGCCTGGGGCAAGAGACAGTTGGCTGTGGGACACTCAGTGCAGGAATGCTGATCGAGGAAACTGTGTCCTAGGGAAGACAGTACCTTCATATCCGTGTAGAGTGGAATTCCCAGAACCACATACACGTGCCCAAGAAAAGACACATGCGCAGAAAGGACCAGGGAAGCTCCTAGGCTTTGGCCTGGAGCTATTCTTTAAACTCATTATATGGATAAGCCCTGAAAAAGGTGTTTGCTTTTCTTCCTTTTTTTTTTCCTTTTTGTTTTTGTTTGTTAGCTCCTGGCATTCAAGGAAAGTTCTGTCATAACACCAACTGGACACAAGCTTAAGGAACAGGTGCCTCAGAGTCCAAATTCCAGACATTAAAATATCAAAATGCCCATTAAAATATCAAATCTTTCAACAAAGGATTACAAAACATACAAAGAAATAGGAAGTGATGGCCCAAGCAAAGGAGAAAATTAAAGTATTAGAATTCGTTATTGAAGAGGACCAGACTTGGGGCACACCAGACAAAAATTTTTTTTAAATGGTCCTAATTATGTTCAAAGCTGGAGAACAACAGGGAACACAAAGAGAGTATCAATAGAAAGATGGAAATCAGGAAAACGACAGAGGAACAGAAAGAGAATTTCAACAGGAAGATGGAAATTATAAAAAGGATCCAAACAGAGTTGAAGACCACAGTAACAGAAATTTAAAGTTCCCTAGAGGGTTTCAACAGCAGATGGGGGCAGACAGAAGACGGAATCAGTGCACACGAAGATAAGATGATTGAAGGATGACTAAGGAGCAGGAGGAAGGAAAAATGAAAAGTGAACAGAACCCCTTCCCCATAATGTCAACATCCCTTTTCAATATGAACAAGTTAGGACGGTCACTGCCCAGATATCCCTGAAGATTGAGATAGTGCTCCAACAAGCGGGAGGAACAGCAACAGACAACATAATATTTAACAAAGGATTACAAATACTGAATCTTTATATAAATACATATTCTTTTAGTCTATATAAGCTCAGACAGAAGGCGTGAGCTTGCTACAGCCAAGAAGGACACTTTGAAGAATGAACAGGAGCTAAGAGAGTAGTTACAGATGAGACAGAGTTTGAAGATGGCCGTTGAAAGTAGACTCTTGCTCCGGAGAAGCTAAGAGAGGACAAACACCCCAAGAGCAACTGAGAGTGACATTTCTGAGGAACTGCAGCCTAGAGAGGAATGTCCTGGAAGAAAGCCATTTTGAAACCAGAACTTTGGAGCAGACGCCAGCCCCACATGCCTTCCCAGCTAACAGAGGTTTTCCGGACACCACTGGCCATCCTCCAGTGAAGGTACCTGATCGTTGATGCATTACCTTGGACACTTTATGGACTTAAGACTGTAACTTTGTAACCAAAAAAACCCCCTTTATAAAAGCCAATCCATTTTTTGGTGTTTTGCATCGCGGCAGCATTAGCAAACTAGAACAGCAACCCATACATTTTTTGAAATTTGCTCAATACTTGTTAAATCATACTTTGAAAATTATTACTTTTCTGTATATATGTTATATTTCACAATAAAAAATATTTTTTTTAAAAAAGTGAAGAGCCTAGGAAACCTGTGGGACACTATCAAATGGGCCAAAAATGCATCACGGGAGGCCCAGTAGGAGAAGAAAGAGGGATATAGAGAGGATATTCCAAGAAACAATGGCTGAAAATTCCCAAATTTAACGAAAGACACGAATATGCATATCCAAGATGCTCAACGAACTCCAAACAGGATAATCCAAAATAGACCCAGCACGCCATGTTATAATCCACCATCAAATGCAAATGACAGCTGCATTTGAGAGCCACAGGGAGGCGCAACATGTCACAAACAAGGGAGCCTGAAACAGATGAGGTGCTGACTTCATCCTTAGACCTGCTGGCATGGCAATCCAACCCTCTCCAAGCACCTGAGCAGAGGCTGTGCGATCCCCAGACACTGCGGTGTAAAAGCAAACATCCAAAACAACCACCACCACCACCACCACCACCACCCACAAGGTAAGATAAAGATAAAATAAATTACTTTTTAAAAATTTATTTATAAAACCTTTTTTGCTCTCACAAAAACATTCAGAAAATGATTTTTGTTGCACGGGCAATTTAGCAGATGTCATATTTCATGAGATTACCATTGCTTTTATATCTGTAATATGGCTGAGGAGTAGCTAGTGGGACCAGAACTGCCAGCTCTGACATTCTCCTAAGAACTGACTACTGCTCAATTATGTATCATTGCTCAGAACTCAAAGAGCCTTAACATGCACCAGTAAGGACTGGAAGCACTTTACAAATATTGCCTAACTTAATGCTTAAATCACCAGCATTACCTTCAATCCACAATTTCTATGCAAGAACAGTTTTAAGCCACTTACCATTTTGTACCCTATAAAATTTAGGTAAATGACAGAACCCATAAACCCAGCTGGTCCAGAACCTATAAGGTACAACGTGTCATCATATACCAAAAGCAAACATATGAACCAAGACAGCCCTTGTGACACCCCAGCTGTGGACTTCCAACCCTTTCCTCAGGCTGCTTCAGTGACATGTGGCATGTGACCATCTGACGTACAAAAAGAGAAGGGCATCAAGATCAACCAGTATATTAAATACAGCAAAACTCCACGAGAACATTGTAAGTAAAGTTCAAAAATCCAATCAGACACAGCAATTCCACTTCCAGGCATATACCCAAAAGAAGTGAAAGCGGGGACTCGAGGTTTGAACCCAATGTTCAAAGCAGTATTATGCACAATGACCAAAAGGTGGAAATAACCCAAGTGTCGATCAACACAGAATGTGGTAACTGTACATATTATAAAAGGGACTGAAGTGCTGATACATGCTACAACATGGATGAACCTTTAAAACATTCAGCTGAGTTAATTCATCCAGACACAAAAGGACAAATATTTTATGATTCCACCTACATGAAATATCTAGAATAGCTAAATTCGTAGACACAGAAAGTAGATTAGTGGTTACCAGAGGCTGGGGGAGGGGGATTGGGGAGTTATTACTTAATGGGTACAGAGTTTCTGTTTTGGGTAATGAAAAGGTTTTGGTAACAGATGGTGGGCAAGGTAACACAACATTGCAAATGTAATTAATGCCACCGAACTGTACATTTAAAAATGATTAACATGGCAAATTTCATGTTTTTTATGTATGTTACCACAATAAAAAAATTTTTTTAATCCAATCGCTTAAAATGAGTTACACTGTTACATGTTAATGAAATAACTTAGGTGAGTATGCTGCAAAGAACTGGAGTCAACTGCCAAGTGCATTATATTAGAATTCTTTCAGGTTTTCTCTTTATTGGAAAGAGAAGTTTTCCTATTTTGTTCTGCAACCCAGTGGATAGTGTTCCCACTTGCACAGGACTCTGGGTTTCCTGGGGACCGAGAGCTTACCTGAATGGTTATCCTCAATTGCCAGCACAATCACAGTGCCCAGTACATAGTGGGTGCTCAAAAAATATGCACTGAATGGATGGATAAACACATTTCCTAACCCATGGTTTTAGAAACATCATCATCATCACAATAGAAATATTTATTTAGTGATTTCTATGCACCAGGCAGGGGTTTAAACAGATCAGTTCATTTACTACTCTCTTCTTTCTTAAGAGACTATTTTCAGTGTGGTAACATTTATATATATAACATAAAATTTGCCATTGTAACCATTTTCAAGTGTACAATTCAGTGACAATTTACTACTCATTTAATGCTCACAACAATCTTACACCCTCATCTCCATTTCAGTCATGCTGAACAGACATTCGGAGACACTCAGTATCATGCCTGAATCACGCAGCCGCCCGCCAAGTGGTGAACTGAGGATTTGGACGAGGCTGTCCACCACAGGGTCCTCACTCTCAACCCTATGATGCTGCTTCTCTTACAAATTGGCCAATTCCTTGAATTTTAACGGTTTGTTTAAGTGTACATGAACCAGGTGACTCCTACCTGAATCAGCTGCTCTGTGGAAGGAGAGACTTCCATTTCTTTCCGAGTGACCCCAAAGCTCCCTTTCAGGCTCATGTCCTTGACCTGCTGCTGCAGCAAGGGCACCAGGTACCTCAATGTGAGCAGCACTCCAAGAATCAGCAGGGTGGAATGCTCATCCTCCACAGGAACCAGCAAACCTACGGAGGCAGCAACAGCATTCCTTAACACCTGATCAGGGCCTGGAAATTCCTGCCGGGTTTGTTAAAAAGAAGAGATCCACGGTAGAATCCTATTATAAGGCTGGTCGTGTGGGATAAAGAGGGCACTGTTATTATTGTGAAAAATATACAGTGGTAACTCTGTGGCCAGAACCCACAAATGGCTTTAAAGAGGCAGCTGCATTCTGAGCTCACCAGGCCCTTCAGAGCGAGCATCACTGTATTTGGAAGTCAGGCAGCTACTTTGTATCACACGCTCATGTGCTTGCTTCACCACATGCTAGTGCTAGTGTTGACCTCTCGGTAACAAAACTACAGGAGAAACTGTTGGCAGAGCTAAACCCGATGCAGAGAACTCACAGGGACCATGGGGTGGAGTGTAAGGCCTCGTGGACTCACTGGGCTCAGAACCACCGTGTACAGCTGTGCAGTTTTGCTGCACAAGGGTCGGGCCCAGGAAGGCAAGTGGGGCTACAGTCTGGCCCGTATCCCCACTGGCTCAGAGAGGTGTCCTTGTGCATGGCTGTGCTGTGTCTGCACTGGGGAAGAGGGCCTTTTCTAACTCTCACAAAGACATCATATGGGCTCACAGTAGCCCCAGCGGCAGTTTGTATACCAGCCCGCCAACAACAAATGGCCTGGTCCAGTAGCTGAGGGAGCATTTGTTTTTAAAGGTTTTCAAAAATTTATCTCAAGTTCAACCCTTAGAGGTTCTACTATACCTTGGGGGTAAAAGTCACTAATACACCTTGACCTTACCTAAGAGGACATTTAGTAACCAGCTATAAAAATACTGAGTCCTTCTTGAGTGTTGGCAGATGCTCACTGCTGATCCAGCTGCTGTCCGCCGAACAGTGGGGGAGTTGGACTTCAGATTTGCGATGAACGCCTTTAAAAGAACCTAGGGGGGCAAAAAGACAAGTTGATAAAAGATGAAGCTGCTATGAAGTGTATCACATGTATCATAAAACATAACTTGAGTGAGAAGCTCTAAATTCTTGCAAAGAATAAATTATAAATATTTTGAGATTTCCCTAATTTGGGATAGTCAAGAGCAGTTTACATAGACTAATTACTTCTTTACAAACTGCATTTAGGGACTAAGTGCTCAAACTCCACGACCTCTGTGTAGGGGTGAAAACCTTAGTGTCTAGATAAGATGTGTCCGCAGTATTTGGGGACAAGGGCAGCAACGTGACACTATGGGAAATAAAGGCAGGAAAAAAATATCTAGAAATAATGAAGTTGAGAAGAAAAGAGTAGTAGCCAACTGCAGAGTGCCCCAGCCTATGAGGCGGCTTTGGAGTGTGCTGCTGCCATCACTAAGACATGCTCTCAGAAAGCCACACCTGGAAGACATCTGCAACCGAACACAACCACGGCTGCATTCTAATCAGCATGACTGTTTGCATAAGAAATTAGAGAAGAGCACTTTATTACTGGACCTCCAGGATAACCGAGGGGAAGGTGTTGTATATAAGTCAGGAAATGGCCATTCGGGTCCTAAAAAAGAGAAATTCCATTTCCAGGCATCCATAGCAGAAGGAGAAACTTGTAACCCCAAAAGACACGTACAAGAAATGTTCACAGCTGCATTATTCACAATCATCCCAAACAAGAAACAACTCAACAAGTCCAGCTATAATAAAATGGGTAAACGGTGGCATAATCATGCAACAGAACACTAAGCAGTTGTGAAAACCACATGAACTCCAAGTGCACACAACACGGAAGGCCCTCACAGGCTTGGTGTTAAGCATAGGAGCCCAACAAGAAGAATATATACCATAAGGTACCATGTCCACAGAATTCAAAAGCAGACTTTCTGTGGCATTAGAAGTGAGGACAGTGATTCCCTTCAGGGAGGCAGGAGGGACCAGTGAATGGGAGAGAGGATGAGGTAGTATCTCGGGTGCTGGCCCTGTTCTGGTCCTTGACCTGTATGGTGCTTACCACGGTAGCTCCTTTTGTGATGACTCGTCAAGGGGCAGACTTATGATTTATGTATCATCCTGTATATATATTATATACCAATAAAAAATATATAAGTACTCTAGATAGGTCCCAACTAAAATAGCTGAGACAGCTGCTACCATTTAGCCTTTTTTAAAATTAATTTTCTGAGTAGGTTTACAGAAAAGTCATGCACCACTTGCCGTCTTGGACAGGTAATCCTGAGAATGAAAATACACCATAGGTTAGCAGACTTCTGGCCAAACATACTGGATTGAACACATGAACATGCCACCCAGAAACCCCACTGAAATCATGTAAAGCCATTTTAAAAACCTTAAACTCACAAGGACAAGAAGAACAGGACAGGGATAACAGCAGACTAGAGGTATCAACAGAACTGTAGAGGCTGGAAAATAAGCAAGTAGTAACTGACTGACCCATTAGCACACAAGAGAAAGTCCAAACTCAAGACTCCAGGGGAGGAGGGGAGAAGGTACGAAAGGTAGCCAACAGCAAGCCACAGAACCCCAAGACTGGAAGGGAACATCTCCACAGAGGCTTGCCAGGCTAAGCACAGAGAGGAGCCACACAGAGAAAACAGAGACACAAGCTAAAGTCTGCATGCTGGATGAGAGCATGGCTCCTTTTTATTTGGGGGTGGGGTGGGGGTGGGGGTGGGTGTCCCAGGATGCACAGCCAAGCTTAGGGTTCCAAGGAGAGGAATGAGGAACTTCCTCAGGGGATCCCACTGGCTCAGGAGAAAGAGGCTCACAAACACTGCCATTTAGAGGTCCAGTAGTGGAAAAGCAGGCTCACCATCTGTCACTTCAGGAAGCCCACCAGATGAAAAACCCTGCCCCCACACTAGCTTTTTCAAATAAGTTCTTATTGTCTCACTCAAATATAAATGGACAGTGTCTGACATAAAAGAAAAAAGTGTTCAACTAATAAAATAGAGGAAGTCAGAGGAAACAGACAACATCAAGCTCAAAAGAAGGCATCAATAAAATTGTAATCGATATCTTTCAAAAGATAAGATACTATATTCATGAAACAAAAGAATGCCACAAAACATGAATATTCTGAAAACAAGAAAGAGCTCTTAGAAATGAAAAATATAACAGCAAGAACAAAAATTGAATAGAAGGATTTGAGATGGACATCTTCAGGAAGTAAAGAAAAACAAAAGGAAAAGTAGAAGAAAAAGATAATAAAAACATGGATCAATCCAGAAAGACCAACATCTAAGCAACAAATTGCAGATAGGGAAAACAGAAAATAAAGAGGAGAAAATTGTCAAAAAAATATAAGAAAATTTCCCAGAACTTGATCTAAGTTTCCAAATTAGAAGGCCTGCCAAGTACTCAGCACCCAATCCCACCACCGAAAAATAAAAAGCTCCCCAAGAGCACATTCAAAGGGTAGGTCATTTAACTTCTCCAGAGCAACAATGGAAACTAGAAGACAATGGAGCATAGCACTTAAAATACTGAGGGAAAATTATTTCCATCCTTTCAAATTTGAGGGAAGACTAAAGGCATTAATAGGAATATAAAACGTCAAGCAATTTATCTCCCACCATACTTTCTCAGGAAGCTACTAGGGGATGTGTTCTAGCAAAACAAGGGAGTAAACCTAGAAAGATAAAGACATGGAACAGGGGACCCAACGAGAGAGCAGCCAAGGGAGTTCCCGAGTAGATAGCACAGAGGTGCCATCGGATAGGAGCCGGGCAACAGACCCAACAGCAACCTGACTAGGCTGGAGCATGCAGGCGGAGAAAGTTCTTAGGCACATGTTTCAGGGGGTGGGGTAAAGGGTGGGGTGATACATCCAAAAAATTTTATTCAGGGGCATTTTACCAAGCTGTTGGAAGGTGGGAGAAGACTTAAACGGCTAAAGAATAATAAGCAAGTGAAAAAAGAGGCAGTTGTTAACTCATGGAAAAACAAAAAGATGTACAAAGAAATATAATCATAGCAATAGTCACAGCCAGCTATGACTATTTACTTGCATATTAATGTATTCACTGAGCAAAAGCCCAGCACAAGACAGAGGCCCAGAAAGACAGGGAACACCCTGCACAGTGCATTCATCTTGGGCAGACCATCCCGGTAGGATGGCTGAAACTCAAGAAAATCTCTGTCTTATCACCAGCTGGTTACAAAACCGAGACAGACATCTCAGGGAATAAATCCCAGAGTTAACATTTTAAAATGTTAAAATGTACAGTGTGCAATAAGAGTATAAGACAAAGAAACAGAAAATGATGGCCCATCCAAAGGAAAAGGACAAAAATCCAGAAACACCAATGAAGAAGAGAAAGTAGACATACCAAACAAAGCCTTTAAAAATATGACCTTAAAATGCTCATGGAGATGAAGGAAAGCACAGAGAAAGAACTAAAGGATATCAGAAAAACAATGAATGAAAAATATGAGAGTCTCAGTAAAAAGATAAAAATTTTAAAAAGGATGAAACAGAACTACTGAGTTGAAGACCACAATAACTGAAATGAAAAAATGGCCAGGAGGATTTCAAGAGCAGATTGGAGGTGGCAGAAGAAGGAAATCAGTGAACTTGAAGACAAGAGATTTCAAATGAGCCAGGCTGAGAGCAGAAAGGAAAAAGAAATATTAAAAGCAAAATTAGGCTAAGACACCTTTAGGATACCATCAAGCACATGAATATATGCTTTATGGGAGTCTCAGAAGGAGAAGAAAGTAGAAAGAGGCAGAAGGAATATTCAAAGAAATAATGAAATAGAACTTCCCAAACATAGCAAAAGATGTGAATATGAACACCAAAAAGGATAAACATGAAGAAAATACACCCATCATATATTGATCACACTATCAAATGCAAAGGACAAGGATAGATTCTGAAAGCTGCAAGAGAAAAGCAATGCTGTTATGCATAATAACGGACCCACTGAATACTGACACAACTACACTAAAAGGATGGGGGAAGGGTTAAACCTAAATTCATATCTTCCATAGTAAAAAAGGTCTAAAATTTAAAAATCAACAAATTTAGTAGTATAAGCATGTTATTTACAAATGTGGAGATATACCAAAAGAAACACTAAGGGCTGTGTTTGCCTCTCAGCTGTGGGAATTAAGAGGAGGGGACTGCTATCCTTGCTATAGTCCTCTTAGTACTACTGGATGTCACTGATAAAAGTAAGGTAAAGAAAAGTAAACAGACAGAGGGATAGAGGAATAAGACGACTTTTTAAATGCCAAAGGTTCAGGAAGAAGGTGATTGATGGCCACTATATTCAGAAGACTATGCTAGCATGGTCATGCTCACATGGTGATCTCAAACATCAAAATGATCCACCGGAATGAGAAGAGCTAAGACTACAAAAATAACATCTGTCACCTTCCTGACCCATCCTTGGCAGCCGGAGAAACGGAAGAGCGAGCTGCCTTCAATGACCCCCACCAAGCAGGTGGGTGCACTGGGGCAGAGATCCCACATCCTGTCAGAGCCAAGGAACAACGACCATCCCAAGGAGGCAACAATTTTAAATTTATTTATTTTTCAGAGAATTATTTAAAATATTGGAGCACAATAATTTAATTATTAAACTAAATTCAAAAACCCCATGAAATAGGTTCTGACATCTCTTAACAACTAACAAGGAAACTGAGAATCTCAGAGAAAAAAAGTGAAAGAGAGGTTAAATATTTTATTCAAGGACATACGACTAAAAATAACAGCAACAGATAACATCTGAACATTTTCTATGGGCTAGGCACCAAGCTAAACTCTTTATGTGCATTCATTCATTTAACTTTCAGAACAACCCTATGCAGGTTCTGTTAATTTCCCACTTGACATGGAAGGAAACAAGTTTAGAAAGGTTAGGTAATTTGCCCAAGGGCCAAGAGCTAGCAGAGAGGACAGAATTTTAATCCAAGTCCATCTGATTCCAAAAAGAGCGCTCTTAACCACTGTACTCTACTACCTTGTAGGTAGGCTCTTTGGGATCAGACACAGGACTGACCCACGAAAAAGGAAGAGGCCAAGAATCCTGTAATCTTTGGACTGTGTGAAGGGTCCTGATTTACATTGTAAATGAAACCCTAGAGCAGTCTGAAGATTGCTTGTTGGGTACAGAACAGGAAGTCAAGGAGGCCCTGACGCACAAAAAGCAGTGGCTGCAGGGCACTGGCCCCTCAGGCACACAGTGAGCCTTCTCCCCACTGCAGGCCTGGAACCGCATCCTTTCCCTAACTAGATGAAGGAGTAAATCTGGTGCACCAGAAACCAATCTGCTCTGGAAGACTCCACTGAATTTGCATCTTTAAAAGCCATCTCCCTATTTAACTTATTCCCCACATTAGGAAAGTAGAAGTAGGAAGAAGCACTAGCAGCCCTCAAATAATTCAAATGATCTTCATCTAAGTTACGAAGCACAGCCTAAGTCAGTAAGCACTCCCAGATGATGGTGCCCAGTAACTCCTCACTGGGCACAGCCACGGTATCATTCTCATGTTAGTGACTTGAGGCAATAATCATACCTTAATCTCACTGTCGTTTGCAAAATTGCCAAAAGAAGCCATGATTCTGGGTACAGCTGCAGCCAAGGTCTCTTGCACAGATTCCTCAGGTCTCTTGCTTATCCGTGTCAGGCAAGGCAGAAGGTTCACCAGGTAAGGCCTGCAGAGGTGAGCGGAACATCAGTTATCCTCCCAGGTCCACTTTAATGAGAAATAAGCAATTACTTAAATGCCTGTTAGGGAAAAGCCAGTTTTTATATGCAACTAGCACTTAATGGAGATGGAACTAGGACAAACCTCAGCTAAAAGAACAAGAGGATGAAATACAGACAACATTCAAATGTGGTGGGAAACATGTCCTTCGTAACTAGAGAACTCTAAAATGCTTGGTTTAAAAATTATTTCCAGTAAACTATAGTAGGCATTAAAAAACTTATTTTAATTGTAAAATAATTTATAGTATTAAAAATCATTTTAAAAACAAAAGTTTAAAAACGAGAATTAAACTTTCTTGAAAAAGGACATACAGAAAAAAGTTGCTTAAACTAAATAAGACCTTCTGGATAAGACGTGGCCCCAACAGAGAAAGAGCAGAACACACAGGACATGCGAGAAGTGAGTCCCAGGGCAGAAGTCACATTCACACTCAGTGACCACGGCAGCACGGGGTGGCCCAGCACACAGAACGGAGCCATCTCTGCCACCTTGTGGCAGGGACTGGCAATGAGCGGGTCCACAGATCACACAGGCAAGAAAACCACAGGGAGACGTCAGAATATAGATATGGACGCTAAGTGGGCCTCACTAAGGAAGTAACTGTTTGCTGAGGCCTGAGGGAAAAAAATAAAGAAACCATCAGGAGGAAAAGGAACTTGGCTTGTGTGAAGAACTAAAATAAGGTCAGAGGGTGAAGAGACAGTGTGCCCAGGGTTCCAGGACCCGTCAGCAGCAAGACTGCTCCAGGCTGGTGAGGCCTTGGTAAGGAGCCCAATTTTGTCTGAACATCACTGGAAAACGAGTGAATGATTTTAAGTAAGGGAACAGGTGAGCCAAGTTATATATTCGTAAGGTCACTTTGGATGCTGTGTGAGAATTTGGGGTATACTGCTTCAGAGCTAAAATTTTTCAAAATAAAGACAGTAAGAGAACACAAGGTTTTATAAAAAGAAATTTCCTTAGTGACTGTACCTCTGCAGTCACAGCAGACCCTTATTAAACCTCAAACACAAGGGAAGGATTGTCTGTTTTAATGTTAACAGTGAGGGCTGAGACACTCTCCCAGTCAGTCACTCAGGGAGCTAACCAAAGGCCCACGGGGCCACCAAGTGTGCCAGGTAAGGCTTTTAGAAGGAAGCAGTTAATGAAAACAGTGACTTCACAACTGGCTCTGGGATCCTTCTTGCACTCCCCATCCATTAAGATAGAACTGTTTCAACTAGTCAAAACACTTTTCAATTATAATAGTGCCTATTGAAGATGAATATGACTGAAAAGGTTGTCTAAAGTCATGTGTCTTACCGATTAACATTACAAATATAAATAAGCTCTTCTATGAACTACCTAAATGTATGACACTTGAATAAAGAGTTAATAATAGAGTGGTATATGGGAAAAATTACTTATTGCAAACTATGAACTATATTTAATAGTAATACCTTACTAGTACCACACCAATAGTAGGGGTAAATAATTGGGGGTGAGGGGGATAAGAGATATGGGGTGTTTAGGGTTTTCTTGTGTGGCTGTGTCTATCTGTTATTTTTCTCTTTGGAGCAATGAAGATTGTCTAAAATTGAGAGTGATGATCATTGTACAACTAAATGAGGATACTGTGAGACACTGATTGTATACACTTTAGATAGAATATATGGTATGTGACTATATCTCAACAAAAACTACAGATTCAAAAACAATGATAATAAATAAACAGAAAGGTACAAGTGCTGGAGAAGATGTGGAGAGAGAGGTCTACCTATTCAATGTTGGTTGGGAAGCAGAATGGTGCAGCCTCACCAGAGGGTAATGCAGCTGATCACAGGCAGCTAAACATAGGGTCATCATAGGATTAGGCAGTCCCATTACTAGGAATAATACACTCGGAATGATGTACACATATGATGGAATATTGTGTGACTACAGAAAGGAATGACATCACAAGGCATGTAACGAGGTGAATGGTCCTTGAGGACATTATGTTGAGCAAAATAAGCCAGAAACAAAAGGACAAATACTGTAAGGTCTCATTTAGAAAATGCTTATAAGAAACTTAGGGCCTAGACTGTAAGCTCATATAACAGTCACATTTATTCCTGAGTTTTAAGTGTTTTTTCTTAATTCTGAGATGCTGTGCTCTTTGTGTATAACTTGGTGGTTCCCTGGATCTATAAGTACCTGTGTGACACCTAAGACTCAGTGTTAGAGTTCTGCAGCTCTGAAAGTCAGCATTACTCCATACAGCAACTGTTAAAGAGGATGAAAAAGAGTTCAGACTTCAATTAGAGATATGAATGAAGCTGATCTGGTTGGGACTAAGGTAAATCAGAATATAGGGTAAAGGATGATACTGTCTGTATTTTAAAACTTCAACTTCTTTGTAAGACCAAAGGAAGAGATGTTTATTTTGTTCAAAATTTAAATTTTTGGTAGCGCATTATCTAACTTAACCTGGCCAGATTAACTAAACAACCTAAATACATGGAGCCTAGAATAGGGAATGAGATCTGGTGATTCTGTATAGCTTAATGTAATACCCTGACACATTCCAGAAAATTTTGAGCAGATAATAAAAAAAAGTATTTGCAAAGTCCCTTGAGGGACTGGAGAAAAAACATGGAACTATTAAACTTCCCCACCTGGGAAATTCCTGATATTCTCTCAAGCACTGGGGACTCCCAATTTAATAAGCAAAAGCCTTGATCTTGAGGCTGGCTTTATGAAACTTATTTGTGTAATGGTGAAGCAGCTAAGCCTACTTATAAACATGCCAAAGAGTCACCCATAGAGAACCTCTTTTGTTGCTCAGATGTAGCCTCTCTCTCTCTAAGCCCAACCCTGCAAATAAACTCACTACCCTCCCCACTACGTGGGACATGACTCCCAGAAGTGAAAGTCCCCCTGGCAACATGGGATATGACTCCCAGGGATGAGACTGTCAATCATGGGATTGACAATGCCTTCTTGACCAAAAGGGAGAAAGACACAACAAAATATGGTTTCAGTGGCTGAGAGATTTCAAATAGAGAGATCAGTCTGCAGGTTACTCTTATGCAGGCTTCAGCCAGATATTACAAATTGCCACAATATGCCAAGCCCCAACCAACAGTATTCCTGAAAACTCCAAAGAAAACCTAGGGCTCTATCTAAGACTCTATAAAAGTTTTACATATTATTTTTCAGAAACTTAAAACCTCCAGATTGTCCCTATGCCAGATAAGCCCTGAAACTCAGAGGTACCAGTCTCTCCCAGAACATCAACCAGTTGCATGCCTCTACCCCATAATGTTGACACTCCTTTTTAATGTGAAGAAGTTAGAATGGCCATGGCCCAAATATCCCTGAAGATTGAGAAAATGATCAAATGAGAGGGAGGAGTTGTAACAGAGAAGTTAGGATTCAACAAATGATTATGACTATTAAATCACTATATGGATATTTCTTTTAAGTTTCTAGTGTATCAGAAGAGTCAGAAGGAAATACCTGAAATTGTAGAACTGTAACCCATATTATACTTTGAAATTTGCTCTATGACTACTTGTCAAGCTGTACTTTGAAATTTATCACTTTTCTGCATATGTTATATTTCATAATAAAAAATACTAAAAACAAATTTTTTTCACAGTTAAACACTGATATTTTTAACCTACGCATAGAGAGAGGTGTGTATTGTTCTTTAATCCCTTCAATAAGCAATAATGAAGCTGGTACCTCAATCTTCAACCATTTGACTAGTGTCTTTTAAGCAACTACTATGTGCCAGACACACTTATGGGTATTGGCTGCAGCAGACAACAAGACAGCTGAGATCCCCGCTGTCCTGACACTTACAGTCTAGTACAGAAAACACATAAGCACACCCACAGTGTTCAAGAAAATTTCTGACAGGGAGAAGTACTAGGAAGGAAAAATAAAGAGGAGTGGGGCAGAAGCGGTCAACTTTCGACAGAGTAGACACGGAAGACCTTGGAAGAAGTAACAGTTGAGTTGAAAGGTAGAGGCTCAGTAGGAGCCAGAACCCCTCTAAAAGTAAAAATCCCGAGTACTACAACTTACCTGCATTTCTGAGGCCGGACCAGGTGGGCCAGCTCGGCAAACCTCCACAGGGCAGCACGCAGGCTTCGGGGAGCACCGTTCTGGGTTGATTGAATGGGCGGGTAGTCACATATACCAGTCACCAAGAGGATTTCATTTAAGTACAAGCATTTTTTCTTTTACACTGTTCATTTCTGTTTTTTAGGGAAAAGCCCATTTATACGTATAAAACATCTGACTACTTGACAAATGTTAAGGTCTAGTGGGTTTCAATTATAAAGATACAAAAAATAAATTGTTATCATTTTAACTTCCACCTCATCTAATAAAACTGAACAGTAACATTTTAAAGAAAAATAAAACAATGAAAGTCTACTTTACCGAACAGTATTTCCCTCTAACTTTTTTACCTATAAATAAAAGACAAAACTTCACACATGCTGCTCAGTACTGTGAAGCTACCATTTTTCAATAATGTAAAACACAGGCCTACCTTTTTAATTTCCTTATAGAGTTCTAACTGTAACCTTGGAAGACTGGAATCCATCAAAGCCTACAATGAAATACAAGAGACTGGTTTGTGGGAAAAACATTCCATTAGCAGTTGTAAAGAAAGCTAAAATGTCAGTTTGGGATTGCAAAGTAAAATATAACAGCACCTAAATTAAGAAGTGAATCTTTAAGAACGAAAGAAGCATGCTTATTCAAGAAGTTACTGAATAAAGTAAATACAAGTCATTCATCAGAATAAAATATGGAAGGAAAAATAATTTAGCTTCTATTATAAGCAAATACTATGTAATATCAAAATGTTAGATGGTTCAAATTAAGTCTAAGCTTTTATCACTCAGTGAGGGAAGAGAAGATCTGACAGATTTCCCTTTGCTCACCCTATTGCCAGGCAAAGGCCTGGCAAGCCTGCAGTGCCCAACAGCAATGGGGGTGGACTCGTAGTATCAGAGCCACCCTCACTCTGTCCCAAGAACACTTCTTGATGCCAAATCCCACATCCTCCCTGAAGGCCTGGCCCTCCTTCATTGGCAAGGATGCCTGTGGGCCCACGGTGTCAGGGACCCTCAGAACTTGCCACCAGCTATGAGCCTCACATTCCTCACAGCAAATATCTTACCCCCCACTTACTCACTCTCTGGCCCAACCCGCCCCCCCAAAAAAAAACTATAAATAAAGGCTACATGGCTAACTTCAACCCAGCAGAATTGCTAATGGCAACCACAGCGCAGCTGCACAAGGGTCACGCTAGAGAAGGGGTTCTCAGGTTGGAAGAAAGGGAGAGGAAAGATTTTTGTGCACTGCTCTCACTGTAAACCCTCCTCTAAAATCATATTGTGAACAGCTGGCCCATGAGAAAAGATGTAAGACACACAATCAAGACTCAATCAAAAAGCCCCCTTTTCATTGTGATGTTTAGGGATGTGATATTTGAGAACTGAACTGGTCTTAGTATAAACTCAAGTAGTTCACCTACTCACTCATTGAGCTTGAAGTTCTAAAGCAGAGCCACATTTTGGGAGGTTCTCAAGTATAATACCTTATAAATCTTAAGATTCTAATTCTGTTTTTTCAGTTTGAATGGACTAAAAGTCCTTAAACAAGCAAACCAAACTAGACAACATATATTAAAACACTAGATTTCAAATAAAACCAGAAGCCATTTCAAAGTTTGATTTTGCTTCAAAAATGTTTTATAAAATAACATCAAACTTACTTTATAATAAGAGAAAACTAAAATTAAAACCCCTAATAATAACAAGGAATCAGCTCTCAAAATATTTCAGGATGGAGTAAGACAAACATACCGTCTGATCCCTCTTCTCCACCATGAACCCCACATTCTCAGCTTCCAAATCCAACCGACAAACAGCCCACAAGTCTGCCTCACATTCCCAGTGCTCCATCCTGGTCAAGATCCCACTCCCTCTGACCGCGACCCCTCCATCTCCTGCAGGGTATCTCTGCACCTCCAGCCTTCCCCACCCCAAGCCATTCTGCACACCACCACCATGCTAACCCTCCTAAAAAAGCACTCCTCGGACCAGGTCAACAATCCTCCAGAGCTCCTCATTCTCTATAAATAAAGTACAAATGCCTGCAGCTGGCCCTCGGGGTCATCCATTCTCTGCCAGCACGTGCCCATCCACCATACTCTCCCTCTCTGGACCTCCTCCACAGGCAGGACACTGCAGTGGTCAAGAAAGAGGTCTCTGGAATCTACTCTTCCATTTATTGCTAGGTACTACCCCCAGGAAGCTTCTCTGCCTCCCCAGACAGAAATACTCTCAGTCTCCTGACTGCCATCACAATTTGCCCCCACCTTTCGGAACTTCTAGCTCACACCATGTACTGAGTTTTTCTATACCTATACACATCATCACCTGAGGCTGTAAATTAGTTGAGGGCAAGAGCACATTGCCAGGCACTGTGTCAGATCCTCAGCGTGACCATCTACATAAACGAAAAGCAAAATATGCACTAGTTTCTTGGGCTTAGGAGTTTCTGGTCAGCATTGCAGACATAAAACAATGCTCAGTGGAAGACAGCAGTCCAGAGCTGGACCCATAAGGGCCAGGCCTGGGTTCCCGCCCATCCCTTACGCCATGGCCTCAGGCCACCCGCATTCTCCCAAGCCTACACTTTCCTCTGCCACCTGAAAAGCAAATCTAGCTAGATCTGGATCCCTGCTCCCAACCTGCTTAACCTGTTTACCAAGGCATTTGAGGAATCAGAAATCTGAGCATAACCACACCCCATCACACCGAACTTTAAGCAGAGAGGAAAGGCTGAGAGGAATGATCTCATCTTATGTTCTTGGGCATAACAGGAGAAGGTGAAATCTCCACACTTGGAGACTGGAAAGAAAGAAGAAACGGGAAAGAGGTGGGAAGACAGCCAGGAAGAGAACCCATAACCTAAACCTCTGATCCATGGCCCAGAGTCCATGACCCCAAAATATATCAAGCCATTTTGTCCAGCAGTTCTTGGAATCAGGTTTCTTAAGGGGACAGGCTTGATGGAGTATTACTCATCAATAAAAAGGAATGAACTATTGATATATATAGCCACATGGATGAATCTCAAAATAATTATGCTGAAAGGAGCAACTGCAAAAACAGAAAAGCACATATCATTTAATTTCATTTGTATAAAATTCTAGAAAATGTCAACTAATCTATGGTGATGGAAGTGGAGGAAATTTCTGGAGGTAATGGACACCTTCATTATCTTGAATGTAGTGGTGGTTTCACATATCAAACTGTCAAAACATATCACATTGTCCATTTACATATGTGAGCTTATTATGTCAATTATACCCCAATAAAACTGTTAAAGGGGAAACAAAAAAAAAAAAAGACAGTTTGATAATGGAATGACACCTAAGTATAAAAGGAGCAACCCCAGAGCAGTTTGGGGTCATATTGCTCTTTCTGCCTTTCTTAATGAAGGCAACCTGTGCTGGACCTTTTTAGTTTTCTCTTCTGAGGATCAAAGTTCAAGAACTGAAGTATCAGAAAAAGCCAAGGCTAGTCCTGCCAGTGGGAATAATAACAGCCGGGATCTTCAGGCCTGCAGAGAAGCAAGTTTCAGTGAAAACAGGCTCCCTGCAAACAGGCCAGGGGACCCACACACACAAGAGTGGGGAACAAGGTTAGCCTGGCACAAGCCATTCTATAACTGCAGGAGGCGAGAGGCAAGCAAGAGCATGAAATGCAAGTGCAGAGAAGGCAAGGAGACCACTCTAGAGATGAGAGAGAGGTCTTCCCAAAGGCAAAGGGAGGCCACCTAACCCACTGAGGGGCTGAAGTCCTTGTGGCCATGGAGAGGCCAGGTCCCAACCCCAAAGAAACAATAAGCTCGCCAAGAAACAATCTGCTAGCCGGATGGGAAAGGCTTCTTGGTGAAATGGAGAGCTACATGCAAACTCCTCCTCTGTCTGGGTAGGAATCTCAGTATGAGAACACTTCTTAACACTTTGCAGGGGAAGCCCATGCCAAGGATGACGCCAAGCACTTCACCTGTGTGCATTTATTCCTCACACACACACTCATGCACACACTCCCCAAAACCTTGTCTGTTCCCATTTTATAGTTAAGGAAATTGAGGCTCATAGAAATTAAATACATTTCCCACAGTTGTCCAGCTAGTAACTGGCAGACGCAGGTCTCTCTCATTCCAAACCCTATGTGTGCTCTTTCTGCCTGGCAATGACTCAATCCCCTCAGACGTCTTCTGGAAAAGACTGGACCCATGAAGAAAAAAGGATGGTTAATTTCTTGGCCAATGTAAAATGTGACCACTGACCAAAGAAAGACCTTGAAAAGAGTCCAAAGGGCAGTGTTGTTCTTCAAGACCCTAATGATGAAGGGAAACAATCAAGGAACATGGGTTGGAGTTCTTGGTTCATCTGGCCAAATAAGTATTGCTAAGAAGAAACCTTTCAAGGAAAATTAAGAGATGTAATCTCTTCTCAAAACCCTATCTAACGTTCAGGGTTCAGACTCAAAGTAGTAGGGGGAAAAAGAAATAAAATAAACAAATAATAAATAAAGAAATAAACAAGGATCCCTGAGGACAGCAGGAATAAGACACAAAATCCAGAAAATGTCTTTGCAAACAGATGGGGTTGGGGAGAAGGAAGAAAGTAGTAATGCAGCAAAATATTAAGTTGGTAGATCTGG
Organism: Choloepus didactylus; assembly: GCF_015220235.1. Taxonomy (NCBI): domain Eukaryota; kingdom Metazoa; phylum Chordata; class Mammalia; order Pilosa; family Megalonychidae; genus Choloepus; species Choloepus didactylus. Next base: position 3,408,065 of record NC_051309.1, on the reverse strand, counting down.
GCATCTAGGTGGGGGGTACACTGGAGTTCTAGCAACTTTGATGTAAGTTTAAAATTATTTCAAAATAAAAAGTTTATTAAAAAAGTAAAGAAAGAAAATATCTGGACAGAGTATCAAGAACTAAGTTGGAAAACATTTCTTAGCACTGGTCAGCCTTCAATGGGAACAATCAGTTTGGTCAGCCAATTCAAAAGGCCCAATCACAAACTCAGAGGGTCTGGACAGTGGCCAGGAGGAGGTGGGGACTCAATCCAGGAGAAAGGTGGAATGATAAAAGCAAGGACAGTTTTCCAATGTATTAAGGAGAAGGCTCTTCCATGGCAGCAGAAACCCGAGAAAGGGCACAGTGGGTTAAAGTTACGGTGACTTTAGCACAAACTGAATCGGGAAGAACCCGCCTCCTGCCCCCATCTCCCCTCAAGCCACTTGGGCTTTCTGGCTTCGTCATCCCTTTCTGGGACCTCCTTTCTCTCCACCCACTGCACACTCACTCCAGCTACCCTACTACCTGAAGACATCACATCTTCACCTGCAAGCAATGCTTCTGGGCCCAGGTCTTAGGAGAGGCTGGGAAAGGAGGCAAAGAAAGGGAGGCTACAGCCACCAAGGAGATTTCGCCCAGCCCTGCTTCCCCAGGGCTTTTTGGTTTCTCTGAGTTGGGCCTGAAAAAAAGGTACCTGTGGTAATATTTCTTCCCCAAAGCAGCCAGTGGGCACATTGGCCCCACCACTGACCTAGTAGCTGTGGAGGTGCAGGGCAAACGTGGTTCCTCAGCTCAGGAGCAGCTTTGGGCTCAGCAGGTACAGCAGCACACTTGCAGACACCAAACCACTCACCATAAATTTTAAAAGTGGCTTTTTCATTAAGGGACTCTGCTACTCCAAACAAGAGAATGCTAAATATGGCTTCTTTTCTTAGCCTAAAGCGATTACAGCTCTAGAGGAGGGCAGTGACCGTGGCTCTTACTTTTATAACTTTATTGAGGCATTCGTCAGCCACCATCCTGACATCTGACTCCGCATCATCACTGCATAGCAGAAAAAGTTCCATAGCGATGCCCAGAAGTTTCTGAAATTCTGGAGAATTTCTAAACAAAAACAAAGAGAAACTGTCACAGCCACAAGGAGCCTAAGGACATGATGACTAATTGTCATGTGGGATCCTGGAGGGGATCCTGGAACAGAAAGGGCATTAGGTAAAAACAAAGGAAATCTGAATACAGTATCAAATAGCATTATGTCTAAACACACAATGTACATACCTTTATTAAAATGTGACACAGAGACACGAAGTGAGCACATGCTTTTGGAAAAAGGGTGCCGACAGACTTGCTCAACGCAAGGTTGCCACAAACCTCTGATTTGTAAAAAACGCAGTATCTGTGAAGCGTAATAAAGCTAAGCGCAATGAAACGAGGCATGCCTATACTAGCTTTGCAATTTCCCTACAAATCTTAAAATGTTCTTCAATTAAAAGTTTATTAAAAAAAAAAAGAAGTTATACTTCAAGGCACATCTCATTTTTTTTTAAGTTTTAAAAAGTCTTTTAAAAGATACCGTTTTAGACACTTAAACCCCAGAGAGCATCTGCTTTCCCCAACAGGTTACTCTGACCCTTCCTGACAATATTCTTGGAACCTTAAAAGTCAATATAACAATATAACTTCTTTATTCCTTTTCAATCTTGCCTATAATATGTTCCAAAGTTCGACCATATTTCACTGTATACTCATGGTTAGGCTGTATTTTTATTGTTCTAGATATACTATCACAGTCTCACAAAAACTGAAGTCTATTCAATTTTCACATATTAAAAAAATATATATTTAGTGTAGAGAGCCTACTCAAGCTATCATGACTCAACTGGCTCAACACAGCCAAAGCTGAGGGCCATGTAGGTCGAGCTGATTTCAAAGCACCTCAATATCACAGGCCAGAAACACATCCTTCAATAATGCTGCCACTCACTCATATCAAATGGCTGTTTCAGGATCTCAACCTAAACTAATCTGAGATGGAGTCCCTTCCCCTTTCTCTCTAGGGAATGACTCCTACCAATAGTCAGAAGAGAGCCCTAAGCTTAAAGGAAAGCAAAGGGCCGCATTAGTGAGGAGCAACAAACATATCAAAGCAAGAAATAAAACAGGCCCCTCGGCAACACTTCAGACCTCATCTACGCTGATTCCACCTGTGGATAAAGAACTAAGGAGGAAAGGTCTCAGAGATGCCAGAAGAGCATTCCACCACTGCGCTCTAAAGCAGCTGTCAACAGAAATAACGTGCCAACTATGTATGTAATTTTATTTTTGTTGCTAGGCATTTAAAAATTAAAAATAGGTAAAACTTTGGTCTCTGGAACATTGGGTATCTGTGTTACACCTGAAACTCAGAGCTAGAGATCGGCAGATATGAATATCAGTATTAACGCACACAGCAACTGTTAAAAAAAAAAAAAAAAAGCTTAAAAAGAGCCCAGACTTCAATTAGAGATATGAATAAAGCAGATCTGGTTAAGACTAGAGCAAATCAGGCCAAAGGGTAAAGGCTGAAACTGACTGTGTTCAAACTTCAACTTCCATGTGAGACCAAGGGAAGAGATGTTTATTTGGTGTAGGATCTATATTTTCTAAACAACATAACTTCTACAGTCAGTTTGTTCAAACACTACAGTTACATGGAACTTTGAATAGGAAGTCAGCTCTGGTTGGTCTGTATAGATTAGAATGAGATAGCAACACATCCTCAAGTAATTTGGGTGGAGAATAAAAATATATATTCAGCCCCCCCCCCACCCCCGAAGAGCTGGGGGAGAATGCAGAGGTGTTAGAGACTTCCTCACCTGGATTGTTGCTGATGTTCTCACAAACATTGGGGACTGACGGCTTGACATGCTGAGCCCTCCGTCTTGGGCTTGCCCTTATGAAGCTTGTTGCTGCAAGGGGATGCTAAATCTGCATATAATCGTGCCTAAGAGTCTCTCTGTGAAGTGCCTCTTTGTTGCTCCGACGTGGCCCTCTCTAACTAAGCCACCTTGGCGGTGATCTCGCTGCCCTCCCCCCTACATGGGACCTGACTCCCAGGGGTGTAAATCTGCCTGGCAACGAAGGATATGACTCCCAGGGATGAATCTAGACCTGGCATCATGGGACTGAGAACATCTTTTTGACCAAAAGGGGGTGTGAAATGAAACGAAATAAAGCTTCAGTGGCTGACAGATCTCAAATGGAGTCGAGAGATCACTCTGGTGGGCATTCTTACGCACTATATAGATTTTTAGGTTTTATTGTATTGGAATAGCTAGAAGTAAATACCTGAAACTACCAAACTCCAACCCAGTAGCCTCGAATCTTGAAGATGAGTGTATAACAATGTAGACTACAAGGAGTGACAGTGTGATTGTGAAAACCCCATGGATCACACTCCCTTTATCCAGTGTATGGATGGATGAGTAGAAAAATGGGGACAAAACCTAAATGAAAAATAGGGTGGGATGGGGGGGTGGTGGTGTGTGATTTGGGTGTTCTTTTTTTTATTTTTACTTTTTATTCTGATTCTGATTCTTTCTGGTGTAAGGAAAATGTTCAAAAATAGATTGGGGTGATGATTCACAACTATAAGATGGTACTGTTGATTGTACACCATGGATGACTGTATGGTATGTGAATATATCTCAATAAATCTGAAATTTTAAAAAAATAGGTAAAACTAATTTTAATAATATATTTCATTTAACCCAATATATCCAATATATCATCATTTCAACATGTAATCAATATGAAGAAATTGTTGAGGTATTTTAAGTCTTTTTTATAACACACCTCAATTTAGACACTACATTTTCATACTTTATCTGTATTTAGACTTCATAAAATTCAGCTGAAAAAGTACATTCATATACCATTTAAAACCACACTTAAAAGGTCTCCAATGACTGAACCACATTTTGGTTTTTAAATTTAAATTTAATTTAATACCTACCGGGCTTATCAGGCTATCCATTTCTTCTTGACAGAGTTTTTTGGTAGTTTGTGCCTTTCAAGGAACTTGTCCATTTCTTGTAAATTTTGGGGTTTATTGGCATAAAGTTGTTCATAATACTCCCTTATAGCCCTTTTAATATCTACAGAGCTATACTGATGCCATCCCCTCATTCCTGATATTGGTAATTTGTTACTTCACTTTTTCCAGATCAGTCTGGCCAGAGGTTTATCAATTTTATTAATGTTCTCAAAGAACCAGCTTTTGATTTTATTGATTTTCTACATTTTTACTGTTTTCTACTTTACTGACTTCTGCCTTTATCTTTGTTGTCTCTAGTCTTCTGACTACTTTTGGATTTATTTGCTTTTCTTTTTCAAGTGTCTTAAGATGGAAACTGAGGTCAATGATTTGAGACCTTTACTTTCTAAAATAGGTATTTAATGCTATACATTTTCCTTTAATATTCTTTAGCAGCATCCCACAAATTTTGAAATGTGTTTTTATTTTCAATCAATTCAGAATACTTTCAAATTTCCCTCTGACCTCTGCTGTAACCCATGTCACACAGAAATGTGCTATTTGTTTTTCAAATATTTGGAAATTTTCCAGATTATCTTTCTGTAATAGATTTCAATTTAATTATATTGAGGTCAGAGAACACACTTTGTAGTAAGTGAATCCTTTTAGCACATGGTCTATCTTGGTAAACACTCATGAGCACCTGCAAAGAACATGTGTGCACTCCACTGCTGGGTGAAGCGCTCTATGAACGTCAACCAGGTCAAGCTGGTTGATAGCGTTGTTCAAATCTTCTATGACCAGATTTCATACCTACGTATTCCATGAATTATGAGAAACAGCTATTGGAATGTTGAAGTCTCCTAGCTGCTAACACAAACACCATACAATGGGTGGCTTAAACAACAAGAATTTACTGGCTCACAGTTTTGAGAATAGGAGAAATCTAAAACTGAGGCATCGGCAAGGCGATGCCTGCTCCCCGAAGACTGTGGCGTTCTGGGGCTGCTGCCGGCAATCCTCGCTCCTTGGCTTCTCTGTCACATGGCAATACACATGATGGTGTCTTCTTTCTCTTCAGGGTTCCCCTGACTTCCAGCTTCTGGCTGCTCCTGTGGCTTCTCTCTCCGGGACCTTCTCTTTAAGTCCTCCAGTAATAGGAGTTAAGACCCATCCTGATTCAGGTGGGCCATACTGAAGTAACTTCTTCAAAAGGTCCTACCTACAATGGGTTCATATCCACAGGAATGGAGTAAGATTAAGGACATGATTTTCGGGGGTACATAGCTCCACTACAGGATCTCTGACTGTTATTGTGGATTTGTCTTCGTCCCCTTACCATTCTATCAGGTTTTGCTTCAGGTGGTTTTGAAACTCTGTAGTAAGGTACATAAACATTTAGGATTGCTATATCCATCTGACAAGCTAGCTGATTTATAATTTATAAAATGACCATTTTTATCCATAGTAATATGCTTTGCTCTGAAATCCACTTTGATATTAATATAGTCACTCAAGCTTTCTTTTGATTAATGTTAGCATGGTGAATCTCCTCCCATTCTTTTACTTTTCACCTATTTTTGCCTTTATATTTAAAGTGGGTTTCTTTTAAAAGAAACAGGGTACGCAGCAGCTGTGGCTTGGGCACCCACTGGGTCCGTGCGGTGCCTGCTTCGTACCGTCGGGCATGAAAGCATGGTGTTTGGCTGCAGCGCCCTCCTAGCTCCGGCACCATGGGACGCCTGCGGAGTCTGACCCAGCTGCTACCCTGCGCAGTGGGATGCTCCCTGTGGTCCTTGTGTGCCCTGGCCTTGGGCCCAACCCACGGGGCTTGCCCCGTTGCCACCAGCGGCTGTGCAGCCAAACTACTCGGAAAGAGCCCAGCTCCACAACTGTGTGGGCTCCACAATTGCGTGGGCCCCGCCAGCTCCGCGTGGCAGGTGAAATGCTCCAGTTTGGAACTTCTAATGTCTCTCAAGCCACTTTAGCTAGTGTGACCTGTGTTTACTGTGACAAGATTTGACAAAGCGGGAAATGTTACTTCTTTTCTATTTGAAAGCTGTGATAACGCCAGAGTGTCTTCTGATATTAGATTATTGTAATTCAAATTTAGAACACTGGCTGTTCTGGGAACTCCCTTCACAGTTGGCTGGACAGGATCAACTTGTCACGGAGCCTTTACCTTTTGAGTTCAGAGCTATAGAAGCACTCCTGCAATATTGGATCAGCACCTGTGAGGGGAAACTCAGCATTCTGCAGCCACTGATCCTTGAGACATTAGAAACTTTAGTTGGTCCCAAACATTCTTCTATAGACAGAAGCAAACTGCACATCTTACTACAAAATGGCAAAAGTCTTTCAGAGTTAGAAACAGGTATTAAAATTTTCAGAGTCGATTATAGAGATCTTAGATGAAGAAGAGTTGCTAGAAGAGCTCTGTCTGACAAAATGGAGTGACCCACAAGTTTCTGATAAGAGAAGTACTGGAACTGACCATGCAGAAGAGATGGAGTCACTATTGGAAAACTATTACCAATCAGCTGAAGATCTTTCTAATGCCGCTCAAGAACTCCAGGTACTGACTGATGATTCATCAAGTATTATTTTCATCAACCTGGACAGCCACCGTAATGTGATGATGTGGTTAAACCTACAGTTGACCTTCTCTGTGTCACTCTTTGGACTATTGGGAGTTGCTTTTGGAACGAATTTGGAGTCTTGAAGAGGACCATAGAATGTTTTGGCTAGTGACCAGAATTACGTTTATGGGAAGTGGCCTAATATTGGAGGCATTTGCCTTCATTCCTTGGATGACAGCTAGAAGCTCCTTTGCCTTCCACGATGGCCTCTCTACCTAAAAAGACCCTTCAGGCAGACAGAAGGATAGAAATGAAAAGCAGCCTCAGGCAAGATGGACTTGGATCAAGCAGGAATATCCTAACAAACCGTTAGGAACACCCAGTGGGGATTGCATATTTTGTTATGGTAGTCACAGGAGACTTCTGATATGCTTTTATTATTTTCTTTTATGGAATCAGAGACTCGAAAAAAAAGAAAACCAGTGATATTTAAATTATAATGTCTGATGGTAAAAACACATTATGGCAGGCACAGTACTAGAACTTATTTGCATGTTCAGAATTCTGAGTAAAGAAGAAAAGTATTGCTTTGTAAAAGGCAAAAATTCTTATTTCCTACAAACTTAAAAGAACTGTCTTTACAAGACATGGCATGAATCACACAGAGATTAATATAACACAAAAATAGACTATTTTATATTTTTATTTAAATTATACATATCAAGAAAAGTACAATTTTAATGCCAAATGAAGCCTATAAACTTGATGAACCCACAGTCAGGATATCAGGTAGCCATAGTTCATCGTCAGTACAGGGCATCATGTTCATGTTAATTTCCTAATTCTCAGGTGAATGAAAGCTAGCAGAATATGTATTAACCCTAAAACAAACTCGAAGTTTGTGCTTTAAAATTAAGCATTTTGACATATTCTTATTTTCTTGTATTTGCCTCTTTTTTATATAAGGCAAATAAAGATAAGGAAATGATAACTTAATACCAGCATCATTTGGGTTCCAGTTAAGGAGATTTTGCTATAATTTTGGACTCCCTGAAACTATCTTTCTTTGCTCAGCTATAATTAAAGACTTTGAAACAGTAGAAAGATTTGGACTTTTAAAAATGGCTAATATTTGTGAAAAGCAGCCATCCTATTTAATATCTTAATCTTGCCTTTTTTATATTTTCTGGACATTAAGTACACTTACACAGTTGAACATTAGTTAAACTTGCCTCCCAAAGCAGCATGCATGGAAGATTCTATAGTGTCCCCAAAGAATCCAGAGCAGCTCCTATACTGCAAATGTAGATGTAACAGCAGAATAAATAAGCCTAGCCTGATGATGTTGAGGACACCCTAATATGTCACATGAGGAAGGTGAGTGGTCCATTTATTAGGGAATTTGGCAATAAGAACAAACTACTATTCCAGTTGCTGATATGAGAGGAAACAGATGAAGTTACAAGTAAGGTCTCCCCGCTGCCATGAGTGGTCATGAGAAACCATTAGAAGCTGAGGACAGAAGGGCACAAGACAGACTGGCTCGTCTTGGAGCACTGAGGGGCCCACCCTGCACCTCAACTGTGGGCCTGGAACATGCTCTATGGTGTGGTTGACGGAGTGTGAATATACAGCCCTCTTTAGCATTTTAAAGGTTCAGTGGTCTTCATGGACATCTTGATAAAATTATACTTTGATTTCACAGCAGACTCTTCTTTGGTGATCCTCTGAGCCCTCTGCTGCTAATTCTGTTCTTAGTAAGTAATATTTGTTATCTATTTTAGAGATAACAACTGAATTATGAAGACAATGGCAGCCCAGAGGGCAAAATTTGATTTGACTAAGATCTGGAATAGAATAGAATTTGCTAATTTTTCCTTGTAGTGTTACTGAGTTAGTGAGTTTGGATTTTAAAAAAAAAAAAACCATACATATATATATACTTTTTTTTTGGATGAGTCATAACCCATCAATAAAAGGTATAATAACGTAACTAACTCATAAGTCTGATAAGGGAAGTTACTAATGGTTTATAAAATTCTTGAAAGTATTTTTAGATCAAGTATGATTTCAAATGTCAGCTAACTCTGCTTTAGTAACAGCAAGATGCTTCTTGCATTAAATCTCCCTTAAATAATAAAACAGAGCCTATGCCAAAGACTATGAAGTTTAGTCATTTTAAATGTGTAATTAAAATAATATAGTACATTAACTACTATTTGAAAGTAAGGTGATAGAATTTCACTCAGCGATGTAAGCAAGCAATTATATCTTGTTTCATATGTACAAGCACAAGGTATGATACTCTTAGACTATCGTTTTCTTCTAAGAAAATGTGGCAGAATAGACATCATTTTAGGATGTCATTAATGCTTGCTTTATTCTACTAAAAATAGGTTGTAATAACACTTAAGACAATTTCATATTAAAAAGCTACTTATTTTCGTAAGTTACTCCCAGAATTGTATACAGGTTTATTTTCTGAAATCACAATATTAAACGCACACTTTGAATAGGATTTATTTTCATTACTTTAGTAACTACAAAGGTAGTCTAATGGTGCATGGAATAGGGTATCTGGAGACCAAGTTCTATTCCCAAGCTCACTATAAATCATGTTTGGTCTCTTAGGTCTGTGATACAAATGGCATAAAGCCTTGAAAAATATTATTACATATACAGATAGTAGACAAAAACTGCAAGTATATAAATATCTTCTGATATCTTGAAATAAAGATAGTTTTGAGTTAAAAAAAATAGCATAAGTAGCATATACTGAGTCTTGCTTTTTTCATCCAATCTGAAGAATTTCTGCCTTTTAGATTTAATGTCATTGCTATGACTAGGTTAAATCTACCATCATACTATTTGTTTCCTATTTGTCTGATAAGGTCTTTATTCTCTTTTTTCTGCCTTTTTTTTTTTGTGGATTGAGTATTTTTATGACTATTTTATCTCCTTTTTTGATTTATTAGCTATAAGTTTGTTTTTAGTTGTTGCTTTAGTGTTTATAGTATGTATCTTTTAATTTATTATAATCTACCTTAGTGCTATTATACTTCATGTACAGCATAAGAAACTAACAGTTTTGCATTAGTTTCCTTTGGCTGCTATAATAAATTACTACAAATGGGTGACTAAAAACAAAAGAAATTCTCTCATGGTTCTGGAGGCCGTAAGTCCAAATCAGTGCCACTGAGCTGAAATTAGTGTATCGCATGACCGCACTCCCTTGGAGGCTCCAGGGGAGAATCCCTGCCTTGCTTTTCCAGCTCTGGTAGCTGCCAGCATTCCTTGGCGTGTGGCCACATCACCCCAATCTTCAAAGCCAGCATCTTTGAATATCTCTCTGTTGCATCTTCACATTTCACCTTCTGTGTGTGTGTGTCACATGGAGAATTCAGGATCATCTCTCCATCTCAAGACCCTTAACTTAATCACCCTAAAAAAACCATTTTTCTATATAAGGTAACATTTATGGGTTCCAGGTATCAGGGGTTAGGACCTGGTATCTCTGAGGGGCCATTATTCTGCCTACCAGGACATTTCCATTTCAGTTCTTCCAGCCTTTTTGCTGTTGGTGCCATACATTCTGCTCCTACATGGCATAAATCCCAAAAAACATCACTGGAGATTTTGTTTTAAACAGTCAATTATCTTTTAAGGAGACTAAAAATAAGGGGTAAAGTCTTTTATATTTCCCCACTGAAGTTACCATTTCCATCTGCTCTTCATTCCTTTGTGCAGATCCAGGTTTTCCACCTGGTATTCTTTTCCTTCTACCTGAAACACTTCCTAATATTTCTTACAGAGGTGGTCTGTTAGACATAAATTATTTCAGCTTTTGTAGGTCTGAAAAAAGTATTTCACCTTTGTGTCTGAGAGATTTTTACCGGGTATAGAATTCCTCCAATATTTTGAAGATGATGCTCCACCAACTTCTGGCATTTGTTATTTCTATTAACTCTCTGGTCATGCTTACCACCTTCAATTTGGGTCTTTTTTCTAGCCTCTCTAATATATTTAGCATTTTCTCTCACTTTTTGAACATATGAAATGTAGTTATAGTAGCTATTTTAATGTTTGTGTTTACTAATTTTATCATCTGTGTAATTGCTGGGTCAGTTTTGATTGAAATTTGTTATTATGAATCCTATTTTCCTGCACCTTGCATTTTTGATAATTCTTGGTTGGATGTCAGACCCTGTGAATTTTGTCTTGTTAGGTGCTATTTATTTTTGTATTCCTATAAATATTCTTAAGCTTTGTTCTGGGATGCAATTAAGTTATTTTGAAAGAGTTCAAGCTTATCAAGGCTCAAGCTTATCAAGGCTTTGCTTTTAAGCTTTATTAGGCAGGATCAGAGAACAGCTTAGTCTAGGGCTAATTTTGTCCTATTACTGAGGCAAAATCCTTCTGAGTCCTCTATCTGATGCCCCACAAATGAGGTTTTCCACTCTGGCTGGTATGGATAGGAACTCTTCCGGTCCTGCGTGGTTTCAGCAATTGTTTCTTCAATACTTGCACGTGATTCTATTCCTAGCCTTGGGAAGATTCCTCACAAGCATGTGCTCATCAGTTCTCAGCTAAAGACTTGGGGGCACTCTCTGCAGACCTCCAGAGCTCTCCTCTCTGGTATTCGACCCTGAGAGCTCTGGTTATTTTGACCTCCTCAGGCTACCAACTCTGTCTCCTCAACTTGGCAAATCACCAGGCTCTCCGTGGGTTTCCCCTCTTTCTGTCATGGCCTGGAAACTCTCTCCAGACAGTAAGCTAGGGAAATCACAGGATCCCCAAAAATGGAAAACTAATGAGGTGAGCCCTAAGATTTCCCCAGCTTACTGTCTGGCCAGAAGCAAAAGTCTTCTGTGATTTCTTTTAACATACTGTTAACATATTTTATGGTCACAGATACAATTATATATCAATCATCTTCTTATTGTTGACTAGAATCCCTGTGTATAACTGCAACTTAATTTTTCAATGGTAGGTCATTGAGATTATTTTTCATTTTCTAATGGAACAAATAGCACTAAATCAATACTGTTACTCTTTCCTTAAAGATAAACGTCTAGAAGTAAAACTGCTAAGTCAAACACAGTTGACATTCTAAAGCTTTAAAGTTTGCCAAATTGCCTTCTAGGAAAGTTGTATCACTTTGACAAAAATCCTGAGTGTTTTCTTTAATCTTTGCCAATTTGACAGGTGAAAAATGTTCTTATTCCATTGATTACCAGTAAAATCATTTTCCATAAGAAGCACTAAATAAGTGTTAGCTATTATGTTTATTAGCCCATTCATAATTCTTCCTTTCTAACCACCTATTAATGTTCTTTGCCTATTTTCTGATTAGGATGCTTGTCTTTTTCTTAATGATTTATATTGGCTCTTTATATAGGCTATTAAACCTTTGATTTATATGCTGACAATACTTTCTCCAAGTTGGATTTGCTTTCAATTTTATTTAAGGTAGATTCTGACATACCAAACTATATCATTTTTAGTTAGTGAACACAACTTTTTCCTTTATATTGCTGGCCTTCCTCAGCCCAATATTATATTTCCTTCTTGTGGTAATGATTTCATTATTGTAAACAGAGGCAATTAATCTGACACGTTTGTTTACAATACGAGGGAGAGACATAGTTTATCCCTCAAACAGTCAGTTGGTTGTCTCAACGACGACTTACTCAATAATCCTTCACTTCCTTACTAACATAAAATGCTATCTTTATAGTAAATTTATACACAGAGATACACACATACACTTTTCTAACTTTCTATTTATATATGTTCAATGTCCAACTGCTATTTTAAGGTCATATATACCAGGTCTCACTATTTTACTGATGGTTTCGATCTTTTCTTTACAACATTTATGCATTTATTCTTGCACATGAACTACAGAATCATTCTAACAATTTCAAAAATACCTCTACTGGAATTCTGTCAAGACTATATTAAAGATATTAAATACAGTTATATAAATTATATTATATACATTGAATTATATTAAATTTGTGGATTAAAGAAAATTCAATTTTATGATATGAAATCCTCCTAGCTAGGAAGAGAAGCAATTTTCTGTACCTTTCAGGAAAATTAATAGCAAATAGTCTTTATGTGGTCTCCACATATCTCTTTTTAATACCTTGGAATTTTATTTTTGATGTTATTGTGAGGTAGACCTTTAACTATTATCCTTTGTAACTGGTTTATGCTAATATATGAGAAATCTATGGATTTGTACATATTTTGTAAATTTACCTGACATCTTAAAAAGGTACATGATATTTGATAGAAGCTGCTTAGAGGAGGGTACCTGTGTATTTCCCAGAGGATGACTGTTACAAACAAATCCCCAGACTCCACCCAAATAGAAAGTACATGTGTGTTTGGGAAAGAAGTCAATGAGGTATCTTCCTTATTTTATTTTTAACAAAGTTTTCCAGATGATTTGATGCCCATCCGCCAAACTGAGAGCTGAAGTAGACTATATTTACAATATATACGAAGTTTTAGATGACTTCCCCTATTAAAAACTTCAAAAGTTGTCATTAAATAACTTCACTAGAAACAAGATAAGTATATTATAGAAGCTATGAAAAGTTCCAAAAACTTAGTTATACTCAAGAAGAGGTAACAGGAAATAGTCATCAATAAGATTTCATAAAACACTGTATTTATATAAAATACCCACTTCAGCTCTACAAGCAGAAATTTCTGCAGAGAATGGAGAGCACCTTCAAAGAAGCTTGTTCTTTGACGCAAAGGGGCCGTGGAGGACTCTCGGGCTCCAGGAAGTGCCCTCCGCAGGACCTCTGTGCAGCGAGCAGCACAGGGGACCACCAGCAGAGCAATACTCCATAAAAACTGAAGACAAACTAAGGTGACAACTATTAACAGCTATTATTTTGATTTAAAATTTGTTCAAACCGAAACACAAATCAATCTTAAGATTTCTCAACATATTTTACTACTATGTGGAACCTGAGTCAACAATTCTCCAATTCTCGAGAACTGTCAAGAAACAAAATGACAAGCATAAAGCATGAGGCACTCACGTTGAAAGAGATCTCATTTTCCTTGTCAATAAGCTTGTTTCAAAGTGAAATAACATTCTTTGAGACCAGGATAGTGGCAATCAGACAAACAAAGTTGTGCTATAGCAGTAGGGCATCAAATGTTTGTCAAGTATTTAAAGCTGTTTCACATAAAAGTAATGATAATTCATAGCTTTAGACAATGTTCCATGATCATGGCAGGATAGATTTCTTGCTCTCAGGTGGCTAATGAATGCATCTAGGTGGTTGTTTATGGTGCTTTCACATGATCATTTTATCCCAGAAGAACCCTATAAATTGGGGTTTACCTTTCATAAATGAGGTAACAAATGTTCAAGGAAGTTAAAACTTATCAAAAATCACTCAAACTTACAAGCTGTAGAGATGGAATTCAAACCTGTTTTTTAATTTTTAACATAGCATTGTTCCTATAACAGCATGCTAACTTAGAATTAAAAATTTTTTATTTCCAGGACGTATTTTCATTTGTTATTTCATTTTCTTTCACAATTCTATGAATTAGGTGGAAACAGACATATTTCACAAATGAGGGAATGAGATAAGTTAAATGAAATATTGTGTGTGAAGTCACTTTGGAAATAAAAAATGCAAATGCAAAGTGGCATTAAAAATAAGTGAATTACCATTATTTTTCTCAGTTTTTTCTAACAGATTATAAGGCTCTCTCTCCAGCTTCCAGCAGGAAAGTAACAGGAATTATTGATTCCAAGGGGAGAAAAGCAAGGAGAGAAGCAACTCATACATGCCCATCGGGGTCACAGAATTCAGAAATCTTAGGCACTTATGTCTCCCACATCAGCCACTGGAAACAGGCCTAAAATGGTGAACCATCCATGGCTACCAGGAGCAATGGTCAGAAAGACAGACAGTTAAAAGCAAAGAGAATAAGAATTCGCAAGGAAGCTACAAAAGAAGGTGCCACTAGTTCACACCAGTAAGAAAGATCAAGCAAGAGCAGCAGACCTACAGCCACTCCCACAACCCCACTAATCCTAGGAGGAAACCAGCCTGCAGGCACACCTCCCTGGGCAAAAATGCAGCAGAAAACTGCCAAGAAAAGCTAATAAAAGATACCACAAACTGGACAGTCTCACAGCGTACCAATTACTGCAATAAATGTAAAAATATAAACAAAAGATGACTTTGAACTAATTACACAGTTATCAAGAGTGCCAACTGAATATAAACATGCTGTTCAATTATCATAATAGTTATAATTGTTCTAAATGACATTACCAAAAACAAACAGTCATCACAGTGACTGAATATCCCTGATTTATAGCAGAAATATTGGAAAAGGGTCTTTATTTTAAATGGATTTCTTTTAAGGTTTTAAGACAACTGGGGACACAAAGAATATCCTAGCCCATTAAGGTTGAAAATACTGAAAGTCTGTTTTCCCCAGAAATTTCAAAGTGCCATGTGCCAGTTTGAATATATTGTGTCCCCCAAAAGCCATTATCTTTGATGTCATCTTGTGTGGGCAGATGTCATCAGTGTTGATTAGATTGTAATTCTTTGAGTGTTTCTTTGGAATGTGCCCCACCCAACTGTGGATGATAACTCTGATTGGATAATTTCCATGGAGGTGTTGCTCCGCCCATTCAGGGTGGGTCTAAGTTGAGACACTGGAGCAATATAGATGAGCTGACGGACAGAGGGAACTCAGTGCAGCTGTGAGTGATGTTTTGAAGAGGAGCTACAGCCAAGAGAGACACTTGAAGAAAGCACAGGAGCTGCAGTTGAGAGACATTTTGAAGACGGCCATTGAAAGCAGACTATTGCTCTGGAGAAGCTAAGAGAGGACAAATACCCCAAGTGCAACTAAGAATGACATTTTTAAAGAGGAACTGCAGCCTAAGAGGAACATCCTGGGAGAAAGCCATTTTGAAACCAGAACTTTGGAGCAGACGCCAGCCACGTGCCTTCCCAGCTAACAGCGGTTTTCCGGACACCACTGGCCATCCTCCAGTGAAGGTACCTGATTGCTGATGCGTTACCTTGGACACTTTATGGCCTTAAGATTGTAACTGTGTAGCCAAATAAACCCCCTTTTATAAAAGCCAATCCATCTCTGGTGTTTCGCATTCCAGCAGCATTAGCAAACTAGAACATGCCATTACCTGAGAGACTGCGCCACTATGTTTTCACATATTGTCAGACAATGATTCACCCGGTCTTTCTTGGTGGTTAAGAGTTCTTTCTTTCTAAAAAAAAAAAACAAAACAGAAAGAAGGGAAAGGAAATGAATACATGTTGAATTATCCATGCCATTTATTTATATACATAATTCAGTAAGTATGCACTGACTGCTTTGTATACACCATTCTATTCCATGTCGGGGGCTGGGGCAGGCCAGGACTGGGAGGTGCAGATGAGTTCAAGCCAGGGACTTTGTAAACTATATCCTATATCACCCCTTAGAAAATCACTGAAACAGCTTATTTCTCTCATTTTAGAGAGAAGGAAAAACTGAAGTACAGTGACTTGCCTGAGGTAAAACAGAGAGGAAGTGATGGGGCCAGACTTAAACCCAGGTTTAAATCTACCCTATATTTCACCAAATCACATTCAGTTTCACATTTTTTCCACTTGTTGACATCCCTGGAACTGGGATCCATCTTACAATTGATGGTATTATCACAGTTCAATTAGCAACTTGTTTTCTTTCTCAGTACACAGTGGTTATCATAGTACATAAGATAATGGTATGGATTACAATGGATGGGTTATTTAAGTCAATGAAATACAATAATATGATACCTACTACATACACCAAACTGCCTCCACTTCTCAAAATTACATTGTTAACTGATTGCAGTCAACATACCACAGAGATCTCACAGTCTCTATTTGGTATAAAATAAAGTATAAACCATGGCTAATTGTTTCGACATTCCCAAACAGCAGGAAAAAAGCCCGCTGCTCAGAGCCTCTCCCAAAAGCCTCCTTTTAAAACTTTTCACCCAAACAAAAGGAGATAAACAATAATCTGACCAAAAAGATGAGGTTAAAGACACTTCCTTCCTACCCAAACCCATGGTCTCCAATGTCTTCAAGGCAAGAAAAATCAAGAGGGAAGACCCAAAGGGGAAGCCAAAAAACAAAGCAGAACAAGCAGGCTTAAGAAACATGTCCACAAAAAAACTCTGGCCGCGGTTACCAGTACATGGAAACAGTTAAACCAAAAGGCTACTAAATTTCTGAGGGAATCCTGTTAGCAAAGAAATCAAAAGTCTAACCTACAAACACCTGTGAGCTGTTAACCCTCTGAATTCCTCAGACTCCAAATATTGCGACTGAAGGAACAGGCTATTGAAATTATGGCATACCCTACCCAAAAGACTTCAGACATGGCAGAAAGGGTTACAGGCAAGGAGGCAGCCAAGAAGAAGAACAGACGAAAGTTTTAAGCAGAAAAAAGAATCTGGGTCTAAATGAGAAACCTATTCTATACCAAGTGGAGAGAGGTCTTCCCAATCACTGTCCAGTCAGAGTTCTTAACTACCACGGACCAGCGAATGTATGCCTCTCTCATTTGTCCCTTCCCTAAAAAGGGCTTTTATTGGCAAGTTATTGCAGACATCAAAATTCCACCAAACTCAATTTTCCCTTCTTGGACACATAGTCTCCCCATTAGAAGAGACATTTCCTAATCTCCCTGCAGCAAGGTATGGACACGTGACTCAGTTCTCACCAACGAAGCGGGAACATAAGTGATACATGGAACTTCTACCTCACTCGCCTAGCCTGTACGTCTCCCCATTTGGGAACAAACATGCCTGACATGTTTTGATTACACAGTTTTATTTGATTATACAGTTTTGATTATACAGTTGAAGACAAGAACTAGAATCCAGTAAAACAGAATCCAGTAGAGCAACAAGATGGAAGGATCTAGGGTCCTTAAAGGACCCTTAGAAGCAGAGGTCCACCCCCACCTCCCATCTGCATGAACCACTCACTTCAAAAGTGCTATGACGGAAATAAACTAAATGTCTTCACCTGGTGAATGGATAAGAAAACTAGTCCAGCCATCCAGCAGAATACCACTCAGCGATAACAGGGAACAAACCACTACTGACTCTCAAATGCATTACACTAAATGAAAGAAGCCAGACTCAAAAGTTTACTTACCATAAGCTTATACTGCTTATATGCCATTCTGGAATAGACAAAACTATAGGACTAGAAAATTGATCAGGAATTTCCAGGGACTGGGGGGAGGGCTGATAGCAAAGAGGCATGGGGGAATTTCGGAGGGTGATAAAAGTTCTAAATCTTCATTGTGGTACTACTTACACAGCTTTAGGAGTTTGTCAAAACTCATGGAACTGAATACTAAAAAGTGTACATTTTACCATATGTAAATTATACCTCAATTTTAAAAAAGAAAAAAGTGCTATGAGAATTAAAATGCGTTCTTCTTTAAGCCACTACACTAAATTTAAAGTCTCTGTTACAATAGCTTAGATTTTACCTTAAGATAACCATTAAGAAAATTGAAGAAGACTGACCATTTTAAGGATTTTAGGAAGCAAACTAACTCATCTGCCCATTAACCTTCGATTTCCAAAGTGAATATATGCCCAAGGCCTTAAACGGCTTGATTCACACATTCATCTCCTAGCCATGTGGATGTGGCAGTCAGTTACACTAGTATCTAACAAGACTTCTTAGGGAGGTGATAATAAAAAAAAAAAAGGTTCAAAACACTGAAGTAAGTGGATCTCACAACTTAATGACAGTTGGAACAGAAACATTTGTGATACGAGATTTTCAGCCACATCAGAGTGTCTAAGCAGAACCTTTGTCACTGTGAAGTCTCCTGCTTGGACCAAGATGGAAAAGGGTGGAGAATGATACTTTGAGAACTCATCAGTATTCAATGTCAAAGTCTGCCATGCTAAGTGAATTCTTCCGTGGACGGAGTAAAAGGTGCCCTAAACAAGATGAATGCCAAGATCCCTCCAAATTGTAACATCATAAGAGTTTCTGAAGCAGAAAAGGCACCCTGGACTTAAGATACCTTCAAGCAATGCTGAAAGTAGCATATCCATATGCCAGTTATTTTAGTGCTTAAAAATTACAATGTAGGGTTCCAGTGGGCATATCACTCAGTAGAGCCCCCTGGGGATACCAAGAGAAGTAGTTAAAGAAAGTCAATAGCTTCATGCTAATTACCCATATCCCTGACTAAGAACTAGCAAGAGACATAAAACATCTATCTTCTTAGCAGTGGAAGATATAAATATTAAAAAACAAACAAACAAACAAACTTGGTGTCTCTCCCCATGTATGAGATAAACCAAAAGAAAACACTGAGTAGGCACCAGCTCTCCAGGCCTGCCACCTTGAACTTATCAACTTATCTCCCAAGACCTAGCTGTGTTTGATAAACTTTTGCTCAGGTCCTGGCATGGGTGACAAGTTTATCAAACGATGACCATTAAGAACAGACTATCCATCTCACCAAACAAAATAAAGTTACAGTGTTCCACTGCCTGATGAGGTACAGCTACTCCTCTGTGCTCCCTGGGGAAGACGGCTGTTTTCCCCAAGGTGCCCTTCTCCAGGCCCTCCCAGGCCTCTCTCCCATGCCATTTGGTAACTGTTCCCTTGATCACCCCGCTAAGGGACTAAAGCCTCACCAGAAGCAGGACAGCATCATATCTCCATTAAGAGTATTTAGCACACCACCTACACCTTACAGGTGTTTCATAATTAGCTAATTAATGAATGAATAAATACGTGAACATTTTCCTTAGCATAATAGGGTAAATACAAATTAAAATTGACTGAAAAGTTCAAGAGTCAGTCTTACAAAGAGGATTAAACTATCACTTTCTAGAACCAAGAGATGAAAGAAAGGTAGAAACAGCAAAGCTTAAAAAAGAAAACTGAGAAGCAGCCCCAAATGTACTTATATTTACAGACTATGGAATTCAAGCCATGGCCTGCAGAACCCCTCAGACTATAATTAAGATATAATCAAAAGTCCTTTTATTCAACTCTTCAATGATTTTTACTATCAAAAGAGGATGGTGTATGGTGTGAGAATAAAACTGTTTGAAAAAGAGAGAGACAGAGAATAGTTTACTTTCTATAATAATCAGTTAATAAGAAAATATATTTTTTAAATGTCTGTTCTTATCTCATCCCAAATTATTCTTCAGCGATCCAAACCCTTTTTGGGAAAAAACAATCGGGCATAATACATTTAAATTTTAATCTTTCCCACACTGCAACAGATAGCCCAGAATCATAATCTGCAGGTAGACAGATGTTCCAAGTCTTCAATGGCTGCAAATCTTACTATTAAAATTCAAACAATAACTATTACATTCCTCTTTTATGTGAGAAGCATAAAAGCAAACCATCTAATTACTATCAAAATACTCTGAATTTTGCTCCATTTTTCTTAAGCCCACTTTTATTTATAACATGGTTAAATGTGTATGTAATCTGACACATACTACGTTATAAGAATTACACAAATTTGTTGAGTAAAAGTCACACTTTCAAAATACCAACATAAAAATGCAAAGTAATCAAAATCTTATAAAACAAAAATCTCCTATTTTTATCCTACTGAAAAATTCCCACAAAGGCTTTACCCTCAGAAACCCCAATGAAGAAAAAATGTCAGCAAATGAGAATGCACTGAAAAGGTGAGGGCAACAACCTAAGTAGAAAACAGCTTACGTCACTCACAGGAAGGTGCACATCTCAGAAACACAGTCTTAACAAGGCCTGTGACAATTTGGCCCCAGGCTACCTATCCAATCTCAAGCTGCAGTGATAGCTCCCCAACCCTCAAGGCACTCCGTCACTCAGAATAACTCATAGTTATTTTGGTCAGGCATCTCGAAACTCCAAGTTATTATACACTCTATGGTCTCTGCCTGAAACATCTCATTTTTACTTCACTTTGTCCATTTTTTCCAAGCAAAGTCAGAAGTTTAAGAAAACTAGATTTCATTCCCCCATGGAATTTAACCAGATTGATGAATGATAAGTCAAACTGACTTGTTCTACATGAAAAGTAGGTATGGAAATTAAAGTAAAAACAGAACACCTGAGAGTAGTAACTGGCCAAACAGAGTGAGAACAGCCGTGGCTCTCCCACCACTTTTGTAAATGGAGTCACTTTAACTTCACTTCAAAATTAAAATGAGTAAATCTCAGCCAAGCTCCTCTGATTGTATAATGAAGCACACATTTCTAAGGAGGGGCATTTCAAGTACTCTGTAACATCAAAAAATTACCAAAGAACTAACTAAATATATGATTCCAAGCCCTCCCATCCAAATTCTTTTCTATAGTTATGTTATTTTAAGACTGTGCATCAAAATGTGATTGCAGATTGGGGGAGGGGAGGCAAGGCCTAGGCCTAGGTTACCCCAGGAATTGAAAATAATCATCTTCCACTTGTCTTGCTATTCCGATTTCCAAGTATTTTCACAGAATCACTTTTGTGTCCGGGCCTGCTCATCCTAAGAGGTGGAAGGGGGGCTGAGGTCTCCGAAGCTGTGTCACCTGCAGGGAGAATGAGCTGTGAGAGGTCAGGCAGGGTTCCAGGTCTGACTCCTCTCAACCGCTCTTTCAAGTTCACCAAGTACAACACTCACTTGACAGTTTTCCTAGAAAAGCAGGACTTTTTCACAAAGACTTTGTTTAAAGAAAAGATTCCATTCATTAGTGGGACATCAAAAGCCATTTTGAAATTATGTTTCAAACTCTCTCAAGTACAGGGGGCTTATTAGCAAGCTTGCTTAGTTTGAAGCTGAGCACATTTAAATATATAAATATATAAACTACAATGACTTAACACTTTGTCAAAAACTGTAGTCTTTTTATGGGTTTTTAAAAACTTTTATGCTGGTAACATATAAAAATGCTGCTCTAGAGTCTTCTGAAGAGCAAATGGCTTGGGTGTGATACCAGCACCAACATACCAGGTAGGGACAAGAATAAAGCTTTACAATATACTGGATGATGAGACCATTATAAGTAAAAGAGGTTCTCTCTATCCAAAGATAATTATACCAAAAGAAGTCTACTTAAGTGAATTCCCTTAAAACAGAGACCAATTGTTTAGTTTACCTCCTGCTAACACAAATACCACAATGGGTTGGTGTACATAATGAGAAGTTATTGGCTCACAGTTTTGAGGCAAAGAGAAGTCCAAAATGGAAGTGGTAGCTGGTGATTCTTGGTCTTTGGCATGGCAGCATCATTTCCTTACCCTGCCGGGTCCTGTTGACATCCAGCTTCTGGCTGCTCCCCATGGCTTTTCTCTCCCTCTGACTGTCACTCACTTATAAAGGATGCCTGGAACCCAGATTAAAGTCTAACCTGATTCAGTTGGGTCAACTGAAGCAACATCTTGAAGAGTTCTCATTATACTGGGTCCACACCCAGCAGAATGCAGACCAAGACCACGAACATGTCCAAACTGCAGTCCACAATTCAGTCTACCACTCCAGTCCTCATGGCATTAATAGAGGAGAAGCACACTATAAACACACACACACACATGCACGCACACACACTTTTTTAAAGTAGAGGGGAAGAACACCAAATAACAATGAGAAAAGAACCGTCATTCCAAAATTGTGCTGGGAGAAGTAGGTATCCACATGGAAAAAGTAAACTAGAACCCTATTTCGCAACATAAACAAAACAGTCAATTCCAGGTAGACAGCAGACCTAAATGGGAAAGACAAATTAATAAAGCTTTTACATGGGAAAATCTCTCTTGACCTTGGTGTAATGAAAAATTAATCAAGAAAACATAGGGAAATATCTTCAGGACCTTTAATTAAGTAAAGGATTTTTAGATTTTACACCAAAAGCACAAGTAACAAGAGAAAAAAAAATACATTAAATGAACTTGATCAAAATTTAAAAAAAAACTTTTGTGCAAAGATCATTATCAAGAATGTGAAAAGACTACCTACAGAATGGGTGAAAATATTTGGAAATCATATATCTGATAAGGGTTTATTATCCAGAATACAGAAAGAACTCCTACAACTCAACAAAAAGACAAACAACTCAATTAAAAAATGGGCCAAGAACTTGAACAGACATTTCTCCAAAGAAGATATTCAAATAGCCGATAAGTATATTAAAACACGCTCAACATCATTAGCCATTAGAGAAATGCAAATGAAAACCACAGTGAGATACAACTTCACACTCAAAAAGATGGCTATTATTAAAGAAACTGAAAATAACAAGTGTTAGCAAGGATGTGGAGGAACAGGAACGCTCGTACACTGTTGTTGAAGATATAAAATGGTGTAGCCTCTGTGGAGAACAGTTTGGCAAAGTTCCTCAGACAGTTAAACAAAGAATTACTTTATGACACAGCAATTCACTCCTAGAAATTTACCCAAAAGAAGTGAAGCAGAGATTCAGCAGATATTAGTACACCAGTGTACATAGCAGCATTACTCACAATAGTCAAAAGGTGGAAGCAAACCAAGTGTCCATCAACAGATGAATGAATAAACAAAATGTGATATACAAACAATGGAATATTATTCAGCCATTAGAAGGAAGTGACGTGGAGGCTCTAAGATGGTGGCACAGAGAGGAGTGGAAGCTAGTTAGTCCCCCTGGAACAACTAATAAACTAGGAACAACTAGTAAATAATCTGGAATAACTGCAGGGGACAAATGTGACAGTCCACTCATCATACACCAACCTGAATTGGGAGGAATGCCCGAGATAGCAGCATAAAATCTGTAAGTAAAAACTGCGGATCCAAGCCAGGAGCCTCCTCCCCCCACGACCCAAGCTACAAAGCCTCACGGTGCTAGAAAGCAGCTCTCTCCCAGTAAGCAAATATAGCTCAGCTGAGCTCCAACTGGGGTTTTAATTAACAAACATGGACTGCTTGATACAAGCTATAAATCCCCAACAAGCAGACACAGGCTTTGGGTGAAGACTGACCTTGGAGAGTTGGAGGGTGGCCAAAGACTGGCCCTGAATGGGGCTTTCTGTCCCTGTTTCAGCTCAGTGGAGAAAGCCTCAGCCATTTTCAGTTCACAGAGCTCTGACCCAGACAAGGATGGAGATAGCACAGGCAGAGAGAGACCATTCAGATGTTAATGACCTCTACATAGGGGAACTATTGTCCCTAAGAGGAAAGAGGTGGGACCTAGCTCTACTACCCGCCTTCCATTCAGAACCAGACCCCAAAGCCTGGGGGAAAACAGACACGGGCCACACCTCCTTACACCAGTCTGGAGCAACAGGCTGACAGGCACCACCTGCTGGGCAGAAAAGCACAGTGACCCGAGGCCTCACAGGGTGTACCAATCTTCTAAGACAAACCCTCAAGGAAACCCGATACTTCTTCCTTCTGGGACCTGAGCCCATTTTGGTCTGGAAACACCTGCTTGGGGTGACCACGGAAACAATACCTAGACAACAGAAAACTACAACCTACACTAAGAAAAACAAAATTATGGCCCAGTCAAAGGAACAAACTTATACTTCAACTGAGGTACAGGAATTTAAACAAATAATACTAAATCAATTCAAAAAGTTTAGGGAAGATATGGCAAAAGAGATGAACCATATAATGAAAACACTGGGTGTACATAAGGTAGAAATTGGAAGTTTGAAAAACCAACTGGCAGAATCTACGGAAATGAAAGGCACAACACAAGAGATGAAAGATACAATGGAAACATACAACAGCATATCTCAAGAGGCAGAAGAAAACACTCAGGAACTAGAGAACAAGGCACCTGAAAGCCTACACACAAAAGAACAGATACAGAAAAGAATGGAAAAATACAAGCAATGTCACCGGGAACTTAAGGACAAAATGAAAAGCAGGAATGTACATGTCACTGGTGTCCCAGAAGGAGAAGAGAAGGGAAAAGGGGCAAAAGCAATAATAGAGGAAAACAATAGACCCAGCAGTATTTATTCCCTACACCTAACCGCAAGTCCCTCCCCTGTTTTTCCATTGGCTGGATACTTCAGAGGTTATATTCTATTCGACAAGCCTAACTAGCCTGCGCAAATTTGAAACATGCAGCCCGCCCAAATTGGAAACATTTGAAAAAAAAGTCTCCTGTGCAAACTTGGAACATTTGAAACAAGTCTCCACACCTCTTTCCTTTGTTCTTGAACTGCAGAGCTAGTCTGAGCTAGTTTGGTAACAACTTATGAAGCTGTTTAAGGAACATCTACCCCCACCCCCCAGTCTCCACCTTGCAAAGACAGTGGGCGGATAAACAGGAGGACTGGCCACCGATTATAGCTTGGCTTCTTGACCTTCTGCCATTCCCCTGAGCTGCCCCCGCCCTGTGTGAAAGCTAAACTTAATCTAATTCTCACACCATCTCTTATGAAAGACATAAAATTACAGATCCAGGAAGTGCAGTGTACCCCAAACAGAATAGATCTGAATAGGCCTATGCCAAAATACTTAATAATCAGATTATCAAACATCAAAGATAAAAAGAGAATTCTGAAACCAGCAAGAGAAAAGCGATCCATCACATACAAAGGAAGCTTAATAAGACTATGTGCGTATTTCTCAACAGAAACCATGGAGGCAAGAAGGAAGTGGGTGATACATTTTAAGATACTGAAAGAGAAAAACCGCCAACTAAGAATACTATATCTGGCAAAACCGTCCTTCAAATATGAGGGAGAGCTTAAAATATTCTCAGACAAACAGACAATGACAGAGTTTGTGAACAAGATACCTGCTCTACAGGAAACACTGCAGACATAAAGGAAAAGACAGGAGTGAGAGGTTTGGAAAACATTTTTGGGAGATAGTAGCACAGCAATGTAAGGACACTGAACAATGATTACTGTGAGTATGGTTGAAAGACGAAGGTTAGGACCATGTAGGACACCAGAACGAAAGACGAAAGATAAAGACTGGGACTGTATAACTCAGGGAAACCTCGTCTGCTCAACGATTGTCATAAAAGGTATAAACATGTTTTTACATGACGTAGAAAAAATGAATGTCGACATTGCAAGGTGTGAAAAATAGGGTGGAACTGGGGGAAAACACAGTCAATGCAAACTAGAGACTACAATTAACAGAAACATTGTATTATGCTTCCTTTAATACAATAAAGGCAATATACCAAAGCTACATGCATACGGGGTGGGTAGGGGAAGGGTATGGGACTCCCGGCATTGGTGATGTTGTCTGACTCTTTACTCTACTTTAGGTTAATGCTATCTCTCCTTCTGTTGCTTTCTAGCTGTCATGTTTGTTTTTCGTTTCCTCTCTCCCTCTCTTTTCTTTTTCTTTTGTCTCTCTGGCTTCTTTGACTTTTCCTCCTTCTTTGTAGAAGAAATGGAGATGTCCTTATGTAGATAGTGGTGATGGTGCTGAATACATAAATACATGACTATACAGGGAACCAACAGTTGTTTACTTAGGACGGAATGTGTGGTGTGTGAACAAAACCATCTAAAAAAAATGGGTTGATGAAGAAACCTTGAGGGCACTATATTGAGTGAAATAAGACAGACACATAAAGACAAATATTGCAGGGTTTCACTGATATGAATTATAATAAGTAAACTCATAGACATGAAATATAAGTTACCAGGATATAGAATGAGGCTAAAGAATGGGGAGCGGTTGCTTATTATGAACAGAATGTTCAACTAGGGTGAACTTAAACGTTTGGAAATGGACAGAGGTGACGGTAGCATGTTGTGAGAATAACTAACAGTGCTGAAAGGTGTGTGAAGGTGGTGGAAAGGTTAAGCTCAGAATCACGTATATCACCAGAAGGAAAGCTGGAGGTTAAAAGACGGGGATGTATAAAACAATGAATCTTGTGGTGGACAATGTCTGTGATTAACTGTACAAATATTAGAAGTCTCTCTCATGAACTAGAACAAATGTATGACACTGTAACTAGAAGTTAATAATAGAGAGGCATATAGGAAAAAAATATACACCTACTGCAAACTATATACTACAGTTAGTAGTATTTTAACATTCTTTCATCAACAGTAATAAATGTACTATACCAAAACTATGAATCAATAATGGGGGGGTGGTTAGGGGTATGGGAGGATCTGAGTTTCCTTTTTTTTTTGTCTTTATTTCTTTTCTGGAGTAATGAAAATGTTCTAAAAATTCAAAAAAATTAATTGTGATGGATGCACAGCTGTATGATGGTATCATGGGCAAGTGATTGTACACTTTGGATCTTTGGATAGCTGTATGGTATGTGAACAATCTCAATAAAATATACATATATATACCAAAGGCAAAATAAGGGGGAAAAAAAAAAAGGAAGTGACAAGCTGACAAACCTGGATGAAGCGATGAAGCTTTAAGATATCATTTTAAGTGAAATAAGAGAGACACAAAAGGACAAATATTGTATGATTTCTCTTATATGAAATACTTAGAATAAGCAAGTTCAGAGAGACAGAAAAGCAGAATAGTAGCTAGAAGGGGTGGGTGGAGGAGAGAATGAGGAGTGACTGCTAAATGAGTATGAGTTTTGTTTTGCAAGATGAAATCAGTCTGGAAATAGTGATGAAAATTTCACAGTATGGTCAATACAATTAATGTCAAAGAATTGTCCACTTTAAATAGTTAAAAATAATTTTTATGTTTTACATATTTTACCATAACGAAAGTTAAATGAATTAACTATAAAAATGTTAATCAAACAGGATACGAAAAGCACTAATCTAATCATACAGGGAAAATGTGATAAATTGGAAATGATTAAAATTAGGAACTTTTTTTCATTGAAAAACACCATTTTGCAGCTGAAAAGATAAGCCATAGTGGGAAAAGATATTTGCACTTGATATAACTGACCAAAGACCCAATCCAGACCACTACCTATTAGAACTCATACAAATTCATGAGAAAGACACACGACCCAATTGAAAAATGGGCAAAAGACTAACAAAGGAATCACAAAAGAAAAAATTGTGACAGCAATTAAACACATGAAAAGCTGCTAGACCTCAGCAGTAATCAGGGAACTGTGTAATAATTGTAAAGACCTGAGATATTACTACACTCCATCAGATTGGCTAAAATTTAAAACTCTCACAATATAAAGTATTGTCAATTATCAAGGGGGATAGTAAGAACTCTAATACACTGCCAATGTGAATGCAAACTAATACAACCACTTGGAAAACAGTCTGGCATAATCTGGTAGAACTGAAGATACATATCCCCTATGACACAGCAAATCCATCACAGGGTAAAACCTTCTACACATGTGTACCAGATACACAAACAAGAATGTCCAAAGCAGCACTTAATAATCAGAACTTGAAAGTCCAAACACAAATCAACTGAAGGCAGAAAAATAATTGTGGCATATTCATACAATGAAATATTAGTATAGAAGCAAAAATGTACAAACTGCAACTTCATAGGTAAATCTTAAAAACATAACATTGAGCCAAGAAGCCAGACACACATATGTGTGGAGATATTTGAGGGTGTACAGGTATATCTGCATGATTCCATTCATCAGACATTCAAAAACAGGCAAAACCGGATCACTTAAAGCACATTTCTATGTTTTCAACCAGGGTTGAAGAACTCTCAGGCTAGACTATTTGGGATTTACCTCTGTGTTAAGGATGAAGTATCCGTTTCTGGAGGTAAATATCTGAACCAAACGGGGTCTGTTAGCGAGGAGGGAGAGGGGACTAGATTTTGCAAAGGCAGCAACAGTGTCTGCTATGCTCCCCCAAGATCCAGATGGGTTGGCCCCTGCCAGTCCAGGTGACTCCAGGAAGATTCTGAGGAAGGAGACTCAAAGAAACCAGCCTGCTCTCAGCCTGCGGGTGATGCTGTCCCCTAGAAGTGGAGCCAAGAAAAACACAGAGCAGCAGAGCCAGAGACTGGAGACCAAATCTGGAATCTGACGTCTCTCCCGACTTTTTGTAATGCAGGATGATGGATTTCCTTACTGCTGGTCCTTTTTAAATCTGGATTTTGTTATTTCACAACACCCTGACAGATAGGGCACCCGGCCATGACAGGGAGCCCTGAGGGTTCCAGGGTGGGGAGAGCAAAGAGGTGGCCAGGGATTGAGAGTGGACTCTGGGCATGGTGTGCAGAAGCTCTGGAGGCAGGGGCCACCACAGTCAAGGCAGGTAATGTGGGCAGGGGAGACTTGTCTGGGGTGGCAGCAGTTGGGGGAAGAGAGACAAGGAGCCAGCACACGTCAGGAAGAGATCTCAGGGCCCTATGACCTTCCATCAGTCAACTCCTCAACTGGTCATCCCTAAATGCTAGCAGGTTCTTCCTTATCTGTGCAGCACTTCCTTTTCCTGGTATTTTTCTTGTCTATTCATTCGTTGAGACATTTGCTAACACCAAGCACCTGTGTGCTCCCCCTCATTCTCCAGCCCCCCTCTCAGCTCCATGGCCATGTGACTAGTCCTGGTCAATGGGACTGAGTGGAGGTGGTCTGTGTACAAATCTTCACATCTTCCTCCCCAGCTGTGGTGGACCCTGAGCCCTGCACTGAGAAGGTGGAGCCTCCTTCAGCATAGGTCTCTGATCAACACTGTACAGCAGAGCCTGGCCAACCTCCTCTGAATGTGTACTGGTTGTGAGAAACAGACATTGAGGCTAACTTGTTACTGCAGCATCACCTAGTCTCTCCTGATTAAGACACTCCAAACGTAAGCTCAAAAGCACAGACTTGGTCTGTTTTTCCTTTTTTTTCACCACCATCCCCAGAGCCTGGACAGTCCACTCAAATAAATATTTGTTGAATGAAAAACAACAACAAACAAACAAACAAAGAGCTCACTTGTGTGGAGAAGTTATAAAGCAATAACTATAAAATGAGGATAGCAGTCACCTCTCCATGAAAGGGGTGGTAATCAGGAAGCAGCACTGAATGGAGGGAGTTTATAGAGTGCTAGCAAAATTCTGGGTCTTGACTGGGTGGAGGTTACAAGTTTCATATACTTTTCTGTATGTAAATTTCATAATAAAAAGAGGCAGTGAATTTCCAAAGCATAAAGCAAGTAAATAGATAAATAGTGGAGAAAAGGTTTATCTTCAAAAACAAAGGTAAAAATTATGTAAAGAATTTTGTTAGGTTTAACAAAATATAGGTTATAATTCCAACTATTCACTCAGTAAGTACATACCGAGAACTTAATATGAGCTAGACACACAGGATTCAGCAGTAATTAAAGTAAAAACCGTGTCCTCAAACAGCTTACATTCTAGGGGTAGGAGTCAAAGAAATACCTAATAGGCCAGGTGGTGTTGTGTTTAACAAAAACGAAGCAGGGGAACAGAATGGAAGGTGCCATCTCATCTGGCGTAGTCCTCACAGGAAGCCCAGGGTAAATACTGTTATGTTATCATCCCCATTGTTTGAGAAGACTGGGGCTTGGAGAAATAAAGTATCTTGTCCCAAATCACACAGTTGTTAAGTGGCAGAGCTGAAAATCAAATACAAGGCCATGAAAATGGAAGGAAAAGAAAGATAACTACTACGAAAATACATATTAAGGTTTTACTTAAAAATAAAAATGCTGTTTGTGATCAGGGGAACCAAGGCCTAAGATTCCTCCATTCTAGAGTCTGCATCATAGAAAAGGGTCATTAAAATAGAGCCTTTCTTACTATTGATTTAACTGAAAACAGTAGCAATTATTAATAGAAGGTAAAAGTCAAAACCAACCTGTTTATATTAACTTAAAAAAAAAAAAAAAAAGACAAAAAAGACCACATACATGATTCCATTTATATGAAATGTCCAGAATAGGCAAATCCATAGAGCCAGAGAGTAGGTAAGTGGTTGGCAGGGGCAGGGGCTGGGGAGTGGCTGCTAATGGGTACAGGTTTCTATTTGGGGGGGATGAAAATGTTCTGAAATTAGACAGAGTGATGATGGCTGTACAACTTCGTGAATATACTAAAAACCACTAAATAGTATACTTTAAAATGGTGAATTTCATGTGAATTATATCTCAATTTTTAAAAATCTGCAAATCCTGTCAGCTATTCCTCCAAAAGAGATCCAGAATCTGACGTCTCACCCCCACCAATGCCCAAGCCCCCAATATCTCTAGCTTTGACTACTACAACAGCCTCCCAACTGTCTCCCTCTTCCATCTGTGATCTCTGGTGGCTAGAGCAGCTTTTTCTTTAATTGAAATTTTTATTGAGACAACTAAATTCACATGTAGTTGTAAGAAATAATAGAGATCCTACGTACAATTTACCCAGTCCATCCCCCAGTGGTAACACTCTATAAAACTAGAGTATTTATCACAACTAGAACCTGACACAATTCACTGACCTTAGATTTCCAGTCACATTTGTACTCATCCCTGGGTGTTTGTGTGTTTATGCTACACAGTTTTATCACATGTAGTTCTGTATCTACCACCAGAGTTAAGATACTAAACATTTCCATCACCACAAAGAACCCTCATGTTCCTTTTATAACCACATCCTCCTCCCCTAACCTGCTCCCCAACCCCCACCCCACCACCCTGTCCCTAATCCTGGCAATCACTAATCTGTTTTCCATTTCTAAAACTCTGTCATTTCAAAGATGTTATGTAAGTAGTCATACGGTACTATATGACTCTTGGCTCTTTTCACTTAACATCATTTCCTTGAGATTCATCCAGGTTGTTGCATGTATCAATAGTTCTTTCCTTTTCATTGTGGAGTATTCCATGGTGTGGTGTACCACAGTTTGTTTGCCTAAATGAAGGGCATGTGCGCTCTTTCCAGTTTGGGGCTATTATGCTATAAATTTTCAAGCACAGGTTTCTGTACAAACAAAAGTTTTCATTTTTCTGGAAATAAATGCCTAAGAGTACAACTGCTGGGTCACATAGTAAGTGCATGCTTGTTTTATAAGAAACTGCCAAGCTTTTCCAGAGTGCCCATACCATTTTATGTCCCCACCAGCAATGTATGCATGATCCACTTTTTCCACGACCTCGCTAGCATTTGGTGCTGTCAGAGCAGTCTTTTAAAAACATAAATTAGATCGCTTGTTTCACCACACAAGCATCCATCTGCTCAGAGCAAAATCCAAAGTCCTTACCTTGATGTGCAAGGTCCCCTAGATCAGCCCTCAGCATTCCCCTCTCTCTCACCTCAACTCCTATTTCTCCCTTCATTTCGCTTCTGCGCTGGCCTCCACGCTGCTGGTCTCCCCGCTGCTCCTCGAGTAGTTGGGACTCTCCCCTTCCACATGGCCTGCTCCCTCCCAGCCTTCAGGCTTCTGCTCAAGTGTCAGCTGCTGGGTGCAGCTTTCAGGCTCCCGTCTCACCCTGTTTTGTGTGTCTCCATGGCATTCATCAAGGCCCAGAGCAGTGCCCGGTCCATGGCAGGCACCTGGTGGAGAGGGACTGTACCAGGTCATCTGGTTCAATCACACCCCTCATGCTCCAGGTCATCCCACCAGCCCACTGAAACCGCCAGGACAGAGAAGTCACACTGTCTCCGGGCACACATATACACACCGACGGCAACATAGGTCTTCCCTCCCAAAGGCTTACAGTATCTTTAGACGACAAAGGCAAGGCCTGGCCACCTACCATGGAGCTTCCCACACTGCAGAGTGCATCTAATGTGCCTACAGATGTGATCTGGAAGGTCTAAGACCAGGCAGAGATTCTGCATTTCTCATAAGCCCCCAAGTAACACCAAACCGCTGGCCCCGAGAGCACACTCTGATCGTGGCAAGGATCATGGCATCTCTTTTCTCAAACATATATACTTTAGCAGGTGAGCAGGTTCAACTTAACACAATGTTAAATAGTGCCTAACACAGCACTTTACTTTTTCTTCTTCTTGTCTGAATAAGTGTCTTGAGGGTGGATCCATTCACAGGTAGGTTACCCAGTGGCCCCCTGGGAGAAAGAGGAGGTAATGGGATTAGGGGAGTTCTTAAGTCGGAGAGAACAACTAGTAGCCCATTCAAAAGCCAGAAAAACGTAAGACCTTTGCCTTTTTCTCTGTAAAAGGCCTCTTCTAAACAGAAATAGCAGTATAGAATTTCTGCTATGGAACAATGTCTATGATACAGTGCTAAGTAAGAAAATACATATATAGTGGGATCTCAGTAGTGCAAAAACAACAAACGACAGACATTTAAATGTCTGTATATGCATTAAAAGTATCTGGAAGAAGACACAAGAAATTTAAAAACTTACTTTTAGATAGTGAGACTGGGAAGACAGTAAAGGGAAAAGGGTTGTTTTTCATCTTCTGTTCTACTGGAAGATTTCTTCTACTATGCACATGTGTAATTTTACAATTTTTTATACAAGTTAGTAACTACCAAAAAAAAAAAAAAAAAAGAAAGAAACATTTCCCAAAAGGGATCCAATCAGTTTAATCTAGAAGTTGGCAAACTACAGCCTACCGTCTGTTTGGGGCCCCCTCTTTTTTTAGACAGCCCACAGACTAAGAAAGGTTTTTACATTTTTAAATGATTGACAAAAAAATGATTGTATACCTTGGATGGATTGTATGGTGAGTGAATATATATCAATAAAATTGCATTTAAAAAGGAGGGGAAAAAAAAGAATACCCCATGACATGAAAATTATGAAATTCAAATATCAGTGTCATTAACAAAGCTTTACTGGAGCACAGCCCTGAGTATTCGTTTACCTATCATACATGGCTGCTTTTATGCCACAATGTCAGAGTTGAACAGCTGCAGCAGGGACACTAGCCCACAATGTCTAGAATATTTACTATCTGCCTCTTTACATAAAGTGTAGCCACCCCTACTCTAGCCCAGGCCAACAGAGGCAGACATCAGCTTCCCTTCAAGCTGGAGTGCCCACGCGACACAACTGTGCCTAATGAGATGAAAGCAGAAGTCCTTAGAAAGGACATTCTGCATCTTAGATGCACCTTCTAAGGGAGCCTCCCTGACCACCCTATTTAAAATACTAGCACCCTGCCCCCCAGACACACACACACACACACACACACACACACACACAGACTCTCTCTGTCCTCATTCCCTGGACTGCTCTGCACAGCACTTATCGTCATTCAACACACTCTGCGTCTCACCTATCTGACATCCTGCCTGTTTGCCCTCACTAGAATGCAAGCTCCTTGAGATACGAGGTCTTCATGCTTCGTTAACTGCTGGATTCCAGTGTCTAGAACATACACAACAGGCATTTAGTGAACGTTGACTGAACACACAATTGAATGAAAAAGTGAAGCTGCCCTAGTAGAAAGACTTTTTGCCCATCACCTAACCTACTTCTTCTTGCCTAGACCCCAGATACGAGACTGGTAGGCACAGCAATCACATTTTGCTTATAAGCTAGCAACAACGAGCACAAAGGCTTGCAAGCTAAGTTTAAGAGCCTGGGTCCCTGATCTTATTGTTGAACTTCTGCAAGCAGACTTCTGTTCATCTTATGATAAACTTAACTGTTTAAGCTACGGCCGCAGGGTTCTCTATTACTTGCAGCTAAATGTGATCCTGATATTGCCAACTATAGTAAACGAGGTTATGCTCACCAGAAATCAAGAAATCCTCTTGGCTCTACCTTCAGAATTCAGTCACCTCTCAGCGTGCCCACTATTAACACTGACAGAATCCACCAGTATCTCCAATCTGCAATAGCTTCCCATCTGGTTACAGGCTTCTGCTCACGCTCCCCTTCTCTCTGTTTTCAGCCAGTGTTCATTTTAAAATGGAATTTGGATCATGCCGCTCCTCTGATCAAACCCTCCATTGGTTTCCTATCTCAGTTAGAATAATCACCAACATCTTTAAATCCACCGACAAAGAAGGCCCCATTGATCTGGCACAGCATTCCCTCCATCTCTCAGACCTCACTCGACGTCCCCAGCCAAACTGGCCACCTTGCTATCCCTTAAACAGGGGCTTTGTCCCTGCCTGGAGCACTCCTCCCCACACATCCTCATCGCTGGATCCCTGACTCTCTTCAGACCTTTACTCAAAAACCATCAGCTCACTTGTCAGCAGTAACAGTAGTAATAAACCCTCTTTTCACACTAAAGTCTTCTCTATTGGTTCTCCTGTTAAGCCTAGATTTGAATTTGCAAATTCAAAGTCCGTGTGATCCCCAAGTCATTCCACTGCAAAAGCAGTGAAGATGGCCTCAAGCTGGGGTCCTGTCTGCAGTGCATGGCACAGCCCAGGTGCCTTTACCTGTTGTTGAGCTCACAAGCATTTGTTTCTGTCTTCATGATTGTCATGGGGACTGAGGTTCTTCAGAGAGAGTCCACTGGTGACACAGTGGTTTCACACGTACCCCCTGTACAGGGAGTTGCATGGAGTTGTGAGCTGTGGGTGATTAGTGCACTGCTGGTATTGCTGAAGGCAGGAAGATCCCTCACTTGCCTGAAACTCGTATTACATTCAAGAGAATCTAGACTGTGTTGGGGAAGAGACTGACTGTGCTCATGGCAAACCTGAAGTACTGCAATAAGGCTGTCCCTGACAACTTTACGAAAGACACACAGGATCGCTGCAGCCAAAACAGTATGTGTTCCAGCTGCAGAGAGCAGACTGCTCTCAGCTTGCACAGCACTTTAGGAGAGGGAAGAATATATGAATAGG
Source organism: Choloepus didactylus (assembly GCF_015220235.1). Taxonomy (NCBI): domain Eukaryota; kingdom Metazoa; phylum Chordata; class Mammalia; order Pilosa; family Megalonychidae; genus Choloepus; species Choloepus didactylus. The sequence goes on along the minus strand of NC_051309.1, from coordinate 3,372,794 downwards.
GAATGGTGTGGAGAAGGAAGGATGGGAATATTGTTATCCAGGTGACTTTAGGGTCTAGCATTGGGGTGGTCTGGATGGATCTGATTTGTGTAGGAGTTCCCAGTAGATAAATTACTGATCTCCCAACTGCTATCCCCAGTATGTAATGGCTGAATTAATATGTAATCAACTGCATTGTATCTAAAGCCTTAGAACTAGTCAGGTGCTCCCCACCCCCACCCCCCAATACCATTTCTTACTCTCTAATCCTACCTGATCTTTAACAAAGCATGAATAATTCTAAGGATAATCTCTATTTTGTTGTGCTTTTTGTAACTGTTTTAAATAAATGAATTTGTACTGTATATCTGTACTTCTGTGAGATCCTTTTTGCTGTTTTACCATTTTAAGTCTCTGTATTTGGCTACACACAGATTGTATTTTTATTGTTAATGCTTTTCTTATGGATACCTGCATTTAACTCGTGGACTATGTAAACACTATATATATATACATAAAAACTACTAGATTTTCAAGAAGAATTAAAAAAAAGCCATCAGCTCTGTCTTCCCCAAACACCCTGCCTGAAATGTCCCCACCTTAACCCTAACATTTCCTAGTCCCCATTCCTGCTTAAATGTTCCTCCATTTTTTACTAACATGCTATATCTTTTACTTATTTATCTTGTTTACTATCTAGGTTGCTCACTAGAATTGAAAACTTCAGGAGGGCAGATCTGTCTGTCCACCTCTGGAGCCCTGTGCCGAGAACCATGCCTGGCACACAGACGTTGCATAAATATTTACTGTTGAATGAATAATTAAAGTCAGGAAAAACCTAGGTGGGGCTCTGAAGGAGAATGAGAAAGTGCCAAAGACAAACGTCCATTATCTCATAATTACTGTTAGGACCGTTCCCAGCCCTGTCCACGGCAGCCAGTCCCACCAGAGCTCCTGCATCCCACACGGGGTGGTGGGGCAGTGGCAGGCCCTCAGACACTTCAACTGAAGCCCACGCAGGCCTTTACATGAGAGCTCCAGAACACAGAGCAGGATCATAAAAACAGAATAGACACTTTCTAAATTGTTTTTGGCCAATTTGACTTTGGGGAACAGATTTTTCAGCGGAAGCATCTGAACAGAAAGAAATGCCAAGATCCAAACTTGTGGGCAGTGTGTTTGCTACGCAAAGGTAATGATTACCTGCTTTCTCAACAGCAAAGTACATAGAAATATGCTTATTCATTTATTTAAAATAACTGTAATTAAACCCAATGCCAGCTGATTTTAAAACATGCTAAGAACCTTTAAAAGTAACTATTCTAAAATACTTCTGTTTTGAATCATTTAAAGTCTCTCTTAATATACACATAGATTCGGAAGGTCACACAAGAAAGTCTAAAAGTGCTTACCTCTGGGGATGGAGTGTGGTACTTAGGAGAAAGGAGTGGGAGGAAGGTGTTTTAATTATTACTCTTTAATAATTTTGAAATTTTTATTGTATTAAGGTATTAGTGGTGTAAAAATAATGGATTAAAATTTTTAAACAAACCAATCGTGTATTACCTTAAAATAATGAAACAAAATCTATCTACTTTGTCAACCAGCTTTAGAAGGATATCTCTTGATACCCATGTTTTGAAAATAAGCAAATTCAGATCGTGTCAAATCAATAAAGGAAACAGAAGGCATATTTTTAGATTGACCAAGAATTCAAACAAGCAACCAGAGGACAGCAGTAAGGTCTTCCTTCTCATCCAGGACCCTGCTTAGCACTTCCTGTGTTTACATAAGATATATGCATAGTATGAATTTCTGTGACACCTACCTCCTAGAGAGGCAGTACAATAAAAGATGGAAATGGATATGGTTATAAATTACTTGCGACAGAGATAAGTCAAATTGTTTAAAAGTGCCCCTAGGTATCGAAACACGGTTTTTACCCTCTAGAAGAAAAAATAATTCACTGCTATTCTAAGGAATAAGTAAACATTCCCCTCCACCCTATATCCTCAATTTCTAATTAAACTCTCAGAACACAGAGAGGATCATATCAGAAACAGAAAGCCCAAGAAAACTATTAAAAATGAATCAGGGGGCTGCATCTTGAAAACTGTCCCTATTAAATGCCACTTTGTACACATCCAGATCAGAAATACAATGCCGGCGGGTGAGAGAAAGGCCTAACCTGCAGGAGAGTGCTCCCTAACCTGTGTCACTGCTAAGAGCACAGACACTTCCTGGAAAACTTTGGTTTTATTAGAAGGTGCTATAAATTGTCTCTCTTTTTCTGATTCAAAAATTCTCCCCACTAACAAGCAGGAGAGACCCCTGGCTTCCAAATAATACTAGTTGGTCAGCAAGGAAGCAAAACACAAGCTCTCTGATCAGCTTGGTGGCGTGGTCCCGGGAGTCCACAGCCACCCCATGTCCTAAACAAGCTGACGCCCATTCAGGTAAAATGTACACCTCATCCATCCCCCAGCAATTTACCTCTCCCTCAGCAACATGTCCTCTTGATTTCCAACAGAAAATACACCACAACGTCAACTTTTCTTAATATTTAAGTCTTTATTATTTCTTTATTATTTCTCACTTGTCAATAACAACCATCTGATTAGCTCATCACTTACTTGGCAACCACAATTTAATCGAGTTCCAGCAGACCCAGATCTGAGCTTAGATAAGCAGATCTCTTCAGTGATGCTTAAAATCATGTTGCTACCACTATGACTACTGAACTAAATGAAATGCCTCGAGAATTTGGGAAGAGAGGCTCAAGTCACAGGCTGTTTCAAGTGCCACTTTGGAAAAGAATCTCCCATTGGACGGCGTCCTCAGTCCCGCGCCCTCCCCCAACCACTCCTGCCTAGACATCCTAAAAGCATTATGTCATCCACTATCCCCGCATCACTTCCAGCTCCAATTCCTGGCTCTTCTCGAAGGGTCCTGCGTCCCCAACCCTCCTCACTCTCAGAGTAAGACAAGGGAAGGGGGGAAGCCAAATGGGACGCGGCCTGCGATCCTGCAAGTTCCCACCAAAACACAGGCGCGCACGCACACCCCCCCCCTTTCTTGCAAATAAAAACAAACATGTTCTCCCTAACTCTCAGCATCTCAGACAAGGCGAGAGGACTGGGACCGCGGCTTCCCTCGGTGAATTCGGGAGGGGCCCCAAGAATCCCTACCTCCCCTAGCAGAATGACGGAGACCCCACCGAGGGGGTCCGAGGAGGGGACGGAACACGGTGACCCAAGGCCCGTACTCGGCTCTCCCAACAGGAAAGAGCGAGGCTCTCTCCCGGGAGTGAGGCGCCCGGACTCGGGGTCAGTCGCCGCGAGGTCAGGGGCTCGCCGGCTGCAGAGATGCCGCTGCCCCCGAGCCGTCGCCAGGAGGTACCGCCCGGCAAGGGAGGCTGCAGCGGGCCCCGGGCTCCGGGCCGCGACACTCACGGTCGGTGCAGCGGTTCCTCAGCCACGGCCGGGCCGGGCGGCGGCGGGGGCGGCGGCGGCGGCGGCGGCGGCTGAGGAGGCGACTGTAGCGGCGGCTGCGCCTGCGGCGGCGGCTGAGGAGGCTGAGGCGGCTGAGGCGGCTGAGGCGGCGGCGGCTGCTGCTGCTGCTGCTGAAAGGACTTGAGGGACTCGAAAGCCTTCATCAGCTTTTCCAGGGTCGCCATGGCGGCCTCCCGTCGCGCGGGGGCAGCCCCCGGAGTCCTGGGCCGGGCTCGCTGCGACGCGGCGCCCCTCAGCAACCGGGTAATGAATGGGACTCCAGGCCGCGGGCAGAGGGAGCACCGCGGCGCTCGGCCATCTTAGAACTGTCCCGGCAGCCCCCGCGGCGCCCTGCGACCCGCGTCGCTGCCCGGCGAAGGCGGGGTCAGACCGGACGGCATGATTGACAGCTGGAGACCAGCCTCTCCCAGTGGCGGGTCCCGGCGCTGGCCGGTCCCCAACTCCCTCAGGCGCGCCCCACCCAGCGCGCCCAGGTCCCAGCGTCCCGCCCCTGAGAAGGCGGGGCCCGGCGTCAGGGGGCGGGAGAGAGCGGGAAAGGGGCGGGACGCACCGGGAAGGGGGGACAGGGGGCGGGGTTAGAAGGGGCGGAGGATCGGGGAGAGAAGCAATCGGACGGGGAAAAGAGGGAGGGGGCGACAGGGGGCGGGACTATGGATGAGAAGACGGGGTGGGGCGCGGGGCGGGACGCTGCCGGGGGCGGGGCGTTGCCCGAGGGGCGGGGCGCTGCCGGGGGGCGGGGCGGGCGCCTGAGGGGCGGAGCGCACGGGGCGGGGCGCCGCCGGGGGCGGGGCTCCTAGAGCTGGGAGGGACGCCCCCGCCAGCCCTCCACCGCCCCTTTCCGGCTCCAGGGCCCCGAGCATGGCGAGGGGAGAGGTGCCCAGTGACAAAAGCAACAGAATTTTAATGCAGTCTTTAAGAAAAACAAAATTAATGCAAAAAAGTCTATGAAGAGGGGTGATGGTAGCACAACACTGTGAACGTAACTAACAGCACTGAATTATATATTTGAATTTGGTTAAAAGGGGAAATTTTACATTGTATATATGTTACTAGAATGAAAATTTTTAAAAACAAAACGAAACATGGGACTGTACAACACAAATAGGGAACCCTAATGTAAGCCATGGGCTATAGTTAATAATACAATTGTAATGATGTTCTCTCATCATTTTTAACAAATGTACCACACTAATACACAGTTAAGAATAGGGGGTGTAGATCGGAACTCTGTATTTTCTGCATGATTTTTCTGTAATCCTACAACTTCTCTAATAAAGGAAAATTTTCCGTGATGAACAAAATACCCGAAGTTTTAAATAGAGGCAGGCTCAGTAGTTCTATCGCTGATTTCTCCTTCTGCCTCCGGCACCCATTGTGGCTGCCCTCGGCCCTGCTCCTTAGGCTCAGTCCCCCCGGGTCCTCCCACCCTTAGGCACCTGCCAAGTCCCCTGCCCCGCTGAGCCCACCTCCTCAGGCAGGAGCCCCCCGACCTTGACCCTGGGGGTCCCAGTGAGCATGGCCTGTGGTCTGAGCACTCCCTGACCTGCTCTGAGCAATGGGCTCACACAACAGTTCCACGGCCCCACAGAGCTGGCATATTGGGGTCACTCCCTGCAGAGGCAAAGAGAAACACGTGGGCAACCGCACTGAACACAAAGAATCCTTTAGGGTCAGTGGAGACCCGAGGCGCTCAGGGACTGGTCCTTCCAGGGTGAGGGGCCCAGGCATGACCCCCCCACTCCCACCCAGGGAGAAGATTCCCTGGCAAAGGCGGGCACCGGTGGGACTGGTCACGTTTCTGGGCCTCCCCTGTACTCTGCCACTGGCCACCATCCCAACCTTTGCCCAGTGCCTCCTGCAGGGGAGGAAGAGGAGACAGGAGAGAGTATGGGGCAAGCAGGAACCGGCCAGGTCAGTCCTGCTCCCCAGAGAGAGGCTGCGGCTGGTGCAGAGACAAGCAGCTTTGACAGAAATATCAGGGCCCCGCAGAGATGCCCCATGGAACGCCTCTGCCATGCAAGGGGCACTCCTCGGTGGGAGAAGGCCACTGCGCCCACATCCCACAGCACCTCCACGGGGTGCCATTCATCAGCAACTCCCCAGAGGTCTGTGGGCCACCTGCTGATACCACGGGTGGTGCCGGCTGGCACTCGAAGGGTCCCAGTTCATCCCACCCCCTCCTTGGGAGGTAGATGAGCAAGCAGAGTGGAGCACCAGAGCACGGCTGGAGCACTGAGGGGCCACTCCTCCCAGCTACCCAGCAGAGAGTGGGGCTGGCATCAGAGAGTGCAAGTACATGCAGCAATCAACAACCAAAGCTCACTGGGAGAGCGGCCATGGCTGCCTGCCACTCGGTGTCCCCTGTGCTGTGGCCACAAGCCACAACTCCACCTTCTGTCAGTTGCCTCAGAGTGGCCAGGTAAATGGACTCCAGCATCACCACAGGAAGCACTGTTCCCAAGGGGACAGCAATGGGCTCACCTTCCCAGGGCAGGGACAGCAGAGAAACCAGGTGCCGGCCTCTAATTCCTGCTTCCCTGCAGCATACGAATGCCCCTGTCCCCTGTGCCAGGGCGTGTGCCAGTTCTCACGCAGGGCCAGGCGTGATGACCGGGCTCGAGGCTGTTCTCTGCTGCGGTAGCAGACAGGTAAGATGGCTCAATGACCCCCACCTCCTGGCCTTCACAGGACTAGCAGCTTGCCCCTAAGCAATGGAACATGGCAAAGGTGCTGGGATGTCATTCTTGAGATTAGGTTCCAAAAGAGTGTGACTCCAGTCTTGCTGTGACTCTTTCTATATTACCTTCTCAGCTTGCAAGCTTTGCTGCAGCAAGCTGCCATGGGGGAGGGGTCCACCTGGCAAGAAACTGAGGGTGGCCTGTGGCCAACGGCCAGTAAGGAGCTGAAGAACTGAATGGTGCCAACTCCATGTGAGTGTGAGAATGGATCTGTCCCCAGGTGAGGGACAGCTGGGCTTGGTGGGAGGCGGGCAAGCCGAGCCCCTACTCAAACCATGCCCAGACTCCTGAACTACCGAAACAGAAATAATCACCAAGCTTGGGGGGGCGGCAATAGATAAGTAATACAGCTGCCTCCTAATAGTCACTCTGACCTTCTTTAGTAATAGGACCTCAATTTTTGGCTGGGTGCCTTGTCACCTAGCTACAACACTACATTTCCCATGCTTCCTTTCAGTTAGCTATGACCACGAAACTAAGTACATTCTGGTAAATAAGATGTAAGCAGAAGTGTTGGGTGTTACTTCCAGGATGTCTATTGAAAAGGAAGGGGGTTCCATCCATCCTCTTCCTGCTGCAGGGGATGGGGATGTGTTGGTTGGCACCTGAGCAGCCATTTTGGACCATAAGAATGAAAGCCATCCTGGGCTGGCAGAGCTGAAAAGAGTTAGGGACGAGATGACTGGGTAAATCTGCCCAATATTGCAGCCTGGCCTGCCCATCTCTAGGCTTCTTTTATGTATGAAAAATACACTTCTACTGTGTTTAAGCCACTGTTACTTTGGGCTATTCTGTATATGTCCCTAAACCGAACTTTAATTAATCCAGAGAAGTTATGCATAATCAAGTCCTTATCCGGACATGATAGATCATGGCTGCTTCAGACATGGCTGGAAGAAAGTCAGTTGCCTAGAATGTATGCTACTGAGAACGTCTTGTAGAAAACGACCGTCAAGAGGGCAGGTTTTTAAAGTTTAGAGAAAAGCTTGTCATGATCCAAAACAGAGTAATTAAAGATTGCAATCTGACACTGTGTTTCCGAAGCCTTAAAAACAGACACTCTCCTGAACAGCAATTTATCCAAGGAAAATAACCACATGTGTGAGGATGCTCATTTATAACAGCAACCATTAGGACAAAAAAAAAAAAAAAGAGAGAGAGAGAGAGAGAGGAGAGGAGAGGAGAGGGGAGGGGAGAGGAGAACCTAACTGCTGGACAGAAGGAGAAAAGTTACACAAATCATGACATAAGCTAGAAGACAGAACACTGAGCAGTCATCACATCCTGTTTTAGCAGCACATTCCTCATCCAGGGAAAGACCATAGATGCATTAGCAGGTTGCACTACCATGTATAGCACGATCCCATTTTTTGTTGTTAAGAAACACACACACACACACACACACACACACACACACACACACACACACACACACACTCAAGAAAAGAGAGACTGGGAGCCGAGTCACCAAGCCTGAAACAGCGACCCCTCTGGGCAGGGAAAGTAAGGTGACCCTATCACATCTTTTACTTTTCTGTTTTGTTCCAAAATGTCAACAATGAAGGTGTACCGTCCGGGGTTGGGATGAGGGGTGTCAAAAAAATGAATGGTTTTCGGTGGGAAGCTGAAATTGAAACCCTAGCAAGTTACTTGTAACTAATCCTGCGAAAAAGAGGAAATATTCAAAGCAGCCTGACCCTCACCCCACCCTGAGCCGGGGTGCACACCAGCTGGGGGGCTGACAGCAGCCCCGAATCTAGGGCCGGGGGGAACCAGCGCGAGGCGAGGCCAGGGAGGGTCCCAAGGAGCCGCGAGGGGGGCAAGGACGCGGGGGCAAGGGCGCCACCTGACCCGGGAGGCGCGCTCCACCCCGCGCACCTGCCGCACCTGCCGCGCCCCGCGCACCTGCCGCCGCGCAGCCGCCCGCCCCGCCTGGGTCCCCGACCACCCCCGAGTCCAGACCGCCGCGACCCGCTGGGGGGGCCGTGAGCAGCTCAGACGCGCCCTCCTGAGGCCTTGGTGGGGGGCGCGGGGCAGGGGGGTCACCTTGCCAGGCCCGGAGTCGGGGCTCGAGCGTGGCCTCGACGCACCAGCGGGAGAAAGCCGGTTGAAAGAGGAAACGCGGAGCAGACCTGGGGGCGTCCCCAGCCCCGGTGGGAGGGTCCCCAGCCCTTGGCGCGCTGGTAGGAGTCTTTCACCATTAAACAGGATGTTAGCTAGAGGCTTTTCATATATGCCTTTTATCACGTTGAGGCAGATTCCTTCTATTCCTAGCTTTCTAAGTGGTTTTGTTTGTTTGTTTGTTTGATCATGAAAGAGTGCTGGATTTTGTCAAATGCCTGTTCTGCATCAACTGAAATGAACATGTGGTTTTCCCCTTCATTCTGTTAATGCAGTGTATTACATTAATTGATTTTCTTATGTTGGATCAACCTTGCATACCAGGGATAAATTCCATTTGATCATAGTGTATAATTCTTTTAATATGCTGTTGAATTCAGTTTGCTGCATTTTGTTGAGGATGTTTGCATCTATATTCATAAGAGATATTGGTCTGTAGTTTTCTTTTCTTGTAGTCTCTTTATCTGGCTTTGGTATGAGGATGATGTTGAAGAATGAATTATGGGGTGTTCCCTCCTTGGGCTGGTTTGGAGCTGCTACATACTCCAGAAAAGGCCATGTTCTTTGAACCCATTCTTGTGGGTGCAGACCTATTGTTGGTGGAAGCTTTCGATTAGGTTGTTTCAACTGAGAGGTGAACACGCCCATTCAAGGTGGGTCTTAATCCCTTACTGGAGTCCTTTATGAGAGGATAAAAGGCAAAGACATTTGGAGAGAGCAGAGAGAGAGAGAGAAACACCCCAGGGATGCTAAGAGAGGACCCACAGCAGCTCAGAGAACCAGAAGCCAAAAGCAACGGAGCATCTTGCTGACACTGGAACCACAAATGCCAGCAGCCTTTCTTCAGAGAAGGGATCCTCTTGGTGATGCCTTAATTTGGACATTTTCAAGTTTTTGGAAGAGTATGGGCAGAATCAAATTAAGTCTTCTTGGAATGTGTTCTGCTTTGCTAATGCTGCCATTATGCAAAATACCAGAAATGGACTGGCTTTTATAAGGGGGTTTATTTGGTTACAAAGCTATAGTCTGAAGGCCATAAAGTGTCCAAATTCAGTCATCAACACAAATATACCTTCACCAGAGGAAGGCCAATGGTGTCTGGAAAATTTCTGTTAGCTGGGAAGGCATGTGGCTGGTGTCTGGTGATCCTGGGTTGTGTTCCAGCTCCTCTCTCAATTCCTGTGTGTTCTTCAAAATGTTACTCTTGGGGCATTTTGCCATCATTAGCTTCTCCAGAGCAAACTCTGGGCTAGCATAAGTCTGCTTTCAATGGCTGTCTCCAAAATGTCTCTCTCAGGTGCTTTCCAAAATGTCACTCACAGCTGCTCTGAGTTCCGTTTGTCAGCTCTTTTATATGACTCCCGTGATTTAATTCAGACCCACCCTGAATGGGTGGGCTAACAGCTCCATGGAAATTATCCAATCAAAGGTCCTGTCCACAGCTGACTGAATCACATCTTCATGGAAACACTCAATCAACAGGTTCCAACCTAATCAAAACTAATACGTCTGCCCACACAAGACTGCATCAAAGAACATGGCATTTTGGAGGACATAATACATCCAAACTGGCAGAGAATGTTTGGTAGAATTCCCCATGTGAAGCCTTCTGGTCCTGGGCTTTTCTTTGTTGGGAAGTTTTTGATGACTGATTCAATCACTTTACTAAGTAATTGGTTTGTTGAGAGCTTCTATTACTTCTTGAGTCAATGTAGGTAGTTTATATGTTTCTAAGAATTTTTTTCATTTCATTGAGTTACCTAATTTATTGGTGCACAGTTGCATATAGTATGCTTTTATAGTCCTTCTTCTTTCAGCAGAGCCAGTAATAATTATCAGTAATAATGTCCCTCTTTTTATTTTTGAATTTTGTTACTTGTATACTCTCTTTTTCTTTGTCAATCTAGCTAAAGGTTTGTCAATTTTATTTATCTTTTCAAAGAAGCAACTTCTGGTTTTGTTGATTCTCACTATCTTTTTTGTTTGTTTGTTTGTTTTCTGTTTCATTGGCCTCTGCTCTAATCTTCGTTATTTCCTTCCTTCTGCTCATTTTGGGTTTAATTTGCTCTTTTTTTTTCCTAGTTCTTCCGGTTTTGAGGTTAGGTCTCTGATTTAAAGTCTTTCTTTTTTTTTAATGTAAGCATTTAGAGTCATAAATTTCCCTCTCCGTACTGCCTTTGCTGCATCCCGTAAGTTTTGTATGTTGCATTTTCATTTTCATTGGCCTCAAGAAATTTACTAATTTCACTTATGATTTCCTCTCTAACCCATTAGTTGTTTAAGAGTATGTTGTTTAATTTCCACATATTTGTGCATTTTCCATTTCTCCCTCTGTTATTGATTTCTAGCTTCATTCTATTGTGGTTGGAGATTAGTCATTGAATAATTTCAATGTTTTTGAATTTATTGAGACTTGTTTTGCGACCTAACATATGGTCTATCCTGGAGAATGATCCCTGTGCACTTGAGAAGAATTTGTGTTCTGTTTTTGCTGGGTGCAGTGTTCTATATATGTCTGTTAGGTCTAGTTCATTTAGAGCATCATTTGAGGTCTGTACTTCTTTACTGATCTTCTAAGTAGATGTTCTATCCATTATTGAGAGGGGTGTGTTCATATCTCCTACTATTATTGAAGAACCATCAATTTCTTCTTTCAAATCTGTCAGTATTTGCTTCATATCTTTTGGGCTCTGCTATTAGGTACATATATATTTATAATTGTTACATCTTCCAGCTGAATCATCCCCTTTATCTGAATATAATGACCATCTTTGTCCCTCATAATTGTTTTTTACCTAAATTCTATTTTTTTTTTACAAATATTATTACTGAAGATGAAGAGAGAAAGGATCAGCACTTAGAGTGAATTCTTAAAAGACGTATTTGATGACTTATGGTGGGTGAACAATGATAGACAAATGGCAGTAAGAAATATTGATCCTTTTCTCTTTTTTCCGAAGTATTTTTATTCAATTTTATTGAGATATATTCACATACTGTACAATCATCCAAAGTGTACAATCAGTTGTTCACAGTACCATCATATAGTTGTGCATTCATCACCCCAATCTATTTTTTGAACATTTTCCTTATACCAGAAAAAGTGAAAATAAGAATAAAAAAATACAAGTACAGAAGAATGCCCAAATCACACCACTCCTGCCCTATTTTTCATTTAGTTTTTTGTCCCCACTTAAATTCTATTTTTTCTGATATTAGTATAGCCACCCCAGCTCTTTTTTGGTTATTACTTGCATGGTATATTTTTTCCTATCCTTTCACCTTCAACCTTCTTGTACCTTTGAATTTAAGGTGAGTCTCATGCAGACAGCATTTAGTGGGGTCATGCTTGTTTTTAATCCATTCTGCCAATCTCTGCCTTTTATCTCAGGAGTTTCACCCACTTACATTTAAAGTCACTACTGATAATACAGGACTTTCTTCTGCCATTTTGCTATTTAGCCTTTGTAAGTCTTTTTTTGTTCCTCACTTCTGTTAATGGCTACTGTTATTTTTATTTGATTTTTTGTGTTGTACCACATTTAATGCCTTCTCATTTCTATCTGGATGTATTTTTCACTGATTTTCTTTGTGGGGTTATCTAACATGCAAAATACATACAATCCTATTTGGTTTGATGCCAAATTGACTTCAATAGCATGCACATATATTTTCCTATATCTCTATCTCCCCCCCACCATTTTTTGTACTTGTTACCACTGGTATCTTTGTACATTTTATGTCAAAAACATAGATTTATCATTTTTTATGCATTTGCATTTTAGTACTGTAATGTATCAGCCTCTTTCTTCCACTTTTCCATGGATGACATACAGTGTTCTTCTAATCTCCAGAGTTTCAAAATAGCTGTTTCAGACAGATCCTGCATGTTTAATAGTTATTTTGTGCTCCCTACTCTGCCATGTTCTGACTATCCCCTGTTGCCTCCTCTGCTGTCTTCTGCTTTTCATTCTTGGTGTTCAGAAGTCAGTTATGAATTTAATTGCTGCTTCTTTAATGGTAATGGTTTCTTTTTTTCCTCTAATTGCTTTAAGATTTTCCCTTTGTCTTTGGTTTTCTGTAATTTCACTATGAGGTCTCTGTATACATAATGACAGACAAATCTGCTTGTTAGCAGGATGGCCCTGGGGATCCATCAGATTCAATGACCTAGCAATAACTTCACGAGGCAGGAAATGCTCCAAGAACTAGCTGATACCAGTTACAGAGTGCAAATTCCCCTAGATGAAATTTTCCAGCAGCAAAGTCATTCCCCACATTGCTACATAATTGACCAGGTCCCTGTTCCTGTCCATTTCCACAGGAAATACACAGAATGATAAGGAGGAAGGCCCTTTTACTGAGACTCTATCCATAGTGTGGCCAGCTGGGCCTGGTGTTGTATCTTTCCATGGGATGATAAGAACTTGAGATGCCAAGTGCATTATCACAAACCTCTGCCTCAAACTTTCCCCATTTAATCTATTTATACCTACACAATGTGTGGTTTTGGTGTTGGTCATTATCTTGGCTCGGTTTACCAATGTGGATTTCTTTTAATCTATTCTATTTGAAATTAGTCAGGCTTTTGAACTTGTGGATTGATATCTTTCATCAATTTTTGAGATGTCTCATATATTATCTTTCAAAATATTGTTTCTGCCCCTTCTCCCTTTCTCTCTTCCTGGTGTGCCAAATAAATGTATATTAGATCCTCCAACCATATCCTAGTGTAGTGGATTTGAGGATTTCAGAGCCAACAAAGAAAAATATTTGGCCACTAGAGGGCAGTAACACACAAGCTATTTTGGGGGACTATGCTTTGACAGGTTACCTGGGAAGTGTGGTCCCCCTCAGTGGAGAACTTCCAGAGACCACCAAAATTTGGGAGTAAGGCAAAGGAAACTCCTGGAGGAGAGGGGAATTAGGAGTAGATGTCACTGAGGGGATGTCACTCAGGCAACATGACAGAGAGTCTCCAAGTCAGAGAGCTCCGAGGGACAAAAGTGGCTTGGGATCTTATATAGCTTCCAGGGTCCATGAATAGCAGATGTTGAGTGCACTCTCACAGGGTGTGCAAAACAGATCAGTTAGAACTTACTTATCTGGGCTATTTTTAAAGTAATTGGATGTGTAAGAACTTGAATTTGGCACCAGTGGGCTTTGGGCTAATGGCACCACCAGTCTGCTGTGATGAAAGAAACACCTTGGGGCCAATAAACAGGCAATCTTTGGCTCATTTGTATGGAAATTGTTTACTATATTTTCCATTCTTTTGCCTCTCTCTGCTTTATTCTGGATAGTTTCAACAGATATCTTCAACTTTACTAATTCTCTCTTCAGCTGTTTCTAATCTAGTGGCAAACCCTCGTTTACCCATTAAGTTACAGATTTTTGTAGTTTTCAGTACTAGAAGTTATATTTGACTCTTCCTAGAGTATTTATGTCACCTTTCATAGTTTCTAGTTCCCTGCCAACATTTTCAAGGCTTGCAGTTTTCTCCTTGAGCATAGTAAACATTATTGTTTGCGATACTATTCTCATATTTCTTAATTGTAGAGCTTCTGAGGGTATGTTTCTCATGTCTGAAGTTTCTGCTTATTTCCACTCATGGGCCTACTCTCATGTGTCTAGATACCTTTGTGTACTGGACATTGGATTTGAAAAATTATTATAGAACTAACTTGAAGCTTAAGATATTATCTTCCTCCAAAAGAGGATTTTCAAGTATAGCACCAGGCTCCTGGGGCCACTTGAAGACCTGAGACACGTTAACCCACATTTTTGAGGCCTTCTGACTCTCACCCCCACCCCATGTATGAGAGCAGGCCTACTTCCAGGTCACCCTTATTCTTAGGGAGCAATCCCTTAGGGTACATCCCAAAGTGGAGAATGAATTCCTGCTTTCACAATGCTGGCACACCCTGAATTTCAAGTGCCTTATCAATATCAGCAAATACCTGGAAGCAGGAGCAGCCCTAGTATTTGGCTCATTTTTCCAAGTTCCCATCCTTTCCTAGCTTTCACCTTAATCTTGTAATGATTATATTTTGTCCTTTTCTTATTCAGCAGGAAGGTAAATCTGAGTCACTTAGCTCAACATTACTAAATGTGGATGTTCCTCCAATACATCTTAAACATACTGTCAAGAGGGGGCATCCCCCTCTTATTTCTGATTTCAACATGAATGCCTCCATGGTGTACCCTCGTCAAGTAAGACGTTGTCTTTTGGGCCAATACATTTTCTCATACTAAAGAAAGATTCATTGATTTATTTTACTAACTGTAAGAAAAATGGGTACTGAATTTGTTCAGATGGTTTTACACCATCTGTGAAAATAATCTTTATTTTTCCCTTTCAGTATAACATGATTTAATATATTACTATATTTCCAAATATAGAACCATCCATTTATTACTGAGATAAACAACACTAGATTATGTTGTAATATAATTGAATATGTTCCTGGATTATTTGATATTTTAAAAAGTATTTTGCATCAATATTCATAAATAGCTTTGTATATAAGGTCTTTTGTAATTTTGGTATAAATTCATACTTGTTTTATAAAGAGAGGGAAATTTTGTTTTTTCTTTTCCTATGATCTGGAAAGTTTAAAACCCACAGGATTGACCTGTTCATTAACATTCCCTTGTCAAACAATCTGAGCCTGGTGCTTTTTTGAAGGGTAGCTCTTTGACACCTTTATTCTTTTTCTTCAAATCAGTCTGTTTCCACTATTTCTTCTGTGTTTATTTTTGGCAAATTATATTTTCACAGAAATGTATTTCATCCAAGTTTTACACTTATTTTTAAATAGCTCTGCAAAGGATTCTTATATGTTTCTTTAATTCCCCCCTTGGTTTGATTTTTTTTCCCCTTGTAATTTTGTGTATTTGTGTTTTCTCCCTTTTTCCTTGATTAGGTTAGATATTGCTTTATCTACTTTATTTATTAAGAACACATGGGTTTGTTTGATTATTATTTGTTACAGATTTTTCTGTTTACTAGCTTATTAATTTCTGCCTTTGTACTTATTGTTTTCTTCTTTCTTTCCTAAATTTTTTCCAGCCTTAGGGGATAGAGGCTCAAATAGTATATTTTCGGATTTTTAGTTTAAGATTTATTATTTTTATTGTGGTATAGAATGTATAGAACATAAAATTTACTGTTTAAATATTTTAACTATAAAATTTAGTGTCATTAGTTATGTTTTGAGCTATAAATTTGCCTCTGAGCACTGCTGTTGCTGTATTCCATACATTTTGTTATGTTGTGTTTTTTTCATTCATCTCAAGGTATTTCCTAATTTCCCTTGTGATTTCTTCTCTGACCAATTGGTTGTTCAATAATGTGTTGCTTAATTTCCATGTATTTTTAATTTTTTTATTTTTCCATTTGTTATTGATTTCTAGTTTTATCCCACTGTGGACCAAGATTCTTTGTAAGATTTCAATATTTTGAAATCTATTAAGATTTGATTTGTGGGCAAACACTTGGTCTATCCTGGAAACTGTTCCATGTGTACTTGAGAAGACTATATTCTGCTGCTGCTGGGTGGAGTGTTCTATATATGTCCATTAGGCATAATTGTTTAATAGTATTGTTCATATGCTCCATTTCCTTATTGATCTTCTATCAATTATTGAAAGTGGTGTATTGAAGTTTCAAGTTAGTATTATAGAACTATTTGTCCCTTAAATTTTGTCAATTTTTGCTTCACATATTTTGGGTTTGTATTGTGAAGTGTATATATGTTAATAATCATTACATTTGCTTGCTGGATTGTACCTTTTATCAATATATAATAATTTTCTTTCTCTCTTGTAATCCTTTTTGACTTGTCTATTTTGTCTGGCAATAATATATTACTGTTTTCATGAAGTACCTTTTCCCACCCTACTACTTTCAACCTTATCATACTTTGGAGCTACGTACCCCAGAAAAGACTGTTCTTTTAATCCATTCCTGTGGGTGCAGAGTTATTTTGGGTGGGACCTTTTGATTAGGTTATTCCAATTGAGATGTGACCCACCTCATTCAAAGTGGATCTTAATCTGCTTACTGGAGTTCTTTATACAAGGATAAAACACATACAGAAGCTAAGAGATGAAATTCAGAAAAGCTCATAGACAAAAATCCCAGAGAAGCTAAGAGAGGACCCATAAAAGCTCAGAGAGGAGCCACTGAAACCAGTAGATGAAAGCAATGAAACCCGGGAGTGAAGGATCAGCAGATGGCAGACATGTGCCTTCTCGTGTGACAGAGGAGCCCAGATGCCAGAAGCCTGTCTTCAGAGTCCAGGTATCATCCTATTGATGCCCTGAGTTGAACATTTTCACAGCCTTAGAACTGTAAATTGTAAGTTAATATATCTCCATTATAAAAGTCAACCTATTTCTGGTATATTGCATTCCTTCATTTTTTTTTGGTATCTCCCTGTTTATTTTTAAACAGTTTTATTCACACAGCATACAATCCATGATTCCCATTATAATCACATAGTTATGCATTCACCACCATAATCTATATGAGGATATTTCCATTTCTTCTGCAAAGAAATAGGAAGAGGAGAAAAAAAAATGAAGAATAAAAAATAAAAGATAGAAGGAAAATAAAAATAAAATAAAATAAAATGAAAAGGTCAGACCACCACCACCACCAAGAATTCCATACCACTCCCTCATATCCCCCTCTTATAGACATTTAGCTTTCGTATATTGCCTTTGTGACAATTAATGGAAGTATCTTACAATTTTACTGTTAACTATAGACTCTAGTTTGCATTGATTGTATTTTTCCCCTATACCATCCAATATTCTACATCTTGCAATGTTGACATTCAATAGTTCTCCCTCATGTAAAAACATTCTTATTTTTGTACATTTAATCACCATCATCAACCACTCTAGGATTTGCTAAGTTATACAATCCCAGTTTTTATCTTCTATCTTTCCTTCTGGTGTCATACATGCCCCTAGCCCTCCTCTTTCAACCTTATACTCATCTTTGTTCAGAGTACTTAAAATATTGTTCTACCATTGCAAGTAATGTGCTATCCATTTATAGATTCATACAATCAATCCTGTTGAACCTTCTGTACTCCTTCATTATCAAATGCCTGATATCTAACCTCTTTCTATCTCCTGCTAACCTGTGTACTCAATTTTAACTCTCAGTGTTTGCTCATCAATATTAGCTCATAATAGTGGGACTATACAGTATTTGTCATTTTGTTTCTGGCTAATTTCACTCAATATAATGTCTACTGTCTACCATTTTGTCTTTGGGATTTTATATGTCATATTTTATTTTATTTTAATTTTCCTCTCTGTTTTTACCCTTATTGATAGTCTTCATTTCTATATTCTTCTTCAAACCTCGCTCTCCTTGCTTTTCCTATATGACTGCAGTGCTCCCTTTAGCATTTCTTGTAGAGCAGGTATCTTGTTCACAAACTCTCTGTCTGTCTGTCTGAAAATATTTTAAACTCTCCCTCATTTTTAAAGGGTAGTTGTGCTGGATATAGAATTCTTGGTTGGTAGTTTTCCTCTTTCAGTATTTTAAATATATCATACCACTAACTTCCCATCTCCATGGTTTCTACTGAGAAATCCACACACTGTTTTATCAAGCTTCCCCTGTATGTGATGGATCACTTTTCTCTTGCTGCTTTCAGGATTCTCTCTTTGTCTTTTACACCTGATAATCTGATTACTAATTGTCTTGGAGTAGGTCTATTCAGATCTATTCTGTTGGGTGTATGCTATGCTTCTTGGATCTGCAATTTTATGTCCTTCATAAGAGATGGGAAATTTTCAGTAGTTATTTCCTCCATTGTTTTTTCTGCCCCTTTTCCCTTCTCATCTCCTTCTGGGACACCCATAACACATATATTTGTGCATTTCATTTTGTCATTCAATTCCCTGAGGCCCTGCTCATATTTTTTCATTCTTTTCTCTATCTGTTCTTTTGTGCATAGGATTTCAGATGTCCTGTCCATATTCAGGTCTTCTTTTATCTACTTAAGCAATGTTTGTCCTCAGTGAACAAGTCTTTCACCTCGTTGGTTAAATGTATTCTTAGGTATTTTTTTTTTCCTGAAGCAGTAAATAGTTTCTTTTATTTTCAAATAGTAAAGTTAAATATGACATGCCTTAACAAAGGTAATATGTGATCATGAAGTATATTTATGGATTCATCATACTCATAATATCTTCTTAAGACCTACTGGAAAAGGCCCTTTTTGATCAAGTACATATGTTCTTATAGAGGTTTCACTGATATATTAAACTCTAGTTCCAGAATTACTGAATTTGAAAGTTGCAATTCATAACATCACAAAAATTAATCTAGGAAAAGTGTTTAATGCATTTTTGGTCTTAAGAACATTGATTACTGGTAAACAGTCTTTGTTAAGACTTCAGTCTAGAAATTCCAATAATTTGATTGGATATTATTTGGGAGCAGCAAATTTCAGTAAGATTTTAAGTTAATGGAGTAATTGTGCCTAAGAGCCTCCTCCCGAATATAAGTCGTTAATGTGTTTCAGGAATTTAGAAGTATCATTTACATAAAAGCAACTGTTACTGCAAATTATTTTTAAAAATGTAAGAGTCTTCTCATACTCTCCCTCCAAAAAGGCAAAATACAACACAACTTACTTCCAGTAAACAAACTAGGCAGTGCTTTGTAGTCCAAACTGAATCAACATATATTCTTTTATAGACATTAAAAGGTCATTAAGATTCCCCTAAGACCAGGTCATACTTTGGTTGATTTTTCACTTTCTTTCACAGTTAGTCCAAATTAGTGATATCTGACTGTGTTTCAAGTTATTACTAATGGATGATGCGAAATACTCTGTGATGTTAAGTATTTCTAGTATGAAAAAAAATTATTTTTCAGGAAACATTAACTTCCATTGGCATACCCATATATTTTTGAAGAGGAATCTATTTTTTATTTTTTTTCCATTTTTTATTGTGAATGCTAATATATATACATTAACAGTGATAACTTTCAATACATGATTTCATAAGTAGTTAGAGAGCAAATCTCAAAGAAAGTCTTGGGTCACAGTTCCACAACCTCACCCATTTCCATTATTGTAAAATATAACACACATACAGAAAGGTGTCATCTCTCGATGTACAGCTCAACAAGCAGTCATACAGGTAATTTCAAAAACTGTTATGGGTTACAGTTCCACAATTTCAGTTCTTTCCTTATTATGCAATGCACGGTATATACAGAAAGGTGAAGACCTGCAAGGCACAATTCAACAAGCAGCTACAGAGCAAATCCCAAGGGATCCTATAGCCTACAGTTCCACCATGTCATGTACCTTCTTCCAGCCATTCCAAAACCCCAGCATCTTTATAATTATATAAAGATTATTGGTTGCTGATGTGCTCGCAGACATGGGGGACTGGTGGTTTGATGGGCTGAGCCCTCTACCACAGGACTTGCCCTTGGGAAGATTGTTGTTGCAAAGGAGAGGGTAGGCCTGCTTATAATTGTGCCTAAGAGTCTCCCCCTGAGTGCCTCTTTGTTGCTCAGATGTGGCCCTCTCTCTCCAGCTAAGCCAACTCGGCGGGTGAAATCACTACTCTCCCCCATACGTGGGATCTGACACCCAGGGGAGTGAATCTCCCTGGCAACCTGGAATATGACTCCCAGGAAGGAATCAAGACCCAACATCATGAGATGGAGAACATCTTCTTGACCAAAAGGGGGATGTGAAAGGAAATGAAATAAGCTTCAGTGGCAGAGCGATTCCAAAAGGAGCCGAGAGCTCACTCTGGTGAGCACTCTTACGCACAATATAGACAACCCTTTTTAGGTTCTAATGAATTGGAGTAGCTGGCAGTAAATACCTGAAACTATCGAACTACAACCCAGAACCCATGAATCTTGAAGACGATTATAAAAATGTAGCTTATGAGGGGTGACAATGTGATTGGGAAAGCCATATGGACCACAATCCCCTTTGTCTAGTTTATGGATGGATGAGTAGAAAAATGGGGGAAGGAAAAAAACAAACAAACAAACAAAGGCACCCAGTGTTCTTTTTTACTTTAATTGTTCTTTTGCACTTTAATTATTATTCTTGTTATTTCTGTGTGTGTGGTAATGAAGGTGTCGGGGATTGATTTTGGTGATGAATGCACAGCTATGTAATGGTACCGTGAACAACTGAATGTATGCTTTGTTTTGTATGACTGCATGGTATATGAATATATCTCAATAAAATGAATTCAAAAAAAGATTATATAAAGATTCAGTATTCAGTATGCATAGACCTTTGTTAAATCTTTATCTTGTTTGTTGCTAATCTTTTCTCTCACTTAATCTTTCTCCATCTTCAGGGGTATGTAGGCAGTGAGCACCCTAACTTGTTCATATTAAAAGGGGGTGTTGACGGTATGGGGAAGGGGGCTCCATCTGATAGTTGATCTTAAAGAGGTTGTTGCCTCTGGGTTTTAGGACTTGTCTGGTATAGGAGCACTCTAGTGGATTTAAGTTTATGAAAGATAAAACTTAGTGAGTGCATCTTTTATAGAATATCAGATAGGGACCTATGTATTTGGAGACTACTTTTGGTATATATAACCATGCCAGGGCATGGCACGCTGTGGCCAACTGGAATATCTAACTGAATCCTGCATGAGACAAACCTCCAGGATAGCCTCTCAACTGTATTTGGAATCTCTCCGCCACGGTTACCCCAGCTCGTTACCTTTCTTTTTTCCTCCTTTCGGTCAAGTAGGCATTTTTAATCCCTCACTGCCAGGGCCAGGCTCATTCCTGGGAGTCATGTCCTGTGCTGCCAGGGAGATTCATTCCCCTGGAAGTTATGTCTCGTGTGTGTGTGTGTGTGTGTGTGTGTGTGCGCGTGTGTGTGTGTGTGTGTGTGTGTGTGTGTGTGTGTGGCAGGGAGGCGGGGGCAGAGGTTAATGAATTTATTTGCCAAGTTGGCCTTAGAGAGAGAAAGGCCACATCTGGGCAACAAAAGAAGTTCCCTGGAGGTGCCTCAGGAATAATTACAGGAAGGCTCAGCCTCCTATTTACAACCCTAAATTCCACAAGAGCAAGTCTCAAGTCAAGGGCTTGATTTATTAAGTAGTGGGTTCTTAACTTAATATATATTCTATCCCAAGATAAACAGTTTCTTACATTATCTTCACTTGGTTGTACAATCATCATCACACTCAACTTTAAACAATTACCATAACATAACACATACCAGAGCTCTTATCAGCTGCTAATTATTCATCTCCAGTATTAGCGTAATGTTGGTAAGATATTACTATTAAATATAGTCATGACTATGTAATGGGTAATTTTTTTCATACCACTCTGTTGTTAATGCTCTGCAGCAATCTCATACCTTATAAGTATATCATGCTAACACTTATTTAGGTTTGTGGTGCTACTCTGTGGGTTACTTGCATTTAAACAACCATTTACGAACATGTTCACCTTCAATGAGTCACTGATAATTATCATCCCATTAACGAACCATAGTCACACAGGACCATTCCCATACCATTAAGACCACCCTTATTATCACATCTGTACAAATTATTGTTCCTCCTTCACAAGGTTCTGGCTATCTCTAGGTCCCCTATATTTTACATTTTAAGACACTTATTTTACATTTTTCACAGAGTTCACGTTAGTGGTAACATACAGTATCTCTTTTTGTATCTGGCTTATTTCACTCAGCATTTTGTCTTCAAGGTTCATCCATGTTGTCATACGTTTCATGACCTTGTTCCTTCTTACTGCTGCATGGTATTCCATCATGTGTATATATCACAATTTGTTTAACCACTCATTTGTTCAAGGATGGATTGTTTCCATCTCTTGACAATTGTGAACAATGCTGCTATGAACATTGGTGTGCAAATATCTGTTCATGTCACTGCTTTCAAATCTGGGTATATACCAAGAAGTGAAATTACAGGATCATAGGGTAATTTGATATCTAGTTTTCTAAGGAACTGCCAGACAATCTTCCAGAGTGGCTGTACCATTATACAATCCCACCAGCAATGAATAAGAGTTCCATTTCTCTCCAGCATTTATTATTTCCTGTTTGTTTAATGGCAGCCATTCTAATTGGTGTGAGATGATCTCATTGTGGTCTTGATTTGCATCTGCCTAACAGCTAGCGAAGACGAACATTTTTTCGTGTGTTTTTTTGCATTTGCATTTCATTTTCAGAGAACTGTCTTTTCATATCTTTTGCCCATTTTCTAATTGGACTGTCTGTACTATTGTTGACTTGTAGGATTTCTTTATATATGCAAGATATGAGTCTCTTATCAGATACATGGTTTCCAAATATTTTTTCCCATTGAGTAGGCTGCCTCTTCACCTTTTTGACAAATTCCTTTGAGGCAAACAAGCTTTTAAGTTTGAGGAGTTCCCATTTATCTATTTTTTCTTTCATTGCTTGTGGTTTGGGTGTAAGGTCTCAGAAGTGATCTCCTATTAGTAGCTCTTGAAGGGGTTTCCTTGCATTATCTTCTAGGAGTTTTATGGTACTGTCTCTTATATTGAAGTCTTTGAAACACTTTGAGTTAATTTTTCTGTAGGGTGTGAGGTAGGGGTCCTTTTTCATTCTTTTGGATATGGATATCCAGTTCTCCCAGCCCCATTTCTTGAAGGCACTTTTATGTCCAAGTTCAGTGGATTTGGAGGCCTTATCAAAAATCAGTTGACTATAGATCTGGGGGTCTATTCTGAATTCTCAATCCAGATCCATTGATCTATATGTCTATCTTTGTGCCAGTACCATGCTGTTTTGACAATTGTGGCTTTATAGTAAGTTTCAAAGTCAGGAAGTGTAAATCCTCCCACTTCATATTTCTTTTTTAGGATGTTCTTAGCAATCTGAGGCCCTTTCCCTTTCAAATAAATTTGATAACTAGCTTTTCCAAGTCTGCAAAGTATGTTGTTGGAATTTTTATTGGAACTGCATTGAATCTGTAGATCAGTTTGCGTAGGACTGACATCTTAAAAACATTTAGCCTTCCTACCCATGAACAGGGAATATTTTTCCATCTCTTTAGGTCCACTTCTATTCTATTGCTTTTAGTAAAGTTATGTAATTTTCTGTGTAGAGCCTTTTTACATCCTTGGTTAAGTTTATTCCTAGGTAGTTGACTTTTTTTTTTTATGTGAGGGTTGATTTCTGTGCACTCAATTCTATTTAATTTGTCTATGTTTGACCCTGTGTTAGTAACATGCTGTTTTGATTACTGTGGCTTTGTAATACATTTTGAGATGTATAAGTGTGAGTCCTCCAACTTCATTCTTCTTGTTCAAGATTGCTTTAGCTAATCAGGTCCCCTTACCCTTCCATATAAATTTGATGATTGGATTTTCTATTTTGGCAAAGAAGGTTGTTAGAATTTTGATTGAAAATGAATTGAATCTATAAATTGGTTTGGGTAGTACTGGCATCTTTTTTTTTTAAATGCAGTTTTATTGAGATATATTCACATAACATACAATTCTTCAAAGTGTAAAATCAGTTGTTCATAGTTGTGTATTGATCACCACAATCAATCTTTGAACATTTTCATTATTCCAATAAAATAAAATAAAAATTAGAATAAAAAAGAATAATCAAAACATCCCATTCCCCACCTCCCCCCATTGTTCATTTACTTTTTTTCACACTCATTCACTATTTTTTAAAACTTTATAAAAAAATTTAAAAAACAAACAAAAACACATCAAAAAAAAAAACAAAACAAAGCAATAAGAAAAAACAAATAACCTTACATAACTACATTGCTTCCAACACGTTCCTACCCTACTCCAAGAAAATAAAGACTATAACCAACAGAGGAATAAAAAGAACAAATAACCTAAAATAACTACATTTCTGCAAACTTGTTCCTACCATACCCCCCAGAAATTAACAAACCACAGTCACTCATGAGCCTTCCCAGAACATTAAGTTTACCCTCCATAACTTATCTATTCTTATTAGATTATCATTCCCCCTTCACTATTTGCTGTCTATCACTATGTCCTCTACATTCTACAATATAAACAATTTATTTTACATTTTTCACAGTGTTCACATTAGTGGTAACATACAATAATTCTCTTTTTGTACCTGGCTTATTTCACTCAGCATTATGTCTTCAAGGTTCACCTATGTTGTCA
This sequence comes from Choloepus didactylus, assembly GCF_015220235.1. Lineage (NCBI taxonomy): Eukaryota > Metazoa > Chordata > Mammalia > Pilosa > Megalonychidae > Choloepus > Choloepus didactylus. Next base: position 3,348,252 of record NC_051309.1, on the reverse strand, counting down.
TATGTTTCACGACATCGTTCCGTCTTACTGCCATGTAGTATTCCATCATATGTATAAACCACATTTTATTTATCCACTCATCTGTTGAAGGACATTTGGATTGTTTCCATCTCTTGGCAATTGTGAATAATGCTGCTATGAACATTGGTGTGCAGACTTCTGTTTGTGTCACTGCTTTCAGAGCTTCTGGGTATATACTGAGAAGTACAATTGCTGGATCGAAGGGTAATTCTGTATCTAGTTTTCTAAGGAACCGCCAGACTGTCTTCCAGAGTGGCTGTACCATTATACAGTCCCAGCAACAATGAATAAGAGTTCCAATTTCTCCACATCCTCTGCAGCATTTGTAGTTTGCTGTTTGTTTAATGGCAGCCAATCTAACTGGTATATGATGATATCTCCTTGTGATCTTAATTTGCATCTCCCTAATAGCTAGTGAAACTGAACATTTTTTCATGTATTTTTTTTTCCATTTGTATTTCCTCTTCAGAGAACTGTCTTTTTCATATCTTTTGCCCATTTTATAATTGGGCTGTCTGTACTATCATCACTGAGTTGTAGAATTTCTTTATATATGCAAGATATCAGTCTCTTATCAGATACATGGTTTCCAAATTTTTTTCCCATTGAGTTGGCTGCCTCTTTACCTTTTTGAGAAATTTCTTTGAGGTACAGAAGCTTTTAAGTTTGAGGAGTTCCCATTTATCTATTTCTTCTTTTGTTGCTTGTGCTTTGGATGTAAGGTCTAGGAAGGGACCTCCTAATACAAGGTCTTGAAGATGTTTCCCTACATTATCTTCTAGGAGTTTTATGGTACTGTCTCTTATATTGAAGTCTTTAATCCATTTTGAGTTAATTTTTGTGTAGGGTGTGAGGTAGGGGTCCTCTTTCATTCTTTTGGATATGGATATCCAGCTCTCCCAGCCCCATTTGTTGAATAGACTGTTACGTCCCAGTTCAGTGGTTTGGGGGGCCTTAACAAAGATCAGTTGACCATAGATGGGGGGGGGTCTATCTTCGAATTCTCAATTCGATTCCATTGATCAATATGTCTATCTTTGTGCAAGTCCCATGCTGTTTTGACTGCTTTGGCTTTATAATAAGGGTCAAAATCAGGAAGTGCAGGCCCTCCTGCTTCATTTTTCTTTTTTTTAGAATGTTTTTAGCAATTCATGGCATCTTCCCCTTCCAAATAAATTTGATAACTAGATTTCCAAGTCTGTAAAGTAGGTTGTTGGGGTTTTGATAGGAATTGCATTGAATGAGTTTGGGTAGAATTGACATCTTTATAACATTTAGCCTTCCTATTCATGAACAAGGAATATTTTTCCATCTTTTTAGGTCCCCTTCATTTCTTTTAGTAAAGTTATGTTGTTTTCTATGTATAGGCCTTTTACATCCTTGGTTTAGTTTATTCCTAGGTACTTGATTTTTTTAGTTGCTATTGAGAATGGAATCTTCTTCTTGAGTGACTCTTCAGTTAGGTAATTCCTAGTGTATAGGAACATTACTGACTTTTGTGCATTAATCTTGTATCCTACAACTTTGCCAAATTTGTTTATTAGCTCAAGTAGCTGTGTCATTGGTTTCTCAGGGTTTCCCAAATATAAGATCATATCATCTGCAAATAATGACAGTTTTACTTCTTCCTTTCCAATTTGGATGCCTTTTCTTTCTTTGTCTTGCCAGATTGCCCTGGCTAGCACTTCCAGCACAATGTTGAATAACAGTGGTGACAGTGGGCATCCTTGTCTCATTCCTGATCTTAGAGGGAAGGCTTTCAGTCTCTCACCATTGAGTACTATGCTGGCTGTGGGTTTTTCATATATGCTCTTTATCATGTTGAGGAAGTTTCCTTCAATTCCTACTTTTGAAGTGTTTTTATCAAAAAAGGGTGCTGAATTTTGTCGAATGCTTTTTTCAGCATCTATTGAGATGATCATTCGACTTTTCCCTTTTGTTTTGTTTATGTGTTGTATTACATTGATTGATTTTCTTATGTTGAGCCATCCTTCCATGCCTGGAATGAACCCCACTTGGTCATAGTGTATGACTTTTTTTTTTAAATGTGTCTTTGGATTTGATTTGCAAGTATTTTGTTGAGAATTTTTGCATCTATATTCATTAGGGTGATTGGTCGGTAGTTTTCTTTCTTATAGCTTCTTTATCTGGTTTTGGTGTTAAAAGTAATGCTGGCTTCATAAAATGAGTTAGGCAGTGTTCCATTTTCTTCAATTTTTTGAAAGAGTTGAAGTAGGACTGGTGTCAGTTCTTTTTGGAAAGTTTGGTAGAATTCCCCTGTGAAGCCCCTGGCCCTGGACTTTTAATTGTAGGAAACTTTTTGATGTCTGATCTCTTTGCTTGTGATTGGTTTGTTGAGGTCTTCTATTTCTTCTCTGCTTGGTATAGGCTGTTCACGTGTTTCCAGGAAATTATCCAGTTCCTCTAAATTATCTAGTTTGTTGGCATACAGTTGTTCATAGTATCCTCTTAGGATTTTTTAAATTTCTTCAGGATCCCCAGTAATGTCCCCTCTCTCATTTATTATTTTATTTCGGTCTTCTCTCTTTTGACTTTGTCTGTCTAGCTAAGAGCTTGTACAATGTTGTTGATCTTCTCAAGGAACCAACTTTTGGTTTTATTTATTCTATTGTTTTTTTGTTCTCCATATCATTTATTCCTGCTTTAATCCTTGTTAGTTCTTTTCTTCTACTTGCTTAGGATTAGTTTGCTGTTTATATTCTAGCTTTTTCAGTTGTTCCATTAGTTATTTGATTTTAGCTCTTTCTTCCTTTTTAATGTATGCATATAGAGCTATAAATTTCCTCCTCAATACCACCTTCTCTGCATCCCATAAATTTTGATATGCTGTGTTCTCGTTTTCATTCTTCACAAATATATGGATATTAAACCACACAATTCTAAGCAATGAGTGGGTCAAAGAAGAAATTGCAAGAGAAATTGCAAAATATCTAGAGACAAATGAAATACTTAGCAATTTCTTCTTTGACCCACCCATTGTTTAGCAGTGTATTGTTTAACCTCCAGATATTTGTGAATGTTGTAGGTGTTTGATGGTTATTGATTTCTAGTTGTATTCCACTGTGATCAGAGAATGTGCTTTTTAAATTTATTGAGGCTTGTTTTATGCCCCAGCATATGATCTATCCTACAGAAAGTTCCTTGAGCACTAGAGAAGAATGTATATCCTGGTGATTTGGGATGTAATGCTCTATATTTGTCTGTTAAGTAATTCATTTATCACATTGTTTAGGTTGTCAATTTCCTTATTGGTCCTCTGTCTGGTTGATCTGTCTATAGGAGACAGTAATGTATTGAAGTCTCCCATGATTATTGTGGAAACATCTATTGCTTCCTTCAGTTTTGCCAATGTTTGTCTCATGTACTTTGGAGCACCTTGATTGGGTGCATAAACATTTATGATTGTTATTTCTTCTTGGTGAATTGTCCCTTTTATTAGTTTATAATGTCCTTCTTTGTCTCTTATGACATTCTTGCATTTAAAGTCTATTTTACCTGAAATTAATATTGCTACCCCTGCTTTCTTTGGCTGTAGCTTGCATGGGTAATTTTTTCCAACTGTGCCAGTTTGAATGTATTATGTCCCCCCAAATGCCATTATCTTTGATGCAATCTTGTGTGGGCAGACATATTAACGTTGATTAGATTGTAATTCTTTGAGCGTTTCCACGGAGATGTGACCCACCTAACTGTAGGTGATAACTCTGATTAGATAATTTCCATGGAGGCGCTGCCCCACCCATTCAGCATGGGTCTTGATTAGTTCACTGGAGCTCTATAAAAGCTCAGACTGAAGGAGCTCACAGCTAGCTGCAGTTGAGAGACACATTTTGAAGATGGCTGTTGGAAGCTGACACTGACATTTTGGAGAATGCCATTTTGAAATGCAACTTGGGAGCAAGCAGATGCCAGCCATGTGCTTTCCTAGCTAACATAGGTTTTCTGGATGCCAATGGCCTTTCTCCAGTGAAGGCATACTTTGTTGATGCCTTACGTTGGACACTTTATGGCCTTAAGACTGTAATTTTGTAACCAAATAAACCCGCTTTATAAAAGCCAATCCATTTCTGGTATTTTGCATAAGGCAGCATTAGCAAACTGTAACACCATCCTTTCACTTTCAATTTCTTTGCATCGCTGGGTCTGAGTCTCTTGTAAGCAACATATTAATGGTTCATAATTTTTAATCCATTCTGCAATTCTATATTTTTTAATTGGAGACTTTAATCCATTCACATTAAATGTTACTACTGTGGAGGCAGTTCTTGAATCAGCCATCTTATCCTTCAGTTTTTATTTGTCAGATTATTTTTCCTCACTCTTTATTTCCTTTAAGACACCCTTACTAAAACTCCAATTCTGTGCTCTTCTCCAGACCTCTCTCTCCTTTCTTTGTCTCTTATCTGGTAGAGCTCCCTTTAGTATTTCTTGTAGGGCAGGCCTCTTGTTAGCAAATTCTCTCAGCATTTGTCTGTGAAAATTTTCAGCTCCCCCTCAATTTTGAAGTAGAGTTTGCTGGATAAAGAATTCTTGGCTGGCAATTTTTCTCTTTCAGAATTTTAAATATGTCACACCATTGCCTTCTCATCTCCATGGTGCCCGTGTAGTCACTACTTAGTCTTAAGTTTTTCCCTTGTATGAGGTGAACTGCTTCTCTCTTGCTGTTTCAGAACTTTCTCCTTCTCTTCAGCATTTGACAATCTGATCAGAATATATCTCAGAATGGGTTAATTTGAATTTATTCAATTTGGAGTTCGTTGGGCATCTTTGATTTGCATACCCATGTCATTTAGCTGCTTGGTGTAGTGCACTTTCCCTGACCTACCAGCAGATGGTGCTTCCGAGTCACCTCTTACCCTCAAGCCAGTTCTCCCCAACTTTGTCTACGCACTGAGTGGGGGCCAAAACCATGTGGCAGTCCAATCAGTGCACCAATTTTCTGTGTGCAGTAGGGACCGCCAGCCCTGTGGTTGGGGGATGTGCCCTGTGCAGTTTGGCAGGGAGTCTGCTCCAGGACACAGTGTTTCCAGCCATTCCTGGGGCTGCAGATGGAGTACCCGGGGGCAGCAGAGCTGCGCGTCTCACCTTCTAGCTCCGATTCCCCACAGTCCCTCTCTGCGAAGGGCCCACAAGTCCCTGAGACTGGTGTAGGGCTCCTGGCACTTCCATGCAGTATCCCTACCTCTAGGCTGTGTACACTGTGGTCTTCTGTGGAGGAAAAGTGGACACAGTCACAAGCCTGCCAAAACCTGAATTCTCTCAAGGAAGCTCTCGGCCACGGCACTGCAAAGGGGTGTCTTCTGGCCAGCTGCAAAAGATGGCTGCATGGGGTGTGGAAAGCTGTCCCTTCCACGATCGTCTGCCTGCTCCCATGGCCAGTCCCTGGCACAGGGGCTCTTGGCTACACGTTCTGTGAATGGTTATCACCCACACCAGGTACTGAGGAGGGTGCCTGGGGCATGGAAGGCTACTCCCCGCCATGCTCATCTGCAGCTCCAGCTGCCTGAGCCCCAATGTCTTTCTGGGCTGAACACTCACCCATCTCTGAATGCAGCCTCTCAGTTTCTCCAAGCAGACAGTCACTATGGGTGCAGAAATCCCTGCCCAGCCAGTGGAACCCTTAAGCCGCTGTTCTGGAGCGCTTTCTGTCCTTTCTCTAGTGTTTCTCATGGAGGAGAATTTTGTTCTGTCTCTCCTAATCCATCATCTTGGATCTCTCTCTTAGGTATTTTATTATTTTAGATGCTATTGTAAATAGAATTGTTTTCTTAATTTTTGATTGTTCATTGCTGGTGTCTAGAAATCCAATTGAATTTTAGAGACAGTTTTACTTCTACCTTTCTAATCTGGATGCCTTTTATTTCTCTTTCTTGCTGAATTGTTCTGGATAGAATTTCCAGTAAAGCACTAAATAGCAGTTATGAAAGTGGGAATCTTTGTCTTGTTCCTGATCTTAGGGGGAAAGCTTTCAGTCTTTCACTAGTGAGTATGATGTTAGCTGTGGGCTTTCTTAAATGTCTTTTTATCATATTGATATTTCATCACATTTGTTTTTTCTCCACATAGATACTACACCATCCCACCCATTTGAAAGTAAGGTGAAGGCATAATGCTTTATATGTCAATACTCAGCAGGTGTCTAAAAAATAAGAGCAATACCACTATATAATTCTCTAATCTCATCTAATTTCCAGTCCCAAGTCATATTTCCAAATGATTCCAAATACGTCAAAGTTTTGTTTTTCAAAGGATCCAATCAAGGTCATGCATTGCACTTGGTTTTATATCTTTTTGGTCTTTTAAAATATAGAACAAGTCCCCTATATTGTCATTGTTGTTGTTGTTGTTTTAATGACATTGCCTTTTTAAAGAATCCAGGCCAGTTGTTTTTTTTCTTTTCTTTTTGTAGACTATCCTAAAATGTAGGTTTGTTTGCCCCCTGTGATGGTTTGAAGCTGTTATGTGCCCCAGAAAAGATCATGTTCTTTTAATCCATTCCTGTGAGTGTAGACCTATTGTGGGTGGGACCCTTTGATTAGGTTATTTCTTTGAGGAGAGCCCTGGGGTGGGTCTTAATCCTCTTACTGGAGTCCTTTACAAAGGAAAGAACACCAAAAAAAGTCCTAGAGAAGGTGAGAGAGATGGAGCAGCCAGGAGCTGAAAGCACGGAACCCGGGAGAGAAGGCCCAGCAGACACTGCTGTGTGCCTTCCCATGTGACACAGGATCCCAGATCGCCAGCAGCCTTTCTTCAGAGAAGGTAACATCCTGCAGATGCCTTAATTTAGACATTTTCATGGTCTTAGAACTGTAAACTTTCAGGCTAATAAATTCTCATTGTAAAAGCCAAGGCACTTATGGTATATATGTATATATGGCATTTCTTCAGCTCTAGCAAACTAAAACACCTCCTCATGGTGTAACTTATATGTCCCTTGTATTTTCTGTAAGCTGGAAGTAAGGTCTAGGGCTGCACTGTCTAGTACTTTACCCACTGGCCACATGTGGCTTTGGACACTTGGAATGTGGCTGAGAAGTCTGGCCCTTGGCCAGAAACCTGCATGTGATCCTTCATGCTTGACCACAGCCAAGTGCAAAGGCTTTGCTGGAGGGACTAGTGGGGTAAGCTGTCCTCCCCACAGCAGACTTGGTGCACAGCCAGTCCCTGAAGGCAGTTTTGGTCAAGGACGTTGTCCCCTCTGCCTGTCATGCTCTCCCACAGGTGGGCATTCATAGCCTGAGGACGTCCCCAGGCACCTCTGATGAGGTCTCCCTGTGTGTGTGGTGGTGGGTGGTGGTGGTGGTGGTGGTGTTCTGGTTGGCTAATGCTGCCATTATGCAAAGTACCAGAAATGGATTGGCTTTTATAAAGGGCGTTTATTTGGTTACACAGTTATAGTCCTAAGGCCATGAAGTGTCCAAGGTAACACATCAGCAATTGGGTACCTTCACTGGAGGATGGCCAATGGTGTCTGGAAAACCTCTGTTAGCTGGGAAGGCACGTGGCTGGCGTCTGTTTGCTCCCCAGTTACATTTCAAAATGGTGTTCTCCAAAATGATGCTCTTGGGGCATTCTGTCTTCTCTGAGTTGCAGCGCCTCTACAAAATGTCACTCTCAGTTGCTCTAGGTCCTTCTGTCTGTGAACTCCTTTATATAACTCCAGTGATCAATTAACACCCATCCTGAATGGGTGGGGTGACGCCTCCATGGAAATTATCCAATCAGACATTTCACTCACAGTTGATTGAGTCACATCTCCATGGAAACACTCAATCAAAGGATTGTAATCTAATCAACACTAATAAGTCTGCCCCCACAAGACTGCATTAAAGAACATGGTGTTTTCTGGGGGACAATATAGCCAAACCGACACGGGGGTAATGGGAGCCTTGAAGACCCTTTCCTACCTGCACCCCTCCCCCAGAGCCTGTGTCCACAGAACAGCAGGAGCCTTTCGTTTAGTGCTCCCTCAGCAGCAGCACGGGTCCACCGCACTCGCCCCTGACGCTGTTACATGGGAGCAAATGGGACAGTGAGGAGCTGACACTCTCTCTGGGTAGCCTATTGCTTATTCCACAGGAATGATTAAAGCCTTGGCTGTTACTTTCATTTTGACTTGTTGTCTTAATCAAATACTCTGACACCTAGCAGCTCGGCTCTCCCAGCTCAGCTCCGCTCCTGACAGTGATGTGTCTTAACTGAGATGTGCTCTGAGGATAAAATAAACTCTGGATTTTGAATTCTTAGTATGAAATAAAGAATGTACAACACTTCAATAATGGTTATATTGACTACATATTGAAATAATATCCTGGGTATAACAGATTAAATAAAACATTTAACTTTTTTTGTATGTTCGAGTTATATGTGTGGTGTACATATTTTTATTGGCTAGGTCTAGGCTGGAGGTCCAACCAGATTCAGAAAAGCAAGCATGTGTCACAGGCTTGAGACAGCATGAGTGAATGCGTGTGGACATATTTTCATAAATGTCCTGATGCACATTTTACTTCAGGAAGCGGTTTCGGTACAGATGACTGACACAGCTGACCAGGTGGCTGGTGGCTTGGGGACATGGCCTCCACTTGCGTGGAAGAACATTGAAGCCAGAGGCTCCCAGTAACCCACTCCTTCCCTTGTCAGGTGCTCGTGGCTCGTCTACTCCATCAAGCCATCTCCCAGAGTCACAGCATCCACACCAATTTAAAGACAGTGCGGCTGGGCCCCCTAGTTTCTCACACTGCAGGCTGGCAGGAGGTCCCAAGCAGCCTGAAGGAGGTGGTGATGGGGAAGGAGAACACTGTCCTGAAGGGATCAGCCAAACACACTGGGACACATGTGCAGCATTACGGAAAAGGTCTTGGATGGGGTTCCCTCTGGCCTCTCCCCCCATCCCACCCTTCACCTTGTCAACATGGTGCTTTTTCTGGAAAACCCCTGATCCGAGCAGGTCCCTGCTGGAAACCTTGGATGGCTCCCACCCCATGTATGCAAGACAAAGCCCACCGCATCACCACAGCAGTGGGTCCCTCCACTTCAGATGCTCTTCTGGACCCCAGCTCCCAGGAAATGGGGATCAAGTGCAGCTTTAATTAGCAAATTTGGACTGCTGGTACCGGCTCCAAGGACAGCTAAAGTTTCAACCCACCCAGGAGAGAAAGCAGCCACAGACTCTGTTTCAACCCTGCCCCAGAAGAGGAAGAAGCAGCGCTGATCTGAAGACACCCTAGTTTCTTGGGGTAGGGGGGAACAGTTTGCTAAGGGGTGGCTCTTCCCCAAGAAAAGGGGGAGGGGGACACAGCCAAGCACAGTTCCGGCTTCTGATTAGAGAATTCGGATTACGGGTCTGGGATCTGAGCAACAGTTTCAGCCTGCGCCAGACAAGACCAGCTGCAGCCTCGGTGACCCGCACTCCCAGAAGGGGCGGGGGCGGCTGAGAGTGGAAGGCTCAGGAACACCTGGGGACTACTGGAGCAGCTGGCCGGAGGGCGCCTTCTGAGGCAGGCCAGGGAAGCTCAGATTCGGGGGGCCGTCACAGAGAAGTCAGGCGTCCTTCCGGGGCTGCTCTCCAGAGCACTTGGAACTGATCTCTGCCCTCTTTGTGCATCCCCGGGCCTGCTTTCACGGGGAAATATGGACTTGGAAAAGTATTTCGGGGTTGACCCTCCTCCTAGAATCTACCCTCCAGGTAAAAGCAACCACAGACAACAAAATAAAACAATATTAAACAAATAAAACAAATAAAACAGATCAACATTCCCATAGGGGGGACAGGGGAAAGGAAGCTTTCTCTTGGGGGTGAAACAGTTGCACAAATGGTACAATCTAAAAAATTGTACTCTATTTCCTGGGCAAGAATCAGATAATCAAGAGCAGAAAAAATCAGATCAGTTAAATACAAGCTATTCTAAAAGTCTAGAATAAGCTGAACCAAGTTTCAAAGAAGAGCTTTAGCATAAAGCCCATCCATAAGAGGACACCAGGCGAGACAGGAAAACCGACCTCCAGGGTCAATTCATCAAGAAAATCAGATGCCCAGACATGAGCAAAGAATTACAAGCCACATTAAGAAATACGAAGATGTGGCCCAGTCAAAGGAAAAGATTAAAATGTCAGATAAGACACAGGATTTGAAACAACTCACCAATTAAGTTCAAACAAATCTCTCAAATCAATTCAAGGAGGTTAAAGAAAATAGTGCAAAAGAGATAAAGAATATTAAGAAAACACTGGGGTGAACATAAAGAAGAATTTGAAAGCAAAGAAAAAAAAGTTTACAGGAATGACAGGCACTAGTAATGAGCAATCTGAGGAGGAAACAAAAAAATATGCATTCACAATAGCAACTAAAAATCAGATATCTGGGAATAAATCTAAGCTAGGATGTAAAGGACTTGTACATGGAAAACTACAAAACATTGCTAAAAGAAATCAAAGGAGACCTAAATAAATGGAAGGACTTTCCATGTTCACTGATTGGAAGATTAAATATTGGTAAGGTGTCAATTCTAACCGAAATGACTTACCGATTCAATGCAATCCCAAACAAAATCCCAACAGCCTACTTTGCAGAAATAGAAAAAACAATTATCAAATTTATTTGGAATGGTAAAGGTCCCTGAATAGCCAAAAACATCCTGAAAAAAAAGGAAGTGGGAGGACTCATACTTTCTGACTTTAAAGCTTATTACAAAGCTACAGTGGTCAAAAGAGCATGGCATTTGCAAAAGGATAGACATATTTACCATAGGAATTGAATTGAGAGTTCAGAAATAGGCCCTCACATCTATGGCCAGTTGATTTTTGAGAAGGCTAGTTTCTTCAAAAAATGGTACTGGGAGAACTGTATATTCACATGCAAAAGAATGAAAGAGGACCCCTATCTCATATCACTTACAAAAACTAACTTGAGGTATCAAACACCCAAATATAAGAAGCAGGACTATAAAACTCCTAAAAGAAAACGTAGAGAAACATCTTCAAGACGTTGTGAACAGGCAATGGTTTCTTAAACTTTATACCCAAAGCAGAAGTAATGAAAGAAAAAAATAGACAAATAGGACCTCCTTAAAATTAAAAACTCTTCTACATCACAGGACTTTCTGACAAAAGTGAAAGGACAGAAGAGGTGGGGCAAGATGGTGGAGTGGTGAGGCATGTGTTTTAGTTACTCCTCTGGGGCAGTTGGCAGATAACCAGGAACTGCGTGGACCAGACACCGCAGAGGAATTTTAGTTTGGACATATTTCATACGACACTCACGAACACACGGAGCAGCTGAGATCAGTGAAATCTGTAAGTTCTCGTGGCCAGGGGGCCCACACCCCTCCCTGCCGGGCACAATCCTGAGGGAGGAGGGGCTGTCGGTGCTGGGAACCAGGAGAGAGAACTGCAGTTGCAGCTCCGATTGAAAACTCAGACTGCTGAACAAAAACTCCAAACGCAGATAGACTGAGACCAGACACCGGAGAATCTGGGAGCAGTCAGCCCAGTGGAGAGGAGATGGGGCTAGAAAAAAATAGCAAATTAAATAAATAAATAAATAAGTAAATAAGGAAGTAAATAAATAAATACAGAGACTTTTGGAGTTGGGGGTGAACATAATAAGAGAAGGGCAGGGCTCAAACAGAATCAGGCACATATGCAAACCCAGGGGGCCAGGGCCCTTCTTTGAAAAGCTGGTTTCTCTGATTTCTTGATTGTTCCTTAATCGCCCTTAACTCCTTGCCTTTTGCATCTCAATAGCTCATCAGAACTGCAAGGACTGAATTAAAGAGCTTTTCTTTAAATAGTCTATACTGGGCCCTTCTTTTACTTTTTTTCTTTTTTAAACTCTTTTTCTCTCTTTTTTTTAATAACTATTCTAAGTAGCCCATTACAGAAAACATCAAGGACTTGCAATTTGGGCCCAGGAAAGAGCAGAGCTAAGATAGTTCTGAGAGACAAAGCAGTAAGTCTACTGGCTGAGAAAATTTGCTAAACACCACAACTTCCCAAGAGAAGGGGGACGTGGCCCAGCTCCAGTGGCAGCCCTCCTTTTGGCAACTCAGACCCCAGGGGCTGGAATTCAGAAACCAGCCTCAGTCATCCACGCCCCCCACAGGGTCAGGGTCACCCGGAGAACTAAAGGCTCCCACCTCTGCACACTGGGGGGGGGGACTGTGGGCTGGCAAGCGCCACCTGCTGGACAACACAGGAGAAGCACAGGGTCTAACGGCCTCACAGGAGGGTCTCATTCTCAGGGGAACTCCACACCCTCCTCCCGAGACCTGGGCCTCTCTGGACTGGGAAAACCTGACTGGGGCTGACCATATCTGAGGAGACCCTCTCACAAAAAGGCTACATAGAGCGAGGACAAGAAACAGAAAAACAAGAGGTGAAAAACCCTGATCAACTAAACAGAATCCAAGTTAAAGGTCTAGAATAGGCTGAACTGAACACCAAGGGTTAGAGAACAAAGCCAACCAACAAGAAAACCCTAGGAAAAAGAGTGAAAACAAGCCCCAGAATGAACTAATCATGAAAGTCAGATGCCTAGACAGCTCAAGATAATGAGCCACACTAAGAAACATGAAAATATGGACCAGCCAAAGGAACAAACTAATAGTTCAACAGAGATACAGGAATTGAAGCAACTAATGCTAAATCAATTCAATGAACTGAAGGAAGAACTAATTAAAGATGTTCAAACAAATCTCCTAAATCAATTCAAAAATCAAGTCAATGAACTGAGGGAAAATAAAGCAAAGGAGATGAAGGATATAAGGAAGACACTGATGACCATAAAGAAGAAGTCATACACTTCAAAAAACAAATGGCAGAACTTATGAGAATGAAGGGCATAATGGAGGAGATGAAAACGACAATGGAGAGATACAACCGTAGATTTGAACAGGCAGAAGAAAGGATGAGTGAATTAGAAGATGAGACATTTAAATTCATACACAAAAAGAAAGACAGTGAAAAGAAAGGAAAAATATGAGCAGGGTCTTGGGAAGCTGATTGACAACATGAAGCACACAAATATACATATTTTGGATGTCCCAGAGGGAGAAAAGAGGGGAAAAGGGGCAGAAAGAATAATAGAAGAAATAATCCCTGAAAATGTCCCAACTCTTATGAAAGAAAATTACAGATTCAGGAAGTACAGCACACCCCAAACAGAATAGACCCCAATAGACCTACTCCAAGACTCTTACTGATCAGATTGTCCAATGTCAAAGACAAAGAGATAATTTTGAAAGCAGCAAGAGAAAAGCAATCCATCACATACAAGGGAAGCTCGATAAGACTATGTACAGATTTCTCCGCAGAAACCACGGAGGCGAGAAGACAGTGGTATGATATATTTAAGATACTAAAAGAGAATAACTGCCAACCAAGAATTCTATATCTGGCAAAACTGTCCTTCAAAAATGAGGAGATTAAAATATTTTCAGACAAACAGACACTGAGTTTGTGAATAAGAGATGGGCACTACAAGAAATACTAAAGGGAGTGCTAAAGGCTGATAGGAAAAGACATGAAAAAGAGTTTTGGAGAAGAGTGTAGAAATGAAGATTATCAGGAAGGGTAAAAAGAGAGAGAGGAAAAATAAGACATGACACATAAAATCCAAAAAATGAAATAGTAGAAGAAAGTATTGCCCTTACAGTAATAGTACTAAATGTTAATGGCTTAAGCTTCCCAATAAAAAGACAAAGACTGGCAGAATGGATTAAAAAAATAGGACCACCTATATGCTGTCTACAAGAAGCTCAATTTAGACACAAGGACAAAAATAGGCTGAAAGTGAAAGGTTGGAAAAAGACATTTCATGCAAACAGCAACCAGAAAAAAGTGGGAGTAGCTATATTAATATCAGACAAATTAGACTTCAAAAGTAAAACAATTAAAAGAGACACAGAAGGACACTATATATTAATAAAAAGGTCAATTCATCAAGAAAACATAACAATCATAAATATTTATGCACCAAGCCAGAGTGCCCCAAAATTCATGAGGCGAACACTGAGAACACTGAAAGGAGAAGTAGATAACTCCACAGTCATAGTTGGAGACTTCAATACACCATTCTCATTAATGGACAGAACATCTAGACAGAGGACCAATAAGTAAATGGAGATGTTGAATTGTATGATAAATGAACTAGACTTGACAGACATATACAGAACACAACACCCCACAACAGCAGGATACACGTTTTTCTCAAGTGCTCATGGAACATTCTCTAGGATGGACCACATGTCGGGTCACAAAGCAAGTCTCAACAAATTTAAAAATATTGATATTATAAAAAACACTTTCTCAGATCATAGCGGAATGAAGTTGCAAATGAATAACAGGCAGAAGATTGTAAAATTCACTAATATATGGAGACTAAACAACACACTCTTAGAAAACCAGTGGGTAAAGGAAGAAATCACAAGAGAAATTAGTAAATACCTCGAGGCAAATGACAATGAAAACACAACATATCAAAACTTATGGGATGCAGCAAAGGTGGTGCTGAAAGGGAAATTTATTGCCCTAAACGCCTATATTAAAAGAGAACAGAGAGCAAAAATTGAGGAATAAACTGGCAACCTTGAGGAGCTAGAGAAAGAATAGCAATCTAACCCCAAAGCAAACAGAAGGAAAGAAATAACAAAGATTAGAGCAGAAATAAATGAAACTGAGAACATGAAAACAATAGAGAGAATCAACAAAACCAGAAGCTGGTTCTTTGAGAGAATCAACAAAATTGATGGACCCCTAGCCAGGCTAACAAAAGAAAAAAAAAAAAAAAAAAAACAGAGTGGATGCAAATAAATGCAATCAGAAATGGGAAAGGAAACATAACTACTGACCCTGCAGAAATAAAGGAGATAATGAGAAGATACTATAAGCAACTATATGTTAATAAACTAGACAGCTTACTCAAAATGGACAACTTCCTAGAAAAGCATAAACAACCAACATTGACCTGAGAAGAAATAAGATGACCTCAACAAACCAATCACAAGTAAAGAGATTGAGTCAGTCATCAAAAAGCTCCCAAAAAAGAAAAGCCCAGGACCAGATGGCTTCACATGTGAATTCTACCAAGCATTCAAGAAAGAATTAATACCAATCCTGTTCAAACTCTTCAAAACCTTGAAGAAGAGGGAAAGCTACATCACCCAAATACCAAAATCAGACAAAGTTACTACAAAAAAAAAAAAGAGATAGAAAATTATAGACCAATCTCTTTAATGACTATAGATGCAAAAATCCTCAACAAAATACTCGCAAATCGAATCCAGCAGCAAATTAAAAGAATTATACACCACAACCAGGTGGGGTTTATTTGAGGTATGTAAGGCTGGTTCAACACAAGAAAATCAATTAATGTAATATACTACATCAATAAATTAAAGCAGAAGAACCACATGATCATCTCGATCGATGCAGAAAAGGCATTTGACAAAATTCAACATCCTTTCTTGATGAAAAGACTTCAAAGGGTAGGAATAGAAGGGAATTTTCTCAATATGATAAAGGCAATATATGAAAAACCCACAGCTAACATCATACTCAGTGGGGAGAGACTGAAAGGTTTCCCTCTAAGATCAGGAACAAGACAGGGATGCCCACTGTCACCAGTGTTATTCAACATTGTGCTGGGAGTTCTCGTTAGATGAATTAGGGAAAAAAAAGAAATAAAAGGCATCCAAATTGGAGAGGAAGAAGTAAAACTTTCACTGTTTGCAGATGACATGATTCTATAGTTAGAAAATCCAGAAAAATCTACAGCAAAGCTATTAGAACTAATCAATAAATACAGCAAAGTGGCAGGCTACAAGATCAACACACAAAAATCTGTAGTGTTCTGATACACAAGTAATGAGCAACAAGAGGAAGAAATTTAAAAAATTCCATTTACAGTCATTAAAGAGATTGGTCTATAATTTTCTATTTCTTTTTTTTGTAGTAACTTTGTCTGATTTTGGTATTTGGGTGATGTAGCTTTCCCTCTTCTTCAAGGTTTTGAAGAGTTTGAACCAAAAGAATCAAGTATTTAGGAATAAATTTAACAAAGGCCACAAAAGACCTATACAAAGAAAACTGCAAGAAACTGCTAAAAGAAATCGAACAGAACTGGAAAAAATAGAAGAACATACTGTATTCATGGATCGGAAGACTATAATTAAGATGTCAACTCTACCCAAACTGATTTATAGATTCAATGCAATACCAATTAACATCCCAACAACTTACTTTGCAGAGATAGAAAAACCAATAACCAAATTTATTTGGAAGGGCAAGGTGCCCCAAATAGCCAAAAATATCTTGAGAAAGAGGAACGAAGTGGGAGGTCTCACACTAGCTGACTTTGAAGCATATTACAAAGCTACAGTGCTCAAAACAGCATGGTACTGGCATAAAGGACAGAGATACCGACCAATGGAATAGAATTAAGCACTCAGAAATAGACTCCTGCATCTATGGTCAATGGGATGGATCAGAGAAGCCTCTTCAATAAATGGTGTTTGGAGAACTGGATATCCATTTCCAAAAGAATGAAAGAGGACTCCTACTTCACACCTTATACAAAAATTAACTCCAACTGGATCAAAGACCTAAGCATAAGTGCTAAGACCATAAGACTCTCGGAAGAAAATGTAGGGCAATTTCTTAAAGATCTTGTGATAGGAGGCGGTTTCCTAGACCTTAAACCCAAAGTGCGAGCAACCAAAGAACAATTAGACAAATGGGATCTCCTCAAAATCAAACACTTTTGTACATCAAAGGACTTTGTTAGAAAAGTTAAAAAAGACAGCCAACACAATGGGAGACAATATTTGGAAACCACATATCAGATAAGGGTTGAATATCCCGAATATATCAAGTGATCCTACAACTCAACAACAGAAAGACAAACAACCCAATTAAAAAATGGGCAAAAGACATGGACAGACACTTTTCTGAAGAAATACATATGGCTCAAAAACATATGAAAAAATGCTCAACTTCACTGGCTATGAGGGAAATGCAAACCAAAACCGCAACGAGGTATCATCTCACACCTACCAGAATGGCCATTATCCAAAAAAACAGAAAATTACACACACTGGAGAGGATGTGGAGAAAGACGCACACTTATTCGTTGTTGGTGGGAATGCAGAATGGTGCAACCACTCTGGAAGACAGTGTGGAGGTTCCTCAGGAAGCTAAGTATAGATTTGCCAAATGACCCAGCTATTCCATTGCCAGGTATATACTCAAAGGAACTGAAAGTTAAGACACGAACAGATATTTGTAAACCAATGTTTATTGTGGCATTATTCACGATTGCCAAGAGATGGAAACAGCCCAAGTGTCCATCTACAGATGAGTGGGTAAACAAACTGTGGTACATACATATGATGGAATATTATGCAGCTGAAAGACAGGGAATGTATAATAACGTGGATGAACCTTGAGGACATTATGTTGAGTGAAGTTAGCCAGAAACAAAAGGACAAATACTGTATGATCTCACTAATATGAACTAACATTAATGAGCAAACTTTGAGTTAAAAGTTGATAACACAGGCTACCAGGAGATAGAAAGAGAGTAGACATCAGGCATTTGATGCTGAAGGACTACAGAATGTTCACCAGGATTGATTGTATAGATACAGAAATAGATAGCATAATACTGTGTGATGGTAGTGCAATATTTTAAGTACACTGAACAAAGAAGTCTGTGAGTAAAGCTAAAAGAGGTGGGATAGGGGAATGTATGACACCAAAGGTAAAGATAGATGAATAGATGATAAAGACTGGGGCTGTATAATTTGACAAAAACTAGAGTGGCCAATGACTGTTACAAATTGTACAAATATACAAATGTTTTTACATGTGGGAGAACAAATGAATGTCAACCATGGAGAGTGTTGAAAAAGGAATGGCATTTGGGAAAAAATATAATCAAAGCAAACTGGAGTCTATGGTCAACAGTAACATTGTAACATGCTTCTACTAAATACATTTACACAAAGGCAATATACCAAAGCTAATTGTGTATGAGAGGCGGATATAAGGGACGGTATATGGGATTCTTGGTAGCGGTGTTGTATGACATTTTATTTTTTTATTATCTTTTTTATTATTTGCTAAAAAAAAAAACCTTTTCATAGTGATCAATATGTTCAAGTGCTGACTGTACTGATAAATGTGTAACTATATGATGATACTGTGAACAACTGACTTACAGTGTGGATAATTGTATGGTATGTGAATATATCTCTATAAAATTGTAGGAAAAAATATAAATAGGGGTAAAAGCACTGGAGAAAACATGGAGAGAGGGATGTACCTAGTTACTGTTGATGAGGAGGCAGAATGGTGTAGCCTTTCTGCAGGTCAGTGTGATGGTTCCACAAAAAGGTAAGTATGTGGGGGCCATAAGGTCCTGTGACCTCATTATGGGGTATGTACTTGGAAGATCCAAGAGCAGAGACGTGAATGGACACTTGCACACTGATGTTTATGGAGGCAGTATTCATGATTTGCAGTGGGTGAAGGTGGCCTAAGGGTACACCAACTGAGGAACAGAATGGTGAACTGTGGTGTGTGCATACAATGGAATACTGAGCAACCATGAGGAGTGAAGCTGTGAGACACGCACCGAGGTGAATGGATTCTGTAGACAGCATGTTGAGTGAAGTACGCCAGAAACAAAGGCAAACACTATAATGCCTCACCAATATGGACTAACTATAATGTGTAAACTCAGGATTGAATCTTAGAGCACAGGCTAACAGGGAAACAATTATTGTAATGGTCCTAGATTGTAAGCTCTTACAGCAGTCAAATCTATTCCTGAATTGTAATGGCCATCTCCAAACTCTGAGACGCTGATTCCTTTGTGTGTAACCTGACTGGTCTCTGGAACATTGCGTATCTGTGTGACACCTGTGACTAAGAGCTAGAGCTTGGCAGATATGCATGTCAGTATTAACACATACAGCAACTATTAAAAAAAAAAAAGCTAAAAAAGAGCCCAGACTTCAATTAGAGATATGAATGAAGCAGACCTGGCGAAGACTAGGGCAAATAGGGCCAAAGGGTAAAGGCTGAGACTGTGTGTTAAAACTCCAACTTCCACGTGAGACCAAGGGAAGAGAGGTTTATTTGGTGCAGGATCTATATTTTCTAAATATAACTTCTGCAGTCAGTTTGTTCAAACACTACAATTACATGGAACTTTGAATAGGAAGTGAGATACGGTAGGTTTGTATAGGTTAGAGTGAAATAGCAACACATCCCAAGGTAATTTGGGCAAAGAATAAAAATATATACGCAGAGCCCCGCTGAGGAGCTATGGGAAAATGTGGAGGTGTTGGAGACTTCCTCACCTGGATTGTTGCTGACGTTCTCACAAACATTGGGGACTGACGGCTTGGTATGCTGAGCCCTCTGTCTTGGGGCCTGCCCCTATGAAGCTTGTAGCTGCAAGGAGAGGCTAAACCTGTTCATAATTGTGCCTAATAGTCTCCCACTGAGTACCTCTTTGTTGCTCAGATGTGGCCTCTCTCTCTCTAGCTAAGCCATCTTGGCGGGTGAACTCACTGCCCTCCCCACTACGTGGGCCCTGACTCCCAGGGGTGTAAATCTCCCTGGCAACGCAGGATATGACTACTGGGGATGTATCTGAACCTGGCATCATGGGATTGAGAACACCTTCTTGAACAAAAGGGGATGTGAAATGAAACGAAGAGATTTCAAATGGAGTCGAGTCACTCTGGTGGGCATTCTTACGCACTATATAGATAACCCTCTTTGGGTTTTAATGTATTGGAATAGCTAGAAGTAAATACCTGAAACTACCAAACTCGAACCCAGTAGCTTTGACTCTTGAAAATGACTGTATAACAATGTAGCTTACAAGGGGTGACAGTGTGATTGTGAAAACCTTGTGGATCACACTCCCTTTATCCAGTCTATGGGTGGATGAGTAGAAAAATGGGAACAAAAACTAAATGAAAAATAGGGTGGGATGGGCGGGATGGTTTGGGTGTTCTTTTTTACTTTTATTTTTTATTCTTATTCTGATTCTTTCTGGTGTAAGAAAAATGTTCAAAAATAGATTGGGGCGGTGAATACATAATTATATGATGGTACTGTGAACAGTTGATTGTACACCATGGATGATTATATGGTATGTGAATATATCTCAATAAAACTGAACTTAATTTAAAAAAAAAAGTGAAAGGACAACCTATTCAAAAAGGGGATATTAAAGGTTGTGTATGTTACTAGAATAAAAGTTAGAAGATAACACATGGGAATGTATTAATACACTGAACCCTGTTGTGAACGACGGATTGGGCTAATAGTACAAGTATAAGAATGTTCTTTCATGAATTATAACAGATGTACCACACTGATACAGGGTGTTAATAATAGGGTGGTATATGGGAAAAATACACCTAATGTAAACTATGGACTATAGTTAATAGTACTATTTTAATATTCTTTCATCAATTGTAACAAAGGTACCACACTATGCAAGGTGTTAACAATGAAACAAACAAAAAACCGCACATTGCCCCCTAGAGCTGTCTCCCCTAGGGAAAGCAGCAGGCATTTCTTACGAGCTTACTGTGCAGCTTACACTGGACTAATAAATGCTTTATCTCATTCAAAAAAAAAAAAAATCTAAAACCAGCCGCCAAGTCAGGAGCCTCAGGAAGGCAGAAGTCCCGGTAAGTAAGGCAGGGTAGACGTCACACGCGTCTGTGGAGACAGGAGGGACAGGACGTGAGCAGACCTGCACACCACCACGGCCCTGGGCAGAGGGCGGCCTCCGACCCCCACGGGCGCCCGGGCTCAGGCTGCCGCGGCCGGCGCACAGGTGTCCACGCCTGGGGCCTCCTCGCGTCACCTGGTACTCACCCGAGGGGCTTTTTCTTCATCATGACTTTGGCAAAACGGTAATTCAGGTATTAATGCAGAAAGATCTGTAAGCTCATCAGGCAAGTTTGGAAATACATACATGTTTATTACAGTGGGCTCCGATGGAACGCGAGCTCGGGCCCCTCCGGGGCGCTGAGTCCGGCTCTCGGGCTCCGCGCGGCGCAGAGTCAGTATCTCCCGGGGTCCGCTGCCTTCTCGCTGGAGCCGGAGCTGACGCAGCCCTGCAACACACGCACAGCGGCCGGAACCGCGGGGGCTGCTCGTCACTGCAACGTACGTCCCATGTGCAAACAGTCTAAGACTTACCAGACGCTGTCAACATAACACAGAAGGTTTCTGTGTAGCCGTCACCTAGCGTCCCCAACAGAAACAACTTAGATACATTGTAAGAACACTGTCACAACCCTAAAATTAGCTGTGGTACAATGATTCAACTACAGATCTTACATGGGATTCACCAATTGTATATATATATATAATTATATATATACATTAGAGAAGTTGTACATTTACAGAAGAATCATGCACCAAGTGCAGAGATCAGATATATCAACCTTCAAGGACAGTTTTCTCTGTTAGTAATACTTTGCATAAGTGTGGAACACTTGTTACAATTGATGAAACAATAGAATTATAATATGGTATGAACTATAATCTAGTTTACATTTGGGTCACTGTTTCCGTTGCACAGTTATATCTTTTTTTCCTTTATGGAACGCTTCACAAATTTCCATGTCATCCTTGCGCAGGTGGGCCATGCTGATCTTCTCCATATGGTTTCAATTTTTTTAAAGTATATGTTTTGCCAAAGTGAGCACTTCGTCTTTTTAAAAAAATTTTGTTCTACTTACATACATACAACCTAAAAACTTCCCTTTTAACCACATTCAAATATATTATTCAAATATATATGGTGTTAATGACACTTACAATGTTGTGTTACCATGACCAGCATCCATTACCCAAATTCTCCCATCACTCCAAAGAAAAACTCTGTACCAATAAAGCTTTTGATTAAGCTTAATTTGATTAAGCCCTTAATAACCTGTATTCTGGTTCTGACTATGAAGTTTTTTATGCTAATTACTTCATATCAGTAAGATCATACAATATTTGTCCTTTTGTGTATGGCTTATTTCACTCCAAATGATACCTTCAAAGTTCATCCATGTTGTCACATGTATCAAAACTCCATTCCTTTTTATGGCTGAAAAGTATTCTATTGTATGATTATACCACAGCGTGTTTAGCCATTCCTTTGTTGATGGACACTCGGGCTGCTTCCATCTTTTGGCAACTGTGAATAGTGCCGTTGTGAACATCACTGTGCAAGTGTCTGTTTCTGAGTGCCTGCTTCCAGTTCTTTTGGATCTCTGCCTAGAATGGGATTGCTGGGCCATATGACAATTCTAT
Source organism: Choloepus didactylus (assembly GCF_015220235.1). Taxonomy (NCBI): domain Eukaryota; kingdom Metazoa; phylum Chordata; class Mammalia; order Pilosa; family Megalonychidae; genus Choloepus; species Choloepus didactylus. The sequence goes on along the minus strand of NC_051309.1, from coordinate 3,325,872 downwards.
GTTTAACTCCCTCAGGAAACTCCGCCCTCTTGCATAGCAGCGGCACAATTTTACAGTTCTACCAACAATGAATGAGTGTTCTTATTTCTCGACATCTCTCCAACACTTGTTATTATCATTTCCTTTTATATAGCAGCCATTCTAATGGGCTTGAAATGGTATCTCATTGTAGCTTTTTGATTTGCATTCCCCTAAAGGCTAATGATATTGAGCACTTTTGCATGTGCTTTTTGGCCATCTGTATATCTTCTTTGGAGAAGTGTCCATTCAAGTCTTTTTCCCATTTTTTTAATTGATTGTCTTTTTCTTGTTGAGTTGTAGGATTTCTTTATATATTCTGAATATTAACCCTTATTAAATATGTACTTTCTAAATATTTTCTCCCATTGTGTAAGTTGTATTTTTACTTTCATGAAAAAATCCTTTGATGCACAAAAGTTTTTGATTTTGATGAAGGCACATTTATATACTTTTTCAGTTGTTGTTGCTTATGTTTTTTGCTGTGGAGTCTAAGAAACCATTGCTTAACACAAGATCTTGAAGATGATTCCCTAAGTTTTCTTCTAGGATTTTTACAGTTTAAAGGTCTTTGATCCATTTTGAGTTAAGTTTTGTACATGGTGTGAGGTAGAGGTCCACATTCAATCCTCTTCATATGGAGATTCAGATTTACCAGCACCACTTGTTGAAGAGACAATTCTTTTTCAGTTGAGTGGACTTGACGCCCTTGTCAAAAATCAATTGGCCATACATGTAAGGGTTTATTTCTGTCTCAGTTAGTTTCCATTGGTGTATATGTCTGTCCTCGTGACAGTATGATGCTGTTTTGATTACCGTAGCACTGTAATAAGTTTTAAAATAGAGAAATGTGAGTCCCTCCAACTTCATTCATTTGAGGGATGGTTTTGTTATTTGGGGTCCCTTACACTTCCATATAAATTTGATGATTGACTATTCCATTTCTTCAAAGAAGGCTATTGGAATTTTGATGGAAATTGAGTTGAATCTGTAAATTGCTTTGGGTAGACTTGAATCCTAACAATATTTAGTCTTCTAATTCATGAAGATGGAATGTCATTCCATTTATTTAGGTCTTATTCTTTTAGCAATGTTTTGTAGTCTTCTGTGTACAAGTATATCCTTGGTTAAATTTATACCTACATGTTTGATTCTTTTAGTTGCTACTGCAAACGGATTTTTTTTCTTGGTTTCCTCTTCAGATTGTTCATTACCAGGGTATAGAAACACTACTGATTTTTGCATGTTGATTATTCCAGTTTGCTAATGCTGTGGAATGCAAAACACCAGAGATGGACTGGCTTTTATAAAAAGGGGGTTTATTTGGCTATACAGTTACAGTCTTAAGGCCATAAAGTGTCCAAAGTAACACATCAGTAATCAGGTACCTTCACTGGAGGATGGCAAATGGCGTCCGGAAAACCTCTGTTAGCCGGGAAGGCACGTGGCTGGCGTCTGCTCCAAAGTTCTGGTTTCAAAATGGCTTTCTCCCAGGACATTCCTCTCTAGCAAGCTTGCTCTTCTTCAAAATGTCACTCACAGCTGCACTCAGTCTCATCTCTTTGAGTCAGCACGTTTATATGGCTCCACTGATCAAGGCCCACCCTGAATGGGTGGGGCCGCGCCTCCATGGAAATATCCCATCAGTTATTATCTACAGTTGGGTGGGGCACATCTCGATGCAAACAACCTAATTCAAACGTTCCAACTTAATCCCCACTATTCTGTCTGCCCCACAAGATTGCATCAAAGAATATGGCTTTTTCTGGGGGACATAGTACATTCAAACCGGCACATTGATCTTATACTCCACCACTTTGCTGAAATCATTTATTAGTGCTAGTAGCTTTGTTGTAGATTTTGGGAGACTTTCCATATATGGGATCATATAATCTGCAAATAGTGAAAATTTTACCTCTTCCTTTCCAATTTGGATGCCTTTTATTTCTTCTTGCCTAACTGCTCTGGCTAGAACTTCCAGTACAATGTTGAGTAACAGTGGTGACAGTGTGCATCCTTGTCTTGTTCCTGATCTTAGAGATAAAACTTCCAGTCTTTCACCCTTGAGTATGGTGCTTGCTGTGGATTTTTCATATATGTCCTTTATCATGTTGAGAAAGGTTCCCTGTATTCCTAGTTTTCTAAATGCTTATCAAGAAGGGGTGCTAGATTTTGTCAAATACCTTTCTATGTCAGTTGAGATGATTATGAGCTTTTTCCCTTTGTTCTATGAAGGGGGTGTACTACAATAATTGATTTTATTATGTTGAACCACTCTTGCATACACGAGATAAATCCCACTTGATCATGGTGTATATATAATCTGTTTAATATGTTGCTAGATTCAGATTGCTAGTAATTTTGTTGAGGATTTTTGCATCTATATTCATAAGGTATATTGGTCTGTAATTTTATTTTCTTGTGGTATCTTTATCTGCCTTTAGAATCAGGGTGATGTTGATCTCATGGAATGAGTTAGGTTTTGTTCATTTTTTGGAAAGAGTTTGCACAGGATTGGTATTAATTCTTCATGGAATGATTGGTAGAATTCACCTGTGAATCTGTCTGGTCCTAGGCATTTCTTTGTTGGGAGGTTTTTGGTGACTGATTCAATCTCTTTACTTGATTTTGGTCTGTTGAGATCTTCTGTTTCTTCTGGTATCAGTGTAAGTAGTTGGTGTGTTTCTAGGAATTTGTCCATTTCATTTAGGTCCTCTCATCTGCTGGCATACAGTTGTTCATAATATCCTCTTATATCCTTTTTATATTGGTGGGGCTGGTAGTACTGTCTCCCCTTTCATTTCTGATTTCAGTCATTTGCATCCTCTCTCTTTTTTCTGTCAGTCTAGCTAAAGGTTTGTTGATTTTTTCTGATTTAGTTAATTCTATTGTTTTTTAACTCTCTATTTCATTTATCTCCACTCTAATCCTTGTTATTTCCTTCTGCTTTTGGTTTAGTTTGCTCTTCTTTTTCTAGATCGTCCAGTTGTGAAGCTGGGTTTCATATTTGAGATCTTTCTTCTTTTTTAATATAATCATTTTGAGCTATAAATTTCCCTTTCAGCACTGCCTTTGCTGCATCCCATAAGATTTCATATGTTGTGTTTTCATTTTCATGCGCCTCAAGATTTTTCCTAATTTTTCTTGTGATTTCTTCTTTGACCCACTGGTCATCATAGAGTGCATTGTTTAATT